>NC_135312.1:106545720-107795720 GCF_048772815.1 Callospermophilus lateralis | reverse complement strand
AAAATCAGCATACTACAGTGATGCAGCCACATCAATGTTTATAGCAGTTCAATTCACAATAGCCAAACTGTGGAATCAACCTATGTGCCCTTCAAGAGATTAATGAATAATGAAAATGTGGTATATATACAAAATGGAATATTAAATCATAAAGAAAAATGAAATTATAGCATTTGCTGGTAAATGGATGAAACTGGAGAATATCATGCTAAGTGAAATAAGCAAATCCCAAAAAAACAAAGTCCAAATGTTCTCTCTGATATGTGGATGCTAACCCATAACAATGAAAGGTAAGAAGGAGAAGTATAGAAGTTCATTAGATTAGACAAAGGGGAATAAAGGGAAAGGAGGGAAGATGGGAATAGGAAAGACAGTGAATAAATTGGACAAAACTTTCCTCTGCTCATATATGAATACATGACCAGTGTAACTCCACATCGTGTACAAACATAAGAATAAGATCAACATTGGTATGGGTTGCACTCCATGTAGGTATAATATGTCAAAATACATCCTATGTATACGTAAAACAACAAATAAAAAAAGAAAGAAGGGTTTCTAGAATTACTACTTAATCAGCAAATCAATAGCATGTACCATACTTGAGTTTAATATTGATATAATTTCTATTTTAGTCATCTTCATCACTGCTGTGACCAAAAGACCTAAAAAGAATGATTTTAGAGGAGGAAAAGTTTACTTGGGGCTCATAGTTTCAGAGGTCTCAATGCATAGATGGCTGACTCCTTTGCTCTGGGTCAGAGATGAGGCAGAACATCATGGCAGAAGGGTGTGGAGGAGGACAGCAGCTCAGTACATGGCAACAAAAAAAACAAAAATTAAGGTCTACTCATTAAACAAAGTACAAATCCTAAGGGCATGACCCAAAGACAGGCCTCCTCCAGCCACACCCTACCTGCCTACAGTTACCACCCAATTAATTTATCCAAATGGATTAACGCACTGATTAAATTAAGGCTGTCATAATCCAATCATTTTACCACTAAACTTTCTTGCATTGACTCACACAAGAGCTTTCAGAGGACACCTCATATCAAACTGTAACAAATTCCTTACAGTAACAAACTCAAATACCCAGTTTACTTTAGGTATTTAATTTTGAATTACAAATCTTATCATTCTGCTTATAAATCTTATCAAATAACACCAATCACCTTTAATTTTTATTTTAAGTGTTTAACTAAAGTTGAACAAACTGAACTCCCTGTTACAATCAGTCACATTCAACACTGTTAGTTAAATAACTGAACTACTTCGAAAAGCATCTTACATATATTGACTCATTTTATTTTAAATGCTTGCTTTGAAACTCCAGAAAATCTAACAAAACATAGTTAAATATAGTATATGTCAAGTTCTCTTAAATATTCCAGTGCTGCTTATAAATGTAGTCAAATTCTCTTATATGTCTGTCATAAGTTCAAATTCAATTACCTGTTTTTAATTGAAATTAGTAGGTTAATCTGATAAATTTCCGTATTTTATTGGTGCATAATACTGGGATTCATTGTTGCATATTCACATGTGCACATGATATAACAATATAATTTGATCAATATTATTCCCCTTTCCATTCCCTCCTCTCTTCCCCTGCTCCCTCTCCTC
Source organism: Callospermophilus lateralis (assembly GCF_048772815.1). Lineage (NCBI taxonomy): Eukaryota > Metazoa > Chordata > Mammalia > Rodentia > Sciuridae > Callospermophilus > Callospermophilus lateralis. Next base: position 107,794,094 of record NC_135312.1, on the reverse strand, counting down.
AATTCTACTGGTCTCCCTTCACTTTTCATGAGATCCCCACCACTGCCTCTCTATTCCTTTATCCACATGAAAGAAAACATGCAACCCACCACCTTCTAAGTGTGGCTGATTTCACTTGACATAATACTCTCTAGTATTTTGTTATGTCCATCCATTTTTGTGCAGATAACAAAATTTTATTCTTCATTATGTCTGAATAAAACTGCATTGTGTGTATGTGCGTGTATATATATATATATATATATATATATATATATATATATATATCATATTTTCTTTTTTTAATTTTTTATTTGCTTTAATTAGTTATACATGACAGTAGAATGCATTTATGCACTTGGATATATCACACATAGATGGGATATAATTTCTCATTTTTCTGAGTGTACATGTTGCAGAATCGTACTGGTCATGCAGTCACATATATACATGCAGTATACATATATTCATACAGTCTGTTTCATTCTACTATCTTTCCTATCCCCACATCTCCTCCCCTCTCCTCCCATCACTTCCCTCTACCTAATCTAAGGTAATGCTATTCTTCTCTAGTGCCTGCTGCCTTATTGTGAATTAACATTCACATATTAGAGAAAACATTTATTCATTTATTGCCAACTATCCTAGCTGGTGCCTTGCAGTTGCTGAACCTGGCTTTGAATTCAAGATCCTCCTGCCTCAGCCTCTGAGCTGCTGGGATTACAGGAATGCACCACCCAACTAATTCTTTAGGATAAATACCAAGGAGTGATAAATACTAGATAAATACCATACCTAGTCTTTTGAGGAACCTCCAAACCAATTTCCATGAGTTCACAAAATCTAACTATTCCAATAACTTAAGAAAACGACAAAGAAAGCACGCAAACTCACAGAATTACCTTTTCAAAATCCGTGACAGCTCTCTGACCTTAAGGGTCCTTGGAAAGGGAGAGAGCCGCTGGAATTCTCTATAGAGGGGACACACAAGAGAAGTTTCCATGTAACAGTCTATCCCAAAAAAGAGCAAAGGGGTAGGATTCCAAAGGAAAAGGTGAGTGTAACTCAACCCCAGCATGTGACTCCTGCTCCTGGCACCATATGTTATTAATGCCCACGTTACTGCGACCTGGCACTACCATGCCAGACTGAAGGCAATAATTATTCAGAACCTGGTGCATCAGGACAGCTGCATCCTGGCAGCTGCCAACATTTATTCAACCATCGATGGACATCTAGGCTGGTGCCATAGTTTGGCTATTGTGAATTGTGCTGCTATAAGCATGAGTATGCATGAATCTCTGTCGTATGATGACTCTAATTCTTATTTTGGTGGGGGGGCGGGGAGAGATCACCAGGGCTTGAACTCAGGAGCATTCACCCACTGAGCCACATCTTCAGCCATGTTTTGTATTTCATTTAGAGACAGGGTCTTACTGAGTTGCTTAGCGCCTTGCAGTTGCTGAAGCTGGCTTTGAATTCAAGATCCTCCTGCCTCAGCCTCCTGAGCTGCTGGGATTACAGGCATGTGCCACCAAGCCCAGCTAATTCTTTAGGATAAATACCAAGGAGTGCTATAGGTGGGTCACATGTACCTAGTCTTTTGATGAACTTCCAAACCAATTTCCATACTGGTTGCACTAATTTATAATTCCCCCAACAATGTAAAAGTGTTCTTTTAACCCATATCCTCTCCAAATTTTATTATTGTTTGTATTCCTGATGGATACCTTTCTAACTGGAATGAGATAAAATTACAATGTACTTTTGATTTGTATTTCCCAAGTTCCTAAAGATGTTGAACATTTTTTATATATATACTTGTTGGTCAATTGTTTTTCTTCTCTTGGGAAGTGTCTGTTTGGTTCATTGGTCCCTTTATTAAGTTGGGTTATTGGTTTTTTGGTGTTAAGTTTTTTGAGTTCTTTATGTATTTTGTGTATTTATCCTCTGTCAGTAGCTATCAAAGATTTTCTCCCATTCTGTAGGTACTATATTCATATTGTTTCCTTTGCTGTGCAAAAGCTTTTTAATTTGATGCCACCCCTGTTATTAATGCTAGGTATTATTTCCTGAGCTTTAGGATTCCTATTGAGAAAGTCATTTCCTGTGCCTGTATGCTAGAATGTTGATCTATGTTTTCTTATAGAAGATGCAAAGTTTCTCGTCTTATTCCTACGTCTTTTGTCCAGAGAGACAGGAATCTAGTCTCATTTTTCTGCATATGGGTGACCAGTTGTCCCAGCACCATTTGTTTAAAATGCTGTCTTTTCTCCAATGTATATTTTTGACACCTTTATCAAGTATCAGATGACTGTATCTGAATGTATTGAATGTATTTGTCTCTGTGTCTTCTATTCTTTGGTCTACATGTCTGTTTTTATGCTGTATCATGCAGTTTTTGTTCCAATAGCTCTGTAGTATAACTTGAAATTAGTACTGTTATGCCTCCAGCATTGCTTTTTTGGCTGCAAATTGACTTGGCTATTCTGGGTGTTTTGTTCTTCCAAATGAATTTTAGAACTGTTTTTTTTTTTCTAGTTATGTGAGAAAATGTTCTTGGATTTTAATAAGGAACTGTATTAAAGTTGTATATCAATTAGTAACATGGTCATTATAACAATATTAATTCTGTTCATAAACTTTGGAGGTCTTTGCATCTTTTTCTTCTTTTTTTGTTTTTGTTTTTGTTTTTGTTTTGTCCTGTTTTGTTTTGTTCCTTCAGTATCCTGAAGTTTTCATTGTAGAGATCTTTCACCTTCTTGGTTAGATTCTTTTCCTAACTTTGTTTTTATTTGTTGAGGTTATTGTGAATGGTATTGCTTTGCTAATTTCTTTCTCAGTAGTTTCATTATTGGCATTATAGGTGAATAGAAAGCCTATTGATTTGTTTATATATTGATTTTCTAACCTGCTACTTTGCTGAATTTATTAGCTCTAGCTCTCTTCTGGCAAGTTTTTTGGATCTTCTAGTTATAGGATCATATCATCTGCACATAGTGATAATTTGACTTCTTCTTTTCCTGTTTTTATCCCTATATTTCCTTTCTCTTGCTTAATTGCTCTGACCAGAATTTCTAGGACTGTATTGAATGGGAGTGGTGAAAGTATCATCTCATCTTATTCTGGATCTTAAAGGAAATGCTTTCAGTTTTTCCCTATTAACTATTTATTATGTTGACGTCGGTTTTGTCATATATGGCCTTAATTATGTTGAGATAGGTTCCTTGTATCCCTAGTTTCTTTAGTGCTTTCATTATGAATGGGTGTTGAAATTTGCCAAAGGATTTCTCTGTATCCATTAAATGTAGTTAATTACATAATTTGTTAATTACATAATTTATTATTTGCTTATTATAATAAACTATCCTTGCATCCCTGGAAATTAAACTAACTTGGTTATGTTGAACAACCTTCTTAGTATGTTGTTTAATACAATTTGATGATGTTTTATTAAAGATCATTGCATCTAATTTCACCAGGGATATTGTTCTTTAGTTTTTTCCAGTTATGTCCTTATCTGGTTCGGTATGAGAGTGACACTGGCTTCACAGAATGGATTTGGAAGTGTCCCATCCCTTTTTGTTTCATAAAGTAATTTGAGGAGCACTGACATTAGTTCTTCTTTAAAGGTCTGGTAGAATCCAGCTGAGAATTTATCTAGTCCTGGGCTTTTTCTTTGTTGAAAGTGTTTTTATTGCTGCTTCTATTTTATTGCTTGATATTAGGTTGTTTGGGTTTTCTAGATCTTTTTTTTTTAATTCTATTAGTTCTTCTCAGTTATACCTGAAAGTATAATTCATTTTAATAAAATTTGGCAGGTCATATGTATCTTGAAATGTAACTATTTCTCCTAGGTTTTCCAATTTATTGGAGTACAAGTTTTCACAACATCCCCTAATGATCCCCTAGATTTCTGTGATGTCTGTGGAGATTTCTCCTTTTTCTCTTTTTTTCTTTTGATTGGTTTGGCTAAGGGTTTAACCTGCCTTGTTTATCTTTTCAAAAATCCAACCCTTTTAGTTTCATTGATCCTTTGCATTGTTTTTTAATTATTATTTTCTATTTTATTAATTTTGACTCTTCTAATGTTTTTTGTAATTGTTATTTTTATTCTTCTTCAGTGGTCTTGAATTGCATCATTAGTTTGTTTATTGGGATTGTTCTGATTTTTTTATGTAAACACTCAAAGCCACAATTTTTCCTGTTAGTGCCACATTCATAGTGTCCCAAAGGTTCTGGGGTGTTATATCACAATTGTTATTTGATTCTAAGAATTTTTTTTAATTTCTTCTTGGAGATCCAGCAATTGTGTTGTATATAAAAGGGTATACAAGGTATACCCTTTATCACTTAACAACCTAACAACTTAACACTTAACAACTTAACAACTCGGTATATTCTAAAGGGGTATAGGAGCAGTCTAGATTGAGACCCTCTCACAGGAGTGGTATCCATAGTTTTTGGCTAATTTTCTCTGGTTTTTGGTGTAGGACTGGATGTCCATAAATGGGAACTGATGTTCCTCCCTAGCTGTTTCTACTTGGGGCCTGGTTGTTGGTTTTGGGGTTTTCTCCCCTTTTCTTTAAAGTATCATTGTAGTTTGAGCATGGTTAATTTGTGCATGAAGCATGCTGTGCCAACTCTAAGCTGGGTTTTGGATATAGCTGAGAAGCAGAATGAACTCATAGTATCCCAGTAGATTCCCGGAGTCTCACTGAGAAGCAGTACTCCTGCTGCTTGAACCCAGAGCCACAGAGCAACTGGAGATGCAGCCTTCCTCTAATCTGCCATCTTGAATCTCTAATCTGATGTTTTAAATTGCCTAGTTTTATTAAATGTTAAAAGTACTCTAAATTCTCAATAAGCAGATTATTCCTACATTAAGATACAGTGCCAATGTTACAGATTTGATTAATTTTATCATCTCTATATCTAATTCTAAAATTTGTCATAGTTGCAAATACACATATCCATTAATGGGAGAATTTTACCACCAGATCAGCAGGGATTTCATCTCAAACAAGCCAGGGTTATTTTTAGCCAACAACTCTATTATCAGAACATAGTTTCTCAAGTTTCTTAGACCTGCAATGATTCTTCCCTAAGCTTCAACAATAAGGAAGTGCATACTCTTTGATGTCAATAGGTCTTAAAGCCCACATCCCCTGTATTCAAGTTAGAACTTTGTTGCTGTCAGGTTCGATGCGCCTGCAAATTAAATAAAAGGCTGATAAAACAACAGGAAAAAGAATCATATTCAGAAGCTAAGAAAAAAAGTTGCTAGCTCACTAAAGGATTAATGTTAGAGGCTAATACAGCTAACTTAATAGGGGAAATGGAACAGGGAAAGTTCCTATGGGAAAAAAGAAAAAAGTAGATTTCTTTAGAAAAGGCAAAGAGGATTTTAGGAGAATGCATAGAAGATAATAAAGTTTGTGATGTTTGTGTATGAAGGTATGGGTGCTCTATCCTTCCTTTGAGACTATGAATCTTCCTAAGGAAGGGATTTATGGTACGTTTACTCTTGGTCTCTCTCCTAGGAGTAAACTCCCCCAAAAGAGGGAGTATGTCAGATTTATTTCCCAAAAGTTTCTGCTTTTAGTCAGATAAGGAAAGCTCTGAGAAGGTTTATTTCTCTATCTGTTGATTCTCAAATGTTTTCACCTTATAATCTCAATTTGGGATTCCAAGTGAGTTCCCACATCTTTTTAAGAATAATTTTAAAATAATTAGGAGAAGGCAGAGAAAGAGGAGATAAAGCCATGATTCACATGAATAATGAGGAAACCAGTAAGGTGCTACAAATAATTCAAAGGAAAAATCAAAGCACACACATAAAGCACCAACATGAAGGCTGAAAGAAGCTTGCTTTATACCCACCAAAATGAACCCACTATCCATGGGACAAAATTCAATGTATCCACAATCTGCATTTCAATCACAAAATCTGCATTTTCATGGATAGTCATTATCTACATTATTATAAGTTTGCTGCAACCAACAGAGTTGCAAAATATCTCAAAGAAGATGTGAGTTAGAGATAATCTAGTACAGGAATCTTCTCTTTTGTTCCACTTCAAACTTTCATATTTTTTCCTGTGATATCATTGACCCAGGACAAAAACAGCACCCAGAGGCAATGAGTGGCCAGGTTACACAACCACGCCATGTTTACTAGTCCCTCTGTCAACAACTCTAGGAACAACTTCATTACTTTTTTAACTCCAAGGACACAATATCACTTTTTCTATTTATTAGTGCTATTATAGGGTGGCTTATTGCTGTCTTAAAGATATGGTTCCATAGTAAAAGGAAACATTTTTTCTACTCTTTTATATTTTGCTTTTGATTTCTCCAAAATTTTCCCACTAAGATCAGTTATTGGCCCTGTGCCTTTCTACTTCTTGTCCTGAACAATTGAGTCCTAAAGCCATTTGGTGGATCAGAGGAAGGTATTCTGTGCTGGGAGTGAAAGAGGAGTTGCAGTGGCCCAGATGGGAATTTCAGAGATTCACTGGGGGAAGAGGGTGTCCATAGTGGCCCCTAGTGCCTGGTATCAAACAGGGTGAGGAGCATGTTCATGGGAGAATGCTGCCCATTGCAGGGAGTGAGGGGAAGAGAGCATCCACACAGGAAAGGGGACTTACCAAGACAATAAATATGTTAAAGAAAACAGAAAGCAGGTGCTTTACTGTCAGAAAAGGGAGAAATAGAAATGCAAGAGGAGAAACCTAGACTGGACCTTTTTCTTTTCTTTTCTTTCTGTGGTGCTGGGGATTGAACCCAGGGCCTTATGAGTGTGAGGCAAGTACTCTACCAACTGAGCTATATCTCCAGCCCTTTATAGTGTGGGATAGGAATTGGAGACTAACTCACAGTTTGCAGTATCTAAGATACATCAAGAAGTATTTACATAAATGTGTATGGTTATTAATAACTATATATATATACCTTAGTCTGTTTGTTGAGGGTCTTATTAGTGATAATGCCCCATGTTTTGGTTTAGATCTGAGGTTTCCACCAAAAACTCAAGGGACAATTTTTGCTTCTTATATATGTATCTCTAATTTTTATTTTCAACAAATAATTTTCAGCATCCCTAACCAGGACCACAAACAAATAATGGCAAGGACGTCATCTACAATGTATTTTTCTTTCTGGCAGCGGGGAGATGAAATTAAAGAAATGGAAATAATTTGAGAACCTATGTGTGATGATACTTAATGAATTGCCTTTTGGAATAGATTGGAGGTCTGGTAGGGAGAGACTCTTATAGACTGCTTTTTGTAATTTCAAAGTTCTTACAGTCCTATTTATTCTATTTATTCTATTTATAACATTCTAATACAACTATCTTATTCTGACTTTGAAGGTTTAACAGTGCCGTTTTTTTAAAGCAGACTTCTTTGGGGTAGGGGGTGCCAGGGATTGAACTCAGGGACACTCAACCACTGAGCCATATACCAGCTCTATTTTATATTTTATTTAGAGACATGATTTCACTGAGTTGCTTAGAACCTTGCTTTTTGCTGAGGCTGGCTTTGAACTCTTGATCCTCCTGCCTCAGCCTCCCAAGCCTCTGGATTACGGGTATGGGCCACTGTGCCCAGCTAAAGCAGACTTTTTTTAAGAGTCATTTTAGGTCCACAACAAAATAGAGTGCAAGGCATAGAGACTTTTCAGGTACTCTGACATGCATGGCCTCTCCACCTTCCATATCCCCCACTACAGTGACGCATTTGTTATAAACAGTGACCCTACAATGACACATTATGGTCATCTGCAGTCTGCATTAGTGCTCATCCTTGGCATTGCACCTTCTGTGGGTTTTAAATGAATGTGTACTTACAGGTATTAACAATTACTGTATTGTTGGGGCTCAGAAAATGATACCCCCAAGTGAAGATCTCAGAAGCAAAGCTTCTCTTTAACCTTCTCCTGCCCTCTTGGGGCATTCCTCTCCTGCTGGTTATAGAAACCTTTTTCCCCAAAGCCAGCCAAAAAACTCTTTATAACCACTTCAACCACCAGCACTTCCCAGCCCCATAGGTGATTTCATTTTCTTCCTTCCAAACTCAGTTTAAATGGCACGATTTCACAGAGAACCCCTGCTAAGCCCCAGTACAGAGTTTCCATTCTAGAGCCTGTTATTATTCTTTTTGCTCCTCTCACAGTGTGTAATTATTTGTTGAATTGCTCAGTGTGTCTTCCCAATAGACAGCAACCTCCACAAGGGCAGGAACCCTCTTTCACTCAGTGCTATATGCCCAAAATCTTGCATGGGGCCTCATGCTTAGGAACATCATGACCCTATGGCATGTGCTTTCCTATTGTCCTCTATGTCTTCTTCCTCTGCCATCAGAACAGCCCTTATTCTGAGCCCATAAGAATATAGTAAATTCATGCTTTTTAGAATTATTGGAGAGAGGACTTCCCAAGTGAGAAACAGCATGAACAGAGACACAAAGGAGCAAATTCTAGAATCTTCTAGAGACATGGAAAAGAGCATCATACTGAAGTTTAGGTCCTTGGGAAAATAGTGGGCACTGGAATAGAAAGGTAAAGCTGCCACGTGGAAGATTGTACAAGCCGGGATGAGAAAACCATATGTTTAGAAAATACCAGCGGGATGCATGTTTTGCAATGCCGTTGTGATAACCTCTCCAAATGTTATGTCTTCTCTTCATCACAGTCACTCATGGGAGTGGACAAGAAGTCCAGTGCTCCCTTGGCCATTTTCCCTGTGGGAACATCACAAAGTGCTTGCCTCAGTTTCTCCACTGCAATGGCGTGGACGACTGTGGGAATCAGGCCGACGAGGACGACTGTGGTGAGTGAAGCCCCCAGAGTCATAGCAAGAAAAGAGGCTCAAAGAACTGACAGTGACATTGCTGAGACTGCTCTCAACAGAAAAAGAAGTAGAAAAGGAAACATTCCATTGAAATACTAAACATAGGTTGCTGGAGGGATCTTATATTTATTTCCTTAGTTTTAAATATCCTTTCTTTTATGCATCACAGTATCGTGGTCAATATTTCAGGAAAGCATTGTTTGTGCAGAGTGTTGTAACCATGAACACGCCTGGTTCATGTCTTAGAGTCGTCACGGTGTAGAAATTAAGACTGTTCTCTGGAACCAGGCTGCCCAGAACCTGGGTACCTCAAGAATCAATCACATAAATACAGGAACAATTCTTAACCTCTCTGTGCATTAGTTTTCTTGTTTTATAAAATAGATCAATGATTGTACCACACTCTGATAATTTGGGGAGATTAAGTGTAAAGGATTAGAGAATGCCAGACACGTGGTAGATGCTTTGTAAGTGTTAGGTACTGTTCCTCTTTCTTACCGTTAGCAGTAGTGTTAGGGAGAAAAGTGACACCTCCTAATAAAGAAGAAGAAAATATGTAAATGCAAGTTGCCTATTACCAAGAATGACCTTACTTATGACTTTTTTATAAGGCCAGTAAGTAGGGCTTACAGACAATAGAATACCTGAGAAAATAGCTTTTAGTTAGGATTTTGTTCACATACCCACAATATTAGAAACACAAATTTTAAAAAGAACTTGAATTTCCTGGAGATGGCACACTAGAGGGAAAAAAATAAGCTTTTGGTCAATAATGTAAAATAATAAGATTTCTATTCATGGAGAAATATGGTACTATCTTTGGAGGACAAAAACGTGCATAACAATGTTAATATTTGAAATGCTGCACAAATAATATTCCTGAAGAATTCTTGCTATTAACACCCCCATCCCCCCAACACACACACACACACACACACACACACACACACACACAAGTGTAGCAGGCAGGCTTTTATAGGCATACCTCAGAGGAATTACATTTTGGTTAAAACAAAATAGGATGGAGACCAGGCTTGAAATTCCCCAACCACAGGTCACCTAAGCAAAATTTAACTCCTATAAATAACACTTGTAACTAAAGCAAATTTAGTTATTTCTTGTGAATGCTTCTGATAAGCACAAAGGAAACATAAATTATCTCCCTAAATTCTTTCATAAAGAATTCACTTTTAACCAATCCCCTGCCATATGGAATCCCCACTGTAGTACTCCATAATTGTAAAGGCTTGACAACTTTATCTTTGTTTGATAAGCCACTCTATATGCCTCTGAGCTTGGGTCTAAGTCCCCCCATAGTAAATTATACTTTCTCTTATTGTATGACAATAAACCTTGACTTGTTTTGCTATTGTTATTTGTAAAGCTGGGGATGCATCCAGAGCCTTGAGTGTGACAGGCAAGTGCTCAACCATCGAGCTACATTCCTGATCCCAAACTTTTACATTTTTCTAACTCAATTAATTGTATTTTCAGCATTCTCCTTTTGGTACACTGTCTCGAGGTGGTGGTGGTAACTCTATAGTAATTACCGTCTCTAAACTGGTGAGCTAAAGTTACAATTACCTTTGATTTGGAAGGTTATAAAATTACTTTTAAAATAAAACAGCATATTGCTAAAATAACTGAAGAGTACATCTTTAAAAGAAACTAGGTTCAAACAGCATTTTGTACACTGCCTTCCACTTCCCTCTCAACCTGCTGGTGATTGAGACAATGTCCTAGACAGAACCACAGTGAGTTTTGCATCAGTTTAAATGGCCACAGGTAGCTGGAAAAGGAGTTTGGTAGCTGCTCTAAGTTCACCACCCAAAGTAGGTTCTCTATTGGGAAAAAAAAAAAAGTTGGGGAACTCTGGCTTCAATGTGAAGTTTAAAGGAACCAAGTAACAAGAGTAGCAATCCCTACCTTAATAATCATTCAAGTCATAAAAGTTTCTCCGGAGTCCCCAATCAGGGATTCAGAGGGAGGGGATAGGGCATTTGGGTTCAAAGAACGGGCTCAGGGGTTGGAGATCTGGACTTAACATTCTGGCTATGAAGGAAAATAAAAATGATTCTTTTCTTTTCTCTGTTAAGAGAATATTAAGACTATCTGGGTTGCTAGGAGGACTCAATGAGATATTCTATTTAAGATGTTTACCAGGATGCAGGTGTTATGGACTGAATGCTTATATCCCCCCAAAATTAGTATGTTGAAATCCTATACCCTAATGTGTAGTGGCAGCCATCTGGAAATAGAAAGCAATTTTACTCTGCTCGAAACCTCAAAGATGGCCAGTTGGCATGTTGCTTCTATCTGTGCTGAGAAAGCTGGAACTTTTCAGGGAGGGTGGCAGACTTCATCACCATCTTTAGAGTCCAGGTGATAAAAATTATGAGGTGGAGTTATTTTTGTTTGCCTCTCATTGATTCAATTTCCTGTGCCAGCTGTGTAGTTTGTGGTTGGGTTTTTTTTAATTTTTTTATTTTATAGTATCTGGATGAATTGTGTTCCCAAGGCTGTTCATTTTAAGTCAGCCTTATTTAAATTCTGTTTAATGCTATTTATTTTTTTATTAATGAGTATTTTTTATTTGTTCTAATTAGTAACACATGACAGCAGAATGCATTTTGATTCATTGTACACAAAGGGAGTACAACTTTTCATTTTTCTGGTTGTTCACAATGTAGAGTCACATCATTTGTGCAATCATACATATACCTAGAGCAATGATATCCTTCTCATTCCACCATCTTTCCTACCCGAATACCCCCCTCCCATTTGCCCAATCCAAAGTTCCTCCATTCTTCCCATGTCCCCTCCCCCCCATTATGGATCAGCTGTTTAATGTTATTTAAATTAAGTCAGAAAACTGGTTCTTGCAGAATATGTAAACTTCATGCATATTAGAATAAGCAGTATTAGATACACTTACAAACATGTAAAATACAATATTTTAACACTTATAAAAAAACACAGTTAAAAATCACTTTCAAAATGATTTAGAACTAAACAGTATATTATCAAATAAAATGTCTATTTTTAATAGAAAGAGAAACTTTCCTTAATCAGACCTCTTGAGGTAAATCAACTCCAAAAACTTCTCCCTTACTATGTAAACCTTATCACCAACAATGATCATTAAAATGGAAAAATAGGTCAAAAAAAAAAACACCACCTGATTGCCCATATACTGACTATGGATGAACTACTTAGTTCGGAAAGAGCTGTTGCTTTTGAACTATCACAGGCATATTAAACAAGTACAATTATTTAAGTTTAAAGTCCCGGTTTCCTCAGAAAACCCATAAGTAGTTTCTCCATAACTGTAACTTTAATAAGCTTTAAAAATAAAATCTCAGTGTAAAAACCATTAAGACATTAAAACACTGAATACTTTTCCTGGACACAATGCAAGCAAAAGCAATAGATTTTAATTTTTTCAGTTGATTTCATAGAAATCCTTTCTTTCTAAAATGTTTGGCAATATAGAATTTATATACATATATAGATATACTTGTGTCAAAATTGACTGTACTCTTTTTATAACTTTGATTCTTATAGATAAATTTCAACCTACAAAAGTACAATGAGTTTTACTATTTAATACAAGTCTCATATAATTTCTGCATGTTTTTTGCTACATGTCACTGACCCATCTTTATTCAGAACTTTCACAGATGCAATCAGAGTAGAGGCCAAAACAAATTTTTAAGTCATCAGAACTATGTTCAGTATGACTATAACAAACTAAAAAAATTGAGATCTTTCATTTTTTCAGCTAGAACTCTCAGATACTTGGGAGAATATGTCTGGGAAAATACCTAGGGAACCTGATTACAAATATATGAGGGTTTTCATTTAGGAATTATCCATGTTCATTTCAAACTGAATGGTAACTCAGTAGGAAAAATGCAATATTAAATAGCATCAAATTTTGAGATGCAGGCTGGAGATGTAGTTCCGTGGTAGAGCAGTTGCCCATTCTCAGATGATATTGAATTAATTCACTACATATAGATTTTTATTTAAAAGGAGCCCTTTACATTTCCAGATTAGAACCTGCCAGACTTCCGTCCTCTGTGTTATAAATAGATGACTGAGCCAAGCTCCCCCTCGCAGTTGCAATAACCCAACTTCATCCCGGAGACAGCTTGACTTACTCCATGTGGAGACCCAAAATCGGATTCCTCTTCTCTGTAGACTTGTTCTTGGAACATCCCGCACCTCCTCTGCACTCTAGCAGCCTCATCAGTAGGAAAAGGATGAAGATATTTTTAGTCTTCATTAGCATTTCTATAAGCCATAGGGAAAATGGAAAACATATTCAAATACATTTTGGGTGGGGTAAGGTAGTGGGGCAGTATCTACCAAAAATCCATGCCCTACCTGGAATCTCAGAATGTGACCCTATTTGGAAGCAACATCTTTGCAGATTTATTGAAGGCAAGGATTGAGATCATTCCCAGCTCAGTGTGGGCCCTAAAGCCAATGAGAGTATCCTTGCAAGAGACAGAAGGGAAGGCAACCATGTGAAAGCAGAGGCAAAAGTTCGAGTTATGCTGTTACACCTGAGCAATGCCAGGAGCCACCAGAAGCTAAAAGAGGCAAGCAAAGATCCTCCTCTAGAGCTGAGAGAGAGTGTGACCCTGCCCATGCCTCAGTTTCAGACTTCAACCTCCAGAATTGTGAGGGAATAAATTTCTGTTATCTTAAACCACCAAGTTTGGGGTGATTTCCTATAATAGCCCAAGAAAACTGATATAGGTAGAACAGGAAATAGAGAAAGGTCAACACAAATCCTGGGCCAGATTAGAACAGTCTTGACAGTCTGGTTTTAGTCAGATACCACTTCTGATGAGCCATTCTTATGCATAATTGCATGTGGCATAAACTCCCTGGAGATGAGTTCTCTCTGCTGTTCACATATGGCTGTCCTAACAGTTCTCTCTGCTGTTCATATATAGCTGTCCTAAGCTTTTCAGCAGGTATTCTGTATTCTTCTATATAATAGCCAAATAAACATAGCCAAAAGGGAGATGTAGGAGGGGCTCAGAGGAACAAGTTTATCATACTCATAGATCCCAGAGATAAGAGGCAGGGTGTACCACAAAGGATACATGGGAAAGAAGACAGGAAGAGTCTCTATTGCAGTTTCCATGGGAAAGGCAAGGCAAAGTGAACAGGTTACAACTCAATAATTTTGGATGGCTCTAAACTATAGTCCTTTCTTGCCTGGTACCTGGCCCTGGGATGATAAAGGCAGAGGAATATGGCCTCCTGGGTGTACAGGTCAGATAAGGTCTGGCTCTGGACTAGTTAGTTTGCATATGAAAGGCATACTCCTAGCCAGGTTCTTTGTTCTCAGTAAGAATTGGCTGGCCCCTGGAGGGGGCCATCTCTCCCTAGCCAAAAGATGAAGATGTCAAAACATGATAATGCACAGAAAAGAATTTTAAATATATAATACACAAAGGCTTTCTCAAGTTCAACTTAATTAGCACTTACCTTATAAAGATGCCTCACTCCTCACAAATACATACAAAGTTGAAAGAACAAACATTACTAAGTACAAAGTCAACTTGGCTATCAAAGCAAAGACAACCCTTGGCTTACCAAACTTCTTTGGGAGGAATGAACATGATTATGCAAAAAGTTTTCTCTCCCAGCTCTGTGTTAGCTTTCTGTCACACCAATAAATGCCTGAGAAAATCAACTTATGAAGAGAAAAGGGTTATTTGGGTCCACCGTTTGGAAGGTTCCAGTCCTTGATTAGTGGGCCTGTGATCAAGGATTGTGGGAATGCGTGGTGGAGCAAAACCACTCACTGCATGACCAGAAAGCAAAAAAGAAGAAGAAAGAGAGAAAAGGGAACCAGTTTTCACAATCCCCTTCAAACCTTCAAAGGCATGTTCCCAAAGACTTAAAACCTTCCACTAGGCCCTATCTCAGAAAGGTTCCTCTCCCTCCCAATAGTACCACCCCAGGGGATCCAAGCCTTCAACACATGGATGTTTAAAAGACACTGGAGAGCCAAACTATATCCTTGTGTTTCTCCTTTACTAGCAAAAAATAAAGATTCTTTTTCCTTTTTCACACACACACACAAAAAAAGATCCAAACTATAGCAAGCTCCTTCCAAATTTTATCTGAAATGCTTTGCCTTTCCCCACTCCATTAGATGTCTATTATTAATACTGTATTTATTTGGCGATGCTGCTAAGCACAGGATAATTTACATTAGAAAAACCATCTTATGCTCTACCTTAGTCCAAACATGACTACTGTGACACCTCCGTGTGTGTGTGTGTGTGTGTGTGTGTGTGTGTATGTGTGTGTGTGTGTGTTGCTAAGGATTGAACCCAGGGCCTTTTACATGCAAGGCAAGCACTCTACCAACTGAGCTATATCCACAGCCCTGTGATATCTCCTTTTAACCTTCCTAGGAATATTTTTTTTGTTTAATAAGACTTCTAATAATAAAATTAATGGCATTTTTTTATTGTTTGTTGTGTTCCAGAGACAGTATTAATCCTTTAAATACATTCTTACATTTTATTCTCAATGTAAATTGGATGTTAAATTATATCCACTCTACAAATAGAAAAAAATGGAAGTACAGAGAGCTTACATAAATGTTCTGAAATCATGGCTTGGTCAGACTATATACCCAATTGTTCAGCTTATGTGTTAGTGTTCCATCACTATAAGAAATGCCTAGGATAATCAAGTATAAAAAGAAAAAGACTTTTTTTTTTGGCTCACAGTTAAGTTTCCAGTCTATGATCAGTTGATGCTGTTGCTCTTAGGCCTGGGGTGAGGAGCGTGGCAGGAGCATGAGGAGAAGCAAAACTGAGCACATCATGGTTGGAGAGCAATGAAAAAGAGAAAGAGATGGGGTCCCACAATCTCCTTCAAGGGTATGCCCCCACTGACCTAAAGACTTCCCAAGTAGTGCCATGGGCTGGGAATGAAACCTTTAATACATGGACCTTTGGGGACACTTACCCAAACCATAGCAGCTGTTTTTGTTTTGTTCTTTTGTGGTGAGGAAAGACAAGGGCCATGCTAATAATCATTATTATTTGGTACCGTCTTCAAATAAATCTCCTATTGATAAAATTTTAGTTCTATGGGGCCTCCCTCATAATTAAGCATCTATTTTCTTTTTAGAAAATAGTATTTGAGAAATTAGATGAACTTCCTAATTTAAAATAACAATTTTATTCTTATAGCACTTATTATATATAAGGTACTATTCTGGCTGCTTTGTATATTTTACATCATTCAATCCTCATGACAACCCATAAGAAAAGTATTATTTGGGGGAAAGTTGAAGCTCTGCACCACACATGACAGATATGACAGTCAGTTCACATTCTCATGTGAATAAAAATCTTTATTCATATGATCTTTATTTTTTTCTATGGCCAAAATTTACTTCTATTACAAACTTCAAGAGCCTGGGAGTGTAGCTCAGTGGAGAGCCCCTGTCTATTGCAAGTGTTCATCCTTCCAAGTGGTAAAAAATGTGAACCAAGTCAGTTAAAGGTCTTATTTATCTCCCTTCTCCTGGGATTGCTGCTGAGCACAGGACGTTGGGTGGGGCCAGCAGGGCAGAGAGTCTAGCTGACTGCCATCATGCAGTGTCACAGCATCCCCTGGGATGTGCATAAATCAATCTGGTCTGCTGCCATAAGTCATTGCTCTGTCATCTCCTGCCTACTGTAGACGTTATCACATCCCGCGCCTCTCCCGCCTACATCATTGGCATTCCAGGGCTCCTGGGAAGCATTCCGCTACTCCTGAGCCAGACTGAGCCCCTGGAGAACTTTCACAGTCACGTTCACTTCATCTGCCTCGGCCCTTATGGCCATTCGTACTCTGTTCCTCCTTTGTCAAGCCAGGCTGCGCAATGCCACACACGTGCACTACACCTCAGTTCCCAGAAACAGAAACCAGTGCAGGGAATGTGTAGTTTCCCCCAGATTCAACTCAGGTCGGGGAAGAAGGGGAAAAAGACTCTCCACTCTCCCTTTCTGGTCCAAGTATTTTGTCCAGTCTGTGAACAGCAAAGTTCAGCTCTTTCAATTTTACAAATTTATTATAGATCAAACTTTAGCATATGAAAGTCAAATATCAAAGAATTTGATTCCTTTGTTATCTGCAAATTTCTGTGTCATTGATTTCAGGCAAGGAAAATGGAAAATTCTAGCTGCTTAAGATAGGGAAAAGGGCAGAGAGTACAAGGAATGCAAGGGAAGAAAAACTTTGTTAATGCCTCAGTGTATTTCTCTGGCACCTAGCTTGGCATTTACTAATCTGTGAGAACTGGATAAGCAGTACTTATTTATGGGTGTGATGGCAATGATATCTATATTTTTTAAAATAGGATTAGAAGACTGTTTGAAGTATATTCAAGGACACTTTCAGTTTTTAATTGGTCCTGCATTTAAAATTCTGGAGCACTAAATATTCTATCATTTCCTAAATAAGCTTCTTATATAGCAATCAGAATGATAGCAGTTTGATATAGAAGTCATTTGTTCTCATTTCAAAAAAAATCCATTAAATTTGGTGGTTTGTCATTTAAAGCTAAAAAGTGACATGGGTCATAAATCTCTGCATTTTAAAAATTACTGGTTTTCTATTTACTATTCTCAAAGTAATGTAAGTAACTGAATCCTTGAATTCTTCCAAAATGGCAGGCCTGGTTTTAACTTCAAATATGTTTATCTAATAAAGCTTAGAGCTGGACATTTTGGTGGACACCTCTAGTCCCAGCTTTGAGAGGCTGAGGTGGGAGGATTGCTTAAGTCCAGGAATTTGAGGCCAGCCTGAGCAACATAGCAAGAATACAATTTTTAAAAAAGAGAGAGAGAGAGAGAGAGAGAGAAAACAACAATGCTTAATCATGTTTATGATGCTGATGTTACCTCCATGTAGATATATTTATATTACTTCCACACAGATTTTCCTATCAGAATATGTCCTACTAAATAGGACACAAAAGACAATTTTGAGCAGCCTCAATGTGCCTTAAAAGATGCCCAGGATAGTGTCACAGCCCTTAATTTCTTCAAAACATTGCCTCTAATGGTTGTAAGACCCCAGAAAGAGACAAATGTATTTTGTCCAGCAAACCACCATTGTTATTAAAATCCATGGAGAACCCCCATAACTCGTTTGGTGAATTGCTCCCCAACCCCCCACAACCAAGCTTCCTGCACCTTGCTCAAATTCATCTCTAATCTTGGGGATCATTAGTTTATGAGAAAAAGATATTCCACTGTGTTCCAGGAATGAGTGCTGAAAGTTGAGCAAATAAGGAATAAGGAATGATCCACTTTGCATAGATCCAAACTTTATATATTGGCTCACATTCATGAGCCCATAGTATGTATGCTTTGTAGTCTAGCAGATGTTTTCCCTCATTTTAATGAAAGAACAGACCGTTTAGCACACAATATCTCACACTCTCCTTTGTTCTGGCACCCCATCTAATGAAGAGGTAAGTCTCTCAATTTTCGATTATTCGAAATCCAGACCTGGGGGTGTAGCTCAGTGCTACACTGCTTGCCTAGTGTACACAACATCCTGGGTTTGATCCCCAGAACCTCTAAAGTTAAAAAAAAAAAAAAAACTGAAACATCATGAAATCTGGCATGACCCCGGAAGTATGCAGAGGACCACCTGCAGCTGTGCCACCTGGGGGACTTGGAAAAGACCGAGTCCTAAGCCCCACTCCCAGATATGCTGACCTAAGGAAAAGAAGTAAAGCCCAGAAATCTTCCCTTTTCTAAACAAATATCCAAGGTGAATATCATCAAGTTGTGAAATGATTCACTTCCTCAAAATATGTTTAAGGAAAAAGCTCCAATCATTCATTGATTGATTTTTTTAGTACCCTTTATTCAGTAAATATTAAGCTGAGGCAGCATGTAAAAACAGACTTTTCTTGATCTATTTTCCGACTTTTATTTACAGAATCATAATATCATTTTAAGTGAAAATTCTTTTTTTAATAGAAAGTGCTCTTTACATTATCCTGGCTTGCCTCAAGAAAAATCAGAGAATCAATTTTTAGCAAGACACTTACTAATGTATGAAAAAATCATTTTACTCATTGTCCCATGCATCCTTAAAATATCAAGGATATAGGATTTAAAATTTAGAAACACATATACCAAAAGCTGTTTTCTTAAAAATGCTAACTTTTCAACTTTGTGATTTTGGCAATGTTTCTCATGTTCTATATTCCTGCCTTCTGGTGGGAGGAAGTAAAGGGTAAGGAGAAGAAAATGCCTTGGGAAGGCAGAAGGAAGGTTCAAACAAATTACTAAAGTTTATTTGTTTGATTACATTGCTATTTTAAAAAAAATAAATCTCTCAATTACTTCTTTAAAAAGAAATTCTCCACAAAATATGTGCTCTGACCTGGGAAAGTATAAGCAGGTTTGTCCTGTTTCTTTCTGCTGATCAAAAATTCCCCAGTTCCATCCTGACATTTTCTCTCTCCCTCTCTCTGTCTCCCTAGGATTTCTTCCCCTATTCCCGTGTATGTGTGTGTGTGTGTGTGTGTGTGTGTGTGTGTGTAGGTACAATGAAATAGAAAAGGAAGAAAGGGAATAGGAACAAGAAAGACAAAGAAGAAAACAGAAACACTACACCATTTTGATTTGTTGGACTAAAACGTTGCAGCTAAGGCCACATACACTGTAGTCCTTTAAATAAGAAAAGAAAAATGGTGAGGAACAAAGGACCAGGAAAGGGCACCAAGCCTATGGTTTAAAGTTACTGCACTATAAGTGGTAAAAATGCAACAACTTGAAAAAGCTCATTTATAAAAACTAAGCTAAATATAGAACCTGCTAAAAAAGCAGAGTGGAAAAACTCAGCATCTTCTGGCAGCCATCAGTTTTATATGAGCAGTGACACACTGCCCACAATACAGCCCCACGATCTAGAATGCTGTCACCCCACCTGTTTCCCTCACTGTTTCTGAAGCATAGATGGGAGTGTCCGGAATATGAACATAAACATGAACACAAACAGGGTGACCTGCTCCTTTCAGAGTTACATGAACCCCTGGCAGCCTGTGAGGTCAAATCCTTCAGACCCATGCATGCCCACTTCTCAACTGATCCTCTGTAGGTACACAGGAACTTGGCTGTAGGAATCATCAATGCCTAGACACAGCCAGGGCGAAATGATTCATCTACTTACATATTTCATTTATAACATTTATAAATGTATAACAATTCATAATACTATGAAAATTTATTTCTTTGATACATTTTTTCCAGTAATACCTCAATGGTTTGCAATACTCTCACTGACTCTAGAAATAAAAATGATGATAAACTTTAATTCCAGTTAATAATTCCTTCTGGTTGTTAATTAAATGAATTTTTGTATCATTCACACAATTCTGATATAAGGGGCAGAGAGGGGGTATCCTGGCCAATACCCCTATAACTAAAGATAGGCTTCTGGGCAAGGTGGCACACAACTGTAACCCTAGCAACCTGGGAGGCTGAGGCAGAAGGATCACAAGTTCCAGGCTTGCCTCTGCATCTTAATGAAAGCCTCAGGAACTTAGCAAGATCCTTTCTCAAAATAAAAAGTGGTAAAGTACCCCTGGGATCAATCTCCAAACCCCCACTGAAAAAAAGGCTAACAAGAGAAGAGTATAACGAGTTATTTGATCAAAGTTTTATGTGGCATGGGAGACTTCAGAAATAAAAACCCAAAACCTGGGGAGACCTATCTGGTTTTATGCTTAGAGTCAATGAAGAACCGTCATATAGAATTGTGATTGGACAAAGTCTATGTCCTAATGCTACTAGACTGACAGAGATAATTCAACAAGACTGTCTGCTCAGATTCTTCTTGGTTACTCTGTGTAGCATTCCTTCCTCCCAGGAATGTGGCAGGACCCTTCTGGAATGAGAATCTTATAATCTATTATCAGATAAGGCAAGTCAAAGAATTCCTTTATGACCAGCTCCTATGCAGAACAGCAAGGAAAGGTTAGAGTGATAGTTCTAGGTCTTACGCCACTCTTTGAAGAAAGGTTTCTAGTTTCAAAGATTTTTCTTGGAGAAGAGAAACTCTGGTTTCTACTACTTTAGGAGAGGAAGAAGAATGGGAGAGCTGAGGGCAGAAGACGTTCAGAATGAAAATTTGCCTCTAAAGCAGCATCTGAGGTCATCCAATCTATTTAGTCAAAAGCACTCAGCACACCAAAGTGCTGTTGGGGTTCATCTTCCGAGCCCCAACAAGTTTCAATAACAGAAATGAAACAAAGAGCTGGGCTTGGTGGTGCACACCAATAATCCCAGCAGCTCGGGAGGCTAAGGTAGAGGGATCACGAGTTCAAAGCCAGCCTCAGCAATGGGGAGGCACTAAGCAACTCAGTGAGACCCTGTCTCTAGATAAAAATACAAAATAGGGCTGGGGATGTGGCTCAGTTGTAGGGTGCCCCTGAGTTCAATCCCCAGTACCTCCCCCTTCAAAAAAAAAAAAACAGAAAAAGAAACAAATAACAGAAAAATGTACAACAAATAGTAATAGCTAACTATTTAAAGCTGATATAACATGAAAGTTGAACTTCTATAAGTGAGCTATAAACTGATTAAATAATTTATTGGGCCTGGAAAAGAAAATACAAACTTAGTTTATTATTTTAATGCTTTAGTTCTTTTTCAATAATTCTGCTCCTAATACAAATCACTAAACTTCTCAGAATTGTTTTTCTCATCTGTAAATGCAGATTATAAATATGACCAAAGTTATTATAAGGATAAAATTAAGTACCTAGTACAGAATAGTAGATATACACTAAATACCAGTTCTCTCAGTGCTAAATATTATATTTAACTTCTCTGTTAAAATGAAAAAATTAAAATCTTTCACAGAATTCTGCTTTCTTATAATAAAGATATGAAACAAGTAGTAATCATTTGCCAAGAGGTCAACAAATTGCCATGCCAGGAAAGGGGGAAAATCCAACACCACAAGCTTCAAAACCTGACACCCAAGAAACAATCGATGATTTGGAGCCCAGCAGAGCAGGGTGTTTTATTAGGCTCCCAGCACTATCTCCAGAACCCATAGGGAAAATGCTAAAAAGCATCATCACCGTTGCTGTCTTGGGACCATGAAACTGAACCACACAGAAACTCATGGGTTCAGAAAAAAATGCACTACTTTTAGAGATCCCACCTCAGCTCCCAAAATTACTAAATGTCCATATTTAAACCAAATTTTAATGCAGGAATTCAATTAGTCCCTATTTCTGTCAGGGTTTAATGCAAGCAATAGAATCCACTTGGGGTATCTTAAACAGGAATTACATACTTATTATGTATGTAATAAGTAAAAGGGCTGTATGTAAAATAAGTAAAAAGGGTGGGGAGCAGAAGTCAACAAGACCCCTCCATCAGTGACTAAACCACAAATATGATCGGTCAAGAAGCTGAGATGCTGTTGCCACCACCCCTGCCTGTCCCAACACAAATGCCTCTGGACTCCTCTGCAGGGGTAGTACCTGCAGGGTCCTGCTGTTGCCACAGTTGCTTCTGGAAGCATCCCAGTTTGAGACACAGCAGCAGGAAAATGACCTTGTACTCCCCAAGGTCTTCTACCAAACAAAGTATATGTCAATGTTTCTCAAATCCTGGCCATGTAGAAAGTGTGAAATGCTGTGTTTACCTGCTCTGTCCTATTGTCCCAGATATGGGACACCTATAAAAAAGTAATATGATGTACAACAATTACATATGTAATTACAGTACAGTAATCATAACAATAATATACAAGCCCTAGATTATGACTTCCAACCTATTTTAATGCATCTGTGTCAGTTTCATTAAAATATTTGCAGAATTGAAAACTTGGGATTTAATGGTTAAGCCTTTCAGTCTCTGCTCCACAGACACACATTCATGGCGGGGAGTCAAACAGAGGCCAGGTGAGTTGATCTGTAGTATATTTCTCCAGACGCCCGTGGTAGGTGTACAATTCAACGGCCATGTCCTGTATAATCTACCCACTCAGTTCCTCAGTATGCACATGCATTTGCCTCTGACTTCATTTGTTCCAAGCCAACTGTGTTAGTCAGCATCCCATAATGAACTTACGAAAAGAAAATCGTTATTATTTAGGCTCACAGTTTGGGAGCTTTCGGCACATGATTAGTTGGCCCTGTTGCTTTGGGGCCTATGACAAAGCAGAACATGATAGCAGGGAGTCCATGGCAGTGTGAAATCACTCACTCCATGGTTGGGAAGTGAGCGAGAGGGGAAGGGGCCAGGGTCCCACCATCTCTTCCAATGGCACACCTCCAACTCCCCAACTTCCTCCCACTAAGTCCCACCTCTCCAACGTCCCACCACCTCCCAATATTGTCAAGCTACAGATCAAGCCTTTGTGGGATATTTAAGGCCAAACTACAGCACCAACATTGGGTTCAGATTTCAGTCCCCAATCCAGAAAATCAGTCTTGAGCCATCACACTGAATCCAGAAACTCTGTGACATGTGAATTGGTTGTGCCTGATCTAGGGTTATAGTCCTGCCACCTGGTCTAGCACGCCAGTAAACCAGTCCCTCACAAATTCCTTGGGTTTCTGCATATATATAGTAGAAAAATCAAGTACAACTTGTTGTTATCTTCTGGGGTGTGCTGGGATCTGAGTCTGCTTATAATTGATTAAGAAGCAAAGAAACATGGTAATAATGAAAGGACCTGAGGAAAGTTGGTGAGTTATTACTTCAAATAAAGGAATTAGGTTGTTTTCAAACAAACCCCATCTAAACTCATCAGACAGCAAAAGAGAGCTGCTTCTGCTGACAAGAGAGGCTATCAGGAACCAGGATTTAGAGTTCTCAAATCCAACTGAATACACAATCCACCAATAATAAGATTCACAGGGTTTCTTCTAAATCAATCCTCTAATGCTCACTTTTAAAATATGGCAAAATGTGAACTCAACTTATAGTGTAACTGAGTGACTCCTTGGATCAGATTCTATGTGATTTGTGGCTGCATGAGTCCTGACCTAAGGCCACAGGAGATAAAAGATAATCTTAGAGTTATCATGAAAGTTCCCTGGTTCTCTGAACTTTTTGAAGCTGATAATGTAAAAACCTGAGCTTATCATTTTTCTTTAATCTCTCCAGAGCTATCTCCTTAGCCATCCCATCTTACAACCCTTCCAGTTTCTTATTTTTATTCTAATGATTTGTCACAGCAACCACTTTGCCAAAATCGAAAACTCACATCTTTCCAGGAAGCTATAAGTGATCATTTAAATCACTTAAATGGCTGTTTTTGTCACTGTGTGCCATTTCCTTTTTTTTTTTTTTTTTTTTCAGGGTCAGGAATAGAAATTGTATTAAAATCTAAGAACTTTAAAATCCTGGAGGTGCATGAATGGGCAGGAGAGAGCAACACACCTCTATTGCCACCTCTAGAAGCCTAACTGGGACTGTCACTGCACAAAGGGCACACAGAATGGACAGCACTGCAGGGATCTGGGGAAGAAGCTCTGGCTCCAGAAAGGAGATGGGGCACGCGGGCTGGGGCCACCTGGCCCATGAACAAGGACAGTTTCTCTGGAAACACTTGACCTTTAGCCTGGTGCAAGGAGGTGAAGAGGATATTGCGCAGGGTCCTTTTCCCCAGAAAGTCCCATTTTCTAATGGTAACAGGATTGCCATTGTCTTCAAAACCAGTCAGGTTAGATAACCCACCCAATGTTTCCTGAAAGTCTGTTATCTGAAACCCCTTCCAAAGGGAACAAAAAAGAAAACACCCTAGATTGGAAGACAGATTAAGAAAAAAAAAAAAAGGATTTCAACCAGGGAATGACATATAAAGTCTGCAGAAGCAGAAGTCTGAGATGAGGATCACCCACTGTGGTTGCAAGTTCAACATCAAGTTGAAATCTGTACCAGAGTGTGCTTATAAATTGTGTGATTTCCCTCTTTTTGCAGATTGTATCCACCATTTTCTTGTTAAATCTGTGCACTACGGAGCTTAGGCCCTGAGACTGGGCAGGAGGCAGTAACTACCCCCACTGCCACTAGGTACTGGGGGAAGCTGGCGCTTACAAACTTCAAGTCCTCATGTGACTGCTGCCAATTGGTAGAGGTTTATCAATAACAAGAACCCTACTTGCTTGGGATCTGGAAAATACAGATCTAACTTACCAATTTCCAAAGAAGGAAGCATGGTTAACTGAAGGTAGCAGGGAGGAAGAACTAACCCAGAAAATCCACCATAGTCTCAAGAAGTTAGTCTCTATTTAACTAGCTATGCTCAGTCTTTCAAATATCCTCTTCCCTCTTCCTGATTCTCAGCCTCTGATATCATCCACTTATGTTAGGAGTCAGATAGGCACCTGGAACTGGTTCCTGGGTGCTCGATGGCTGGTATTTGCTCTTTTCTTGGTTGTTGTCCTTTATTCACCTCATTACTGGTGGCCTGCAGGAGACCCACGCTGAAGTCTATGGTTGGTGAACTTGAGGTTCATTTCCCACTGAATTGAGATATCATAGTACTTTGCTGCTTTTGTTCAACTTGAGATCTTCTGTAGTAAAGAAGTTTTGAAACCCATGAGGAATGCAAAAGAAAGGGGAATGTTATAATTGCACTATTTAAATAATCTATCTTCTAATTTTTCACTTTTAGTAGGGCTGCTAACAAGACATTTGATTTTACAAGTGTAGATAGCATTTATGTTAAGATTCCTTCACTTTCCCAAAGGAAATTTTCATGGAGGTCTGTGAATGAGCAGCTGAAAAATAGGAAAATAATCTGCAAAAAAGAGGGAAATCATGCACTTTATAAGCAAACTCTGGTAAATTTAACCTTTTTCATTTGTGCGGTTTGATAGATTGTGGGGACTATTCACAAATCCAGATAATTTATGGAGTAACAAGTTTATATGGGAAAAGATAATGAGTTCCATTCTGAAGTGTTAGGTTTGAGGTACCTGAGGTAAACTGTGTATGTGTGTTATAAAGGAGAAAAAAGTGTGGACTAGAGACATAACCTGAAAATCTGCTGATCAGAGTAGAAACCATGGGAACCAGGAAGTCAATTTTATCAAATCCATGCAACTAAATAGGTTTGTAATATCTGAATTCAAGTCTCAGGTATAAATTATACAAAAAATGATTCAAAGCAGACTCCTGTAAGCTAGTTACCAACTTGTCTGAGTCCAAGAAGATACAATATCAATACACGTTACATGGGGCAAATTCCCTATATAGAAATAGGTAGCAAGGGACAAAAGATGCCTGAGGTTCATAGTGAGCTGGGAAAGCTGCCCACAGTATGAATTGCTGACTACACCTGCCCTACATGTACCAGGGCTGAGGGACCCTGGGAGGCACCTGCTCTAGTTATGTATCTCAGGGGCAGCCTGACTCCCTGGGAAAAGCTTTGAAGGACATCCCATTTCTAGGGAAGGGAGGAACAAAGCCGTGACTGTCCAGGAAGTTACTGCCTAACTCAAGGTGTCAACACTCCCTACAAGGAACAGGAAAAAGGACTGGGCTGTTTCAGGCAATTCATTCCTACCTCAGGATACTGCATTTCCAGAATGTTCTATACTTTTCCTTGAAAACTGCAGCAAAAAAAAAAAAAAAGAGGAGAAAACTGGATGGGTACAAGGCCAATAACTCTACTGTACTGTATATAAGAGAAATAATTTCTAAAAGCAGTGCCAGATTTAATAATTACAGAAATAGGACAAATTTGTAGAATCAATACCTCTATCTGTCAATCTCTGTCTATCTGTCTGTCTGTCTGTCTTTACATGTTTGGGCATTCTTAAAGAGTCATAGCAAGCCACACACTGTGTTACACACCTGTAATCACAGCAGCTCAGCATCTTGGAAGGCCAAGGCAGGAGGATGGCAAGTTCAAAGCCAGTTTTAGCAACTTAGGGAGGCTTAGTGAGAGCCTGTTTCAAAATCTGTTTAAAAAAGGAAGGGGGATGGTGCTGGGGATGTGGTTTTATATTTAAGTTTCAATCCCCAATACCAAAAAAAAAAAAAAAAAAAAAAAAGTCATGGCATTTGGAAAAAAAATTTAAAGCTCTACAGAGGATCACATTCAAATCCCCACCAGGAAGATAAAGGTTTGTTCCATACAGAAAGAGCTCCATAGCAGCTGCTCCTACATCTCCATCTCATCACATGATTAGTTTCATTGTCCCTTATGTTTAAAAACAATTAAAAGATCATAAAATTCTTTAAAAAATTATCTTCTTTCCCTCGCCTTGTAGCTTCCTGTTAGTTAGCTTTCAGTTATTATAACAAATACCTGAGATAAATCAACTTAAAAAGAGAAAACATACATTTTAGCTCATAGCTTCAGAGGTTTCAGTCCATGACTAGTTGGCCCCATTCCTTTGGGCAGTTGCTTTCTTTGATTTTTAAATGTGATCATCATGGCCACCCATCCATGTTTATTTATCTCCAATGTCAGTTTCAATGATTGAAGAAGATTTAGAGAAACAATTAAAATGCTAAGAGCAGTGTGCCATATTCTGGTATGCCTAAAATTCTGCTTGTTCAAGTATGGCCCAAGTATTACTGGTGGCAGAATCACTACAGAGCTTGTTAGAAACAGACACCAGGAGCCCATCCCAGCACCCCATAGGGGATCCAGAAATCCACTTTGGTAGGTTTCTAGATGATGCTTATCTCATTAAGTTTGAGACTCGCTAGCTTATTTTAAAGGACCTATCTTTCCCCAGCACACCAGAATACATCTGTCTTGTTCTATTCTTAATTTCCTGCTCTTTCCTCCCCACCTGCCCCCAGGAGACAACAATGGATGGTCTCTGCAATTCGACAAATATTTTGGCAACCACAATGAAATGACCTCCTCATATTCCTTTGAGACAAAAACATCTGAATGCTGTAAGTAATCAGAGTAATTGAGCCTCCTTTTCCATAAATTCTTTATAAGACACGAAACTTTTAAAAGTTGGATTCTATGTATAATTTTATGAAAAGGTTATTTGTAATTTTCCAGTTTCAAACTTTATTAGGGATGTATCCTAAATTTGGAAATTCTGTTTTAAAATAAACTCATGGAATCTTAAGGATGAAAGTCATCAATCATGTCAGGTATTGTGAGTAAAATTAATGTCAGTCAGGGTTACTATTTTATGTAATTTCCCTTTCATAATCACTATAAAACCTGATGCAAAGGAAACAGAAAATAGAAAAGCAAAGAAGCTGTTTGATTTTAATGGCTGCAAATGAAAAATCTTCTGGCGTCTAAGCTGTATTTCAGAGCTATGAAAACCTATTAATTATAACCTCTGTCTAGTCAATATTTCAAAAACTCACAAAAATACCAGAGAGAATGCAGAAGGCTATAAACTTGAGGATTGATTCTATAATGCTTTATATCATGAAAATAATTCCTTTTAAATAAATTTTTTCTATTTTAATAAATTATGCAAATGAAGGTCTGTGCCTTAAGTCTGCAATTTTTTTTTTAAAGAGAGAGAGAGAGAGAATTTTTTGATATTTATTTTTTAGTTATCAGCGGACACAACATCTTTGTTTGTATGTGGTGCTGAGAATCGAACCCGGGCCGCACACATGCCAGGCAAGCGCGCCACCACTTGAGCCACATCCCCAGCCCAAGTCTGCAATTTTGACCTCAGCTTTTCAAACTCTTGATGAAGAAGGAGGGTTGAACCAGGTGGCAGATTTCCTTAATCCTAGCTACTCGGGAGGCTGAAGCAGGAGAAGTTCGAAACCAGCTTCAGCAACTTGGCCAGACTCAAAATGAAATAAAAATAAAAAGGGCTAGGGTGTTGCTTGATAATAGAGCATCCCCGGGTTCAATCCCCAGCATTGGGAGAAGACAACCAGCATTAGGAGAGGAATCCCTTATGGTCTACCACAAATTATAAAGCCTATATTTTCAAATTTTCAATATTTTTTTGTCTTCACTACCCAAATGAGATAAACTACTAACAGTCCCCAATTAAAGGAGATAACCTTCCCCTGGGAATCTCCTGTGTTACTCATCAATCTACCTTAACATCCCTGAACCTGCCTCCAAGAGGATGGAGACCAAATAATTTCATCATTAAAAAGCTAAAAGTGCAGGGCAGGGTGGTGCACACCTGTAATCCCAGCAGCTTGGGAGGCTGAGACAGGAGGATCTGGAGTTTAAAACCAGCCTCAGCAAAATCGAGGGGCTAAGCAACTCAGTGAGACTCTGTCTCTAAATAAAATACAAAATAGGGCTGAGGATGAATGTAAGCAAAAATAACCAACACGGTTTCAGCACCATTATAAAGGCACAAATAACCGGGACAGAAGCAGACTTCAACTGGATCAAGAAGCTTTCCTTTATTGGCAGCGGAATCAATCAATCAGATGTTCTCATTTTCTGGGTAGAAAAATAGCCCCCGGGTTACAGAAGGAGTCTGAGTTTTATAGTCTACAATGAGGGTGAATTAGTCATTGGAAACTGTGAACGTACACGTGCAGATGGGACAGTCAGGGAACTCGTTGCGCAGGTTAAAACTTTAACTCAGAAGGCAGTTGTCAAAAGTTTGAAACTCACTGTCAGTGGAAGGAGACAGGAGCTCAGATCCCACCCACTGCTTTTCTTCTTCCTCTGGGATTCATTGTTTCCCAGAGTTTACTGTGCCTTCCTTCAAGACTTATTGGCAATCGGGAAAGGTCAAAGTTTAGGGCCCAGCCTTACAGTATCCTCCTCCTCCCTGCAGAACCCACTGTAGTTTGGAAGAGGTGAATGTTTGCTTTTTCCTATTGTTATTGGGAAAGGATTTACTGGGAGAGGTGTAATGTTTGGCTAATTTCCCTCCATCCTCCTAAGACACACTGTCTTTCTGTTTTTTCCCTGGGGGCTATCTTGGAGGAATATTATTTTCCATAACCCTTCAATGTGGCTCAGTTGTCCAGTGCACCTGGGTTCAATCCCCAGTACCCACCACCTCCCCCACAAAAAAAAGCTATAAGCTTTTGTGTGTGTGTGTTTTGTTCTGGAGATTGAACCCAGGGATGATTTTACCACTAAGCAACACCACAAGCCCTTTGAGAGAAGATCTTGCTAAATTATTTAGAGCCTCACAAAATTGCTGCAGTAGCCTTCAAACTTGCCATCTTGCAGCTTCAGCCCCCCAATTGCTGGGAATGTGCCACTAACCCAGCTAAGAGAAGAGATTTTAGCAAAGAAAAGAGTTAACAGGTATAATTTAACAACTAATATTATGCCAAAAAGTAATAATGACAAATTAAGCTGTGTTATCTTAAAAAGCATTTTTCCCTTTATTATTTTGTTTTCATTTCTTAAATTTTAATTGAATCTTTTTATATCTCATGTTATTCCCAAGAAAATTTTCAGCAACTTACAATTAAAGTATGGCTAAATCCTCACTGAGAAAGCTCAGCAACCACACACAAAGCTTAGATCTGAATATTGTAGTCATTAAGTCAAAGAGGAAAAATAACGGGTTATATAATTCGCATAGTCTCTTTTGTAAAGGAAAAACAAATGGGGAAAAAACAGACCAAGTCAGCAAGAGAAATAAGTTTTTACCTGATCTTGCACTCTGGAAGAAAATTTGTCACAAGTACAATTACAGAAGAATCCTAAACTCCTGTACACAATAAATATAATATAAACACATAATTTTTCATTAGAGTCCTCTTGAGACAATTTGGGGAATTGCCATTAATAATTAAATATCTTTTTCAGATTCAAACATGGTAAATAAAATGAAATGAAAAGTGAGAATAATATCTGGGGGTGAAACTTAAATTAAGGTTCCTAATTGTGCCACTTTCTTTAAATCAGATTATTATAGGGACTTACTGGAAATTAAACTGAAGATGGCTTATAATCGTTTTGGCTAGATGAAAGAATGTGAGGAATCCACATTTTAAAAATCACTCCTCAAGATCAATATCATGGAAAATAATAATATCTATGATTAACCAGTACACTGTATAATGTTTAAATTTGAAAGATTTGGAAAACATTTTTTACCAATCATC
Organism: Callospermophilus lateralis; assembly: GCF_048772815.1. Classification (NCBI taxonomy): domain Eukaryota; kingdom Metazoa; phylum Chordata; class Mammalia; order Rodentia; family Sciuridae; genus Callospermophilus; species Callospermophilus lateralis. The sequence goes on along the minus strand of NC_135312.1, from coordinate 107,763,191 downwards.
ATTTTTATCACTGAGAGGCTATTATCGTCATTTGCTGGTACATCACTTGTCTTTTCTTTTTTTTTTTCACTTTGTTGAAATAAAATTTCAAATAATTTCCTGTACCAATCAGTTTTATCATATTTTCAATTAGCATTTTAGCATAATTAGCTATTCATGTTATTATAAGCTCTTGGGAAATAATATATGTAATGTTATCTTTTAAGTGACAATTTACTTATTCTTTTGTCATTGAATATTTGTATGTTTTTTTTTCATTTTTCCCTATTACAGATAACCTTGTACTTAAGATATGTATTGTCTTAATTCAATCTATATATATAGAAAAAAACACTGCAATGAATGCTAGTTTCATTGCCTACTTTTCCTGATCTTCTGTTCACTTCTTCTCAGGGCTTACATCTTCCTCCCCAACCTTCACCATCCCACCCTCACAACATAAACATGCACTCACATGGTAGATAGGATTTAACAGACAGCCATCCATGGCCAAAATGGGTAATCCAACTATAAAGCTGTTTAATAAGAGTTTTCAGCAGATACATAATCAGTGAAACCAGGTTATGATCCTAAACGCCTGTAACTCTGGAAAGGAGTCTCTGCAGTTACTCGGGAGGAGATGAAAAACACCTGTCATCACACGTACCTGAGCAAACAGGCACTTTCTAAGTTCAAAGCCTGTAGCCAGCCATGCTTGCTAATCCTTCACAGGAGCCTCTGCTTCATATTTGAAACATTTGCCTATTCTCTGGAAGCTTTACTGCAAAGATCAGAAACTGGAAATTTGCAAGCAGAAAATTTCTCATAGAAAGTTTTGTTTTTCCTAGGATGTTTTAAATTAACTATTATCATTTTTAAATGGGTAATTATATATAAAACATTGTATTTCTGGCTTCTTTGCAAATGTTGGTAGATTTGGCTGCACTCATTCCTATTGTAAGTTGGCAACAGGAGAAATCAACCCATTTGGACATCCAGACACTACTTTGCCTGATCATGATAGATATTTGAGTCTATAGCATCTGCTAAAAAGCTTAAGGCTCTAGAAGTAAATGTATTTGGGAAGTAGTCCTCATTGCTCTCAGTCATTGTCCATTCCCATCACGGCAGGAATCAGACTATATTTATTACACTGAACAATAATCCTATCATGCTATATAAAAACATCGTTATGAGGCTCTAATAGACTTCAGATTCATTGAATCACAACCTTAAGCCTCAAGCCCCACAGATGGCCAAAGGGGTGTATCCCATTCTTTCTTATTCCAACACCCAAAAGAGTAGAAATTGGATGACTGTGCAGAAAAAAAAAAATGTCCACTCACATAAATGAAGATTTAGAGATCCATCATCTCTACATAGGCCAAAGAAGCATTCTTTTATAAAAATCTATTGAAAAGGGAGGGGCTGGGGTTGTGGCTCAGCGGTAGAGTGCTCGCCAGCACATGCAAGGTGCTGGGTTCAGTCCTCAGCACCATATAAAATAAATACATAAAAATAAAGGTATTGTGTCCAACTACAACTAAAAAATATATTTTAAAAATTTCATTGTTTAAAACAAAAATCTATTGAAGAACTCCTGAATTTTCCAGAAAAAGAAAATCTAACCACACTAATCATTTAGTGTTTAATTCTCCTCTTCCTTGTTGGTTAAAAGTGACTTAGTCCTATAAAAGTTTTGATGATGCTATAAATAAGTACTTCCTTCTTAAATAGAATCTTACACGAACATCAAACCCCATCACAATTTATCACATTTTCCTTGGGTGACATAGGAACATGATTTCATTCATTTTGCAATAAATGGAAAAGAACATTATTCTACTTTTTAAAAATGGATGGGTTGGTAAGTGTGTATGTTTCCAAATGCTAATGTTCTAGCATCCTTTTAAAGATAAATTAAAAGTCAACTTTGGAACCTTAATTTAAAGCATTGCTCAGGTAAGGCAATGACATACTCTTATACTAAGTAATTCTTTTCATTGCCCTCCTCCTCCTGGTCCCCCACCTTCATCACCCCTTACCACTTCCTCTTTGTTCAGTGCTTGGTTCTGTGCCTGGGCATTGTTTTTGCGGAGGTCTACAGCTTGACTGTGATGAAGCCAATTTACGAGCTGTTCCATCAGTTTCTTCAAATGTGACTATAATGTAAGTAGAAAAGAATGGCTCATCCTTACAGCCAGAACAGTAGCTGTAAAACTGTATCATAATTAAGACGTGTCATTATTAAAATTATTCAAAGATGATGTCATTGTTTCCTAGGTCAGTTATGATTGCTCATATTTATTTCACATTTATTAAATGCTAGATCCCACCTTAATTTATCCCAACTTGGTCTGGGGTTGTGGCTCAGTGATAGAGCACTTGCCTAGCACGTGTGAGGCACTTGGTTCAATTCTTAGCACCACATAAATAAATAAGTAAAGGTATTGTGTCCATCTACAACTAAAAATATTTTTTAAATTATCCCAACTTATTTAATCCCATGAAATATTTAAACTCACCATATTTTATCTAAATGAAAGATGTCATCTACTGCATGTGCTATTAAAGGGGAAAAAAAGCACTTATTTATTATACCATTATATGGGGCTTTCTTTTACTTTGTTTGTTTGTTTATTTGTTTTGAGACAGGATCTCAATAAGTTGCTTAGAGCCTTACTAAATTGCTGAGGCTGGCCTGGAACTTGCAATCCTCCTGCCTCAGCCTCCCAAGCTGCTGGGATTACAGACATGTGCCACCACATCTGGCTTTTACATAGAATTTTTACTTGAAACTTATTCAAATAGCTCTTTTAGAATTTCTTAGACATAAGTTTTAATATACTCTCAGATACAAATAAAAACAAGCAAAATAAGTTTGATACATATTTCCAGAATTTTATATCTAAATTAACACTTCCAAATCACATTTTGAATCAGAGATATTGACATTGATTTTTCCTAACTATTCAAACTTATATGTGTATAAAAGATCACTCTCATAATAAATGGTTTGTTGATTTCTAGTACTTGTGGCTCTAAGTTTCTAGTGGTACTAATTTGAATTCAACCAGACCTTAGCAACAAAAACACATGCATTTGGCTGAGATTTTTAAAAAGAAATCAATGGAAGATGGATATTTTAAATCACTATTTTTACTGAATTTTTTCATACAGATGTTTTGATGCCTTCTGTCTCTGACTTTTGGGTGAAAGGGGACAAAATGTGAGTTTACAAAGTTGGCAAGTCTTGCCTTTCTCAAACCAAACTGTTTATTCAACTCAAATGATTGACATATAAGGAATGGAAGAGCCACAGTGCAGAGGTCTTATAAATGGTGTTATCAATCATAAAAACTGGGGATTTGGCCAGAAAGTGGGGAGATAGCAACCTGAGAACATGAACTGAAAACACCAGGAGGTTAAACCACAAAAACTTGTTTTCCAAAGAAACCAACATTCTCACTGAACTAAGGAAAGAGAAAAGCTCTCCAACATTCTGTTCTCTCCTTGCCTCTGCACCACTCCTTTTCATAGGAATTAGTCCTACTTTACAAAAAAAAAAAAAAAAATGACTTCCCCAAAGAAACTGAGGTCCCTTGGAGAGTTTCTGTGATTCAAATCTTAATTGGAAATGCAGGGTATAAGAATTTACAATTTCATCCTATTTTCAGAGAAAAAAAAATCATTGTCACCCTCACTGCTTAATATCAAATTATTAGAAAATCCAAATCAAAGAATATTCCAATGCTGCCAATATTGGTTTTTATTTTCCTCCAAGAAAGATTTGAATCCATTCTTCAACAATTCAACTAATGTTTGTAAAAGAAACAGAAGAAGAAAACTGAGAAATGGAGTGGGGTGAGGAAACTTCCTAGAAAGAGCATGCCCACCCAAAGGGTGCATAATTCAGTTGAATTCATTCTGGTTCAATTTTTTTAAAAACTGTTCTGGCCCAATACATAACACACATACATAAAGAGATGTGTGTCAGTCTTTGACCTGCCAGTTTTCAACCCCAGTATTAAATACATTAGAACCAGATCTTTGTGAATGCTTATCTACCAGAAGGCAAGGAAGAAGGCAGGATCAACACTTATTTCAAGTTTCCCTGCCAAATAATTGAGAATGGGAAGGCATAGTTGCCATAAATGGGAATAATTAGGACTCTAATGTCATATTTATTTTTTAATTTGAGATGAACATTGGAAATTCTGGGAAGATACAGGAATAATGCTCAGGAGCATGTATCTACAGCATTCTTATGCTGTGGTATAACTTGGCGGTACAGCACTTGCCTACCTGCACAGTGCTCTGAGTGCAATCCACAGCGCTGGGAGTGGGGGGAAATATAGTACTTTGTACTTTGGGTTGAACCACTTGAATCCAGTTGTCCATTTATACTTTTCTCTGCAGAACACTGGCTCAGCTTCATACCTTGCCCAGTCTACTAGTTCAATTCCATAAGGAAAAAGAACTCTAGGCTTTACAGCAAATACATTTAAAAACTAAATATTAAATTTCATTACTGAGTTAGTTCCAGATTTTAAGTTGGAACTCTTGGAGGAAAATGTCAAAAGGAACTAAATCATATATAAGTAAAGTATCAAAAAAGCCTATAATCCAAGGAGCATTTACTGAAGTTGGGACTTATTGAAAGTGTTTCACATAAATGCTAAAGAATGAAACAAACAGATAGAAATGAATATTTATACATTGTTCTAGCTTTCTAAACATTAACTTTTTGTTTGAGAATTGACTTTAAGATCCTAGAATTTGGGCTGAGGCTGTAGCTCAGTGGCAGTGTGCTTTCCTAGCATGTGTAAGGGACAGGGATGGATCCTTAGCACCACATAAAAATAAACAAAGGCATTCTGTCCACCTATAATTACAAAAAAATTTAAAAGATCCTAAAATTTAATCACTAAACTACATCTACAATCCTAAGAGCTGTCTTTATAAAAACCAAAGCTAGCTTTGATAATGACAAAACTAGTCAGTTTCTCTGTCATACACAATATATATACATATATGCACGTGTGTATATATATACATATATGAATACGTGTGCATGAATATGTACATATACATACTCATATATATGCCTTTGTGAAAAGTCAAATTTATAATATCAATTTTTTAGTATAATGATCTATTATATTTTAAAAGTACTTTATTTTATTGTATTTTATTTTATCTTATTTTTGGTGCTGGGGATTGAACCTAGGGACTCACACATGCCAGTCAAGCACTTTACCACTGAACCACAACCCCAACACTTAAAAGTATTTTGGTTTTTGTTCTCATCAAAGAAAATAGAATCTACTTGTTTCCATTTCAATAGGATATTATGAAAATATAAATAATACTATCTGTTAGAATATTTGGTATTTAGAAAGGCATAACCTATAAATTGTAGGTATTCTTGATTAATATGGTGACACACTTTCTAAGAAATATTACTTAGGAGTTCTCAAATGAATTTCCCTTTCCTCTTCAGAAGCCCTCCCTAGCTCTCTGTGTAGGTACAATTAGCCTCTTCCTCTTGAATCCTCTCATAAAAGTTCATTTGCATCTCTTTTTTATTTTTTTAATTGCTTTAATTAGTTACACATGACAGTAGAATGCATTTATGCACTTTGATATATCATACATAGATGGGATAGAATTTCTCATTTTTCTGAGTGTACATATTGCAGAATCATATTGGTCATGTAGTAACATAAATACATACAGTAATAATGTCTGTTTCATTCTACTATCTTTCCTATTCCCACATCCCCTTCCCTCCCCTCCCATCACTTCCCTCTACCTAATCTAAGTAATGCTATTCTTCCCTAGTGCCCCCTGCCTTATTGTGAATTAGTATCCACATATTAGAGAAAATATTTGGCCTTTGCTTTTGTGGGATTGGCTTATTTCACTATAATGATATTCTCCAACTCCAACTATTTACTGGCAAATGCCATAATTTTACTCTTCTTTAAAGCTGAGTAGTATTCCATTAAGTATATGTACCACATTTTCTTCATCCATTCATCTGTTGAAGGACACCTATTGTGAATTGAGGCTGCTATAAACATTGATGTGGCTGTGTCAGTATAGTATGCTGCCGGGGTCCAGCCCCAGCGGGGTCCAGGGAGTCCTGAAGGAGGAGTGGCGTCGGCGAAGTGATGAGACAGGAGTCGTTCCGTTTGAGCAATCTCCAGAGAGAGAGCTAAAGCAGCTTTCTCTGGGTCCCCTTTTTATTATAATTTTTCTCATCATTATAGATTCACAATACGTCATTGATTATATAATTTAAAACTTTGCCAAGACATGACATTTCCTTAACCATGATTGAGAGCACACCGATCTACATTCTTCCAGGATATGACCCCCAGCCATACAATCATCAAAGTACAGAATCATCAATAAAACATGTCACCAATTTACATCCTTCAGATTTTCCCAAGATTTACTATTTTTCCCAAGATATGTTATTTCCTTATTAACTAATGCCAAACTACGTAACCAGACTCTAAGTCTCCTAGCCAATCATTAACCTAAAGTACACTTGTACTTTATTTCTAATTCAAAATTCCCATCTAAAAAAGTCCCTTTAAATCTTATATTTAAAATATCCTAAAGTTTATGAATCATCCTTAAAACATATCAGAAACCTATACAACTAAAGACTTAAGAATTTCTAAACTTAAGAATCTAAATAAAATAATATTTCTAACATTATTTTAAAACTGTGTCTTATAAACCTATTTTAATTGATTCCTAAATTTATTCTCATAAAACTGGTTGAGATGCTTTCTCGAAGAGTTTCTTTGTTTCTCAGTCAAGGTACACTAGTTCTCAAAGAATTTGTTTCTCAGTCAAGGTGCACTAGTTCTCAAAGAATTTGTTTTTCAGAGGATGATTGTTGTCCATTATTAGGTTTGTCCACAATGTACTAAGATAGAAGAATAGCCTTTTACTTTGTCCTTAATATGCTGAGGGGTGGGTAGAACGGCCTCCAAGGCATGAACTACCTGTTCTGTTCTAGCCATCTGAAATTTAATTTGTTTGGCATTTAACATACTCATGCCTCCTGTGAGAAACATAAGCATGAAAATGCAAAGTCCCAATTACATAAAAAAGGGTCTCATGGTTTCGGTTACCCACCAACCAGCGTGGCTTTGCCAGCATTCATCCTCACTGTGACCCTGTCAAGACAGTGGGAGAGCGGCTTTGCCAACACTTTTTCTCACTGTGACCCTGTCAAGACAGTGAGTGGGGGATCGCCTCCACCAGTATGCTGATTTTAAGTCCTTTGAGTATAAACCAAGGAGTAGGATAGCTGGGTCAAATGGTAGTTTCATTTCTAGTTTTCTGAGGAGTCTCCATACTGCTTTCCATAGTGGTTGCACCAATTTGCAGTCCCACCAGCAATGTATGATTGTACCTTTTTCACCACATCCTCATCATTCTAACAGGAGTGAGATGAAATCTTAGAGTAGTTTAGATTTGCATTTCTTTAATTGCTAGATGTTGAACACTTTTTCATATATCTATTGATCAATTGTATTTTTTCTTCTATGAAGTGTCTGTTCAGTTCCTTAGCCCATTTATTGATTGGGTTATTTGGTTTTTTGGGGTTAAGTTTTTTGAGGTCTTTATATGTCCTAGAGATTAATGCTTTATCAGAAGTGCATGTGACTGAGGTCTCTTGCACCAGATACGGGGGCATGGCTACCAGAAGGTAAGCAAATTTGCTGGGGGTTCTCAGCCCCAAGCTCTACAAACTTAGGGCCTGAGGGAGGCAAACAAGGAGAGTGTGCCCAGGCACTAATGAAACAGCTGCTCCACGCGTGTGCAAGGTAGGCGGAACCGTGACCACCGACAAAACAGGCCCAGTGGCCCGCCAGATACATCGCCCCGGTCGGGGGAGGGGCAGAGCCGCCACCAGCGCCTTTTAGGTAGACAGATCTGCAACCGACAGACAGAACAGGCCTAGTGGCCAGCGGAGGGGCAAAGCCGCTGCTCACGCCTGCAAGGTAGGCGGACCTGTGACCACCGAAAGAACAGGCCCATCGAAAGTACAGGTACAGCGGCCTCCTGGCGTGGAAGGCACATTGCCTCAATTGGAGGAGGGGCAGAGCCACCGCCAAAGCCTGCGAGGGAGACTTTGCAGCTATACAAGAGCAATATAAATATATAGGGGGAAAAATCAATAACACAACAGTTTCACCAAGCAGAAAGAAACGCGATCAGTATGAAAAGACAAGGAAAGAAAGGACCACAAGCAATGCAGGTCAACTCAACTTTAGAAGAGGTAATATCTGCAGCAGATGGAATGTCAGATAAAGAATTCAGGATATACATGCTTCAGATGATCTGGAGTCTCAAGGAAGACATTAGACAGCAAAATCAGACAATGAAAGACCACTTCGACCACTTCGACAATAAATTACATAAACAAATCCAAGTAGCAAAAGATCAATTATACAGGGAGATAGAGGTTATAAAAAACAAACAAACAGAAATCCTGGAAATGCAGGAAACAATAAACCAACTTAAAAACTCAATTGAGAATACTACCAGCAGAGTAGAACACTTAGAAGATAGAACATCAGACAATGAAGACAAAGTATTTCAACTGGAGAAGAACATAGACAGCTCAGCAAAGCTGTTAAGAAACCATGAGCAGAACATTCAAGAAATATGGGATAACATAAAGAGACCCAACTTAAGGGTCATGGGGATACAGGAAGGTATTGAGGTCCAAACCAAAGGAATGAGCAATCTATTCAACGAAATAATACGAGAAAACTTCCCAGACTTGAAGAATGAGACAGAATCCCAAATCCTAGAAGCCTACAGGACGCCGAATGTGCAAAATCATAAGAGATCCACACCTAGACACATTATAATGAAGATGCCCAACATACAGAATAAGGAGAGAATTTTAAAAGCTACAAGAGAAAGGAAGCAGATTACATTTAGGGGTAAACCAATCAGGATAACAGCTGATCTTTCAACACAGACTCTGAAAGCTAGAAGATCCTGGAATAACATATTTCAAACACTGAAAGAAAAGGGGTTCCAACCAAGAATTGTGTATCCCGCGAAATTAAGCTTCAGGATGGAAGATGAAATTAAAACCTTCCATGATAAACAAAAGTTAAAAGAATTTGCAGCTAGAAAACCAGCTCTTCAAAACATCCTCGGCAAAATATTACAGGAAGAGGAAATGGAAAATATCAATGAAAACCAACAGCGGGAGGTAGTACAGTAAAGGTGGGGGGGAATAATCAAAGAGGAAAACAAACCATGTTTAGTAACATAAATAAACAAATATGGCTGGAAGAACAACCCATATCTCAATAATAACTCTAAATGTTAATGGCTTAAACTCACCAATTAAGAGACACAGGCTAGCAGAATGGATCACTAAACAAGACCCAACAATATGCTGCCTTCAGGAGACGCATTTGATAGGAAAAGACATACATAGACTGAAGGTGAAAGGTTGGGAAAAATCATATCACTCATATGGACTTCGGAAACAAGCAGGAGTGTCCATACTCATTTCAAATAAAATAGATTTCAAGCCAAAGCTAATCAAAAGGGATGAAGAGGGACACTACATACTTCTCAAGGGAACCATACACCAACAAGACATAACAATCATAAATATATATGCCCCAAACAATGGTGCAGCTATGTTCATCAAACAAACTCTTCTCAAGTTCAAGAGTCTAATAGACCACCATACAATAATCATGGGAGACTTCAACACACCTCTCTCACCACTGGACAGATCTTCCAAACAAAAGTTGAATAAGGAAACTATAGAGCTCAATAACACAATTAATAACCTAGACTTAATTGACATATATAGAATATACCACCCAACATCAAGCAGTTACACTTTTTTCTCAGCAGCACATGGATCCTTCTCAAAAATAGATCATATATTATGTCACAGGGCAACTCTTAGACAATATAAAGGAGTGGAGATAATACCATGCATCTTATCTGATCATAATGGAATGAAACTGAAAATCAACGATAAAAGAAGGAAGGAAAAAACATGCATCACTTGGAGAATGAACAATTGGTTACTAAATGATCAATGGGTTATAGAAGACATCAAGGAGGAAATTAAAAAATTCTTAGAGATAAATGAAAGCACAGACACAACATATCGGAATCTATGGGACACATTAAAAGCAGTTCTAAGAGGAAAATTCATTGCTTGGAGTTCATTCCTTAAAAAAAGAAAAAACCAACAAATAAATGATCTCATACTCCATCTCAAAATCCTAGAAAAAGAAGAGCAAAACAACAGCAAAAGAAGTAGAAGGCAAGAAATTATTAAAATCAGAGCTGAAATTAATGAAATCGAAACAAAAGAAACAATTGAAAAGATTGACAAAACTAAAAGTTGGTTCTTTGAAAAAATAAATAAAATCGACAGACCCTTAGCCATGCTAACGAAGAGAAGAAGAGAGAGAAATCAAATTACTAGCATACGGGATGAAAAAGGCAATATCACAACAGACACTTCAGAAATACAGAAGATAATCAGAAACTATTTTGAATCCTTATACTCCAATAAAATAGAAGATAGTGAAGGCATCGATAAATTTCTTAAGTCATATGATCTGCCCAGATTAAGGCAGGAGGATATAGACAACCTAAACAGACCAATATCAATTGAGGAAATAGAAGAAACCATCAAAAGACTACCAACTAAGAAAAGCCCAGGACCGGATGGGTATACAGCAGAGTTTTACAAAACCTTTAAAGAGGAACTAACACCAATACTTTTCAAGCTATTTCAGGAAATAGAAAAAGAGGGAGAACTTCCAAATTCTTTCTACGAGGCCAACATCACCCTGATTCCTAAACCAGACAAAGACACTTCAAAGAAAGAAAACTACAGACCAATATCTCTAATGAACCTAGATGCAAAAATCCTCAATAAAATTTTGGCAAATCGGATTCAAAAACATATCAAAAAAATTGTGCACCATGATCAAGTAGGATTCATCCCTGGGATGCAAGGCTGGTTCAATATACGGAAATCAATTAATGTTATTCACCACATCAATAGACTTAAAAATAAGAACCATATGATCATCTCGATAGATGCAGAAAAAGCATTCGACAAAGTACAGCATCCCTTTATGTTCAAAACGCTAGAAAAACTAGGGATAACAGGAACTTACCTCAACATTGTAAAAGCAATCTATGCTAAACCTCAGGCTAGCATCATTCTGAATGGAGAAAAATTGAAGGCATTCCCTCTAAAATCTGGAACAAGACAGGGATGCCCTCTCTCACCACTTCTGTTCAACATAGTTATCGAATCACTGGCCAGAGCAATTAGACAGACGAAAGAAATTAAAGGCATAAAAATAGGAAAAGAAGAACTTAAATTATCACTATTTGCAGATGACATGATTCTATACCTAGCAGACCCAAAAGGGTCTACAAAGAAACTATTAGAGCTAATAAATGAATTCAGTAAAGTGGCAGGATATAAAATCAACACACATAAATCAAAGGCATTCCTGTATATCAGCGACAAATCCTCTGAAATGGAAATGAGGACAACCACTCCATTCACAATATCCCCCCAAAAAATAAAATACTTAGGAATCAACCTAACAAAAGAGGTGAAAGACTTATACAATGAAAACTACAGAACCCTAAAGAGAGAAATAGAAGAGGATCTTAGAAGATGGAAAAATATACCCTGTTCATGGATAGGCAGAACTAACATCATCAAAATGACAATATTACCAAAAGTTCTCTATAGGTTTAATGCAATACCAATCAAAATCCCAATGGCATTTCTTATAGAAATAGAGAAAGTAATCATGAAATTCATATGGAAAAATAAAAGACCCAGAATAGCAAAAACAATGCTAAGCAGGAAGGGTGAATCAGGCGGTATAGCGATACCAGACTTCAAACTATACTACAGAGCAATAGTAACAAAAACAGCATGGTACTGGTACCAAAACAGGCGGGTGGACCAATGGTACAGAATAGAGGACACAGAAACCAACCCACAAAACTACAACTATCTTATATTTGATAAAGGGACTAAAAGCATGCAATGGAGGAAGGATAGCATCTTCAACAAATGGTGCTGGGAAAACTGGAAATCCATATGCAACAAAATGAAACTGAATCCCTTTCTCTCGCCATGCACTAAAGTTAACTCAAAATGGATCAAGGAGCTTGATATCAAATCAGAGACACGGCGTCTGATAGAAGAAAAAGTCGGCTAGGATCTACATACTGTGGGGTCGGGCTCCAAATTCCTCAATAGGACACCCATAGCACAACAGTTAATAACTAGAATCAACAAATGGGACTTACTCAAACTAAAAAGTTTTTTCTCAGCAAAAGAAACAACAAGAGAGGTAAATAGGGAGCCTACATCCTGGGAACAAATCTTTACTCCTCACACTTCAGATAGAGCCCTAATATCCAGAGTATACAAAGAACTCAAAAAATTAGACAACAAGATAACAAATAACCCAATCAACAAATGGGCCAAAGACATGAACAGACACTTCTCAGAGGAGGACATACAATCAATCAACAAGTACATGAAAAAATGCTCACCATCCCTAGCAGTCAGAGAAATGCAAATCAAAACCACCCTAAGATACCATCTCACTCCAGTAAGATTGGCAGCCATTAGGAAGTCAAACAACAACAAGTGCTGGCGAGGATGTGGGGAAAAGGGTACACTTGTTCATTGTTGGTGGGACTGCAAATTGGTGCAGCCAATCTGGAAAGCAGTATGGAGATTTCTTGGAAAGTTGGGAATGGAACCACCATTTGACCCAGCTATTCCCCTTCTTGGTCTATTCCCTAAAGACCTAAATAGAGCATGCTACAGGGACACTGCTACATCGATGTTCATAGCAGCACAATTCACAATAGCAAGACTGTGGAACCAACCTAGATGCCCTTCAATAGACGAATGGATAAAAAAAATGTGGCATTTATACACAATGGAATATTACTCTGCATTAAGAAATGACAAAATCATAGAATTTGGAGGGAAATGGATGGCATTAGAGCAGATTATGCTGAGTGAAGCCAGCCAATCCCTAAAAAACAAATGCCAAATGTCTTCTTTGATATAAGGAGAGTAACTAAGAACAGAGTAGGGACGAAGAGCATGAGAAGAAGATTAACATTAAACAGGGACGAGAGGTGGGAGGGAAAGGGAGGGAGAAGGGAAATTGCATGGAAATGGAAGGAGACCCTCAGGGTTATACAAAATTACATACAAGAGGTAACGAGGGGAAAGGGAAAAATAATACAAGGGGGAGATATGAACTGCAGTAGAGTGGGTAGAGAGAGAAGAGGGGAGGGGAGGGGAGGGGAGGGGGGTAGTAACGGATAGGAAAGGCAGCAGAATACAACAGACCCTAGTATGGCAATATATAAATCAATGGAAGTGTAACTGATGTGATTCTGCAATTTGTAAACGGAGTAAAAATGGGAGTTCATAACCCACTTGAATCAAAGTGTGAAATATGATATATCAAGAACTATGTAATGTTTTGAACAACCAACAATAAAAAAATATATAAAAAAAAAAAAAAAAAGTTTAGGCAAACTTAACCTTGTTGGCAATATTCTGTGTGTATTGCCACACATTGTTGCCAAGAAGAATGAACACCACTTAATAATTCCATTTCGAGAAGAAAATTGGAAGCTTCACACTTGGAACTCTCCTGAACTTTGCCCTGTGTATCTCCTCCCTTAGCTGATTTTAGTCTGTATTCTTTCATTGTAATAAACTATAACTATGAGGAAAATAAAATTTTTTTTGTAAATCATAAAAAAAAAAGAAACAATTGAAAAAATTGACAAAACTAAAAGTTGGTTCTTTGAAAAAATAAATAAAATCGACAGACCCTTAGCCACGCTAACAAAGAGAAGAAGACAGAGAACTCAAATTACCAGCATACGGGATGAAAAAGGCAATATCACAACAGACACTTCAGAAATACAGAAGATTATCAGAAATTATTTTGAATCCTTATACTCCAATAAAATAGAAGATAGTGAAGGCATCGATAAATTTCTTAAGTCATATGATTTGCCCAGATTGAGTCAGGAGGTTATTGACAACCTAAACAGACCAATATCAATTGAGGAAATAGAAGATACCATCAAAAGACTACCAACTAAGAAAAGCCCAGGACCGGATGGGTATACAGCAGAGTTTTTCAAAACCTTTAAAGAGGAATTAACACCAATAATTTTCAAGCTATTTCAGGAAATAGAAAAAGAGGGAGAACTTCCAAATTCATTCTATGAGGCCAACATCACCCTGATTCCTAAACCAGACAAAGACACTTCAAAGAAAGAAAACTACAGACCAATATCTCTAATGAACCTAGATGCAAAAATCCTCAATAAACTTCTGGCGAACCGGATACAAAAACATATCAAAAAAATTGTGCACCATGATCAGGTAGGATTTATCCCTGGGATGCAAGGTTGGTTCAATATACGGAAATCAATAAATGTTATTCACCACATCAACAAGCTTAAAAATAAGAACCATATGGTCATCTCGATAGATGCGGAAAAAGCATTCGACAAAGTACAGCATCCCTTTATGTTCAAAACCCTAGAAAAACTAGGGATAACAGGAACATACCTCAACATTGTAAAAGCAATCTATGCTAAGCCTCAGGCTAGCATCATTCTGAATGGAGAAAAACTGAAGGCATTCCCTCTAAAATCTGGAACAAGACAGGGATGCCCTCTCTCACCACTTCTGTTCAACATAGTTATCGAATCACTGGCCAGAGCAATTAGACAGACGAAAGAAATTAAAGGCATAAAAATAGGAAAAGAAGAACTCAAATTATCACTATTTGCAGATGACATGATTCTATACCTAGCAGACCCAAAAGGGTCTACAAAGAAACTATTAGAGCTAATAAATGAATTCAGCAAAGTGGCAGGCTATAAAATCAACACGCATAAATCAAAGGCATTCCTGTATATCAGCAACAAATCCTCTGAAATGGAAATGAGGACAACCACCCCATTCACAATATCCTCAAAGAAAATAAAATACTTGGGAATCAACCTAACAAAAGAGGTGAAAGACTTATACAATGAAAACTACAGAACCCTAAAGAGAGAAATAGAAGAAGATCTTAGAAGATGGAAAAATATACCCTGTTCATGGATAGGTAGAAGTAACATCATCAAAATGGCGATATTACCAAAAGTTCTCTATAGGTTTACTGCAATGCCAATCAAAATCCCAACGGCATTTCTTGTAGAAATAGAGAAAGCAATCATGAAATTCATATGGAAAAATAAAAGACCCAGAATAGCAAAAACAATTCTAAGCAGGAAATGTGAATCAGGCGGTATAGCTATACCAGACTTCAAACTATACTACAGGGCAATAGTAACAAAAACAGCATGGTACTGGTACCAAAACAGGCAGGTGGACCAATGGTACAGAATAGAGGACACAGAAACCAATCCACAAAACTACAACTATCTTATATTTGATAAAGGGGCTAAAAGCATGAAATGGAAGAAGGATAGCATCTTCAACAAATGGTGTTGGGAAAACTGGAAATCTATATGCAACAAAATGAAACTGAATCCCTTTCTCTCGCCATGCACAAAAGTTAACTCAAAGTGGATCAAGGAACTTGATATCAAATCAGAGACATGGCGTCTGATAGAAGAAAAAGTTGGCTATGATCTACATACTGTGGGGTCGGGCTCCAAATTCCTCAATAGGACACCCATAGCACAACAGTTAATAACTAGAATCAACAAATGGGACTTACTCAAACTAAAAAGTTTTTTCTCAGCAAAAGAAACAATAAGAGAGGTAAATAGGGAGCCTACGTCCTGGGAACAAATCTTTACTCCTCACACTTCAGACAGAGCCCTAATATCCAGAATATACAAAGAACTAAAAAAATTAGACAATGAGATAACGAATAACCCAATCAACAAATGGGCCAAGAACCTGAACAGAAATTTCTCAGAGGAGGACATACAATCAATCAACAAGTATATGAAAAAATGCTCACCATCTCTAGCAGTCAGAGAAATGCAAATCAAAACCACCCTAAGATACCATCTCACTCCAGTAAGATTGGCAGCCATTCGGAAGTCAAACAGCAACAAGTGCTGGCGAGGATGTGGGGAAAAGGGTACTCTTGTACATTGCTGGTGGGACTGCAAATTGGTGCGGCCAATTTGGAAAGCAGTATGGAGATTTCTTGGAAAGCTCGGAATGGAACCACCATTTGATCCAGCTATTCCACTACTCGGTCTATTCCCTAAAGACCTAAAAAGAGCACGCTATAGGGACACTGCTACATCCATGTTCATAGCAGCACAATTCACAATAGCAAGACTGTGGAACCAACCTAGATGCCCTTCAATAGACGAATGGATAAAAAAAAATGTGGCATTTATACACAATGGAGTATTACTCTGCATTAAGAAATGACAAAATCATAGAATTTGGAGGGAAATGGATGGCATTAGAGCAGATTGTGCTGAGTGAAGCTAGCCAATCCCTTAAAAACAAATGCCAAATGTCTTCTTTGATATAAGGAGAGTAACTAAGAACAGAGTAGGGAAGAAGAGCATGAGAAGAAGATTAACATTAAACAGGGATGAGAGGTGGGAGGGAAAGGGAGAGAGAAGGGAAATTGCATGTAAATGGAAGGAGACCCTCAGGGGTATACAAAATTACATACAAGAGGAAGTGAGGGGAAAGGAGGGAAAATATAAGGGGGAGAAATGAATTACAGTAGAGGGGGTAGAGAGAGAAGAGGGGAGGGGAGGGGGGAGGGGGGATAGTAGAGGATAGGAAAGGCAGCAGAATACAACAGACTCCAGAATGGCAATATGTAAATCAATGGTTGTGCAACTGAAGTGATTCTGCAATCTGTATATGGGGTAAAAATGGGAGTTCATATCCCACTTGAATCAAAGTGTGAAATATGATATATCAAGAACTATGTAATGTTTTGAACAACCTACAATAAAAATTAATTTAAAAAAAAAAAAAAGAAGTGCATGTGATAAAGATTTTCTCCCAATCTGTAGGCTCTCTCCTCACATTATTAACTGTTTCCTTTGCTGAGAAGAAGTTTTTTAATTTGAATCCATCCCATTTATTGATTCTTGATTTTTACTTCATGTGCTTTAGGAGTCTTAAGGAAGTCAGATCCTAGGCCAACATGGTGAAGATTTGGGCCTATTTTTATTTCTATTAGGCACAGGGTCTTGCAGCTCTTTTAGTTATGTTAAACATGCTTCCTTAGTCTTGGGATTCTCTTTTTTCTTTTCTTTTCTTTAATTCTAATTTGTTATATGACAGAAAAATGCATTGAAAATCTTATTACACATAGAGCACAATTTTTCATATCTCTGATTGTATACAAAGTATATTCACATCATTTGTGTCTTCATACATGTACTTAGGGTAATGATGTCCATCTCATTCCACCATCTTTTTTACCACCATGCTCCCTCCCTTTCCTTCCCACCTCTTTGCCCTATTTAGAGTTCGTCTATTCCTCCCATGATCCCTCTCCCAACCACACTATGAATCAGTCTCCTATATTAGAGAAAAAAATCCAGCATTTGGTTTGTTAGGATTATCTAACTTCACTTAGCACCATATTCTCCAACTCCATTCATTTCATTTACCTACAAATGCCATGATTCTGTTATCTTTTATTGCAGAGGAATATTCCATTGTGTATATATATACCACATTTTCTTTACCCATTCATCTACTGAAGGGCATCTAGGTTGATTCCACAATTTAACTATTGTGAATTGTGGTACTATAAACATTGATGTGGCTGTGTCCTTGTAGTATACTGTTTTTTAAGTCCATTGGGTATAGGCCAAGTAGTGGGAGAGCTGGGTTCAATGGTAGTTCCATTTCCAGCTTTCCAAGGAATCTCCATACTACTTTCCAAATTGGATGCACCAATTTGCAGTCCCACCAGCAATACATGAGTGTACCATTTTCCCCTCATCCTCACCAACACTTATTGTTGTTTGTGTTCTTAATAGCTGCCATTCTAACTGGAATGAGATAAAATCTTAGAGCATCTCTAATCTCTAGAGATGTTGAACATTTTTTCATATATTTGTTGATTGATTGTATATCATCTTCTCAGAAGTGTCTGTTCAGTTCCTTGTCCCACTTATTGATTAGGCTATTTGTTTTTTTAGTGTTTAGCTTTTTGAGTTCATTATATACCCTACAGTTTAGTGCTCTATCTGATGTGTAAGTGGTAAAAATTTGCTCCCAAGATGTAGGCTCTCTCTTCACCTCATTGATTATTTCCTTTGCTGAGAAGAAGCTTTTTAGTTTGAATCCATCCTATTTATTGATTCTTGATTTTAATTCTTGTGCTATAAGAGTCTTGTTAAGGAAGTTGGGGCCTAATCTGACATGATGGAGATTTGGGCCTACTTTTTCTTCTATTAAGCGCAGAGTCTCTGGTTTAATTCCTAGGTCCTTGATCCACTTTGAGTTGAGTTTTATGCATGGAGAGAGATAGGGGTTTAATTTCATTTTGTTGCATATGGATTTCCAGTTTTCCCAGCACCATTTGTTGAAGAGGCTATTTTTTCTCTAATGTATACTTTGGGTGCCTTTGTCTACATAAGATAACTGTAATTATGTGGATTAGTCTCTGTGTCCTCTATTCTGGTAGACCATTGGGGGCCAATACCATGTTATTTTTGTTACTATTGCTTCATAGTATAGTTTAAGTTCTAGTATAGTGATGCCACTTGTTTCACTCTTCTTGCTAAGGATTGCTTTAGCTATTCTGGGTTTCTTATTTTTCCAGATTAATTTCATGACTGCTTTTTCTATTTCTGTGAGGAATGTCATTGGGATTTTGAGTGGAATTGCATTAAATCTGTGTAGTGCTTTTGGTAGTATGATCATTTTGACAATATTAATTCTGCCTGTCCAAGAACAAGGGAGATCTTTCCATCTTATAAGGTCTTCTTGAATTTCTTTTTTTTTTAGCATTCTGTAGTTTTCATCATAGAGGTCTTTCACCTCTTTGAATTAGGTTGGTTCCTAAGTATTTTATGCTTTTGGAGACTATTGTAAATGAGGGAGTTTCTCTCATTTCCCTTTCAGAGGATTTGTCACTGATGTACAGAAATGCCTTTGATTTATGGGTATTGATTTTATATCCTGGTACTTTGCTGAATTCACTTACTAGTTCTAGAAGTTTTCTGGTGGAATTTTTTGGATCTTCTAGGTATAGAATCATATCATCAACAAATAGTGCTAATTTGAGTTCTTCTTTTCCTATCCATATCCCTTTAATTTATTTCATCTAATTGCTCTGGCCAGTGTTTTAAGAACTATATTAAAAAGACGTGGTGAAAAGGGCATTCCTGTCTTGTTCCAGTTTTTAGAGGGAATGCTTTCAATTTTTCTCCACTTAGAATGATGTTGGCCTGGGGCTTAGCATAGATAGCTTTTATGATATTGAGATATGTTCCTGTTATCCCTAGTTTTTCTAGTGTTTTGAACATGAAGGTGCTGTATTTTGTTGAATGTTTTTTCTGCATCTATTGAGGTAATCATATGATTCTTATCTTTAAGTCTATTGATATGATGAATTACATTTATTGATTTCTGCATGTTAAACCAACATGGCATCCCTAGGATAAATCCCACTTGATCATGGTGCACTATCTTTTTTATATGTTTTTGGATTTGATTTGCCAGAATTTTATTGAGAATTTTTTCATCTATGTTCATTAGAGATATTGGTCTGAAGTTTTCTTTCTTTGATGTGTCTTTGCCTGGTTTTGAAATCAGGGTGATATTGGCCTCATAGAATGAGTTTGGAAGTGCTGCCTCTTTTTCTATTTCTTGATATTAATTAGAGAGTATTGGTATTAGTTCTTCTTTATAGGTCTGTAGAACTCAGCTGTGTAACCAACCGGTCCTGAGCTTTTCTTGGTTGGTAGACTTCTGATGGCATCTTCTATTTCATTGCTTGAAATTGACCTGTTTATCTTGTATATATCATCCTGATTCAATTTGAGCAAATCATATGACTCTAGAAATTTGTCGATGCCTTCAATATTTTCGATTTTATTGGAGTACAAGTTTTCAAAATAATTTCTAATTATCTTCCGTATTTCTGTAGTGTCTGTTGTGATATTTCCTTTTTCATCACAAATGTTAGTAATTTGAGTTTTCTCTCTCCTTCTCTTTGTTAGCATGGCTAAGGGTTTATAAATTTTATTTATTTTTTCAAAGAACTTACTCTTTGCTTTGTCAATTTGTTCAATTGTTTCTTTGTTTCAATTTCATTGATTTCAGCTCTGATTTTAATTATTTCCTGTCTTCTGCTGCTTTTGGTGTTGATTTGTTCTTCTTTTTCTAGGGCTTTTAGATGTAATGTTAAATCATTTATTTGTTGACTTTTTCTTCTTTTAAGGAATGAACTCCATAAAATGAACTTTCCTCTTAGAACTGCCTTCATAGTGTCCCAGAAATTTTGATATGTTGTATCTATGTTCTCATTCACCTCTAAAAACTTTTTAATCACCTCCTTGATGTCTTCTGCAACCCATTGTTCATTCAATAGCATATTATTTAATCTCCAGGTGTTGGAGTGGATTTTATTTCTTATTTTATCATTGATTTCTTCTTTCATTCCATTGTAATCTGAGAGAATGCAGGGTAATATCTCTATTTTTCTGTATTTGTTAAGAGTTGCTTTGTGACATAATATATGGTCTATTTTAGAGAAAGATCTATGTGCTGCTGAAAAGAACGTGTATTTACTCATTGATGGATGATATATTCTACATATGTCAGTTAAGTCTAAGTTATTGATTATATTATTGAGTTCTATAATTTCTTTGTTCAGTTTTTGTTTGGAAGATCTATCAGTGGTGAAAGAGGTGTGTTAAAGTCACTCAAAATCATTGTGTTGTGTTGTGGTCAATTTGACTCTTGAATTTGAAAGGAGTTTGTTTGATGAACATAGATGCTCCATTGTTTGGGGCATATATATTTATATTTGTTATATCTTGTGGGTGTGTGGTTCCCTTGAGCGGTATAAAATGTCCTTTATCCCTTTTGATTCACTGTAACTTACAGTCTACTTTATTTGATATGAGAATGGAAACCCCTGCTTGCTTCCACAGTCCATGTGAGTGGTATGATTTTTCCCAACCTTTCACCTTCAGTCTGTAGATGTCTTTTCCTATGAGATGAGTCTTTTGGAGGCAGCATATTGTTGGACCTTTTTTTTAAAATCTAATCAGCTAGCCTATGTCTTTTGATTGATAAGTTTAGGCCATTAACATTCAGGGTTATTATTGAGACATGATTTGTATTCCCAGCCATTTTTGTTTATTTTTGTTATTTAACTTGACTTTGTTTCTCCTTTGATTAGTTTTTCCTTTAGTGTAATACCTCCCTCTGCTGATTTTCATTGTTTTCATTTCCTCTTCATAGAATATTTTGCCAAGGATGTTCTGTAATGCAGGTTTTCTAGCTGTAAATTCTTTTAACTTTTGTTCATCATGGAAGGTTTTTATTTCATCATCCAATCTAAAGCTTAATTTTGCTGGATCCAAGATTCTTGGTTGGCATCCATTTTCTTTCAAAACTTGATATGTGTTGTTCCAGGATCTTCTTTTCAGGGTCTGGTTGAAAAATCTGTACATAACCTAATTGGTTCCCCCTATATGTAATCTGATTCATTTCTCTCATGGCTTTTAATATTCTCTCCTTATTCTGTATGTTAGGAACTTTTATTATAATATACCTTGATGTTGATTTGTTGTGATTTTGTATGTTTGGCACACTGTAAGCCTCTTGTATTTGGTTTTCCAATTCATTCTTCATGTTTGGAAATTTTTCTGATATTATTTCATTGAATAGATTGTTCATTCCTTTGACTTGGAATTCTATGCCTTCCTCTACCCCCAATAACTCTTAAATTTGGTACTTTCATGTTATCCCATAATTCTTAAATGTTCTGCTCATGGTTTCTTAAATGTTCTACTCATGGTTTCTTACTACTTTCACTGTGTGGTCCACATTCTTTTCAAGATTATACATTTTGTCTTCATTGTCTGAGGTCCTGTCTTCCAAGTGCTCTAATCTGCTGGTGATGCTTTTAATTGAACTTTTAATTTGGTTTATTGTTTCTTTCATTTCAAGGATTTCTGTTTGGTTTTTCCTTAGAACCTCTATCTCCTTATTGAAGTAATCTTTTCCTGTATTTGCCTGTGTAGCTCTTTGTCAAATGATTTTTTGCTGCCTGTATTTGCTCTCTTATATTATCCTTTAATCCACAGAACATTTTAATTATGTACATCACCAATTATTTCTCTGTCATTCCTTCTGCTGTGCTGGCCATGGATTCTAATACTGTGGTATGTTGATTTGTTTGAGCCACTTTCATCCCTTGTCTTTTCATGTTACTCATGTGTCTTCCCTTCTGGCACTGTGGATCTGAGGCATTACCGTTTTTACCCTATAGGCTTATAGTTCCTCTGTCGGGTTCCAATACCTCTCCTTTGAGGGGTAGGACAATGTTAGCAAGTCCCAATATAAACAATATACCACCTAAAAACAAAGAGTTGCTAATAGGCATTTAGGGTTTTGTCACAATATTCAGAAATGGTAAATTCAATTATTATCTATAATATAATCAGTAGGTTTGTAAAAGGGTTTACAGTTTCTGATGGTGAACAAAGATCCAGATGTAAGGTGTAGGAAGATATGCTGAGGAGGTAGGAGGTGAGGATATAGAGTTATTATATTATAGGAAGTGTGAAAGAGAAATCTAAAGAAGAAGATTAGTAGCAGGTGAGTAGAGAGAAAATTGGGGGTAGACAAGTAAGTGGAAATACAGCAGAGTACATAAAACAAACATATATATTAAGAAAAATAAAAATTTTAAAATAGTAAAAATTGGAGGAAAATAACAAAAGAATATACAACACAACTGTAATATACTATTCAGTCATCTCAGTCCTCAATATCCTATTTCATGCAAAGTACTTGGTTTCACATATGTTGGGGATGTGAGGGTGGAAGAAGAAAGAAAAAAAATATCTCAAAGGAAGAAACAAGGATTGTTTTGGTTGGAGATCAGTATCTTTCCTGCTTCCTTTCTCATCCAATAAATGGGGTCATCTCTTATTAGCTGGTATTTCCACCCTCAGGATGGTGAAGGTAACCAGGGAGAGTGGGTTATTCCTGGGTGGAGGGCACCTGGAAGTGGGGAGTGGCACTCGCTGGTCCCCCAAAAGGAGACTGCACCTCAAGGATCTCTTTTTGGAACTGCTCCTATGAAGCGAGCGTCTGGTCTTATCTCCTTATTTCACCTGAAGACTCCCAGTTCCTAGTCTCTGTTAGTCTCTAAACTGTATCACACTCACCCCCTCCATTACTGCTTCCTAATTAGGAAACTTTCTCTCTCCCGAGCTCCTGATTGTGCTGCTTTGGCACATGCTGTGCACCTGCCCCTCTGAGAGCTGGTTTTTTATTGGGCAGACACTGCACAGCAGTTGCTGGGAAGAGAAGGGAGTTAGAAACTGGGTACCCGGCCAGTAGAGTTCCAAACTGGGAGTTGCCCCCACTAAAGATGGTAATGAAGGTGACCCAAGATGGAGGCATTTGCTTTCAATGATGGGGTGTCAGGTCCGGTCAGAGGAGCCGGGCAATGGTGTTGGATTATGAGTTCAGAGACTGGGTCTGTGGCATGCAGCATGTGGCTGTGGCTGTCTTCAGAGCCTCTGTGAAGTTCCCTGGTACAGGTGGGCTACTGTAGGTAAGAGACTATCTCCATTGCTGCAGAGTCCCAAGATGGAGGCAACAGGGGGAACTCCATGTTGGTTGATGGGGGTCCACACAGGAGTGGTGGCTGGAGATCCTGCACGTGGGTAGCTGCCAGGTGTCCTTCATGGGAGCTGCATCTGGGGTTTCTGCTTTGGTGGGTGGCAGAAAGTCTTACGCAGGTGCTGATGACAATGATCCCGCTTGGACACCCGTAGTCCTGCTTGGGAGAGTAGTTAGGAGACCTACTCTGACCCTGAGGCCTGGAGCCTTGCATGGGCACCGCAGCCATGATTCCTGTGTGGAAGCAGGAATATCACTCACAGAGAAGCAGTATTCTCACTTCTTGAGTCCCAGGTCACAGAATGACACAGAATGCTGCCTCCCTCAGGCCCGCCATCTTGCAGCCTTGGGATTCTCAATGTCTCTCTCTGAAAAATGGAAATGCCATAATTTCTACACCAGGATTTTTCTTAGATGTCCTTCAAAATTTCTAACAGTTTAATGATCTCTAAATAAATGTTTTTGAAATGCATCTATAAGTAAATAAATATAATAAAAATATAATACGCTGATTACTTTTTAAGTCCTGACTGAAAAAAAAAAAAAGGCTCTTTTTGTAGATAAAGTATGTCCTTTGTCTTCCAAATAGAGTATAAGGTTCCTAAGGACAGAGTGCAAGTGGTGAGGATTGAACCCAGTGCCTCAAAAACACATGCTTTTTGAGAAAAGAATGGATGAAAGAATGAATGCATTTTTAAGAACACACTAAACTTTCACCTAGATCCTTAAATCAAACCCAAATATTTAACAATTTACCTTTACATAATACAAACATTTAAACAGGACATGAAGTATAATCTGGAATCTAAACCAAGTTAGAATCATTATTAGAGAGGATTCTCAGCTAGGGTGACAGCCAGCAGCTGAGGGTTGACTTCAGATAGTTAAGCAATCATTGATGCTCTATCACATGACCACTCTTCTGATCCAAATCTCTCCTTTCCCAGTTAGGGAAACTGACTTGGAAAAGTTATCAGTGGTTCATGCAAGAGACCCCAGCTTCTTTTGTCTTGGCTTTTTTGTTTTTGTTTTGTTGTTATTATTGTTGTTGTTGTTGTTTTTAACTTGGCTTGTTTTGTTTTTTGTACAGTACATTGCTTTTGTTTTTTTAAAAAAAAATTAAAATTTAGAATTTTTCCAGTAGAGCCACAATTATGGGGCACTGGTATACAACAAACAACTTCTTAAATTGTCATACAAGGGGAAATCTTTCCAAACAACTTATTGGGAGTGGAAATGACCACTTCTTAGATACTAATTAGCAGTTCCCTTAATAATTAATTTTAAGATGGTGAATGTAGGTAATGATATATTTAAAATCACAAAACTGAGCTTTTGAGTGTATTTTAAACAGAAAATACTGTTTTCTTTTTTTTTTTTTTCAGATGTTGATGGACTTTTATTTTGTTCATTTATTTGTATGTGGTGCTCAGAATTTAACCCAGTGCCTCACACATGCTAGACAAGCGCTCTACCACTAAGCCACAACCCTAGCCCCGAAAACATTGTTTTCATTGTCATTAAAATCAAATGCCTTCTGATATTTATTAAATAAAAATAAACAATATAGCACTGAGGTTGTAGCTCAGTGGTAGAGCGCTTGCCTGGCACAAGTGAGGCACTGGGTTCAATCCTCAGCACCACATAAAAATAAGTAAATAAAGATATTTTGGCCATTTACAACTAAAAAATATTAAAAAATAAAGAATATAAATTAAAATCAATTTTCTCCAAATTTTATTATTTTTTAAACTTTTGTCAGAATTATAATGTAATCTAAATTTAAGAAAATCTGAATATATTTAACAATACAAAATTGACAAACTTAATTCAAATGATATGAGAGTGACATAGTGAAGTAAAATGTTTCCTGAAATCTAGTACTAAAGTAAATACAGTTTATAGTTATTTATGTTGTAATTTAAAAGTAAGAAAGTGAGGGAAATCAAATTTAAAAAAAAAAAACTTTATGTACATTTACATTTATTTCAGGTCACTCCAGTGGAACATCTTAAGAAAGCTTCCTCCTGATGGCTTCAGGAAGTACCACTATCTTCAAAAGCTGTAAGAAAAATTAAATTCATGATATTAAAATTAATATTTTTGGGTGGTAGAACCCAACATTTATACCATCGCTTAAATCTAATTTCCCTTCAGGGAATTATTTAGCTGTTACCTGGAGATTTTTCTGAATAGTTCTAGAAGGCATTCCAGAAAAAACCTGAGATACCTATTCCCAAAGAGACGGGAGCATGTGTGCTGTGAATTCTCTATCACACTTCCCCAAAGTGGAAATATGTACACAGGTGCTTTTACTCTGTATGAGCCTAGTGTGGATCCCCTCAATGTCCAGCTTAGAGAACAATGCAATGCTCTTTTGCCAAATTTGCCATCAAGACTAAAGAGTGAAGAATTTTCTTCCATATGTTCACAAATCTGGTCTCTACATGACACAGCAAGTCATGGTTTGAAACCTCTGGGCATGTTCTGGGGGACTTGATTCCATTTCACATTGGCCTTGTACGTCATTTTATGTTGGCCTTAGGTGGTATCTGACATGATTTTTCCCCTTCACTTTAGAATTATGTATGTACTCTCAACATCCACAGTGACCCAGGTGATGTTTAACTGTGATTCAGGTTAACTTTGTGATTAAATCTTATTGTCATATACTTGAATTATTGTGTTAACTCTGTCACTAAATCACAGGTGCTAGAAAACATCTCAGAGTTCCTCAGATCATTTTTATAGATGTATTGGTTTTAGTTTTCTTTTTATACTAGAGAAACCTGGTGTAGTAATACATATCTGCACTTTTTAAAATTTTTTTTTAGTTGTTGGCAAACCTTTATTTTATTTATTTATTTATATGTGATGCTGAGAATTGAACCCACAGCCTCACACATCCTAGGCAAGCTCTCTACCACTGAGCCACAACCCTAGCCCCATATCTGCACTTTTTTAAAGAGAACAGGTAAAAATAGAATAGAATCAAAAATTTAAAAAAATCTACACATTCAGTTAAATGTTCTAAAACCTTATATAATCTGCAGGGAAAAAATTATTTTATACTTGAAAATTAAAATTTGAATGCAAATGACTTTTTAGAACTTCTTGCTGAACATTAATCAATATACAGAGAAGAGCTTTTCAAACTTAACCCTCTACTAGAGGCCCTGGCTTTGATCTGCAACACCAACAAAAATAATAACAACAATAAAAAATTAAATAAATTAAATTTTAAAATTAGACCTAATACAAAAACTTCAAGAAGTTACTTTCTTATTTTAGTTTCTAATTTCTGAAGTCTAAAGAATTTTTCTGATCTGTAGCACCACCTTATGTTCATATGTTTAAAAGGAGTTAGACTACAAGTTTTTCAAATGCAGGTTTACATAACACAGAAGTTGAGCATTTTTGCACAAAAATCATTGAATTAATTCTTAAACAGCCAATTTGTTTCAAGTAACAAAATGATCAAAATAATTTTATAACAAAAAGAAGAAAAAAGCTTCTACTTGATTATTGAAAGTATAGTTTGACTAAGTCATTACAATAGTTACAATAAACATATAAATATGTTATAGCTTTTCTTTGAATTAGTGAGAAAGATTGATTACCTGTTACATGATTAGGCCCACAGCATGTCATATGAAATTTTTAGATGCATAATAAATTTCATAAAACATTTTACAATCAAAGTTACATTTTTTTGCATGTTGGAGAATAGCAAATCTATTCTGGTCATTGATTTCCCCTCTATTGTTCCTAAAATTTATAATGAATTATATATAAATTTAGAACACCCTAAAGAACAAAGGCGACCCACATTCCAAACAAGAATGCAGGCTTGCTACCCTTATTTTGTCATTTCCCACAACCTAGGACAAATACACATAGAAATGCAAAGGTTTATGTGGGCTGATGCAATACAATAGACTATACTCTGATACCTCTTTCTTTTGACCTCCAGTTAACTAAAGGTCAAACTGCCAGCATTACTTGAGTTGCCTATATAAGCCTGCATTCTTGTTTTGACACTCACTCCAGTCTAATTTATATTCTTTCAGACTTGACTTTTTTAGTTATATTTTTTACTTTTGCCATTTATATTCCTTTTAAGTTGCCTCAAACACTTTTGGAACAAGGCTTAGGGTGTCAAACTAATAAAATTAAAGTTGATTGGCTTGGATGATTTGTGATTAACATGGAATATTCTGTGTGGTATTAAAGCTGTCATACACTTATAGTTTTGCCAGCACGGTGTTAATTTTAGTTATTATCTACCTCTTTTTTTTTACTTAATTTTATTATTTTTATTTTTTTATTATTAGTTGTTCAAAGCATTACATAGTTCTTGACATATCATATTTCATACATTTGATTCAAGTGGGTTATGAACTCCCATTTTTACCCCGCTCCCATTTTTACCCCGTATACAGGTTGCAGAATCATATCGGTTACACATCCACGTTTTTACATATTGCCATACTAATGTCTACATCTTTATAACCAGAATTTCTAAATAAATACTAGCCAAATTATATGTGAATTTAATAGCAAAACAAAAAGACATGGAGCTGGGGTTGTGGCTCAGAGATACTGTACTTGCCTAGCACATATGAGGTCCTGGGTTTGATCCTTAGCACCACATAAAAATAATAAAATAATAAAGGTATTGTGTCCATTTATAACTAAAAATTTTTTTTAAAAAAAAGACATGATATCCACTTTCTCTATGTTATTTTATTATGTTTAACTTTTTTCCAATTTTTAAATTTTGGTTCAATACAGATAACATAAAATTTACAATATTAACCATTTTGAAATGTATTTTCAGAGGCCTTAAGAACATGTGAATTATTATGCTACCATCAGCCCCATCCATCCTCAGAATGCCTTTCATCTTGCAAAACTGAAACTGTTTCATTGTTTTCCTTATTAATAATCATTTTTCAGGTATCTGCAACACAATAAGATTAGGTCTGTATCCATCTCTGCTTTCAGAGGACTGCACAGCCTTACTAAACTGTAAGTACCACTGCTAATTCATTTGCCCACATCACAGAGCTCTATCAGTCTGACCTATTCCAATCCAGCCCAGCCCACTGCTCAGGACAATGCCAAAAGACACATGGCATTGTGGCTGAGCATGAGATTCAGAGTCAGACAGATTTCATCACTCACTACAAGTGATCTTGAGCAAGTTATTTATTTGTTTGATTGTTTGTTTATTAAGCATCAGTTCCCTCTCCTGTAAAGTACAAATTATAATAGTACCTTCCTCGGGATCATGGTTGGAAACAAATGAGAAAATTCCTAGGCAGCATTAAGTACTCTGAGCCTAACACATAGTAAGCACTCTGTGTAAATTAGCCAAGGAGACATGATGGTTGAATGAACTTAGTCAAATTTAAAAAGCCTGATGGTATATTCATAAAGAATAAAAAATGCAAGGACTTCCCCAGTTACTCAGTTTTGTTTGTTTTATTTTTGCTTTTTGGTGCTAAAGATTGAACAAGGACTTTGTGCCTGCTAGCATGCCACTGAGTAATATACCCCGAGCACTTCAGTTATTCTTTTTTCACTAATCCTGCTTTTATAAATACATAAAGCACTATAAGTTTAAAAAAAAAAAAAAACAAAGATTTTGCCAGATGTGGTAGTGCACACCTGTAAGCAACTTAGTGAGATCCTGTCTCAAAATTAAAAATAAATAAATAAATAAAGGTTGGAGATATAACTCAGTGGTAAAGTGCCCCTAGGTTCAATCCCCAGTAAATAATAATAATAATAATAAAATATTTTTATTGTGGTAAAATATACATAATATAAAATTTATCATTTTCGTCATTTTAAATGTACAATTTAGTTATTAGAGACAACCACCTTGTTGTGCACCCATCACCACCATCTTCTTCCAGAACTTTTTCATCTTCTCCAGTAGAAACTCCATATCTGTTAAACTGTCCATTTCCCCTGCCTTTAGCCCCTGGCATCCACCTTTCTACTTTCTGTTTCTCTGAAGTGACTATTAAAGAACTTCATATAATTGGAATCATAAAATATGTGTGTTTTGTATCTGATTTATTTCACTTAATGTAATGTTTTTGATGTCCATCCCTGCTATAGCATGTGTCAGGATTTCCTCCTTTTTTAAGACAAAGAATATTCCACTATATGTATAGACACCTTGTCCTTATCCATTCACCTGTCTATGAACATTTGGGTTGTTCCACATTTCAGCTATTGTGAATAATGCTGCTATGAACATGGGAGTACAAATCTGTTTGGGTCCCTGCTTCCAATTCTTTTAGCTGTAAGCCCAGAAATGTGATTGATGGATCACAAGGTAGTTCTACATTTGATTTTTTTTAAGGAGTTTCCATACTGTTTTCCACAGCTGCTTGCACCATTTTCCTTTCTCACCAGCAATGCATAAGAGTTCCAAATTCTCCACATCTTCACCAACACTGGTTATTTTCTGGTTTTGTTTGCTTGGACAACAACTATCCTATTAGGTGTGAAATGGTACATCATTGTGCTTAAGAGCAAAGCTTTTGTAAATAGAATTTCTCAAAATTCGTGTATTTCATGTATTCATCCATTTCGTATCAAGCAGCCTCTTAGAAGAAGTAAATACAACCTGAATCACATAAATAACTCCCTGGAGTCCCATTTCTGTCCCTTTGGTTTTTATCCTACCCCATTCTCTATCCTAACCCAAGAAATTTGTTCCCATCATATTTCTAGTTCATAATGGCAGAGAGTGAAATTTGGCCAAGAATATCTAGCAAGGCCTAACAAAGCAGAGGGAAGCCACAGGAGATTCAAAGACTCACGGAGCCACTGTGGCTGAGTCATCTTGCCTTCTCCCTCACCCCTGCCCTTCTTATGAAAGTGCCCAAAGTCAGTATAGGACACAGTCTCATCAGGCTCCTAACTATCTTTCTCTCCATGAATCTGTGCAAAACTTTCTAAACAGAATCTCTTTGGTTGATATTCAGTGGATAAGGAGGAAGGTAACAAAAAAACTGGAGAACACATGTCAAAGTGTCCTCCACTTATTTCCATCTTTTTTTCCCTTGGCACTGGAATATTGCTTGAGGGTTAAAGTGCCACGTAACTATAGTTTTTCATAAATAATCATAAAATACCAACTCTTCCTTTATCTAAAAGTACTCATTAACCTCTACAGGGCGCAAGTTCTTCAGGTTGACACCGTGGGGGCCATAGGATTATGAATCAGACACACTGCCTCAAGGAGCTTCTACCTGAGTAGTTCAGGCAGAGTGCTGAGCTAAATTGGGGAGGTTCAGTCCTCTTGTTCTCTAGAAGCTTATGATCTAAGATGAGGAAACAACACTAACATGTGCACCATAACTAGAGGCTGATGAAGAAAACATTATTCCTAAACCTGTATTGTTCAGACCCAAACTGCTATTAGGGTTCACTGTAAAAAATGATGGTTTGGGGCTCAAAGCAAAGAAGGATGACTCTGAAAAATGAACAGGACTGGGCTACACAGATGAGCATGAAGTAAAACAGCAGATCAATTGCCTTTTACCTGAAGGGATGGTTGTTGGTTCCCAAACAACCCTCAGAAGTGTTCCGGGGAGGTACTAAAGCTATTTTTTTTTTTTTTTGGACTGGGGATTGAACTCAGGGGCACTCAGCCACTGAGCCCCATCCCCAGCCCTATTTTGTATTTTATTGAGAGACAGGATCTCACTGAGTTGCTTAGCATCTCACCATTGCTGAGGCTGCCTTTGAACTCGTGATCCTCCTGCCTCAGCCTCCCAAGCCACTGGGATTACAGGCATGTGCCACGGCACCTGGCTCCTAAAGCTATTTCTTACCCATGCCTAGGCCACTGGGCTCCAGTTCTACAAAGGAGGGAAGGAAGTGGCTTTAACCTGGGGTGTCAGCCAAGAAAAAGTCAAATCTGGCAACAAAGAACAGATTCCTGGCAAGATTTTATAGGATGTCAACTCTAATATGTAAGAGTACAGAAAAGTAATCTATAGGTTCCATAAATCCACAGGAGTGAAATTTGAACTAATAACTTGTATATTAACCACAAGCAAAGAGGAAAAAGAAAAAGAAAGAAATTGGAGTGGAAGACACAGAGACATTGTTGTAATACATAATACCTACAGAGTGCTATGGCACGCATTGCCCCAAGTGTCACAACAGCCCTATGAAGTAATGGTGATACTGTGCCCATTCTAGAGTTGAGGAAGCTGAAGCTTACAGGAATTGATTGCTTGGTCAAGGTCATGTTTAATAAACAGAAGAGAAAGGAATCAAACTGTCTCATAGCAGATAACTATGGATAATCACACTAGAGAGAATGAGATAGAAATGAACACAGCTAAAGGAAGAGATGAACACAATATACCAGAGAGTTCGTCCACTTGCCGAGGAGAAATCAAGTTGGATGGGTGAGGCGTCAAGCTCTTTCAGAAAACATGCAATGACCTTTCCCCACAACAGGCCCCCAGCTCTTCCAGGCCCATCTCCTGTCTATCTTCCTTCATGGTGAGGCCTCACTAAATTACCTGGTGATGCCTTAACTTGTTACTCTTTGTACTTCTTGTCTTTGCATAAGCTATTTCCTCTGTCTAAAATAACTCCTGCTTTGTGAATGCCAAGCCTTCGTTCAAGACCTTTCTCAGCTGTGCTTCCCTTAGTGAGACTTTCCTGTCTCCTCTCTGTGCTCTTTAGTTCTAATCACTAGTGCTTTCTGCTCTGCAATGTCAGAACAACCCTACGGATACATTTCCCTCTGTTTTCTGTATGTTGCATAATAGCCCATCCACATCCTGTCTCCTCTTCAGATTCAAAGCCTCACAAAGGATAGGATGACATACCTAGCACAGTATCATTGTGTTACTCAACTCTGTGTCACCATAATGAAATACCTGAGGCAATTAACTTACAAAGAGGAAAAGTTTATTTTGGCTCACAGTTTTAGAGATTGCAATCTATGATAGATTGGCCCCATTGCTTTAGGCCTACCTAAAGCCATCATGGTAGGTGCATGTGGCTAGGGAAAAAAAGAAGAGGAAAAAAAAAAAAAAGGAAGGAGCCATGGTCCCCCAATCCCCTTCAAAGTCACACCCCCAATGACCTAAGGACTTCTCTCTAGGCCCCATCTTCCATCCACAGCACCTTCCAAAAGCACAAAACCCTTAACATATGGACCATTGGGGAAAACTTATCCAAGCCATAGTAGCCATAGAGTAGGTACTAAAACAAGTTGATGAATAAATGAGATCAATGAAAAGAAATTGATTAATTAGTATGGGGGAAATTTAAAGCTGGAGATGATACAGTAATTAACAGGCACTCTTAAAGATTCAAAGGCAGGGAGATGGCAGGGTAAGAATGTTATATAAGAACATTTAAAATGAATGATAGCTATTTTACTTTCCTAATTATGAAGTGTCAAAAAGGTACAGATTTATTACAGTCATTTCTCCTTTTCTAGGTACCTCAGTCATAACAGAATAACCTTCCTGAAGCCAGGTGTTTTTGAAGACCTTCACAGACTAGAATGGCTGTATGTTTAATTTATGTAGCATTACGTAGTATTAGTTTTTATGTTCTAAAAATAGATAAGTGAATCAATTTTTTTCTTCTGCCTGGCAGGATAATTGAAGATAATCACCTCAGTCGAATTTCACCACTAACATTTTATGGACTAAATTCTCTTATTCTCTTGTAAGTACTAAATTAAAGAAAACATTTTAATTTAAGGGAAAGATATAAATAAAAATTAATGCTTTACAGTATGGAGATTGCTTGGAAAATTGGGAATGGAACCACCATTTGACCCAGCCATCCCTCTCCTTTGTCTATACCCAAATGACTTAAAAAAAAAAAAAAAAAAAAAAAAAACAGCATACTACAGGGACACAGCCACATTGATGTTAATAGCAGCACAATTCATAATAGCTAAACTGTGGAACCAATCTAGATGCCCTTCAATAGATGAATGGATAAAAAAAAAAATGTGGCATACATACACAATGGAATATTACTCAGCAATAAAAGGGAATAAAATCATAGCATTTGCAGGTAAATGGAAGGAGTTAGAGAAAATAATGCTAAGTGAAGTTAGCCAATCCAAAAAAAAAAAATGCCAAGTGTTTTCTCTGATCTAAGGAGGCTGATTCATAGTGGGGTAGGAAGTGGGAGCATGGGAGGAATAGATGAACTCTAGATAGGGGAGAGGAGTTGGAAGGGAAGGGAGGGGCATAGGGTTATAAATAATGGTGGAATGTGATGGACATTATTATCCAAAGTACATGTATAAATGAATTGGTGTGAATATACTTCCTATACAACCAGAGATATGAAAAAAAAGAATTTAATAATAAAGTAATCCAGACTGGGGGGGAAAAAAGCACTGTCATATATAAATTTAAAAATTAATAAAAAAATAATGCTTTAAACATAATACATTAAACTTGGAATTATTAAAACCCCAAAAAGGCTTTTCCAAGTAAAAGCTATCTCTTATTCTTATTCTCTAAGGCTATTTATAATTGTAACAATTTTTGTCTTCTAAGCTGGGCACAGTAATGCATGCCTGTAATCCTGGAAGCTCAGGAGGCTGAGACAGGAGGATCACGAGTTCAAAGTCAGTCTCAGCAAAAGCGAGGCACTAAGCAATTCAGTGAGACCCTATCTCTAAATAAAATACAAAATAGGGCTGGGGATATGGCTCAATAGCCAAGTGCCCTTGAGTTCAATCCCCGGTACCCCCAGAAAAAATAAAAAGAAACTTTTTTATTCTAGAATGTCAGTCTGTCAAAACTGACTATAGTCTATCACATTTTGTTGAACTATTCTTAAGCATACCATTACCACCACACATTGATCTCAGTAAAGAAAAGCAAATTCACTTAAAATCACCTTTTTTCAGTTACTAACTTTGTTGCTTCCTCCATATGATAACTGCTATTTGTAGAAATTTTATTAGTATCAAGCATTTAAATATAACAAGACTCACAGAGTAAATAGAGAAGACAACTAACTTCGTAGATTTGCATGGTTTTATAAAATAATGATAATACCATGTGTACCTTAAGAAAAGAACCAGAAAAAAAAATATGACATCTTTGGTTTCTTTTCTTTTTCAGGGTGCTGATGAATAATGTCCTGACACATTTGCCAGATAAACTTTGTCAGCACATGCCAAAGCTACATTGGCTGTAAGTGATGGTATCTCATTTGAAAGAAGTCGACTAAAATCTCTACATTGCCTAATTCATCTTGTATATTCATCTTGTATTGCTAGTATCACATCAAATTTTTTCAAATTACTTTGGCCTATTTTTGTATTTTAGATCCCCATTATCTAACTTCTCTAAACTCTCACCAAAATGAAATATCTCAAAACAACAACAACAACTTGAGAACCAGGAAAAAGAAAGGCAAAAGGGAAGTTATGGGATCTATATAATATTTCTCCCTTCCCCCACCAATCTTACCTATTAAGTTGTTACAAAAAGACCAGATCATTTTAGTTCCATTCATTTAAGAATTTAATCTGAATATTGAGAATATGATATGTAGTACTTATCTTTCAAGGCTAATAGAATAGGTTCCATGGAACTTTTTTTTTGGTGCTTGATTTTTTTTATTTTAATTTGTTATATATGACAGCAGAGTGTATTATAATCTATATTACACACATAGAGCACAATTTTCATGTCTCTGGTTGTATACAAAGATAGTCACACCATTCTTGTCTTCATACATGTACTTAGGGTAATAATGTCCATCGCATTCCATGGGACTTTTATACAATAGCTTTGCTTTTAATAATGAGTGTCACTCTGCTATCCAGAATTTAATTTTATTATCCAGTAAATTGGTCTACTTAAAAATATAGGTTTAAAAAAATAAAGAAATAACCCCCTCTTCTCTCTCTCTCTCTCTCTCTCTCTCTCTCTTTCTCTCTCTCTCTCTCCCTTCTCCCCTCCCTCACTCTCTCTTTCTTTCTCTTCTCTCCCTCTGTCTCATCTCTCTCTCTCTAAAACCATAAAATTTTAAAAATAACCAAAATAACTATTTAAAAGGCTAATCAACAAACTAATTTACATATATAAAAACTCCTTCTGCCTCTTGTTTTATAAGAAATTCCCAGAAGTGGTTGTTTGATCTCTATCTTCATAGCAGTTTAGAAGTACCCAATAAAAGGAAGGGTAAAAGTTAGAGTTAGAAACATTGATTGTAGTGAGAAGTATCAACTCTCAAGTTGATAATAGAGCACAAGTGAGACATGCATGAAAAGCAAAGATTTTTTTTTTCAAAATATACTAACTTGGCACCACTTTAGGAAAAAGAAACTTCACAAAAATAATTACTGGCCAATCATCATGGGCCTATCTACAGTGGGTTGTGAGAGGTGATTTTAACACAAATGATTTTTCCCTTTACTGAGAGTAATATATGGCAGTAATGGTGTACTTAAAAACATTTCCATAAAATGCAATAGTGAGACTATATCCAGTTTTGATGGGCTGACAGTACAGATAACAAAATGTTTTATAAAATTGTTAGAATTAGGAACTAGGATTGTGGCTCATTGGTAGAACACTCTTCTCGCATATGTGAGGCCCTGGGTTCGATCCTCAGCACCACATAAATAAAGGTATTGTGTCCACTACAATTTTAAAAAATTGTTAGAACTATGAATAGCCTTAGAAATTTGATTAAGAGATAATTTTAGTAAAAAAGTCTTTTTGGAGTTTTAAGTCCAGGAGTTACCTTAGTATGACAGTTAACATTGATGACAAGCTAGTCATAAAAGGACAGGCAAATTTATTCAGTATTCTTCACTGTAATTGAATTTTGTTTCAGAGAAGTACATTAACAGCTATTTACATGCCTAGCAATCCCAACCTAACAATGAAGCACAATTGATCAGCACTCACATAAGTAAATTAGCAATTAAAAATTTGTGCATTGTGGGAATGGGGGTGTGGATCAGTGTAAAGCACTTGCCTAGCATGGGCAAGGCCCTGGGTTCTGTCCCCATCATTAAGAAAAAAACTTGTGCATTAGGATCAGAAACAAATATGAGAGTTATTATATGCATATCACAATAAATATTTATTTTGCCTTTAAAAAGGCAGCAAAATATATATATTATGTATCAGATCATAAAAATGATTAAGATTTATTACTAAAAGGATGGACTTTACAATTTTTTGTTATTATCTATAAATTTTAGCTATCAAAAGTAACTGATAGTAAATATTAGCCCAATTTTAATGTTATTAATAGTTTTTTGCTTCGTAAGCATTCATCTACTTTAAAACCAATTACAATATCATTATTTTGCATATGAGTTTCCATTTTGCAAAGCAATTAAAAAACCGATTTGTTGGCCAAAAATAAATTTTTAACTCGGATTTCAGGGAAAGAAAATACATTAAAATAAAAAGACACAGAACAGCTCAGGAAATTAGCTTCGCAATACTTGACAGATAATAGATTAAAATCTTTAATATAGTTCTTTCAAAGGAATAGAATGTAAAAACCACAATAAAGTTTGGAAAATTCAAAAAGTAAAACATAAAATTAATTAAAAACAGATGAACATAGGGCAATAGCCAATGTACTCTCCCAAAGGTCAAGAAAGTGAAGTAAACTTTTATCCTGAGATGAAACTAAGTCATTTATCCATTGGCAGACTAAGCCAATATGAAGAATTTGAAAATGCAAGCGAGGAAGGCAGTAGAAAACAGATAAGCATGGAAAAATAAAACATGATACACACACATACACAGCATGATAATTAATAAAATAGCACTACATCAGTCAACATGGCTCAATTTCAAGAACATAATATGGTTCATAGAGAGAAATTCACAGACTAGTACATATACTATATTGCAATTCCATTACAGCAATATTGTGCTTAGGATTTAGAAAGCTACAAGACAATATTGCTCTCTCTCTCTCTCTCTCCCAATAAGAAAGAGCTTTATAATCTACAAAATCCTAATTTTCAAGAGCCCTTCTGAGAGCTATAAGACAACCAAGTAACTAGAATTCTAAGGAGTTACAAAGAGAGCTGGGATATATATTGTATTTCACCTTTGGCAGAGTGTAGGGATAAGAGTTGGCTATCAGAAGAGCAGGTACAAAGAAAACTGCTAAAATTTTAATAAACGTATACAGTTAAGCATGGGTTAGTATAACACTTTAGAATAACTGAGAACCCTGCATTCAGGGGAGTCCACTATCCATAACAGGATGCTTTTGACTGGCCTCACCAGCTCACACGAAAAACTAGACAGCTCTCCTTGACAACACACAGATATAAAACCTGCCCACCCACCCCCCCAGGAGATATAACCTTATCCTCCCCTCACCCCTCCCGATTCTCTTGACTAAAAACCATTTCTTAAGAAGCAATAGTTTTGGAAGAGGAACAGGAAACCCTCCTGCACCCAGGGATTAGGGAAAGATCCACTGTTACAAAAGGAGAGGGAGAGACTAGAACACTCTGTCCTGGGGTACTGGCAGAAAACCTCTGTATCCTAGGATCTCGCACTGATACAAAGCTTCTAGGTCTGTTAGTCAACCTCCTGTCATTGTGACAAAATACCTGAGAGAATCAACTTACAAAGAGGAAAGGTTTATTTGATTCATGGTTTCAGAAGTTTCAGTCTATGGTCAGT
Organism: Callospermophilus lateralis; assembly: GCF_048772815.1. Classification (NCBI taxonomy): domain Eukaryota; kingdom Metazoa; phylum Chordata; class Mammalia; order Rodentia; family Sciuridae; genus Callospermophilus; species Callospermophilus lateralis. Next base: position 107,724,566 of record NC_135312.1, on the reverse strand, counting down.
TGGTTCCATTGCTTTTCAGCCTGCACCAAGGCAGTATCTTATGTCATGGGGGGAATACTTGATGGAACAAAGCTATTCAATTTATAGTAGCCAGGAAGCAAAAGGGAAAAAAGAAAGAGCTGGAGTCAGAATATTTCCTCCAAGGTTATGCCCCCAAAGACCTAACTTCCTCCCCCTAGGCCACACCTCCTAAAGGTTTCACTGCCTCCCAATAGCACCATCAGTTGGGGACCAAGCCTTTAACACATGGGTTTTTGGGGGGTCCTTATCCAAGCCATAGCACTGACTCATAATAATGGTTTCTGGGGATGGAAGGAAGCAATGCTGAGGAAGTTCTACTTCCTTAAAAAGGAAAAACATAAGTCCAATATAAAATTATAAAGTAATAAACTGAAAACCCAACCTGGCAATAGCTCAGATATTACAGTTTCCAAGTTGGGAAATTAAAATACTTATGATTAATAAGATAAGTGGAAAAGTGAACAAAATATATGAACATATGGAAAAACGTCATCAAAGAGATGGAAATTAGAAAATCACATTGGAAGATGATATCAACAGGCTTAGCAGTAGAACATAGCTGAGAAAAGAATCAATGACCTTGAAAACAGGCCAATTGAAAACTTTCAAATCAAAACAAAAATGTGGTTAAAGTCCAAACAGAGAATCCAAAGCTGCAGGAAAATATAGAATGTCTAACAAAAGTATAGGTAAAACCACAGAAAAAGAAGAAAGGAAGAACTGGACAGAAGAAATGGCTAAAGAAATAATGAACTAGGGGCTGGGGCTGGGGTCAGCTGTAGAGCACTTGCCTCACAAATGTAAGACAGTGGGTTCGATCCTCAGCACCACATATAAATAAATAAACAAAATAAAGGTATTGTGTCCATTTACAACTAAGCAAAATATTTTAAAAAATGAAAGAAAGAAAGGCTCAGTATTTTCCAAACTTAAAGTAATACAATAATCCAGGAATGTAGGAACCTCAAGCAGAGTAGGAAAAACACTAAAAAAGCCATCACCAAACTGCTAAAAACCTAAACTAAAGAAAAAATTCATATGGCAACCAGAAAATAAAATAGAAATATCACATACTGCAAAATAGAGATGGAAATGTAACAGTTATTTTTAAAAAAAAGTTAGAGGGTCTATGCTAATATGGGAAACGTAGATTTCAAAATATTAAGGATAAATAAGAATACTTTATAAGGATAAAAGAGTTGTTTAAGAAGACATACTAATCCTAGATGAGTAAAAAATTTTATAAAGCAAAACACAAAATGAAAACCATAGAACTATAAAGAAAATTAGCTAGGAATCAGGAGCTGTCCTTGAAAATAAGATGATGGATAGATGGATGGATGTTAGAAAGAATATTTGATATTCTGAAGGTGAACTCCAAAAAAGAAAAGCATATAAATGACCAAAATCATATGACAAGAGAGAGGTAGAGGACCAAAAACATAGACAATATATACTAATCTCATCATATCTGATAATAGGAGATTAAATAGTATTGTCGAAAGAAAATGAAGATTCAGTGCATTGGGTAAAGTTATGATGAAGGCAACCAAGGATTTTCAAAATTGGCTAAATATCAGAAGAAATACATTTAAAAAAATCTAATGAAAGTTTTTAACCTATGAAAGCATATAATAATGTATTTTAAAATAACAAACTCAGGCCAACTATATTAGTCATATTAAAAAGAAAGAAAACTGGGCAAAGACTCATATAGATATTTCTCAAGACCCAAAAAGGTACCAGGAATGGTTATGCACACCTGTAATCTCAGCCACTCAGGAGTCAAAGGCAGAAAGGACTCTATCAAACCTTTAACAAGTTCAAGGCCAGCCTCAGCAATCTAGCAAGGCCCTCAGCAACTTAGTGAGACCCTGTCTCAAAATAAAACACTAAAAAATTGCTGAGGATGTGGTCAGTGGTTAAGTATCCCTGGGTTCAATCACCAGTACCAAAAAAAAATTTTAAATTTAAATTTTAAATTTTCCAGATATCAGAAAATGCAAATTAAAACCACTATGAGATATTACCTGACACCTCTTAGGAAGCCTGATCAAAAGACAATAAGTGTTAGCAAGGATGTGGAGAAAAGGGAACAAAGCCATTGTGGAAAACAGGATAGACGTTGCTCAAAAAAATAAAAATAGAAACTCCCTATATTTAGTTAGCTTTCTGTCCTGGTAGCAAAATACATGATATTATTAACTTATAAAATGAGAGAAGGATTGTTTGGGCTCACAGTTTTAGAGTTTCCAGTCCATGATCAATTGTCCCATTTTTGACTCTGTAGTGGTACATCATGGTGAGAGTACATGCAGAGCAAAAGTCCTTACATCACATGCCAGGGAGAGACAGAGAGAAAGAAGGAACTGGTAAAGGGGGTAGGCAGTTGTAGCTCAGTGGTAGAGAGCTTGCCTAACATGTGTGAGGCACTGGGTTCAATTCTCAGCACCACATAAAAAAATGAATTTTAAAAAATGGTATTGTGGGGGCTGAGGATGTGGCTCAAGCGGTAGCTCGCTCGCCTGGCATGCCTGCGGCCTGGGTTCGATCCTCAGCACCACATACAAACAAAGATGTTGTGTCCACCGAGAACTAAAATAAATAAATATTTAAAAATTCTCTCTCTCTCTCTCTCTCTCTCTCTCTCTCTCTCTCTCTGTCTCTCATCTCTCTCTTAAAAAAAAATGGTATTGTGTCCATCAACAACTAAAAAAAAAAAATTTAAACAAAAAGAAATAGTGAATTTTTCATTTTGATACAGCTCTACAATGTAAAAAGGGAAAAAATAAAATTGTCACGTTCAGAGACTTGTTAATTAGGAAAGGTGGTCTAGACATTCTGTGGGAAAATTACCTCTTGTCCCTTAGACCTTGAAGCAAGGAGCAAGAAACAGATTTTTGTTTTGTTTTGTTCTTTGGTTGTTGCTATTATTGCCTTGGTTAATATATATTCACAAACCAGATTCCCTTATTTTAGGAACAAAGCCAAAGCAAATTTATAATTCAAGGTTAAAATAAACTCAAAATTAAATTAAACAAAAATGTAATCAAATCTGCCTATTTGGGGGCTGGGGTGGTGGCTCAGTGGTAGAGCACCTGCCTAGCAGATGTAAGGCACTGGGTTTGATTCGAAGCGTTGCATATAAATAAAAGGTCCATTGACAACAGAAAAATATTTTTTAAAAAACTTCCTAATTAGTGCTTCGGTGTGTGCCTCTTATTGAATTTTACAAAGTAGTAAATTAGTACTAATAAATATTTTTGCTTAAAGCTTAAAAAAGTTACATAGGCTAGGGTTGTAATTCAGTGAGTTGGATCCTCAGCACTACATAAAAATAAATAAATAAAATGAAGGTATTGTGTCCATATACAACTAAGAATATACATTAAAAATATTTAACTAATTAGAACAAAATTTTTAAAGTAATTTAAAAATATATCTATCCCCCCCTTGCAAAAAAAGCAGTTACCTATGTAGCTCAACTCTATACTTTGTGAAGTTTGAAAGAACATCGCCACCTGGTGGGAGTTTCATGGTAACAATAAAATAAAAGGAAACAATAGCCTTTGTCATTGACCATAGACATTGAGAAGCCAAAAGCCTGGGCCAAACTCAAGACCAAGAAAGTAATACCATAAGCACTTACCTCCCACTTTAATGGAATAACAAAACTTTTTCTTTATAGGTGTTATCTAGAATAAAGATTTCTGATTCTAATACAATATTCCTTGCAGTACAGAAATCTTATCTACAAAATTATCAAGATATGATATATTGCCTTCGCTAGATGCCAGTGAGAGGGAGCTTATTTATTCTCTGAATGCCATAACTTGCTACAGAGGTTGAGTTTCTGTTTGAAATGACTTGTATCTTCAGCCAGCAAATTTAATTTTGTGCTCTAATGCAACAGAGAAAAACTATAATCTCTTTCATAGCCTGACTTCAAATATATCTCTTACCTTATTCTTTGCCGTGATACATACTCCCTTTTCTTCAGTTGGTATGGTTTCAAGATCACTTAATCCCAGTCTTACAAATCTTCCTGAAATATTTTGCTTTGTCAGTGTCTATTTTTAATGCAGTGCCCAAAATAAAACTGAGCAGCCCACCACAGACTCACTGACAGAATACAGGCATATCTATTAATGCTCCCCATGTTTTCCTTAGAGGTTTTAGTGATTATATCACACCTCCACCCCTATATTTCAGTCACAATAATTTGTGAATAGCTTAGCAACCAGTAAATTAAGTGTTGGGACACACTAAGTAGACTTAAGGGCCAGGATTTAACTTGGAAATGCAGTGTATCCCTAAACTTCAGCTGTCATCCTCTGCTCTACAAACTTCTAACATATATCTGCTTATAAATGAAAGGGTAGGGAATATAGTTCAATGGTAGAGCATTTGCCTGGCATGCAAGAGGTCCTAAGTTTGATCATTAGCGCCATAACAAATAAATAATTTTTTGATAAGATTTTGTTGTTCAGATAGGATTCCTTGTAGTGGTAAGGTGTACTCTTTGTGACAATATTTTTAAAAAAGACAAAGAAAAGAAAAAGAGTATAATCTCAGGGGCAAAAAAGCTACTGAAGATTTTTTTCTGGGGAGTATTTAGACTAACAAGGCAGGTGCTTAATATTATCTTGGCAATAGCAATAATAGAATCTCACACAGCCTATAGCAAAATGAAATCATATCACTTAGGGAAATGCCACTTGGTAATTCTGAATAAATGTTTAATGTGTTCACTATTAAATATCTGTTAATAAATTAGGTATTTATCATAACAAAGGTTTTCACTTTGATTTTTCACTCTCTTTAATTTCTCAGAATAACATGTCTCCATGAACATAAGATACAGGAGTGACTCAAAACATTTTTGCTATTAATAAAGTAAAAACAGTAACAGTACTAATATATGCCTACATGCATACATATGATAATTTATGGTATTATGTAAGTGGCTACAAGTAAAGGTCTATATGAAGTAAACAGAATGTAAAAGAACAATATATTTTATTAGAACACAAATAATTCTTAATCAATTTATTTCTATCTGCAATTAAAATTTAGCTTGATCATGTTTTATGTTTTATACTCCAGGGACTTTGAAGGCAACCATATCCATAATTTAAGAAATTTGACGTTTAGTTCCTGCAGTAATTTAACTGTTTTGTAAGTAATATTTTTGTGCTTTTGAAGTGGTATTATATCTCCTTACAAACCAAATGAAGCCCTTAAATGGACAAAAGCCAGCCTCAACACGTTTAGGGTAAGAAATGTATGATTTCTGTTCACCACAACAGCCTCTAACAATGCTCCTATAATAAAATACAAGTTAACAGGAGAAAAGTAGAACAGACCTTATTTAATCAAAGTTTAGCATGGCCCAGGACCCTTAGGAAGACAAAAAGATCTGTGGGGAAACTGAACTTTTTAATGCTTAGGTTCAGTGAAAACCAGACAGCAATATAGAAATGTGTGACCTACTAGTAAGAGACAGAGAGAGGAAACCCAGACAGGCCTGTCCAGATTCTTCATACACAAAAATAAAATCCAATTCCTTCATTCACAGTTTACTTTGCCTAAATATTTTTCAAACTCTTGGTTGCAACTCATGAGTAGGTAATGAAATCAGTATAGCTCAATCAATTTAGACTGTCCTGATCAGCATTTATAAATAAAATAGAATTTAATTGATTATATCGTAGTACAATGCAGATAATGTAGCATGAAATGAGACTTAGGTTATGGATGTGTGTACATATGTTATGTCCCAATATAAAATGCATTTTTACTAGGAGTAAACATATTTCACTAGGGGTTACCATGGGAAAACTCTTAAAACCATCATCCTAGAGGACCCAGTATATAAGCTATACCATAGCTACCACTAATGTAACAATGTGTTTTATCCAATTATACACCCTTCCATCCATATGGGTTCAAAGTCACTGAAATTTTTGAATTCTTCCACTGAGTGAATCTTCAAATTCAGGATGCTTCCTATCCAGCTATGCAAGACATTTATACTAATTACCCAAAAGGAAACCAATGAGCACCTAAAGAACACAGAACAAATAGATATCCGAAATGCTAAGAACATCTTTTCTGTTCTGTTTGCATTTCTTTTTAGAGAAACTTCTGTATGAAGAAATAATCTGTGTTTCTTCTTGGCAGATGTTTGTGCTTTTTTGGTCCAGGATCATTAGGAGACTGTGGTAATGGTTTGGAGTACCAGGAGGAGTTAAATATTTACAGATGAGACAAGGTCAAATTTAAGGCATGTCACATAGTGTTTAAAGAATTGAAACCCCTTTAAAGATTTCCCATGAGTAGTCCTTTATGCTGGTAACACATGAGATCCGTGCAAAATGAATTATCAGGAGGCTAGGGGTGTGGCTCAGTGGTAAAGAGTGTGCTTGGCATGCACAATACCCTGGCTTCCATCCTCAGCACCAAAAAAAAAAAAAAGAAAGAAGGAAGGAAGGAAGGAAGGAAAAGAAGCTGTCAAGAGTTACAGTCTTATTAATCATTCAGCATGCCAAACTTGAGACTCTTCTGATATTATCTGACTTAGATCACTTTCCCTTCCTTACTCAGCTCCACCCTAAATCCCATCAATTTTCAAATGAGTAAGCATGCTTACAGTATTATGTTAGACACACTTTTTCAGATTATAATTATACTTCTAATTAAAAATTACAAGTATAGGGCTGGGGTTGTAGCTCAGTGGTAGAGCGCTCGCCTTGCATGTGGAAGGCTCTGGGTTCCATCTTTAGCACCACACAAAAAAAAATAAAAGATATTGTGTCCATCTACAAGTAAGAAAAATATTTTTTTAAAAAAATTAGAAGTATATTTTATTATCCTCATTAAAAGATTTGGGATGGTAGGCCTGGGAATGTAGCCCAGTGGTAGAGCACATGCCCAACATGCAACAGGCCCTCTGTTCAATCCCCAGCACAGAAAGGAAGAATGACAAGGGAAGTACAGAGAGATGGAGGGATAATTTGGTAACTTTGATATCAAAATTGAATTAGATCGTTAATCATACTACTTCAAAATATCTCGATGTGAAACATACACTGTATTTTCATTACCTTTTTTTTTAAGGTCTTTAGTAATTTAAGCAATAAGTACCTCAGGATGTAAAAATGTATTTTTCTTTTTTATTTCAGGGTAATGAGGAAAAACAAAATTAATCACTTAAGTGAAAATAGTTTTGCACATCTCCAGAAACTAGATGAATTGTAAGTTTGACTAAAAGAATTGTTAAGAATTTTTTACCATTATTTTATTCCACATTTGTTATACATGAAAATATTTTAAACATATTAACATCCTCTCTGAACATAATAACATACTGCCATGAATAACATCCATATCTATAATAATAGAAGAAAGAGATAATTTTAAAAGTATTTTTATAATGTTTCTGCTTGAATATCAATGACTAAAGGTGAAGCAAAGCCTTATGGCCCAACCACAAAGTAGTTGGTTATCAAGATAAAATAGATATGGAACAATGAGTGAAGTGCACACCCTTCAGAAAAATGTTTATTTTTTTAATATCAATTTTCTGGGGAAAAATCCAAAGTATGGACAGATCTATGTGTTTTGACAATTATCTGGGCAAAATACTGGTTTATTAAAGTTTTTGCTGAAACATAATGAACATAACTAGAATGTTATGAAATGACACCTGGATACCTAAACTAAGCACTGAAACAGATAGAGAGAATACCTATTCCTGAGCAGGAGCATTCATCAGAAAACAATCTTGCATTCTGCTTCAAAACACTTTCAAACAAGCCATTGAAAACCGAACATTTTTAGTAGGACATGATGGTACATACTGTCAACCCAGTGACTCTGGAGGCAGGAAGATCACAAGTTCGAAGCCAGCCTCAGCAACTTAGCAAGACACTGTCTCAAAATAAAAACATAAAAAGAAATGGGGATATGGCTCAGTAGTAAAGCATTCCTGGGTTTAACACCCAGTATGAATGAAAGAAAGGAAGGAAGGAGGGAGAAGGACGAAAGAAAAAATCCAACATTTTTCTGTAATTATTAGCTTGAAACACTTTTTAGTAGGCAATACCCAATCATTCACAAACATGCAAGAAAATCTCAATAATTAGAACCAAGACCTGTTGTGAGGACTTCTGGCATATGGCAACTGAACCTTATCATCAGCACATAGGAAATTATTTTCGGTAACAGGGAAAAATCCATCTAGATGATCCAAAGATATTATTTAACTGTTAAAATACAAGCTAGTCAAGGGATCCATATTTCTCCTGTTTTATCCAACTTGAAAGCACTAGAAGACAATTACTACACAACCTAGTCTTCATGGTGGCAACCAGGTGCAGATTTTATATATCCCTAAAGACCAAGAATATGGAACACAAATAGCTTAGTCCATAACCAGTGCTAATCTAGGTTCAGAGGTAAAAGAAAGAATAACAAAAGCTGCAAAGAGGGTAACAGGCCAATGATTAGTCCTACCTATGGCCTGCCCGATCCCATAGTAGACACTTGCTTGAAAATTCAGATTTATAAGGAGAAAAATGGCAAGGTTTCTAAGAAGTGAGAGCTTTTAATGGATGAGTCTAGATCTCAACTTCCCCTTCACAGGAGGGTTGGGCTCCTCCAGGCTCTTATCACATCAATAGAACTAATGAAGGTAAATATATTGACAATACAGGATTCACTTGTCACAGAGGACTTTAACTTATTCCTGTGGCAGGAAATCTTTGCCATGTGCTTACTTTTATTTATGGTTTACAGTTAACTGCTAATGGGCTGGGAGCATAGCTCAGTAATAGAGCACTAGCCTAGCATGGGTGAGACCTGAGTTCAATCTCCAGCACCCAAAATACTAATAATAAATAAATAAAGTCAACAACTACAGTAGATGTTTCCTGAACCCATTCAGAAATGAACCTTGAGTCCAATTAAGTTTATCCCAGCTGTCCTAAACTAAAGCTAAGAAAATTAAACTTTTACATGTCACTTAGGATTGAGGCCAATACTATTCATTACATAATTCCTGCTATAAAAACTATATATTAGAATTTGCTCTGATAGCCAAAACCCACACTTCCACCAGAAATTGTTAAACGTATTTTTTGAGTTTTAATACCTTAGAAGACTACTTTAAATTTTGCACATCGCCTTTCTAAGATGATCAATATTTTACTTGGCTTCCTGTTCGAGGAACTTAATCATATCAACTCTTACCTAAATATGAAGCAGACTCAGCCTATTAAGAGTCTTCTCACCAGGATGGAAAAAAACAGCTAGTCCAAAACTGAGTGAGGCACGGAATAGCCCACACTGAATGAATATAGTTCATATCCTCAAAGGGCTCACATCTTTCAAAAAGGAAGCAGACATGTATATGGAAGCAATGTTCACCTGATGTTCCATGTACCATATGTGTCATGTGTGCTGGGATAGAATATGTAGGAGAATGTATAGGGACAGAAGACCTAACCTCCTGGGCACTGGAAGTTAAAAGGGAATGTCATTTAAATGGAATCTTGAAGGATGATTTGAGGTCACCAAAAGGGCAAGGAGGAGAGGCCAGGATAGGCAAAAGAAAAGCACCCAGGCAAAAGCGCAGAGGTCAGAACACTGAAGTGCTTTCAGACCATGGTGTAAGTTACAGTGAATGGCAAGTGATAGGAAAGGAGATTGGAAAGACTGACGTCAGAATGACAGATATTGATATACATCTCATGTCACACCAAGCAGTTTTGAATTTATCATCTAGGCAACAAGAAGCCACTGTGAGATTTTATGAGAGGAAAGAAATTTTACAAGGATTCATTTGATCGTCAAAGCAGAACAACTCATCTGCATAGACAATTTTCCCATAAATATGTAAACGACAAAAATAGTCTCCAGGTTTAGTTTGCAGTATGAAAATAGGCATTCACGGCAAAGGCATTGATAGCATTTGTCAGATTATATTGTCCACTCACTTTTAGTGTTTAGAACTCTACCTAAAATTATCCTGCCCCCCAAAGTTGAGTAACCTGAATTTTGATTTATAAACCAACCAGGATATGTAACAAGTAAATCTGTTCTCCTATCAATCACCATGGTAACTAATTTGGAGGCAGAGAGGGGAAATGGCGAGGCTTCCTTTTCCATCTCCCCATCACCTGAGGAGAGCTCAAGTTTGCTGAAACTGTCTCTTGTTTAGAAGAATCTGAGTCCTTTCTCATGGAATCTGCCACTGTCAAAGCTTCCACGAGAGGTTCTGCAGTTAAAACCTTACAACTAAGCTTCAGGGTCATACCATATTAGGGAGACCTCCTAGACATACATGAGATCACAAAGAATCCTACCCAGGAGAATGTGGGATCCCATGCATTTCACCTGGGAAAGAAACTTGCTTTTGAAATAATAGACTTCCATTTGATAATCACAATAAACTCAAGCAGAAGGAAAAAAAAAATAAGACTCCAAACCATGTTCTTACTCTAACACAAAAAAAGGGAAGGGGAGGAATAAAGGATGTAATACATACATACCCTTGTGACTGCATGGCCGACTGGGTGCTGCAGCTCACTGCTGTACCATACCACATATTGCTGACCCAGGAGGAGACCAAATTCAAAACTCAAAGGTAAATTGCTTTTACACTATTGTACAGTGAAAAATCAGAACATTGAAACTATTAAAACCAGATTAAATAATCATACGTATTTGTTTCTGATGAAGTGCTGAAATGGGATAAAATGTTTGTTAAATATTTTCTCATTTTATCCATTTTTTAAAATCACTTTGGCTTCCACGGTTGAGGGTTTAGCTCAGTGGTAAGTCATAGGCTCAGCATGCAAAAGGCCCCTAGGTTCAATCCCCAGCACCAAAAATACACTCTTTAACTTTTGTTAATTAACACAACTCACCAACAACATTGTTGAGAAGTTATATGTTGGTTTCATAACATACATCAGAACAACAAATAAAATCTTCAGAAAATAACGTTTGCAATTGTTTCCCTAGGGATTTAGGTTGTAATAAGATTGAAAATCTTCCACCACGTATATTTAAGGATCTGAAGGAGCTGTCACAATTGTAAGACTTCTATTAATTTCCCCCACCTCATTGCTTTATTTTATTATGTTTTTAATTGTGATAAAATAAGCATAAGGTAAAATTAGCCATTGGTAGGTGTACAGTTGAATGGCGTCAACTACATTCACATTGGTCTGTAATAATCACCACCAACCTCCTCCAGAATTTTTTTTTTCATCTTGCAAAACTGAAACTCTGTAACCATGAAATACTAAATCCCCATCCACCCTTCCCCGACAGCCCTGGGAAACTACCATTCTACTTTCCATCTCCTCGAATTTGACTAGCCTAAGTACCCCATCCAGTTGAAATCACTCAGTAATTGTCATTTTGTAGCTGGCTTGTTTCAATTATCATGATGTCTCCAAATTGCATTCATCTTGTAGCATGTGTCAGAATCTCCTTCCTTTTTAAGGCTGAATAATATTCCATTGTACCTATATACCACACATTGTGTTTATTCATTCATCAATTAATGGAAAAGGATTGCATCTACCTTTTGGCTATGTGCATAATGATGTTATGAATATGGGTGTACAAATACCTGTTTGAGTTTCTACTTTTAATTCTTTGATCTTCAGTTATAATAAGGTTATATCCCATCCCAATAAACCCATCATAAATTGAAAATATCATAAGTAAAAAAATGCATTTAATACACATAAACTGCTACACAGCATCATTTACCAACATTATACACTGTAGACTATCCTTTTCTTACCCTATGAATGCATGGGTTTTGCAGCTCACTACAATTATCATACCACATACTGCTGACCCAAGAAGAGACCAAAATCAAAATTTAAAGGTGAATTGCTTTTATGCTATATACAGTGAAAAATCACAAGTCAAACCATGTTAAGTAAGAGACCACCTGTATACCCCCAGAAGTAGAATTGCTAGATCATATGACAATTCCATTTTTATTCTACCTTTGATTCTGTTTTCCAGAGGGTTTGAGCCATATGACATTTCCGTAATCAGTGCACAAGGCTTCCAATTTCTCTATGTCCTCCAAACACTTAATAATTTTGGTTTTTTGATAATAGACATCCTAATGGATATGAAATTGAACCTCCTTGTGGTTTTCATCTGAATTTCTCTAATGATTAGTGATGCTGAGTTTCTTTTCATGTGTTTATTGATCAGTTGTATGGTTTTTTGGAGAAAGATGTTTTCAAGTCCTTTGCCCATCTTTTAATTGAATTATTTTGTTGTCATTGATTTTTGGAGCTCTTTGCATACATTTTGGATATTAACCCCATTTCGGATATAAAATTTGCAAGCCCTTTGTATTTTAATTCTGTTATATTGTCCTTTGATGCATAAGATTTTCATTTTGATATAATCCAGTTCTTACAATTTTTTTGTTCCTATGCTTTTGCTGCCATATTAAAGAAATGATTGCCAAATCCAAAATCATGAAACTTTTCCCCCTATTTCCTTCTAGGAGATTTATAGTTTGATGTTGAGGCTTTTGACTAATCTTGAGTTAATTATGTATATGGTATAAGATGAAAGTCTAACTACTTTCTTTTGGTTGTGAATATTCAGTTTTCCCAACACAATGTGTTGAAAAGACTCTCCTTTCCCTATTGAATAGCCAGGGCACTCTTGTCAAAAATCATTTGACTATTTATGTGTGGGTTTATTCGTGGGCTCTGCATCCTATTCCATTGCTCCGCATGTCTGTCTTTATGCCAGTACCTAGTGTTTGATTACCATCACTTTGTATTGTTTTGATATCAGTTAGCCTGAGATATCTAGCCTTATTATTCTTTTTTTTTTTTTTTTGCAAGATTTTTGGTCATTTGGGATCCCTTGAATTTCCATATGAACATGGGATGTTTTTCCTTTCATTGATGTTGACTTAATCTATTTTTTTGCTGCTTATAACAAAATACCACAGACTGGGTAATTTATAAACCATAGAAGCTTCTTTGGCTCACAGTTCTGGAGACTGGGAAATACAAAACTGAAGGGCCACATCTAGTGAAGGCCTTCTTGCTGCAACATAACATAGCAGAATGTACCACATGGGAAAAGAGTGGATGGGGGAGCAGCTGAAGGTAAATTTATCCTGCAATCAGAAGCCTGCTTCTGCAATAATGGGATTAATCCATGCTTGAGGCAGAGCCCTCCTGACCTTACCACCTCTTAAAGGCCCCATCTCTCAACACGGTTGCAAAGTGTTTGATTGAACTTCCACCTAAGTTTTGGAGGGAACAGTCATAAAAAATGTCATTAATTTCTTTCAGCAATGTTTTGTGGTTTTCAGTATACAACATATCTTTCACCTTCTTAAGTTTCTTTAAGTACTTTACTCATTTGATATTAATGTAAATGAGGTTATTTTCCTAATTTCCTTTTGGGGATTGTTTGCTGGATAGAGAAACACAACTGATTCTTATGTGTTGATTTTGTGTCCTACAACTTTGCTGGATTTAGTAGTGTTAACATTTTTGTTGTTTTTGTTGAGTATTTAGAGTTTTCTACATTTAAGAACACATCATCTGGGCTGAGGCTGTGGCTCAGCGGTAGAGCGATCGCCTAGTACCCATGAGGCCCTGGGTTCTATCCTCAGCACCACATAAAAATAAATAAATAAATAAAAGATGGCATCATCTGTGAACAGAAATAATCTATCTTCTTTTCCAATTTGGATCCTTTTTTTTTCTTTTTCTGCCTAATTGCTCTGGCTAGGACTTTGAATAAGATGTGAGTTAGAAGTGATGAAAAGAAATAAGCTGTTCTTAAAGGAAAAGCTTCTGGTATTTTCCCAACAAAATAAAGCTACTGCATCCATCTATAACTAAAAAATTAAAAAATATATAATATATAAATATTATATATTAAAATATATTTTTATTTTTATTTATATATGACAGTAGGATGCATTACAATTCTTATTACACATATAGAGCACAATCTTTCATATCTCTGGTTGTATACCCAGTATATTCACACTAATTTGTGTCTTCATACCTGTAGTTTGGATAATAATGATCATCACATTCCACCATCATTAATAACCCCATGCCCCCTCCCTTCCCCTCCAACCTCTCTGCCCTATCTAGAGTTCATCTATTCCTCCCATGCTTCCCTCCCCAACCAACTATGAATCAGACTCCTTATATCAAAGAAAAGTATTTGGCATTTGTTTTTTTGAGGATTGGCTAACTTTATTTAGCATTATCTTCTCTAACTCCATCCACTTACCTGCAAATGCCACAATTTTATTCTCTTTTATTGCTGAGTAATATTCCATTGTGTATATATGCCACATTTTTTTAATCCATTCGTCTATTGAAGGGCATCTAGGTTGACTCCACAGTTTAGCTATTGTGAATTGTGCTGCTATAAAAATTGATGTGGCTCTGTCCCTGTAGTATGCTGTTTTTAAGTCCTTTGGGTATAAATATAAAGTATTTTTTAGTTATAGATGTATGCAGTATCTTTATTTTGTTTATTTTTATGTGGTGCTGAGGATCGAATCCAGTGCCTCACATGTGCAAGCAAGCACTCTGCCATAAGCCACAACCCCAGCCCATATTTTTTTAAAATATTTATTTTTTAGTTGTAGTTGGACACGATACCTTCATTTTTATTTATTTATTTTCATGTGATTGAACCCAGGGCCTTGTACATACTAGGCAAGTGCCCTACTGCTGAGCCACAACCCCAGCCCACCATCAAGTATATTATTTATGGAGTTTACCTATGGCCTTTATTATGTGAGGTAGTTTCCATTTATTCCCAGTTTGCTGAGTCCACTTCCTTTTGTTACATGACATTTGAGTAAATTTCTTAAAATTAGAACTTCTCTGAGAAACTCCCTTAATCAATGCTTTCTGTTTCAAAGTATTTTACAAAGAATCTTGATGGTGAGTGGGAGTGCAGCAGGAGGGGAGAACAGATTCTGATATGTCCTCCCTATGGACTCAGCTGTTCTTTCACTCTTATCTCTCTTTTGTCCCTAGATACAGCCTAGTAGTAGCTACATGAAATGAAAAGCCTAGTTTTCATTTTATGCTTCACAAACTGCAAATACTGCAAATACTGCAAATTTTATGTCACTCTTTGACATAAAATTTATTGTAAAAGGTACACAATGTGATTCTTTTAATTCAAATTTTGATTAAATGAAATTCTTTTTATTTTATGTAAACCACATCAAATCCTAGGCAAAATATAGAGTAGGTATGGCTTTCTCTGGGTGGCCCCTCACTTCTCTGGCCAAGCCCTCTTGACAGCTCCACCTCTTCCCAAGTTGTATTAGCTCTTGCCATGGAGTACTTATTATAAGCCAGGCATTGTTCTAAGTGTTTATCTCCATCAATTCACTTAAATGTACAATCAACTATATGAGGCAAGTGTACTTCCTACACATTTTTAACTGATATATAAAAATTGTGCATATTTATCATGTACTACATGATGTTTTAAAATATGTGTACATTGTGGAACAGCTAAATTGAGTTCATTAACATATGTATTACCTTGTGTACTTATCACTTTGTGAGTGTGTGTGGTGATAACATTCAAAATCTTTAGCATTTTTAATGATAACATTCAAAAACATTCAGCAATTCTTAGAACACAATACATCATTACTATCATCACCATGTTGTGCAACAGATCTTTTGCACTTGTTCTTTCTGTCTAACTGAAACTCTGTACCCTTTGGCAAATGCCTTCCCAATACCTCCCTCCCCCTGCCTGCTCCTGCTTTCAGCCCCTGGGAAAACCAATATTCTACTTTCTACTTCTGTGAGTTCAACTTTTTTGGATAAGTGAGATCATGTACCTGACTTTTTTCACTCAGAGTCATGTTCTCCGGGTTCATCCACATTGTTCCAAATGCTAGGATTTCCTTCTTTCTTAAGGAATTTAATTGTGTATGTACACCATACTATTTTCCTTTTTTTAAAATTTATTCTAATTAGGTATATATGACAGCAGAATGCATTTCAATTCATTGTACACAAATGGAGCACAACTTTTCATTTCTCTGGTTGTACACGATGTAGAGTCACACCATATGTGCAGTCATACGTGTACCTAGAGTAAAGGTGTTCGTCTCATTTTCACCATCTTTCCTGCCCCCATGCCCTGTCCTTCCCATTTGCCCAATCAAATTTCCTCCATTCTTTCCATACCCCCACCATTATGAATCAGCATCCACTTATGCGAGAGAACATTCAGCCTTTGGTTTATGGAATTGGCTAGAGCATACCAAACATCCATCATCTGCTGATGGACATGTAGGTTGATTCTGTATCTTGGCTATTGTCAATAATGCTGTAATGAACGTGGGAGTGCCTCTTCAACATACGTATTTCGTTTCCTTAGGATATATAGCTAGGATCATATGATAGTTCTATTTTTAATTTTTTGAGGCATCTCCATACTAATTACCATATGATCATACTAATTTACATTCCCACCAACAGTGTAAAAAGATTCCCTTTTCTTCACATCCTCATCAGCCTTAATTTTACCATTTTTTAAAGACACAATGAGCTATAATGTGAGGTTATAGATCTCATTGTGGTTTTAATTTGCATTTCTCAGATGATTAGTAATGTTAAGTGTTTTTATGTATCTGTTGGCCAATTATGTGTCTGTTCAGGCCCTTTGTCTATTTTTAATTCAATTATTTGTTTTCTTGCTGTTGAGTTGTTTGAGTACCTTATACATTTTGAATAATAACCTCTCCCCAGGTACAGTGCTTTGCAAATATTTTCTCCTGTTCTAGTGATTGTCTCTTGACTCTGTTGAGTTTTTACCTTGATTGTGCAGAAGCTTTTTAGTTTAAAGTGGTCTCATTTGTCTATGTTTGTTTTTATTGCCTATGTTTTGGGGATCATATCCAAAAAGTCATTGCCCAGACCAACGTCATTGAGCTTCCCACTCTGTTTTCTTCTAGTAGTTTTACAGTTTCAGGTGTTACATTTAAGCCTTTTATTCATTTTGAGTGGTGCTATACTTTTTATTTTCTTGGTGAATATTTAGTAATTTTGAGGACAATAGACACACTTTCTTTACTCAGCCATTTTTAGAATGCTTCCTTTTTTAAAAAAACAGGAATATTTCCTACAACCCGATCCAGGAAATTCAAGCAGATCAATTTGATTATCTAGTCAAACTCAAGTCTCTGTAAGTACACACATTGGGGATAGTTTTATGATAAAATTGTTATTTCAGTACTAACAATATATATGTTTTAGAAACTTTCTTATGAGCTTTATTTCGGGGATTTTAGTAAATCTCTATAAAAATATAAAGATGAGTGTTTGATGGGAACAAGCAGACAGGTATTACTTTTGTTTTACATGTTAATTAAAGTAAAAACTAAATAATAAGGGACTGGGGATGTAGCTCAATGGTAGAGCACTTGCCTAGTATATGCTAGGCCCTGGGTTCAATCCCTAGTGCTGAAAAAAAAATTAAGTAATGATAACTCATTTTATATTTTTCTGTAAGTCACTAAGAACTTAAATTGTTTGCTTTGGCTTTATGAAGGTATCTGTGCATATTGCTCTTTTAGTTCTGTGTGTTTAAGAATTTATTAAAGGCATCCTTACCCTAGGAGGGAATATTCTATATCATGTAAATCATAACTTGCACCAAATACACACACAAAAAAAGACAAAATTCTGTTAACATCTAAGAATTGCCTTAAAAATATCTACTTTAGTTCATTTAATTTGTGTTCTCTCAGTGAAATATTTTTTTAGAAAAAAATTGTTACCAAAAATTATTAGAAAATTTTCAGGTGCTAAACTCTATAGCAATGTTTTCCAGAAAGTAGTGCTTGTTCACTTATTCTACAATTATTTATTGAGTATTTAGAATGCAAAAAGCAGGCTGGGGATGTGGCTCAAGCAGTAGCGCGCTCGCCTGGCATGCGTGTGGCCCGGGTTCGATCCTCAGCACCACATACAAACAAAGATGTTGTGTCCATCAATAAATTAAAAAAAAAAAATAGAATGCAAAAAGCATTGTGCCATGACTTATGAGGATCCAAAACACTCAAAAAGAGGAAATATATGTTTATGCATAGTACAATCAAAAGGAGGATCGAGGGAGGTGACTAGGGTAAACTGATTATGAATATTTCATTTATATTGTGTTTACTAAAACATTTTATTAAGTTGTCCTTCACAAAAAAATTATTTTATTATATCATGTTTAACATATATTTTTTGATTGACTATTAATTTGGTATTTTTAGCAGCCTAGAAGGAATTGAAATTTCAAATATCCAACAAAGGATGTTTAGACCTCTTAATCTTTCTCACATGTAAGTTGATGTTCTTGCTCTTCACCTTTAAGTCTTTAAGTTCGCACATGTATTGTGACAATATATCTGTACCCAATGCATTAAATCTATTAATATGTTAGTTAATTTGCCAGCTATATACTGAACATTTGCATCCCCTCCACTCCAACAAAATTCATGTGTTGCTATCCTAACCCCAATGTGACAGTATTAAGAGATAAGCCTTTGGGAGGTGATTAGGTTATTAAGGCAGAGGTTGGGGATATAGCTCAGTTGGTAGAGTGCTTGCCTTGCGTTCAATCCCCAGCACTGCCCAATATATATATGAATATATATATCTATCCGTAGATTATTACAGCAAAGCCTTCATGAATAAGATTTGTGCTCCTAAAAAGGGCACTCCAGAGACCTCCCTTGCCCCTTCCATGATGTGACAACATAGCAAGAAGACAGCCATCTATGAACCAGGGAGCAGAACCTCACTAGACACAGAAACTCTGGCACCTTGATCTTGAACTTCCCGGCCTCCAGAACTATGAGAAATTATTGTTTAAGCCACTCAGTATATAGCATTTTTGTTACAGCAGCCTAAACAGACTCACATATATATATAAACAATAATTAACTCTAAAAACTTTGACATTGGGTGGATGATTTTTAGTTTTCCACAGTCATTAAGAATTTCATAGGAGACTTTGTGAGCATCAGAGAACATGAGTATAGGAGGAACCTACTCATTCTTGGAAGCTCTCAGCTCTGTTAATATAGTCACAGATATTGACATTTGCCTAATGAGCTAAGAATTTGTACACAAGGTATGAGTGCTATCAGAAGAAGTAGAAATATATATGTGTGTGTGTGTATATATATATATATACATATATAAACAATATAAAATGATCATAAATAAATAATTGCTGTAGAAGAAAGAAGGAAAGGAGGACTTCTCATTGAAAAGGGTCCCCAATGTCCAAGCATGATCAGAGCAAGCATACCTGAAATGGAAACCTTGAAAATTTTTATTCAAATGGTGTGTCTGGTTGTGCCTTTGATTATATGCTTTAAAAATATTTTTAATTGATTTCTACCTTATCTAAAGCATTAAAATAATCTCCATACCATGGTAATTAATTTTCAGTAAGAAGTGTCTTCTCAGTCACCACCAACTCTGTAATCTTGGTTATACTTTAAGTCTACACAGGGTACTGTTTTTGTTTTCCATGATTTTTCAGCGAGTGCTCTGTATTGGTTGCACACAAAACAGTCTGCTAAGTGAACCAAAACAGTTTATTAGGGAAAAAATAATATAGCTCATGAAAGCTAAGAAGTAACTAAAAAAGCAAGCTTGAATTGGGTAGGAACCAAAGGCAGAAGAGTTAAACAGCAGTCTCTCCAGGCACTGCTGATCTGTCTAAATATTGTCAGTACGACTCAGATTTCCAGGAGAAAGAGTCTAATTGATCTTGCTTGGGGATAAAGGAATGCCTCATTGAAGTTTCCATATGACTTCTCACAGGGAGAAGAAGTAATTCCCTCAAAGGAAATCAGTATACTATTACTAGATGGGTGACTTCAGGCTAAGCTCCCAAACTAGAAAACAAAGATCTACAATAACGATATTGATTAAAAAAAAAAAAAAAAAAAAAAAACACTTAGGCCTAAAATACATAAAGCAAAGGGAAAAGGGCAGTCAACACTCCTTCTTCCCTCACATTCTGCTCTCATCGCCATCAAAGTTCACAGGATGGAACTTTCAGCAATCAAACTTGAGTGATTGATTGATAAATTGTAATCATCAAGTTTTTGTCTTTCATTACTATGGCTCTTGAAAGTGTATTTAGAATGCAAACAGCATTGGGGTTAGGAGAGCAACACATCAATTTTGTTGGAGTGAGGGGGATGCAAATGTTCAGTATATAGCTGGCAAATTAGTTGAACATATTAATAGATATAAAGTGTAAAGATACTTTCTATGTTTTGCCAGCACACATGGCTTTAGAGCAAAATAGATCTAATTTGAATTCCAATTTCTAAGATTACTAGAAAATTTCTTAGGAAATAATTTGCCTCTGTTGAAGATACATCTCCTCTCGTGGGAATACCGACACCTATATGTGGAGTTTGTTTGAGAATGCATTCCTGATGCCTAAAAAATGCTCAATAAATGGTGTTGGTGTTGTTAGCAACACAGTAGTACTTATTAATTATCCAGGTGATGTCCTTTTTTTCAATTTCTTTTTTTTAGTTGTCAGTGGACCTTTATTTTATTTATTTATATGTGGTGCTCAGGGTTGAACCCAGTGCCTCACACATGCTAGGCAAGCTCTCTACCAGTGAGACACAACCCCAGGCCCAGGTGATATCTTTATCCAGAAGCGAGTTCACTACTGATGAAAGCATTTACTCAACAAATAGTCATTGAACCCCTAATTTTGTTCCCATGTGAAAGATAAGCATGTCACCAGGTAATTACAGATACCATGATAACTTCTACAACAGAAAAGTCATGGAAGCCTGGAGCAAACCTGTATCCAGTGACTTGGGAGGCTGAAGCAGGAGGATTCCAAGTTCAAGGCCAGCCTCAGCAACTTAGACCCTAAGCAACTTAGTGAGACCCTGTCTTGAAATAAAAAATAAGTAGAGCTGGAGATATAGCTCAGTGGAGAAGTACACCTGAGTTCAGTGCACAGTACAGAAAGAAGAAAGGAAGGAAGGGCACAGATGCACAGAAGAGAAAGCACTCAATTTTCTCGCCTGTGGGCTAAAAAGCAAGATCAATGCAATGGAGTAAGCTATAGAGCTGTCAAACAGTGCATTTATAGAATGAATGCTGATAGTTTCTTTGGCTAAATTAATTTGCTCACAAGCTAACACTTCATTTATATTCTAAGACATGTTTAACACTTGTATATTCATCATGCTTCTTTGCTACTCTCACTCACATATTTTTTGACAGTGAAATCAAGTTAAAGAGAATTAAATTTAAAACTTCAGGATCTCTAGTGCTTTGCGTTCCTCTGAATCTCATATTAAGATATCTCCCATCAACTGAGAAAATGCTGAAAATAAATATTAGTGTATGGCGACACTGAATTAAATCTAAAATCTTATTTTGTCTTGCCTTTGTATACCAGATATTTTAAGAAATTCCAATATTGTGGATATGCACCACATGTTCGCAGCTGTAAACCAAACACTGATGGAATCTCTTCCCTTGAGAATCTTTTGGCAAGCATCATTCAGAGAGTGTTTGTCTGGGTTGTATCTGTGGTTACTTGCTTTGGAAATATTTTTGTCATTTGTATGCGACCTTATATCAGATCTGAGAACAAGCTGCATGCCATATCAATAATTTCTCTATGCTGTGAGTATATCCTGGTTAAAGAGAAACTATAGTTTTGAAATAAACAAAAGCATTTCTATTAGGAAAAAAGTTCTATGGGTGATATAATTGTGGAATTTTAAATTTTTTCTTCTTATTGTTTATGTGTCATTTTCACATTTTCTACAATAAAAATAGAATTACTTTAGTGATAAGAAAGTTTTAGGTTTTAAAGTAAAAATATTCAGTCACCTTATATAGATGAATGAAGCTTTCATTCACTAGTTTTCTCTCATATAGTGATTCTGAAAGGATATTTTGTTAAAGCATTTAAAATCTTTTATGACAAGTGAAATTGTAGCCTTCTATGGTCACATTTTTACACCCACAGTGATGCTTACATTTTTGTTTGCATGTCTAGTTCGTAGACAGTGACTTAGCAGCTAGTTATTTTTCTGGTCTCTGAGCTACTAGAAGCTTTTCCATTTATAACTTGAAATATGTAAATAAAAATGCTTTCAGATAAGTACTAACTTTTAAAATGTTTTTGAAATATGATTACAAGATATTTTGTTAATGAGGATTACAAAGAAAAACAAGCAAGAAACCTGCCCTCAGGATGTTTACAGTTTGGGTCACATAGTATAGAATCTATTTAGGATCCCTTAAGCAAGTAAAATGTCAAGATGTTCATTGTTTTATGTGTTCTGTCACATGAACTACCCCCAAGCTTATTCAAAGTCTAATGGCTAATTGCTTTTTTCCTTACAAACTATGTAAGAAGCAGAAGTCCAAATGTTTACAACCTTGTACTCTTTTACAAAAGTTTGAGTTAAGTTCAATTTTCCTAATGAAGGCTACAGTCTAACTTCAGTGTTAAAGAATTAGGGCCAGCCTTGTGATTTATATAATGATGTGATTTTAGGGACTTAGTGCAAAATGTTTGCACAGTCAAAATATTTCAAGCACTTTCTATTTGCTTAAAAAGCAAAAATGCCAAGTAGTATACTCACTGAGAGCTGATTTAGGGAATGAGAGAACCTAAAAGTAGACAAATAAGGTGGTAAAAATGGGAAGAGAGTACAGTTTTGCTTAGGACAGCTCTAGTAAGTAATTTAAGCCTCCTAAATTGGACCGACTGTGAAACCCTTTATAATTATTTGTATCTTCTAAATTGATAGACTTCAAAATTCATAGTCATTACTCCATCACAGAAATTCCTGAATTACTTTCTCTGGGTTTTTGGATACTATCCTCAGCTTCTTGAGCAAGGAGAATTTCAATGGAAAAGCTGAAACAAAGAATGTCGTCCCTACCCCAGTCCCTGACTGAACATTCAACGAAATTGGACTTTATTCATTTATTCTACACTTTCAGGTGGTGGGTCTATAATGCAGAACATAATAGACAAGTTCTTGCTGTTATTGACTTGTGTTTTAAAGGAAAATGGAGAAATGCTTTCACAATTAACAGTAGATGGTTCTGAGAGTGGTTACCAAAGACAGTTGATGAATTGGTCCTCATCAGTAAATGAATTTTGGTTTTGGTGAGGCTGGAAATGAACCCAAGGCCTCCCTCATGCTAAGCATGCACTCTGCCACTGAGCTACACCCCCAGCTGGTGAAATATTAGGAGAGGAAAATTGCCTCCTCCTAAGACAGAAAAAAAAATGGTTTATTTTTTCCAATATTAAAAATATTATTACTGGGATGGGTTTGTGACTCAGTGCTAGAGGGCGTGCCTAGCATGCCTGAGGCCCTGGGTTCCACTCCAATGTTACACACAAAAAATTCTTGCTTCTTGATGAATTCATCATGCTTATTATTTCTCTAAATTTATGAAACTTTCTGATCCCTCTAGGTGCTGACTGCCTAATGGGAATCTATTTATTTGTGATCGGAGCCTTTGATCTCAAGTTTCGAGGAGAATACAATAAGCATGCTCAGCTGTGGAGAGAAAGTATTCACTGTCAGCTTACCGGATCTCTGGCCATTCTGTCCACAGAAGTATCCGTTTTACTCTTAACATTTCTAACATTGGAAAAGTACATCTGCATTGTGTATCCTTTTAGATGTTTAGGACCTCGAAAATGCAGAACAGTTACAGTTCTGATTCTCATTTGGGTGATTGGGTTCATAGTGGCTCTCATTCCACTAAGCAATAAGGATTTTTTCAAAAACTACTATGGCACCAATGGAGTATGTTTCCCACTTCATTCAGAAGACACAGAAAATATTGGAGCCCAGATTTATTCAGTGACAATTTTTCTTGGTAAGAAACTTTATTTTATATGCCCCTTTATTAAATTTTGAGATAATTCACAATAAGAAATTCATTGTGCCTTCTAATGTTTCCAAATTTTTATTTCAAATCCTCTCATTCGTTTTTCTTAGTGAGGATTTAAATTCTATCAGAATCCCCAATAGGTATTCTTTTTCCCTCCAAATCGCTTTTTTATCATATAACTGTCAATCTGATACACTCAGTAAAAGGAACTAAACACTAGAGTTTCATGTATTCACCCTAATATCACTAAGCAAAATATTTTAGTTCTTTGACACATATATTTACAATATGAACATAATGGTATTTATTATCTTTTCAAATTCAGGATTGTAGCCACACAATCTTGGCCTAAGATTATACATACAACTGTTCTAAACTAGCAATATAAAAATATTCTTGAGTGTAGTACAATGTAATTGAATTATGAAAAAATGACTAATACAGAAAGTTAAAGGCCCAAGATATTTATTGAATAACCAGAATTTTACCTTAATATGCCATTTTAAAATTAAACATCTTATCGTTCTTTATCATTTCAATAATACTTCAACTTAAAAAAAATTCATGATGGGCTGGAGATGTAGCTCATCAACAGAGTACTTGATCCTGGGTTTCATACACAGAGTTGCAAGAAAGGAAACTCAAGGTTTTTGTGCACCTTAATAATTCTGTATGGAAATAAAAAAGCATGGCCTTTGTATATTCAGTAATAACACCTAAGGGCATGTTTTATTTGCTTGTTTTGAAAGAATGTTCATATATATTATTACTATTCTTTGTTTTCTAAACAGGTATTAACTTGGTGGCATTTATAATTATAGTTTTTTCCTATGGAAGAATGTTTTACAGTGTTCATCAAAGCACTGTAACAGCAACTGAATTACGGAATCAAGTTAAAAAAGAGATGATTCTTGCCAAGCGTTTTTTCTTTATTGTATTTACTGATGCATTATGCTGGATACCCATTTTTATACTGAAATTTCTTTCACTTCTTCAGATAGAAATACCAGGTACAAAGGTTTTTTTTTCTTTCTGTAAAGAAATAATAAATCTGTGCAGTGTTCTTCTGAGAAAGGCAATTAAAATTCCTAACACTAACTAGTTTCAAGAATTATGAGAGAAGGTTTTATGTACTTACACTCCGCTCATCACTAAAATGTTTCCTGAGAGGAAGCTGTTCCATTCTTTCCATAAAAGTCTAATGATACAATTACTAGGGGAAAAAGCCTGGAATAGCAGCTCAGGAGGCTAAGGCAGGAGTATCACAAGTTTAAAGCCAGCCTCAGCAATTTAGCAAGGCCCTAAGCAATTTAGTAAGACTCTGTCTCAAAATAAAAAATAAAAATGGGCTGGGGGTGTGGTCCAGTGGTTAAACACCCCTGAGTTCAATCCCCAGTTTCAATAAAATTACTGTGGGGGCAACAAAGGGACAATAACCAATATCCATGACATGCAGGGTTGAGATCAATCACATGCCCAACAAGGAAAACAGAAATAGCAAAACAGTTATCAAATAATTACCTCATTTTTTTCAGAATGTAAGAAATTTTTCATCCTGTAATATATGTAATTTAGAGAACATTACCCTAGAGTGTGAAGAATAATAGAAGAAAACACTGTTATCATTTTAAAACAATGTATATCACATCCATTAGGGTGGTTATTATTTTCAAACACATAGAAAATTACAAGTGTTAGCAAGGATGTGGAGAAATTGGAACACTTGTGCATTGTTGACAGGAACGTAATGGTGCGACAGAAATGGAAAACAGTATGCAGTGATTCTACCAAAAATTAAACATAGATATATCATATAGTCCAGAGATTCCACTTCTGGAAAAATATCTGAAATAATTTAAAGCAGGGACCCAAATAGATATTTGTATGTCTACATTCATAGCAGCATTATTGACAAAAGTCAAAAAAAGAAGCAATACCAGTGTCCATACATAGATAAATGGAAAAACAAGATGTAATGTATATACACAACAGATTATTCTGCAGCATTACAAAGGAAGGACATTCTGACGCAGGCTACAATATGGATGAACCTTGAAGACCTTATGGAAAATGAAATAAGCCAAACATAAAAGGACAAATACTTTATCATCCCTCTTACATGAATAAATGCATAGAACCTAGAATGGTTGTTGCCAGGGTTTGGGGATGTAGAATGGAAAGTCATTGCTGAACAGGGATAGTTTCCATAGGGGAAGTTGAAAAAGTTCTGGAAATGGATTGTGGTGATTATTGTACAACAACATGAACGTCTTTCATGCTACTGAACTGTATATTTAAAAGGGTTTAAATGGTAAATTTCATTATGCATATTTAACCATAATATAAAAAGCCTTATTAATGGTAATATATGCCATATATATTCATGTTTTTTAAATGTGTTTTATATACTAAATTATAAAATTGAAATTTTATATATATGCATAGAGATATGCACATAAAATTTTAATTTTGTTTATCCTATAGTATTTATGAACCAAAAAAAGACAACATCAATTAAATTATAATAAACATCTGAGGGCTAGGCATGTACGTCAGTGGCAGAGCACTTGCCTAGTATAAGCAAGGCCCTAGGTTCAATCCCCAGTACCACAAAATAGTTTTAAGAAAATTAGTATTTGGTAGTTGCATTTATGCTAAGGTGATTTATTTTTTCTAGCACTAGGGATCAAACCCAGAGCCTATGCATGCTGTGCAAGCAATTTACCTCTGAGTTACATTCCCAGCTGCTAAGATGACTTTTACAATGAGTTTATCCAGAGATGTTTTTACTGGAATGAATATTTGGTCAAAAGCCTAAACATTCATATCTATTTTTTAAATCAAAAAATCAAAAGGAATCTATTAAAGAGAAGTCTACATATTCTGAGGAATACTGTATGTGCCACCTAGTAATTAAAATATTTGAAAAGGTATAATTTAAATACTGAAGGCTAGTGCTTCCTAAAATGGAATCATACTACTATGTCATGACTTTGTGGCAAATTTTCCTACCTATTGGAGTACTTCTGTTGATCTACCTGGGAAAAGCTACTTAGCAAGTAAAACTGTTTCTTTGAGTCATCAGCACCCCCATCAAATATTGGCGTTCCAGAAATATACCTGAAAACAATATACACTTGATTATGTGTCACAATAAGACTCAAAAGGGGTTGAGGGTAGAAGATACTGGAAAGGGGGTTTCTACACCTTGTAAACATATATACATACTCAATCTATTTAACTTCTCTCTTCCAGATACCATAAATTCTTGGGTTGTGATTTTTATTCTGCCTATCAACAGTGCTTTGAACCCAATTCTTTATACTCTGACCACAAGACCATTCAAAGAAATGATCCATCAGTTTTGGTATAACTACAGACAAAGAAGGTCTCTCAAGAGGAAAGGAAGTCAGAAAACATACACTTCCTCATTCTGGGTGGAAATGTGGCCACTGCGGGAGATACCACCTGAGTCAAAGAAGCCTGCTGCTTTCACAGATCCCTGTGAAATGTCACTAATTTCTCAGTCAACTCGACTCAATTCCTTTTCATAACCAACCCTGAAACCCATTTCTTCACAGAGAATACTGTAGAATGCTTCAGGAGGCATTTCCTAGTATGAAACAAATACCAAAAAGTTAATAATTTATAATAATGTCTAAGACAAATCAGTATACAAGGACACAAGGAAAAATAAAGAAGTTAATGCTCATACAAAGGGAAGTAATTATATTGGTAATGCACATATATTAGATATACATTTTGCACAGAAAATTAAGAGATATATACTCAGAGATTAATTCTTCTAAAATGCATTTATTCAGTACCCACAGTGCACATTGCATTGCAGTAAATTGCCAGAAGTAGACAGTACAGAATCTCTTCAATCTGCAAATTGTGTTTAACTACAAAGGCCACACAAAGCCCGTCAGCCATTCCTAGTTTAGAGCTTCATCTGTCATGCATAAGCAAACTTAAGAATCATAGACATTTTTAAGTAAAGATTTAAGGTTTTGGAATACTCAATATAACAGCATCAAAGAAAATGTTTGTTTCCAAAATATTAGGTTTTTTTTTTTTTTTTTTTTTTTTTAAGGATCCTTCTTGATCAGGGGGTATAACTTGCTGGTAGTGCATTTGCCCAGCATGCACAAGGCCTTGGGTTTGATCACCAGCACTAGGGGGGAAAAAAAGAATACTTATTATTTCTCAAGTCTTCATACACTCCAATAAAACACCTTTATTATTACAAACAAAGGATGCTTTGCTATAAATCCAAAAACAGCACCTCTCTGTCACTTCATGCACACTTTGTGCTTTGGTTTAAATGAAAGTCATTGAGTGGGATTGGAAGAGGAATGAGAATGTTGCAAAGGAGTAAAGGAGGAAAGCTAGCATTGGTAAACAGATCAATGGAACAGAATTGGGAGTTCACAAATAAACCCTCACCTATTCAGTCAATTGATTTTCAAGAAGAGTGGCAAGATCATCACATGAAAAACAGTCTTTTCAACAAAAGATGGTGTACTGGCTGGATATTCACATGCCAAAGAATAAAGTTGGACCCAAACTTCACAAAATATATATAAAGCAATTCAAAATGAATCAGAAACCTAAATGTAAGAGATAACGCCATAAAATTCTTCCAAGAAAACATAGGGGTAAATCTTCAAGACTTCGGATTCAGCAAAGGATCCTTAAATATATGACAACAAAAGCATGGACAACAAAAAAAGAAAATAATTTGAATTTCATCCACTTTAAAATTTGCTGTGCATCAAAGATTATCAAAAGTGAAAAGACAACCTTCCAGGATAAAAGAAAATATTGAGCATTATATATCTGAAAAGAGCTTAATATCTAGAATACATGAAAAATTCTTACAATTTATGCAACAATGAAAATTTTTAAATGGACAGAGGATTATAATAAATATTTCTCCAAAGAAACACAAAACCGGTCAATAAGCACATGAAAAGATGTTCAACATCACTAATTATCAGGGAAATGCAAATTAAAACCACAATGAGAAAACACTTCACACCTACTAGAATGGATAGTTATCAACCAATAAAAAAATAAGTAAGTGTTGGAGAGGCATGTAGAAAATGTAAATGGTGCAGCCCCCATGGAAAAGTTTGGCAACTCCTCAAAAACATTTGGCAACTCCTCAGGGGCTAGGGTTGTGGCTCAGTGGTAGAGTGCTCACCTAGCATGCATGAGGCACTGGGTTCGATCCTCAGAACCACATGAATGTAAAATAAAGATATTGTGTCCACCTAAAACTAAAAAATAAATATTTTTTTTAAAATTACCATAATCCAGAAATTTCATTCCTAGATACAAACCTCCCCAAGAAATGAATAGAGGACTCAAATATATACTTTCATGCAAATATTAATTGCAGCATTACTAATACTAGTCATGTGATGGAAACAACTCAAGTGCCTATCAATCCATGAACGGATAAACAAAATGTGGTATATATACATACAATGGAATATCATTCAGCCATTAAAAGAAATGAAGTTCTGATACATGCTACAACATGAAGAATATAAGCTGGATAGAAAAGGACAAGTACAGTATGATTCCACTTACTTGAAATATCTAGAGTAAGCAAATTCATAAGAGACAAAGTAGATTAAAGATTGCTAAGGGATGGGTGGGGATTGAGAATGTGCTAAGAATTGCAGGATATCTTCCTGGGCTTAAAAAAAAAAATGTTCTAAGATTGTGAGGATGGATAAACGATTTTGCAATTATGCTAAAAGCCATTGGATTGTATCCTTTGGATGGGTAAATTTTATGGGTATGTGAATTATGTCTCAGTAGAGCAGTTAAAAGAAAAAAAGAGCTAGAATGCACTGATTCAGGAACCTAACTTCAGGAAAGGTTTGCACTTAGATATTTCATACCAAGGAGAAAATAGTTGTCATCAAAAGATAGCTTTACCTTCTATTTGCACAACCAATTCATAAGATATAACTTTTTAGCTACTTGTTCTTCTGTGGTCTCTAATTGGTCTATTAGAATTTCTTGCTTTCATAATTTGAAACCTTTAAACAAGTTGGAGTGTTCATGTAGTTTTAAATACAGCAAAAATGATTGAAACATAAAAATGTGGGAAATAAAAATATTTGCATTTATTGAATACATAATTGTATAGGCTCATTTTGAAAATAAACTACCTAAAAACGTGGATTACTTTGGAGTTCCTACTGTTTGTACTTAGAATTGTCACAGGAGAAGAGATATTTCTGAGGGAAAGTCGGAGGAATTCCTGGAGAGAAGGGGAAACTCCATTCAAGATAGTGGGGTCCTTGGCATTCGTTCTAGAAAGAATTTCAAGCACGTAGCCAAGCAGCACACGCCTATAATCCCAGCAACTCCGGAGACTGAGGCAGGAGGATTAAAAGTTTGAGGACAATTTAATGAGGCCCTAAGCAATTCAGCAAGATGCTGATTAAAAATTTAAAAAATTTTAAAATTTAAAAAATAAAAAGGGCTGGGATGTAACTCACTGGTAAAGTGTCCCTAGGTTCAATCCCCAGTACCAAAAAACAAACAAACACACACAAAAAAAATGTGAATTTCAGCATGTGCCAGTCAGAGACAGAGATTTATTTAGGAAAGCAGAGGCACTTTCAAGGCATAATGTGGGCTATCGTAAGAGTAAGAATTTTTGGAGGCAAATCAAGGAATACACATTCAAAGCAGAATGTGGACCATCTCAAGAAGGAGAAACAGCAACCTGTCAGTACATCATGTTAATATTTATAGAGGGACAGTTGCTAGGGGTTGACTAGGACAGTTGACTAAAGGAGGAGTCATGGCCAAGTTACACAATATCTCACTTGTTTTCCCTGCACCTGGCATTGTCCCAGTTACTTTTTGCAGGCCATCTCTTGGGTCAAGGGCAAGAGTTGGGTTGCTC
Source organism: Callospermophilus lateralis (assembly GCF_048772815.1). Lineage (NCBI taxonomy): Eukaryota > Metazoa > Chordata > Mammalia > Rodentia > Sciuridae > Callospermophilus > Callospermophilus lateralis. The sequence goes on along the minus strand of NC_135312.1, from coordinate 107,693,615 downwards.
AGGAATTGCAACTGTTCAAGGATGTTTTCTGCATTTCAATGGTTTGTGGGCCCTTGTTTTGAGATTCAGTATTTCTCTCTTTTTTTGTATCCCCAAATTCCTATCTCAAAACGATCACAGTAAATTTTCTATATGAAAAATGTGGGACACTTTCAACAAAAATCAGAACATATTAGAAAGCTATAGTTCTGCTTGTAACATTAAATAATATAACTACTAGTATTTTAATTATAATAAATATTAAAATAGCCTACAAAAAAATAATAAAATCTCCACAAATTAACACATTAACATTCTTTTATAAGATTATTTTAGGATTATTCATTATTCATTATTTAGAAGTTCTAACTTTTAAATAGAACTTCTAAATAATAGAAAAGTTCTAAATCATAGAAAAGAATTTTTTTTTTTTAAATATCTAGGACTGGAGATGTAGCTCAGTGGTAGTTTGCCTAGCATGCCTGAGAGCCTGAGCATGTATGAACCCTAGAATGTGTGTGTGCGCGCACGCACACGCGCACGCGCATGCTTGAACACACACACACATACACACACACAAAATTCTAAAATGGAAGAAGAGCAATAATCATGGAAAAAAGGTAAAAAAAATTTAATCCTACAAAAATCATGATCCTAACCTGTTTAAATGTCTTAGAAACGCAAAGGATTTACAAAAATATTCATCTGAAACTTTTTATATTTAAAATGTTTTAGAAGATTTTCTAGATGTCACCCTTCCCCCTCCCCAAAGTAACATATTTAATTTAACTTGATAAGTAATTACTAAGGTTCCACATAATTAGCTTCTACTAGCTTCCATAGGAAGTGCAATAGAAGCACCAAGTTAATTCAAATACAGGTCAAGGTTTTCTCTCTTAAAAAGATAATTTTGGACCAGGCATGGTAGTACATGCCTGTAATCCCAGTGGTTCAGAAGGCTGAGACAGGAAGATCACAGATTTGAAGGCTGCCTGGGCAACCTTGCAAAACACCTAAATCTTTCCACTTGTCTATCCCAATTTCCAGTACCTACTTTGGCCCATCATGTCTCATGGGGATATTTGCAAATATCTTTAACAAGTCTTTGTATCTTAAGCTTTAATTTCATCAGGTGATTCTTATAGGTTTTTAGAGTTCTCTAAAACAAAAAGTCATCTCAGGGAAAAATTGAATGTTATACAAATACAACCATTTTATTTTTGAATAGTATATTACTAAGTTCTCTGTAGGAAAAAATATATATGTATATGCATCTAAATTGTGTGTATTTGAAAGAATTACAAGGAATTGACTCCTGTAATTTTGGTGGCTGATGACCCAGTTCAAGTCTGAAGGATGGCAGATTGTTATAGAACCAGGAAGAGCCAATTCCCAGTTCAATGGGTGTCAGGCAAAATTCCCTTTTGCTAGAAAGACAGTCAACCCTTTGTTCTAGTCAGACATTCAGTGATTGGTTGAGGCCACCTATATTACAGAACGTTCTCTACTTTGCTTATTCTATAAATTTAAAAATTAACTTCATCAAAAAAAAAAAAAAAGAAAAAGAAAATCCCAGAACACTGTTTTGAACCATATATCTGGACACCTGTGACCAGTTAAATTTACATTATAAAATTAACCATCATCACAGGCTAGACATGGTGGTGCATGCTTATAGTCTGAGCACTTGAGAGGCTGAAGCAGAATTGCTTGATCCCTGGTGGAAGACCCCATACCAAACAAAAATGAACTTCTCTGTGCACCACACATGGTAATACCAATGTAAGCAAAGCTAAGCTGTGGGCTACCGGATTCCAAACACAAGCAGCTTTAAGTTTACAGCTAAGGAATTAACAAAAAATGCCCACAGAATGCTTGCTATAAAATCCTTAGGAGAAATTAACCTAAAATGACTGCAACTCAAAACAATTAGAAATCAGTAATATTTTTTTCTTTTTTAACTTAAAAAAAAAACTGTGATTCGGGGAAATACATACAAATCACATTTATGGTACAGCTAAAACAAGGGAAATTTACATACAGACTTGGCTGGGGAGTGTAAGCAAATAGATCAAAAGAAAAGAATAGGGAGCTCAGAACTGGCACTTTTACATGGTAAGTGAACAACAGATGTTGCACTGAAACTAGAGTACTTGGAGGAACAGCTATACACATGCAAAAATAAAAAAGATTCTAAAATCATACAATAAGAAAAAAATTTCAGTTGGATTAAACACCTAAATATATATTTTTTAATTATTAGAAGGACTAATAGGATAATATCTTAATGACATTTCCTATTAAAAAAAAACAGTACTACTATGAAAGATTAGTAAGAGTACATTAAAAATAAAAACCATTATTCAAGGAGACTCCATAATCAAAATAAAGACAAACCAGTCTAGATAAGGTGGTTGAAATATACCTAACAGATCAAAGACAAAAATTTAAAAAGGACAAAAATAGGGTCTCAGAAATCATTCACTGCATTTTCTTGATATTCTGGTGGTTACACACATCAGCACTACTGAGTGGTGCCAAGGGACATGGATACCAGCAGGCAAGAGACCACTAGGGCCATCTGCAGGCCAGCTACCAAGTACAAATACATAAAACAATAGTTTGTAGTGCTTCAAAAAATACCTGTGTACTAAAAATATGAACACACAAACTAGAATATACACCATCTCTAAGACAGTAGTTACTTTTAGGGAAGAAAGGAGGGAACAAGATCGAAGAGGTAACAAAGTAGGCTTTCAATATATCTGAAATTAACATTTACACACACACACACACACACACATACACACACATAAATCTGAATAAAATAGGAAAATGCTATTTATAAAATCTTCATTGTAGGAATATACTGATTATCTTTTTTTTAAGTTGAAGATGGATTCTCTTTTAAGTTGTAGATGGACAAAATATTTTTATTTTTATTTATTTTTATGTGGTGCTGAGGATCGAACTCAGTGCCTCACTCCTGAGAGGCAGGTGTTCTATCACTGATATACAACCCTAACCTGGAATACACTGATTCTTTAAATCGATCATTTGTCCTATTTGCAATATATCAAAAACTTTAAAATAATAAGCCCAAAGAAATGGAAACAATATTTGCTTTTAATAAGTTTATTTTTATACATTTTAAAAATTGCAACTTTCAGAATATATAAGAAAAATATTTTTATAACACTGAAGTAAGCATCTCTTTGGTATAAAAATCACACAACATGTGTGATCTTTAACTAAAATAATTAATCAAGAACTATGACCTAATATGCTAAACAAAACTATTCTTTGCCCATCCATATGTCCCCTTGCGATCACCCCCACTAAGGGGCTTTAAGAATATATTTCTGTACACATCTCCATATCTACAAAGAATTAAGATGCCACATCAAATATGTTTAAAAATTATATATAGTAGAGCATTAGAGCTAGCTTAGTTGTTGACACACGACACAAACCACCAAAAAGCAATATAAGATACAAGACACATAAAATAGAACATTGTCACTGAGATCAAATAATATGAAAACAATTACTTCATTTAAATTTAATATACTGGAAACAGAGCAATTTCTTTAGAATTATTATGTAAGTAACTTGCAACTCAATAATAGTACTGAGTCAAAAATTTGATAAGGTATTTTTAAGATAGTACTCAAATATTCAAAATGTAAAATACAAGAAATATTAACGATAAAAGCAATTAACCACAAATAGGGCAAAAACATGCATTCTTTCTAGACGTGTTTTCATTTCAGACATCCTTTTTTAAAAAGCATCTTAGAAAGGCAAAAAAAAATTATATCTTAAGAAACTATCATCAAAGTACAAATCCCCATTTAAAAAACAGAATGTTTTCCTTCAAGTCAATGAAGTTCAGATTCATACATTTTTTAAAAACAATTACAGTCTTCATGCTAAAAACATGAAGGAAAAAAAGCTATTAGTTATGTTTCTCAAGTCTTTTATTCAACAAGCATTTAGCAAGTATTGTGTGACACTGTTTCAGGTGCTGAGGATATAAAAGCAAGACTTAGTCACTGGTTTTGGAGAATTTACCCTAATGGAGGTGGATTCATCATTAGAAACCTTAGTTACCTCCTTTGGGCCATAAATTGAAGCTCAACTTCAAATTCTACTATTCTTGCATCTTCTTTTAAATAATGTTCTGTGTAGTATGCTACTGGTAGCCCTGTGGCACTATTAACATTAATTATCTACTGATGGAATTAACTTCCATAAAGGATTCTACAAAAGTTTAGATGGCAGAAAGTATTTAAGAATAAACAAATATTGGTCTGCATCAAAAATATCAGTATTCTGCTTTCATAAAAGTCAAGAAAAAGTTCTGTTGAGTATACAGAACTGCTGGAAAGAGATCATCCTATGTATGCAGTACATGTGCAAAAATCGTATGTTAAGAAATATGTTACACAGTCCATTGCTAGAACAGCTAAGCAGGCCAAATCAGTTGTCAGGTTTCAAAGAATCATAGCCTTCTTTCAGGAGGTCCCGCCAGGTTTTAAGGAAACGTGCATTTTCTGTACATTTAAGGGCAAGCTCTTCCACTTGAGCTGATACTGCAGATGTGGCTTCGAGAAGTTTGGTTAGAGAAAAAGCTGCCTGAAATTAAAAAAAAAAAAAAAAAAAGTTTATTTTTAAAATTCTCATCTCATTTTATAGTCTAAGTTAAATTCGCTCAATACTTTAAACCCAATGCCCAAATTATTTTCTTTAAAAGTAATAGATTTTCAAATTAAAATGCTAACTCTTTCAGGGAACCTAAGCAAACACTGTTCCCAGATAACACACCAGGAATTAATTTTACATATTTACTTGTAACCAGTCTTATTCTGTAAAAATAGATCCTGATTCATCGAGAGAGAGAGAGAGAGAGAGAGAGAGAGAGAAGAAGAAGAAGAAGAAGAAGAAGAAGAAGAAGAAGAAGAAGAAGAAGAAGAAGAAGAAAAAGAAGAGGAGGGGAGGGGAGGGGGGAGGAAGTAGGGAGGGAGAGAGAGAAAGAGACAGAAAGAAGGAAGGAAGGAAAAGAAAAGAATTTGTCGAGTTCAGTCCCTAGTTTCCAATGTGCACAGGAAGGTCTATTCCACAAGTTACCCCAGTAAGGTCATGCATTACAAACTTCACTCCACTTGCCCCACTCAAGCGTCCATAAATACAGAATTTGTGACCCCCACCACTGGGCTCCAATGGTATATGTGATAAGGTTGGGAGGCTAGGTGCTAGTTTCTGAAAGTCGGAGATTTAATAGAAATCTTCCAGACTATGCATTCTAGCATTCATAGGGAGAAGTCCTGTACTAAACAGTTAAAGAAACCGACAGAGACGTCAGGGGCTGTGACTAAGCCCTCCCAGATGGGTCCAGCGCAAAGCAAGCCTGGGAGACAATAGCATTACCAGCTGGCTCTGGGCAGATGGCCAACTAGAACAGCGGACTCTAAGTCCCTCAGAAAGAAATCACAGCTGGGTCCAAATCACCAACAGGCAGCAAGGCTACCGGATCGCGCATTTAAAAGTGGAAGAAGAGCGGGCACAAAGATCTGGCACCAACAAGCGCAGATGAGATGCATGGTTTCGGGTTACAGCAGATGATTGAAACCAGAAGTCGAAGCAAAAAGACAACAGGGGTGGGGCGGTGGAGAGACAGCTCCTTAATTGCTCGACTGGAAATCTAAAGGCAGAATTTCTGTATGGGCTGGCACTTTAGCCGTTGACATTGCCCACCCTTCGGATGTTGGAGCTGGTGTAGGGCTGGGCCCGGCTCCCTCCGTCTCCCGGGCTCGGTAGGGTCCATCTTAAGAGAATCCCCAAAGGGGACGCGGTCCCAGACTTGTAGAGCAACGCGACACTCACATCTCCTATCTGCAGCTCCACTTCCTCCAGCGGATCCACGGTTCGGCCACTGTTCCTGCTCGAATCCCGCCAGCCCAAACTCATTGGAACACCGGGGGAAGATGCTGAAGAAACATCGGAAGAAGAAGGAGAGGAGGGAGGCGGTGGGGGAGGCGAAGAAACACGAAACTCCTCAGGGTCAGCCATGGGAAAAGGTTAGGACCGCAGAGCCGGACCTAAACAGCAGAACCGACACCAACAGTCTTTCAATCGCTCGCGCCCAAAGCCCAGAGGCTCCGCCTCTCCCCCCCGAAGTCCCGCCCCGTCCTCTCGTGGATCTCAGTCCAAGACCACAAAGACTTTTCGTTTTTCGCGACAGCCAATCAGACGTCAGTCAAGTCACCTTGAGCGGCTCACCGCTCCTGCGCAAACCTCCAGTTGGGCCTCCAGTTCTGTCGGGGCAGAAGACTACAACTCCCAGGGTGCTGTGCGCGTCTCCCGACTCTTGCTGCCTCTTACTGCTCGTGCGCATGCGTTTTCGGGGTACCTTGCGCGACTCTCCCGCCCCAGTTCGGCCTTGGAGCTAGGCCTTTGGCCTACTGGTGCGTGGGACAGGAGGAAGCGCAGGCTCAATCCTCAACCTGAAGCCGCAGGGCGCCTGGGACTTGAAGTCTCTTTCTCTTTTGCTACTTGACCCGGAAACCTGTTTTTGCTGTCGCGTCATGCGTGGCGCCCGCGCAGAGAGGGAGGGAGGCGGGGACGCCGCGAAGCAAGGGCGGTCGGTGGATCCGAAAGGCAAACTTTAGCTGGAGAGTAGGTGTAACCTGGCAGGTGATGGCGCCCCCCGTGGCATAGAGGTCCAGCGCCCTCCGCGAGCCTCAGACAAGTTCTTCCGTGGTGTCCGACGGAGAAAGTCCTGATTATTTTGAACATGTTGGTGCGGCTAGCCAAGCTGTACTGCCCGGGTGAGACGGAACTCCTGGTGGGGACCAGTGGAGGAAGGTGAAGGAGTTTGGGCGAAACAGACTAGCCCACGCCTCGGGACTGTAGACACCCCTCCCATCCCACCTCTCGTCTTTTTTCTCAGGCTAGACTGGGGCAAAGGTCGACGCTGTCTGCCTCTGGAAATGGACCCTGGCTTTCTCCCCTTGGGGTTGCCACAATTGGAAGAATTCATAACTAGGTTAAAGGTCATGGGCAGAGGAAAGTTGTCAACACGGCCCCCTCAGTGGACTTCTGAATTGAGTGTTCCCAAATCTTGGTCCTAATGCACATACCGAAGCTCAGGTGCTATATGTTGCCTTGTTAAGAGTGGGAAAAAATAATATTTGTACAGTTTTTCTTCTTGGTCCTGAGCTGACTCGTCTTGCAGTCATCCTAGTCCAGTCTTAAGAATTTGAAGTCTGATCTGTCACATCGTGATTAACATTCATATGCTGCCCAAGTCACAAATTATATCTGGAGTTAGGAATTTTTCTGCATTATCTAAAATTAACTAGAGGCTTATCATTATGGGTGCACCTTGACGCTGTTACACGTTTTTATAAAGTTTTACTTTAAAACAATATGTATTTTTTTAATTCAAACAAAGTTTAGAAGACCTTAAATTCCAAGTTAAAACTTGCTATATATTTTAAACGAAGTTTTGTTTATAGAATAATCCTTAAACAAGAATAAATGTTTAAAATTCAAGATGTTCGTATTAAATTTCATGAAAGTAGAATTTTGTTAAATTTGGTCCCTTTATAAAGTTTCTGTTACCCATGAATCTACTGTGCACCTAATGCATGGATATTCTTTGTTTTGTTGACCATTGGTAATGTCAGATGCTATCTACTCTACAGCCTAATTTAGGTGCATTCAGTCTTGGCCCAGTAACTCTTTTTTTCTTTAAATACTTACTCATTGCCATTTTCCTAACCTGGTGTTAGCACTAGTGTGAGCAAAGAGTTGGAACTCCAGTGTTCAGCATTGTCCAAATCAGTGTGAGTGATATGATGGTGTTATGGGTTCAGTGGACTTTGTGACTTCTTTACCAAAATTCACAGGGCCTAACTGTTGAAATCTCTAAAGTAAGAGATTTCATTTGTTTTCAGAAAAGGCTGTGACTTTTTTTTTTTTTTTTTTTTTTTTAGATCCCCTGGAAGAAATCAGGACTGGGGATGTAGCTTGGTAGTAGAACACCCTTGATTTTAATCCCCAGTACATGGAGGTGGGGAGGATACATTCACCTTGCAATTGGGTACTAAATAAAAATAATTAGCGTTTGCCAGGCTGATCTTTATTTAAACATGTCATCTTCAGTTAATTGGAAAGAAAGAAAACAGTTTTACCACTGCCTCAAATTCAGTGACTTCAGAGATAATTTCAAGTTGATTAATAGTCTCATAACTTGACAGACTGTTAAAATTGAGATTGCGTTTGAATTTATTTGTATCTTCTGTAAATGGGGATTGTAGCTGCCTCATATATCTCATAAAGTGATGAAAGGATAAAATTCTTAGCCATCAGTATGTCCACAAAACAGTAAATTATTCAGTCCAAATCCACTGAAATTATTTTGTTGATCTTTGCTATTTACTGTTTACAACACATTTTTAGAAGTTTATTCATTTGTAGATAGATGCTTCATAGTAGTGACACTTTAAAATTAGGAAAGGCCTTATTGTTATTATACCAGAAATTAAACAGAGATTTGCAGGCTTCTCTATAACAGTTGTTAACTAGGAAGGCACCTATCCAGTTAACAAATAGGTATTTAAAACTTGCTTTGTGTAAGACATATTCTAGATCCTTCATAGTATTTAGAAAACAAAGATTGACTATAAACCTTTTAGTAAATGGATAAGGAGAAGTAACTTGCTAAAAACATCATTGCTATTAATAAATTCAAACACTGAGGAGATAGACTTCACTTTTGTATTTTTGTGGCTGGCTTCTTCCATTTTGCAATGTTATTCACAAGGCTTATCCATGTTGTAGCATCTATCAGTACTATCAATTTTTCGTTTTTATTGCTGAGTATTATTTAATTGTATGAGTACATCACTATCCATTTACTAGTTTACATTTGGGTTTTTTCCACTTTGTGGCTATAAACATTTATGTACAAGTTTTTGTGTGGACATGTTTTCATTTATCTTTGAAAACCCTGTTTAACATGTTTCCCAAAAAGTTGTACCATTTTATATTCCCACTAGCAGTATATGAGGTTTTCAATATTTCCACATCCTTGCCAGTACTGTCTTCTTGAATATAACCATCCTAGTGGATGTAAAGTGGTATTTCGTGGTTTTGATTTGCATTTCCCTATGTTCAATGATGTTGAGCATCTTTTAATGTGTTTCTTTGGGAAAACATCTATTCAAATCCTTTGCCCACTTTTTAATTGGTTTATGTGTCTTTTTGTTATTAGATATAAGATCTCTTTGTATAGACTGAAGATATCCTAGATGCAAGTCTCTTATCACATATATGATTTACAATTATGCTTTCTCTTGTATGGATTATCTTTTTGTTTTCTTTTTTAAAAAATATTTTTAGATATAGATGGGCATAATAACTTTATTTATTATTTTTAATGTGGTGCTGAAGATCAAATCTAGTACCTCACACATGCTAGGCAAGTGCTCTACCACAGCCACAACCCAGGCCACTTTTCACTTTCTTAATGGTATCCTTAGAAGCACAAAAGTTTTTCATTTTGATGAAATGCAGTTTAATTATTTTTTTCTTTTGTTTGTGCTTTTGGTTGTCATATCAATGATTTACACCAATATTTTATAGTTTTAACTCTTATATTTCAGTCTTTGAACTTCTTTTTGAGTTAATTTTTATACTACCATAATCTTTTTTAACTTTTTATTTCAAAATAATTTTTAACTTAGATGAGTTGCTAAGATAATACAGAGTTCCCATATACCCTTTGCTAAGCTTAATGTCTTACATAACCATAGAATAATTATCAAAACTGAGAAATTAACATTAATGAAATACTACTAATTAACTACAAACTTTATTCAGATTTCCTTTTTCTGTTCCAGTATTCAATCCAGAGTACCACCTTGCTTTTACTTGGTCTACTTAATTGTGACAGTTCCTATATTAATTCTTATCTTTCATGACCTTGAGACTTTTATGTATATTTGTCAGGTATTTTGTAGAATGTCTCTCAATCTGAGTTTGTCTTGTGATTTATCTTGATTACAAAGAGATTAAAGATTTTGAGCGTGTATTTTATAGAAGTGAAGAATCCTTTTCATTACAGCATATTGATGTATGATACCAGTAGGTCTTGCTGGTGATATTTAAACTTGATCACTTGGTTAAAGTCATATTTCTCTACTGTAAAGGTGATGTTTTTCTCTTTTAGTATTCTTTCTTGCTAGAAACTATTCTATAAGTCCAGCTCACATTCAAAGGGAGGAAAATTAAAGATTTTATGGGCATATCTCAGTTTTTTATACTGTGATATTTCTGTCAAAATCTTTGTTGAAAGGGAATTTATTTGGCATAAGGAATAGGATATACATTTTTCCAAATGGCTTTCATCTATTTTTGTACCTCTAATAAGTGACTATCTCCTCATGATTTGGAATAACATCTTTATCATATACCACATCCTTTTGTGTATTCTACTTCTGAACTCTTTTTATTTGTTCATTATTCTGTCCCTTCTCTTGTTTATTAGATAGTTTTTAAATATCTAAAATTCACAAACTTTGTGACCAAATGCTAACTGAATTGCCTATCTAAGAAAGAATAGAATCTGCTCACATTTGAATCATTTTTTAAGAAGCCATTCAAGCGGGGCTCAGTTTCACATGCCTGGAATCCCAACAGTGGCTCTGGAGGCTGAGACAGGGGAATTGCAAGTTCAAGGCCAGCCTCAGCAATTTAGCAAGCCCCTGAACAACTTAGGGAGAATCTGTCTCAAAATAAAACATTGAAAAAAAAAGTTTGGGGATGTGGTTTAGTTACCCCTGTGTTCAATCCCCAGTACCAAAACAAACAATAATGATAAAAAAAAAAAAAAAACAGTCATTCAGCTTATGTTTTTTCAGTTTACTCCTAACGAGAACTAATTTTAAAAAATAAAATAATGTTCATAATTTTTATACAGCCTATCATTGCTTTCATGCCTTAAAAATTAAGAAAAATTATCTACCTCTCTGTGCTACAAGATGGTCTTCAACTTCTGTTGTACCTCAAATCACTACCCACTATACTATTTATCCCCGGGATAAAGACAAGCGATGGGAAGGTAAGTAATAATTTGTGTAAAATTGTTGAAACTTTTCTAGATACTTTATATCATTTTGTGGAGAGGAATATTTTATTTTTCATGATAATTTAAAATTATCTAATAATATTTTATGGCTTTACCAAGTATGTTATATATTACTACATAGATAAGTAAATATTTAATAAATTTATGATAATCTCAAAGTCAAAAGTTGCTTTATGGAAGCTAACATAAGATATGCTCTGGGATAGAACCTAAGAGAGCATCAAACTTATACAATAATATATATAGTATCTTTATGCAAAACAGAGGGAATTTCTATAAGTAACACTAAAGCATAGCAGGTGGTTTGTATACCAGCATGTAATTTCTTGTGATTATTAGGTCATATTAATCTTAATATTAAAATTAATTAATATTAATTTTATTTATTTTTAACAGGAGTGAACATGGAAAGATTTGCAGAAGAAGCGGATGTGGTAATAGTTGGTGCCGGCCCTGCAGGGCTCTCTGCAGCTATTCGTTTAAAGCAGTTGGCTGCTGAACATGAAAAGGACATCCGTGTGTGTCTAGTGGAGAAAGCTGCTCAGATAGGTGCTCATACCCTCTCAGGGGCTTGCCTTGATCCGCGTGCTTTTCAGGAACTCTTCCCAGACTGGAAGGAAAGGGGGGTATGAAAAATTGCTTCTTTTATAGAGTCTATACTGTATCTCTTTTTCCAAATTACTGGAATAGAAGAACCCTTATCATGTAATTCTTTTAGGGGGTAATTGTATACATATGTATAGATGTTTAAATTTGAAAATTGCCAACATGTTGGCTCTTATCAGAATTATAATATATTGGCTCACTGGGCGCTGTGAGCTGGCTCACTGGCCAGCCTCAGCAAAAGTGAGGCACTAAGCAACTCAGTGAGACTCTTGTCTCTAAATAAAATACAAAATAGGGCTGGGGATGTGGCTTAGTGGTTGGGTGCCCCTGAGTTCAATCCCCAGTACCAAAAAAAAAAAAAAAAAAAAAAAAAGATTTTTTACTCTTATTTTTATATAATGCCTTCTACATATTATATTTATGTACTGGACTTGTGAGAAGGCATGATTTGGAAAAGATCCATGAGTATTTGTGCTTTTTTAATTTTTATTTTTTAACTTGTTTCTATAGATATTTGTATTATTGTTCTTAAAGCATTATATAAAATTTTCTAGAACAATGTTATATCTAAAGCCAAAGAGGATAATATAATTTTCTAAAGAAGTTAGTTGCTGTGTCCTCTCATGACTCACCAAAAAAAGCTACAGGTGTGATATGCAGAGGACCAAGAGCTAGTTTTACTGCTTTCAAATAAAATTTCTATGAACTTTATTAAAATCTTGCAGACTTAGTTTTTTAATGCCTATCCTGTTCTAGGGTTAGAATATTCAGTGTCTTTTAATACTCTGGCTGAAGGACAAAAAAGTTTATAAATATTGGGCTGGGGATGTAAGTTAGTGGTAGAACACTTAACTAGCATGTATGAGGCCCCGGGATTGATCCCCAGCAACACAAAAACAAAACAAAAATCAAAAAAGTGTATAAATATCATCTGTATTCTTTTTATATGGAGTAAATTTCATTTTGCTCTCCTTTACAAAAGATTGTACTCTTGAAAATAAAAGTAATTTTGCTCAATTAAATATTTGGTCAATATTATAGCAGAAATGTCATTGAATTATTATCAGCATGATATTAGTTCTGATAGAAAACATTTTTTGTGTCAGACCCCTTTATTGCTTTGGTACATACACATACACACATGTATGTACATACACACAAACACATACATATTTGGAGATGAAATTCATTGTATGTATGTTAATTGCTTTTATCCAAAGGAAAAATAAAACTTTTCTAATTTTTTTTTTTCAAAAAGCAAGAAATTTCAACTTGGAGTCAAGCATCTAGGCCAAACTCCTATAGGGACAGGGAAACATAATGTTCACATTTCAAAGATGTTTCCCAGACCCCCAAGAAAGAGGTTTCTGGGATGCAAAACTGGAAAGAGACTTATTTGGTTTTTAAAAAGATGCCCATCCACTCAAAAAGACAGAAAAAGGATTTGCAGTTAAAAGATTTTCAAAGGAAAGCCTGAAAGGAAGATGAGGGAGGGGATTCCCTTTCCATATTGTGTCAACTAAATTCAAAAGGTAGTTGGTTTTTTGTGGGGGTTTTGTTGTTTTGTTTTTATTGGGGTTTTTTGCCCTTACAAATTAAAACTAAAAAGTTTTCTTTCTTTTGTTTCTAGGCTCCACTTAACACTCCTGTAACAGAAGACAGATTTGGGATTTTAACAGAGAAATACAGAATTCCTGTGCCAATTCTTCCAGGTAGAAAATAGTTCTAGAACAGTGAAATTCCACACCTGAAAGGAAGTACATTTCATTTAGAGAAATTCCTTCCTTTGCAGATGAGAAAACCGATATTCAGAGATTTGAAATATTGAGCCAAAGATATACAACTAACTGGTGGGAAAGCAGGAGTAAAACCCAGTTCTTTTGACTTCCAGTCTGGAAAAATCATGATAGCCTTGGAAGCCAACCAGGAATTTTTAATTTAATGTTTTTAATTTAGTAAATTAGAACTAAATTAAATCAAAATTATAAAAAATATTGAAATTATGACCATCAAGATAATGTATACATATATGCAGAAGTACAAGTTGATTAGAATTAGAAAGTATATTTTAAGTATTAAATTAAAAAGTATATTTTTAAGATGTTTATTAACAAGAAAGTCAGATTTACAAATTAAGCATGTATTTGTAGGTCTTCCAATGAACAATCATGGCAATTACATTGTACGCTTGGGACATTTAGTGAGTTGGATGGGAGAACAAGCAGAGGCCCTTGGTGTTGAAGTGTATCCAGGGTATGCTGCTGCCGAGGTTTGTATAGTCTTGTTTTTAATGTTTGTAGGAAACAATTTCTTTTCCTTCTGTAAATAAACCAATAATTTTACAGAGGTGAAGATATATTTTAGAAATGGCATAGGAATTAACAATTATAAGATTGAGGAACCTTAAAAAGATCAAATCTGAAAGTACTTGAATTCCTTGTATTGTACCCTCATCAAGTAATTTTCCAATTTCTGATTAAACACTATAAGGAATGAAAAATACTCTTCTGGGTGTGTAGGCTAACAGTAACCTCTCCCTTATATTGAGCAGAAAATTCTATTTTATGCTATACAGAACAAATACATATACCCTTTCAAGGACAACTTTCCAATTATATTTATGCCTTGCTGTCTTCTGGCTCACCTTTACTATGGAGTTTTTTCTTTCCAAGACTAAATATTCTTTTCAGTCATCACATGATGTAATTTGAGTTCCTTGAGTATTCTCGTTGCTGTCTTCAGAATATGTTCCTTTTTATCCCCTTAATAATTGACTTTATATCACTTTATCCCCCTTTATACTTCACCCAGAATAAATTACTTCAAGTCTAATATAGAACAGGACTCTTATCTTCTTCATACTAGAAACTTCTGTTCCCTGAAAGTAATTTTCTTGGCAACTACATCAAACTGTTGATCCTCATTATGTGTTATTGGGAAAATTATTAAAATCTTCTGCCAACCCAGAAGAATCCTCTCCACAAATTGTTTAAAATAAAAGAAATAGCTTTATTATTGAATGAACATTAAACCAAGACTGCAAAGAATGTCAAGAAATCTCTTCCTTCTAAAGCAGCAAACTAGATACAATCTGTTACAAAATATATAATAATTGTCATTATTGAAAGGAAGAATAAAAGTTGTGTTCTTTGGATAAGCAGCACATTACTTGGACTCAGGAAACCCAAACTCCCACAGAGACAGAAAGACCTGATGGCATCCTCCTTGATGTTCACATTTCAGAGTGACAACTCCAAAGCCCCAAGGAGACATCCGTGAAATGTAAAACTGTCATTGTGTTTATTTAGATTTTTTTAAAAGACTCCCATATATCTGGGACAGATTAAGCATTTGCAGTTAGAGCTTGGCTAGAAGAAATGCTGAAAGAAAAGTGAGGGATGGGGCAGTTTTCTTTGGTACTGAGAAAAATTCAGATTTTGGAAATTTGTTTTGACCATTACGTATATAAGTCAAATAAAACACAGATCCCTGTTATACCTGTTGTTACAAATTTGTTTTCCCAGCTGATACATATGCATTTGGTTTTTTGGACCCCAGTGTGGGATTTACATTTCTCCTTATTAGACATTCTTGATTGGGATCAGTGTCAAAATCACAGGTAGGTAATTTGTAGAATCTATGATTTTCACTTTTTGATTATATGCACACACTGAGAATGTCTTGTCTTTCTCCTCTTTTCCTCGTTTCCCCCCCCCCATATCTTTTCCTCAGTTCTTTAATTATTGTTGCCAACAGAAGATTGATCTATTTTCCAGTTTTGTTTTGATACCCTAAACTAGATTTCAGTTCATTTTTTCCCATATCCATTCCTATTAACCCTTGTTTTGCCTTTCTACTCATTTCTTTATAATCTGTCGTTTGTTTCCTCTCTGAAGAAAAATGCTCTTTGGAGAGAAAAGTACAAAATGTGTAATGGAACCAATATAAGGATTATAGAGTGATACACTGTTTCTCATTTGCAGAATTACACTTTCGATCTATCTTCCTCCCTCCTTCTTGATCTGAAAATAAACTATAATCACCACTGGGAAGTTTTTATCCTCCTTTTGTTTTTTGGGGTCCCAATTCATTGAAGTTAGGCTTTCTTCAAAGTTTCTTTCTCTATCCATGTTATTAGCCTCTCATTTCAGATTCTTTACATATGATTTTATATCTGAAGAGAGTCTCTTTTTTAATATCAGTTTATTTTACTAACCTCTTTTTGCCTCCTCCTTTTCTTCCTCATCGGGCTTGTGGCATTGCTGTTACTTCCATCAGTATGACTCATGTTCTTTTGTACTCCAGAAGAGAGTACCTCAAAAGCATGTCTCTTTTTTGCCTTAACATTTCAAAGCCTGTGTTTCTATAATCTAGAGAACATGTTCACATTCTAAGAAATCGAAGGCTGTTTACTCTTCCTTTTCAAGGTTAGTATGAATCCTGAAATGATAACAAATTTGTTTTTGTCATTTTAGATCCTTTTCCATGAGGATGGTAGTGTAAAAGGAATTGCCACTAATGATGTGGGAATACAAAAGGATGGTGCACCAAAGGTAATAGTAACATGTTACTACCAAATTGACATAAAAAGAGAGCACACTCAAACTCAGTAATTTAGGTCTTGCTCCAACTACACATAATTATGTGGGTTTTAGAATATAATTATTAGTATGGAATATTTGTTTAAAAATATAGAAGCAATTTGAGCTCCACATGATTTATGCAAGTAGATACAACAATTAAGAATAACTTTTTAGGGCTGGGGTTGTAGCTTAGTGGTAGAGTGCTTACCTTGCATGTATGAGGCACTGGGTTCAATTCTCAGCACCACATATAAATAAAATAAAAGTCCATCGACAACTAAAAAAAAATATTTAAAAAACAAAGTGATTCCTTTAAAAAAATAATAATTTTTAAATAGATACAATAATTCATGCAAACATACAAAAAAATACATTTCAAAATTTTTAAGGCAATCAATAAGATATCACTACCAGTTCAATGAAAATTCAAAACACATACAAGTGTATATAGGTCATCAGTCACCTGCATTGCCACCTCCACAATTTTCATTCCTATGGATAAGAATCATTTATATTATTATCAGTAGGTGAACAATGATAGACTTTGACCTGATTTTAACCATCAAGTCCTTTGGTAGATATAAAACTGGTTGCCTTTCTCTCATTCAAAATGTACAGCTGAATGGTTTTCACATTTTCACAATTTGTGTTTTTGAATCTGAGGAAGAAAAACCATTAGTTAATAGAGTTCTCACCTATAAGGTTCATTGGAAAAGACAAGAAAAAAGTACATTGCTTTCCAATTAGAGCCAAACACAAATTCACATTCTACTTAACTACATATCTGTGCTTTATTATCTGATTTCACAACTAGATCATAAGCTTCATGAGGACAGAGATGAAATGATCTAATGCCTGGCACCATGCCGGGTACATAATTAGGTCTCAGTAAATGTTTGTTTATGGATAGTTTATACCCCTTTCTACCACTTTTAAAACTAGGACTTTGTCTAGTTTGCTCCAGTAGATCTTCATGCTTCTCATTACTTCTTGCTGAGAAAGCAAATGGAAAAGTTTGTAAGTTATACCTATTTCAGGAGTCCTCCTATATAGCAATTTAAGTGGCTACATCAGAATCATCTGAGGTATTAGGGTTCAGCAAGTCCTTCAGTAGAGATAAAGAAACTGGGCTTTGGGGATTTGTTTAATATTGGGGACTGAACCCAGAGATGCATTACCACTGAGCTATATCCCTAGCCCATTTTTGCTGAGGCTGGCCTTGAATTTGAAATCCTCCTGTCTGAGCCTCCCAAGTCACTAGGATTATAGGCATGTACCACCATGCCCAGTAAAGAAACTGTTTCTTTTTTTGTTGTTGTTGTTGTTTTGTTTTTTTGTTTTGGTACTGGGATTGAACCCAGGGGTGCTTAACCACTGAGCTACATTGCCAGCCCTTTTTATATTTTATTTAGAAACAGTCTTAGAGTTGCTTAGAGCCTCACCAAATAGCTGAGGCAGGCTTTGAACTCTAGATCCTCCTGCCTCAGCATCCTGAGCCACTGGGATTACAGGCATGCACCACCAGGACTGGTAAGCAGTTGTTTCTTAAAATATGCACTCAGAAATTCATAGTCATTGCCAAGTGAACAGACAACTATTATCTTATAGTAACAAAAGAAAATTGGTTATTTTTCCTACATTATGACAATAATTTATCAATATCAAATAAGTCATTAATGTCACAACAAAATTCACACAAATTCTACCATTCTGATATTTCATTTTTTATGTTCTCATATTTGTTCAAAATTTTTTTGTGTTCTGTGCTTTATATTTATAAAAGTATATTTTGTATATTGTATTCATATAGATATGAAAGCATAGAAACAGGGTTTGGTAGCATACATAGTGGTAGGCCAAAGCAGGAGGATCACTTGAGCCCCTGTGTTGGAGACTAGCCTGGGCAACAAAAGACAACTCCATCTCTTAAAAAAACATATTAACCTAAAAGAACATAGAAGAATGTAATGGATTCTTAGTGTTTGGGACTCAAAATCTAAGTTTTTTAAGTGGAAAAAAAAAATCAAGGATTCCTTTGCTTCCTCTGTTGTCTCATTCTCTGTTTAACCCAGGTTTTCCTCCCTGACATTTTACTGAAACAACTCGTTAAGAGTCATATACCTTAGCTTGCCAATTCACTGTCAGTCTGTCTTTTCTTACTTCACCTGAATAAACACTTCATAAGAAAAATAAGTTACCAAAAAACATGAAAAATGTTCAAACTCAAGTAACCAAAAATAAGTTAATGATGAAATAATTCTTACCACTGAGACTGAAAATATTTAGAACCTAGGGTATTGATCCTAGCAGTAATTAACATTGAAACAACCTAAATGTTCAACAATTGGAATTTGGTTGAAAACTTGAGAATATGTTCAAATATTGAAGATAAGTGCTTTATTTGGTGTATATTGCTTTAGGCAAATCAGTTTATAATGTGAAAATCATTGTAAATTATGCCATTTTAAACCTCTTAATTGTATGACTGTATCTGTGCACACATATTCATGCAAACATGAATAGAAAAACATGAAGATATATTTCTAAGAGATTTTTCCTGATTATTTTGTTCAAAAACTTTATTAATAGAGCATCTACCATGTATCAGACATAAATGCAAAATACATTACAAGAGAAAAATGCTCATTGTAGTTCATTTTATAGTAGGAAAAAGCATTTCATTTCATACAAATTGTTCGGCAAAAAAGAAAAAAAAATCAACTGAAGAATTTAACCTGATCCTATAAAAGGATATAAATAAGCTCTCTATAATTTTCTATTCATAGTAATTTTCTGGAATGATTCACAAGAAAGCTATTTAAGTGGGTTTTGCTGTTAGTAGTAAAACTGGAAAATCAGGAACAGTTGGAAAATGACCTTTCCACTTCATATACATTTTTTTTTTTAGCATGAGCATTCTTTATTGTAAAAACAAGACACAAGATATAAAATTTAAATTAGATTCCACTTAAAACAGTATTCTTTGGCAGTTATCAAGAATACAAGCGATGTGTTGGAGAGGATCTGGGGACGCAGGGAAGGTGTACTCATACATTGCTGCTGGGATGGAACCACCATTTGACCCAGCTATCCCACTCCTCAGTCTATACCCAAATCAGCATACTGTAGTAACATAGCCACATCAGTGTTTATAGCAGCTGAATCATAATAGCTAAACTGTGGAAACAACCTAGATGCCCCTCAACAGATAAATGGATAAACTGGTATATACACAATGGAATATTACTCAGCATTAAAAGTGAATAAAATTATGGCATTTGCAGGTAAATGTATGGAGTTGGGGAATATTAGGATAAGCTAAGTAAGCCAATTTCAAAAAACTAAAGGCTGGGTGTTTTCTCTGATTAGTAGATGCTGATCTGTGCTGGGGGCAGGGGGAGGTGCATGGGAAGAATGGAGGATCTTTGGATTGGCAAAGGGGAGGGGAGGGAAGGGTTATGGGGGTAGGAAAGAGACATCATTACCCTACGTACATGTATGATTGCATGAATGATGCATCTCTACATTGTGTACAACCAGAGAATTGAAATGTTGCACTCCATTTCTGTATCATGAATTGAAATGCATTCTGCTGTCATGTACAACTAAGTAGAAAAATAATAATAATAATAAACAGTATTCTTAGTTCTGTTCCTATTATATTTTTGCATTGTCTTTTCTATACCTGAGTTAAGACTGAATGGAATGTGTATGTTATATTGTCATTTAACATGATTTTCTTTTTTAGACAACATTTGAGCGGGGACTAGAACTACATGCCAAAGTCACAGTTTTTGCGGAGGGTTGCCATGGACACCTAGCCAAGCAACTATACAAGAAATTTGATTTGAGGGCCAATTGTGATCCCCAAACCTATGGGATTGGACTGAAGGAGGTATCCTGATTTGTTTTTACAATTCTAATTTTGATATGTAGAACTTAATTTTCAATTAAATTTATTTGTATTTTTCATTGACTTGAAACATTCATTAAACTAAAAATACTTGGGATAGTTTTCAAAGGGCTAGAAAATACTACTGATCAAATTATTATCTAAATTATTACATTTTGAAATTGTTTTATCAAGTGATGCTCAAATGAGTCTTGGAAATATTTAAACCTTGATTTTTTTTCATAATAATACCATCTGCCCTAGTAGAATCAGACCTGTTATCCATATGCTGTTGTAGCATAGCCACATTATACAGAGAAGTGTTTATTCAAAATTGTAAGGTGACCCAGGCACAATAGTGCACAACTATAATCCAAGCTACTTGGGAGCCTGAGGCAGGAGTTTCAAAAGTCTGAAGCCAACTTTTGGCAACTTCAGGACCCTATCTCAAAATAAAAAATAAAAAGATGGGGGCGGAGGTGGTGGCTCAGTGGTAGAGCACTCGCCTAGCACATGCGAGGCCTTGGGTTCAATATTCAGCACCACATAAAAATAAATAAAATAAAGGTATTGTGTCCAACTACAACACACACACACACACACACTCTCTCTCTCTGTCTCTCTCTCTCTCTCTCTCTCTCTCTCTCTCTCTCTATATATATATATATATATATATATATATATACTTTTTTTTTTTTTTTTTTTTTTTTAGGCTAGGGTGTTACTCAGTGGTAGAGCACCCCTGGGTTCAATCACCAGTACTAAAAAAAAAAAAAAAAAAAGTATCGTGAAGATAATTTAAAATTTATACAGTACACACCAGGCATAGTATATTGATCTGCAGTCTAAAATTTAATTAGGAAGCAGGCAGGATGGCACATGCCTATAATCCCAATGGCTCAGGAGCCTGAGGCAGGAGGATTATAGGTTCAAAGCCAGCTTCATTCAGCAGCTTAGTGAGGCCCTAAGCAACTGAGCCAGACCCTGTCTCTAAATAAAAAACATAAAAAGGGCTGGGGATATGACTCAGTGGTTGAGCGTCCCTAGATTAAATCCTGAGTCCAAAAAAATACGGAGAATAACTCATGTATTATAAACAGATCTCAAGTGTGCAGCCCCAATAATTTTAACACAGTAAACACATTCATATAACTTGTCACCTAGGTGGAAACGGAGAACATTACCAGCACCCCAGAAGTTTCCCTCATCCTTTCACTGGTGTTTTCTATAATCACACAAAAGTTTGGCCAGTTTGAAACTCTAATGTCTTAAAAAGTTTTCATAATTTTTTAAAATTTTTTTTATTTTTTAGTTGTAGTTGGACACAATACCTTTATTTTTATGTGGTGCTGAGGATCTAACACAGGCCAGTGCTCTACCACAGAACCACAGCCCCAGCCCAAAAGGGTTCATAATTTTTCCAACTCATTTCTTTACTCAGATTCAACATGCTACAAATTGGGCTGGGGTTGTGGCCCAGTGGTAGAACGCTTGCCTAGCATGTGTGAGGCACTGGGTTCGAGTCTTAGCACCACATAAAAATAAATAAATAAATATGCTACAAATTGATATAATTCTTTGATATATGAAGTAGTTTTTTGTTGCACATTATAGTTTTTGTTATAATTAATACTGTAGGAACATTTTGAATTTTTGTTTTTTAGTTATGGATTATTGATGAAAAGAAGTGGAAACCTGGGAGAGTGGATCACACAGTTGGATGGCCCTTGGACAGGCATACTTACGGAGGCTCTTTCCTCTATCATTTAAATGAAGGTGAACCCCTCGTAGCTCTTGGTTTTGTGGTAAGTTATATCCCCATTACAGAAAAAATCTGGTAGAGTTATAGGATCATCAGTTTTGTAAAGCAAGGGTTTTGAATCGGGAAATATAAAATGCTTTTCATTTAAATCTTGTTTTTCAATTTTACCAATATGTAAAGTGCTTATCACTATCATAAAAATCAGTGGACTTAGAAACACACATATAATAATAGCAGCTACTACATTCCAGGCACCATGCTAGACTCTTTACTGATATTACTAACTTTCCTAAGAGTCCTATGAAGTAAGCATATCCTTAGAGTTTATGAGAAAGCTGAAGTCCAAACAAGTTAAACGGTTTTTCCAAGCACACCAAATGATGGAAGCAGGATTCATGCGTTAAGTTATCTGCCTTCAAAGCCCATTTCCACTATGGCATGCTGCCACCAAATATGAAATCAAACTGGATTTGAACCTACAGCTTTTTAAAAATATAAGTAGCTTCTTCTTTATTGACCACCTACATCTTTGCAGTAAATTACATCATGAACATTTCAAGGAAAAGAGAAGAGTTTCTATACTTTGCATTTGGTGGCAATCTTATAGTTTAGTGTCATGGGTAGGATTGTACATAACACATTGTTAAATTTATGCATATAGTTGTTTTTACCTCTGGTCAAGTGTTCAGTGCATCACCTTTGGATATTGATTCATTTAATCTAACCAAAGAAAAACGGTGTAGTTAGTAATTCCAGCTCTTTAGTAATGCCTTGTAAAATGTAACCTATATCCCTTATTCTTTTTTTTCTAAATGTAGTTTACATCCTTTTTCTTCATTTTTGCCCTAGTAGTACTGTAGTAGTGGATTATTAATTGACTCCTAGAGTTGGTATTGATAAATGAATAATAAATAATTACAACTCCTTTTGTAAAAGCATAATCTGAGATACCTATAGATATTTTTCATATTGGACTTTTATTTCCAGAGCAGTGATTTGTTAATATGCTCCAAATTTTTTAAGTTTTGCTGATTATAAACACATGGTAACCTTTTGTCTATGCTTTCTTTTCCACACAGATTTTATAATCACTTGTTTAAATTTGCATTATTGTATATGTTTCTACAGATACTTTGTATGTGAGAAATTTAACATATTTATTTGCTTATAAATAGTCAAATTTAAATGTACATATTTTAAGGTTGGTCTAGACTATCAAAATCCATACCTGAGTCCATTCAGAGAATTCCAAAGGTGGAAACACCATCCCAGCATTCAGCCAACATTGGAAGGTGGAAAAAGAATTGCCTATGGAGCCAGAGCTCTCAATGAAGGTGGCTTTCAGGTAACTCTTCCAATTGGTTTTTCCTTATTTATGTATTATCAATTCCAAATTGAAAATAAGTTATAACCAACTGAGAAAGAATAGAAAATTATCTCATAGAAAGAAAATTTTTATAAAACCATGTACCTGGTAATTAAATTGTGTATACTATGAATTTAATTTTAAGAATATATTGATCTCTAGAGATTCATGAGGGTCTTGTCAGTTTATTTTCAACCACAAAGTGATAACTCTGTGACACATGATCTTTCCATTGTCCTTAACTGCCAGGAAACTCGAAGGCAAATTTAATTTTCAGCAACCTTAATCTTAACCTTAACTCCCCTATTTATATGTCTGAAATAAATCATTTCAAATATAGTTAATGTATCAATAATATACTAAACAATGAAATAAGATCTAGATGGCTATGATTAAAACCATTATTATTATTGTGAAAATAGTATTAGACAAGTAAGATGCTCTAAAAACCAGCTCTAAAACTTACCAAATGATTTTGACCAAGTTAATTTCTCTGGCCAAAAGGGATCGTATGTAAAAATAAAGATGATCCCTTCTGTCTCTAATGTTCTAAGAATCTAACACAATTTTGGAAACTGAATTTTTAAAATTTATTATAAAATAAACAGATAATAGAAAAATGGGAGAAGAGGGTTGGCTTAACCTTAAAATGAAGCTCTAAATGCTTTATTACTGTAACAATAATTGAAAAATAAAATCATTATGTATATTATAAACATAATCACTAAAATCTTAACACTGTCTTAAGTTCTGCTATGGGATTACTCTCATTAGGTGTTTTTGTTTCTGGAGTAGTAATTCATTTGCTAGACATATTTATTGATCTGCATAACTCTTTTCAAGCCTACTGAATTCCTTTAAATAATGTTCATATTGTCTATTAATCTAATTCTGCTGTGTGATTTATAATATAAAGATCTCAGTATACAAATTTTCATTTAAAAACATTGCCTTATGTACTTAAACATCTCAAATGATTTGCAGATTAGTAGAAAGAGATGACTACAAACAAGCACTTTTTACCTGAATATACTCACTTAATCAAAGATTTAAATACTTATTCCCACTAAGTTTTTGGAAAATCTTGAGAGACAGTAATTAGAAACATTGTTTTAATTATTTTGAGCTAAGAAATATTGCCCAACATTTTTCAGCATGTCTTTTCCTTTGTCCCTCACTTCCTAACATGATGTCCAGCTTTCAGTAAAACTGCCCCCCCAGGATAGTGTCCTCCCAGAACTTTAACACATCCTGCCTCCACCCTACTGTAACATTTTTGTTCACGGGATTTAAGCCCCCAGTTTCAAAGAACTTAAACTAACAATATATGTCCTTCACACATTTCTAGCTCTTAAATAAGCATCAAAAAGGTCATCATCTCATTTAAGAAAAACATTAGCATTATCCAAGTCCCTAACCATTATCTGTTTTCAGCTGGTAGCATTCCAAAAAGCTCTTTTTCTCCACTGCTTTGTGATCCTAATTCATTGCTGTTTTGTAGTTCTAATATTGAGTTTGGTCTGAGGAACAGTCATGAATTTATTACCCACAAAAACTATGAAAGGACTTGGGCCCTGATACTTATCTTTTACCAGCATTCCTTCTATCTGTAAGTTTTGCTTCTTCCGTATCCTTAGATTTTTGTCATTGATAGGAGGTATGACACAGAGCCTTCACCATGTCTTAGTCTTTGGTTGGTTGGTTGGTTGGTACTGGGGATGCTTTACCACTGAGATACATTCCCAGGCCTTTTTATTTATTTTTATTTTTATTTTGATACAGCGTCTCACTAAGTTGTTGAGGCTGACCTCAAAATTTTTTGATTCTCCTGCCTCAGCTTCCCAAGTCACTAGAATTATAGGCATGTGCCACCATGCCAGGCCTTA
Source organism: Callospermophilus lateralis (assembly GCF_048772815.1). Taxonomy (NCBI): domain Eukaryota; kingdom Metazoa; phylum Chordata; class Mammalia; order Rodentia; family Sciuridae; genus Callospermophilus; species Callospermophilus lateralis. The sequence goes on along the minus strand of NC_135312.1, from coordinate 107,668,386 downwards.
CCATGTCTCTTTTGCAGCTGGTGGCAGTGGTTTCCCTGTTAACCACCTCTTCAAGTCTGTCTCAGCATTATTAGCCAAACTTTTACCACCTCATCACTTTCCCAACAAAAGCCCATGGCTTAATTTAGGAAGCCCTTGGAGAACAAAAATACAGAAAGGAAGAACAATTCTGTGTTGGTTCTCTCTTTCCTTTTTAAACTATGGAGTACATTTTCCCATGTACCCATCACTATTTCAACTGCTATACTTGTGAGCAGCATATACTCTTCTGTTAACTAAACAGTCTCCTATTGACTAAAAATATTGCCACCCTTTATTACATTATTCTTTTTTTAATCCAAAATATTTACTGGCCAGGCATAGTAGTACATGCTTATATTCCCAGAGGATCAAGAGGCTGAGGTAGGAGGATCTCAAATTCAAAGCCACCTTCAGCAACTTAGCAAGGCCCTAGCCAATTTAAGTGAAACCCTGTCTCAAAATAAAAAAGGGTTGAGGATGTAGCTCAGTGGTAAATTGCCCCTGGTTTAGTCCCCAGTAAACCTCTCACCCCCACAGGGGAAAAAAAAAAAAAAGTATATTGGAGTTCAAATACGTGTCTTAAAATTTTGGAGGGCTGGGTTGTAGCTCAGTGGAAGAGTGCTTACTTATCATGGGATGCACTGGGTTCGATTCTCAGCATCACATACAGATAAATAATATAAAGGCCCATCAACAACTAAAAAATATTTTTTAAAAAAATTTTTTGGAAATTCAGCTCATTAAGTTAATCAAAATATATTGTTTAGCCTAGCGGTAGTGGTAACATAATTATATCACAGATTTTCATCCCTAGATATCAAACTGAAATAAAAAGGATAGATAAAAATTTCTTCTAAATCATGTATTTTCCCAGAATACATGTAAAAGCAAATCACAACTTAAGAATGTAGTCATCCAGGTTTAGAGAACATTTTATCTGTGACATAGATATGTATAAATAAAATCATTTTAAATGTTTTAAAATAACATGTTTCTAGCTTAAATCTGTCCTGAAAGGAAAGGAAAAACTTTTTAACAGAAAAACAGCAATAGTCCTAGTCCTCACTCTTAGGGAAGGCAAATGAAAACTGCCCTTACTCTATTTCTTTACCTTCTTGCATTCATTTTCATTTATTTATTTTCAGCCTTTCCTTATAGCTGTAGAAGACTTTGGCGTGTTCAGTTTTGCCTAATTTGCGCTAACAGTATATTCTGAACCTTTTTTCCTCAGTCTATACCAAAACTCACCTTTCCTGGTGGTTTACTAATTGGTTGTAGCCCTGGCTTCTTGAATGTTCCCAAGATCAAAGGTACCCATACTGCAATGAAAAGTGGAAGTTTGGCAGCAGAATCAATTTTTAATCAACTAACTAGTGAAAATCTCCAATCAAAGACAATAGGTAAGAAATTCCTACTACAGGAAATAGTTTTGTCAGGTTATGTGTGTTACAGTTAACCTTAAAGATGTATACTGTATCTGGTTCCTTTGTGAACAGTATTATGGTATATGCTATACAAAAAAAAAAAAAAAAAATATATATATATATATATATATATACACACACACACACACACACACACATACATACATATTCTTAGTACTTACTGTCAAGAGAACTTTAAAACAATTTGTTGTTTTCTTCATATCAAAAGTATAATAATTATCAGGCATGGTGGTATATGCCTGTAATCCCAGCAACTCTAGAGGCTGATCCTCCACAATTTAGCAAGCCTTGTCTCAAAATAAAAATAAAAAGTGAGGATGCACTCAATGATAGAGTGCCCCTGGGCTTTGTCTCCTATGTAGCAAAAAAAAAAAAAATAGTACCAGTGGTGTCCCCAGAATCTATTCCAGATTTGACAATACTGCATTTACACTGCATACATGTAAGGCACACAGTAAGAACGCACAAATACCAGCGTGCATTCCTTAGCAAACACAGGCATATAAATGACCCTTCTAATGTAGTAGAGAACAGCCAGCACTCACACCTCAGTAAACCCTTTATCTAAATAGACCCTCAAGGGATTCTGTTTTTCTCAAAACCAAAGTTACCCTCCCCTCTAACTTCACCTTTTATCACTCTCCATTCCAGCCACATGGGCCTCTTTGTAATTCCTGAAACATGCCATGCTTGCTCTTATCTTAAGGTTTTTGCTCATAACTTGCTCCCTCATTCATCCTTTACCTTTGTTCAAACTTCACTCTAGTGACCCTCTCTTGCCCACAACAGTTAATCTGCAATATGTAGCACTCCCATCCCATCCCCCAACACTTTTCTTCAGCATTTCCCACCTTTTGGCATACTATATCATTTACTTATTTATACTTTTTACACTTTCCACTTGGATGAAAACTCCAGAAGAGCAAGGACTTTGTTCATTTTGAATCCTAAAGACCTGGCACACAGTATAGTAACTGAATAGATAACTTGATAATAGCTTTTTTCCTTAAAATCACAGATAACAAATGTTCCACGAGTTAGAATTACACAACTTGGGGGATGGGAGGTTACAGTTCAGTGGTAATTACCTAGCATGTACACTGTAGAAAATTAAAAACTATGGGGCTGGGGATGTGGCTCAAGTGGTAGCGCGCTCGCCTGGCATGCGTGCGGCCCGGGTTCGATTCTCAGCACCACATACAAACAAGGATGTTGTGTCTGCCGATAACTAAAAAATAAATATTAAAAAAATTCTCTCTCTCTCTCTCTCTCCTCCTCCTCCTCTCTCACTCTCTCTTTAAAAAAAAAAAAAAGAAAAAAGAAAATTAAAAACTATGCAGCTTGGTTATGCCTTCAAATGTCTTTGTAGGAATGGAGGCCTTGCATGTGGGAGTGGAAGAGGATGAGGTACAACACAGAAAAGTTAAGTCAGAAATGGAATGGTTGGTCTAGAAATTTTTCCTAATGTTTTTGCCAAGTATTGTTCCTTATTGGACCACCAGCCATACTTCAACTGTATCATATACCCATAATACCAACACATAGTACTAGAGCCAGTGTATCACAAAAGGCAAGGAATAAAGCCTGTGAAAAAAGGGAGTGAAGCGAGGACAGGAAACAATAACTGAAAAAAGCATAGTCACTGTGGAGTTCATGAAAGACAATGAGAAGAACCAAATGTCTTCTTAAATCCTAAAGGTAGTGTACCATATTTTAGGTATATTCAATTTCCTAGAGCTACTATAACAAAGTATCCTAAACTAGGTAACTTAAAACAACAATTTATTCTTTCCAAGTTCTGTAAGCTAGAAGCACAAAATCAAGGATTAACAGGAATATTGCCTCTCTGAAGTCTCTGTAGAGGAATCTTATCTTGCCTCCCCAATTTCTGGAAGCCTTAAACATTCCTTGGCTTCTGGCAATTTAGTCTCTGTCTCCATCTTTTTAAAAGAACACTGGTCATATTGAATTAGGGACCCATTCTACTCCAGGAAGCCTTAATTACATCTGGAACCACCCTATTATAAAGTGAAAGTCTTAAATTTTGGAGTTTAGGACTTCAAAATACATTTTCACATGGAAATATTTCAATTCAGACACAGTTGGTATTTTCTGTGATGAACTATACAATTTTCACTTACTGGTAGCATGAACTTTTTAAGCTTTCTTCTCAGTTTTGCTGAATTTTCAAACTAATTTTCTTTACTGCCAGTGTTAAGTATTCAGGGTTGGGACTGTAGCTCAATTGTAGAGTACTTGCCTGTCATAAGCAAAGACCTGGATTTGATCCCCAGCACCCACAAACAATAATAAAAAGCAACTGTTTACTGTCAACAAACATATATATCAAATTATTATCTTTTTGAAGATTCCAACATTTAAAAATTACTTATGACTTACTAATCAGATATTTCATTATCAAAATACCTTAACAATAGAGTATTTTATGCAGCTTAAGGCTGTTTTACAGTTAACATTTCATGTTTTTCATGAAAGGGCTCCATGTAACCGAGTATGAGGACAATTTGAAGAAATCTTGGGTGTGGAAAGAGCTGTATTCTGTTAGAAATATAAGACCTTCCTGCCATGGAGCATTGGGTTTATATGGAGGGATGATTTACACTGGAATATTTTACTGGATATTGAGAGGAATGGAACCATGGACCCTAAAACATAAAGGTAATTCAAACATTTTAAAATGTCAATGTTATAATCTTTAAAAGATTATAAATGGGATCTATTACTTAATGGAGAAAAAGACCTTATCTTTTCATGTTTTATAAGCTTGCTTGCTTAGAGAAATTATAATTGCTATCTCTCAAAGATCTGTAACTAGAGGATTAAAGCTGTATTTCTTTGGCGTTATTTTCAGGTTTTTATAATGTTAAGAAAGTACTTGAGGGTGGGAAGGGGTGCAGTTCAGTGTTAAGAACACTTGCCTATCTTTTACAAGGCACTGATGAAGAGGTAGAAATGTAGGGAGGGTTGGAGATAAAGTTCAGTGGTAGAGGGTGTGCTTAGCATACACAGGAGCCTGGGTTCAATCGCCAGCATCAAAAAACATACATATATTTGAAAACTGTTGTTATGTTAAATATTTTTCTGAAAATTGTTGAAGGTTCTGACTCTGATCAGCTTAAGCCAGCCAAAGATTGCACACCTATTGAATATCCAAAACCTGATGGACAGATCAGTTTTGATCTCTTGTCATCTGTGGCTTTAAGCGGTACTAATCATGAACATGACCAGCCAGCACATTTAACTTTAAAGGATGACAGCATACCTGTAAACAGAAATCTATCAATATATGATGGGCCTGAGCAGCGATTCTGCCCTGCAGGTAATAATTTCCTTCCATTCCTACATATTAATATATATCTGCTTCAGATATTTTAGAAATTATTCCATTTAGGAATTATTTATTTCCATTGCTTGGAGATTGTTGTTATGACCACTACACTCAGCTCTTTTTAGGAAATTCATACCTAAATGAGTTTGCAATTAGCATTAATAGTTAACAATGATAAAATAATAGGGAATTTTGGTTAAACCTAATTCAGATGACATTTCTCCAGAAATGTCAGACCAAGATAAGGATTATGGAACACAAAATACCACCTCTGTTCTTGTAACAAAGAACAGTTATTAAAAAGTTACTTTTGTCATGGCAACTCCTGTGTGCACACACAAGCTGGACTAGGTTACGGCCAAACTAAGTTCAGGAGTGGTTCTAAACTTTAAATTCACCATGAATATGGTATCTTCTTACTGCTTTCAGCTAAGATTAATCCAAACCAGGTCTCAAATGCTATGGTAGAACCAGCAGTATACAGATATGTGAGAATAAATACATTCTCAAGTGAAATTAGAATGTAAGCAAGCCCTTCAAATGCAAGGACCTTTTTTAGACTTTTTTTTTTTTTTTTTTTTTTTTTTAAAGAAATCAGGTTATCACTGTGGGGTTATAAACTCCCTGAGGACAAGAGGTGGATTTCTTTTATTAGCTATAGCATGGGTGTGTGTGTGTGTGTGTTTGTTTGTGTATCTCAAAGATGGCTAAGTACCAAAGACCCCTGTTAGACTCACCTAGTCAGTACTGCTCTACTTCATTTTATTATATACATTTATAAACTAACAGCAGCCCGCAGCACATACCAAGATTGTCATTATATAATGACATTCTCTAACATTCAGAAAACAACTTCTAAGGTTCCTGTAGGTGAGGATTTTTAATTCTACAGTTGATCAGGGCATGGTGACATACCCCTGTTATACTAGCTACTCAGGAGGCTGAGGAAAGAAGATCACAAGTTCAAAACCAGTCTAGACAACTTAGCAAGACCATGTCAAAATTTAAAAAAAAAAAAAAAAAAATTTAAAGTGCTAAGGATATACCGCTTAGAGAGTGCTCGTCAAGCATATGCAAGGCCCAAGGTTTAATCCCTAGTACCACTCCATTAACATTATTCATTTTTACTTTCAGGAGTTTATGAATTTGTACCTTTGGAACAAGGTGATGGATTTCGGTTACAGATAAATGCTCAGAACTGTGTGCACTGTAAAACATGTGATATTAAAGATCCAAGTCAGAATATTAACTGGGTGGTGCCCGAAGGTGGAGGAGGACCAGCTTATAATGGAATGTAAACTGCAATTTATTTCATTTCAGGCACATTTACATTTAAAATGTAAATGTATAGCAAACTAACATTAAAATATTCAGAAGTTAACAAGTATCCTTCACAAAATAACTATTGGTGAAATAAATGTTTTATACTATAACTATGTAAAATTATCCCATAAAAATTATGAAACATTTTCCTCTTACAATAAAACTAAAAATTATGTAGCATTTACTTACCTCTTTGATTGTTCAAGATTTCAGCACCAACAGCAAAATGCCTTATTGGGCTTTACTATACAGTTGATTTACCAAATCTAAATCTTCAAATATAAAAATGAATATACATTCTAGACCAGGGATTAGCATCTAACTCAGCACTTACTATGAATAAAGTTTTACTGAACCAGCCATGCCCATCGGTTATACACTGTCTTGAGTTATAACTACAGAACTGAGTAATTGTGACAGACTAGATGGTGACTGTAAAAATTTTACTATCTGGCCCTTCACAGAAAAACTGCCAAATCCTATGTGTCATCTCTAAGCATAAAACACCAGCACAAACTTACCACATAATGTATAAGGATTGAGGGAAACAATATGGTTCATTCAACAAGATATAACTTAAGGAGTTTGAAAGCAAACTGGAGGTCTGGAGTTGTGGCTTAGAGGTAGAATGCTTGTCTACCATGCGTGAGGCACTGGATTCGATCCTCAATACCACATAAAAATAAAATAAAGATTGTATCCACCTATAACTAAAATATAAATACTAAAAAAAAAGAAAAAAAGCAAAGTGCACACCATTCTTTATGAAAGTACAGATAGAATTTTTAAATCAACTTCACTGTATTTTTTGCCACTTTTTATTAACAGGGAACCTGTATCAGTATTTTAAAGTGTAAACAATGAAGAACTGAAATGTCAAAGGAATCACATTAGCGATCACATATAGACAATAACTCTTACATTGTCTTATTGCCTTTATACAATAAATGCATAATATTTAAGCAAAATTGAATCCTTTCTAAGCAAACATTTTTGCATATACTGCCTTCTCTTTATCTTTCTCTGCCTTTATCTTCTGTTTGACTTTCAGCAATTCTGCCTGGATGGCTGCAAAAAAAAAAATAGGCAATGAGTTATTTCTCAAAACAAAAAGATTAGGATGACCAACAAACAATTATAATATCACAACTCCTCCTCCCCATTGACAAAACTTTTCTTCTGGATAAAATAACAACCCTATTAACAGAAAACTCTACTCCAAGAAAGCAGAGTTCACAACAACCCTGAAGCATAATTTCAGAAGACTGTCAACTGAGAGAACTCAATCTCATCAATACTTGTTTCTCCATCTCCATTAGAGAGAGTAGTAACTACCTTGTTTTATTTTAGCAACAAGGGACCAAAGAGATAAATATTTAGATCTGGTGTTGCTATTCACTTTTGGCTTATTTTAAAGAAATAAATTTATTTGTCATAGCTTTTCCAAAACATATCCAGTATCTAGAATACTAGATTACTGGCCATGATGTTCCACTTAAGGAATGGTCCCAAAAATTAGATTTACAATGAATACTATACCTGAGTATTGACCTTTCAAAGAGTGTCATAGTAACAAAAACAGGATCTCAAATGATAAGGCAGAATAAACTATATTAAGTGCACTGTGAAAAACTAGTGCATTCTTGAGAGGAATGAAAACAAGCTCTATTAGGGGAGGACCTTGTCTTATTCACGGATATACATGGCCCAGTAACAGGCAGTCTATAAGACCCACTGAACAAATGCCTTATATCTGCCAAAGTTAAGAGTACAACAGTTCATGAGCATAATTTTAAAGTGCAAAATGAACTTTGACTACAAAAACAGCCAACCTACCTTTATCTTCTGGTGCTATCTCCTGAGCTTTCTTAAGATCAGCCTTTAATTGGAAAAAAAAAAAAAAAAGTTGTGAAAAATTAAGATCTAATTTACAAAGGTGACTGTTTATTGTAAAACATTTGAAACAAAATTTACCAGTGCCTGATCATATTCTTTTAATCCTTGCCATCCTTGAGCTCTTCGATACAGTGCTTTAGTATTTGATGGGTCCATTTCAAGAGCCTACAAAAATTAAAAAATTATAACTATCTAAATAAATACATTTTTCAGATTCATTTATTGCCCGACACCTTCAAATCCACTTCAGCTGAAGACTATGAACAGCTCTCTTTTGCTAGTTGGCATAGTGTGACAATTTGTCAGCAGAGGGCACTATATGAAGGAGGAAGGTGTTTCTTGTCCATATCTTTAACGTGCTCCTCAGCACTGTGGTTTCTCTCTCTCTCCAGACTCAGTCCTAACTAATGTATTTATAAAAGAAAACACTGTAAATGAAAGTTTGCAAGTTGTCCCTTAGTGTCTCTGGAATAGTTCCAGGACAGCTCAACTCAAGCCCTGCAAATTAAATCTGGAGATTTAAATTTTTAATATAAATGGTTCAGTATTTGCATATAATAACCTATACCTTTCCTCCCATATATTTAAAAGTCTTCACATGTTTAGTACAAAAGAAATCTTCAATCTGAGGCTGGATGAATCTTAGAATATGGAATCCATGGATACAGAGGGCCAACTATACATGCTTTTAATTGAAATCTAAATTTCTTGGGAACCTGAGTAACTTTATAAAGATCTTTTCACTAAAATAAGCATTTTTAAACTAACATTCTATTTATATATTTTAAAAGCCAATAATCACAGATTTACTGAAAAGGAAACATCTGCCTCACAAGTTATGGAGACCCAGAGTAAAGATCAATTTTTTCTAGTTTTTTCCTCTGTTGTATGTTCCCTTCTAAATATATTCTAGGACTGGGGGTATACACTGCTATAACACTTGCCTTACATGAGTAAGAGTCTTAGATTTGATCCCAAAACAGCAAATATATTTTCTTATCCTCTATTCACCTATTCTAAGCAGATTTTTTTTTTTTTTTTATTAATGTAGCAGTGTTGGGATTCAACCCAGGACCTCATGAATGAATGCTAGGCAAGTGTTCTACAACTTAACTACACCCCTAGTACAGAATCTCATTTCAGTTCTATAGCTAATCTATAGCTTAGTGGGCAAAAATCAAAACATTTAGTTTGGAAATACTTTCAAACAACTATATAACAGGAAAGAGAGTCATAATCGATCTATTTTGAGAAAGGTAATGCTTTCTAGCTTTAATGTAACTAGATAGCCCTCATAAAGACAAATGACCTTTCTGTGTGTTCCAAATAGTATCCATTCTCCCATACAAGGTGTGATGACCCTAAATAGAAACTGGCCCCCTCCTAAACTAAATCTATTAAGTTTCTTGGAAATATGAATCTTGTAATTAAAAACAAACTAAATTCACTGGGTACATAAAATGTGCCAAGCACAGTGCTAAGTACTTAAAATTTGCTTTATGATCTTTTACAACCATCCCATCAGGTAGGTATTATTTTCAATTTATAGAAAACAAAATTCAGATTCTATAAAAATTAGGAATCTATACAAGATCACAAAATTAGCTGAATGGCAGAGGTCTAATTTGAAAAACCATGCTGGGTGGGGCTGGAGTTGAGGCTCAGCGGTACAGAGCTTGACAAGCATGTGCAAGGCGCTGGGTTTGATCCTCAGCACCACAAAATAAAAAAATAAATAAATAAATAGGGGCACTGTGTCCAACTACAACTAAAAATTTATTTTAAAATAAATAAATAAATAAAACCATGCTGGGACTGGGGGTAGAGTTCAATGGTAAAGGCACTGGGGGTGTGGCATGCCTAACTCCACAACCCACATACCTAGTCATTCCTAACTTTGTGTTCCAATGCTTAGCATATAATAGGTGCTCTTAAATGAATACATGAACTGACAAATGCTTTAAGAGAAAAATAGGAAAGTCTTTCAAAGATATTAAGTACACAGGGTTAAAAAGCAAAATGAGGGGCTAGGCTTGTGGCTCAGTGGTAGGGTACTTATCTAGCACATGTGAAGCACTGGGTTCGATCCTCAGCACCACATACATATAAATAAAATAAAGGTATTGTGTCCATCTACAACTAAAAAATTTTTTTAAATTTATTTAAAAAAAGCAAAATGAATGGATTGAAAGGAAGTTCTGAAGGTCCAAAATATTTAGAGACAATATGCAGTAAGACATATTCAGATATGTAAAAAGTGGTTTTGTTCAAGTTGGTAAGCCAAAATCCCTCTCCTTCAAAAAGTTCAATATTACACAGAGTTACCTCTAAACAACTGTCAACTGCTCCCTGCCAATTTGACATCTTCAGTTTACAAGCACCAATATTCAGCACACAGCTTAAGGCTATAGATTGCAGCCTAGATCCATCTGCTTTCTCAATAACAGCCTTTGAACTATCCACATATCTGGAAAAAAAAATTAATAAAAGCAATATGTAATTCCACACAAACAAGACTTACTACTTCAAAAATACCAAAAAATGTTACATCATTTCTGATATAAAAAGCAGATACTAGGGCTGGGGTTGTGGCTCAGAGTTAGAGCGCTCGCCTACCATGCATGAGGCACCAGGTTCAATCCTCAGCACCACATAAAAATAAAGATATGTGTCCATCTAAAACTAAAAAGTAAACATTAAAAAAAAAAAGCAGATACTAATTTAATATCCAATCTTCACAATCTTCTTATTAAACATTTTTTTATTTTTATTTTTTGTTGCGGGCCAGAGACTGAACCCAGGGCCTCGAGCACCCTAATAAACACACAGTCTACCACTGAGCTCTACTCCCATACCCATTATTTTTCTTTTGAAGGTCATTTTCTTTATGAGGTATTTTTATTTCCTAAAACATTTTTTCCCAAAGTGTTCAAAGGGAACAAACAATTCCCAGGAGCCAGGTGTGGTGGCACACACCTGTTAATTCCAGCAACTCAGGAGGCTGAGGCAGAAGGATACCAAGTGCAAGATAAGGCTCAGCAACTTATCAAAGCCCTAAGCAACTTAGCAATGCTTGTTTGAAAATAAAAAATAAAAAAGCTGGGAATGTAGCTCAGTGGTATAGCACCCTTGTGTTCAACCCCCAGTTTAAAAAAAAAAAAAAATTCCCAAATCAATTGTGCAGTAGTAGTAACACACCTCTAAGTTAAAACTCAGGTCCCATTAGGTACTTTCCAATGTAATTCTATTTGGAAACAGGAAGGTACCAGAAGGGTACTGACTGGCAAAAGGTGAAGAACAACCATGTAGTGTTCATTTTTAATTGTTCACTGAAAAAGACCAAGAAACTGAGCATACCAAGCCCCTAGAATTGAGCTGCTAAACTTTTCTTTCTTTGAAATTAATCAGAGCTCCTTAGAGAAAGTGCTGATACCAGATACAAAAGCCAGGTGATTATAAGATGACTCTGAAACAAATCTTGTGTCAGAAAGCAAGCAAGTGATCACAGATTGTCAAAATGAGGCTGGTGATATAACTCAGTGGTAGAGCTCTTGCCTAGCATTTATGAGATTCTGACTTTAATCTCCATCACTGAAAAAAAAAACCAGCAAGTCAAAATGAAATGGGCTTCCACTAAACAATATTAAACTCTTTGAGTACCAAAAAGAATCACAGTATTGCTACATTAATAAACCAAAATGAAAAAACCACAGGTCTACAACATTACCAAATGGAGGGCAGGGGTTTCTTACACAGAATGCCAGCTAACAACTGTAGAATATCACAGTTCTCCAACAATTAGTGTAATAAGTAAGGGTAAGGATCTTTAATGACACTAAAACTACTGTGTGAAAGGTTGTTGGGTTCTGGGTTTCCATATAATCTCAGTATCACCTCATGTGGAAAAGGGTCTCCTGGAACAGACACATCCATTCCACTGGTACAAAGTGAACAAACTCTGGTCAAACTGATTTACACCTTCACGATGTTATATAATAGCAAACATACAATATTATCTATACCTCAACTCTTCTGTATTTTGAAAATTTTCAAAATAAGCTGCAGCAACAAAAGAAATGCAACTATTTCAAACACAGCTGTTTATTCCAGAGGGAATTTGCCAAAATACAATGAGGAATTTGGAATTTCAATTTATAATTCAATTTACAAGATCTTAACAGTAATTTATTTAAAATGTTTAATTACCTTAAAACCTTTGCATATTTTTTCATGGCCATCTCCCAGTTCTGGGATTTGAAAAAAGTATTTCCAATATTTTTTAAGTCTTCTGTTATTAGTAAAATTTTATCTACCTGTACAAAGGAATACAAACACATTGGAAGTTAACAAGTAATATGATAGGTTTTATCATTATACAGAGTGATACAAAATCCCAAACTTTTTGCACTAAAAATTTTCATTTGTTAAAGTACTAATCTGAAAGTACTTACATCTTTTAAGTCTATATCTGCATCCTCTGGGAAATCTGGATGACTATCGCCAGAGCCATCTTTTGGTAATATTCCCCAATCATCCCCTTCTTTGAGTTCTCCACATTCTGCAATAACGCACAACTGTAAAAATAATAATGGAATTGTAGAAATATACTACCATATTAATGAAATATTATTTTAAAAAGTCTTCTTTAAAAGCTATATAGTTGTAAATAACAACACTACTGAAGTCATAGACTTCAGAAAACTTTTATTATAATTACAATAATACCCTTTTTACTTATTTATTCCAACTAATATAACAATATCACTATCTACTTAAGTATTCAGAAGCTCAGTGTACACATAGTAAATTATTAATTTTACCATTCTCCATGTTAATTATCTTTTGGTGAGGTATGAACTTTTAATTTACTATAATTCCCTTCATACTCTGAATTCCAAAGCTTGCCTCCTACAAGTAACTAAGTTTCCAATGCCCACTTACAACTTAAGATGCACAATACTATGGTCATTCTGATTCACAGACATCTAGAACACAAGTATCTTCAGAAATCATACAGTCTAAACACTTTAGGAACAATGGATGAGGAAAACAGGCCAAAAAAATTCAGTAAAATGATCAAGGCCAAATCTCTAGACTAAGAATCTAGGGCTGGGGATGTGGCTCAAACGGTAGCGCGCTCGCCTGGCATGCGTGCGGCCTGGGTTCCATCCTCAGCACCACATACAAACAATGATGTTGTGTCCGCCGAAAACTAAAAAATAAATAAATATTTAAAAAAAAAAAAATCTAGGTTTGCTATCCTTTTTCTACTGTGCATTATTACACAGTCTGGATCAAAACTTTTGCTGATATAGGGAGACTTTTAAGTAATCTAGCAAAAATACATTAAATTTAAAATAAGAATTTAAAAGCTTTCTTTAGACAATAGGTACAAAAAGTGATAGATGCAGGCTCCTAAATCAAAATCATCCTAACATTTTCCAATTTTTCCAGCTAATAATCACTAGAATATTTTAAGATAGAAACTATGACAATATGTATATTTCACTATTAACTTTTTACTTACTTTGACAGGTTTTTCACCTTTCACTTCTACATTTTCCAGCATCCTTGCCACACCTATGCCTTTAATTACTTGGCCAAACACCACATGCTTCCCATCCAAATGAGGAGTCGGAACTGTCGTGATAAAGAACTGAGAACCATTTGTATTGAGGCCTGCGTTTGCCATGCTCAATAAACCCTCCCGATCATGCTGTAGGAAAAAAAAAAAAAATTTCAAAGAAAATGAAAGTTATTAATCTAAACTGTTCTTTTACTGATCACTCACATAAAGTCAGGATAGTTGGTAACATGAGCCACTCTACCATTAAATCACACTAATTTTTCTGTTTTTACTTTTTTTGTTTTGTGGTACTAGGACTGAATCCAGGGCCTCTAGCATACTAGGCAAGTATTTTAACACTGAGTTACATACCCAGACTATACTTTTATTTAAGAAATGTTCTATTACCTTTACTTTGTATAAACTGAAACCTTCGATGAACAAAATAGGCGGTATTTGATCACTTCTTAAACTTTAGGAAAAGCTAATGAAATCAAGTAAGATAACTGAAATGGGGGTTAATTTCTAAATTGGTCACTTTAAGAAGATGATTACACTTCATCTTTAAAATAATCTAATAATATATTTCTACCCTTTTATGATGGATGCTCTTGAAGACCTGAAGGGTCTTCCCACATTCAGTAATAGGCCTACATTATTATTCTTCCTTTACACATCCACCAACTGGGAACAGTAATGGGATATTGAATTTGACTAGTTTTAGGTACTTTCAGTTAAGGTACTTTCCTAATCACAAAAGAATCTAAACCTTGTGGCTTTTATATCAGGTAAATTAACTCTTCAGGGAGTGTACAAAGGAAACTGCTACCTACATCTTGAAATCAAAATTCTACCTTGTTCAATAGTTCTGTCATGAAAACTTCGTTTTTCTATTTTATTTCTTCAGCTTTGTAAATACCTCCTCATTGGTGATATATCTAACTCTAAGTTTTTTTTACCTAAAATGCCTTTTATCTCTCCAATCTAAATAATTCAGCTTTCAAGGCTACCAATTTAGACAAGAAGCAGGTCTCCTTTCCAGAAGCTTCCTTTTTTTTTTTTTTTTTTGGCATGCATGAAATCATTACATTATCTTGGTTTACATTCTTCCATTAGCTTCTTTTGGTGCTTTCCCCAAAACATTAGCTATAATTTTAACTACTTTTCTCAGTTTTCCACTGTCTTTGTCCTCATCCATAATCCTTCAATTTTACTTATTTTATTTCTTGCCTAAAAAAATTTCAGTCACCTTGCAAGGCCAGGCTTACCCATTCCTCCTCAATGTCTCTTTTAATAACTTGGGCCATTTAAATCACATCCTTGCCCCAGAGCACACTTAAAGTTTATATTACTGAGTTGTGAATCCCTAACGTGAAAATACAAAATCTAAAAGACTCCAAAATCTGAATTTTTGTGCAGTAGCATTCACAAATTCAGATTTCAGATTTGGGGATTAGGGATGCTTAACTGGGAAAGCAGATGCAAATATTCCAAAATCCAAGGAACTCCAAAATCTGAAACACTTCTGTTTCTCAGCATTTCATACAAGGGATCCTCAACCTGGATCAAATTTATATACAAGTTTAGTATATTCACTCAATTTAGAATTTATTTGTATCTTATTATTCTCTAGTTGTCCCATATTTTTAAATCTTGTCTCCAAGGTAAAATTATAAATTCCTTGTCATCAAGGCCTTTCATTTTTATAATCTTTCTGGTTCCAGTAATAGAATTGAGCATACAACTACAGTCAATAAGTACTATTTAAAAGAATGATGACATTTGCTTTTCAAACTTTCCTCATTACCTTGCTCATATTCCTCATTTCCAAAGACATCACTTTACTTTTGTACTTACATGTTCATTCTTAAAACTTGAATGATGCAATATACCCCGATTAGATCTTGAGCCAATGAAGAAGGCACAGGTACCACTAATGTCCTTTAGAAGCTTGGACATTAACCACATCCACTAGTTTGCAAATCCCCTGACATCATGGATATTAGCGATGATTTTTGTTGCTCTTCAAATTCAAGAATAAAGATGCACAAATTATCATCTTTACAACGAAAACATTTTTCCTGGAATCAATTTGCCATATAGGCTCATTTTATCAAGCCAATTAGAGACTCAGCATCCCAGGTATTTAGTGGGGCCTTATCACATATCTTAAGAGAACTCATTGGCTTACACAAAGCATGTAAAAACTCTACCACAAAGAAATAATAGAGTATTTTTGACAAATAAAAATTATTACTAGATGAAGACCTTCCATATTAAGATGGATGCTGGGCTGGAGATGTAGCTCAGTGGTAAGGGCTTGCCTAGTATGTGTAAGACCCTAGATTTAAAAGTCCAAGCACCACAAAAAAAAAAAAAAAAAAAGCACATTTACAAATATGATTCCTTTTATAAGTAAAGCATAATCTAGGCACACTTAAGGTCTTTTTTTGGTATTTTAAAAATATCCAACAAATATATTTCACATGTGTAACCTTTCTGTTAGCAAAAATATACACTTTCTCCTCCACTTTACCTTATAGTAGAAATTTTCATCTTCAAATTTTTCACCATAAATACTTTCTCCACCTGTCCCATTCTGATTTGAGAAGTCTCCACCCTGAATCATAAATTTCTTAATAACTACAAAAAAAGGAGAATGGCTATTAGTGACTGACACATGGATAGCTCAGCCATATTAACTAACGAATAGGTAATAATAAAGACAACTTCCTAAAGCACTTTAGTTACAACATCCTCCCATTTGTCTTTCTCCACCTATCTTTTTTAGTTACACATGACAGTAGAATGTACTTTACATATCATACATACATGGAGTACAATTTCCCGTTCTTGTGGTTGTACATGTGGAGTTATACTGGTCATGTATCTATACATGAACATAGGAAAGTTATGTCCAAATCATTCTACTGTCTTTCCCATTCCCATTCCCACTCCCTTCTCCTCCTTCCCCCCATTCCAATCCCCTCCACTCCTTTCCACTCCCTTTTGTGAATCAGCATCCACATATCAGAGAGAACATTTAATCTCTGGTTTTCTTCGAACCTATCTTAACAACTCTATACTTTTTGCAATCTGAGTCCAACCTACATTTTACCACCTGATCACCTACAAGTAAAACTGTCAATGAAACCCAAAATCTGGATATCTTAAGTTTTCTCCAACATATCTTGACTCTAACTTCATCTTACATAATGATCTATTTCTTCCACCAATGAGTTCTTTAAGTACAGCAACTCTTTTTCTTCCTTGTAACTATGTATGTAGCTATTCAATAATGTTTGCTGAATGAAGACCAATTAGTCCTAGTATTTTTTACACCCTAATAAAATACTTCAGTAAAATTATCCCTTTATATCAAGAGCTACCAAAATCACTCCTATGTTCAGAGATTCCTAGGACTCATGGTCTCAACATTTGATTGTATTATAATCATAAGGATACACAGCTGGAAAAAGGCATAGGCAGGATCTGAAGAAATCCATGTGCAGGCTTCATTATGCTGCCTCCCTCCCATGAAGTATCATGGAACACATTTCTCCCAGCAATGAAGATGTAGAAACATGTACAACAGTTGTGCCCAAGAAAGCCAATTAGAGACTCAGCATCCCAGGTATTTATGGAGGCCTTATCACATAGGTACTCTGCCTAGCATATTCCAAAATTCCAGACTCCCAAAAAGAAAAAGAAAGCAGATATTCAACATAAGTTATATTTGTATAAACAGTCTAGAGACAGTAAATCACCCTTATGATTTAAGGAATGGTTTAAGTGCCAAGCTCCCAAACTCCAGCTAAGTGCTACTCTTGGAAGCAGACCTTTATAAGGATAGCAGCCTTGGGCCTGCTATGTTAACTATTTTCTACATATATTTTGTTAGCACATTGATGTCTTATGAAACACAGAAGCAAATAAATGCTTGAAACATTTAATAATTGATCCTAATTTTTCTTAATAAATTATTTTTTAAAAACATAACCACAAGACTGAGGGTATAGCTCGAGTGCTTGCAGTGAGGCACTGCAAAAACAAACAAAAAAAAATGTATTCATGTTATTCATAAATAAACATTTACTGAGTGATTACTCAATAATTATACAAGGTGCTAAAGACAAAGTGATAAGAACATATAGTTAAACTTATAGAACCTTCAGTCTATTAGGGGAACTGTTAAGTAAACACTAAATAAAATAATGATTACAAAGTACAAAATGATATACTTTAATCACCGTGTGTCCAAGACACTGAATCTACAATCTGTAGCCTTCTCAAGCAATCCTGCCCAAGAAGTAAAAATAACTTTTCTGTCACCAGGCAGTCAACTACCTAAGGCCAGCTCACTTTATCATAGCTGTGCTCTTTCTTTCTCAATCAAATGGTTTAGGAGTGAAGAAAAACTTGTAAAAACAGGTGTAGTCCATTTCCCTATAGATAAACCCTAGTACTCGCCCATAATTAATTCCACCTCACAGTCTAGTCTTTATGAAATTGAGCTATTACTTCTCACGACAAAGCATCCTCTTAGGAACTAACTACACCAGTACTTTTTAACCTTTATTCCCATCTCAATGTTTTCTTCCCTAACTCCTGAAGAACAGAATTTGTCTGTTTGAAGGTAGATTCAGAAAATGTATACATACTTCGATGAAAAGGACATCCTTTGAAATAGAGAGGTTTCCCAGTCGTGGGTCCAATGCCTTTTTCTCCTGTGCACAATGCACGAAAATTTTCTGCAGTTTTGGGTACAATATCTGCAAACAATTCTAAGACGATTCGACCAACTAAAAGAAAAGAAAATGAAATTGTGTCAGTATGCAAAAATAAACCACCAAATGACAAAAGGATAATTGGTACAACTATGGTAACAAATCACTCTTGAATTACTAAATTCTCTTGGTCTTTTTTTTTTTTTGGTAATTTCAAGAACACAATACATTGTTATTAACTATAATCACAATGTTGTACAAAAGATCATGAACTTAGAGGCTGGAGTCATAGCTCAGTGGTAGAATACTTGCCTAGCACAAGTGAGGCACTGGGTTCGATCCTCAGCACCACAAAAAAATAAAGTAAAGGCACCGTGTCCATGTACAATTAAAACAAAAATATTAAAAAAAAAAAAATATCATGAACATATAGCTCCTCAAACTGAATATCATTTGAGCAACCTCTCCCTAGCCCCTGGTACCTACCATTCTACTCTTTACTTCTATGAGTTCAACTTTTTTAGATGACGCATTCAGGTGAGATCATGTGGTATTTGTCTTCCTGTATTTGGCTTATTTCCTTTAAACATAATGTCCTCAATGTTCTTCCTTATCGCAAATGACACTATTTCCTTTTTTTTTTTAGGGTTGAATAGTATACTCCTTGGTGTATGTGTGTGTGTGTGTATGTACACATTTTATCTAATCATCCACTGACATTACAGGGTTGATGCTATTATTTCTGCTATTGCAAATAATGCTGCAGTACATGGGAATGCAGAAATCTCAATATACAAATTTAATTTCCCTTGGTGTTATGGTTTGGAACGTGAGGTGTTCCACAGAAGTTCATGTGTGAGACGATTCAAGAAGGCTTAGAGGTGAAATGAAAGAGGTTATAAAAGCCTTAACCCAATCACTGAATTAATCCCCTGATAGGGTTAACGCCTAAGTTATCACTCAGTTAACCCAAAGCAGGTAGGGTGTGGCTGGAAGAGGTAGGTCACTGGGAGCATCCCTTTGGGGTACATATTTTATATCTGGTGAATGGAGTCTCTCTTTGCTTCTGATCATCATGTGAGCTGCTTCCCTCCACCACACTCTTTGCCATGATGTTCAACCTCACTTCAAAGCCCCAAGGACTAGAGCCAGATGTCTATGCACTGAGAGCTCTGAAACCATGAGCCCCCAAATAAACTGTATTCAGAATTTCCAATCACCAACCAACCACTAAGAGAAAATGAAGCCGGGCACCGTGGCACACACGTGTAATCCCAGCATCTCAGGAGGCTGAGGCAGGAGGATCCTAAGTTCAGTTCAAAGTCAGCCTCAGCAAAAGCAAGGTGCCCTGTCTCTAAATAAAATACAAGATAGGGCTGAAGATGTGGCTCAATGGTCCAGTGCTCGAGTTCAATCCCCAGTACCAAAAAATAAAATAAAATACCCTTTCAGTGGTCAGGCTGGCCCAGTTTTATATGTATCTGTAGCCCTTCTCTGTACTTTGTGCAAACTGCCTAGTTCAGTCTTTGAAATAAAAGCTGAAAAATTCCTCTTCTATACAACGCCTTAAAATGCGAAAATTCCAAAACTGTTTTGGAATTAGTTCCAAAACAAGCTGAAGGTACATGTAAAATGTGTGTGTCCCATACATGCATTCAAACACACTGCCTGGTCAGCAATTATAACATGTTACAGAAGACCAATTCAATTATAAATATAACTTCACAAGGCCTTAGGAACTTTTAAGCAGGTAGGTATCCTAGGCAACAGAGCTACTCCCAATTCCCCAATGCCAAAAAAAACGTTTGCTTATCTGACCTCTAAAATTAGTAGTAAAGAAAAAGCACTAAGCAAACAAGTGGCTTTAATTTATAAGTAACATGGCAGGTGCACATATATGTGCATACATATACATACACACACCCTCACACACATTTTGTGCGCCAAAAGACGTGTTGAGTGACTGGAGCTCCGAAGACACACGAGGCTTCTGAAGAGCCCCATGGCAAATATAAAATAAGCTTATTTTGTGACAAGCTGGTGGTGCACAGGTAGAAGGCAAGTGAAATATTAAGACCGCCACAATTCCTGAACTAGAAATTTCCAGAAACTTCCTCATGACCGACAGCATTAGCACAAAAGCCCTGGTTCCACCTCACGCCGCATGCCGATCTTGCTCCAGATAGGACCCAGGCGGCCATGCCTCAGTGTTACCGACCAGCCCCCGGTCCGAAAGGCACCCTGCGAGTCCCCCAAGCGCCCCCAGCCCCTCCTCCTGGGGCCCCTCAGCCAACAACTTCACTCACCTCGCTCCTCTCCGATGTCCACGTCAAAGAAGACTCGGGGGTTACTGGGATTGGAAGGCTTAGCTTCTGGGGACGGATGCGACATCTCGACTTACAGACGCGTTTAAAAGCACAACGCACGAACCTCGTGCACCACTAGCAGCACAAACTCCAGTGCGCTTTTCTCCGCGGAAAGCTGGCGGCGGCGCTGAGGAGCCACTTCCGGCGCCAGACCGGAAATCCACGATCCCACCTCCGCCTCCGCCTCCCCCCGCGTTAGTGCACTCCCGGGCGAGCGCGTGTGTGGCTGTTACGTGTGCTCCCCTCCCTGCTGCTCTCCTACTTCGGTGTATTCTTTCGCTAATTTCTTCGCCTTTCGTGGTGAGCAGAGCTTTGGAGTCGTTCCCATTCCATCCTCAGCTCGGCTATTAACTGGATTTCAATTCTCTCGTCTGGAAAATGGGAATAAAAAAGCTGACCTCAGGGGTTGGGGTTGTGGCTCAGCGGTGCTGAGCTCCCCTAGCACGTGTGAGGCGCGGGGTTGGATCCTCAGCACCATATAAAAGTGAAAAAGTAAAATAAAGATATTGTGTCCAACTACAACTAAAAAAATAAATATTAAAAAAAAAATCTGACCTCCTAAGGTCATTTGGAGAATTAAAGACATAAATCACTTAACATAATGACCGACAGACTGCCGGGCTGGTACCCAACCTGTAATAACTGTATTGTTATCGTAATTTTATAATTTGATCATCCACGAAGAAAACCTGTGTAAATGCTTTGACCTCTAGTTCCGTTAGAGCCAAGCAATTTGGATTCAGTGTGCTTAACTTACCAATAAGGCATAAGTTATCCTTAGATGTTTACCCTTTTTTTCTTCTGAGAAAACAAAACCGTTCATATTTGAATGCAGCATTCAGAGTGTCTTAAAAGCCACAAGCTTTGAATAGCAGCAGCTAGGGTAGATTTTTGGAAGGAACGATCAGAGCTCATTTTCACCTATCAGAACTGCCCCCTTTCCTATTCAGTGAAATGAAGGTTCCTGCCCTGTTTGCTGCCTGATCTTAGGATATGTAAAAATGAGAATTATAAAAAAGCAACAGATTTCTACTCTCACCTTGAAGTGGCATGTAATATACCCTGAATATAAGCACTGAAGTTGATGTTTTAAAAGGAGGGGGACAAAAATTGACTTTTTAATCAAGCACCCTATCACTGAGCTACACCCTAGACCAAGGGGCCAGGGTGAAATTTTAGTTTGAGGGTTTTTTGTAATTGGTGCATTATAATTATACATAATAGTGAGGTTAATTATGGCATATTCAAACATACATAAGATAATTTGACCAATCTCATTGCCCAGAACATTCACTTTCCCTCCCCTTCTTTCTTCCCCTGACTTGCTTGCTCTACTTACTGATCTCCCTTCTGTTATCATTCATCTTTTAATTAATGCATTATGATTATATAAATATATATAAATGAAAGTGTGGTCTCAGATCCCTTTTTTTATTCCTTTTCTTTATTTCTCTTTAGCCTCCATATTATGAGAGAAAACATGCAACTTATGGCTTTTCTGGTGTATTTCACTTACCATGGTGTTCACTATTCATTTACCAACAAATGACATAATTTCTTTTTTATGGATGAATAAAACTCAATTGTGGCCAGGCTCAGTGGTGCATGCCTATAATCCCAACAGCTCCCAAGTCTGAGGCAGGAGAATTGCAAGTTCAAAGCCAGCCTCAGCAAAAAGCAAAGTGCTAAGCTATGGGAGACCAACCTTGCATGTGACTGAGTCACACTCCCTGGCTGGATGCTGAGGCGCTCAGTCACAGAAATGTGGCAGAGCTTTCCCCACCCTTCTTGGGTTCCAGGGACAGTGTCTTCTGCATGGGTGTGTCTTGCTACAGCCCCATGGGTGGAGCTATGCTCACCTCTTCCTTTGTAATATAACCCTTTGCTCTGTTTGGGATAGAATGTTCCATGGAAACACCTTTCGTGTGTCCCCTTATCTTACTGTGCCCTTGGTTGTGGCCTACCTAGATGTCAATCAACCTGATGACAGCAGACATCATGAAGCTAGACTCAGCCCCCTGAAACTTGACCCCTTGCCTCATTTGAATAGCTTTTCCTCAATAAAAAGGGTCAGCAGGTGCTCTTTTGCTCTCTCTTTTCCTGTGGACCCTTAAGTTCAGAGGAGCCATCACAGCAACCTCAAAGAAAAAGGTATTTGTGTCTCTTGTGTGGTTATTTTGCGCAGCCCAGTTATCCCAGTTTACCTGGAGTGACCCCTGAGTGTTTTAGTTGAGAATGAAACCTGGCACTAAGCAACTCTGTGAGACCCTGTCTCTAAATAAAATAAAAACAGGGCTGGGGCTGGGGCTCAGTGGTCGAGTGCCCCTAAATTCAATCCCCAGTACAAAAAAAAAAATCATTGTTTATAATTGCCATATTTTATATACCATTCATCTGTTGATAAGCACCTCGCCTGGTTCCATATCTTGATATTGTGAATTGTGCTGCTATAAACATTGGTATGAATTTATCACTATAAAAGCTGATTTATGTTATTTTGGATAGATACCAAGGAACAGGACAGCTGAGTCATGTGGTGGTTCTGTTGCTAGTCTTTGAAGAATCTCCATGCTGTTTTCCAAAGTGGTTGTACCAATTTGCCGTCCCAGTAACAATGCTCCTTTTTTGTTTGTATTCTTCATGATTGCCATTTTAACTGGAGGGGGTGAAATATCAGTGCAGTTTTGATTCGCATTTTCTTCATTGTTAAGGACGCTGAACATTTTTTCACATATTTGTTGTTTGTATTTCTTATTCTTTTTTTTTTTAACCAACAGTAATCACATTTATTTTCATTTCACATCATTTGCTGAGGTTCTGAAGATACTGTACACATCATTCAGCATTTTCATAATACAGTAATAATTACACTTGCTGCTAGGTTGTATTTAATGTAGTACATTGTAAAAAGCATATTATATTACAAATTTGCTTTTTAATATTTTGATAACTTTCAAAATAACTGATTTATTTGCAATCCTGTGAATTTTGTTTATTTATAAATATTATAGGAAAAGTAGACCATGAACTTCAGACTGCTCAATGTCCTTTGATACCAGGAAAGTCAAATCTTTCTCTAACCTAGTCTCATGTCTGGGCTGCAAACTGGTGAATTGCATAATAATAAACTCACATTAAAAATTTTATCCTGCTGGGCGCGGTGGCACACACCTGTAATCCTAGCAGCTTGGGAGACTGAGACAGGGAGTTCAAAGCAGCCTTAGCAACTGTGAATTGCTAAGCAACTCAGTGAGACCTTGTCTCTTAAATAAAATATAAAATAGGGCTGGGAATGTGACTTAGTGGTCAAGTACCTCTAAGTTCAATCCCCAATACCAAAAAAATAATAATTATTATTCTGATCTAGTAGCTTAACAATAAGCTTTTAGATTATCATTGCTAAAATAGTCACTTTTATGCCATTGTCCTCCTAATCATTATATGATGTGTACTCTTATTAATTAAGCATTTTTACTCTGCCATCAGAGTTCTGAAGTTCAAATAAAATTCTAATAGATATTAGCATTTGAGTTTTGATAAGTACAAATTACTTAAACTATGTCTCATTTGTGTCATCTAAAACTTAGGGTAAAAAATATATACCTCTTTTAAGATTGCTATAATGATTAAATTGAGGCATTTTAGTACCCGATACATAGTAAGACTCAATAAGTGTAAATAACTATTGCTAAACTTGAATAGTTAATACTTTATTGTAATTATTTTTTTATTTATATATGAAAGCAGAATGCATTACAATTCTTATTATACAAATAGAACACAATTTTTCATATCTCTGGTTGTATATATTGTATTTATTACTAATTTCAACATATTTCAAGATGGAAGTTAACACTGCCAAGGTGCTTTGAGGATGCTGCCACACTCTTGGAAGAAAAAAATAATGTGATTCTTTCTGTTACATAGGTTTCTGCTTGCAAAAAGACTAATTCGAATGTTACTCTCGTTGTGCCTAGATTTTTCACAGTCAAGTAACAGCTTTATATAAACTGTCATATTCCTAGAACCAAACCAAATGAAAAAATCATACCTCCCAAAACCACTCAAAACTGGATTTTGCCAGACTTAGTGGCACACACCTGTAATCCCAGCAACTCTGGAGGTTGAGACAAGAGGATTACGGGTTCCAAGCCAGCCTGAGCACCTTATCGAGACCTTGTCTCAAAATGAAAACTAAAAAGGGCTGGGGATATAGCTCACTGGTTAAGTATCCCTGAGATCAATCCCTAGTACAGTAAAAACCAAATGAACAAACTGAACTTCTGGTGAAAAGAAAAACCTTTTAGTAGACAACGTTTTCTACTGACAGATTGCTTATTTTGATAGGGGATTGTAATTTCTGACATTTTACCTTCACAAGGAACAGCAAAAGAGCCAAGAACATGCACTATTTCTTAGGGTTAAGGACCTGGTTTCACTTGAATGGAACAGGGATGCTGAGAGCCTTATAATAATTATTGTTATTAGTCTCTTTCTCATAAGTATAGATAATATTAAGACATAACCCCCATATTTTGTTTAATTTTACTTTTGAGACTTGGGTCTCAGTATGTTGCCCAGGCTGGCCTTGAACTCCAGAATTGCTAAAAAGATTCTCATGCCTCCACCTCCCAAGTAACTGGTATTATAGAAACATGCCATCAGACCTAGCTTGCCCAATATTCTCTCAATTCTTATTGACCATCACTTCACTCCAAGCAGCTAAGTATTCTATGATTATTGTTTTAAGAGAACGATGTAATGGCAAAGAAAGGAGAGGGATAAAAAGGAATCTCTTTCTGGTTTTGCAGAAGACGTGGCTTGACAGAAACAGAGAATAATTATTGACACACCAAAAGAGTTGAACAAAACATCTTTTGTAAGACCATGGCTTTCCACTTTCAGAAGAAAATAAAACTAAGTCAAAGAAACAAACCCCATCTCCTGTGCTGAAGAATGAGAGGATCATAAATGGCAGAGAGAGGAGAGTAAGAGGGAAAGCAAGAACAAAGCAGATTTCCTCTTCCCAGAGTCGGGAGTGTTGCCTAGTCCCCTGATCACATCCCTGAAAACCTCAATAGATGAGTTTTTTAAGATCCAGGAGCAGAGGAAACATGTACCCTGATACCTAAACAGCCTCCAGAATAACAACAGACC
Source organism: Callospermophilus lateralis (assembly GCF_048772815.1). NCBI lineage: Eukaryota > Metazoa > Chordata > Mammalia > Rodentia > Sciuridae > Callospermophilus > Callospermophilus lateralis. The sequence goes on along the minus strand of NC_135312.1, from coordinate 107,642,536 downwards.
TGAGAGAAAAAAACATGTAGGAGTAGGTAGAAAGGAACTACACAGGCTCCCAATATCCCTATACATCTAGGTGGGCATGGAAAAGGAAAGACAATCTCTAGATTTAAAGAGAGCTTGCAGAAGGGAACTATGAAGTCAGCAGAGGCCTCTGAGAACTGAGGTAAGAGAATGGATTTCTCATTGGATGCCTGTGTAGACAAATGACATTGAGAACCAGAGCATACCAACCTAAAAACTTGCCACCATGTCAGACCTTTTCAAATTAAGATCCAATCTCAGTAAGGGTAAGGAGGAATAACAGAAACTGACAACAATTACATTACCAATCCTTCAGAACAAGCTATTCAAAATTTAATATAAGTGAGTTACAGATTAAGTTGTATTTCACACACATCTGAGTTGTATGCCTTTACATGGGCAAAGGTTGTGGACCACTGAGTCCTTATCAGGACACCAGACAAACACAAAGTGGTGCCCAAGTCCTATGTCAAGGGAAATAAGGACACCATAGTTGGGGGAAAAAAATCCCAGGATCCTATTTGTAGCATCAAGCTCTGCTGCAAAATTAGAAATTCAAGAAGAGGTTAATATGTAACTCTTTTTTTTTAATCCATACTGGGGGTTGAACCCACTTTATCACTGAGTTACATCCCCAGTATTTTTTTTTTCTTTTTTAATGAGACAATTTCACTAAATTGCTGAGGATCTCTCTAAATTGCTGAGGCTGGCTTAAATTTACACTCCTCCTGCCTCAGCCTCCCAAGTGGCTACAATCACACATGTGCGCCAATACACCTAGCTAACAAGTGAGTCTTTTTTAAAGAGACAAAATATTCTGCTCCCAGAGGAATACTTGGTGTTGAGGTAATTACTTGTGGGAGAGCTTCCTTACCATGGATCCCAGCTCTGAGCCATACAGAGTGTTGCTTCCGAAAGAGAAAAAATTTACAGATCAGAATGGAAGAATAGCTCTTAGGCTCTGCCAATCTACTTGTAGGCTTTCTGACCAGGGACATTGAACCAATGAAAGACAGCAGATGCCACCAGGGGACAGCAAAGTCTATGGCGCCAGCAGAAACCATCCCACATTCAGAATGGTGCCCCAAACTTTGTGCCTGAGTATTCTCAATATGCTGGGATTGTTCTAGCAGCTGAAAACCACATGACAAAAACAAACAAACACAAAGATATTGATTATCAGTTTACAATAGCACCAGAAAGACAGGGATTGTGTAATACAGAACAATAGTAAAAATTTTTCTGAGGAGTAATAAGATTATTTTCTTTTCCACGGAGTATTGACTGATTTAAACTGTTTTCAGTTGCAAAGTATTTATTTCCCCTCATCTAACAAACGAAACTATTGATAGACTCGTTCAAATCCTCAGTATTTCTTTCTCCCAAAGGAAAACAAAAAGGTTACATTAAACCAGGAATGGTAGCACAGACCTATAATCCCAGCAACTCAGAAGGATAAGGCAGGAGGATTATGAGTTCCAGGCCAGCCTGGGCAATTTAGCGGGACCCTGTCTCAAAATAAAAATTAAAAAGAGGGCTGGGGATATAGCTTAGTTGGTAGAGTGCTTGTCTCACATGTACAAGGCCCTGGGTTCAATCCCCAGCACCAAAAAAAAAAAAAAAAAAAATTTAAAAAGCTGGGAAATATATAGGTGGATGGTAAAACATCCCTGGGCTCAATCTCTAGTACAAAAAAAAAAAAAAAGTAAATAAATAACTAAAAAGATTTCCTTAAAAATAATTTTGTGACTCTCACAAACAAAAGTAGCACCTATTATTGATCATTACTATGTGCCAGGCTCTGTGCTAGGTGTTTTTACATGCTTATTTAGTCCTCAAACAACTCTGTAGTGTAGATAACCTTGTTATTCAATTTTACTCACCAGGCCAATAAGGGTAAGAGAGGTTAAGTAAGTTGCCAAATGATTCCAAAGTCAATTTACCATAAAGATATAATCTAACAATGTATGTTGTTGTTATTTTGTTTTTGTTTTTAACTGCTAGGGATGGAACCCAGGGCCTCACACATGCTAGGCAAGTACTTATGCTGAGTCACCCTCCCCTCCAATATCAAATAATCTTCATAGGTCTAAGTATTTGTAAAAAAGTCAGGCATATATATATATATATATATATATATATATATATATATATAGAGAGAGAGAGAGAGAGAGAGAGAGAGAGAACCTTGAACTCCTTCTGTCATTAACATTATATACTTGCTCTATATTTTGGCTTTGATCTGACCTGATAAAATGGATCAGGCTTTTATACTTTTTATAAGATATTTTATATCTATAGAATGTGAACAGAGAAAAATAGCACATTCTTCTATAGAAAATGAAAACAATAATAAAATTTCCTCCTAATCATTTTGCACAGAGAAGGGTTAGAATTTAAAGAATTGATGTCCATCAACTGTGGATAGGGCAAAGGGGAGGTAGAGGAGGGGAGTGGGTATGGGGATAGGAAAGATGGGCTGGGGTTATGGCTCAATGGTAGAGTGCTTGCCTAGCACATATGAGGCCCTGGGTTTGATCCTCAGCACCACATAAAAATGAAGTAAAGATATTGTATTGTGTTCACTTACAACTAAAAAAGATAAATATTTTTTTAAAAAAGGCATGAATGGTGTGACTCTACTTTGTGTTCAACCAGAGAAATGAAAAACTGTGATTCATTTGTGTAATATGAATCAAAATTCATTCTGCTGTCATGCATAACAAATTAGAACAAATAAAGAATTTATGTCAATCTTTTGGTATCTCCATGAACTTCCCTAATTCTGGGCAGAGATGGAAACTAAAAGAAATATATGCAAACAACAGATCTTGGTGTCTTTGACAGAAGATTTTGTGTAGTGAAAGTTTAAATAAAGAGGGTCTGTTGGGTTTTATGGGTTGACAGGATTTTGTGATTTAGGATTTTCTGCCAAAAGCAACAATAAATTCAGCAGGGTTGATAATGAAGAGGTTCACATTTTTTATTTATTTGAAGTTCTGGAAATTGAACTCAGGGCCTTTAAAATGCTAGGTGAGTGCTCTACCACTGAGCTACATCTCCAGTACTCAAATTCATGTTTTCAAAGAATGTTTCTGAATCTAGCATGGAAGACAACATGAGGGGAGTCAAAATGAATGTAAGGAGGACAGTGAGTGAGTTAGTAGTGATGAGAGATGACCAAATTTGGACTAAGGTGGTGTTTGTAAAGATAAATAAAAATAGATGGATGAGAAAGGAATATACAGATAAAATCAACAGTACCAGGTGAGGGATTGGATATGGGCTGTGACAAGAAGGGATTAAAGGATAACACCTGGCTTTCTCGAATTTGCAATTGAATGGATGGTGAGGCTGTTTACTGGGATGAGGAACTGCTCACAGTCTAAATATATGTAATTCTCCATTTGTTTTCTTTCTTTTTTTTTTTTTTTTTTTTTTTTTTAAGAGAGAGAGAGAATTTTAATATGTATTTTTTTTAGTTTTCGGCGGACACAACATCTTTATTTGTATGTGTTGCTGAGGATCGAACCTGGGCTGCACGCATGCCAGGCGAGTGCGCTACCGTTTGAGCCACATCTCCAGCCCCTCCATTTGTTTTCAATTCATCCAAATTTTCTCAAAACTCAGAACTATAAACAAGTAGGTTCAGTATTTTCATTTCCTCTTCAAAATCTAGTCATACCTGAAAAAGGGTTAAATAATACTTATTGTCTTCCAAGTCAAAGATTAAATCATGTAAAGTCCTTATTCGTATAGGAAAACTTTCCCTTCTAGTCATGTTCTTTGCATAAATAGATCTTTAAAAATTATTAAATGCTTTAATAACCTTACTAGAAATATAAACAATAAAGGCCCAAATTGTAGAACTTCATGGACAAAAGGAAATGTCTTTGTAATTTACAAAACCAATTTAATTGTTTAAAATTACTTATAGGTTATAAAAATTATTGTTTAAATTTTAAACAGCTAAATAGAAAATTATCTAGATATCTTTATTATAGTGAAAGATCATACTTACATCATTAAGTTAAAATCTTAAGTGCTAATATTTTATGCAGGTTTACTCTGTCATGAGTTTTCTATATGTTTTATATTCATTTTATTTTTTTAAATAAACACATTCACAAAACACAATCAGATGATGAAAAGGAATACATAGTGAAAAGTTTCCTGGCTAATCAGACACCAAATTCCATAGTTGGAGAAAATCAATGCTACTCTCTTCTTAGGAGATTTTCTTGAGCATTTCTGTGAGTATGCAAGCAAATACATTTGTACACACACACACACACACACACACACACACACACATATTCTTGGATTGGGTGTGTAACTCAGTGACAGAGTGCTTGCCTAGCATGTGCAGGGCCCTGGGTTCAATCCCCAGCACTACAGAAGACAAACTCTGCATGTATTATTTACTCTCCACTCCATTTTTATGCTGTTCTACACTTTGATTTTTCTGATTAACAATATATCTTGGCAATATCCCTTACCAAAACATAAAAGTTTTCTCATTCCTTCTTCTTTTTCTTCTTTTTTTTTCCCCCCTTTGGTACCAGGAATTTAACTCAGGGACACTCGACCACTGAGCCACATCTCCAACTCTATTTTGTATTTTATTTAGAGACAGTGTTGCTTAGCACCTCACTTTTGCTGAGGCTGGCTTTGAACTTGTGATCACCTGTCTCAGCCTCCTGAGCCTCTGGGATTACAGTCATGCACCACCACGCCCAGCTTCTCATTCCTTCTTAAGCATGGTATTTGATTGTCAGTCCATTAAAGCAGCTCCTTGTAGATGAAGGTTTAGATTGTTTTCACTCCTTTTCTATTATAAACTACTACAATAAATATCCACATACAGATATAAATTTACTCACGTATATCTGTTTCATAAATTCTAGCAAAAGGTCAAAAAGTCTGTTTGTACATTTTTAAAAATATTTTTTTTAGTTGTAGTTGGACACAATGCCTTTATTTTATTTATTTTTATTTGGTGCTGAGTATCAAATCCACAGCCCTGCACATGCGAAGCGAGCACTCCACCGCTGAGCCACAACCTTCTATGGGATGGTTGTACTAATTTATATCCCCCAAGCAATGTATAAGAGTGTCTGGTTCCACCAAACTCTCACCAACAAATGTATTTTTAAGCTGTTTAATCTCTGCCAGTCAGATGGGGAAGTGCCTCAGCACTTGTACTTTAAATAGATTTTTTTTCACTAATCCTTGTAACAGTATTATGATCATTTTACATGTGAAAAAATTAAAGTTTATGGAGATTAGGTAACTTGCTTTAAGTCATTCAAATTAAAAAAAAAATGGAAGAATCAAGATTAATTTTACTCTGTCTACATCTTGAATAAAACCCCTAATCAGTAAATATTCCCATTAAACAATACAGCCCCCAAATCTTAATACTGAAATTGTATTTCTTTTTTTTTTAAATTTTTTTTAGTTGTTGATGGATCTTCATTTTATTCATTTATTTATATTTCGGGCTGAGAATAGAACCCAGTGCCTCAACACATACTAGGCAAGTGCTCTACTACTGAGCCACAACCTCAGCCCCCTTAAATTGTATTTCTCAAGATTATTTTTGATGATTCAGAATTGTGCTCAAAAAGTTTAGTAGGATTTTACAGTATCTTAGTGTCATCATTATCAGTATAATTATCATTGAGCAATAGATGTTTGTCCTAGATTAAACTAAAAGTGACTTAGTTAATAGATGCCAAGTGAATTGCCTTTAATGGTCTCATGATATTGTCATTCTGAAAATTTCAACCCATGTCCAAAGTTTGAGCCCTCATCATCCTCACTCAGTGGCTCCGTTTCAGAGCTAGTTGAGTACTTACATAGGCCAAGAATGCTGAAGCTACAATGGCAGGCTTAAAATCTTTTTTATGTATAGCTCAGAGTGAAATATTAAGCTTCTTTGAGTATAAATGGAGTCAGTTTGCAAAACAAAACCACCAGAAACCATGTGGCTATTCCCTGCCACCCTCTGACATTATTGGAGAGAATGTATGTGGGATGGAGGAACTAACTATATAAGAATCATGTGCTCACAACACCTTAAGCTACAATTTGGAGACATTATACATGTATTTACTGGGTGTGGGCTTTCAGCATGTTACAGGTTTGACTTGTTTGTAGCTCTCAGTGGCATGCTTGAAGTCTGTCAGGACAGGTTTCATGAAGAAAACACACGGTTACCTCAACTACAGCTCCCATCCATTAAATTCTGCCTAAGGATCTCCTAAGGAGCATTTCACACCAATGGAGAAAACATGAAGCATTTAATAAATGGTGGTGGGATAAATGGTTAACCATCTTGAAAAAAACAAATTCAGGAGTATACTTTGCATCTGTACAAAAATGAATTCCAGATAAATAAAACATAGGCATGTAAAAATTTCATTCCAAATTCTATCACAGACCAAAGGTTCATTTGCCTAATGTACAAAGAGTTTCTACAAATAAATAAGAGAAAAACCAGCATCCCTAGAAAAGTAGGCAACCATTCTCAGAAATGGAAATATAAATGTCTCTTAAACTAATGTTCCATGGGTTGGGGCTGTAGCTCAGTGGTACAGCGCTTGCCTTGCATGCGTGAGGCACTGGGTTCCATCCTCAGGACCACAAAAATAAATAAATAAATAAATAAATAAATAAATAAAATAAAGATACTGTGTCCATCTAAAATTAAAAAAAAAATATATATATATATATATATATATATATATATATATATATATATATATATATATATCAAAAAAGCTAATGTTATAATTCCTTCATAAGAAATGCACTTCACAATTGCACTCTGCCAGAAATTCAAAAGTTAATAACTTTAATTGGCCAGGAGAAACTATGAGGAAATGTACATGTTCATACATTATTGGTGAAAGAACTCTGGCAACACGTATGAAAACATAAATTTTATGCCCTTTGACCATCAGTTCTAGGGAAATACAGTTTTAAAGAGTCCTTTCCTGACAGGGAAAGAGACCTTTCCTGAAGGAGGTGAGGAAGCGACCCATGCCAACACTTGGGGTAGAACAGCTCAGGCAGAACACCAAGTTCAGAAGAGTGCAAGCAGGTGATAGAAACAGCAGGAAGGCCAGTGTAGCTGGGGTACAATAAGCAAGGAGGAGATATGTCACAGAAGTAAGTATGGATGGGGTAGGACCTCTAGGGGCCTCTCAGGGCCTTTAAGTCATTACAAAGCCTTCATTTTTCACTCTAAGGAAATGGGGAAATCACTGGGGCATTTTGAGCACAGGAATGACCAGATATTAACTACTTTTTATTTATTTATTTAGGTACCAGGGATTGAGCCCAGGGACACTTAATCACTGGGTCACATCCCCAGCCCTTTCTATTTTTTATGTTGAGACAGTTTCACTAAACTGCTTAGGGGCTTGCTAAATTGATGAGTCTGACTTTGAACTGGTGATCCTCCTGCCTCAGCCTCCTGGGATTTTAGGCATGTGCCACTATGCCTGGCTGAACTACATTTTTATTTAAAAGAAAAAAAATTTTAGCTACAATTTTCAAGATGACACCACCTTGAATTTTTATTTGATTTTCTTTCTTTTATTACCCATTGATTTTTTTTATGTTTTATTTATTTTTTGTGGGGGGAGGGATACTGGGGATTGAACTCAGAGGCACTCAACCACTGAGCCCCATCCCCAGCCCTATTTTATATTTTATTTAGAGACAGGGTCTCACTGAGTTGCTTAGCACCTCACCATTGCTGAGGCTGGCTTTGAAATCTTGATCCTCCTGCCTCAGCCACCAAGCTGCTGGGATTACAGGCGTGCACCACTGTGCCCAGCTCCACTGATTTTTTTATTAGAACTTTATAGTTATATACAGTAACTTATTGGTTCACCCCATGATTGGAAATCGATTAAAGTTCATGATCCTTCCTCTTCTCCCTCTCATCTTCCCTCCCCTCTCTCTCCTTCCTCTGCTCTACTGGACTTCCTTTCACTCATCTATTAATTTACATTTAATTGTGAACTACATTTTTAAAAGACAAATGGAAAAATTAAATTCCATGCTTGTATGATCATATCAAAATGAGCCCCACTATTTTGTATAACTTTAAGGCACTAATAAAAAAGCATTTAAAAAGGGGGGGGAATGTGAAGAAATAGGACACGAATTTAAATAAGAAATTGAATGCCTTGATTCTTCATGACTGTTTAAAACAATAGTCTTATAATTTTAAGTGTTAATCAGTATTAAAAAAAAAAACAGCTTATAAGTCAACTAAATAAAAAAAAACAACTAGCATATCTAGAAATTAAGACACCCCAAGGTGCTTAGGTCTAACACATACTCTAGATCTCATGAGTCATTACATTATGGAGTTTTCATAACTTCTCTAATTGTGTCAGATGAAAAATGGAAAGGATTTCAAAAACAAGTGCAACATAAACACAAAGAAAACACTTTCTTAATCCCCTAATCCTGCACAGGTAAATGTCATAAACAAATGCTAACTACATTTCTGCTACCATCAGGCAGTGTCCTCAGATTGAGAATGAGCAGAAAACAAGACCAGGTCCCTAGTTCTGTGGCTCTTCCAGTGCAAAAGGAGACAGAATATAAATAAGTAGATAAATAAATAAACAAGACAATTAGACCATTACTCTTAATCAGCTTTTTATGCCAAAAAAACCAAAGGACTAGCAAGACTATTTTTAATTGGTTTTATTTATCTTGTCTTCTTAATAGCACGTACAAGTACTTTATTTGTTCACTATTTTTTTAAATATCTTTTTAGTTGTCAGTGGACCTTTATTTTATCTGTATTTGCTGCTGAGAATCAAATACCAGTGCCTCACACAAGCTAAGCAAGCACTTTACCACTGAGCCACAACCCCAGCCCTTGTTCACCATCCAGCACTTCTCATTAGCTATGTACTGGGCAAAGAAATTATCTTAAATACAGGTACTTTCTTAGAGTTTAATGTCAGACACATTCACCCCATAAGTTTGTTGAATTAATGAATAAGTTAATGGATCCATAAATATTCTAAGCAAATATATAACTAAGAGACTAATGTCATGCACTCCTCTGAAGTCTTATACAGGCAGTATCTGTTCATCTCTGCCCTTTGTTTCTAATCTCTACAGATGGTCACACAGATCTGCTCCCACCTCACTATCTTGCTTTCTCTACATGCATATTTGTCCAATGAATAATATGTTAATATCTGTGGGGGGAAAAAACCGTCTACCACTATAATAAAAATTAAGGAGTGACAAGAGGATCAGTTAGGAGACTATGGTAAGAAGCCAGAGATGACAGCAGATTAAATCAAAATGATAGTAATCAATAGGGGATAAACGGCCACATTGTGGGTACATTTTACTTTAAGGGGGCTGGGATGAAACCCTGGCCCTTGTGCATGCTAAGCAGGATCTCTACCACTGAGCCACATTCCCATCCCTGCTTTGTTTTTTAAACATACAAATGGCATGAAAAAGGTAGAGGGAAGCTGTTAGAGATGAAAAAAGACTTCAGAGACATAATTGCTTCATGTCTGATTTGAGCAAATCTACAATGGGGAGAAGTTTTTGAGATAATCCAGGATACTTAAACCCTAGTTCTGCATTTAGATTTGTTAGAAATGATATTGGTATTGTGGTTGGCATTTTAAAAGTCATTATCTGTTACATTTTCTGTGTACTGGAGTGTTTATAGGTAAAATTATGTGGTGTTCGGGATTTGCTTTAAAATATTCCAGAAAATTCAGGGAAGGAGAGGGAATGAAATAACACTTCGAAAATATTTTAATTGTTGAAACTGGGTAATGATAAAATGAGGCTCATTATAGAGTCTCTCTAGGGTTGGAGATGTAACTCAGTGTTAGTGCGGTTGCCTAGCATGCAAAAAGCTCTAGTTTCTATCCCTAACACTGCAAAAACAAACAAACAAACAAAAAAAATGTCTCTACCTTTGTTTATGCTTGAAATTTTTCAAAAATAACTTTTTTTTAAGTAAAAGAGAGGATCAGGCATAGTGTCACACTCCTTTAATCCCAGCTACTGGGAGGCTGAGATGGGAGGATTGCAAGTTGCAGGATAGCCTCAACAACTTAGCAAGACTCTATCTCAAAATAAAAAAATAATGCAACTCAGTCAGTAGTAAAGTGCCTCTGGGTCTTGTTTGTTTGTTTGTTTTTGTTTCATTTTGTTTTGTTACTCCTCCCCCTCAAAAGAGAGAAAGGGGAAAGGAGAGAATGAATAAGAAAACAAAAGCTAAATTAAAATAAATATAGATCTCTTTTTCCAGGCCTTTGTTATTAAACAGGAGTAGAGAGATAAAGTGATAGCTGGAACAGAAGGAAGCTTGAATGTTTTTGCTGTTGTTGTTGTTGTTTGGTTTTAGATGGGAGAAATAAAGGCATATTTGTTTTTCTTTTCTTTATTTGTTCTAATTAGGTGCCGCAGTCCGGCTGCAGCAAAATAACGGGGGTGGGGGGTGGGGGGGGTGTGACGAACAACTTGTGTAGATTGATACAGCAGGAGTGGGAGCCGTTTATTGTAAGACAACTGAGGTATTTATACATTCCACACAGCTTATCTTAATTAGCATGAACTAGATACAGCAGTCAACCAATAAGAAATCTCCACATTTAATGGCTTGCTGGAGTTACTTCACAAACCACTCCCCCTGGCAAAATGCCAGGTGCCATCCAGACTTGTTTACAGACTCTAACATTTGCCAGGTGCCATCCTGACTTGTTTACACACTCTAACATTTCCCCCTTTTGTTTAATTTAAATAATGACCATAGTGGTTTTTACACAAACACCACAAACAATGTGCTACAAGCAGAAGGGGAGGATACAAAATGCCACAATACCAAGCCAATTGATGGCTCCATGCAAGAAACCCTTGGAAAAATTATACCAATAATGACACCGTTAGCAAAGATACCAAGTTACAATTTGTTGTAGATTACAGTTTGTTGTCTCAGTCCAGGTAAAACAGTGTCTCAGTAGATTAACTCACAGTCCAGGTAAATCACAGTCCAGGTAAGTTCTGCAGGCGCCATTCTGACTTGTTTACACACTCTAACAATTAGGTATATGTGACAGCAGAATGCATTGAAATTCATTGCACACAAATGGAGCACAACTTTTCATTTCTCTGGTTGTACACAATGTAGAGTTACACCATATGTGCACTCTTACATGTACATAGGGTAATGATGTTCATTTCATTACACCATCTTTCCTGACCCCGTTCCTCCACCCTTCTCCTCCCTCCCCTTTGCCCAATCAAAGTTCCTCCATTCTCCCCCCACCCTCCCTATGGATCAGCATCTGCTTATCAGAGAAAATATTTGGCCTTTAGTTTTTGAGAATTGACTTATTTCACTTAGCATGATATTCTCTAGTTCCATCCATTTACCAGCAAATACCATAATTTCATTCTTCTTTAAAGCTGAGTAATATTCCATTGTGTATATGTGCTACATTTTCTTTATCCATTCATCCACCGAGGGGTATCTAGGTTGGTTCCATAGTTTGGCTATTGTGAATTGAGCTGCTATAAACATTGATGCGGCTGCATCACCGTAGTATGCTGATTTTAAGTCCTTTGGGTAAAGAGTGAGGAGTGAGATAGCTGGGTCAAATGGTTGTTCCATTCAAAGTTTTCTGAGGAATCTCCATACTGTTTTAAATAGTGGTTGCACCAATTTGCAATGATAACATTTCGCCCGTGTCCCACGCAAGAGGTGAAATGGGGTTCCCCTTGGTGGAATGGGCTGGCTAAGAAATAAAAGCTAAAAAAAATAGAATGGCAAAACAAACAAACAAAAATCCCCCACAGAACACAGAAAATAGTTCCAAAAGCAGGGTCAGGGTGGGCAAACCGATTAGAGCTTCTAGACTCTGACAAAATGGAGCCTGCGCCTGCTTATTTGTATTGGGAAACATCAAAGACTTTCCATAGAATGTTCTTCTCCAAAAAAGGTTAAAGTTGGGCTGTCCAGTTCCCAACGGGTTATGCCCATCTCCAAAGCTACTAGTGAAGTGGCACTCCTTTCTCCACAGAAAAGCCCTCTTCACCATGGCTGATTTTAGGACTGTCAGCAAAAGAGTCTCTGAAAAAGAGTCTAATATAGATAAACTTCCTATTTTCATGTCACCCTGTTTACTTGGCCACTGGCTGAGAAGATACCAGCACTTCAGGTGCTGGACACCCCCTTACTAGTTATCACAAACGCATCCAGTATAGTACTTTAAAGAAATGTGCAAACAAGGCCTCTGGCCTTGAGCTGGGCTTCACAGAGATGTCTACATTTTTAAGATAAGTTACAAATGGGCTCCATGGTATCAGCTGGCAGGGGGAGGAAAAAAAGGGGAGAAGAAGCTCTCCCCTTCTCAGGTGTTGTCCTTGAAGAGTTAACTTGCCCAGAACAGTGAAAGAAAAAGCTGCTTTTATGTGAACTTCTGCAGACTGTGAACTTCTGAGCCCCTCCCCTTACATGCTGGGTATAAAACTCTGAAACTCCCTGAACTCGGGGTTCAGAGGATTGATTGATTACAGCAAAAGCTGTACCCTCTGAACCTGGCTGCAGCCAAATAAAACTGTTTTCTGCTATCTTCGGTGCCTTGCCTCGTTTGTCCCTACAACACTAGGAGGAATCTTTCTAGCAGAGCAGAGATAAATAAAGGTCACGTTTGTTGGGCAATCTATTGCAGAGGGAGAGCCTCCGGATTGTTTGCAGTGCCAAACCTAAATCTCCCTGGCTACCATACCGAGAGAAGATACTCATGTAATTCATGGATGGCTTCCTGTAACAAAGGCATATTTTTATGTCATTGGAAAGAGAAAAAAAAAACATGAAAATGCAAGGGAAAAGGGAGACTTTTTGAAGCAATGTCTTTGATGAAATCCAGTGCAGACATGGAAGTGTTTTTTTAAAAATTATTTTATTTATTTATTTTTATGTGGTGCTAAGGATTGAACCCAGCGCTTCACACATGCTAGGCAAGCGCTCTGCCACTGAGCTACTGCCCCAGCCCAGGAAGTGGTGGTCTTAATCAGGAGTACATAGAGTTTATCCACAGCAATAGGAAGCAAGGCAAGATGGAGAGGGTGGACACAAATGTGAGTAAGGACATGAAAAGAGCTTGTTGAAATTCTCTGCTGAAACTTCCTTTTCCTGAAGGGATCAGGATGCAGGATTATCATACTGCTGGTTATCCCTGACAATCTTGCTTCCCCACATGTTTGAACATTAGAGAAGCACACCGAGGCAAGCATATAAAGCAGGGTTTATTTAAAAAGGGGTAACAGTCTGGTTGGGTCACAGGGACATTTGCTGACCATGCTCCCCCGGGTGGTACTTTCTGCTGCCGCCAAAGCAGCCCCGTCTCAAGAATGCAGTAGTCCTAGGACCAGGGGTATTGCAGGCAACAAGGATCTTTCATACAGGGCAGCCACCTCTTCCTGAATATGGAGGAAAAGTTCTTCCTGGGCTGATCCCTGAGGAATTCTTCCAGTTTCTTTATCCTAAAACTGGTGTAACAGGACCCTACATGCTTGGAACTGGTCTTATCTTGTATTTTCTATCCAAAGAAATATATGTGATTACCCAGAGACCTTCTCTGCCATATCAATAGTGGGTTTACTCATCTATGTAATTAAAATATATGGTGCCTCTATTGGTGAATTTATTGATGAGCAAAAAATTGCCCAACTAGAAGAAGTGAAGCAGACTTCCATTAAACAAATCCAGGATGCAATTGAGTTGGAGAAGTCACTGCAGGCAATGGTTCAGAAGCGCCACTATCTTTTTGATGTCCAGAGGAATAACATTGCTATGGCCTTGGAGGTTACTTACCGGGAATGGCTACATAAAGTATACAAGGAGGTAAAGAATCACCTGGCTTATCATATCTCTGTGCAGAATATGATGCATTGAAAGGAACAGAAGCACATCATAAACTGGTTGAGAAGCACGTGGTACAGAGCATCTCTGCACAGCAGGAAAAGGAGATGATTGTCAAGTGCATTTCAGAGCTCCAGCTGCTCGCAAAGAAGTCTCAAGCACAGCCAGTTATGTAAATGTATCTGTCCCAGTTGAGACAGCTATGCACAATTGACTGAGTAAATGAAAACTAGTCTACACGGAAAAAAAATAAATAAATAAATAAAAAGGGGTAACAGACTTCTCCCGAGAACGGGACCATAGTTGGTATCATGGTATCCCAAGAAACGAGGTGTTCTGCCCTTTTCATATGTCCTAGGATTCCTTTGTTCTCCTGCTTTCCCCCCTTATCTTTCTCCTCGTATGGAGGCGAATAGGCCCAGGAATGCTCAGTAGAGTGGTGAAAAGGTGGGAAATGGGTGGGCTGAAGGGGGAAGGGCTGGGTGGAGTAGCCAAGGACACTTTAACAACCTTATAACTCTCGGTAGGGAGAGGAAATTCCTGGGATAGTTTACCTTGGCAACAGGTTGGAGCAGGGGCAGGTTCTCTACAAGATCCCTCAGGGGACAATCCCCAACTTCCCAGACTCACTTAAAATTGGCCTCCTTGATCTGACCTGACTCGATTTACCTATCTACACTGCCTGCCTGTCTAATTCTGGCTTCAAAGAGAATAATTTATCTAGGAAGGTGGGGGAGTGAATGGACCAGGGAGATCTGAAATGATTGTCAGGTAACATTACAAGCCTACTAGAATTCAATGTTCCAGAATCTAAAGAGTGACTAATCATTGAGGGTTTTTCTTGGCCAGATTGTATGAGTAAATACAGGTGAGGAAGAGGCAGAGTTGCAATCTGGTTGTGGTTTTATCAGGTATTAGCAAATGAGCACACACTGAGAAGTTGGAGCATTATGAACAATAGAGCTAGGTTGCTGTAACAAAGCAACCCAACATTTACTCTGTGACTTAAAACAGATGTCTTTGTCTACTTCAGCACAATCAGAAGGTACCACTGCAGATCACTGGGTCTCAGCTTCAAGCAATCATTTACAAACTGAAGGACCTTCAATCTTGTTTCTCTTCCATGCCTAAGGTATTTTGCTCATCTGAATCATGGAAACAAGGTAGCAGCTTGAGGAGGAAGCACTGCCCTCATTTTAAGGGCTAATGGCTTATGTTCCATTAGCAAAGTACATTCTGATTTCCGATGCTACAGTTCAATGTAAGGAAGCCCAGGAATCAGTGTGCAAGTGAGGCTCTACTTCTATCATTTTAAAAGGGGAGACTAGATGATAAAGATGATAAAGATGATGATGATGATGATGATGATTTTGGTGGCAGTGCTGAGGATCAAACTCAGAACTTCTCATATGTTAGGTAAGTTCTCTACCACTGAGGTGCTTCCCCAGACCAGGAGGATGGATCTTAGCAGACAATTAGAACTCTCTGCAATAGAGTGATTATAACGTAAGAATTTACGCTAAGCAATGAAGAATGCGAGGATCTGAGAAGAAGGAGGCGTAACCAAAAGGTGGTAGAGTTGTGGATAGCAGAGTATAAGGATAACTAAGGTCAGGATTCTAGAAAGATGCTTGACATTGAGAACATGGAATTATACTCATTGATTACATCAGGATGTAAGATGATCTCATATAAGGAGTGACTCACACAGGATGAAAGGCAAAATTATAGGAGTAAAAGAGGTCAAGGAACCGAGGTAAGACATGTGAAAGCTGAGCCATATGAATGTTGAAATGCTGGGTACTCCTGTCCCAGCTACTAAAATTTTTTAAGAAATGAAGGCAAGTGATAAATGTGGGATAGTAGTTAGCATAATCTGATGATATGGAGATTCAAAGCTAGAATATTATTAGTTATCTAATTAGTTATACATGACAGTAGAATGCATTTTGACACATTGTATACAAATAGAGCACAACTTCTTATTCCTCTGCTGTACATGGTGCAGAGTCACACCAATACTGTAATCATGCATGTATATAGGGTAATAATGTCTGTCTCCTTCTACCATCCTTCCATCCCCACTGCCACACCCTTCCTCTCATTCCCCCTCACACAATCCAAAGTTCCTTCATTCTTCCTACCCCCACTCCCAAAACCTGCCTTACTGTGGATCAGCATATACTTATCAGAGAAAACATTTGGCCTTTAGTTTTTTAGGATTGACTTAGTTCACTTAGCATGATATTCTCCAGTTCCACTCATTTACCAGCAAATACCATAATTTCATTCTTCTTTAAAGCTGAGTAATATTCCATTGTGTATATGTGCCACATTTTCTTTAACCATTCATTTGTTTAGGGGCATCTATATTGGTTCCATAATTTGGCTATTGTGAATTGAGTTGCTATAGATATTGATGCAGCTGCATCACTGTAGTATGCTGACTTTAAGTCCTTTGGGTAAAGACCAAGGAGTGGGATAGCTGGGTCAAATGGTGGTTCCATTTCAAGTTTTTTTTTTTTTTTTTTAAATAAAGCTCTATCATTTTATTATTTATTTATTTATTATTTTTTAGTTATAGTTGGATACAATGCCTTCATTTTATTTATTTTATGTGGTGCAGAAGATTGAACCCAGGGCTGCACATGTGCAAGGCGAGCGCTCTACTGCTGAGCCACAATCCCAGCCCCGCCATTTCGTTTTCTGAGGAATCTCCATACTGTTTTCAATAGTGGTTGCATCAATTTGCTGTGTATGAGTGTACCTTTTTCCCCACATCTTCACAAACACTTATTATTGCTTTTATTCTTAATATTTGCCATTCTGACTAGAGTGAGATGAAATCTTAGATTACTTTTGGTTTGCATTTCTCTAATTGCTAGAGATAATGAACTTTTTTTTCATGTTTGTTAATCAATTTTATTTCTTCTTCTGTGAAGTGTCTGTTTAGTTCCTTAACTCACTTATTAATTGTTTTGTGTGTGTGTGTGTGTGTTAAGTTTTTTGAGTTCTTTATATATCCTGGAGATTAGTGCCCTACATATATATAAATTTTTTGAGAGGGCATCTTGGTATATTGCTCAGCCTGTTCTTCAACTCTCTCCAACTCCTGGGCTCAAGTGATTCTTCTGGCCTCCAAGTAGCTGGGATTACAGGTCATGCCACCATACTGGCTAAAAGCTGAGAAATTTTAGGGAGGAGAAGTAGTTTGAAACTGGAAATGAAGAGTGAAGGGAATCCTCATTCCATCTCCAGGCCGTTAAGCAGGATGTGCCAGAAGGAATATCCATTGATCTAGAGATAGCTACAGGGGAAGTGGAAATCTCCCAGGGGTGATTCAGGTTTCAGGCCCAACAAGGCAGGGAAGGGAGCCTTCACAGAGCAGGGTGAGGACTATGCTGCCCACTTTAGGCATTACAGTGAGCACAGAGGGAACGTGGTTGGGGAAGAATGGGAGAATGGAAGAGAAGGTGTTAGAGAGTCAGCTGTGTCGGGGCTGGTGTGAGGGACTTGGAGGGTGCCTGGAAGTGCACAGCTGCTTTTAGTGTTGATGGAAACAGGGATAAAGGGATGGTGTGATTGATCATGGTAGATTCAGGGTAGATAAGGTTGACAAGGTTGAGAGTGTTTTGTGGTAGGGAGGAATGAGAGGTCTTTTCAGGAATTCTGAGGCCATTCTGCTCTTTGGCCACTGCAAGGAGAAGCCAGGGAAGGGTGGTTTGAATTACAGCTAGAGTAAGAAAAACAGCTGGAATCTATAAAGGAATTTCCTCTGGAGGAAGGGCAGGGTTCTCCTCAGGCTGATGAGCTACTGATTTTTGTTTTTTTAAAAACATTTAGTTTTTAGTTGTAGGTTGACACAATACCTTTTTTTTTTTTTTTATGTGGGGCTGAGGATTGAACCCAGTGCCTCACGCATGCTAGGCAAGTGCTCTACCTTTGAGCCACAACTCCAACCCAAACTTCTGATGTTTTCTAGTGGTTTCTTCCCAATGTCATTTTGGGAAGAATGAGGGAGAACCCATGGGACAAGCAGCGTAAGATCAGTTCTTTCCCAGAACTCTCAGACTCTGTTCACTGTGGCTGGAATCACACACGGCAGGGGAAATTCTTGCCATATGGCATCACCAAGCCAAAATTTATCATCTATTTTTGAGGGATTATAATTTTTTGAGACTTTTCCTGGCATATCCCCCAGATTCTTCTTCCTGATATATTTCTAGTTTATGAATCAAGCCTTTCATCCATTTATTTATCCAACAAGTATTTCTTTCCTTAGTAATTAGTCTAGCATAGCTTTATTTTAGGCATTTAGGAAATGATAATAGTGGTCTATTCCCAATTCTGCAAGAGTTTAGTCTATTTGGGATAATAAGATAAAAAATAAAGATAGAAGGAAGGACACAAAGGGAAGAGAGAGGAGAAAGAACACATTGACAGTAGCCAAAACAGGTTATTTTGGGCCAAAATATGTTATTTTGGGCTGGGAGTTCAGTGGTAGAGTGCAAACTAAGGATACATGAGGTCCTGGGTTCCATCCTCAGCACTGAAAAAAAAAAAGTTAAATTTAAAAAGCTATATGTGAAACTCATGAAAACTACAAAACTTTATTATGGGACATGAAACAGGATTACATAAATGGAGAGACTTACTGGGTTCCCAGAGGGGGAAGATTCAGTATTGAAACAACATCAAATATGTTGAAATTAATCTAAAATTCAATGTCCTCTGGTAAATATGCCAACTAAAATTTTTTAAACTTGATGAGCTGATCATAAAAAACTAAAAACTATTGAGTCAGATACACATGAGCCAAAAAGCTTTCTTTGAAGGGTAATAAATAGCAATCCCACTTCTGGGTGTATATATATATATGTGTGTGTATATATATGTATATGTATACATATGTATATGTGTATATTGACTCTCTCTCTCTCTCTCTCTCTCTGTATATATATATATATATATATATATATATATATATATATATTAGAAGGAGAGCCAAGTTTGCACATGCTTGATTCTTTTTGAATTGGTATTATCTTTTGCCATCACCTATGGACCTCAGACTCCAGATTCTTCAGTTTTGAACACAGACTGGTAATAGTGGCTCTTCAAGAAGCTTCCAGGCCTTCAGTCTTTGGCTGGGCTACATCATTGGTCCCTCTGGTTCTAAGGCTCCAGCTTCTTGGACTTGAACAGCTACTGGTATCCCTGGCTCTCCAGTCTACAGATGGCAACTGTAGGAAGATGCAGCCTCTGATGGTGTGAGCCAATCTAATAAATCCCCTCTTCTAATTATATATATTCTATTGTTTTTATTTTTCTGGAGAACCCTAATATGCCTCCTAAATTTAAGACAATTATAGCAATGTGATGATTGACTGGAAAGAAAAAACAAACAGAAAATAGCAAACTCATTTAAAAAAACAATAGGAAGCTTTGCACAGTGACAGTATCATTAGCCAATGAGGTTTATCTGAGGCAAGATTATTTCTAATTGAAAATGATTCCCCATACCCCACCATGATGGCTTGAAATACAGTCAGCATTGGCAATTTTGACAGTCTTTACAGAGAATGAACATAAACAAACAAAAGCAAAACTGGAAATTAATGCTAATTTTTTGGAAAAAACTTACTTTGCAGTACTGGGAGTTAAACCAGGATCTTGAGCATGCTAGGTGAGCACTCTACCACTAAACTATATCCTCAGATTTAATGCTAACTTGTAATGAGTTTTTTTTAACATGCTGGATACCAACTTAATTTTTCACGCTAGAACATGGCAATTTAAAAAATATATTTTGGATCCAAAAATTATAATGTTGTTAACAAAACTCCTTCCATTCTCAGCTACTTGTCTATGTAAATAAGGTGTCCTAGCATTTCCAGCTATAAAAACAAAAATATTTTACATATCATGTTATATTCATATTTATAAAATTTGCTTAGGGCCTAACTAAGTTTGCTTAGGGCCTAACTAAGTTTCTGAGGCTGGCTTTGAACTTGCAATCCTCACATCTCAGCCTTCCATGCCCTCTAATATTTTTTAAATGAAACGTACATTAGTGACTTTTAGATCCCATTTACACCTTGATTAGGAAATAATTGGGAAATGTAGCTCAAGGAATAGTGTTTAAACCAGGCACAGTGGTATATGCCTCTAATCCCAGCTGCTTAGGAGAATTAGTTCAAGGAAGTCTTTAGCAAGACCTTGTCTCAAAAATTGGGGGTGCAGACAGTCACTGCGGCACATACCTGTAATCCCAGTGGATTGGGAGGCTGAGGCAGGAGAATTGTGAGTTCAAAGCCACCCTTAGCAACTCAGAGAGGCCCCAAGGAACTTAGTATTTTATTAAAAATGGCTGGGGATGTGGCTCTGTGGTTAAGCACCCATGGGTTCAATCCCTGGTACCAAAAATAAATAAATTTTAAAAATGGGGGTGCAGCTCAGGAATAGAGTGCTCCTGGGTTCAGTCCCCAAACCCACTGCATTCCAGAGTGGGAAGCAGGGCCGGGAGAGCGAGAGAGAAGAACAAGTGCTTAATTGAAGTATGGGCAAGTTAAGAAAGCACTTTGATAACCAGAGACAGAGTTATATAAAGGTATCTCCTTTATACTAAATCTTGAAAGAGAAGTAGCTCAGGAGAGGCCAATTAACGCAGAAAGGGCTGAAAAAAGGAACCTTTGCCAGGATTACAACAGAAATGGAAATTTCAAACTGTTGCCCAGGTCATCACTTCAGAAAATGTGTTCTGTAAGAAGTAAGGATGCATAAGAAGGTTGACAGCTGTTCTGTGGAAAAAAAATTTTGTTACTGACAATTTCATTTTTAAAAGGTATCCTTAAAAAAAAAAATCTGTGTGTGAGAAATTACCAGTCATTCTTTGGTATCCCTAGGGGATTGATTCCAGGACCCCCTTGAATATCAAAACCCAAGCCCAAGTCTCTTATATAAAATGCCATAGTATTTGCATATAACCTACACAATCATACTTTACACTTTAAATTGTCTCTATATTCCTTATAACTAACACAAAGTAAATGCCACATAACTATTCTACTGTATTATTTAGGAAACAATGACAAATAAAATAAGTCTGTACATAGTCAGAACAGAGGCGATTTTTTTCTAAATGTTTTTGATCCAAGGTTGGTTGAATCTGTGGGTGCAGAACCCACATATATGAAGGGTCGGCTGCTTACTAATAAAATTGTACATGGGATTGTTCTGTAACAAGTGGCCTTGTGAGAGTATAGCACAATAATTAAGAGGATAGATTTTGGTGCCAGAGTGATGGGTTCAAATCAATGCTGGCTATATACTAGTAGTGCACAGTAAGTAACTGTGCACTGGTCTTTGCATGGGTAAAATGACACTACTGCTACGACTTTCTTCGTGAGGTTGTTGTCAGGGTTAAGTGAAATATGTTATAAGAAAAATGCTTAGAAACATGGTCTGGGATATAGTACGTGATAATGGATGGACTTACGGGCCATACCTAAGAATGTCAGAGATGACTTGACATGGGGTGAGGGGCCTTTGATATTCAAGTCAGTGCATTGTCAGCTTAAATATTAATAATGGCCATGCTATGTTATTGTTCAACAAACATTAACTTGTTGGCTACTGGTTTGTCTTAATAAAGACAAATATATAATATATATAATATAAATATATAATATAATATACTTTTAGAGTATATTACTATACTTTTTTACTTTCACTAAATGTATAAGGCTAAAAAACATATAAATCAAAATTAAATATTTTCAATTTTAGTGATTCTGCACCAAAAATTAGATCACATTGTGTTGTCTAGTTTAATCCAAGTACATCTCATAAATTCCTGTAATATTTTGTAAAGACAAAAACAATTTTGGAAAGGTTTAAATTTTTGGAAAATGCTGAACTGTACATGAAATGACTAAAATGTTGACCAAAGGTACAAGACTGCCAAAATACCTGCATTAAACTTTTCCAGTTGGACTGTGGACTATTTAGGTGACCTTGTTATGCCATTAAAGATATCACTGATGACTATAGGTGAACTTTTTTTTTTTTTTTTTTGAGATGGCGTCATTATGTGTTGCTTAGGCTGTCCTCGAATTTGCAATCTCCTGCCTCAGACTCCCAAGTAGCTGAGATTATAGGCATTTGCCATGATGTTCAGCCTATTTTATCAATTGAATATAACTTGACTACAGGACTGGTCGACACTGTATTGGTGCTAATAGATTCACATTAACATGTTTTGGGATACCAGGATTATATTTAATACACTGCCAAGTAGGAATGTACTGGTATTCACTGTGGCAATAATAATAAGTGATGGACTGAAAGTTTAGCCAAAGCTTTGTATTTTCTGTCATTTCATGAATTTTATAAAAAGTTTAGCCTGCTACAATATTTAGCTCCTCTTTTCACCTAAAATAATGAATGGAATGTCAATTATTCTTGGAAGGAAAGCAAGCAGGAGGCAGAAAATAGTAATTTTTAAACATTTTTGGGTTTGATGCATCAAAGAGAATCTAAAAATTATGGACTCTCTCCAAAAAACTACATTTTTACAATACTTAGTAACTATTTCAGGGATGTGAGTAATGTTTCTCAAAGTATCATCCATGGACCATTTGCTTCCAAATTTCTCGAGGTTCTAGTTAAGTTCAGATTCGTAAGTCCTACTACTGGTTTGAAATCTCACCAGATCAGGCCCAGAAACAACAGCAACAACAACAATCATCATTATTATTTTTGCTGTGCTGGTGATGGAACTCAGGGCCTTACATATGTTAGTCAAGTACTCTGCCACTGAATTATACCCTTAACCCCAAAATAAAACTTTGAACAACATTCACTTTTTTTAAAAAATATACATTTTTTAGTGTAGATGGACATAATACCTTTATTTTATTTATTTTTATGTGGTGCTGAGGATCAAACCTAGTGCTTCACACATTAGGGAAGCTCTCTACCACAGAGCCACAACCCCAGCCCCAACATCAACATTTTTTTTTTTTTTTTTTGTACTAGGGATTGAACTCAGGGGCACTCAACCACTGAGCCATATCCCCAGCCCTATTTTGTATTATTATTCAGAGACAAGGTTTCACTGAATTGCTTAGTGCCTTGCTTTTTGCTGAGGCTAGCTTTGAACTTGTGATCCTCCTGTCCTAGCCTCCTGAGCCGCTGAAATTACAGGTGTGCACCACTGTGCCTGGCCCTAACATGCACCTTTAAAATTAAAAAATAAACTGTTTTTTTAAATAAAAGGAAAACACAAGAGAAATAAGCATATCCATGTGTATCATTTTAGAAGTCAAACAGCACTAGAAAGCTTGTGATTAAAACAAGTCTCTTATCCCTACTTTTCTCAACACCTAGTCTTATCCCTCAACTTCTTTAATTTCACTAATATTTTTCTCCATATATTAAAAAAAATTATATGCTTATGTCCATTTTTCTTTCCTTGATTTTGGTGCTGGAGATTAAACCTAGGGCCTTGTACATTCTAGGCAACTGCTCTATCACTGAGCTAGATCTCAAGCTCCTTATACCACTGTTTGCTGATTTATCAACTTTAGTCCTTGTCTGTTAACTTCCTGGCATGGTGAAAAAACACTAAATATCTCTCCCCTAACTCAACTTTGTTTTTCTTACCCTGCACCCTAATTATAATTTTTTGTTAAACCAATGGTCAATGGTAAGTCAATATCAATATTATTCCAAGTGAACTATGATGATAGCAACTTCTTTTCCTCCATGTTTTCATTTTTTTGAAGTTAATAACTGCCTATTTTCCCATTATTTTATCTACCTATTGTTAATGTTTTCCCAATGTTCCAGCATCTCTGCTATATACTGACTGATTTCATATATATATACACATACATATATATATATTTCTTTTTAAAAAATATTTATTTAGTTGTAGTTGAACGCCATAACTTTATTTTTATGTGGTGCTGAGGATCGAACCCAAGGCCTTGCATATGCTAGGCAAATGCTCTACTGCTGAGCCACAACCCCAGCCCAATTTCATATATATATTTTTTTAGTTGTAGATGGACATAATACCTTTATTTTATTTACTTTTATGTGGTGCTGAGGATTGAACCCAGTGCCTTACACATGCTAGGCAAGTGCTCTGCCACTGAGCTACAATCCCAGCCCCCAATCCCATTTTTTTTTTATTTTTTAATGTTGAAAACACTTCAACCTTATTTACTTATTTATTTATTTTTTCTGAGCTGCCTCTGGAGCCCTCTTTCTTCCTCCTCATTTCCGGTACTGTTGTTTCCTTGAAGTTCTGGGATATCCCCTCATGTCACCTTAGGATTTTCCTTGCTACTTTTCTTGTTATATCTTCTTTTCCACATCTCCCATGTTCTTCTTTTATTTCCTTATTTTGATGAAGTAGTCCTTCCAGTTTCCTAAGAAAGAATGCACAGGAGGTATAACATTTGAGATCTTGTATATCTGAAAATGTATAATTTATGTGACTTGATTCACAGTTAGTTTGGTTAAGGATTCTAAGCTAAAAATAGTTTTCCCTCAGATTTTTTTTAGTTCTCTTTCTTTCTGTCTTTTTGGTCCTGGGGATAGAACCAGGATATACTAAGCAAATGTTCTTTCACTGAATTATATCCCAGCCCTCCCTAATTTTTAAGGTTATGCTTTATTATTTTCTATCAAGGGTAACAATACTGATGCAATTTTGAGGTTTTTTTTCTGATCAGCTTTCTGTTTCTGTAGATTTTATAATTTTTTTTCTTTGTCCAAGATGTTCTGAAACATGATGTGACTTGAAATAGTTTTGTTTAAAATTTTAAGATGAGCCTGTCAATAATGGGCACTCCTAGGCTGGGGTTGTGGCTCAATGGCAGAGCACTTGCCTGGCATGTGTGAGGCACTGGGTTTGATCTTCAGCACCACATAAAAATAAATAAATAAAATAAAGGCATTCTGTCCATCTACAAATACAAAAAAAAAAAAAAAAAAAAAAAAAAGCACTCCTATCTTTCAGTCTGGGAAATTTCCTTCTATAATCTCCCTGATAATTTGCTCTCCTTATTTTTTCTGATCGCTCTTACTAAAATTCCTATTAATAAACACTAGGATTCTCTGACATTCTCATCTTTCCTCTTCTATCTTTCCACAACCGTATTTTTACCTTTTATTGAATATTTACAAGTGTTTATTGATTCACAGATTCCCCTTCATATTTTGAGATACTACACATTTGTGTTAGTCAACTTTCCATCACTATAATGAGATACTTGAAATGATTAATTTATGAAGAGAAAAGGTTTATTTTGGCTCAGTTTTGGAGGTCCCAGTCTAAGATCAAGTGGTTCCATTGCTTTAGACCTCTGGTGGGGTTCTAGATGGTAATGGTGGGGACATTCAAGATACAAAGTATATCAATATTGGCTCTTGAATGTCCTCCAAAAGCCCCTGTTAAAGTCTTGCTGTTGGGCTGGAGTTGTGGCTCAGTAGTTGAGTGCTCGCCTAGCTCGTGCAAGGCCTTGGGTTGGATCCTCTGCACCATGTAAGAATAAATAAATAAAATAAAAGTATTGTGTCCAACTACAAATAAAAAAGAAATATTAAAAAAAAGGCTTGCTGTTGCTATTGGGAGGTGGTGGTGGAACTTTTAAGAGTAGGGCCTAGTAACAGATCTTCAGGTCATTAGGGGCACACCCTTGAAGGAAATAGTGGGACCCCAGTCCCTTCCTCTTGCTCTCTTTTGTTCTCTAGTCATGAGATAAGTGGTTCTGCTCTGCCACACCTGTCCATTTTGCATCTGGCACCCCACCAGAGGTCTAAAGCAATGGGTCCACTTGATCTTGGACTGGAACCGCTAAAACCATGAGCCAAAATAACCTTTTCTATGTGGAGTATGACATTTTTTTTAATTCACAAGTAGATGTGCCAGCAGTGAAGTTTTTCACTGCTGGCACATCTACCTGTGATATTTGGGCTCTTCTGTACCCCTTCTCTGAGAGGAGAACATTCACTTAATGCCCCTCTTTTGGTCCACTGAGGGAAAGCTGTCTAGCTGTGCAGTCTGAGTACAGAAACCTGGGGGCTAACTATTTCAAAGAGACTTGCAACCATTCCTCCTAATCTGAGCCTGTATCTGAATTAACTTTCAGGGGCAGCTGGTACCTCCCATATGCCGAAGCTTTAGTCTCCCAGGAGAACTGGCCTTCATCTTCAGATTTAGGTTTCAATCTCCTCTTCTCTGCTAAACTAATTACTATTCCCTCATTCGCTGTCATCTTCCATATACTTTTGTCCAAACACTTGTTGAAATCTCTACTCTCATACTCCCCACCCTTTGTTTTGTCATTATAGGTTAATGGGTTATTGTTTGTTTTATTCCTTTACTGATACTTTAATGAGTTTTGAAGGAAAAAAAAATTATTGTGCACAAGGGAGATTCTTGTGAGCAAATCACAATTCATAAGTGGAATTCCAAAGTAATTTTTTTTTGGTACTGGGGATTGCACTCAGTGATGGTCTACCACTGTGTTACATCTAAGCCCATTTTATTTTTTATTTTGAGACACAGTCTCACTAAGTTGCAGAGGTTGGCCTTGAACTTGCCATCCTCCCTAGTCATAACAACTATAGGCATGTGACACTATGCCTGGCTCCATAGTAATGCTTATGCAACATATACTTGAGGGTTACCAGCTAATTAGAATACTGAATAACTAGTGACCATTTACACGAACTAGATAAATTTATGTGAAATGAATGATTTGCAAACCAACTATGATGTTTGGTGAACTACTGTCCTAGGGAAGGACAAATGAATAAGAAGAAGAAAGGAAAGAAGGAAGGTCACAAACAAATTAATTGTAGCTATTTCTATCTATCCACATTGTGGGATAGATACATTATTATATTCATCTTTGTACTTTTTCTTCATTTTCTAAGTTTTACGCCCTGTCCATGATTATTGTTGAGAGTATGGGAGAGAATTTCTGTACATCTCCCTAATACCTTACCTGTAGAGGTGACATACTGTCTACAGAATCTAAAACACATACATTGACTGGATAGGCTCTTATTGAATGCTTAGACCAAAGTTAAACACTACAGAGGTATTATTAGGAAATAGGCAAATATTTCCTGAATCATAAACGACTAATCCTGAAAAGAAACTATGAAATAAAAGTTGGAGTTGGAAGTTGGAAGTGTCTTCCTTCTTTTCTTTTTCTTTCAGTGCTGGGGATTAAACCCAGGACTTTGTACATGCTAGGCAAGCACTCTATCACTGAGCTACACACCATAGCCCTAAATTCCAGTGTTTTTAAGGGACTAGAAAACAGAATCAGAGGGGTAACTAAAAATGGAGATAAAGGGAGTTAGCCAGTCGATGTGTAATCAGTGACATTAAATTGAGCAGTGAAAAATAAACAGGAGTTAACCAGACATAGTTGTGGGAGGGGGGTGTGGGTAGAAGTAAAAGCATATCACTGTGACTGGAAGATAGCCAGTGTGTGGGGTGGAGGGTGATGTGAGATATATTTGGGAGGTAGACAGTGACCTAATCATACAGGACTTTGTAGGCTACACTAAAAATTTTGGGGTTTACTAGGAGAATTACTAGGAGGTTTACTAGAAACCACTGAAATGTTTTAATCAAGGAAGTGACATGAAACAATTTACATTTCTGAAAGATCCCTATGGCAGTGGCAATGGGGCAAGGAAGTACCAATTATGGCTCTTGCCAAAGTCCCGGACATAATGGTAGCTTGGACTAAGGCGGTGGCAATGTACACAGAAAGAAATATTTGAAATTTAGAAGAGAAGGGTTAAGAGAGCTTCCTGTGTTTCTGTTTTAAACAAATATATAGAGGCAGATGTCACAGGGAAGATGTCAAGAGAAGCAGAATTTGGAACAAGTAAAGATCAAGAGTTCAGTGTGGGATGTTTGTAAGATACCCAAGCAGATATACCAAGTAGGGAGGTGATTATAAATATAGGGAAGAGAGGTCAGATCCAGAGGTAAAAGATTAAGTGTCATCAACAAATAGATGACATTTAAAGTCACAGGATGGGTGAGTTTATTTAGGGAGAGGGAGGATATAGATGAGAAGAGTAGAAGAGAGAGAAGGAAAGCCTTTAAGAATTTCCTATTTTAAAGAATGGGGAGAGAAGTACCTTCTGGAGGATGAGAGAGTAGTCTTTAAGTTTGGTTAAAATCAGAAGTCTACATGCAGTACCAAATAATTCAGGTTTCAAAAAGGAAGATATGATCAATTTGATTGCAAAGATGATACGAAAATGTCCCTTGATTTCAGTACTGTGGGGGTCACTGATTACCACTGTAAATTATCAGGTGGATTAAGCTCTGTTGCAAATGCCAGAGGGACAAATTTACCACGGATTAACCCATCAGGGTTCATTCAGTTCAATTTTAGATTTTGAATTTTATTTTTTCTGAGATGTTCTGGTTATAAGGATAACTATTTCATAACTTCTATTCTTTTTTACACTCATTTTCCAAAAAAAAAATAAATTTTGTTTTTTAAAAAACTAAAACTCATTCTATCTTGCAATTGCCATAAAGGGTCCACTGGACTTTTTCTTATAGTCTCTTAATGATTTTGATTTCCTCTAGTTTCATACAAGTAAAACATTTTGATATAACATTATTGTAAGAATTATTTCCACATTACTCAACAATACTCCTAGCTATGCTAGAAAAGGCAAAAGGTATAGAATTTGTAATCACCTAGCAGGTAGATTCAATAGTGAAATAAATCATTCACTGTAAGATAATAATTTTCTTGGTTCACTACAATATCTAAAATATTGCATTCTCTCTTTTTTTTTATGGGGGAGGGGGTACTGGGGATTGAACTCAGGGGCACTCAACCATTGAGCCACATCCCCAACCCTATTTTGTATTTTATTTAGAGAGAGTCTCACTGAGTTGCTTAGCGCCCAGCTTTTGCTGAAGCTGGCTTTGAACTTGTAATCCTCCTGCCTTGGTCTCCTGAGCCGCTGGGACTGCATCATCATTTAAGGGAGTATTAAAAAAAAAAAAATCTGGAGATAGTATCTTTGCATTGTTTATTGTTGTTTTAATCTTTTATTAACCACTAGTGAAATTCAGAGTTTTTCATTTGTCCTCCCATATAGCAAAGAAAGGAAAATTGATAAAGAGAAACATTTCAAAATATTAGAAAAATTAGAAAATGAATGCAAATAAAAAAAAAGAACTCTGGATTTTAAGGATGATGGTGAAACTTATCATACAACTGAATTCTTAGACTGTGAATTCACAAATGACATTCTGGATGATTTTCTCAAGCTAAGAAAGATGACTCAACAATATGTATTTAAGTATAAAAAAGAAAGTATGGAATTCTCATCCAGTTAGACATTTAATGGGAATGACTTCCTTATTCAATATTTTGCAACTAGAACCCAAGTCATTTTAAAAAAGATGTGTGATGTACCTAAATCAATCACTTTCATATACTCCAATAATTAATATGCTAAAAAAGAAATTTGGAAAAGTTCCCATTTGCAATAAACTCAAATATTAATAAAATATTAATTTAACAAAGGATGTGAAGATCCCTACAATGAAAACCATAGAACACTGAAGAAAGAAATTGAAGAAGACCTTAGAAGATGGAAAAACCACCCATTTTCTGGGAGAGGCAAAATTAGTATCAAAATATCCATGTTGTCGGGTGTAGTGGCGTATGCCTGTAAGCCCAGTGGCTCATGAGGATGAGGCAGAAGAATCTTGAGTTCAAAGCCAGCCTCAGCAAAAGCAAGTCTGCTAAGCAGCTCAGTGAGACCCTGTCTTTAAAGAAAATATAAAATAGGGCTGGGAATGTGGCTCAGTGGTTGAATGTCCCTGAGTTCAATCCCCAGTTTACCCCCCAACCACAGAAATGGCCATTCTACCAAAAGTGTTATACAGATTCAATACAATTCCCATCAAAATACTAATGACATTCTTCACAGAAGTAGACAGAGCAGTTCTAAAATTCATTTGGAAAGATTAGAGACCTAGAATAATTAAAGCAATCATGAGCAGAAAGTGTGATGCTAAAAGCAGAAGACCAGATCTGAAATTATATTACAGAGCTATATTAATAAAAATAGCATGGCACTGTCACTAAAACAGACATGAAAGACAAATGGAATAGAATAAAAGACACACACAAACTTATATAAGTACACTTATCTTATACTAGACAAAGAAACCAAAAACATATGTTGGAGAAAAGATAGCCTCTTCAACTGGAAATCTACATGTAGAGGAATGAAACTTGACTCCTGTCTCTCACCTAGCACAAAAGTCTACTCAAAGTGGATCAAAGACCTAGGAATTAGACCCAAAACTCTGCAACTGCTAAAAGAAAATGTAGGCCCAATACTTCAACATGTTGGCATAGGAACTGACTTCCTTAAACAAGACTCCTAAAGCACAAGAAAAAAAAAATCAATAAATGGAATGGCATCAAATTTAAAAGCCTCTGTACAGCAAAGGAAACAGGAGTGTGAAGACAGAACCCACAAAATGGGAGAAGATCTTTGCCACCTGCTTTTCAAATAGGGCATTAATATCTAGAATATATATGAAGAACTCAAAAAATTTAATACCAAAATACCAAATAACCCAATCAATAAATGGGCAAAAAAGCTAAAGATTCATTTCTCAAAATAAATACAAGTCATCAAGTACATGAAAAAATATTCAATATCTCTAGCAATTAGAAAAATGCAAATCAAAACTACATTAAGATTTCATCTCACTCCAGCCAGAATGGCAATTATCAAGAATACAAATAATACTAAGTGTTGGTGAGGATGTGGAGAAAAAGGTAAACTCATACATTGTTTATGTGACTGTAAATTAGTACAACCACTCTGAAAAGCAGTATGGAGATTTCTCAAAAATTTAGGAATGGAATCATATGATCTGGGAAAAGCGGGGGAGGGGACATTCCATCAAAATAGAAGAAAGATCAGAATAGATGAAGGGAACTGAGGGGTTGGGAGAGAGGATGGGATAAAGGAAGAACAGTGGAATGAATCTTCCCTAACTTTCCTATGTACAAGTATGAATATACCACAGAGAATCTCACCATCATGTATATCCACAAGACACTAGAGTAGAGAGAAGGGAACAGGGGAGGGATAAGGAAATACTGGGGACTGAATTAGAGCAAATTATACTTCATGCTTTTATAATGCATCCCAATGTTATATATAATTTAAAAGAACCAATAAAAAGGAAAAAAATGTGATATATTTTCTGCTATCTTTTATGATCTCATGTATCAACATACTTTATAAAGTTTTCAAGGCAACAAATAATAAAGGAACATGCACATACATAGGTGAATGGAAGGAAACGTCTGAGGTAGGGATGAAAAAAAATTCCATGAATTGCTAATTCTAATTTTTGTATATAAACCTAAAAATGAAAATGTTTTGCAGTTAAGAAGCAAAGAATATGGCTATCTTGTCTTCAACAAAATGATGAATCATTGAAGTTTTCAAAAGCTTTGAGTTTTGTGTTTTTCAGGTACAGGGAGCAAGAGTAATCATGAACTAAAACTATCAGAGATGTATTTAAAATGAATATATAATTATGTTCCTGGCTCATATATGTTAATGGATAAGTATTTCTATTCAAACTGAAACTACCATTTATGGTATCTATTTTTTTTCAAATGTAGGAAAATATGGGATAAAACATTGGGTTTGCTATGTTTAAATTAAAACTTATTAAATATTTTTCAGTATTCTTTTATTCTTGCTTCTTTAAATGATTTGCAAAATAACTTAAAATATGAAAAAATGAGGCTCGGTAATGTAGCTCAATATTATGGCACTTGCTTATCATGTGCAAAGTTCTGGGTTCAATCCCCAGCACTGTCAAAAAAAAGAAAAATTCAACAGGATCATTGGTGATGAGGTTTTTCCTCTGGCAAACTGACAGATAAATAGATATAGGTTTATTTAACATAATAAGCAACAGAGAAAAACAAAACCAATGAACCTCTCAAAGATTCCTTTTGGACTCAGATAATAAAAATTAACTCACCTAATTGGGAGTATCAGCTTAGGTTAGATGGATGGTGGATCAATAATGTCATCAAGGACCCAGCTTGATTATAAATCTCAGTTCTGCAATTTTCAGTTCTGGTTTCATCTATAGACTTGTATCAAGACAGTTGCAGCAATGAATTTAGACATACAATATCCAAAGGAAGAAAAAAAAATATCTCTTAAAATTAAGGAAACTTATTCTAGAGTAACTCCTCCTCCAGCTCCTTTTCCTCTTGCCTCCTTTGTCAGGAAGAAGGTGGTATAACACACCAGGGAGGCTATTGACAAAGTCCATGAGAGTCCATCTCTGGAAGTCAAACTGAAACAACTTGCAGAACATACACTAACAACTGTCACCTGGACTCAGAATGAACCAGGATATATGTCAGCCTTTTTAAGTCCTTTATTTTCATATTAATGTTATTCTGTCATTTCCAAGTTTTCAGAATATTATTATATTCCCTGTTCCTCTTTGACAGTTGCATACAGAGTCATATGATCAGTGCTGGAGACCAGGACTGTGACCAGCTTCAGCGACAGGCAGTGACCAATGAATGACAGACAAAAGACTGGGTTTTTGAAGAGCCCTTGAATAGCCAAAAAGAAAATTGATGAGACTGGGAAAGATGTCTAGGGCTGTATCTCCCAGAACTTTGTTGGCTAGAATTTTTGTACACTTGGAAAACTCAAAGCAGGTGGAATGACTAGAACTAGAATGAGGAAGAATGTGATGTTGAGAGGAAGCAAAGGAGAAAGAGGAGGGAGCAGAACCATTTCATATCCTTTTTTCTCCCTTAACTTGAAGTCTTGTCCTTAATGGATTGTTGCCTAGTCAAGACCATAACTAAGTTAATGGAGTAGACTATTTTGGATGATTTTTTTTTTTTTTTAACTCAGGTGTGCTTACCCACTGAGCCACATCCTCAGCCTATTTTTTGTATTTTATTTAGAGACAGGGTGTCGCTGAGTTGCTTAGGTCTTCACTGAGTTGCTGAGGCTGGCTTTGAACTCTCAATTCTTTCTTACCTGTCTCAGCCTCCAGAGCCACTGGGATTACAGGCCTGTGCTACTTACTGCACCTGGCCCTCTTTTGGATGGTTGTATTGCATACTTGGACTGGGCTAGAATTGACAGTTCTTGACCATAGGGAACAAGGAAGACCTGTCAAGTTCTTTACGTAGGTACAAAAGTTTCTAGGCTCATAGGGAGTACTTAGGTTTTAGTTACGATAATAAAGGGCATTTTCTGACCAAGGATGGGGTAAGAAAAGGAGATTTGTGGCCACCCCAATGTGTTAAGTCACAGAGATGGAACCAATACCTACCTTATAGGATTCTGATAAATAGGACACCTTAATGAGGCGAAGACCCTTAGTAAACAGAACCAAGTTAAAATCGGGGCTCTGCTTACATTTAGTAGTGCAAAAGGATGACTGCTCCCCATTATGAATACCTAATGCCACCACCTTAACAGTAAAAACTCTCAGAGAAAAAAAACAATTTAAGTGTTAGTCTCTACCATTTTTCCCTTACCTTTGTGAAACTGAAGCATTTTATTATTCATAGCTATTCATTCATAGCTATTTTCCAACCAAGGCCAGAAACCTACACAATTAAAGAGGGGTGGGGAATGCAAATTAAAATTAAACTTAGATCCTGAACATTTTTTTTTTTCCTTGCTGGGGATCTAACCCAGAGCCTTGAGAATGCCAGATCAGTGCTCTAGGGTTCAGTTATACTTCCAGTCTCCTGATATTTTTGATTACTTATATTCATGGAAATACATTTGCCTTTTTGAGTCTTCAAGAGTCCTCAAAGGACTTGTTCAAAGTAATAAGTTGGAGGGCCCAGGAGGTAGGCTTGAGATTTTACTCACTTTTGCTCTATTATCCATCATCTGAAAAACTTTTTGAGTCCAAAGCTTATAAAACATAAAGAAGCTGCTTTAAATCTGGAAACGTCCTTCATCACAAAACAAATTCTCAGGGGAGCTGGGGTGGGACTGGACAGGAAAGTGAACTCAAATACAATTCAGTCTTTCCCCAACCCAGATATTATGTGCAGTTATTAATATTAATATTATTATATGCCTTTATTGTTAAATATAAATTAGGAAAGCAATTCCTCTATAAACTACTCTGGTTCTAAATCTATATAATATGCTCCACGCATTTTAAAGAAAAGGGCTTAACATTTCACATGCAACTTTTTATATAATCATGGTATGTGGTGACCCAAGATGCCAAGCATAACTAATGATATAAACTGCTTAAAATCTATTTTTTTCTTTCTTTTTGGTTATTGAGGATTGAATTCAGGGTGGTTTACCACTGAGCCACATCCCCAGCTCTTTTTTCATTTTTATTTTGTGACAGGGTCTCGCTAAGCTGCTTAGGGCAAACTGCTTAAATTTTAACCGAGAAATCTCTGGATATGGAAGAAACCTGCCAATCAACACCTTGGGTGGCCTTGGAAACAGCAAACTCAAGCACGAAGCCCTCTCCCCAGCAGTCGTCTTCTATAAAGGAGTCCTCGTACCTGCGCAGCGCGAGGACCCAAGTTCAGGGCTTTGTCTCGAAAGAACAAAGGTCGGCCAGCCGCCTTCTCACGGCGACGCGAGACCCAAGGCTCCAAGGAGCCTCGTGCCCTCGTGGAGCCTCGCGCCCTGGTGGAACCGCGCCCCCGCTGTCACCCGCCCCAGCCCGGTCCCCTTTCCGCGCTGCCACGCCCCGCCCCACGCAAGGGGCCGCTGCTCGGGCCGCGCCTCCGTCTCCCGCCTCCGCCTCCCGCGGGGTTGCGTGCGCCCGGGGCGGGCGGCCGCCGGGCCAATGGCCGCCGCCGGGGCCGCCGCGCTCCTCCCGCGCCGCCGCGGGGCTGCGGACTCCTCCCGCAGGAGGTAACTGTCAGCGCGCGAGGCGGCGGGCCGGCCCAGTCATATGACCGGCCGCCGGCGTCCCCGGCGCGGAGCGCAGATCCTTAGCCGCCGCAGCCCCGCCGCCGCCGCCGCTATGGCCCCGCCGCTGCGGCTGCCGCGCCTGGCTGCGCGCTGAGCCGCCGGCCCCGAGCGCGCGGCCGGAGCTGCAGCGGCGGCGGCAGCATCATGGCCCCGACCCTACTCCAGAAGCTCTTCAACAAAAGGGGCAGCGGCGGCAGCACAGCGTCGGCGTCCGCCCAGGGCAGGGCTCCCAAGGAAGGACCCGCCTTTAGGTAAGGGGCGCTGAGGGCGAGTTCCGCGCGGTACCCGCATCGGCTTTACGCTGGTCAGAGGGGCGGGAGCCGGGACGCGAGCTGCCCGGACGTCGCCGCCGTCGCCGGCTCCCGGCCCGGGGTTGTCACCGTGCACGCGCCCGCGCGGAGTGCTACCCGGGACCCTCTGACCTGAGGGTCTCTTCCTACTTTCCTCCCTCCCTCTCCACCACTCAGGGTCCTTCCCGGTTGGGAAGAGTTACGCGTGTTCTCGGGGTCCCGGGCGTGCACCAGGCTCTGCTCTGAGAGATTGGCGGTGGTTGAGGTGAACCCCTTCCGGGCACAGCCGCCTGGAGCCTCTGCGGGCCCTGCAAAGCTGTGAGCTGTCATTTTGAGGGCAGCACCAGCCTATTGTGTGCGTGACAGTATTTTGAAGTTGTGAGGGAGCAACAGCCACTAAAAAGGCATCTTTCTTCTTTCTTGCCATATATGACAAGCTCTCCAACGGATGAATGAAAGTATGTAATTTCCACATCATTTGGAACGTTGATGCCGCATGATGTGTGAAAAGGGGGAGTGAAATGCTTTTATGAAATGTATGAGATTTCAGTTTAACAAAGCTGATGCATATACTTAATAGATTCAATATTCTGAATACATATCTTTGAATAATCATAGCTAGCATTTATTGAGCGTTTACTCTTTTAAATGATTTGTGTTGAGTTCTCCCCTTCTCTAAGGACGCCGTGAGGAGGATGCTATTTATTCCCATTTTACAGGCAAGAAACCTAAAGTCATAGAGAGCTTAAGCAGCTTTCTCAAGAACCACAGCAGTAAGTGGCAGAACCTGTGTTTTGATCTAAGCAGTTTAATCAGGAGTAAATTTCCCATACTATTCTGCTTTCAAGGGCTAAGTTATTTTTAAAAATGTCCCATATCGCCTTTCAGAACCCTTATGTTGAGAAGTTTATTTATTTATAAAAGATTTCAAGCAATTTTTTTCTTTTTTCTTTTTTCTTATTTTTAGTGAGCATCCACTCCCAATTATGACTCTGACAGGTGCTTTTGGCCAAAATGTCTTGCAAAATGTTTTGCAAAAGCAAGACTATTGTTCAGTAGGTCTAGACCCAGTACAATAAACCTTTTAAAAGTTTCAGGTGAAACTTTGAAATGAATTTTGGATTAAGTTT
Source organism: Callospermophilus lateralis (assembly GCF_048772815.1). Taxonomy (NCBI): domain Eukaryota; kingdom Metazoa; phylum Chordata; class Mammalia; order Rodentia; family Sciuridae; genus Callospermophilus; species Callospermophilus lateralis. The sequence continues at coordinate 107,606,102 of NC_135312.1, read as the reverse complement.
TATGCTTTGTGTAAAACTTTTCTTGAATTCCACTTAAAAACCCACAGTCCCTCACTGTAGTTATGTGAGAATTAAATAACTAGTATTTTTTGTGAGGGGTGTGTGTGTGTGTGTGTGTGTGTGTTTGAAAGGTAAAATTGTAAGAACTGCCTCTTTTGTTTTGTCTACCATAGTTAAAGTCTCATGTTTCCTTTAGGCTAACTGAATCCTTATAATTTGAGCAGGGAATTTTCTGCCTTGTACTACTCTGAGCACTAGAGATGCCATGTACCTTCTCAGAATGGTAGAATTACTTCAGAACCAGGGTGTGTAATTTCTTCCTCTCCTTCTCAGTAACCCAGACTGGATCAAGGGTACAAAGCCTGTAGGAAAAGGGGCATGTGTGTTACAGGTGTCTTGCTAAGGGCATTTAAAGGCATTGTAAATGCTGGTGGAGATAGTGGAGTTGTGTTGTCATTATTTTCTCTGTTGACTGCTCAGTTGCCTACCACCACTTCCTCCATCTCTAAGTTTAATTGGGCATATTTTAAACAAAAACAATTGTGGTTATATTTAGGGCTTGCCATATTAGGGAAATTGATTCCCACTTTGTGGGAACATTTTCAGTACAGTGTTCTGACTTTTCATTGGTGTAAAATGAAGGACAAAGAAATTATGCCACAGACTGTGTTTTTTTTTTTTTTTTTCCTTGACCTCATTAGGATTTTCTGTAAGGTTTTGAGTAAGTGTTTTTGGAGAATTTGGGGATCTCTGTTGAATACCTCACTTGATGAAGGCCCCCTTTTAGTAGTATCCTTGATTAGGGATAATCAATGGAAAAGAAGGTGAAGTAGCAGATATCAGCAAAGATGCAGGAAGTTGGGGAGAGTCTACCAGTGTTCACCAGATTAATAAGATTAATAATGGACATCTGAACAAATCTTTCCTTCACCTGGCTTAACTCTTTAAGATGTTGGGTTGCCCTTCTGGGAAAAGCTTCCTAGAGAATTTTCCTCTCCTTACCTAAAAAATAATGATCCTGAGTATTCTTTTATACTGATTTTACTAAACAGGAGCTGGTGTGTGCTTTTCAGGGAAGTGGTTGCCTCATACAGGGAATTAATTGCCCTTGAGAGTGTACCTCGTATTTGAGTAGACAAGTTAGAAGTTAAGGCACAACCTATAGATGAAAAGTTAAGCATTCCTAGTGTGAATTTGTATACTTTATACATTTAAACACAAGTGTAACTTTTAGATCTGGAGAATGAAAGGTCCTCTTATAATTTTGTAGGGCAGTTTTATAGCATATTTTGAGGGAAATTCTAAACAAAAGTAAGATCTAACTTTTTATGTTTTTTATTTTTGTTGAAGAGTTTGTAGAAGCCTTTTCTGTCTAATGTCTATAATGGACTTTCACTCGTTATCTTAAACTTTCCCTCAGAATTGATTTGCCCTTGACGTTTGTTTACTTTGGTGTACTTCCTAGTTCCTTCTCTGGATTTCTTATTGTTCTCTCATTCCTCCAGTTTTCACATACTATATTAGAGTGGAAATTTGTTGTCCAATAAGTAGCTTGTATCACGTGTCATTTTCAGCTCTTCATGCTTCCTGGCATTTCACCTAGAAAAAGGATCAATAGAGTCACTGTTCCTTCTTGTGTATTTTGTTCAGGATGAGCCCTTTACATAGCTTCCAGGAAACGGGTTGTTAGAAAAATTTAAAAAGAACTCAAAGGAGATTGAATTTACCCATTTAAGAGAGGTAGACAGGAATATGATATGAATATGGTATTTTTGAAGTTTAAATTCTGTCTTTGAAATTTGAGGGAGTTTTCTCTGCTGCTATTCAGAATGCTTTTCACTTTTAATTAGTTGATATACAAGTTTGGACTTGAATAATGCTTTGTTTCATAATGATAAATTAGGACAAAAAATTGACTTGTATAGTGGCTCAAGTCAGAAATGGAAGTGGGCTCTTGATTACCTTGGATTTAAGACCAGGTTTACATGGGACTTTATAAAAGCCAAAATATGTCCAGTGACTTACACATCTGGTTCAAGTTTGAAGGATTAGCTTAAGGTGCTTTGTTTAATTTTTTTGATGTCTCTGGTGAGTTAATGGACCAGCTTCCACCTAAAATGTGCATGTAACAGGGAGGTGAAAAATATCTGGCTGTCAAATGTTTTATTGTGGACCAGTTAAATGAAGTGAGTAGGCATGAATATCTCCTGGGATGTAAGGAGTGAATAAAAGCATTGCAGCTGCTTGGTAGTTAGCTGTGTAAATTCCAGAGTAAACTCTACTCCTCTTTCCCTAGTCCTGAGGACCTCCAGCCAAATGGCCTAGTTATTGCTAATCCTCATTGTTCTGTTAGAACAACTTAAAGTAATCTGTTATAGGGTTAGTATAAATATAATATAATCTGCTTATCATTGTTATCAAATAGCAGCTGATGTCTATGTGTTATGCCTTGGTACTCCACCTGTACAAATCCAGGTAGGACACCCATGGTTGCACCTACTGGAATTTACAATCCATGGGACAATAGATGAATAAACAACAGACAATACCTTGGAAACTATAACATGCATAAAAGTCAAACAATTGATAGAAAAAAATTTTTACATTTACTTGATGCTCTTGTACTTGCATGGCTGAGGGCAGGACTGTACTTTCTGCCCACTGCCAGGTCCCAAGATGCAAACATTTCTAATAAGATTTTTCTGAGGCAGGATGAAGAATATTCTGGAGAAAACCATGATTTTTTTCAGTACACAAAATTTTTTTAAAAAATATTGTTTTAGTTGTTGATAGACCTTTATTTTATTTATTAATATGTGGTGTTCAGAATCGAACCCAGTGCCTCACACATGCTAGGCAAGTACGCTACGCTGAGCCCCAGCCCCAGCCCTATGGTCAAATTTTTAGTGCCCTTAAGATGTGTGGCACATGAATAGTAGCTTTGATTTTTTTTTTTTTTTTTTTTTTAAGTACTTTCTAAAAGTCTTTCTGGAGAGGTCCTTGCCTGTGCTTTGGATCTCCTCGCACACTTTTTTACATTATATCTCCTTGTCCTGAATACCAGCATACACCATGGAGGCGTATACTAATGATTTCTAGCAGAGGTGCAGAAGGGAGTTGTAGGTTCTGTTAAAAGCCCAAGGCAAACAGATTAAGGAGGCCGTTGAGTTCTACTTCATGCACCATGTTGATGTGAGTTTCAACAAAACTACATTTCCCTGGTCCTCAAGTTCTGCCATTTGTAAAGTGATATCACCAGTCTTATGTAATACAGTTGTGCTGAGGAGGTAGTTTAAACATCCTTCAAAAAGAATAAAATGTGGTACAAAATGATTTTAAGTATTACCAACTCCTTTTAGGTTATGAAGTTTTGTAATACTCCTGTTGAGGTTTTCCTAAAATTGAACCATTTTCAGAGGCTGTTTTCTTCCTGCAGATAAAGGACTGAGCCGAGGTACATGTTTTTGTTGGTTTGTTTAATGGTGATGTAATCAGTAAATGAAATAGACCCTTTAATGCTCAGAGGAGCATTAAAGACATGCTTCAGCCAGTAAATCAGACCTGGATAGAGGATAGAAGTGACTGGGCATTCAGAAATATTTTTAGGAATATGGTGTATTTACTTTTTTCAAGATTAGTTGCAAGTTTTTATTATCAAGACTATAGTCTTGTTTAACCAAAGGGGGCATTGGTTAAGCAAAATGATCATCACACAAAGGTGTTCTCACTAGAAGTGAAAGTAAGATGTAAATGTATATGATTAACATTTTAAAAAAGAAGTATGTTGGCCTGGAGTTGTGGTTTAGTGGTAGAGCACTTGCCTAGCACTTGTGAGACACTGGGTTTGATCCTCAGGACCACATAAAAATAAATAAATTAAATAAAGGTAAGAAAAAGAATGCTTTAGAAAAATTTTTTTAAAAGTATGTGATTATGCATATACATATACACTGTACATCAGTGGTTATTAAGACGTAGGTGAAAATTTCATTCTTCTTGGTTTTATTTTTTTGTTGCTAATTTTGGATTTTGTTGTAATGAATTTTTGTTGCTTTTGTGACAAATTATTTTAAATAATTTTTAGAATATTTTATACTGTGAGGGAGTAGGGTAAGAATAATGTTTGTAGGAGAAACCTGATTTGAATAAAATCTCTTACTAGACTTTTTCCTCTTATGCTCCCTTCAGCAGCACATATACTTTAAAAAAAATTTTTCTTCCCTCATTAAAATAATCAATAGTTTGTGTTATTAAAGTAATAAGTTTATTAGGAATTTTAATGTACTTAAAAACCTAAGATCATTAAATACCTTAGGTGGACAAGTTAATTGGTGATGTTAATAATTATAGGAATGCATATGTGCAAAATTTTTACCAGTTGGGCAGGGTTACTGCAATCCTTTGAACCCTAGTGTAGTCTTCACCTGAGGCTCAGAGCAGTTCAGGAGTTGAATGCAGGTCTCCTCCAGCTTTATTTGAAATATGTTTAGAGAAGAATGATGCAGACTTTTTGATTTGGAGAGAACTTGAATAAGTTGAAAGACCTAGATGAGACATTTTTTAATATGAAACATGTATTATAATTGTAAATTGTGAAGTGTGAATTTGTCATGTTACATACACGTTGTTGTTTGATTAGGTAGGTGGTATTGAGAGAAGGACTGAGGCATATGATGGTTTAATGCACAAAGTATATATAGCTCCGGGAGAGCTTTGGTTTTTGTTATTATTGCTTTAGGTTGTCTTTCTCATGGTTTGCTTCTAAGATCAGTTTAAGGAAGCCACGTTGACTTTGTGTTTCCTTGGCAAAGGAAGTTACAAAAGATTGTCCTTGCCCTCATGAAATGCTTTGGCTGCCAGCATGAATTCCTGGTGGGTGAATCTGATTTGAGAGCTGGTAATGTGATTTACTTCTCCAGCCACTGTTTTTCTTGGTGTGTGCAAAAGGAACAAATGTTTTATACTGATTGTACAAATCCTTTGCCTGGTGTGAATTGTTAGACCTGGGCTATGAGATCATGTACTTGGCTATAAAAGTAAGTTTTTCCTTTGAGTATAAGAGTGCTGAAATACTTGGTGAATGCCTACTTACCAAACTTTCTTTATCTCAGGTTTATGAAAAGTGATTATTATGTAAAAGAGGAAAAACAGGATGGACTTTTCCAACTAACTGGGCATGTTACAGTGATTTCCCTCAACTCCACCCATCTGTAAATGGAACATCCATGACTCACTTCTATGGCCACACAGGCACTTTTGTAACCAGTGCTTGAATGGGAGGGTGGGATGGGGATGGAAGGAGATGGGCTGGCATCCCACTTGTGTTCAGTCAGAATCTGTCCAGCTGCCTTTATAATGGAGTTCTGAAAAGAACAATGTTCCTTCTCATACAGCCATTCTACGTATTTTTTTTATTGTATTTCTGTTTGTATCAAAATAATACAACATATTAAGTGCAATAAAATGCAGCCATTAATACTATAATGTTGTGGGTAAGTTTTTGTAGCAAGAGTGCTCTGTTATGTAAGATTTTAGTGTTAACATGAGTCTGGATTCCTGATTATCATGTTCTTCTCTCCTGAACACGCGCCCGCGCGTACACACACACACACACTCACTCACTCTCTCTCTCTCATACATATACACACACTTATTTAGGTACCAGGGATTGAACCCAGAATCAATTAACCACTGAACCACATCCCAGCCCTTTTTTATCTTTTATTTAGAGACAGGGTCTTACTGAGAGTTGCTTAGGGTTGCAGCTGGCTTTGATCTTGCAGTCTTCCTGCCTCAGCCTCCCAAGCTGCTGGGATTACAGATATGAGCTACTATACCCAGCTAGAATATTTTTCTAGTTTTTTTTTTTTGGTCCCTGTGGTCTTGGTTATTTTGTAGATTGTACTCTAGAATTTGTGCCTAGCATAGTGCTAAGGAGAGATGTCTATATTGCTTTATGAAGATGATTTTTATCACCACACTCACAACTTTTTAATCATAAATAAGAAAATTAGTTGTATTTGCTCTATCTTTAAATAAATAGCCATTGCTGTTTGATTATCTATTGATATCTAAAACAAAATGAAAACCAATTCACAAAGGGTGTCTTAAGTGGGAGTGGTACTGGAGCAGTAAAATTCATCCTCAAAAGCTGAGGGGGATGGATCAAGAACCTGCATATCTGAGGGGAACTGTGATTCCCAGTAAGAATAGTTGCTTGTTGTCATAGCAACACCATTCTTCACAAGTTGAAGACAAGTTAGATGTTAACCTGCACATTCCTCAAGAGATGAACCAGGTGTTGATTTAGGATGTGTTAGGAAGAAGCAGCAAAATCACCAGTCTAATCAGTTTTGCCTTTAACACCTTATACATACTTCAGACTGCCAACTCTCTCTCCGATGTGCCCAGAAAATTGGACATTTTCTGTTTTCTGTCTTGTAGTCAAAACCTTTAGGGTTATGCAGGGGGAGGGGTGGGGGTGGGGCTTGTGTGTGTGTGTGTGTGTGTGTGTGTGTGTGTGTGTGTGATGCTGGAATTGAACCCCAGGCTTTCTTGCATGCAAGGCAAACACTCTACCAACTGAGCTATACCCTCAGCCCTAGGGAAAAGCATCTTTGTTATCATTTACCGCTTAACTAACTACCTATACTTGCTCAAGTTCTTTTACAAAGTATGATTGAGAAATAGTAACAAGAATATCTCTTAAATTTGATGCCACAAATCTTTTAAATTTAAAACTTGCATTTGAATGTAACTGTGCATGAAGTAAGAAAATGTATTGTTAGAGCCTAAATATGAGAGTTCTTTTACGTCCCAGGCTCTGCTAATTGTATTTGTTGTGCTTAATGCAGTGCTTGGCAGGAAGTTGGTATTTAATAAACACCTGTTGAGAGAATGAATGAGTGAATTTAAGAGTTTTGAAAGTGATAATCCTTAAAGCATCTCTAGTATTCCAGAATATGATTTCTTGAAATGTTAATGTTTATAGTAGGGAATTGTCTTTCTTGGTGTTTCTCATGTACATTATGATGTTAAAAAAGGAAATGTTTTTATAGGCACCTCGAAGGAATTTCCTTATTTCTATTAATATTAATTAATTGGTATCAGAAAGGGTAAGTGTTCTAAAGGATAGATTGACCTACCCAACCTCCAAAGAAAAATATTAAAAGGATACATGTTTAAGTAATATAGCTCTCTCAGCTGTCAGAAGTAACCTAAAATATTTAACTTAATATTTGTGAAGCTGTGGAATTCCTAAGTATATGTTAATAATAAGGAACTCTTTTCTACATACTGTGTGTATATGTGTGTGTGTGTGTGTGTGTGTGTTTATGTGTGTATATTACTAGAGATTCAACCCAGAAGAGCTCTACCACTGAGCTACACTCCAACCCACTTTTATTTTAATTTTTATTTTGAGGTAGGTTCTCCCTAAGTTGTCGAGGCTGCCCTTAACTTGTGATTATCTTACCCCAGCCTCCTGAATTGCTGGAATTATAGGTGTGTTCCACCATGACCGAGTGTTCTTTATACTTTTTAGATTCTTTTGAATTCTTGTGTAGCATGGTAAAACTAATAGATTATAGATAGAAATGAATGAACTGTTCTCTTAAATCTAAGATTCAGCACACTTAGTTCTGAAAACAGTATTGTAGGCTGAACCCTGCAGAGAATGTGTTTGCATCTTACATGAAGTGCTTTAGAAAAAAAGGTTGAATCATCTCTGCTTTCCATGTATGATTTTTCCATTTGAAAAACTAATTTAAAAATGGATGTATGAATTTGACTTGTTCCTTTAGGAGTATGCATCAGACTAACATATCATTAATGGTGGCCCACACTGTGTGAGAAAATGAGGTACTGAGTAAACATTTTCCCCAAGCATATCAGGCAGTGACTGTTTGCTCTAGAATGGTACATTAAATAAGTTAGTTGCTAGGGCAGAAGGTGGTGGCAGGAACTACTGGCCCTACTCAGAGGGCAAAGATGGATTCCTAGAAGCCATTTGATTCTTTCCTAGCGACAGGACTCCATGGAGAGGACCCTGCAAACGTTGGTAACTGGCCCCTACTATGTTATGCCAGAACTGTTATTTGATGCCATATGTTCCTGAAAAGTTGCTTCTGTATGAAATTATGATTTGTCTTTGTTCAAGATTATTAATTTTAAATGTATCTGGTTAAAAATCAAACTGTATATAAAATATGTTGAAATACAAGCCTCTCACTTTATTCCTCTAATTCCTCTTCTCAAAGGCTACCATTATTGTATCAATTTCTTTTGTTTCCTTCCAGAAGTATTTTATGCAAATATAAGAAAAAGACTTTTTTAAAAATAAAAATGGCAGTTGCTGTGTGTATTCTTCTGCATTTAGCTATTAATTGCCTTGATTTCCTCTGAATCAATGTATATATAATACTTTGTCTAGGAGTTCTTTTTTGGGGGGGAGGGGAGGGTACAGGGGATTGAATTCAGAGGCACTCAACCACTGAGCCACATCTTCAGCCATATTTTGTATTTTAATTAGAGACAGGATCTCACTGAGTTGCTTAGCACCTTGCTTTTGCTGAGGCTGGCTTTGAACTTGTGATCCTCCTGTCTCAGCCTCCTGAGCTGTTGCAATTACAGGTGTGGGCCCGGCTCATCCAGTAGTCTGATTGGACATGAAGATTTAAATGCCCAGACTGCTTTTTCAGAGATCCTGATTTAATTGGTCTGAGCTGGGACTTCATATGTCTTTCTTTATGAAACCTTCCAGGTAATTTTAGTGTGTAGCCAAGCATTTTAACTAGTTCCCTATTGATGAATTATTCAGGTTATTTTCAGGCGTTATTATTAGAAAAGGTGAACTTCCTGGCCAGAAGATCCTTATGCATAACCTTAAGTGTGTGTGTGTGTGCGCGCAGTGTGTGTGTATATGTGTGTATGCATGTGTATGCATGTGTATATGTGTGTGTATATATGCATATATGTATACAAACACATACTTTCCAGAAATTATCCAGAAACCTCCAGAGAGGTTGCACTTGTTTACATTCTTTCCAATGGCATGTGATAGTGACTGTTCAGTAAAATACCCTAGAGAAACAGTATTGATGAGGTGGTGATGAAACTTGTACCCTACCTCACTCTTAGTAGTTGGACCCTACTCATTTTTGATCACTTGTCTAGTTTAGTGGCTATTTAGATTGTTAAAACTCTTCTGCAGTTCAATCTGGCTATGCTACCTCTGAGCTGCATCCTGCCCTTTAACTTTTTAAAAAAAGTGTTTTTAAAAACATTTGCTAAGTTGACTAGTTTGGCTTTGAACTTGGCAATCCTGCCTTAGCTCTCCAGTCACTGGGATTATAGGCAGGTACCTCCACAGCCCACACTTAAATTTTTTGACCTAGTATTTTAAAAGGAAAACTATGTGCACAAATATGTTTTAAAAAAAGCTTCTGCACATGGAGATAACTCTTTTTTTTCTTTCTTCTGTTTTATAGATATATTTTTTTAGTTGTGGATAACATTTTTATGTATTTATTGGTATGTGGTGCTGAGGATCAAACCCAGTGCCTCACACATGCTAGGCAAGCGTTCTGACACTGAGCTACAGCCCCAGCCCGGAAGATATTCTTTTAAGTGTTATTATTATAATGATGAAATAATTTTTAAAAATGTAACCAGTTGTCCAGTAGAAAAGTATCTAAGTTACCATGTTAACTTCATATGGTATTATGTAATGGTTAAATCATTATAAAGACTGTATTAATTTGAAATATTTGATATGTTAAATGAAAAAGCAACATCAATTGGTACCTAAGTTGGGAATATATTAGTAAATACACAAATGTATGACCAAGAACTGGAAAGAAAACAGTTAAGAACAGTCATTGTGATTGGGTAAGGATTATAGATAAAAATAAAATGCTTTATAAAATTATAAATTTGTGTGGGGGGAAAAATTAAAATTTGTAAAAAAGATTCTTATAAAGCAAATAACCTTTTATTTATGTTGTTAAAGATGTGTTGTCAGGGGTGGGGATGTGGCTCAAGTGGTAGCGTGCTCGCCTGGCATGTGTGCGGCCCGGGTTCCATCCTCAGCACCACATACAAACAAAGATGTTGTGTCCGCCGAAAACTAAGAAATAAGTATTTTAAAAAAAATTCTCTCTCTCTCTCAAAAAAAAAAAAAAAAAAAAAAGATGTATTGTCAGGCTTGGGGTTGTAGCTCAGTGGTTGAGTGCTTGCCTTGCACATGTGAGGAACTGGGTTTGATCCTCAGCACCACATAAAAATAAATAAATAAATAGAGGTATTATGTCCATCAACTAAAAATATTTTAAATAAAGTTATATTTTAATCATAGGCTTCATTAATTTGTGAAGACATAATTATAGAATATGTATGCAAATGGCTTCCCCCAAATCTTTAAGATACCTATAAGCAACTTTTCAAGAATTTTAAGGGATAGTCCTCTAGTTTATAAAAAATAACTGACCATTTCTCATTTTTCACAGTTATTCTTTGAGGCCGGGTATTTTTATTAACTAATTTATGGGTTATGCATTTATAATAATTTATAGATGAAAAAAATGAGACTTGTTTGAGCTTGAGTGGTTAACAGTGAAACTGGGAATTCAAGCTATATAGTCAGTTCTTTACTAATACATGGTCTGTATTCTCTCTGTAGATTAATACTTGAAGTACCTAAGAAATTGAGATTCTATGCTAGATTCTATGAGGTTTGTGAGGAGGTATGAAGTCTTAAGTAGTACTTCTAGGGAGCTTACTGTTAATTATGTGAATAATAGATATCAAGTTTGAAAACTAATAACATGAAGCAGAATCAGGACCAAGTCTCTAATGTTAGATTAAGAAGAAAGGAAGGATGGTCAGTGGGCTTTTTAGTCTGGAGTAGTTGGGGGAGACTTTTTAAGAAGGTAGGATCTGATGGGTAGAACTGAGAAAGAGAAGACTTTTTATACCTTTGGAGGTGTTCTTGAATTAATGATGAATGAAACTGGTTTCTCTGAAATGAGTGTTCTGTGAGATAAGATACACTGCAACCAGATTGGGCCTTGTAGGCTTTATCACTTTTAATTTTAGGTGACCCTACAGTGAAGATGGAGAGAGTTCTCCGATGTATAGTGAGGTTAGTAGAGTAATCCTTTCAAATGAGGATTTTCATCGCAAAAGGGGTATAAAATCACTTTTCTTGCAAGATTGTCTGAATACTGTAGAGATAATATATGTCAGTTATACCACAGAGCCTGGCACCTATTAAGCATTCAATAAATAGTGACTCATAACCCTCAGAAATTTAAATATTGTCTTTTCCTCCAGCTCCTCCACCTGATTCACTGTATTAATAGTATTTTCAGGTTGTAGGGAAGAGCAAGCAGCTTGTCTTACGAAAAGGTGGTTCCTTCTCTATGGGAACTGCAGCTCTGAGTAATAGGGAGCTTCAATGACTCGCTCAGCATGGGTACCTTGACTTGTATTCAAAAGATATTTGAATCATATCTTTTCCTTGCCAAAGACAAAGAAAGATTTGTTTAGCTTATGAAATTGTAGTAGTGACAGTTTCAAGGGAGAAACAAGCCATGCTGGAGGTTTAGGATGCTGAAGTTACATGCTATATAAACTAGTTTTTCCAATGACTTTCTTTTCTAAAAATCATGATGAGAGAGGTGCCTGTTGGTTAAATGTGTAGCAATGTGATATAGATCACAATTTCAAAGTATAGTTGATAGGCTGAACTTAATGGTGATAGCTGACATTTGCATGGGTTTTATTTTCCAAAGCAGTTATATTTATTTTACAGAGTAGGAGACAGGTTTACAGGCCAAGAACACAGAGCTAGTTGTCCTTACAAATACGTGAATAGGACCAGATGGTGGAGCATAGACCTTATTTTATTTTTTTAGTACTAAGAATTGAACCCAGGAGTTCTCAACCCCTGAGCCAGGTCTCCAGCCCTTTTATATTTTTATTTTGAGACAGAATCTTGCTAAGTTACATAGCGCCTCTCTAAGTTGCTGAGGCTGGCCTCGAACTTGAGACACCCCTGCCTCAGCCTCCTGAGTCACTGGGCTTACAGGTTGCACTACCCTGACTAGCTGAACATAAGTCTTTTGATTCCTGTCTTGTGCCTCAGCCATTTTTTAGTCCTATGAATATGGCAGAGTTCCTCTGTTTAGCACTTATTAAAAATGGCTATGACTTGGTAGCTAAATTATATGTTATTGATTTTTAATTATCATAAGTTTATATTCCCTAATATGTTGTTGGACCATTGTGTTATTTCCATAACTTTTCCTCTTTTTGTTATTGAGGGGCTCAGAAATCCAGCCTTCTTCCCATGAGTGGCCCTGTCTCGTTTCTCTCTGCTCTTCCCCTTACTCTCCTTACTCCAGTAAAAACGAGCTTGTCTTAGTTCCTCAAACAATTTTGAGTCTTCTCTTTACAGAGTTTCTTTGCCTGGAATTTGCCTCCTCCCTTCCTCCTTTAATCTTGCTAACTCCTACCTTCTGCAGTGGTTGGGAGTGGAGGTGGGTGCTAGAACCAGACTTCACGTAATAGCTGCATGATCTTGAACAAGTTCCTTAACTCCTCTGTGGTGTGTTGCTGCTTTCTCATTGATGCTTTGGGAATGATAACAACTACCTCTTGGTGTGGCTGTGAAATTTAAATGAGTGTATTCTTGCCAAGTTAGAACTGCGTGGCACATACTAAGAACTCTGATGGGTAGAAGCTTTTGCTGATAGAACCCACAGCCCCAGTGGGTTAGTTAGCCCTGTTCTCTCTGACTTATCGTTGTATGTAGCACCCTTTCCCTCTAGGTTCTGATGGCCTATGCATAACACTCCTCCACTATCAGGACTTGGGATGACCATGTCATGTCTGTGTTGTTCACTTTGGGACACAGTATCTGGTACTATGTATGTACTAGACAAATATTTGAATAAATGAATAAGCAGAAGCTTCCTTAGCGTCCATCATCAGCTTACATATTTTAGCTCAGCTTTCCTTTCTTTCTGTGAGCATTTTTTTTAACCTTTTATTTGGGTCCTTTGGTGGGTAATTTTAGAGAAGGCAGATGATAGAGAAGATCATCTTTTTTTATTTGCTTGCTTTTTGGTACCAGGGATTGAACCCAGGGGCACTTAACTCACTGAGCCACATCCCCAGCCCTATTTTATATGTTATTTGGAGACAAGGTCTTGCTAAGTTGCTAAAGGACCTCACTAAGTTGCTGAGGCTGGCTTTGAACTCATGATCCTCCTGCCTCAGCCTCCCTGTGTGCCATGGCACTCAGTGAAAAGGTCATCTGTATCCTGGTTTAACCTAGATTTCATCATAGACACTTTGGAATTGTAATACATGAACTGCTCAGTGCAGTTTATTCCTCAAGAGGCCTGTCCATTAAGGGCAGCTTCTTTGGGAGAAGAGGATATACATAATGGATAGGCCTCTTGAAAAGTTGTTGCATTCTTTAAGAAAAAGTTGAAGTGGGTTCCACATACAACAGGCTACACTCAGGAGGAGCCCTATGTTGACGCTGGCTTTAATCTGTTTACTGCTACAGCCTCCCTACCCCCAGCTCTTGCTCTCTAAACACACACTCTCAGGATTTCCTGGTATTCAGTTTTTTCTGGTCATCAGGTGTGCCATGGCCATAAAGTAGTGGCTGAAGCCACTTGACTTTTTCACCTTAGATGCTCTCTTTTTGATCAAGAGTGAAAACAATGTGAAAGGAAAAGCTTCTGTAAGAGTAGAATAGTTTCTGGCTAAAAATGATGAGTCTGTTTTTTCCAGCTTCAGGAGTGGTGGTGAGCAGTCTCAGTCCTGGCAATCATGTGGAGGAGTTCTGGGTGGAGTAATGCCTTCCTCGAGGGGACAGGGCCTCAGATAAATCCATTAAATGGTGTAGAGGATGGTAGAAGAATGAGGTCAGCCATTTATTTCTGAAGAATCTATCAGATTTTCCAGGGGAAGTAGTGAAAAGCAGAGGTTAGCCAACCCCACACTGGACTTCACAGCCATGCTCCCCTTCTCTCCGCTCCCAAATTCAAAGCCTCTAAAAGAGGAGGGAGGGTGTGTGTGTGTGTGTGTGTGTGTGTAAAGTAAAATAGCAGGCTTTTATCCCTCAGAAAGTATTTTCCCTATAGTTAATATACTATGTTATGAAGGACAGGTAGTTCATTTATTTGTTAGAAAGTGGATATATTATATATTAACCTGGTTCCAGTAGAATGACCAAATACTCTGACCACCTTTTTATAATAATGTTTCTGATGTATGCTCTTAGTTCTAAAAGTAAACTTACAAATGTACTTATAGGGCCCCTCTTCAGGAATAACCAACTCATTCTCAAACTCACTTTCTCCTAACTTAGAACATAGATCACTTCTGATACCACATGTTTTGGGATTTTCCCCCCACCACAAACAAGTGGGCAGCTGGTTCTTTAGCAGCAGACACCCTCTAATCTAGTGCAGTTCTGAAACTGTCTACCTAGAGATCTATCTGGATGAGACCTCTGTTCCAAAGATCTGGGTCTCCCCACCTTAGATGCCGCTGTAAGCCTCAGATCATCTTACCTGTGCTTCTGCCCAATCATCTATAAATTGGGAATGGATCCATGATCCCCTCCTCAGGTTTAATTAATTTGCTTGAGTGGCTCACAGAGCCAAGGAATAGTTAGGTTTACTGGTTTGTTGTGAAAGATATTACAAAGGATACAGATGAAAAGATACATAGGGCAAAGTATGGCAGAAGGGTGCAGAGCTCCTGCACTTTGGGGCAGTGCTACTCTCTAGGAAACTCTTTGGCTCTCTGAAACTTGTCCTTTGGGGTTTCAGTGGAGATTTCATTGCATAGACATGATTGAAACATGGACAGCTGTGTGGAAATGTGATTGAACAAAAATATGATGTAATGCTAATGGATTAGGTGGGGAATCCCAAGAGGCCTGTCTGTTCAGATTCTTTGGCATTCATTCCTCATAGATGGGGGCAGAACTCATTCTGAAATTAGGGTCTTATCTACTATCAGATAAGGTAGGTCAGCCAAGAATGGAGTTTTTTTGTGACTTGCCTTGGGGAAGAGAAATTCTAGTTTCTCTGGCTTGTTATTCTCATTTCTGCAGTAAATCTTCATTCAAGAGCATCTACTGACATCTTCCACATTCCAGGTACTGTGAATTGCTGGAATATGGAATGACTGTGATGTATCCCTGCCCTGGAGAGGTTCAGTTGGTGAAGGTTAATTTGCTATTGTTCTATGGGAACTTGTATAACCAGAACTAACAGCATACTGAGAAGTGGACACAAGGGGGCCTTAGAAAAGTGCTGCACATGATTTATTAGTTGATTTAGGTCTCTAAGCTTGGTAGAGTCCAACATTTTTCATTCTTTTTTTCTGTACTTAGCATTTTCTTAGGTTTTTTAAAAAAATATTTATTTTTTAGTTGTAGATGGACACAATACCTTTTATTTTTATGTGGTGCTGAGGATTGAACCCAAGACCTCGCATGTGCTAGGCTAGTGCTCTACTTCTGAGCCACAACCCCATCCCAGACAAATACATGTTTTTAAATTATTTTGATATTTGTGCTCATAGTCCCCCCCGCCCCCGTTCAACTTCTCATTGTCTTTTTAGTTTATCAGTATATGATGTTCTAAAACTAAATAATTGTTAGAAGTTGTTCACCAGTTTTCTCAAAAACTAAGTGGATTGGAGAAGGCTGAGGGTGGAGAGGTAGGTGGAGAAGAGGCAGCAGGAACTGATTTCTGATAAGAATTTTTGGTTTCTTTCTGACACCCTCAGACAGTATTGTTTCTACCTCCCTCTATAACCTTTTTTAAATTTTTTTTTTAGTTTCCATAAATACTGTTAGGTCTTAGGTGTTTCTTCTATATCAAGAACCCTTTAAAGAATTTGCATTTTGGTTTGTTTGTGATACTAGGAATTTTATTAGTTATGACCAGTCCCTGTTGAAATGTGAGGAATTCTCTTTGGGAATGCCATTGTTCTGCCGAAGCTTACAGACTGTCAATATGGACCATCAGTAGTGACTCTTGTGTTTCATTTCCCCCCATGTTCTATGCATCGTATTGAGTAGCAAATGAGGTTGTATATATCCATAACTTTGTAATATGTGCCATATGAAGGTTTGAAAACAGGTAAAAGGTGGTGATGTAAGGGCAATTAAGAAGTTGTATCACTTAGGAGATGAAAGACAGTAAAGCCCAGAGATAGTCTATCCAATCTTACTCTTAGACTAGAATAAGCAAAATTCTTTCCCATAGGAGAAGGCAAAGGTGAATGTGGGCAAATTCCATCTAACCAAGATTTATTGGGTGCTTTTTAAAAAAAAAATCTTTTAGTTGTAGATGGCTACAATACCTTTATTTTATTTGTTTATTTTTATGTAGTGCTGAAGATCAAACCCAGTGCCTCACACATACTAGGCAAGTACTCTACTACTGAGCTACAGCCCCTGCTCCTTATTGAGTTCTTTTTATATGCCAAGCATTATGTTAATTTCTGGGATCAGATGGAGGAATGAGACATGATTTACTTTCAGGGAGCTTACAGTTTTGTAGAGGAAATGTTCACAGAAGGACCCCATCAGGTACAATACAGTCACTCTTCGTTGTTTGCAGATTCCATGTTTGTGAATTCACCTACTTACTAAAATTTATTTGTAACCCCTGAATCAATATTATTGGCTCTCTTATGGCCATTCACAGATGTGTGCAGAGTGGCAATACAATTTTAGTCTTTTACACATGATCCCAACTGAAGTCAAACAAGGCAATGTTCTGCTGTCGTGTTTCAGCTCTTATACTGTAAACAAGTACCTTTTTGCAATACATTCAGTGATTTTTTTTCATTTTTGTGGATGTTGTTGGTGATTTCATTGTTTAAGAAAGTGTCCATCAGTGTAGTATTGATGTGCTGTCTAGTGTTCTTAAAACTAAGAAAGTTGTGGTGTGCCCTTGAGAGAAAATGCATATTAGTTAAGCTTGGTTCAGCCTTAAGTTAGTATTGTTGGCTCTGAGTTCAGTGTTTATGAAGCAACAATATACATTAAGTGTCTTGAAAAGGAAACACACATTAAAAATGTATTAATTAATTAATAAAATACTGAAACTATAAGTTTGTAGGAACCTAACTCTGTTTTTTCCTTAGTAGCAGTTGTTGGTACAGATTCTAAGTTGGGTACAGATTCTAAGTGCCCTGAAGCATGATCCAGGAATCTTATAAGTCCAGGTGTGAAAGAGACCTATGTAGATTATTAAATGACTGGCAAGGTTCTTACTGCACAGGTTCATTCGTTCTTTTGCTGTTTACAAGCCCAACACCACTAGTACTGCAGGAAAAGACACTGAGGGAGAACCCCTGCAATATGTGTTTATCCATTAAGTTGAGGGAGGAGAGGGAGAAGAGCTGAATGGTTAAGGGTTGTACTGGTGTTGCTAATTGCAATGATATGCTTTTTCTTCTGCAGAGTGAGATTGATGTTATTCTTCCAGAGTATACTTTGTTATCTCATAGTTCTTCAATTTTCAGTTCCCTTGTCATGTGATTTTCAATATTATAGCACTTAAGATTGGCAAATGTTCATACTTATGATTTGGCCAATAGAGGTAATGATTCCTTTCAGTTCTGTCTGTGTGGGGTTTGGGGATGTAGTTGGCTTCCTCTTGACTGTCCTCAGAGTTTGACAATTCTGGATACTGAATTCTAGCCTTTCTATAAGTTTCCTTTCTGTTCTCATTGGTCATTGTGATGGGTTTTCCAAACAGAGACAAATCATACATATACCACCATTGTAAGTCTTCTTCTGAAAACTGTTGCTTAGTTCACTAAACTGGACACATTTGGCTGGTGGCACTTGGAATGTGTCTGGTCTGAATTGAGATGTTCTCTAAGTGTAAAACTCATGCTCTCTCTCTCTCTCTTTTTTAAATTGTTTTTAGGTGTAGTGTGAAAAACAGACTGTGAAATAATATTTCATTAATAGTTTTAAGATTTTGTATATATTGGGTTTCTTTTTGTGTTTTAAAATGTGGATATTGGAATATTTAAAAACATGTATGTGACTTACATTATCTTTCTGTTGGATAGCACTGATTCCTTGGGATTATTCCTTTGGATTTTCAAGGATTAATTTAGAAATGATTGCATTAAATGGTTTGCTTGCCAGATTCTTGGGAGGCAATTGTATTTGTAATGCCATTAAAATTGCTGCTGGAATACCTGGATATTGCTCTTGTAAACAAAAGTAATACTATCAAAAATACTAAAACTTCTCCCTAAGAAGTGACTTGTTTTGCTTAGAAATTCCTCTGTAATAAAATGAAGTAAATACAACAATTCTACCATATAGAATATAACTGAATTCTTTTAAAAATCAATATCAGGGGCTGGGGTTGTGGTTCAGAGGTAGAGCGCTCGCCTAGCATGCATGAGGCACTGAGTTCGATCCTCAGCACCACATAAAAATAAAATAAAGGTATTGTGCACCATATAAAAATAAAATAAAGGTATTATGTCCACCTATAACTAAAAATGAATGTTAAAAAGATCAATATCAGGGTTAGCTTTTGCTTGTGTTTTGGATTAATTGTATATAATCAGGTTTTTAAATGTGTAATAATTAATTTTTCAAAGGATTTTTTTAATCTATGTCACATTGAGCCAGGGTGTAATGAGGTTTTGCTATCCCTTTGAGAGTGACCATTTTCAGAACTTGGATGAAGAGCTTTTTGCAAGACAGCCTTAGTACATATGACAGAAAAGAGATTCATTTAAAAGAATCTAATTTAAGAACTATTTGGTAAGTACTTTTTCCCTGCTCAGTGTTTGTTTAACTGCACAAGCAAAACACAGAAGAAATTAAAGTGATACATGTCCTGTAGAAGTTCCTCATCTGACAGAGGAATTCATAAAGGACATTCTAATATGGTGTATATTGTGAGGTGTGAGCAGAGATTAACAGTTTATAAAATCAGTCAAAGCACTAAAATGTGAAAACTGTTTATGAGAACAATGCAGGTCCAAAATTACCCGAATAAGTACCCCTTCTACACATTCTTTTATGAGAATTGTATATAGCCTGCAGCAATTCTTCTCTGAACTAAGACCTAGGGCAACTTGTAAGACACAGGGACTGTTGTTCTAAGGTTTAGCTAAGGGGAAAAACTGAAGCATGGTTGTAGTTAGGGAGGTTCTGAACTCTTAAGAAATAGAGTCCTTCAGAGATGTTATATATAGAGTTCATTCTGTCTTCCCATTGCAAATGTTGAAACATTTTCAGAAAAGGGCCATTGTGGGAATTTTTTACAGAGCAGATGGCCCTTGGTTTGTGTCCTCAAAGAACTTAAATTTGACTTGGAGAGTTAGATGAAAGGAATTTTAGAAGAGGGGATTTATCAGTTAGAAGAGAGAATGCCATTTATTAACTTGAAAGCTAATTATTTCATAGTTATAATTTTCTAGTTGTTGCACTAATTTGTTCTAGAATTTACTGTTCCCAAGGGACTCTGCAGAGTCTATTTTAGAGTGCTTAATTGCCTGGAGCTTCAAGAGAATTGGCTGCATTTTTGGCGGGTGGAGTTGGGGTGGGGAGGTGATTGACTTTCTTGGGTAAAATTATTATTTGCCAGATGTCATTGTGGCCAAAGTTATTTATCTTGGCTTCATGTTGTATAAACACAATGTAGTCGTCTCTGAGCTTAGTAACTCAAATAGGACAGTGAGTACTTTTGGACTTGTGTATATAAAAAATAGTACATCACATTTGTCTAGAGCTTTATAGGTTTTCAAAGGGACTTTCAAATGCTCATGTTCAACGTTTGCAACATGTCTCAGAAATAGGTGGCGGAAGTATCATCATTAACCTTTTGTTTATCTCCAAGGAAAGTGAGGCTCAGAGAGTCTGAATATCTTTTCTGACAGTCATGTGGATAGTAAGTGACTATGTCAGAACTAGATAAATCTCATGCCTTCTAGCCCAAGGTTCTTTTTCTAGTGTGACATCCTGTCTCAGTAGGAACACCGCTAATGGTGATGACTCTCCTGGTTCTGGCATCTCCTGAGTTCCTAGTGACAGCCTTATCATGAGGAACTGATTCAGAGAAACGAGTGTCTGCTGATTCAGAACATCCTTTTACCAGCTTTCTCTTCTCATAAATTGATTTCTGTTCACTCCCAAGCAGCTTTCTTAGTTTTTGTGGCTAATAGAACTCCTCAAAGCCTTTAAAAGTCTGTCTCTTTCTTTCTGATGGGGATTGAACCCAGGGCCTGTGCATGCTAGGCAAGTGCTCTACTACAGAGCCACGGTCCCCAGCTCAAAGAGTCTTTCTTAGATTGCCAATAATAAATTTATTTTATGGGAAGCTTTTCATTTTAACTGTTTGTATGCATATATATACACATGTGCATACACATATATACACATATGCATATATATGCATTCACACACACACACACACACATTTGGTATGGGGGATTGAACAATCACCATTGAGTAATAGCCCTAGTCCTTTTCATTTTTTGAGACAGAATCTTACCAGGGTGCCCCAGCTGGTCTCAAATTTGTAATCCTTTTGCTTCAGCCTCCTGAATTGCTGGCTTACAAGTGTGCCCCAATATGCCTGGCTAATTGTAACTATATTATGGTGAATATAGCTGTTGTTACTTGTCAGACGAAAACTGAAAGAGAGCGGGAAAGAAGCATCTTCTTCTGTCACTGACTTATCTTTTAAGCTCAACATTGATTTCCTTGAATAATTCTTAGCAACTCTATAATTCTTTTTTAAATACATATTTATTTTATTTTTTAAATTTTTTCTTTTTAGATATACATGACAATAGAGTGTATTTTGTCATTATATATACATGGAGTATGACTTATTATAATTAGAATCTCATTCTTTTGGTTGTAGCAACTCTATATTCTTTATATCATTGACTCTCATATTGAATAGGTTTATTAGCAGGCCAGGATTGAGTGTGATACCATTAAGAAGGTGTTCTTCAGGCTGGGGATATAGCTCAGTTGGTAGAGTGCTTGCCTCGCATGCACAAGGCCCTGGGTTCAATCCCCAGCACTCTCCCCTGCCCTGCCCCCGTCAAAAAAAAAAAAAAAGAAGAAGAAGGCGGCTAACAACAGTCCTGACAAAAACATGGAGCTTAGACTAAGGTAGTAGCACTGGAAGTTGTGTTGGAAACTGCCTTCTTCCCATTGGCAGATAAAACTTTTTACCTGGCCTTTATGTCAGCAGTGGTCAGTGAAGAGAAGACCATAGTACTATGGGTACTTCTAGCAAGACTACCTTATGATCTCCTGGCCCTGTTACACCTGACATACTAAATATTTGAAAGGACAAATGAGTAGGGTCTTTAGATAGTATACTTTAGACATAAGGTCATCATATGCTGTAGAAGCAATGAAGAGGCCTTTATAAATTATAGAAAAGTGTCAGGCCAGGTCTGGTGCCATACAACTATAATCCCAATTACTTGGGAGACTCAGGCAGGACTATTGTAAATTCAAGGTCAGTCTGGGCAATTTAGAGTTTGTCTCAAAATAAAATTTTTGAAAAGGATTGGGGAGTTGGGCACTGTGGCACACTCCTATAATCCCAGCAATTTGGGTGACTGAGACAGGAGGATTGCAAGGTTGAAGCCAGTCTTTACAACTTAATGAGACACTATCTCAAATAAAGGGGAAAAAAAGGTTGGGGGTACAGGGTGCCCTGGGTTTAATCTCAAGTACCAAAAAGTAAAAAAAGCGGGGCGGGGGGGGCGTAGCTCAGTAGCAGAGATAGCTTACACCATGAGGCCCTGGGTTCAAGCCCCTGTATTGGAAAAAAAAAATTTTTAGAAGAGTGTTATGCCTCTTATTTTAATCCCATTTGGTGGCATGTTTAATTGTAAAACAGGTTAATAAACAATTCTGAGTAATTCCAGGATTATCCCAATGGCTACAGTAGTTAAAATAATAATATTAATTATGTGTTGGCATGATAATTTGATTGCATAATTTATTTATCTTTGAGATGAATGTATCTCCATGTTATAAAAGTTTAAAAAAATTTAAATGCTTAATTTAAAATGTTGTAAAGAGACCTTTTCACCAAAACATTCTTCCCAGGAAGACTCAGGGAGCAGTCTAATGTGGGACACGGTCATGTAGCTCACCTGAACGAACAAGGCAAATGGGAAGATTCAGAGGGTCGAGGAGGCTGAGAAGTCTTGCCAGGAGGACCTTCATGCTCAGCCAGTGTGATCTGGGGCGAATGAACAGCTACTTCTCAGAACTGACAGCATTTTAGGACTTTGTGTAGCTCTTTATTGCATGCTGAGTTAATCCGGGTTGCATGTTTCAAAACATCAACAGAAATGTTTGATTACGTTATAACTGTATATCCAAATGGAAGGAAGATGGAGATTCTGGAGCAGAGAATTCTCCATTATTCTTTCAAACATAAATTTCCTGAATTATATGATTCTGTAAGAATAATGATGGTTTTTGATGGGCAAAATATGACCCCTGAAAACTAGTAGTGCTATACAGCCCTTTTCAGTCAAGTAGGTAGTGAGTAGATGTGTTTCAGAAGAATTTTTACAGGGTTCTTCAGGTCAACCTCTATTTTACTTTGTAACTATGTGTCCTGCTCACATGATTTTCAGAAAATGAGAACTGTGAATGATTCCAATCCAATAGCTCAGCTTTCAACTTCCTAAATGGCTCTGGACTATTGATACCTTGCTAAGGTCCAAACACTAGTGACAACCTGGGTTGACATCAGAGTTAAACTTTAAAAGTTGCATAATATTCTGTTGCTAATGTTTTCTAACTTTTGGAAGTCTTAGAAATAATTGGTTGGCTCTTGTTAATTTCTGTGCAACATGGAGATGGAGTGTAAAAATCATACTTAGAGAAAAAGGATTGTGGGTTAATGTTTGGTATTGGACTTTAAAAAAGTCATGAAGGTTTTTCTCTAAGTTGCTGGTAATCTCACTGATTTTAGAAAGAGTGAATCATTTTACTGGGATGCCCCTTCTTGGGGATGGTGAGTTAGGCTGCCTTAGGACAGCCTCCTATTAGCAGGTCTGACCTGGCTGCCTCCTTTTGGTGTTAAAGTTCAGGAATGAAATAATTACTTAAAACCACAGCTTTATTATAGCTCATCTCCCAGGGTTACTGTGTCATTTATTAGGTCTCGGACCTCCTGGAGTCTTTCCTTCCTTCCTTTCTTCTCCTTCTCCTCATGTTGCCAGCCTGCTGGTACTTACTGAGATAACCTTTGTTTTGTTTTGTTTGTAGTACTACTGAGGACTAAACCCAGTACTGAATCACCAGCCTTTTTATCCTTTCTTTTGAGACAAGGTCATGCTAAGTTTCCCAGGCTGGCTTCAAACTTGTGATTTTTCCTCCCTCAGTCTTCCAGATTGCTGGGATTACTGCATGCACCACCAGGGCCAGATAACCCTTAAGTAGCACTTTTTCAAAGAAAGTGTAATGTGTATAGTTTAAAAATTCCTCTCATTATATGTATTGTATTGCTGCTTAGTATTAAATAAAGTCTCCAAATAAAGGAAAATTGTGGAGTTTTGTTTTTAGTTAAATACTTGAAGAGTATAATAGCTGCAGCTACAGACTTTTACTGACTTACATAAATATCAATATTTTATTATGTTGAAGGAAAAAAATAGTGTGGATAGAATTTCACCCTTCCAGGGAAAATACATTTTTATATATTTATTTTTTATTTTCCTTTTAGCTGTCTGAGATTGTTTTGACTCTGAAAATTCCCTTACAATAAAAACAATAGAATTATTATAGAATAAAGAAATCTAGTGATCATTACTAGCAAGAAGTTTTTTTAAAATGAAAGTAGTTCTCCCAGGATTGGAGATTTAGCTCAGTGGCAGAGCACTTGCCTACCACATGCAAGGCCCTGGGTTCAGTCTTTAGCCCTGAAAAAAAATAAAGTGAAGTAAATAATTTTACCTATTAATGTAAATGATATATGCCTGTTATTAGAAGATGTAGAAGATTAAAAAAAAAAAGTCAGTTTGGCTACTCCAAGACACTTTGATATTTATCTCTGGTATTGTTTTCTGGTTTTTTTTTTTTTTTTTTTTTTTGCCATGCTGGGAATCGAACTCAAGGCCTTATACATACTAGGCAGGCACTCTACCACGCATGGAACCACATCCCCTTTCCCCTATATTTGGTTTTAAAAAAGCGCACTTGATATCAAAGTACCTGTGCAATTTCAGATCCTTTTCTTTTTAGTTAATATTACAATATAAAAATCTTTCTATGTTTCACATATTTTTATCTAGACATGCTATTCATTCATTCATTTACTCATTTCCTTCTTTGTGCTGGGTACTAAATGCTTTGTTCTTCAAAGTGTGGAGACATGGGTGGAGAAAACAATCTAGATTACAGTGAATAACTACAGCTCATTCTGAATTTTCATGTAACTTTTTGTTTTGTTTTGGTTTTGGTGCTGAGGATTGAACCCAAGACCCAAAGAGTACTAAGCATATATTAAACCATTGATCTATATCTCCAGCATCATGTAACACACACACACACACACACACACACACACAGATATATATATATATATATATATATTTTTTTTAAGTTATAGGTGGACACAATACCTTTATTTTATTTTTATGTGGTGCTGAGGATCAAACCCAGTGCCTTATGCGTGCGAGGTGAGCGCTATACCACTGAGCCCACAGTCCCAGCCCCCTCATGTAACTTTTATTTGAAACTGAAGGTTAAATTATCTTGTAGGCAGGAAGTTCCTGGTTTTAAGTCAAAGTACTAATACTGGTTGATTTTAGTATATGTTTAAGCTAACTGTATGTGGGTAAAAAAAGGAAAAAAAAAAATCACTCTGCTTAGGAGCCTGTCCCTTAGCCTAGTGTTGGACTGGACAAAGTTGAGAGTGGAAAGCAGAGCAGGCATCCTGTGTGGTCATTGATGTCCTTGGCTCCTGCACAGGGATTGTTTACAGGAGAGCAGGGCAGGGTTCATGGCAAGGTGTCTGACAAGAGACTTAGTCACCTACAAAGCACGTGACTGGGGCCTTGTCCTCAGAGGACTAAATTAGGCAGACTCCAAACATTCTCAGTGGTGTAAGATTTAAGATGGTGGAGAAAAAATTTCTTAATTTATCAGTCAGTTATGTGCAACTGCCTCCTCCTTAACATTTTTCCAAGTCTGTCCACAGATGGTCCTGCACAGGTGTGCACCACTAGGAAGAATAGTGCAAGAATGAGAGGGGTGCAGGTTTACTTGTGAGCAAGAATTCCAGTGCCTGGGTTTCAGTCCTGACTCTGCCACCTGCATGTTACATACCTCAGGCCCAATTCCTTAACTTTTCTGGGCTTCATTCTCCTGTTAAAAAAAGATAATACTGCTGCCTACTTTCTGTGATTAAATGAAGCATGTAGAACAATGCCTGGCATGCAAAATAGGCCCTCAGTGAATCTAGCTAACTATCATCTACCTTGTATAACCAAGTTTGTACATATTGCCAAATTTCTTAAGTGCTGAGCTAGTCAGATGGTTGAGTTAACACTAGGGCAGTTGTGTTATTTATTTACTTATGTAGTACTGGGGTTCAAATACAGGGCCTTTTGCATGCTAGACAAGTGCTCTATCACTGAGCTATAGCGCTAGCACCTATGTTATTTTTTGGTTGCACACTGAACTGGTATTGTGAGGATGGGCTGAGCTTAGTAATCAAAAGCTACCCCTGATGGCATTTCTGAAGACAGACTTGGTTTCAATCTTGGATCAGTTTCTAAAGCCCTTTTCCCTAAGGCATGCTGCTTCAAAAAAGTTCTCACTCTCTTACCCAAGTCTGCTTGCTTTAGTCCAACATGAGGGCCTTTTTTGTTTTTTAATAAGTTTCATACTAAATTATAGAGAAAAGTGTATGTATTCTGAGTGGTCCTAAATTATACAGAGTAGTATATATATTTTGTTCATAGCACTAGCACTGAGATCAAGAAACAACATTCTGTAACCTTTTTGTGTTGCTTCCTGGTTATCACACTTTGAAAGTCACAGATGGAAATGTTTGTGATTGGTTGTTGTTATGTATGGAAGTCATTATGGGGGAAGGTTGGTTTGGTACTGCAGATCATGAACCTCACTGCTCCCTCTCTTCCTGCATTTATTCCTTTTTTTTTTTTTTTAATTACTAAGGTAATGTGAACTGGCAAAGAAAGAGTCTTTATAAGAAGATTCATTAAATGAAAATATTGGACTGGACTTTTCTGTCTTCAAACTCATTTATTTTGATTGAGACTTTTGAGGGTTTTTTTTTTTTTTTTTTTTTTTGGTACTGGGAATTGAATCCAGGGGTGTTTAACACTGAGCCACATCTCCAGCCCCTTTTTATATTTTATTTAGTGGCAGGGTCTTCCTAAGTTGCTGAGGCAGGCTTTGAACTTGTGATCCTCCTGCCTCCGCCTCCTGAGCCACTGATATTACAAGTGTGTGCAGCCACACCCAGGTTCTAAATTTTTATTACATATTGTGATCTGCTACATTTTTATAACCTCAAGAGTGAGGTCAAGGGAATGCAAAAGTGCATCAGTACTTACCTTGAAACTTTCCAGATTTTTTAATTCTCCCAACTGTAAATCAGGCATTGGCCAGGTATGGTGACACACGCCTGTAATCTCACCAAGTTGGGAAGCTGAGGCAAGAGGATGTTCTAGTCCAGCCTAGACTCTGTTTCTCAATAAATAAATAGATAGGACTGGGGATGTAGGTCAGTGGTAAATTGCCCCTTCGTTCAATAATTCAGTAAAAAATTAAAAAATCAGGAATGAGAGTGGGCCTTTCTTGAATAGGAGGTAGATCCTGGGGTCACTGCATTGAGTTTGAGCATAACATGAAACTTTGAGTGTTTTGGTTGATCAGAGATTCTGTCCATGTGCAGGAGGTTGGACTGGTGGTATTTATTGATTCATATACTTGGTGCTTTTCTATAGGACCACTCAGTATCTAGGATATGAGAAGGAAAATTGTACAAACATCAGCTTAAAAAATTAAGGGACTGAAAAGAAAATAATTAAGAACTTGAAGAGAGCTTGCAGAATGGAAGAAAATCTTTGCCTAGTACTCTTCTGACAGAGGGAGGAAAAACATACATATATATACACACACACACATATATATATATAAATTTGCCCATTTATTGACTAGGTTATTTGGTATTAAGTTTCTTGAGTTATTTATATATATGTACATAAATAATAATATATAAATATTTAATATGCTTATAATAAATATTATAAATTATATTTTAAATATAATAAATATAAATTATAAATATATATATGTATATAAAAATAACTTAAAAAACTTAACACCAAGCAAATAGTGTAACCAATGAATGACAAGTGAACTAAACAGAAATTTTTTAAAATAAAGAAATACAAATGGCCAGAGCCAGGATTGTAGCTCAGTGGTAGAGTGCTTGCCTAGAATGAGTGAGACCCTGGGTTTGATCCCTGGCACCACATAAAATTAAAACAAGTAAACTAAGGGATAGTGTCTCCATCTACAACTACACACACACACACACACACACACATACATGTAGAAAGAAATACAAATGGCCAACAAATACTTGAAAAAATGTTTAACATCCTTAGCAAGCAATCAGGGAAATGCAAATTAAAACCACACTGAGATTTTTATCTCACTCCAGTTAGAATGGCAGTCATCAAGAATACAGATAATAAAAAAAGCTGGCAAGGATGTAGGGGAAAAAAGAACATTTGTATATTGTTGGTAGGACTGCAAATTAGTACAACCGCTATGGGGATTCCTCAAAAGACTAGCAATGGAATCACCACATGACTGAGGTATTCCATTTCTTGGTATTTATCTAAAAGAACTAAAATCAGCATATTAGAGTGATACATACATATGTTTTAGTAGCACATTTTATAATAGCCAAGAACCTGTCTAGGTGGGATGAAGAAAATGTATAAAATTGTATTTATACAGTGAAATTTTACTTAGCCATGAAGAAGAATGAAATTATGTTATTTGCTGGTAAGTGGATGGAACTGGAGAACATCTTTTTTGGAGGCAGGGGGTACCGGGGCTGAACTCAGAGACACTCAGTCATTGAGCCACATCCCTAGCCCTGTTTTGTATTTATTTAGAGACAGGGTGTCACTGAGTTGCTTAGCACTTCTCTTTTACTGAGGCTGGCTTTGAACTTGCGATCGTTCTGCCTCAGCCTTCCAAGCCCCTGGGATTACAGGTGTGTACCACTGTGCCCCGTTGGAGAACATCTTCCTAAGTGAAATAAGCAGGCTCAGAAAGTCAAAGGTTCAATGTTTTCTCTCATATGTGGAAGCCAGAGAGAAAAAAGTAATAAAAAAGGTATCTCACTGGATTGGTGTTGTGGCTTAGTGATAGAGTGCTTGCCTAGCATGTGCGAGACACTGGGTTTGATCCTCAGCACCACATGAAATAAATAAATAAAATAAAGGTATTCTGTCCATCTACAATTAAAAGCAAATTTTTTTAAAAAAAGGATCTCTTGGGTTGGGGATGTGGCTCAAGCGGTAACACACTCGCCTGGCATGCGCTGGGCGCTGGGTTTGATCCTCAGCACCACATAAAAATAAATAAAGATGTTGTGTCCACCGAAAACTGAAAAATAAATATTAAAAAATTCTCTCTCTCTCTCTCTCTCTTTAAAAAAAAAAAAAAAAAAAAAAAAAGGGATCTCATCAAAATCCAGGGGAGACCAATAGAGTAGAGGAAGGGTATAGAGGGAGACAGAGGAGGGGAGGGGTAAAAGAGGTTCTGGGGAATTAAATTTACCAAATTGTGCTATGTGCATATATAAATATATCACAATGAATTTCACTTTAATGTATAATTATAAATGCACCAACTTAAAAAAAATTGAGGGGAGACCAACAGAGTAGAGGAAAGGGATCAAGAAGAAGGAGCTGGGAAGGTTATAGGGAATGAAATTGATCAATTTATGTTAGCTGTTTTTACATATTTCACAACGAATGATTCTTGCTATTATGTATAATCATAATGTAACAACAAAAACAAAAATATTGAGGTGTGGGCTAGGGGTATAACTCAGTGGTAGAGTGTGTGTGCAAGGCCCTGTGTTCAATACCCATTTCCAAAAAATGAAAGTCTGAACCAGTAGTCTTCTTGCCTTATGCATATCACGTAGGTTCAGTTCACTATACTTCTCTGCTCCTCCCTCCCAGACTGGTGAAGTTCTCTGTATTGTGGAAGTATCAGAGAGAGAGCAACATTCCAGTCAACATGTTGAACTGCTGGAGGAGTATGGGAGTCTCGTCGGTGGTTGCAAACACTTTTCTAAGTTTGTAAACTTTGGATAAACCAAATTATTTTCTGTAATGTATGGATCAATTATGTGAGGGAAGTTGAGAACTCAACCATGTGTAAAGTTACAAATAAGATTGATGTTAAATTATAGTATGCTTATGATTTAAGACTCAAAAGTAGGGTCCACAGCATGATAATGGATAGCAGCATGAGTGTATTATTCCATTTCAGGAAAGAGAGAATTGAGAAAATAGGGAGATTGGTTGAGGGAAAGAACAGACTTTAGGGCTCTAAAGGTCTAAACATACCTTCTCTCTACCCAGTGAGATGCTCTGGATTCTCAGAAAAATAATTGATCTCAGAAAAATAATAATGATACAGTTATTGCTTGTTTTTCAATTACTGAAGAAATTTTAGAACTCTCAAATAAATATAAAGAAATTGGGGTTCAAATAGAAGCATCCATTTTAAGTACAATAGTGGTTTTGATGTGCATCTGTACTTTATTATTTTTTATCTGATTTTATACTGTGGAATTAAGGGTTAAGGCCTGGGATAACAGAGGAAATGACATTTTCACTTTTTAATGTCCTTTGCATTAAAATTACCAAGTTTCCTTTGCATTAAAATACCATGTGAGTTACATTGATTCTAGTGACCATAAGATGGGAGCCTCTGGGAACTTTTGGTGTAGAAAATGAGGTTAGAGTGCAGAATGAATGTGCAAGTGCCTCCTGCTCAGAATGTGTGCACAGGACTGTCACAGAAGTACTGCTTGTTGCAGGTAGATTTGTATCAGGTTTAATGCACATACTTAGCTTCATCAGGAATTATCTGTTGGGCATCTACCATGCATAAAACTTAGCACATTCATACAAAGATGAATGTCAAGACCTAGGGTTTTTTTAATATTTATTTTTTAGTTATAGGTGAACACGATATCTTTATTTTATTTTTATGTGGTGCTGAGGATCGAACCCATGCTAGGTGAGCACTCTTATCTCTGAGCCACAACCCCAGCCCAAGACCCAGTTTTTATATTCAAAGTGTTTACAATCTGGTTAGGACATAAGATACATATATTGTCATAAAACAAGTATGGTTAAAAAGTATTATAGGGCAATACAAGGAACAGAGGCCTAGGGAATGAAAAATTCTTCGTGGGGAAGATGGAAGTTTTGCTTAAGGAAGTAATTATCCAATTGGACAGTTCCCAGCCAGCAGCACCTGCATCCTGGATCTTGTTAGAAATGTGAGTTCTCAGATTCCACTTCAGAACTTTGGGATCAGGAGCCCCCAGGGGTTGGGCAGCAATTTGTGTTTACAAGCTTAAGTTTGGACATCACTTTACCAAGGAAATGGTGGCTGAAAGATGTGCTGACTGAATTTAGGGAGGAACAACAACTGGCACATATAAGGTACATGAGGATGGGTGCCTAAATGAAGGGGACTGGTTAAAGGGACCTAGTGTTTTTTGTGCCATTTAGTTTAGTTTCTGTTTAAGAGAATTCTTTGTGAATGTAGCTAAATCCTTTTTTCACTTAAATGTCCTTTATAAGTATGTTGTCATTTTGATGTCTTATTATTTACAATGTTTGTACCTCCTGGATGAGGAATAAAATGTACATGTTGATATCATCATTCAAAGCCTCTGGAAAATGTAGAAAACACACATCTGTTTTGTGTCTAACTACCTGATAAAAAATTCATATACAATAGATGTTCCAAAAGAGAATTTCATGACTTTTCATCAGATCCTAGGTAAATATCTGTTAGAGATTGAAGTTTTAAAACTAAAATTGAGTTTTTATACATAAAGAGTGGGGTGTATTCCCCTAGTACCTCTATTACCTATTTTATAAACTATAGGGTTTGGGGGCATTTTTAAGGCGCTGTCTCTCTCTTCTCTTGTGGTTTTTAGGCCAGACCCTAGGTAATTTGAAAAGTTGGTTTGGAGCCACATGTGAACCCCTTGTTAGGTGGGCACAGGATGTTGAGAGGAGGCTCTGCTTCCAGTCTTTGCTCTCCCAATCACCATGTGCCTAAAACTGAAAATACTTTTATAGTGCTGTATAAGTAATCTTCTGATTCTCTGTTAAAAAGAGAAAGTTATCTCTTTTTAACCCATGACCAGATTATGGCCCTGCAGTTAAGCTTTAAGCTCAATGTGTTCTCCTTCCTAAAAAATTAATTCATCTTCTCCTATTCTGATTTTTTTTAATATTTATTTTTTAGTTGTAGTTGGACACAATACCTTTGTTTTATTTATTTTTATGTGGTGCTGAGGATCTAACCCAGGACCTTGCACATGCTAGGCGAGCACTCTACCACTGAACCACAACCCCAGCCCCTCCTAATCTGATTTTGACTCGATACTGTCAATTTAGCATGTGCCATGGAGAAGCCAAGCTATTGCCATAGGTGTACTGCATTCAGATGACGTATGTTGGTATCAGAAGTCAAAATTGAAGTGGCTTTTGTCCTAGGGCTTTCTCAACTTGGATGTTGGAATTCAGTGCAAGAGTTTTGAGGGTTTATGGCTTGTCATTATTGTTACTCTTTTTGCTTACTAATTTTTTCCCTATATTAAAGCAAGAGAATGTCCATACTCACTTCCTTCTCCCTACATCACCATAATATACATTTAATCCTACATTTTGGTTGCTGTCTCTCACTTGCTATGGGTAGAGTTTTGCAAGGTTGCAGAGTAAGACCTGTCAGCTGACACTTGCTCACATGAGAGCCATTAAGAGGGTGGTGTGGCCAA
Source organism: Callospermophilus lateralis (assembly GCF_048772815.1). Lineage (NCBI taxonomy): Eukaryota > Metazoa > Chordata > Mammalia > Rodentia > Sciuridae > Callospermophilus > Callospermophilus lateralis. The sequence goes on along the minus strand of NC_135312.1, from coordinate 107,573,943 downwards.
TGTCAGAACAACCTTGCAGCTGAAGGCAAGTCACTGCAACTGCCCAGAGCCATATGAATAGTCTTGTGACCAATTAATTGACTACAACATAATCTCCAGCTAGGGAGCGCAGATGGAGTGAGTCAGTCCAAGCTGCTCAACCTGTTGAGTGTTTTTTCTTTTGCAAACTGGAGTACAAGCTTGGGAACAAAAGTAGGAAGTGGGATTTGCACTCTATGTTTATAATGGGTTTGCTGAGAGCTTGTTTTATAATGTGATGGATGCATTTGACTTCCTAAATCATCCATGGGCTTAATTTACGTAACAAATAAATGTTCCTCTTTTTTTTTTTTTTTTTTTTTAAGCTTCTTAAAGAGGAAATTAGTAGGCTGTTGCCAAGTAGCTTGTCTCATATACTGTATAGGGAGTGAAATGATAGCTTAGAACTGCTGTTCGCTGCGGAATATTCCTCAAATAACAAAGGAACTTCAAGATTTTTGTCCAAGTCCACGTTCACATTGATGGTTGGGATAAACCGGAAGAACATTAAACCACTCCGAAGATGTGTGGCGGCACAGCAAAAACCACAAACCGGCCAGGAGGCTGGCAAGATTCTGCCAGATGTGTGAGTGGTGTCGTCTCTGGTGCTGGGAGAATTTACAAGACGCTTTTATGCACAAAGACTCGAAAATGTGCTGGGGTTGGAAGGGGCACTGATCACACGGAACCAGATGACAGGTTTGAAACTTTAGTTCTATTTTAAAGTCTCAGAGAAAGTTTTAATTCACTGGTACCAAGTAGATAGAGTTGTATTGACCTGAAAGATGTTTTTCAGTAATGCCTCAAAGTGGAGAAATGGGCTTACTGATGTGTGTACACAGAGAAGACTTTTCCTTTAGGGAAAAAGTTTTAGGCTTGGGCATTTTTTTAGAGATTCTTATGTTTCGACTACCCATCTGCTTTCTTAACTTTTCATTATGTTTGCTGGCGCCAACCATAAAAGAAATGGCTATATCCTTGTCCTTTTGTTGCAACTTGAACAATACTATTTGCATTTATTTATGGGGGAAAAGTTGTAGTCCTGAAGTACCTCCATACCTAGTAGTAGATAGGGCACAGGATTGTGCTACTTCCTAGCTGCACAGTAGGTGAATGCCCGTGCCTTCTGGTGGAGGCAGGGTGCTGAAGGAGAGCCCAGTCTCCCTCTGGAAAATCCTTTTCATGAGAGAGGGATAATTTTAATACTGGAGCTTGTCTAAAAAGAATAACTTTATACTTGGTATATTCTTTTAGGTTATTTCATCTACTTTGGAAGAATTCATTAATTTCACTAGTAATGGAACTTAATTGAAACACTATTTGTAAAGAATTTTATTGCATATTAAAAAACAAGAAGAAGAAGAAAGAAAGGAAAAACTATGAGAATTGTGTTTCATTTCAAAATCTTTATCTGTCGATAGTAAGGAGAACCAAAGGTTAAGCTCTGCTTCTCACGAACAGTATAAAATAAAGTTTCTAAATTCATTTAAATGTTTTTTTCTTACAGGAATTTGCTCAAAATGAGCACATTTTATAAGCTGTTTATCTCATAAGTATGTTCATTGATTTGAATGACAAATAACCAGGATATAGTTTCTGTCATGTAAAAATCTTTGAGGAGAAACTTAATTAAAGGGTAAATACTTCACTATAATCTGAGAACCCAGTAGATTGGAGAGTTAGAAGGGGGAAGTCACTTCAAAAGTGTTGGGTCATATGTTGTCCACTCAAAGAGATATGTTTGTAGAAGAGGAGGTAATGAATGATGTGGTATTTTAGAAAAATACATTTGAGTATTCAGATAAGGATTTCACTTTTATAATGTTTTTATCTATTTCTTATCAAGAAAGGACAGCTGGGTGATAGGAGAGTAATGGAATGGCTTAGTTTATCTGAATCCTGATTGAGATCCCCAGCTCTGCTGCCCAGGAGCCTTATAACCATGGGGAGGTCTCTTAGATTTTCCGGGTCTCACTCTCAGTTGTTAAAGTAATATGAATCTACCATATAGTTTAAAATTATTTTCTAAAATATTCTGAGATATACTATTAGGACCTTCTGTATTCTGTATTTTGGTTATCCTATAGAATTCTACCTCTCCTAGTAAGTTATTTGGTGTATGCCATTTAAAAAATAAAATAAAATAAAATTTTTATATAAGCTGCTAACCTTTCAGTGACTTGGCTGTTTTGGGTAGGATTTTAACTATTTTTATTTAAGCAACACTTTAAACTTAATGAAATGTTTTTGTACCCATTCCCCCTTTCTTTATCCCCCCCCCTTTTTTTCTGTACTGAGGATTTAACCACTGAGCCATATCCCCAGCTCTTCATTTTTTATTCTGAGACAAGGTCTTGCTCAGGGCCTTGATAAGTTGCTGAGGCTGGCTTTGAACTTCTTGTGCTCCTCCTGCCTCAGCCTCCCGAATCACTGGGATTACAGGTGTGTGCCACCCCTTTATCTTAACCTCCTTTATATTTACTTTCCTAATGCTAAGGTTTTTTTTAAAAAAAATTTTTTACAATGATGACAGATTTTTAGATTAATTTGGAATTAATTGGAATTAATCTCTGGTTACCAGATACCTTGGTAGACGTCATTTATTTTCTCTTCCCTTTGTTACAGTCTTAAGAATATATGTGTTCTTTGCAGTATTGTGCGGGTATCCAGCTTTGTTATGAGTTGGGCCAACCTCAGGGGTAGAAGTGAATTATTGACAGAAGCTCCTGCTGTGGGGATCTGGCTCCAAAGTGCTCATGAGTTATCTGTTTGCCTGAGTTATGTGGCAGTCAGTTAGGGAGACTTCCAACTCACCCTTTGCTCTTGGCTATCTGAAATCAATAATATCAGGTAGTTTTCTTAGTTGAGCATACTGACCAGTAGGGAGATGTGTACACCCCCTACTCCCCCTTCCCCCCTTATGATTTTTTTCCCCAGTAATTCAAAAGATGAAGAAAAAAGTCTCCACAAATACACTAAAGTCACATGGCATACATAACAGTGGCCACTGTGCTAAACAGACATAATTCAATGCAGAAAGAAACATTTTTATTGTCTCATTGTGGTTTCATGGATAGAAGTTGTCCTCTATATCTTCCACTCCTCTTCACCTCTGTAATGACAGGTATTGGGGTTCAGTTCGTTTTATGAAGTTGGAGATTTAACAAAGAGCTACAGTTTCATGAGGCATTGTCTAGTCCTTTGTCAATACAAATCTCCTTGGTAACAATTCAGATATGGTAACTTTGGAGTATGATGCTGAGTATATGATGCAGTGTTCAAATAATTGTTTCCAGTTTCCCAGTCTTAAAATCTGGACTGTAGCTAGGCTATTAACAATTTTTGATTTTGGCCTTATTCAGAAAATTAGATAAGGCCCTAGGACTAGGACTGATTATATGAACATTTGCCAAATATATCTGTGAATCAGTGGTAAGAGAAAACCTGTCATACCTTCTTGTTTTAAAGTATACCCTTCACATGCTGAAGAGGAACTGAAACAAAATACTTCAGAGTCAATTAAGCTTACAGTTTCATATCTTGAAATTTGAATTCAGAAGAAATTTTCTGTGCTGCTTTAGTTACCACCATGGGTGCTTGGGGTGTGACTCAATGGTGAGCCAGCGCTTAGCATGTGTAAGACCCTGGCCCCAACACCAAAACACTACAATCCCCTGGATGGAAAAAGCAGAGGATTGAGTTTAGATATGGATTCACATACATTTTAGGTCAACTAATTCTGTTTAAAAAGGAAAATTCTTAGATTGTCTATGGTGGTTGCTTTAAGAGGAAAGTGAGTGCAGAAACCAAGGTGTATTTTCACTAGTGAACTGCTTCACAGACATAAGCCAACCATGATTTGCTACCAGTCTTTATTTATAGAAACTAGGATTACTGACTAGGAAATGCAGAACTAGTCCCAGATTTAGATAGCAGTATGTTAAAGCACCAGACCAAAGAATTCTGAAGAGTCTAGGAAAAGGCTGCTAAAATAAAGTACAATGCAGGTTGTAGGCGTGGGAAGAATATTTTTCATTGTGTTCTGCACATAGAAACAGTGTGAAATTCTACTCTGATACTACTTAATAGAAAAAGTAGGTGTTGGACAGGTTGAATGAAATGGGTGGAGAAAAAAAAAAAAAAAACAACCAAAGCCTAGTCAGCTGATAGTCTTGTGCTTGTGACAAACTTCCCAGGGAGGTTGTACATTGCTGGGTGTGACTATGTTCTGGTCATTACTGTCACAAGTTCTTCTGTCCTTCCTGCATTCCTTCCCTTTTCACTGATTTTGTGTGCGATGAGGGTTTTTCTTTGTCTAGTTATAAGAGCTGATTCCACTAGTTGATGGTTGTGAGATGTAATTTGAGACTGAGTAAATGCATGAAGGAATGTGGTGATAATCTGGTATTGCTGCAGTTCCGTGTCTGATTTAGATTCCAGCTTTCGTCTTTTCTCTCTGAGGACATGTCAATTACTGGGAATGAATTCACAGCAGTCTAAATACAGGGGATTTTCATAGAAACTGACAACTGATATAAACTTTTATCTGGGTCTCATCTTGATAAGCGTTGATGACATAACAGGGTAAAGCACTTGTTATTAGTCACCATAAGTAATCATGTCCAGAATGACAGTGTTCCAGACGGAAGGCGAGTTTACTTCATCGCCTTGAAGTCTGCAAGCCATGGCAACTTCTGAAGCCTTTTCCCCTCAAGTTCCTGCTCAGCTCTGTGCTCAACTGGAATGCTCATTGGCCTGGTCCAGGATTCCTGGTTCTCCTATTATGACTCCTGTTGTGAGTCAGGCTCTGGCTTAGCCTTATCCTTTTATTGTTAGAATGACAAAAGCTGAATATCTGCTGAACAGAGATGGAGCAAGCTGTGATGGGAACTGGTGAGAGCCATAACTTGTGACCCATCTAAGATTATAATAGAGCTCCCAGTCCAGGCTCACCAAAGCGAATCTAGCCCGCAGTCTGTGGAAACACCAAGATTGCTAAGAATTTTTTTTTTTTTTTTTTTTTTTTTTAATGGGCCTAAAGGGGATGTTTGGATATCAGGTATAAATACATGTGTTAAGCTTTATATTTGAAGAGTTTAATCTAAAGTTCTATCAGTTTAGAAAGTTTAGAAAACTACTTTCAGGTCTTTATAGAACAGATATTAATGCAAACCCGTTTCTTACTATTCCATATCACCCTTCTCAAAGTAAATTAAAAAAATTAAAAAGAGGAACTTTATGAAATTAAGTTATTGTTTCATCTCTAATGTGTGAAAACCTGTGGAAAGAACTTTTCTACCTTGATTTCATGATTGGGGGTAGGGAAGTCTTCTCTGCCTTGAATTCACTATGTCTTTGGGAATGTTTCCAAATATCTCTGTTTCTACTCTCTTCTAAAAAAGCAGAGATGATGGATTGGGTAGTAATTTCCCAAGTGATTTTTTTTTTTTTTTTTTTTTTTTTTTAACGTAGGTTCCTGATTCACTTTAAATCACTGAATCAAATTCCTGCAGGTGGAAACTGTAAAGCTTTGTACAAGGGAGCCAAGTTTGGGAACTACTGTGTAGGTGGTGTTAGGTCCTTTCAGCTCTTAACTTTCAGAAATGAGAAGACTTGGCTCTGAGTAATCAAGGGAATCAAAACTACCTTACAGTAACCGTTTTCCATGTAAGGGAGCAAGCCACATAGATATTTGCTGAAATACAGTCTCAGCAGAGTGAACAGCAGATGGCAAAACATGCCTGATGTGCATCCTAAAAAGAAAAATGTTTCCTGAGGGCAAAGATGGTTTGGATTCAGAACGCAAATGGCCAATAATCCTTTGTGGGAATGTGAATAGGGCAGAGGTGTGCTACTAGTAGGCAGGACTAGCAGTGGCATGCTATGATATGAGGGAGGTAGAGGTTCCCTGTCCTCCTAATATTGCTCCCACTGTCCTTCACTTGATAGCAAAACCTCCTGTTACTCAATCCTTGTTTCTTTGTATTTAACCCTTGTTCTCTGTAGGCAGTAACTCATACCTTAGTGTGAACTATTCTTATGAGAATCCTTTGCTCTTTTGGGAGAAGCAGAAAGGGCAAGGACTGGGAATGTTCCCTGGAGCAGTGTGAAAGTGGACCCTCACCTTTCCAGCTGAGTGGATGGAACTCATGGAACTTGTGAAGTGGCCTGTGATTACTGCTGAACAGGAACAGACTTGATGGTGATATCTGAAGCTCAAGCAATGTGTCCTTGTTCTCATCATCACAGGGAACCCTCTAGCGGATCATAACAGACTAAATTCAGAGAATAATCCTGTCACATATTTTAAAACTATTGCCAAAAATTCCTGTATTTAAAAAAAAAATTCCTCTGACAATTGAAATTTAAAAAAAAAAATCCCTTTTAGACTACATTTAGAGCAGTTTTAGGTTCACAGCAAAATTGAGCAGAGTTCCCATAATACTTCTGCCCCCATGCACCTGGGGCTTCCCACGCTGTTGACATTTCCCACCAGGGTGGTGTACTTAACCAATTGTAAAACAACTGATGAACCTGTATTGACGCATAGTTATCACCCAAAGTCTGTAGCTTCCATCAGTGTTCACTATTGGTAATGTACATCTAATGGGTTTGGACAAATGTATGATGTGCTTTATCTATTATTCATACAGGCTAGTTTCCCTACTCCAGAAACACTGTGTACTTCACGTACCCATTCCTTCTCTCTTCAGCCCCTGCAACCACTCATCTTTTTACTATCTCCACAGTTAAACCTTTTCCAGAGTGTCATTTGATCAAAATCATACAGTATTTAGCCTCTTCAGAATGACTTCTTTTACTTAATATACTTAAGGTTTTTCCTTAAGTATCATGGCTTGATAGCTCATTTCTTTCTAACCCTGAAGAATATTTCATCTATAATCTTTTTACCCATTGAAGAACAGCCTGGTTGTTTCCAAGTCTTGGCAGTTATCAGTAAAGCTACTGTAAACATCTGTGTGCAGATTTTTATGGGAACATGTTTTTAACTTGATTTCTGGATTGTAAAGTAAGAGTAATGTTTGGTTTTTTAAGAAAATGCCAGATTGTCTTCCGAATGTCTCTATGACCAACCCTTAGTAAGAGTTTCTCTTACTCCATATCCTTGTCAGCATTTGGCATTGTTAGCCTTCTAGATTGGGCTATTTTAATAGTGAATAGCTCGTATTTTGTTTTAATTTGCATTTTTCTAATGACATGATGTAGAGCATGATTCTTGCTATCTATCTTTTCTGGTGAAATGTCTGCTCAGGCCTTTGCCCTATTTTAAATCATGTTGTTTGCCATTTTTAAAATCATGTTTTGCTTTCTTATTGTCAAGTTTATAAGAGTTTTTGTTTTTGTATTGGATGGCAGTCGTTCATTAGATATGTCTTTTACACATATCCACCCCCCCCTCCCAGTATGTGGCTTGTCTTCCCATTCTCTTTACAGTGTCTTTGGCAGAGTAGAAGTTTTTAATTTTGCCTTTTGTTAATTTCTTTTATGGGTTGTGTCTTTGGTGTTTTATCCAGAAACTCTCAGCCATACCCAAGTGACCTAGGTTGTCTCTTGTGTTATTCTTTCTGAGTTATATTTGCATGCTACATTTACATTGGCAATTCATTTTCAGTTAATTTTTGTGAAGGTTGTAAGGTATGTTTCTAGATTCAGTTGTTTCAATACCACCTGTCAAAAGTTCAAATTCAACTGTTGATTGCTTTTAAATGAAATATTAAAAAAAATTTTCCAGTGGATGTATTTAGAGCTGATCTCAGCACCCTGTCTGTGTTCATGTCAGGGAAGCTACTTTCCTCCTTTCTTTTTAAATGCCCTCCTTTTGAACTTTATGTTGGTATTAATTAATTAATTAATTAATTTTTGGTACTGAGGATTGAACTCAGGGACACTCAACTGCTGAGCCACATCCCAGCCTTATTTTGTATTTTATTTAGAAACAGGTTCTCACTGAGTTGCTTAGCGCCTACTATTGCTGAGGCTGGCTTTGAACTTGCAATCCTCCTGCCTCAGCCTCCTGGGCCGCTGGGATTACAGGCATGCACCACCACACCCGGCTTGTAAATTTATTTTAAAGAATTTTGTGATTTTTTTTCTGATTTATGTTAAAACAATACAGTTTTATGAAATATTTGGAAAATGCAAGCAAGCAAATTTAAGAATGAAAGTCCAAATCATCCTTAATACTACTACATAAAATTGAACTATTAACACTTTTATTTATTTCCTTCCAGTGGTTTTTTTGTTACATGGGGGTAAGCTAAGTTGTACTCAGTAAATTATATTATACATCAAGTTATATGATCTGTTTTTCTCTCATTAAATAACATGATAGTTTTATCATGTCATTAAAATTGGCTTTTTGTTTGAGTGTATGCGCCTGTATGGCCAGGCCCTGTCACTCTGGCTAGTGTGTGTGGCTATAACAGGCTGTCTAATGATGACCCCTAAATTAGACTGCCTGCCTCTGCACTTGGGATAGCTATCACAAATTGCCCTTCATATATGATCATAAAATTTTGTATCTCTATCTGTATTTATTTAGTGTGGACAGTCAACTCAGATTTTGGCCAATCTAATAATAGGTATTGATTTTTATTTCCTTATCTCTCTCTCAAATCAGGGCTTTGTACCTGCTAGGTAAGTGCTCTATCACTGAACAACATCCCAGCCCCCTCCTCCTTTTGTTAAATTTTGAGACACAGGTGTCTCTTAAGTTATCCAGGTTGGCCTTGAACTTGAAATTCTCCTGCCTCTGGCTACCAGCTTTCCTTTTCTCTTTTTAAAAATGGGGTTTAGCATTTTTCCATGTTTTAAGACTATCTCTTTTTGTGTGTGTGTGTGAACTTTCAGTATCTTTTGCCTACTTTGCTGTTGTTTTAATGAATCTTTTAAAAAATTAACTTATAGTTTTTTAGTATCGGGGAGATAAGTCCTTTGTGATATGAACTAATTTTTTCAACTTTTTAAAAGGCCTTATTATATATAGATAGGTATTTTAAATTGAAGTCACACTGTAGGTATAATTTTGTGTTCCAAGTTTCAATCTTAAATTATATTACCAGTATTTGTAGTTTTCAAATAGAGCAGATTTTTACACCTCAGATGGGGAAACAGAGGGTGTTACCCTAATTCATTTGCCACTGGTGTTGAGCCAGTAGTGTGGAGTTGGGAAAGCACAAAATCCAGAGTCTGGTGACTTTGGTTTGAGTTCTGACTTTGCCTTGTACTGGTTATAACCTTGTTGAAGTCTCCTAACTTCATTGTAAAACAGATTATATAATACAGGTTCTCACAGAACATTTCGTGAAGGTCAGCTCAGGTAAATTCTGTAAAAGTGTTTGGCAACTCTAAAATGTTAGGCAATTATTTGTGTTGTATGCTGAGCAGTTTTTTTTAAAAACAATATTTTTATCCAAAAATGTTCTTTTTCAAAAATAGATCTATTTATTTATTTGTTTGTTTGTTTATTTATTTATTTATGGTGTTGAGAATCAAACCCAGTGCCTCAATGTGCTACGCAAACGCTCTACCACTGAGCCACAACCCTAGCCTACGCTGTGTAGTTCTGAACAAACTTGTCCTGTCTACCTCCCAGCACCAGGCCTTGGAAACTGATGTCTCTGAGCTCCATGAGAATTATGTAGTAAGAAGAGCACTTAAATAGTGTGATGGAAATTCATTTGATACAGTACTAGAACAGCAATAGCAAACTAAAAACCATAGATAGGTTTAACAAATGAAAAAAGGGATACTTTTTTTTATAGGTTTAACAAATGAAAAAAGGGATACTTTTTTTTAGAGAGAAAAGTTCTCCCATTCTTGGGGGACACAGGGATTAATGAAGGACAGGAAGATGTGATATATAAATGTTGAGAAGAAAGCTCAATAAATGTCATTGTCTAAGACCAAACTACATATTTGGAAACTGAATCTGAATGCCTTGAATTCATTAAGGTGGTTTCCTTGTAGGAGTTCACCCACTGCCTCATGCTTCAGCTACCAAGAAGCCTCTTAAAGGAACCGGTATCAAGGGTATTTGTCTAAAAGTGATAATAGTCCCACCCACTACTGGGGGTTGAACTCAGGGCCTCACACATGCTAAACAAGTGCTCTACTACTGAGCTGCATCTCCAACCCTGTTTTATTTTATTTTGAGACAGAATCTTGCCAAATTGCAATCCTCCTGCCTCAGTCTTCTGAGTAGCCAGAATTACAGGCATGCACTATTGTGCCTTGCAATAATATATTCTTTAATGGATTTTTAAAATGAGGGGTTGCATACTGGAATTGTGGCTTAGTGGTAGAGTGCTTGCCTAGCATGTGTGAGGCACTGGGTTTGATCCTCAGCACCACATAAAAATAAATAGATAAAATAAAGGTATTGTGTCCATCTATAACTAAAATTTTTTTTTTTTTTTGTAAATGAGGGGTTGTTTTTGTTACAGTACTCATCTTTTTTATTTTACATTAATCAAGAGATAGTACAGTCACATAGTTTAATATTCAAATGGCACAAAGCTGTGGTAAGCAGTTAGAGCACACTTACTGTGTGCCTGACTCTGTTAGGTACTTTATAGATTACAAGAGAAAGACTGAAATGTAAACAGTATGCAGGGAAGTCATCTGCTTTCTCCACTCTGAACAACCCAGCTTTCTGTAGGTATATGGTAACATTTAATACACAATGTTCTTTGTGTGTGCATGTTTGTTTTTGTGGTGCTGGGCATCTGTTGTACTGATGAACTGTACCCCAAGCCCATACTACTACTACTACTACTTTTTTGTACCGGGTATTGAACTCGGGGGCATTCGACCACTGAAACACATCCCCAGCCCTATTTTGTATTTTATTTAGAGACTGGGTCTCACTGAGTTGCTTTGTGCCTCACTTTTGCTGAGGCTGGCTTTGAACTCACCATCCTCCTGCCTCAGCCTCCTGAGCCCCTGGGATTACAGATGTGCGCCACCATGCCCAGCTACTTCTTTTTTTCCAGTTAGAATTATGTCTTAGAGTTTATTACACTATAGAATTGCAAAGGAGGAGCTTCCTCATTCTTTGTTGTATCTAAATAGCACTATATCATATGGACATACTATAGTTTTTTTTACCATCTATGTTAACAGTTCATTTTTAGTCCTTTGCTATTCCAAACAGTGCTGCAGTGAATACTTTTTGTACATAATTGTTTTGCACCTGTGCAACTTTATATGTGGGACTGGTTTCCTAGAAATGGGGTTCCTGGATCAAGGGTATATGTGTTTGTACTATCTCTTTTAGGAATATTATTTTGTAACCAGAGACAAATTACAATCATTTATTTATTTTGGTTCTCCCAATTTACATAAAAAAGACCTTTCACAGAGAATCATATTTTTGACCTCTGGAAACTTCTAGGAAAATAGAAATATTACCTGATCTCTGTTTCACTTAATTAACATGTGAAACAATTAGAATTAATATGTAAAATAATGTCTCCAGTCTTTGAAAGCCATTCATTCATCGTTACTAGAATACGGTTTCCCTGGAAATAGGGAAACCTTGCCTTCTGGAAAAGCGAGGCAGTGGTGTTTGCAAGTTACTTTTTAGCAGAGCCATTGTACATTTCAGTAATCCAAAAATTTATTAAGTCTTGAATGCTTTGGTTATGCTGACAAGGATATAAAAAAATTATCTCGGTGAATATTGAATTAATGCACACACAAAGATGAACAACAAAAGTCTTCTTGCCAGGTTTTTCTTTTTTAAAGTGCATGCATTTTGTAGTTTGTAGATGTTGGAAAAGAACAATTAGTGCTCATTTAGAAATGGGCCATATATAGATATTCGTGGAGTTTAGGGAATAAACAATTAATAATAGCAACAATAAAATCTGGAAAACTGGTCAAGGACAGAATCTTAACTGCGTGGGATGACCTGCCTTTTCAGTGTCCCTCTTACTCCAAAAGGATTTACATTTTATCCCTTTAAATTTTGTAAGCATCTTTTGAAAGTTTTATTGATGAGGCATGTTTTTATTAGGAAGCATGCTTATCAAAGCATAGAGTGTATCTAGAAGTGTTAAAGAATACCATACTGCAATGTACATTAATTAATTCAGATTATTTTCCACTTAGAACCTGGCTGAGATCATCTGCTGCAAAGTATCCTGTGCACATTTAATAGATCACAGGGGTTTATAGTGTGTTAGAGCTGGAAGGACCAGACCTGTGGGGATAATTTTAGCCTCACCCCATTTTACAGAGGAGGATAGGTTAGACTGTCCTCCTCTGGTCACAGACTATATATATCCCAGGCCTTCTGACCTCTAATGTAGTTTCTTCTGCACTGTGGTAGCCCCAGGGCAGTGGAGCATGAGTAGTGGTGGTGTGAGCCACATGGAAACCTCACCTCATTCAGTTTTACCTTATATGACCCTGAGCTCAGAAAAGATGGGAGAAACTGTCTTCTGTACTTGATACTTCATAATAGCTAAACCTCAATCTGTATTGTGACTCATACTGTAATGTTTGGTCACTGCTGTGAACACATTCTGTATAAACTTAAGTGGTTTTGTGATGTTTGCTGCCATTTATAGCATTGTTTTGGTGGCAAGCGTGGGAAACAAGCTAGGAGCTATACCCTACTTAAAACAAAAGCTTCTCGCTATTGTCTTTGTTAGGGATCAGCTATCTTCAGGAAAATAGGGGACCTGCAAGTTACATATACCTCTTTTGTCCTTCCCTCAGAAAGAGTATTAGTTACATAGATGAACAATCCACTATCCCATAATTCCCCAATCCTAAAATCTTTGAAAAATCTTTTGGAATTGATCTGAACTGATGGAAGGCTATTTATAGTCTCCATTTAATCCACCTAGTTAAAGTATTCATAATTTGGGCTGGTAAAATATTAATTTGTTTGATTTTGGGGTTTGATTACATCTTATACTATGGAGTAGGTATTATGTAGTTTAAGCAGCTTCCTAAAATTGAGGGATCTGAATTCTGAAATATCTAACTCTGAGGATCTCTGTTAAAGGAGTGTGCACCTGACCTTGGAATTATGCTCTACATAAAAGCACTTTTGTACTTATGTAGTTCTTTTGACAATCTTATGGGACGATAAGGCAGACATATTTTGGGAAAGTTTATAGTACTAGAATTGGAGGGTTCTTCAGTTAGTCACCCGAGTTGAAACAGGTAGAGTTAGAAGCTCTATTTACCATGGCGAATGCTAACCCAAGTCCCAGGCATCATGTCCTCTGTGACTTCCATCCTTCACCCTACTATACGGTCTTCTCTTCATCCTTTGACTTCCCCATAAACCATTTAGACATTTATCTGAGTACCTGTAGCAGTGGACTGTTACCAAGTTTACTTAGGTATTTATGTGCATTTTGAGGTCAGAAATGAATCTAGTTAATTTCTGTTACCATAACTGGATTAGGACAGGTGCTTAACAGTGTGTGGAGGAATTGTGGCAGAGTGTGCTTTGGGACTTGTGTTCTTTCCATGCCATGCTGCTGACTATGTAAGATATGTTCTTCATCCCAAATTATTCTTAAGAGTAAAGGATTTACTTACATATCACTATCCTTTTGATATTTTTAGTTTTTATTAGAGCATTATAATACCATAATAATGAGATTCATTGTTACATATTCATACATGCACAAAATATAACTATAATTTGATTTCATATCTCTCCTTCCCTCCCTTCACCTATTTTTTTAAAGACAGAAAAATTGTAACCAGTGTCTAATGTAATTATTTTTTGATAAGATATCAGTAGGATACATTTAACGGAATAATTAATTAATTAATATCTTTAGTATTGCATATTAAAGCTTCTTATGAAAATTGGAATCTTAAAGCACTTTTTAGTGTACTCTTAACCACAGGACAGTAACTCAGTGGTGAATTGTTATGCATTTCCTATGAAATAACACCAGGCAATTCTTGCACACCTAAGCCTGCAGAAGTACAAAATAGGGAAAGAAAGGAGAGTCAACTAATTTGCAGATTATGTTCCCATTAGCCATCTTCTTAAGAGTATTAAACTAACAACAACAACAACAAAAAAGATAAAATAAATACCCATTCTGTTACTGCCATCTATTTACACAACTTTTTCTTGAAATAAATAGCTTGCTACTGGATGGGGAAAAAATGTATATTTTTGTGCTGACAGGTGAGCTCTGAATGCCACCTTGAGCATAATTTTGACTTCTCTAGTCCCAGTTTTCCTTTCTTTTCGGGTTGTCATTCAGCCCTCTTCACTTTGCTTGAGCAAAACTTTTGGAGACATTTCTGTTTGTAATTTAATTTTTTTTTTTTGTTGAGAGTAGAGAAGTGCTGAGAGTTAAAAACATAGACTAGGGTTTAAGAGTAGCTGGAATATATCATCATAAACATAGTAGGTCCCGTTGGAGCAGGGGTTATGATTCGTTCATTGTTTTACTCCAGTTCCTGAATGATTGCTCAACACAGTCAGCAGGCAAGAACTACCTTTTAAATACATGGTATTCATCAGTTTTTGTTATCATTATTGTTTTCTTTTTTCTTTCTTTTTAAAAAATATTTTCTTGATTTTGATATTTCTTTATCATATATGAATTTTTAAACATTTACATTCTTAGGTCACAAGACTGCTCTTTAGACTCTTTACGTGAAGTTGTTTTTGACAGTAGAGGGTTGCTTCCTTGTGGGAGACCAAAAGAGGAAAGGTAAATCATGCTTTTCGATATGGGCTTACGCTCACTTCTGGTCTGATTCCAGTAAAAGTTTGAGGCAAGAGTAAACTTGGACAATAGAACTAGTCTTGGAGGATATAGCAAATCACCCTGCAACAAATTATATAACTGTGCTCTCTTCCTTATTGCCATTACTCTTTAAAACCCTGGGGACAAAATACAGTACTACCTCTCCATTGACCTGAAAATGCTCTTCTCAAACCACTTCAGTATTTTTTCAAAAACGCAGGTCAGATCATGTTATTGCCTCTCTTGAAAACTTGGAATTGGTACACCCCTACTTATAAAACAAAATGTGCATTCCTTGGCATAGCGTCTAAAGTCCCCCACAAGTAGTCTTGAACTCGCTCCAGCTTCATCTGCTTTATCATTTGTCTGCAAGAAACATATTCCAGGCACACAAGATTTTGATATTGTACCATTTGCTTTTTTTGTGTTTGTGCTGTACCCTCAACCCTATAATGACTCCCTTGTTCATTATTCCCTCTGTGTCTTTGTCCTGATTTTATTCTTATGAGGACACAAGTCATTTGATTAGTGTCCTTACTAATTTAGTATGAGCTCATCTTAACTTGATTACATCCATAAAGACCTTCTTTCCAAACAAGGTCATATTTGTAGGTATAGGAATTAGGACTAGAACCGTACATAACACATGGGTTTATAAATTTTAGAGAAGACTGTTTTGCTTGTCAGCTTTCAAGGGAATAATTCAGACTTTGACTATTGCTTTCTGCTCTTCATTAGTAGTTCCAAAAATAAGGTGTAGTTTCCATTCTAACCAGGCAGATTTTAGTATCATAGAATTTTAAAATCCAAAAACTTCCACTTGTAATTTTGTTTAAAATTTTACAGTAAGAAAAAGTAGGCCATCTTATTTTCTTGTGCTTAAAGTCATAGTGGGCAAATAATACATGGTCCCCTGAGACCAGATGTGGTAGTGTTTCCTTACTCCCAACAAAAGCAGACAAACAAGATTGTTTTGATTAAAATGCATTTCTCTGAAATGGTCAGTATTTTAAGGCAAACAGCCCAGGGCTTATTGTTTATTGAAGAGTTGCCCTCAGTCATATGGAGACTGTACCATTTGATATTATACCATTTGCTTTTTTGTGTGTTTGTGAGTTATCCTCAGTAAAGCCCCAGGAACTTTGTTCAGGGCTCACAGAAATTCCATAGTAAGTGACGATTAGATGTTGAAGTGACTGTGAATGAAAATATATTTGTCACGTGACTGCTACTACTAACTCAAGCCCTGTTAGTGTGGTAGGGAAAGGAGCTGGCGGAGTGCTGGGAATCTCCCTGGATTATCTCCTTTAATCTTCACAACATGCCCTATGATCTGCTAGGGAGACTTTCCCAAGGCTATAAAACTCGTGGGAGGCAGAGCTCAGATTTGATCCCAGGCCTTTCTTATTCTGAAACCCTCATTTAGTGGCCTTTGTCAGGTCTCTTCTTCCTTTACCCAACTGTGCAACTGTTAATTCCCTCTGCTAATATTAGAGATGATAAATGTCAAAATTATGGTTGGGTGTTAAACTAAAGAAAGTGGTCATATGAGAGAAGAATAGAGTTTTCCTTGTTTCTATAAAATACTTTTAAAACACTTGCGTCAAAAAATTGAATAATCTGACATATGTACTTCTCCTGTACCTTTTAGTTCCATCTTTTTTGATTGAAAAAGAACATGAAATTTTAATAAAGTCTTATAATCATTATTAAATTTGAATTATTCCTAGATAGGCTATCTTTGGTTTAATTGATATTTTGAAACATTCATCATAAGAATGGAACAACTTGTAAATTATAATGCTATTTTGGCAAAAATGTAATTATTGAGACAAAATAGAGTAAGAAAATATAAGGCAGTTACATCTTTGTTGACTTTTTTCACTCACTTCTAATAACTTCAACCTGTGTATTTTGATTTCTGTTTGTTTCTTTGTTGTGCTGGGGATGGGACCCACAGCCTCATGCATTCTAGTTAGTGCCCTACACTGAGCTACAGGCCCAATCCTTGGACTGTTTTAATACATAATTTCAGAGAGTGTTTTAATGGCCTTTTGTAATTTTAAATTCAGTGGTTTGAGTCACAGTCATCAGACTTTAGGTTGTGACAGAAAATGAACTTCAGGGAATAGTGCTTACTCAGGAATAGCTGGTTTCAAGTGCCAACAGGAGTCTGTGTCATTCCATTGCTCACCTACTTTTCCTCCACGTTGACTTCATTTTCAAACAGGCGCTTACCTCGTGATGGCAAAAATAGCCACCAGCAATCCTGGGATTACCATTTACAAGCTGAGCAACTAAGTTTTGGGACTGGCTCCCATAGCTCAGCTTAGGTCATGTGGCCATGTCTCATTGCCAGATCTAGAACTTGGACTACCTCTGGACTGAGAGTAGAGGAAAAGCGCTTTCCAAAATAAACTTGCCATGCTGTTCTCAAAATTAGGAGAAAAGAAGGCTGGGCATAAATTAGAACACAGGTTGTTGAAAGAAGGTACAATCAGAACTTTGTAATTTTTGCTGCTGGGATTTAAGAAAACAAATCTGCTGCACTAAAAGAGCATGTTCGTTTTTAACTAACCACTGCTAGAAAAAGGAAAGAACCCAAAATGCAGTTTGTGATTGGGTACCAGACTTTGTATTGATTTTCTTTAAAAATTACGATATTCACACTCCTTCAAAGACTTTAGAGTCCCTACTGTGTGTCACCCCCTGTGTGAAGTGCTTTACGTGTTTTATTTATCTGTACAGGTACTTTGTGAGGTCAGCATTACCATATTCATTGTCCTTAATCAAAGGAGATGAAAGGTCAGAGTGTTTGGATTGAATCCAGATGCGTCTAACTTCACTTATACAGTCTCTTACTTTTACAATTGTCTGTCCATCTGTTCCCTGTCTCTCTTACATCCTCCTCCAGCAGTCCCTGTCTAAGCACCTGGCACCTCGGTTCTGCCTCTTGAAGATGTCTCCAAGCCTCCCTCCATTCCTGTTGCTCTGGCCTTTATTAGGGAGGGCCTGAACTCTTCTCATACATTCTCTTTGGCGTACCTGCCTCTAGTCTTAGCTCACCCCCATTTTCCTTAGAGCAGCCCGGCTGAACTTTTAAGCAGTATGGATCTGATCTCAACAACCGTCTGTTTGCCTCGGCTTCTCCTTGCACTGAGAGCGAGATCCTGCCTCTGCTGCTTTCCGATACCTCGCCACACTCTCCAGGCTCTTTTTGTGTCTCTTCCCCTGGTGCAGCAGTCTTACACTTGCCACGTTCCTTAGTCTTCATAGTACATTCTTTATTCTCGTTCTCTCTTTAACTCTTACTTCTTCAGTTTTGTCTTTAAATGTCACTTTAAGTCCTCAGGGACTTCTTGCCTCTCCCACTCCTTCAATCTGGAAACCTGTGTCTCCCTCACTTCCTTTGCTTTTTCTTTTTGCACTTTTGACAGTTTTTAGCTGCACATTTACATACAATTTATTAGTCTGATATTCCTCATTAAACCTTTAATGCAAGGACTGTTTGTTAGTCACTGACTCTTTGGCATCTGCCACAGAGCCTCAAATGGGTGATGATTGAATTGATCTGAATGTGCCGAGAGCAGTACAGTTTTCATTATTGCTTTTTCTATAGTTCTCTCACTCTGATATCATTTATTACTGAAGAATAAACCTGTATTTTCTTCTGAGTAGTTTTGTCCCAGTAGCTTTTGGTCTGCTTAGGAACAAGCTGTGCTTCCTAGCTATAATCTTTAGCACTTCAGATGCTGTGCAGTGATGCACTTGGTTTTCAGAACTTCTGAATCAGAGCCAGACATAATAGGGGAAAATAATAATTCAGAATATATAACTTTTCTCAATGTGACCTGAGTGTGGGTGGCTGGAAGAGGGAGTGAGAAGGCTCTACTGACTTGTTCCACATGGTCCCCTGCTCAGTGACACAGAAGCTTAAGCACTCCTTTACTTCTGGTGTGCCATCCTCAGAACCCAGGCATCCAAATTTAGCCCTCTCTGCATGTCCTTGCAGTTTTTGGCTGCCATCTGTGCCCAAACTGGCTTTGGAAAGAGAAGCTTTCTCTCCAGTGATTTATTATTTAAAGCAGTCTTCCCAACCTTTCTCATGAAAACTGGCAGTACTTATAAGGCACCTTGGCATCCACATTGGAGGCCATCGCCCCTGATTCCTACATACCCCAGGTCCGAGGGGGATCACTATCATTCTTCTCTCTCTCTCTCTCTCTCTCTCTCTCTCTCTCACACACACACACACACACACACACACTCAAACACACTCAAACACACACGTGTTGGCTGAAACTTACTTGTCCATGATCATCCCAGGTGTTGGAGGTAACCTAACTTCTCTCTCCCTTTTTAATCCACAGTTGGTCATGTTCAGAGTTTGACTTGAGTGACATTCGCCTGATAGTTTACCAGGACTGTGAGAGGAGAGGCAGACAAGTGTTGTTTGATTCTAAAGCTGTTCAAAAGATTGAAGAGATGGCAACTCAGGTATGAAATGCTGATTTGCTTTCACCTTTATCATTTGTGCTTTTAACTGCCTTGTTTTGCTTTTCTTTTAATTAAAAATTTTTTTTTTTTTTTTTTGAGTTGGGGTCTTGCTACATTGTCCAAGCTGGGCTCAAGGGATCTCTCAGTCTCCTGAGTGCTGAGACAGATGTGTGCCTCCATGCCTGGCTTTTAACCACTTCATTGACCCATCACTTATTAATCCATGATTATCTTAAAAGTATATTGCATGCTATTCATGGTTTAGAAAAAAACATAAGCAGACCCCTCTTCCCTAGCTAGCATGCACATGTTCATTAACAAACACACATGAAACTGTTAGTGGGTAATCATGACAAGAGATGACAGTGTATTTAAATCTTCCTGGAGGTGAATTTGCTGGTCAGTTTCCATCCAGTAGGATTTTTGTATGTCAAGCATGTGAATCAAATGTAGGAAGAAGGCAGAACTCTGAAATGCAGAAAGCAATAAAGCGTTTGCCTGAAGAGAAGTAATGTATCATTCTTTCCTGTGTTTCTCATAGATATTTAAAGTATTGTATAGTATTAGGTTAAACAAATTTATATAGCTTTTTTAACATAAAGTGCCCATTTTCATCTTCTAAAAGAGTGTTTTTCAACCATATTTGACCAAGGAAGATTTGATTCATTTAATTTTTTTTTAATAGAGAGTGGTATTGGTGAGGTGGGGCAGAGCTTGGAGGGGTAGGGTGAGGCAGGTGAGTGGGGCTAGCTATGGGGATAAAAGAACAGTTTTTTACCCTTTTGAGCCAGAATAAGAAAGGTGAGAAGAGTCTGGTCCTCCTTGAGTCTTTGGCTGTCAGTCCAAGGTACTGCTAAATTATGATCCTTAGGCCTTTCACTCTCTTTTCAGTATTTGTGCAGATGCTTACAGATTAAATACCTCCCTTTGTACTCATCCCTTTCATGCTCAGTAGCTTGCTACCCATACTGAACAAATTCTGGCAGTTTGTAGAATGTCTGCCCTAAGTTAATGAGCAGTTTATAGCTTGGTCTTTGTCTCATGGGGCCTAGGGGCCCTGCTTTCGATAACGATCACTTTTGCAGAAAGGAAGTGTTTGAAGGCAGTTTAGCAAGGTGGATTCCACAGCACTTCAGGTGGAATTGTACCAGGTAGCTAATCATTATAGAAGTTGTTGGGCTTGTTAGGTAGGTGGAGGAGCAGGTGAGACGTCTTTTGGTAATTCACTGTAGGTTTTAATTGTGGATTGGAATTAAAAGCTTTGGTGAGCCAACATTTGACCCTTTATTGGTGGACAGGAGATGGAAACCCCTTTTTCCCTGAATACATCACAAAGATGGTTTAGTTGAGGACACACGTCCCATCACTAGGGCTGCTATGATGGAGGGGAAAAATCCTCACTGGTTTTCAAGCGAACTGGAATTGTCAGAATAGCAGAGTAGTGATAACTCTGTAATCTGGAACATAGGCTTTCTTAGAAGCACTTGTTTAATCAAAAAAGCAGCTTAGGTTCAGGAACATTTGTAGCTTACCCGAGACTACACAGAATCCAGCTGGTGCTCTGCTCACTACCAGGTGCTGTGTCCAATTATAGACTGTTGACTGTGTTGTTCGCCAGCCAAAGGGTCCCACAGTCTGTGAAGCAGGTGGGACTTCCTGTCATTTTAGGCTCTCTGAGGGACTATGTTTCTGGCATAAGTGGCGTTAAATAACAGCAGTACAACTTCAAATGCCATCATTGCTGGAGTGATTGTTGTGGACCAGCACATTTTATGTTTTCCTTATATTTTTTTCCCATTTTCACCCTCACCCCCACTTGGCAAGCACAAAATGTCATGAGTTTGTATAAAACACATGACTGCAGGCATTTGCATTAGACCACCAGTGTGACTGTCACACTGAAGATTAGATAAGCTGCAGTTGCATTCATGGTTTTCCAAGCAAAAGCTGTATAAGGAAAAAAAAATAGTTCAGAATAGAAACTGCTTCTCATAGATGCTGCAGGATGATTCTGTAGGGAACGATAGCTTCTGGTGGAAGATGAAGTAAAAAATTAATGGTGGTAAATCTTTATACCTTCATGTCACTATCATAAGAAATTAGCACTGAACCCTGTTGAGGGAATATGGAGTAGATAATCCTCTGTCACCTCTAACCTTTAAAGACCATATTTCCATCACATGCTGTGTAATTAACAGTAGCTCCTGTTTCAGGGTTTGGGCTTCATCTTTCACAATTTCAACCTCGTGATTTTCTTTCCTGATACCTTCAAAGAGATACTAGAAGAGGTGTGTCATGAAAAACACAAGCCCAGCCTGTCCAAATTAATAGTTTGTTGTCTTAGTTCCATTTGCTTGTTTAAAATTTAGACTTAAATCACCATCTTTCTCCTCATCATTTTCATAGTTTATGATTTTACATGATTAACTAAAGATTTTTTTAAGAATTGAAAACCTTCGTTATCATTTCATGAAATACAAAAGCTGGTAATTAAGGAGAATAATGTCTAAATTCACTAGTTTTTGTGTAGTACCTTCAGCACTTCCCCTCCCCAAATATTATAGGCTCCAAGGAATCATATTTTTGTCATAATTTTAAAGAAAAAGTCTATGAGAGCTCCTGGTTTTGAATGTAGTGCAGGTTCCTGCACGGTTTGACAAAGGAATTCCCAGTGAAGAGCTTGTTGATGAAGCCTGATATACTTAGTATCCTTTACCTTGCTTGCCTCTCTTAACCCAGAAAACAGAGGATGTCCCTGTGAAAACGTCAGCCAAGTGCTGCCAAGGAAGTAGCAGCAGCAGCAGCAGCAGCAGCAGCAGCAGCAGCATCTCTTCCCATAGTTCTTCTGGAGGATCTTTACAACACACCAAGGAGCAGCTTCCAAAGTACCAGGTAAAACATGCCTTCTGTAGGAACACCCCATGGGTTGAAGTAATTTACTGTAACTTCTCCTCAGGGGCTAATGCCTGCTGGAGGGTTCTACTTCAGGAATGTGAGAACAAGTATTCAACAGAGTGATCCTAAATGTTTCACATCAGTGTTGTTTTCACACTTTGTCTTTTATCTCTATAAAAATTGTAATCCAGCAGAGATGATACAGCATAATACATACTGAATGAGGAAGAAATATTGCAAACGAGGTAAATTTTTTTTTGTTTCCTTTGCTGTTATTATTATTTTGATCCAGAATAATAAACCTATGAACTCCTAAAGATTCTTTGAATGCATATGGGCATCCTGAGAAGGTAGAACTTGCCAGTGAAAGAAGAAAGTTTTGTCTAGCAGAAGAAATAAATAGTAAGGCCAAACTTGAGAGTGAAGGTTTGAGGGCTGGTTTGGCATTCTTTTTTTAAAATTTTATTTATTTATTTGTTTTAGCTGTTGATGGACCTTTATTTTTTATTTGTATGCAGTGCTGAGAATCGAACCCAATGCCTCACGACATTTGAGGCAAACGCTCTGCCACTGAGCCACAACTCCAGCCCAGGTGGCATTCTTTTACACTGTGAGTTGTGTGTTTGAGGAGGTAGAGGATAGGAATGAGGGCCATAAAATGAGAAACATTGACTAATTAGATACAAAAGTAGAAATGTTTTGTAAATTTTGAATAGTAATGGCAGAAGGGCATTAATTGATGGGTGATGTACCAAACTTTCTCTTTTAAGCCCATGTAGAATCTTGCCTTCTGTGTTGCTGAAAAAGCAAAGCCAGGGTAATTACCAGCAGCCACAGGCCCATAGGAGTGTGTTAATTTCGTAATCAGGACTTGGGCCATGCATTTGCCCTTATTGTACAGTGCTTTGGGGGGTCTCAAGTAGTTTGTAATTTAAAAATTATAGAGTGAAATTTTCAGCTAGTTGATAATTGCAATTTATATCCCAAGAAAAAAAGCAGATTATAAAATTAAGAAGGTTATTAGTAAATAAGGTGATAGCCAGATGGTTTCTATCTGCATGTGGTGGGAAGAGGTTGATGTGAGCTCTAATCCAACAGAGGAACCTGGTTAATAAGACTGGTTGGTTTACTTTATCTTTCCACCTCTGCCATCTTGTGTAAGTAGGTTATATATGTGTGTCAGTGTGTGTATATATATGTATGTGTGCATTTGGAGTTTTAGTAAATGAAAAGAAACACGGGGGCATAGCTTAGTGGTAGAGCATCACCTAGTATGCACAAGGCCGCACGTTTAATCTCCAGTGTTGCAAAAAGAAAAAGAAATGAAAACAATTCAGTGGAGAATGTTGAGGTTGATCCCCATGTTTTTCCTCAGATAGAAAGCACACTGTCAAAGAGTCTGACTGATGGGTTAGGGTGCAGGGAATGTTACTTTGTTTCAAGCTATGCTGGGGTGCCTGTGGAACACTGGTTTGTTCAGGATATTTCTATCCTGTCCATCATTGTGTCCCCAGGACTTAGCATATGTACTTAAGACTGCTATATCCCAAAGGATTCAGATATAGGATTTTTAGAGCCCGAGGAGAGGTCTGGGCCTAGAGATAAAAATGTAGCAGGTATTCCTATGTGCATAAAAATCAAAGTCAAAGAATGTTTGATTGAAAATGCAGGCAGTGAGCAGAAGTGCCCTCCAGGGAACAACCATGTTTAAGGGATGATTTCAGAAAGAAGAGATTGAAAAAGCAAAGTAGTAGTTTTAAGAAAACAAATTGGAAAGTGTCCATTAGATTTGACAGGAAGGTGAAAGTTATCCTTAGAGCAAATGAAATCGATGGAGCATGAGAGGTGAAGTTAGGCTGTGCTGGTTAAAAAGCAAAGAGAGGGTTGGGGTGTAGCTTGTGCATAGCACCACCAAAATATAAAAGTAAATGAGAATATAGTCCATCCTTTCGGATAACAAAAAGGCATGAAAAAAAATGGTTCGATGTTGGGAGAGTCAAATATTTTTGAAATATTTTTGTATAATTTTAGAACACTTGGACCATCTGTTGTCTTTTGTACCTGCACAAAACCCTGCCTGCACTAATTGACATTTTTGATCAAGTCTGTAAATTATTTGATTGAATAATACTGAATTATATTTCTTCTCAGGATGAGTTCTTAGTACCAAGGGAAGATTTACCCTGTTTCTTCCATAATATAATCTATTTAGAATTTATAAATGGAAATAATGATAATCTTTTTCTTATAATAATGTTAAAAATGATTTCTAATGAACACTTGGATCCTATAAACATAATATGTTTAAAGAAAGAAATCAAGAACATTAATAATAATTTTGGGGAAAACCCAGGCAATCAACATTACAGATTGTGATTGTAAGATGACCAACTCCAGGTTTAAGAAATAATTGTAGTTACCCAGTAAAGAGGGACCCCGAGATTAATAAATCTTGTTTTCTTTTTTTTACTTCTGCACCATTGTATATTTTTCCTTTTTTTCTTGAAGTTTTAAAAATGTCTTTATTTAGCACAGCATGATTATACATGACAGTGAATCATTGTCACATACTATATGTGCATACAACATAACAACATTGGTGCTATTGCATTGCATGTCGCATAGTTCCACATACTGACTTTGACTTGGTTTCTTTTGTGTAGTACACAAGACCAGCTTCCGATGTCAACATGCTAGGGGAAATGATGTTTGGCTCAGTCGCAATGAGTTATAAAGGCTCCACCTTAAAGATACACTATATACGGTGAGTTTGAACTTCTTTTTCTACAGTTTTGAGAAGTATGGTGATATTATATTTGAGAAATATGGTGATAAGTATGGTGATACCGACTCCGTAATTTAAAAATGCACTTCTTCCCCCATCCATCCATCTATCTATCTATCTATCTATCTATCTATCTATCTATCTATTTATTTTCCAGTTCTCCTCCGCAACTGATGATTAGTAAAGTTTTCTCTGCTAGAATGGGCAGCTTCTGTGGAAGTACAAATAAGTAAGTCATATTTTTGTATGTGTCTTTTTCTATATAGAGTAACTTTTTGTGGGCCATCAGACGTTTTGAAATGAGAAGCAAAATGAATCTAGATTAACAGAAGGGTTTTAAAGGGTTAGGCAGTATCCAGTAACATTGAGCAGGGGAAGGACTTTGACTTTCTTGGGTATCCTTAAAGACAAAGCAGCATCTTTATTTTGGGTTGCCTTCAGTTATCCACTACATTTCTACAGGCAGCTACCAAGTTTTAATTTTCTGGAAAATAGAAGGGGAAAAAAGGAGTAACTATATTACCAATTTAATGCCATTCCACAGTATTATTTTGTCTTTAAAAGTATGTATTTCTGAAGGATTGAAGTACATAATGACTTTTTCTGGGAAAATCACAGTGTGTGGTAGGAGGGTCGTCTGTACTTGCTATCTATTCTGAGCAGTCAGTGTAGCCTTTGTGATTGATAGGTATTTGAACCATGTAATCATTTGATTTGCCCCTCTTTTTGCACTTGTGCATAGACTAAAAATACTGAAATGTTTAACTTAAATTTTTATCACAATGCATTTATTTATACATTTTGAACTTTCAAACAGAAATATTTCATATGCTTGTTATATTTTGTTATATATTTAAAGGAAGTACTTAGTATAAATAAGGGACATTCCTAGATGTTAAATGAATAACCCCGGGAAATTAAAATGTTATTCCTCTGCATCTTTGGATACCTCTGAGTAAAAATTTTGCTTTATGCTACAACAAAATAGTTTGAACACTTAACATTGGGCTACCATGACTAAAGCCAATGTGAGAATTGATGTTTATTTATTATGAGATATACTTTTTTTCAGCCCCTTGAAATTACCTGAATGTTTGTCACACTACTGCCCTATAGTAAAATATTGAGCTCAGATTTAAGTAAAAATTATTTGGCTTCATTATGCTACATTATCCTTAAAGTCTTGATATTTATTTTCCTGTTAAAGAATACATTATTGTAATAGGGGCTAGGGTTTTAGCTCAGTAGTTGAGTGCTTGCCTAGTGTGCATGAGGCACTGGGTTCCATTCTCAGTGCCATATATAAATAAATCAGAAGAATACAGTATTAAAATCTATTTCCCTCACATTTTTATGAGTAATTCTAACTTTTTAGAAGTTGTGAAATCAAACTCCTAAGAGAATCATAATTTCTGATGCATCTCACCCCTGAAAAAAGTTGCTGAATTATTCATAGATGTTAATCAAGAGTTAAAATTAATTTTATTTTGAGGGTTTATGTAAAACCCTTGAAATGAATAGCAACATCTTTAGTGTCAGTTGCTAAAGCAGAATTTAGAAATGAATAGCAGTATCCTAGGTGTCAGCCACTGAAGCAGAATTTAGAGTTTGTTGTCCTGTTAAAGAATATGAAATTGTTAGGAATGCAATTATTTAGTTGTATGGATCTGGCTACTTCTAAAAAGCTTTTATTTTCCTTCAACAAATTCTCCTTCACTTGCCAATTTAATTTCCTTTGGTAGATGTGAGACTATCAAATACAGTTGTATGCATTTGGGTGTCACTCAGCAGTTGTATATATTTGGGAGTCCACTAAAAAACAGCTTTTTATTAGCCTGTTGATGTTTTTCTCCTCTCTTTGCTTTCCTCTTCCTCGCCGGATTTAGCTTGCAAGACAGCTTTGAGTACATCAACCAAGATCCTCATACCGGAAAACCAAACACGAATCAGCATAGTTTGGGTCCTGGTCGTGCCGGAAGTAACCTAGGTAAAATGAGACACGCAAACAGATTTTTTCTCTGAATACCACTATTATGGGTGTGTTTTACTTTATTTGAGTTGGTTGTGTTGTGTTGTTTTGGTTTGGTTTTGCATTACTTTTAATCGGTATTTATTTTTGTGTATGTGTGTGCTTTGTTTGCCGTCCTCTGTGTGTCTGTCTCCAGGTCTGCTGCAAGCATGCAGCAGCAAACTGCTGCAGGGGGCAGCTGAAGGAGGACCTCTCCGGCTCACCCGGAGTGCTTCTTTCTTTGCAGGTTTGTGTGGAATGCTGAGTACAGTGTGACCCACACACATTAATAAATCCTATACTGGTTCTCAGAAAAAGTCCTATTTGTGCTTTCCTAGAAATTCAAGGGGCTCTTGTGATAAGAGACATAATTTCAAATGCAGCCAAATTCATGATGTTTTTGAAAATTCATCTCATGAACCTCTATAGTAAATGTCTCTACTAATATCCCAGGGTAAGCTGATTTTGATCTGAAATGAGCCCTTAGGGTTTCTAAGACAATTCTTTTTTCTGATTTTCCTGGGCCTCTTTTGCTGCTATGAACTGTTTCCCTTTGCCGTGGTGTTTTCTCTCCATTTGTTCACTTGCATCCTTATCTGCATGGAGTTTTTTTAAAAGTCACTGTAATTAAAGAGCATGGAAGATTGATCAATCTCTCTCTCTCTGTGTCTCTCATTTAAATGATGTAAATGCAGTTTCTAGGTTCTTCACAGTTATAATCATCGAGGTGTTCTAACATTTCACTGGCCTTGCTAGCTGAGGCTGTTCAATGTGTATTATAGTCTTGGCATGATTAACAAGTGTGGGGGATCTTCATTACTAATGTTTAAGATTGTGAGTATGGCAAATGATATTTTTCATTCTGTTCTTCGTATTCTGAAATATGCTAAACACCATAGTTAACTGACATACTAATGAAACTGACACCCTCCCACCTACTTAGAGTGAGGATAACATGTTGATATACTCTCTTTAAAATTGTGAAAATAAACATGTTTCAGAAAATAACTTGCAAGTACAACAATCAGGCAGGACACTGGGCTTCTTGTACATTATAAAACTTACTGAGCAACATTTCATCTGCCTTGCAGCTCATTAAGAGTACAACTCCAGCCAATCTAAAGTCTTCCTATAAGTTTTTAATACTTCAGATTTTCCAAAATTCTTGCCAACATATGAGTTTTTCTAAGTAACTCGACAATAGTACTGTGTATGGGTGTATATGGAAAAGAAGTAGAGGAAGAAATATTTGAAAAGGAATATAAGTGTTTTCTGTCTGCCAAGAGAGTGGGTTATAAATAGAAACATTTTTTGAATTTATGAAATGGTTTTCAAGTATTTCTCTTCCCTAAGTTGCCTACAGTTACTACTGAAACTAATTATAAAGCATTTTGAAAATATAGTGCTATGTAAGTACTACTATTAATGAGGAAAATAGTTAAAAATATTCACTTGAAAAATGATCACTGTATTATCTGCACAATTAGTTTATGATACAGGATTTTTTAAAGGGTGGAATTCATTCAAAAAAGTTTATGTGCTTCAGTAGGATAAAGGCAGATACTTCTGTTTTCTTCTTTCTTTCATCATCTATGTATTTAATTTTGCTTTCTAGTTAATCTCTATAATAAACAGGCCAATCACCAATAGCAGTAGCCTACTTTGAAATGTAAAGATTACGGCAGTCATTTTTGAAATTTTTGTATCTTTGGATTCAAAACGTCAATAACATGTTTTCCTTGTACCTTTATCTCAGCACACAGCACCCCAGTTGATATGCCAAGCAGAGGACAGAATGAAGACAGGGACAGTGGCATTGCTCGATCAGGTATTTCCTTTTATTGGTTTAACTAATGCAGTGAACTATCCATAAAGATTAAAAAAAAAAAAAAAGTTACCCATTTTCTGTTTTTCCAACTTTTTAAGCCTCATCCTCTATTTGTTGTTTTGTTTTTTTCTCCATATTCTCATGTCCCAAGATTTAAAATTTTGACGTGTAACATCTGGGAATGATTATGCAACATAAACTAGTCTTATATCCAAATTCATATGAGACTAGTGTATGCTGAGAAATCTCTTCCCAGAGTGAAGTTTCCTTGAGTCAATAATACTGGGAATTTGTTTGCTGACTTCTGTGTATACAACCAGAGGAGGGAAAGTGTCTGCGAAAATAAATCTTTGAACAACAGTGGAAGTGCCTGCCAACTGACCTGATCACCCTTTCTTCTGTCTTAGAATACTGATCTAAGTTGTGTCTCAGGTACCTTTCTGTTCTTCCAGAAGTCCTAAACTTTACTTTTTCTTTTTAACTAGCCCTGAACTTTCTAATACTGCTTTTAGGATCCCATGGTTTCTGCTTTTGTACATGATGCTGCTTTTGACTTTTGATTTGTGGTTCAGATCTGAGGTAGGTTCTATGTTAGAAGAGAAGTAATCCAGGGACTTAGGTGTGTGGGGTTTACCTGATGATTACACATCCTGTAGGCCTCCTCTATCTTCCAGTGAGTACTAGGAGCATGCTACTGGTTTCTCCTCTGACACATGGCTCCTTCGACCAAGAGGCCAACCAGCCAGCAGTCCCTGCACAGACTGGATCCAGACCTTGGGTGCCTTTCCTCCTGGCCTTTCATTCATTTGTGTTTCCGCCTCTTGCTCTCAGACAGTGCCTCAAAAATCCTTGTTTCTTCTGTGTAATATCAGGGCCCTTCTCCCATTCTGTCCAGCTCTGCTCCCAAGTTGTTAAATGAAATGTATTGTTACTGAATCTCCCTGTTTGGCATTTAATATTTATATATGAAAGAGATGATGGAGAGGGCTGCTAATGCCCCTGAGTGGCAGTTTGCTCCCCTTGCTGTCATTTATATATATGCATATGAATGTATATGTTTATATTACACACACATATGTAACATACATATATGAATAAAGTATATAGTGTTTTATTAGTTGTTAAAATTGATTCATATTGGTATTCATTATCTTCTCTGTGAAGTTGGGCTAATAACCTTTGGTCTGAAACGTAGCTCCCATTGATTAGACTTGTATAATTTTCACTTAAAATCTGAAAAGGTAAAAGGCAATATGTGATGTGCAAGTGAACTGTTTTTCTTTTGTCATATTTAATGATACTCATGGTAATTTCCTCATTTCTTGTGGGTCACTGTCAGCTGAACTCTTGAGTTCCATCAGTTACTCAAAAGATTCTGAGTGTGCACTGAAAAACCCTAGTGTCCTAGTGGCCCTCAGCCCAATGCCATTCTCGGTCCCCAGTGATAGGACTGGCACTGGACCGACTTTGCTGTGGTTGAATTCCAAAGCAGAAAGGTGAGAGCTTTTCACCTGTCTATGGGGGAAGGAACATGAGTAATGTTCCACCAGGGCCTCCTCTGAATGCTCATGTCACGGGATTTCTGTCCTGTTGTAACCTTATTTTACTTTTTATACCCCTTGTTCCAGAAAAGATTCAGAGATTTTTAGGGAACTAATACCAGCAGAAACATTATTAGAAGAAAGTTTGGATTTTCCTAGGTAACTTTAGTTTATAATATAATTGGTAAAATTAGTTCATGTTGTACGAATCTAAATGGCAACTTGTTCGATATTCTTTAGATTCTATATTGCTCTAAAACTACTTTTCCATGCCTTTTGAGAAGCAGGAAAATTGAGTTCACATTAAAGTACAAGTCCATGGCAGCCAGAGCCAAATGTTTTCTTGTAGTCCACGAGAGGGGTTTGGAACTAACCAGATCTGGGAACTGGGGACAGTATGATACAAAGGTTAATTCTGATAATGAAAGAAGACTGGCTGTGTTTGGTAGTTTGGCAATCTGTATTTCCAATCTCTGCTTCTCCTGTTGAGAGGACGGGGTCAAAGGGGATGGAAAGAACTGCCAGTGCCCCTGAGAGGGGTTTTGCTTCCCTGGCTGTCCTGGTAGATGTGCTTACCTTTAGGTTCACACCTGGGAACTGCTCTGATATCCCTGAGTCTACATAGACTAGTGTGAGCTTCACATCTTTGGTGGGATTAAGAACTCTGTTAACGTAAGAGCTCTTTTATCTTCTTATTGTAATCCATTCTCTACTCCTTATTTCCCACCTTAAATTGTGGAGGAACCAAGATCTCGGTTCTAAAACAGAATAGGAGCTCCAAATATTAGAGTTAAATTAGCAGAAGAAGTAGAGAAAGTAAGATGGTGTTTATTGTCTTTTAATTCTGTAATTTTTAACTTCTATCTAAAGAGTAGAGAGATAGGAAAAGTATTGTTGTTGTTATTGTTGTTTGATACTGAGGATTGAATACAGGGGTACTCAACCACTGAGCTACATCCCCAGACTTTTTTTAATATTTTATTTAGATATAGGGTCTTGCTGAGTTGGTTAGTGTCTTGCTAAGTTGCTGAGGCTGGCTTTGAACTTGCAGTCCTCCTGCCTCAGCCTCCAAGCCGCTGGGATTACAAGCATTCACCACCGTGCCCAGCAGGAAAGTTTTTAAGGTAGATTTTATTGTTAGAATAGTTATAGATTTACGGCAAAATTTGGAAGATTTTTTTCACAGAGTTCTCTTATAACTCATCCTCAGTCTGCCCTGTTATTAACATCTTAATATTAGTGTATGAATTATGACAATGAATGAGCCAATATTAATATTAGTGAAGCATGACCATTAGCCAAAGACCATAGTTTAGTTATTTCCTTGGTTTTTACTTAATGCCCTTCTATTCCAGGACCACATTACACTTATTGGTCAGGTCTCTTCAGGCTTATTTGGCCGTGGTGGGTTCTCAGACTTACTTTGTTTGTGTTAATCATGACAGTCTTGAGTACTGGCTAGTTATTGTGTAGAATGCCCCACTATGAGAATGTTGGAAGTTATCCTCATGATGAGGCTGAAGTTGTGAGTCCAGGGAGGGAAGACCACAGGGGTAAAGTGCCATTTTCGTCACATCAGGTCAAGGCTACCTACTGTCACTGTGCCTTGTGACCATTGACACTGGCCTTGTTTACCTGGCCAACGTGATATTTGTCAGGTTTCTCCACTGCAGAGTGACTGTTTCCCCCTCTCCATACTCTGCTTTGGTAAGATGTCACTATCCACCTATGGAGTGGGGAATTGTGGTCCTCTTCCTTGAGAGCAGAGGCTCTCCATAAATTAGTTGGGATCCTTCTGCATGGGAGAAATGTTTCATCTTCCCATTTATTTGTTTATTTGGTTATTATATCAGTATGAACTCCAGGATATTTATTTTTTTACTTTGGATTATAATCTAATAGTACTTCATTTTAAAAAATTGCTGTAGCTCAAATCATCCCAGCTTTGGCTATTGGAAGCTCTTTTTCTTAATTCCTATGCTCCTTTTATATACCCCCATCTATGTTGGGGGTGCTAGTTTGAGCACTGTCTTACATTCTGTGCTACAAAATGCCATATATATATTTACACACACACACACACACACACACACACACACACACACACACAGAGTCATCTTCTGTATTTTTTTTTTGCCCAAGTCCCAGAGTTAGTTGTTTCCTCATTCATAGAATGTTTGTTTCTTGGGGTATAAAGGGGAAATACCTTTTCATTGTATTTTCTTTTGGATATTTTGAATGTATCTTCTGTGCAAAGATAAATTTTAAGAGATTATTTTAGTGGCATAGTTGGTTATTTTAAGTAAGGCCTTGGAAGAAAAGAGAGGTGGGTTTCTGGCATACTAAGCAGATTGCAGGCTCAGTGACTAACAGGACATGGGTTTTAGGGGAGAAGTAAGAGAGAAAGCATGACTCTTCAGTTTCTGACTTGAGAAGACAAGCAGAGGATAATGTGGTGACATTACCCAATGTAGGACAAGCCAGAGGCCCTTCAGGGAGACAGAGAGTGAAATAATTTTTAGCTAGAAGCGTCCACAAATTCTTCACTTGTGAGTAGCCTGCTGTAATTTAGAAATAGAAAACTGACTCAAAAGAGATGAGTCAGCTGAAATTCAGAAGACTTGGATCTGCGAGCAGCATGAGGTTCCAAGGGCTGGGATTGAGACAGCATCATCATTGAGCCTTGTCATCTGCCCATAGTTCAACTCTAGGCTTTCTTCATCAAAGTCGGCAAATCATAGTAAGGAAAACGATTTTCCCATTCTTTTTGTAGCTGCATTTCTTCAGTCTTCAAAAGTGGTAAAACAAATAGGTCGGTATGAGGAACACTTGTAGTATGTACTTTTCAAGTGACTCTACCAGATAAGAATACACATCTTCAAAGCGTTCAGATAAAACTTGTGTTTCAGCCACTCTGCAGATACAGAATGGACTCTGCCCAACATTTGGTTTGGATCAAGACTGATGATATCACATACACATACTGTAAGGATGTGGAAAGGCTTTTTACTCACATAATGAGGGTTTTCTGGAGAGAGTAGGTGACTTCCCAAGTTGGCCAGAAAAGAGCTTGAGAGAACAGGGAAAAGAGACTAAACTGGGGTTTTCTTGGTGGTAAGACTGTGTGAGTGTTTCTGCATGTGGTTTAAACCTCCCACTGGCACCAAAAGAGAGAGCACCTGGACTTTCTCATCAGTTTGCTGAGAGGGAGCAGAATGAGGCCAGGGGGATGGGATGAAGCTTCAAAGCCATCAGCAATAGAATATCAAAAATGAAGTCAGATTCCTCACAATGTAGGTCACCATGGAATAATGCACAATGATGTCCCATTTGTACCTGAGCCTCTTGCTGACTTAACTGATTCAGTGCTTAGTAAAGAGAGGAGCAGGAGTCAAGAGGACGACACTGCTCTTTATTTTTTCATTTTGTTTTTTGGTGCTAAGAATGCATTCTACCACTGAGTTTCATCCCCATGTCTTGGTATTATTTTTTGTGTAGGGGAAAGGCCCTACATGCTGTTGACGTTTGCACCTGTGCACATAGGCAAAAGCTTGAACTTAAGCATGAGTCTTGGTCACATAACCTGAGATCTTTCTGGCACATAAGAAGATAGGAGGACTCTGAGGAGCTGCTAAGAGGGCATCTCCCACTCACTTCCCTGTCTCCCCTGGGAGGCTGCCATGAGACAATTTCTCTTCAACTCCACAGTTCTGATAGGGGACTTCTGCCCTGCCCTCTTCAAATAGAATTGCAGAATATAAAAGTACTTAGCTGCAGTTTAGAACGAGCTCCCAGCAATGAGTGTCCCCCAGCTTGTACTGCAAGCATTGATCCCTTTTGTATTGTTACCATTTTGGGTGTGGGACAAGTATCTTTGGGAGCTGGTCCCTTTGGCTTAGTCTTTCTATCATCTAGGTGATAAACATCCAGGTCTAAAAATGTCTGCTTGTGTCTCTGCTGTTGAGGATCTGGGCCTTGACCTTGCTTTGCTTTGCTCATATTATATTTGTTTGATGTCCTGTAAGGTGTCTTGGACAGAACTTAGTTTCTTTATTTCTTTCCACTTCGTATATTTCAAGTTAGACCTTTGGCATTTTCCTGGAGTGAATATTTGCCATCTTCACTTTCACAGGCTTGATGGCTTTTTCTTTCACTTTAGCTTTTTCGGTTCTAAACTTGCATTCTTATATACCTGCTTAGGAAAAATTAGAATCAGAAAGTAATGAAAGTAGCAGTCAAACCCATAAGGGATCTAGAAATAAATCTAAGAAAATGTGTGATATGTGATGGAGAAATCTTAAAACTTTATTAAAAGACCTAATTGGGTGGAGTGAAGGATCACATTTTACAAATTAATCTATAAATTCAGTGTAATTTGAGTTAAAATCTCCTGTGAAGTCAGACTAAACTTCTACTTCATATGGAAGAACAAAGGACCAAGATTACATATTTTTCATAAGTTTTTGTAGGTACTTCATTCTTAGATCCCAGACTCTGGATAATAGACAAAAGTCAAAAAACTTGGTAAATAAATGCAGAGAATGGATTGATCCCCTAGGGTGGACTAGAGTTTATGTCCCAGATAAGAAATTAAAATTTGAGATGTTTTGAAATCATGGTAGTGAGAACATTGTCTTTTTTATTATTCAGGGGGCTTTATAGGAATTTTATTAAAACTTAAAATGGCATTTTTGATGACCTTTTAAACTCCTAAATTAATTTTGTGGTTTGGGAATTAAAATGTGTTATGTGTAATTTGATTTGCCAATAAAATAATATGCTCGGTCTATTAAAAATGAAGTTTTCCTCTTAGACAATAATAACAGCTCTATTCATTGACCCATTAAATGCTTCTATTTTGTTGTTTTTAGAGTGTAATTACATACTAGATTAAGTCATCTTACATATTTTCAAGTTTCTAAGCAAAAACTTGAAGAGAAGAACTTTGAGTCTCATAGTGAACAAAGTCCATTGTGTTTGGGATGTAGTACCCTTTCATCCAACAGATAGAAACAGATAGAAAAGGTAGTCAGAACAATACCACCAAAAAGACAAAAACAAACTTTAAATGAAGGTTATGAAGGTTGGTTAAAAAGAGAAAATCTAAATACTGTATATACAGCTTTAGCCACAGGAAACCTTAAACAAATTCAATATGTGAATTCATCTAGAAAGTTGTTTCTCTACTGCTCTATTTCTGTTACACTTACTGATTGAGACAAACATTATTGTCCTTAACTGAATTTTTTGGCCCAGTATTCAGTGAGCATCTCATGGAACAATCTTCTAGGGTATGGTATGGGGATAGATCAGTGCTCAGAATACACATGAACCCTGATCTCATCGAATTTATAGTCAGTTAAGGAGAGATGGATGATAAACACTGAAATGTAGGCACACACTTATCAATGAAGGAAAGAAAACATATGGGGTGCCCATGAATAGCCCTCTGAAAGCATGAAATTTCAGCTGAGACTTTAATGCCAGTAGGGACTCCATGAAGTCCCCATTAAGTCTCCATGAATTCTCTGTGAGGATTTGTTCAAATACCATTTTAGGGATGGTATAGTTATTGCAAATACCTAGGTAGGAACAGACTACAGATTTGTGAATAAGGAATAGAAAATCCTTGTGAATAAGAATAGAAAAAAGACAGCCAGATTTCAGAAAGCATATCTATAATCAAAGGCTAGCTGCCTTCTTTCAGGTAAGAGGCTGAGACCAGAGGATTGCAAGTTCAAGGCCAACCTTAGCAACTTAGTGAGACCCTGTCTCAAAATAAAAAATAAAGGGACTGGAAATGTAGTTCAGTGGTAGAGCACTCCTGGGTTTAATTCCTGGTACCAAAAACAAACAAACAAACAAACCCCCCAAAAAACAGAAGGCCAGTTGTGGTGTGGAAAGGGTGATATAAGATGAACTTGGAGAAGAAACATGGGGTCGATCCCATGAATATATATTTTTTTTATATTTTGATGGGAGCATTTCCAAACATTTTCCTTTGGATGGCTGCAGAAGACAAGAGAAGGGTTATCTGCAGAATACTTCCCCCATATGTCTCCTTGCAAGTTGAAATGTGTTTGACAGCATCAAAACCTTGTGCTCTAGGCCTTAGTTCGGACCTGCGCTGGGCTTACTGTAGTCCTGTGTCAGCACAGAGTCCTGAGAGTGTTGACTGTCTGATACTATGATCACATTTTTCTGCAAAAATAAGTAAATCAATCTCAAGATTCTCCCATCAAAGAAATTATAACAGCTTCTGAGTTTTTGACTCTTAAACTTCCTCTTCCCTGTGGCAAGGTTGTTCCTTGTGATTTGCCACATTCTGTGGTTATCTTCTTCATTTCTTGGGAGTTTTTGTTTGTTTCTTCTTCTCCCTCAGAATGTGAGCTTACCGACAACCGTAGTGATTAAAGAATTTACCCCCATTACTTAAAGAAAATCATAGTCATTTTATTTTTATATTAATTACTGCAGTCTGAAATAATTTATTCCATAAGTATAAACTCATGTAAGCAAAATAAGTCATTGAAACAGAAAGCATATTTAGGAATAGAAGTTGCTCTTTGACAGACAAGGGGACTGCAGTGGTTGGAGGATAGGAGGATAAGAATTGTGTATTTGGAAATTGGGGTCCAGACACAGGCTACAATGGAAGGAAATACTTAATTTCACCTAAAAAGAAAAAATAAGAGTAATGAGGTAGTCAAGAGGTAGAAATTCTTATAAGTAAGCATGATAATGTGGCATTAGTTACCAGCTTAACAATATAAAGTTTTTATAAGAACCATGTTATCAGAAATCTGCAGTCTCCATTTGATTAATAATTTATTCTGCATAAATAATGTGGAGCCTGATAATTTATGCACATGCCTTATCTGTGATCCTTATTTCCTTTAATATGGTTTCCTTTATAAAGGATTCTTTGCTGTGTAGAAATCTTCATAAAACAAAAATTATAGACTCCCCCTGCTGGATATGATTGGTAGAACCTGAAAATTATGTTACTTAGCATGTATGTATTTTTTTTCAAAGTTTTTTGTACTAAAATACACATAACATAAAATTTGCCATCTTATCCATTTTAAATTTACAGTTCAGTGGTACTAAATACAAACCTACTGGTGTGCAGTATATAATATGTAAAGACTCATTTACCTCAGGTTTCAAATTCAAAATTTCCTTCTTCACAGCCTCACTAAGCAGCCTTTTGATCACGCCTTTCCCATCGCCAAGCTCCTCTACATCTTCTTCTAGCAGTTATCAGCGCCGTTGGCTTCGAAGTCAGACGACAAGTTTAGAGAATGGCATCTTTCCAAGGAGGTGAGTTTCAAGTTTGTTCTTGCTGGGGAAAGTGCTAGTGTAGGCAGCGTGATGAGCCCCACAGGGTGATCGCGCTTGCCTGCTGTCAGTGGGAGGAACCGGAATCTTCAAGGAGCCTCAGTGTAACCAGAAAGTTTACAAGTTAGACATTTGAAGGAGAAAATAGATTAAAGCTTACCAAAAGATTCTGATATAAAAGACACTAGGAAATATCTCAGTAGTTGTGCCATGTTTGAGCTAGGTTTGGTGTTAAAGTGAGTGTGCACTCTTTTTGAGTCCCTTACCAATGTAGCTCTTGTAAGTCATGCAGGGTGGGATAAATCTCTTCCTTGGAGTGATACGGTATTTGAAAATATGACATATTCTCTATTCATATTAGTGGTTTATTCTTATTGTAAATCTTAAATTTACCAACTGAACAGGCATCAATATAATTAAAAATATAAATGACATCAAATACTTTCTACCTTCATTTCTGTTGGTTTTGTAGTCTAAACTTCAGTTATGTCTAAAACATATATTTGATCTTAAATCAGTAGCATCTAAACTCTTCTTCTATCACCCCCAAAGGGAAGTTTTATATATAACTATAAAAATTTACTTCAATTGATTTAATAAATTAACTAGTAATGACTCCATAGGGATCTGTGAGGGTGTAAAAATGATTTGGCTATGTGCCTGCATTTAACCTTTTATGCACTGGTAGGGAAGATGATATTCACCTAAATAATGGTATAAAGAGACTACATGCTATAGGGAGGCATAAAGTGCTTTGGAACTCAAGGAAGGAGAAAACACAGTGATGGTTGCACAGGAAGTAGGGAATCCTGTGGAGGAGAGGGCACTGAAAGGATAAGCAGAGAAAGAAGAGGTTAGGGCATCTTTTCTGTTCCTGTCACAATTCTAGGGAGCAAGACAGGAAGAAAAAAGTAGAGCTGCATTATTCAATAAGGAGCTGCTTTTTGGTTGATGGACTTCCAGTGGAATGAGTAGGAGCTTGGCACTTGTTGTGAGGACAAGTCCTGCATGTTAGAACAAGTTAACCTGGGTTCTAAGCATTGCTTCTGCATCTGCATTAGTGATAATAATATTAGTTTCAGCCTAAAAGGGTTGTTCAGATGGCCAAATGAGATACAGCAAGTCAGGTGTTAGCCTGGACACAGCATATGGTGAATAGAATATTGGCCAACATGATTTGTTTGCTATTGCTACTGTTATCACTGTCATTGCTATTACTACAACTGCCAGGAGTTGGCGCCACCACCATCCCCACCCCGGCATTATGATAGCCGTGACCAGAAGAGATGGATCTTGGAAACCTTCCCCCTTAGCCATCTCTTTGCTGAAAATGCTCTTTTATTCCTTCAGGTTTATGTCCCAAGTTGAGTATAGCATTTCTCCATTCCACTCCACTGAAATCCTTCAAAATTCTAATTTGAAGTAAGGACTGGCATTGGGAATTAATCAATCTCTAGTGAATTTGTACCTAAAATAAGACTTTCACATTCAGAAAGCCTATGAATACAGTTAGGGCTGATATATAATTTGCGGGACCAGTGCAAAATAAAATGCCAGGCCTCTTGCTCAGAAAAATGCTGTTAAAGGTACTGAAAAGTAAAACTTTGCCTTTAAAAATATTACTCTAAAACATAATAGAGATAACAGTGATATGTAAATAGCAACATAAACTTATAAATTCCAAAAATATTTTTGGTATAATTGTATATACTACTATAAAAATACTTAATATGAAGTCTTGATTTATTGTAAGATTTTTCAGGCTTTTCTGCAAATTCACTATCATTGAAATTTCTACTTTAGCAACTTGTCTTTCAGTTGATATTGAAAGTGGCATTAGTCATTCCTGGCAAATTCAGAGTGGCAAATAATTTTTTATAGTTATTTAGAGAAGGATCTTTCTACTGAGGCGTTGGGATGTGACAATATTGGGATGAATGACTGATAAACTTTTGATCAGATGATTCTTGTGGAACAGTTTTCTAAAAAGATTAAGTTCTTCATACAAGTCCATTTTGTGTTAAATCTGAATTTAATTATAGATATAAATTTGTATGTGGCTATTTAATATTTCCTTTGATGTTTCCTAGAACTTGTAGTTACCTTACAAGAAACTGAATGTCCTCATAAGCTGTTCAAAATGACTGTTTATGCATTCTGTTGCTATTTCTTCAAATATGAGGAAACATTAATTTTAAAATGATCTTCCTCATTAGTAATTTGCTGATCTGAATGCTCATATAGAAACAGTGAGGTTTTTTTTCTGTCCAATACAACAGTCTTTACGTTAATATTCTACTTCTATACCTGTGAATATTGCTTTGTAATATTGCAGCAATTTTCAGAATCAGAGATGACAGCTTTTTGAAAGATTCTAATAACTCCCAATTCACTTTATTGCAGTGTCCAGGTGTATGTCTTTGCTTTGTGATAATTTACTCCTTTAAGGCTTAGGTCAGGAAGTTAAATATTTGAGTAAACTCCTTAGGGAAGGGCTCCAATGGTGGATGGACAAGCTGGCCTCTTCCCATGGTTCCTGTCAGAGGCCCTCCCTTCTTTTCTTATTCCCCTCCCATAACTGGCCACTGTTGCTTCTGCTGTTACTACTGTCATAGCCATCAGTCTGGGTCCAAGTCCAGCCTGCCATCTTGGAACCTTGTGGCACCCTGTCCTGCTTCAGATGTGTTGGTGTAAGTCTGACTGTCAGGCCTGAACCCATCCATGTGTAGACTGCTGCCCCATATCTTCCCTGCTCATGTGCAAATATCATTGTCACATTAGACTTCACTTAAAGGACACTAGTACAAAGATAAATTATTAAGAATTCAAGATGCCAATTGCAGAACATTATACCAATCCTGGGGCCTTTCTGAGAGCAGATTTAATGCCCATGAAGCCAGCCCTGAGTACAGTACGTTGAACATTGAGAATATATATGTGGAAGACATTTTGACTCGATTACCTGTACCTGAAGATCAATCTCTTCATTCAAAGGATATTGCTGTTAATCCACTCCATTTTGGCAAGTAGTGGGTAAGAAAATTAGTTTCTTACACTAGAGACAAGAGAACAGTAGGTATCAAAAATTATTATTACTTCTGACCAAGAGAAAATTTACAGTAATTGAAAACTTCTTTTTTTTTTAATCATTTTTTAATATTGTTTTTTAGTTTTAGGTGGACATAGTATATTCTATTCTTATGTGGTGCTGAGGATCGAATCCAGCCAGCACCTCATGCATGCTAGGCAAGCACTCTACCTCCGAGCCACAACCCCAGCCCCTGAAAACTTCTTTTCTAAGAGAATTAAAGGCAGTCAGGAATGATATTTGAATCCATAACAGGTGGCACCTCACTGACCTCAGGGCCCCCTGCTGTACCTGGTGATATGCTTTTGCAGCTTGGGCATTTGATAGGTGGTACCAGCAGTACTACTAGTAAGGAAAGAAAAGCCACAAAGATTGTGCCACTCAGGCCATTGAAACTTCAAAGGAGCAAGATAAAATTACCCAGAAAGCCTTTTGATTTGATTTATTAAATGGAATAAATCAGGCATGATGGTCCACACCTATTATCCCAGCTACTTGGGAGGCTAGAATGGGAGGATAACAATTTGGAGGCCAGCCTGAGCTGAAGAAGACCCTATCTCAAATGAAATGAAAGGGGCTGGTGACGTAGTTCAGTGGTTGACTGCTTGCCTAGCATGTGCAAGGCCCTGAGTTAAGTCCCCAGTACCTAGGGGAAAAAAATGATTGAACAAACCATATGAAATTGCTGATGGAATGTTCTGTGACAACAAAAATGTCAATTTCCTGTGGTCCAATGTAATTCATAAGGTTCATTGTAAGTCAAAGCTGACATAAGTAACAAGCCAAGTAGTCCTGATACAATGATAGGTTGTTGAGAAATATTAAAATAATTATAGTTTTTGCTTTATCTGTGATCTTAAAGTACTTATAATGTACATAAATGTGTATTCAGAGCATTAATTAAATTCTCTTTATAAGGAATAAGATTGTGTAGGGTGGTTGGTATTGTTTTGATATTAGACTTTCCCCAAAGCTCTTGTGTGAGATAACACAAGAAATGTAGAGGTGAAATAATTGGGGTATGAGAACCTGAACCTAATCAGTGCATTAATTTGCTAATAGGGTTCAACTGGGTGGTAACTGTAGCCAGGTAGGGTATGGCTAGAGGAGGTGGGTCTCTGGGGGTGTGCTGTTGTGGTTTATATATATATGTCCACAGTGAGAGGAGCCTCTCTCTGCTTCTTGGTGTCCATGTCTTGAGCCTCTTTGCTATGCCACTCTGCCATGAATCGATTGAGACCTTTGAAACCATGAGCACCAAATAAACTTTTCCTCCTCCAAAACTGTTCTAGTCAGGTCTTTTGATCACAATGAAAAAACTTAACTTAAACAGTGGTCTTTCTGCAACCTGGAGCCCATTAGCTGACCTGGTTGCTTCTAGCTTCTTCCCCTCAGTGCTCCAACTGTTGTAATGCCTCAGATGACATGAGCACCAGCCGACAGATGAGGAATGGGGTCAGAGTTTGGTCATTTCCAGTGCCCAGTAACTGAACCTATACTAGAGACAGAAACTCTGGGTTCTAACTCTAGCATTGTCACTAAGAAGCTTTTTGTTCCCCAGGCAATTGAGTAAGCACCCTGCCTCAGTTTGTTCATTTACAAATCAGCGTATGCACCTTACATGGTTGATGACCTGTGGGAAAAGATACATGGAAGTATTGGGCATGTATACTTAAATTTTTAAAAACATTTTTTTATTATGGAATAATTTTTTAAAATGGAATTATGATACTATGCGATCTGACTTATTCTAGTTTTCATAATGGATCCAAGACTATACTCAGTTGCTTTAGAATTTACTAGAGGATATATGTAGTGAAGCAAGGAGGGCTGCTACTGTTACAACTATGGAAGTTTTGCAGAAATTCAGCAGGTGGCGCTCTCTGCTACGTTAAACCGAGGAGAGAATTTATTGGGTAGAACTGAAGATAATGGATGAAGAATAAAGGTGCAGAGTTCAGTGTTTGTAACTGTTAGATTATTAAAGATCATGTTGGCCTAATGAAGAGTGGACTGGTATGAGAGTTTACTTTTGAAAAAGAAGAGTACATAAGTACAAGCATGTTTGACAGTACAAGCTCAGAAGAATTTTTTTGTAGACAACAGAAATAAACTAGTGCAGGAAAACAAGGTTTTAACAGAGGTATTTTAGAAAAAAATGGGGCATTGTGTGAAATCACATATTCTAAAAGATTCTCAAAGAATTTTTTCTGATGAGGACGATCTAGGGATTTCTTGAAGTGTATAGTTGATGGTTTATTATAAAATGTAACATTAATAGGCTGAGGTTGTGGCTTAGTGGTGAAGCACTTGCCTCACTCATGTGAGGCACTAGGTTCGATCCTCAGCACCACATAAAAGTAAATAAATAAAATAGATGTATTGTGTCTATCTACAACTAAAAAAAAAATTAAAAAGTAACATTTACAACCTAGAGATCGTGTGCTGCCAGTGGTGAGTCTGAAGTG
Source organism: Callospermophilus lateralis (assembly GCF_048772815.1). Lineage (NCBI taxonomy): Eukaryota > Metazoa > Chordata > Mammalia > Rodentia > Sciuridae > Callospermophilus > Callospermophilus lateralis. The sequence goes on along the minus strand of NC_135312.1, from coordinate 107,530,712 downwards.
AGGGCATTTTACATGCTGATCAGCCATACCTGCATCTCTGAGCACTTGGGTGAAGTTAAGGGACATAGTAGCACATCTCTGAGATTAGAACAAAATTAAAATTAGAATAAAATTTAAAATTAGCTTTTCTAACCATAAAAACTTTTTATCTGTTTATGTTTTATAAAATCTGGATGTATTTGAACTTTATAGATCATGAGTACCGCACCAAATATAGGACCAAGGACAGGAAGCTAACTGCCTTGAATTCTGCCCAGCATCAGGAACTGTTGTGTTATAAGGCAGCAGTACCCTCCTGTATTTGTCAGAGATAGAAGCTAAATGGTAGTGAGAAAGAGAAAAGAAGTTGCATACCTACCATGTGCCAGGCAGGGTGCTTTCCTTTACAATGTTATATCCTTTGCTTTAGTGTCTTTGTAGAACAAAGCAAATTAATTTTTTTATCCTCACTCTTGCTATTAGCAGCTTTGTGGCAGCTATTCTGGCTTTTCACAATAGTTAAATAAGAGATTTTGTTAGGCCATAGTAGTGAGGATTATCCTATAAGACAAATTGTGTATACATTCAGAGTTTATTCACGTCGTGGTTATTTTATCATAGAAGCAGAGTCTCAAAAGAATCATAAATTTTTGAGAATTTCACTAAAACAGAAGAGGTGATTCTTTCTGCTTGGGGAATTTCTCAGAGAGCTCAGTCAATCACATGGCTGAATCTGAGCACTGAGAGGAGTTTCATCTAGTGGTCTTAGTATCTTTGGGAAAGTTAGCCTGGAAAGCCAGTGACTATTCAAATGCAATGCCTGTGTTAGAATACTGGGTACAATTTGTCCTTTTTGACATTCTTATCTGTTGATGTCAATCAAAACAAAGGGCTTATGAATTTTGAGTGAACAGGTATTTCATACCACTCCTAAATACCACCAGTCTACAAAATGATACAGGGGGAAGGGTGAGAGTCTAACAATGGTACATTCAAATTAACTTTTGGTTTTCATTTGAGTTTCTTTTCATGTTAAAATAATAATGTGTGGCAAGCCAGTGTTCTCATTTTTCACACAGGGAATCATAAAAGAGAATGAACGGGAAGTAGATAAACTCTTTACCAAGACTCTGAGGGTTTTTGATAAGCTTTCTGAGTGTTGTCCTTGGCATGACAGTTGACCATCAGTGTGACTCATTGATGCATGGCAACTTTTCAAACTTTTTCTTCCTCCATTCAGGTCCACTGATGAGACATTTAGCTTGGCTGAAGAAACCTGTAGTTCTAATCCAGCCATAGTTAGGAGGAAGAAAATTGCCATAAGCATCATCTTTTCCCTGTGTGAGAAAGAAGAAGCGCAACGGAATTTCCAGGACTTCTTTTTTTCTCATTTCCCCCTCTTTGAATCTCACATGAACAGGCTAAAGAGTGCAATTGAAAAGGTAACAACATCATAATCTAATGTCAAATGGAGAAGTGATTATGGGGTTTTAAGGATGGCAGAATCTCTGTTTATGTTACAGATCACCTTCCTAAGGAAGTTAAGTCAGCCCTAGCAGTGATGGATCCTTAGGAACATTGATGTTAGCTACCCGATACTGGTTGCTTTAGGAAAGGAAATTATTGCTTTCTAATGACTGAAGGCATTATTACCTTGGGTGTGCTTAATTTACTATAATTCACTTTTTTAATTAATGAAGCCCAATAGATAAGTTGTAAGGTAGTTTCTTCTTTGAGTGATTGGGCTTGCTTTCTCTCTACCAAGGCCATGATCTCCTGTAGGAAGATTGCAGAGTCAAGCCTCCGTGTCCAATTTTACATCAGCCGTCTGATGGAAGCTCTGGGAGAATTCAGGTAAAGTCAAGTTTTGGCAAATCCAACAAGAAATTGATGAAGAGCAGCAGTGGCAGCAGCCATGGATTTTAGGATTATAGGGAGAATTGAAGGGCTAGTCACTTCAGTGGCTCCACCCTTCAAGATGGAAACAGACCAAATGGAGCAAAAAATTTAAATAATACAACACTAAAGAATCTTTACCCCTACCTGACAGTTCTTATATGATTGTTCTGAACAGAGTAAGTGGAGAAAACTGACATTTGGTGTGTCTTATAAGTCTGTTCATTGTCTCATGTCATCCAACAACAATTCTAGGAGTAAGCACTACTACCCCTATTTTACATCTGTGGAAAACTGAGTTCAAAGGTGCTCATCCAGAGCACATAATGGAGAGCATGCATATCAGCAACACCTATGTTCCAGTTTGCCAGCACAATTCTTGTTTGTGTCCACTGTCTTCCTGTACATGTCCTTGTCTGGATGTTACTTATCTCATCACCCACATATGTTTTCATAGGCAGTTTCTAATTAATGACCTTTGTACTCTGGAATCCACTTTTCTAGAGTCCTTGCTCCTGGTGTCTGTGTAGGAAGGTAATCTGTTCTGGGTAGCAGGTGGAATTCTCTCCCACCATGCCGAATTGAAATTGTTGCACCATCTCTTGGAGCTAGTCATGGTGGTGAATGGAATCTCACTCCAAAGTAGCCATGTAATGAGTCAAACTGTTACTCCCCAGCTGAGGGATAAAATATATTTTATAATTTCTAGAATGTTAGGACATTTTTGTGGTGCTTAAGGTATCTGCTGGTCAACTGTATAATACTGCTTACAATGAAATCATCATGATTTTTGAATGTAAAGTACTCAAGTAGCACCGTAGGCATTATCTGATGATTGTTAAGACTTAAGTCACATGTTTGAAGAATATTGTGAAGTTGTGCTTTTTGATGGCAACCTGATGATTAGTAAACCTCCCATAGTTTGTTTGGACAATACTAGAGTTACCTGTTGCTCTGCTGTGGTCAGACTCAAAGCTGGATTTTGCTTGAGTCTGGGTACTACTTTAATGAGAGTATTAATGTTTCAAGAAACTGAAAGAAAAGAACTAAAAAGCTTCACTGTGTACATAGATGGGTCTTATTTTTCAACAGTCACAACCGCCCAAAATGGTGACAGAATTAAGTTTCAGCATTTAGAGTCCTTGGTTTTACTAAATGAATTCTGGTGCTGTGTACTAGTAGCTTGTCATTGCTACCTAACTCAGCAAATACTGTGTTTTTGTATTACCAAGGTGGAATTCTCTTAGGTCCCAGTTCTTTCATATACAGTCAGAAAATCAAGTCAATATGTCTCTTCTATCTTGATTTGGGAAGGGTGGATGTGTTATCAAATCAGAGATATATTAGCCTTTTACCCCGTGGAGAGCCTAAGTTTTTCTACTCATTGAAAAAACACTTGTAACTCATATAGAGTAAAGCAGAGCCCTCCATGCCCGGCAATGAGACCTGAATTCACATCCTAACCTTGCCATTAAATATCTGTATGTCTTGGCAAAGAACCTAATCTTCTCTAGGCCTCTGTATAAAGTTAGTATGTAGTATAGTAAAGAAGAGCAACTTCTATAGGTTTTTTCCTATAAAATAAATAGAGTGCTTTAACTAACAAAATCAAAACATTATTCAGAAATTGGGAGAGTTGAATTAACTGATCACGTTTTTTATATAATATATACTTTCTCCCTATGTCTCCTTTACTATAAAAATTGTTGTATGATACCCCACAAATATGTATTTTTATGTTTTATGTATAGGTTAAAATATATTAAAATTTAAGTAGTTGTAGTTTCTGAAACAGGATATGGTGAAAATAAATTGTTTTTACAATGAATATTTTATGTTAGAGAGTTGGCATACTTTTTCTGTAAGGGGTATCTGTCACATCTATTCAATTTTACCATCATCCTACAAAAGTAGCATTAGATAGTATGTCAGTGAATGAGTATGTGTGTGTCCCAGCAAAGCTTTATTTACATAAAATATAGGAGTCTGATTTGTCCTGTAGTTCATACTTTGCTAATCCCTTATATATATTTCTTGAATCTCTTAAGGACTGCAGAGATCCAAATTTTTCTCCTTTATTCTTTCTTTGTCTTTTTTGGTACCAAGAATTCAACCCAGGGTCCCTTAACTACTGAGCCACATCCCCAGCCCTTTTTTATTTAGAGACTGAGTCTCCCTACAGCCTCACTAAGTTGCTGAGGCAGACTTCAAACCTATGATCTTCCTGCCTCAGCTTCCCAAGCCTCTGGGGTTATAGGCATGTGCCACCATGCCCCATTCTCCTGTGTTCTTTTGTACCTAGATTATCTTAAAATATTTGTGACTGTTTTATGCATCCCTTCTCTCTCTCTTTCTCTCTCTCTCCTATAGAGGGACTATCTGGAATTTATATTCTGTTCCAAGGATATCTGAACCAGTATGGCTTACTATGATGTCAAACACTTTGGAAAAAACCCAGCTCTGCCAGCGCTTTCTCAAGGAGTTTACACTTCTGATAGAACAAATCAACAAAAATCAGTAAGCTTCAACTCTCTGGAGGCTTGTATGTGAATTCTGTAGCCAGTGCATGTGCTGCATAAGACATGCCTCATCCTGTATTGACTAATCTGGTTGTATTTTCTTCCATTTCTCCAAGGTTTTTTGCTGCCTTACTGACTGCAGTGTTAACCTACCACCTGGCTTGGGTACCAACTGTCATGCCTGTTGATCACCCTCCCATTAAGGCCTTCTCAGAGAAACGTACCTCTCAATCAGTGAACATGCTGGCCAAAACACATCCGTACAATCCTCTCTGGGCACAGCTGGGTTAGTACCTCATTTGACTGTTCAGATAACATAGGGGCAAAATTGGAAAAATGCTACAATTTATAGCTTATATGGACTGTCCAAACCAGTAATTCAAAAATTGTCACTGAGCAGGGAAAGAATAGAAGAGTGACCCACAGAATCTAATTGTCAGACTACTACCTTCGTTTCTTTTCCCCTACTGATAGCTTTGTTCTTTTAAAGGAATATGGGCAGCCATTCTCCATTTCACAGTGCCTGTTCACTCTAGCACACGATTTCTTAACCTCAGCACTATTGACACTTTGGGCCAGATAATTCTTTATTAGTTGAGTTGTGTGGGGGTAGGAAGAGAGCATCTTAGGCATTGTGGGATGTTTAACAGCACCCCTGAACTCTGTTTTATAGATACCAGTAGAACCCAAAGTTGTAACAATTAAAAAATGTCTTAAGACACTGTCAGATGTTCCTGGGAGAGGGGCAGCTAAACAAACCCTGTTTGATAACCACTGTGCTAGAGGGTGGCTCAGATGGGAAAAGAATAAGACAAAGAGGAAAGTAGAGGCATGCTATAATCTTGTCAGTAATAGCATAAGTAGAAATTAGAGGTGATATTGACTTTCTCAAACTTGTCCTGAGGCATGGCATGGGATTCTATACCATGGTTGGTGGGTGGTTGTAGAGTTTGGGGTTTGTGAGAATAGGGTTTGCATATTTGGGCTCCTGTGGAGAAGAGGCATCTCTAGAGCCTCACACGCTCTATACCAGACCTGTGCTGCACATGGGAGGGGAAGTGGAATACCTCTGGGAGCTGGCGGTCTCACAGACAAAGCAGATCCATATTCACGTGACTAAAGAGCATCCTGCTTATGGCTTTAATAAGGGTGTACAAAGGGATGCAGGAGACAGTACAGTAGGAGGTGAGGAACTTGGGGGCCAGCAGCCTACTGCTGGGTCTCAGCCTCCACTGGCAAGTCACTTAGTTTCTCTGTGCCTGTTGTTGTTTCTTCTTCTACTTCTCCTCTTCTTCCTTTCCTCCTCTTCCCCTACCTTTTCCTCTCCTCCTCCTCCTCCTCCTCTTCCTCTTTTTTCTCTTCCTCTTCTTCCCCTCCTCTCCTCATTTGCCAGGCAAGCACTTCACCACTAAGCCACACCCCAGCCTCATGCTTACTTCTGCATTTGTCAGATTATCAAGTGGGGTGGTGATGGGACTTACTTCCTGGTTGCTGTGGGGATTGGAATGGCTGTATAAAGCACTGTTGTTATGTTGCTACTGCAAATTTATATTGCGGGGTCCCTAGAGAGAAAGAAAGAGTATGAGGGGGATTTTCAGGGAAGGCTGTACTTGAGGAAATGTAAAATGGAATTTTCCAGAAAGAAGAAGGGGAAGGAAAAAAAAAAAAAACTAGGGAAGAGCGCTCCAGTCTTAGAAAACAGCATATTTAAATAACAATATCAAAAGCTGAAGCAATGAGCCAAGCACCCTTTTAAGTGCTTTTTACCCATTAATTCATGTGTACACTCCTACCCTATTACTATTATTCTTTTTTTTTTTTTTAAGTATTTTTCAGTTGTAGAGGATTGAACCCTGTGTCTCACATGTGCTAGGCAAGCATTCTACTACTGAGCTACAACCCCACCCCTATTGTCCTTATTTTAGAGCAATAAAAATATCTTCTTGTCCTTGTGCCCTTGGTCATGAGATGTGTAAGAAGGAATATGTAAATCTCATGGTGGGAAGAGGAGTGTTAATAGATGTATTCTAAATGGATTAAAGAATCTGTGTATATTTAAGCCATTTTAATACAATACTTTAATACAGCCAGCTCCCAGTATTAAAGTATTGTATTAAGTATTAAATACTAGAACGTGCCTGGCTCAGCCTTGCTCATACAATTCTTCCTTGGGAGGGTAGAAGGTTGTTCTTGTTATGGGACAGTAGCCTTTTAAAAATGTAGTATTAAATGGTGAAGGAAAGGGGGCTGGATATTAAGGAAATATAGTATCTCAAGCTGCCAGGTCACCAATTTAAAAACAATGCTAATTAAGCAGTTTGCATTTAATTAGATAAATATATTTATAATTAGGCATGCTTCTCATTTGCAGCTGAACTAATTGGGAGCCATTAATTCCCTGTTTTCAGCATAACAAGGCAAAATCCCTTCCTGTGGGTTCACATTTGTCATTTTTCATTGCAGATCATGTGTTATTGAAGGTCTTCAATTCTTCCTTCCCCCAAACAATCCAGTAGGGGTCTGGCTATTGATTAGAGTAGTGTGAGGAGGAGACAAGGCCCTGGTGCAAGAGAGGATGTGCTAGCTTCGGAAAGCCAAGTGTGAATGATGGTTGAAGTAGAAAAGATTCTGTCTGGAATCATTTCAAAGACTTAACTCAGAGCTCGCCAGGACAGTTAGCACCACGGTGCCTACCATTCTGTATGGCTTCTCAGTGCTTCCCGGCCAGGGAGGGTTGAAGACAGAAGGTGCAGCCCCTTGTTTTCACTCTCAGGAGCTTAGTGATCTGTGTCTCTACCTCACACAGCCCCTCTTGAAAGGGCTTTTCCACAGTGAGGATCACTACCCACTAGTGGGCTGCGGAAGCAATTTAGTGGGTTGAAAGGCATCTTAGAGGTATAATTTTTGTATAATGTGAGTTCCAGAGGGCATATGAGGCTGCTCTGTAAAATGTGCTTCTTTGTTAGCATGAGGACACAAAGTTTGAAAGCTACTCTATGGTGACACGGATGAAAGAGTCTCCTGTCTGCCTCCTTTGGATTTAATCAATGTCAAGGGTTTGTGGAAACAGAATGCAGCTTTTCTTCTTAAAAGATGTTTCATTTATTTGGGGCGGGGGCAATGTTTGAATTGCTTTTTCATTTTTCTACCTAAAGTTTAAGTTACATTTTTCAGAAAGCAGTAAAATTAGACTTTAAATTAGCTAAAAGAAAAAAGAAAATCACCACCTGGTCAGAAGTTGAGTAACCACATTTAAATAAGCCAGGCTCACAAGAGAAATTAGAAGATATCTTGAGTTAGTGATACAGAGATGCTGCAGGGGTGGGAGCCCTTTGCAGGGGCTCCAAGCAGACAGGTGAGCACAGTGGTGACCAATCAGCACACCTGGCTTCAGTCTCCTCCCTCACATGCTCCCGTATCCACCAGCCTTTGTTTGTTCCTCTGTCTTTACCCCGCTCCTGCGTTCTTGTGGCTCCCTGCCCTGATGTTTTCTGCCCTCTGCTTCTAGTTTCTATTCCTGTCATTGTTTCCCTCTAGACCTGTTTTCTTTTCCTCTCCCTGTCTCCTGGGTGCTTTCTTTTCCCCGTCTTTTGCCCCCTTGGCTTTTGGCTGTACTCTAAAGCCCTGTGGTTCATTCCTCTCTAACTTACTGCGCCTCTCTCCTTTCCCCTCTTCGCCTTCCTTCCCTTCTCACCTTTCTCTTCTGTAGTTTTCTCTCTTCCTCCACTCGCTGTCACTGCCTTCTCTCTGCCTCTTAATTCTTCCTTTTTTCTTCTGCTTTGCCTCTGATTTCTGTCTTTTTCCTTAAATTTTCATTAATTAAGGTAAAAACATGTCACGTACAGTTTATCATCTTAACTGTCTCTGAGTATACAGTTTGATAGTGTTAAGTATGTTCACCTTATTGTGTAACTTCTTTATTTTTAAAAATCATCCTCATGAAAACAAAGCAGTCTTCTCTGAAATTAGTAGCTTCATTAGTCCAGGACTCAAAAATTGCCTTCTAGTCAAGAGCCAATAAATCTTTGATTTTTATGGGTCTATCATTTTAATGATGCATTATTTTATGAAATTTGTCCCTAAAGTGATAACATTCATTGCTTTCATTACTTTATATACTTCATTATAAATTTTAATAACTTCCTTTTTTAAATTTTTTACTACTTATTCCTTGGTCATTAAAACTCACAATACTAAAAGTTAAATGGATTGTTAAAAAATAATACTGTCATTCTGAGCAGCTTTTCTCGTGTGGTTTGTTATACCAGATTTTGAAAGTGTTAATTAATTACTCCTTAATTAACATTTAACAGAAATGTCCCATAAATTTCTGAAGTGACTATAATATGGGCACATACAGTCAGAGGAGAGTAACAGAATGTGCTCTTGGTCTATGAGATTTTCTCAAACAAAAGCCTGAGCATCACACTACAGTCCCTGAATCACTCTTTTCTTTTTTAGGATGATTCCTTAGTGAGTAGCAAAAGCTCTATTAGCTTACAATCTAGTCTTTTTATAGAGAGGATGTTTTTTATTATTTCTGTCATGTTCTTTAAGTGTTCTGAGGAGCCATACACTAGGGAATACTCTCCAAAAGATGTACTTCCTTGTGGTTCCCCAGGGAGAAGCACTTTTGATGGGTTCTCATAACTTTTTTCTTTTTCTTCCTTTTTTGGTACTGGGGAATGAACTCAGGGGCACTTGACCACTAAGCCACATCCCCAGCCCTATTTTGTATTTTATTAGAGACAGGGTCTCATTGAGTTGCTTAGCGCCTCACTTTTGCTGAGGCTGACTTTGAACTCACGATCCTCCTGTCTCCACCTCCTGAGCTGCTGGGATTACAGGCGTGCGCCACTGAGCCTGCCCTCAAAACTTTTTCTTCAGCCTTAATCTATTAACTTTAGGTAGTTTTTTCTAATATATGTTTTTATAAATACCCTACTGCCTCTCTTTGGCACATATATACCTCAGATATATACTCATCTGAGGGTATTTATAAGGGCATATACTAGAAAATAAAAACTTCCAAAGTGTTTATTTGTAAATGTTTACCATATAGCAACTTTTTTTAAAAAACTTAGTATCTTTTTTGGTTTTGATTTCTTCCAGTGTTCTGGTTATCTTTTAATGGTTTCTGACTCCAGGTTGGTATGGCAGATATAATGAACAGTTCCAGTCCAGTCAGTCAATGTTGTGTTCAGTCTGGTTGCATATTGAGAGCACTGGTCTTAGCCCTCCTTGGGCCAGCTTGCTGGCCAGCAGGCCTCATGAGCACAGCACCACCACTGCCAGGCACCAAGGTAGTGGCTGCCTCTTCATTCTGGAGGAAAACGAAAACATGGTCATTTCTAGAAATTAGAAATCAGGTTTATCTGAGGAAGTAATTCTAGGTTGGCATTCTTAGTTATCTGTTCTACTCTTGTCAAGACTGATATATTGATGCATGCTAACCCAAAAGGACTTTGTCTTGGTGTCCATCTTGACTCTCTAGGTGACCTTTATGGAGCTATAGGCTCTCCAGTAAGACTGACTCGCACCGTGGTGGTGGGGAAGCAGAAGGATTTGGTCCAGCGCATTCTTTACGTCCTGACCTACTTTCTCCGTTGCTCTGAGCTACAAGAGAACCAGCTGACCTGGAGTGGGAATCACAGTGAAGGTGACCAAGTTATAAATGGGAGCAAGATTGTAACAGCCTTGGAGAAAGGAGAGGTGGAGGAGTCCGAGTATGTGGTAGTGACAGTGAGAAATGAGCCTGCTCTGGTACCCCCCATCCTACCAACAGCAATGACTGAGAGAAGGAGCCCCGGGCCCACAGGGTTAGCTGGGACTCCAGAGGGCACTGACATTAGAGACCTGGATCCCAGACCTGACAAAGAAGGAAAGAAGAGGCCAGACCAGGGATCTGAGGCTCATAGCATGGGATTCCAAGAGCCAGAATTAGACAGTTCTTGGAAACCTCATCCCCTTTGTGGGGATGAAGGAAGTGAAAAAGAGGCACCATATGATGTCCCTTCGAGGTTTCCCAGGTGTGCCATTCCAGGGGCAGAAAAGATCAGCCGGCCAGCTGCCAACGAGGAGCTGAAAGAGGAGATAACTAAGAAGCTACCTGAGCGGTCAGCAGCCTGGCCTTGCCCTTGTCCTGACAGACATTCCCGAGAGAACTCTCCAGTAGAAAAGGTCACTTTCCAAATTGGAAGCTCCCTATCTCCAGAGTCTGACTTTGAAAGCCGCACCAAAAAAATGGAGGAGCGGCTGAAGGCCTGTGGACAATACCCAGAAGTGGCCAGTATCTCAGCCGAGTCCAGTGTGGCTGCTGACGTGGCTGAGAGCCAGCAGGTTTCTAGGTGCTCCTTCAAGCCTGGCTTTCAAAAGAATTTCTGCTGTCCTCAGAATCGATCTTCTGACGGAGAGGAAGGTGAATCTGACAGAGGTTTTGCTGAGGACAGAGGTATGAGACCTGACGTGGCAGCAGATGCTGGGCAGCTCAGCCAAGCTGTTCCCACTGACAGTGCAGCGGGAACTGGAAGGAGAACACTGGAGACAGCTAGAGGTTTGTATTTGAAAGATGTGGAAGGACCTTCATTAGAGCCTGCCCCCGACAGGTGTGTCCAGCAGGACTCTGGCCTCTTGGTTGCTGCAGATGTCCCCTGTGGGGATGCCGATAGGAAGGCTGACTTCAGGATCGAAGGAGACATTCCCAGAAACGAAAGCTCGGATAGCGCTCTTGGAGACAGTGACGATGAAGCATGTGCTTCAGCCACATTGGATCTAGATCACAGTGGTGACAGGACTGAAGGGACCTTAGAAGTGGAGCTGCCTCTGCCAAGGTAATGCTGGCAGGCTGGGAAGCAGAGGGGACTGGGATCTAGTGTGTTCCTGGCCTGACACTGTGATCATGGTGGCTACTGTGGGCTACTTTACACATGGTACTTTTCTTTTTCTCTCAAAATATTAGAATTGTTACCAAATAAATCAATACAAAAGTTTTCCAACCTGGGCTGGGGCTGTAGCTCAATGCTTGCCTAGCATGTGTGAGGCACTGGGTTCTATCCTTAGCACCGCATAAAAAACTAAACAAATAAAGGCACGCTGTCCATCTACAACTGTAAAAAATAAAAATAAAAAGTTTTCCAACCTGCTCCTCCTCCAAGGAGGCTCACTAGCTCAGGGTGGCACATCTCTCTAAGGGAGTACCAGGGGTTGTCTCTGCAGCTCTTCTGACATTTGGGGAAAGGTAAGGGAGGTGGTATGCGGAACAGGGAATCTAATTCTCTGTGGTCACATGGAAGGTAGATGGCTGGCAGCAGATGCCTTGACTCAGAGGTGGTGGATCACGCTTGCTGCGGGCCTCCTCTCCTGCTGCTCAGAGCAGCGTGAGGTGGTTGGGAAACAACACCTCTTCCTTAACACTCCGTCAGGTTGATTATTTGGTCTGTGATGACTGAAAGCAGTAATTAGAGATTTCTTCTGTTCTTCCACACTGCTGTGAGTACCACCCTATGCAGATAGGTCAAATTCCTAAAGCCAGACTCTTGGCAAGAGCCCCCCTCCCTCCCAGACCTCCTCTTTCACTATTTTGACAGACGTCTGGTGGAACGTATGAGGTCCAAGAGCAAAATCTTAACTGGTTGTGGAAATACTTTGTTTTTTTTTTCCAGGCTTCCATTTTTAAAGAAAACTCCCTTTTATTAGTCTCACTCTCCTTCTTTTCTTATGCCAATGATCAACTTGCGGGAGGATTAGTAAAAAGTCAACCACCCTGAATCCGTTTTATTTACTTGTGTCATTGCAAAGACAATGCAAAGAAGAAAGTACCTGTGTTTTTAACTGTGTGTTTTAATGTGCCAAATATTGTTTTAGGTCTCAAAGCATCAGCAACCCAAATGTAAGAAACTTTGGCCGCTCTCTCCTGGCGGGTTACTGCCCCTCATACATGCCTGATCTGGTGCTTCATGGGACCAGCAGTGATGAGAAGCTGAAGCAGTGCCTGGTGGCTGATCTTATCCACACAGTGCATGTAAGTGACCCCAGCTTGGAGCCACTGGCCACTGAAAAGGTGTTGGCCGAGGCTGTGGCCAGCAACAGGTGTTTAGAATAAAGAGCCTTCAATTAAGGGATTGTTTTTAGAGATGTGACCAGGGTTACGGGAACCCACAAGGGCTGGTGAAGCACCCAGAGACAGGCTATAAGCACGCCTGGGCCAGAAGAAGTAAAGGGAGGGATCGTGACAGCAGAGCTGTGGAGAGCTGAAGCCTGGGAGAGGGGCTGCTGGCTGCAGTCTCCCCTCCCATCCTCTCATCCTCCTATTGGCTGAGTCCAGCTGGAGGCCAGAGAGCAAGAGCATAGCTGATGCAGATACAGTGCTATGGTCCATAGAGGTCAGCCTCCTGGGGCCTAGAATAGGACAGAGAAGGGCAAGGGGGTGGGGAGGCCAGGCAAAGAGAACAAATAGCACAGATGGTGACAATTATACACCCTCACAGGGAAGACTGAGGAGATGTCACATATGGTTTGCTTTTTATTCGATCCTTACAAGTTCTTAAAAGTAATTTATTTTAACTGATTTGTCATTAAGTTCACTTTGATGGTTGCGTGAGGATGACTGTATAAAGATTAACAAGTCTTTCTGGAAAATTGCCTTGTGGCTTCCGTTAAGTGCTTTTCTGCTATCTGCAGCGTGACAGGAACTGAGCAGTTAAGAAAACTGTGTCAATCTGATGGGCCTGTTTTTAATTGAGCTGCTATTGGGCAGATGTGCAAAAATAGATGTTTTTCATTAGAAGCATATTGTATCTTGTGCAATAAGGGAAAGTCTTCATTACATTAAGAAAATTTAAAGTTGGCATGTTAGCTAGCCCCTTATCCAACAAGTTTTCTTTTTGCAAGGTGGAACTGAAGGCATGGCATATTTATTATCTTTGGTCTTGGGCATATACCCTGTAAAGGCTAAACACACATCACACAGGCTAAATAGGCTGAGGATATTTGTGTGAAGTGGGAAGAAAAGCTCAGTAGGGAAGCAGATGTCCTCCAGACTCCTAGGAGGTAAAGAGTTGAGGGCAGGGCGGGTGTAAGCTGGGGAAGGCCCTCCCAGTGTACATGTACACCCAAACATTCCTAATTCCACCCTCCTTTGTGGTCAGAACCATCCCTTACCAGGATATTCCTCGAATGAAGCTATGAAATTGATTTTGTCTCCTTAAATAAGATCATCGTTCCTTTTCCATAGTTAGCATACTCACTTATCATTTCAGAAGTCCATACATCAATAACCCTAGTATAAAAGCATGCCCTCAGCACATGGCATTATCTGAGTTGTCCTAAATGCTGTGTGATACCAGGCAATTTTATAGACTGCACTTGTGTGTTTAGTAGCTCTCTGGAACATTAAGGTGGCAGGGGAATAGAGGACCTCATTTCCTTTTCTGCCAGCATCTTAAGTGTTTGTATCCATATTTGCAAAACCTGTATTTTCCTTCTGCTCTGCAGTTTGATTCCTGAGAACGTTGGTGTTGCTCATTGGACCTTTCTTCTACAAAGCCCTGTGTTCTGCTTTTGACTCCTTCTTCTTTTTTTGGTTGGGCAGGAGTGGGTACTGGGAATTAAACCCAGGGGCACTCAACCATTGAGTCACGTCCCAGCCCTTTTTTATTTTTCATTGTGCGACAGGATCTCACTAAGTTGCTAAAGGCCTTCCTAAGTTGCTGAGGCTAGCTTTAAACTTGAGCTATGCCTCTGAGTTATTGGGATTACAGACATGTACCACAGTGCCCAGCCTATGTTCTGCTTTTGACAGAGGCACCAGGAGATTGCATCTGAGCTATTGGGATCATCTTCTGTGACATTTTACCAAACTGGGGAATTTTGCCCAAATTCCCTAGACTAATTCATTAACCAAGAAGGAAATGTAATCTATTGGATTGATATCCCTCCTTAACTTACTGTCAAACCATTCATGAAATTTTAAAATATTTTCTATAGACTGGCAAATTACAATTTCTGAATATCAGATTTTCATTCGTGACCATCAGTCTTAGATTTGGGAAAAAAAAAAAAAACAACCATATTTGCCCTATCATTCTTCTTAAAGCCTTTCTTATTTCATCTTCTCTTTTTAGAAGTAGTGTTTTCACACTGTAGCATTTCTCATTTCTTTAAACTCTGCAGTCACCCTGAGAGAGATAGTTATTATGCACAGTTGCCTATATCATTGTCAGATTGTGGGTACATCCAAAGTGCAGCCATGCATGGGTGTTAATAGGAAATGGTGAAGGGCTCATAAAAGTATCTTCACAAGTTTAATATGTTCATAATATATCCAATTAGCATTAGTGGATCTCTAATTTCACTTGACATGTTGATCATAATGAGTTTTATTTTTGAAGTAGTGTTCTCTTTAGACTGCTTCACAAACTGGCAGTCTGGTCTGTGGTAGGCTTAGTTTTTGTATTTTGTTTTTGCTTTACTTTCAACTTGAATTTATAAATATTTGTTGAAAATAAATTAGAAGTACTTTTTAAATAATAAACTTACTGCTCTGTAAGGCACAGTATACTAGTTATTTAGTTTCTTGAGTTGTTGCCAGAGAAAGACTCAAGAACAAGTCGAGCTGAAAGGAATAGCTCACTGAGGACGAGAAGATTAGAATAAAGAGCCTTATTATTGCTTGTTTTCAAAACCTGTCTTTTGGACATAAATAATTTTCAGTGTTCAGGCCAATGCCAGGCTTTGGTATTCATAATTCTTTTTAGAGAAGGATTTTTAATAACTGTTTAAAGGCAATCGACTTAGGTTATTGATCTGTTTTTGAGACCAGTGCATGACTTGGATGTAAAATCTGTCCTACATAAATGTGGATACATTTGGAGTTTCTTCTCCAGAGCTTAAGGTATTTCTTTCTAGAGTTTCCAATACTAAAACTTTCTTTTTGTTCTTTCCATTATCCAAGTCTCTTACAAAAGAAAGAAAGATTAACTTTACTTCATTATTTTCATTTTTCATTGCTTTTCACATGTTAAGATTTAGATGTTCTTCAAATATTTAAACACGTGTTCTTGTTTAGCCCGTGTACTGCCTCTTTTCTGTCATTTGAACTCTTTCTGTGCTCCTAATGTATGGGTTATACAGCTGCCTTAAATTAGTTCAAAGTAATATTGTTTCTTTTTTTTCCCCTGCCACATCCAAATATGCATTCTTTCCTGTTTTCCTTTGACTTGAAAAGTTGGGGAGGCAGGGGGATAAGCCACTAGCACACTGTACCTATGACCCTCAAGTCAATCATTTTTTTCTCTTTTTCCCTCCTGCATCCTGTGGGCTTGTGAATCCTGCAGACTTGGGGAACATTGGGGTTTTTCTAAACCACTGGGCAGTGAGGGTGGTGGAAGAGCACCAGCTTGGCATCAAGGGCTTGGCATTACCACTCATTCATTAACCTTAGGTAAATCATTTGCATTGCTAAGTCTCAGAATGTGTTTAGAGGATCAGATGGAATATAGTCCAGTGGTTAAGAGTGTGACTTCTGAAGACAGACCTTAGTTTGAATCGTAGCTTACCCCTTGATGGCTTTGCGGCCTTTAAGCAAGTTTCTTTGGTTTTCTAATCTATAAAATGGACACGATTGATGTCACAGGTTTGGTTGGAGATTCTGCAAGATAATTCACATCAGATGTTTAGCATAGTGCCTGGTATGTGACTAAATGCCCAGTAAATGTTAGCTATTAAGATAATACATGTGCAAGTGCTTTGTAAGTGATAAAGCAATACAACATGTTTCTAATATGAAGAGCAAAATGACAAGCATTATTTTAGTAGAAATGAAAGTACTGTCTGAGTTGAGAGGGTTATATGCAGATGCACTCTAAGCTATCCTGACCAGTCAACATCCTTGTCCTTTCCAGAAAGCTCCTGTCAGAGGTGAGTAGATGGAACCACAGACGTTCACTCAGTGCTGAAGCATCTCCTTCCATTTACCTGTGATGTCATAGGGAACTCTGCTGGGCAGGGTCATTAAGACCAAAATTAACATCACATTATAACTTTTTAAAAATGATGCTCCAGAGCTTCAGGCATTTTACAGAATAATCTATAAAATGAAATAACATTTGGATATAGTAGCTTCTTCCATTTAATTTTAAGAATAGCAACAGATTGACTCCAGAAATAACCATGCAGGAATCGGTAGCACAGATAAGGAGCTTTGCTAAAAGCATGGCTGTGATGTATGCTCATGAATACCTAATTAATTGATGCAGGATATCACCAGTAAGACCACAAAACAACAGCAAGTTCCATCAAACAGTTAATCACTACTTTAAGCAACACAGTTAACATGTGCCTCCGGTCAGTAACAACCTTAGAATCAATAGGTTGCAGAGGAAACGGCTATGTAGGACAAGCCGGCTGTTTAGAATATCCTTGTTGCTTTTATATCCCTGGGTTGGATAATGAGTATGCCAATGCCTTGGGCCTGTACCACTGTCTTTTAATCTATAGACCTGAATGCAGCACTACCTAGGGCTAGGAGCTGCCTTTGGAGAGTTTATTAAAGTACATGTTTTATCCTATAACTGGGTTTTCATGGCCAGTTTTTTAGAATAATGTAGAGTAGAACTGAAATCATTACAGATGTGTGAGTATATGTGCATATACGTTCAGACATGCGTACATATTGTACATTCACTTTGTACAAACATGTATACTGGGTCAGAAGTCTTATTTCTGCCAAGGAGGGTGTAGGTATCATGAAGCAGAAAACAGACTTACTCACTTCCTTCATACCCGCACCCAGGACCTCATCTGGTACTGTCACATTGAAAGTACTCACTGATATTAGTTGACTATTTCCCATAAAACTGTGTTTAGTGGAGTGTGTATTTGTTAGTACAGGTAAAACTTCATTAGGTAGCATGCCTCTTTCTTCTGAAGTAAAGAACAATGGCATATGGTCTTTCTTTTAAAAATAAAAGGGCTGAGGCTGGGGCTCAGTGGCAGAATGAGGCACTGGGTTTGATCCTTGACATCGCATACAAAAATAAAATAAAGGCATGCTGTCAATCTACAACTACAAAAATAAAAAATAAAAATGTGGAGACCCCGTGTGACTGGGCCCCACCACGTTTAAAAAATAATAATAAATAAAATAAAGGGAAGAGTAACGTGTTTAGACATGATGCCTATGGCTCTTTGTGTTTGTTTTCTTTACCTAAAAATAAATAAATGCTTATTTTAGGTCTCTCAGACTACTTGTCTCTTATATTGTGTCAGAATTAGACACATGTCTAATTTTGATGTTTTCCTAATTTTTTTCACTACCCTCAATATACTGGAACATCTGTGCCATTCTGTGCCAGCAGCTAGCAACACTCTTTTATTTTGAGGCTGCCACATCTTCACATAACTTTATTCTGGTGACCCTCTTTGACCTTGAGCACCTCTCCACAACCTCACCCTGACAGTTAAGCCCATTAAGAGCTGCACACTGATCTTCAAGGCTATAGGATGAATTTGAGAGCCAGTCATGGGCATAGGCACACAGAGCCAGGCATTTGTACCCCTCCAAGATCATCTCACCTTACCTTGGGGCCTCCCCCTCATTCCCTTTGCCCCCAAATCTTCATGACATCTTAGTGCTCCCCAGAGTCTTCCACCTTGTATACCTACCAGGATCCCTTAGCAATGTTCCATAGTCCACAATGGTTGATTTTCCTCTTTGTCTTCTTTGCCTTCTTACAATTCTTCAGCCTTCAGTGACTGACATTGAGCTTAGTTCCCAAGAGAAAAAATTCTGATGGAGGTGTGATAAGATCATGTAATTGTTAACCCCTCCTGGCATTTTCAAATGCTGCAAGTCTGTGTGGTACACTGGAAGTCTGATGGTGGCATCCCGGGTGGTCCAGCTAACTCAGTTCACTATCACGGGTGTGGAGCCTAGAGATGGCTTTTGGGGAAAAGTAAGAGAGTCTCACCTCAGAGATTTAGTTCTTGAAAAATACTAAGCACCATTCATATGCTAGGCACTGTGTTTACTAAAGGTCTGAGGCAAGAGGATTCTAGCCACATGTTGTACTAAATGGCTGTAGGTAACCTATCTGCCCTTCAGAACAGTAGAGCAAGAGTTAAAATTTACCATCCAAATCCCGTGTTATGATATCTGTGCATATGAAAAACTGGAAATCCTTTTGTCTCAGACTAGTAGAAATCAAAACCTCTTGGATCTTATTCTGGAC
Source organism: Callospermophilus lateralis (assembly GCF_048772815.1). Classification (NCBI taxonomy): domain Eukaryota; kingdom Metazoa; phylum Chordata; class Mammalia; order Rodentia; family Sciuridae; genus Callospermophilus; species Callospermophilus lateralis. The sequence goes on along the minus strand of NC_135312.1, from coordinate 107,512,090 downwards.
ACAGGTCCTAGGAATTGGGTGCTGTGGTTATGAGATTCTCCTTGGGTGAGCAGTCTGGTTACCCATGCACATAAGACTCAGAACCTGGAACTGAGCCCTTTACCTGGAGTGCTTTTTCCATGAAAGGGGGACTAGAAAACGCCAGACGTAAGCAGCAAAGCAGCAAAGAAACAGGTGGAAACATGGGTGGGAATATGGCCACCTGTGAGGAATCAAGACCAAGGCCTGTGCGGTTTGTGGGATTGTGGTCCAGTTCTGTTCCACCTGAGTGACCCGAGAGCCTACCCAAGAAATAAACATGAACACCAGGAGCAGAGAGCCACTAGGACTCTGGCTAACGGAAGCACACTGCTTCAGACACTTGACTCAAGCTCATGAGACACATACAAGAAAACACAACAAAGAACTCCAACAAGATGGGCCCATGTTCAGAAACTACAAACCTCGGATGAGGAAACCCACAGCCATGGTGAGGGCGAGCAAGCAGACACAGGTGGAGAGACAGTGCTCTCCAGCTATAGTAACCATTCTGTAGCTGTGCTTAAAGTGTTTACTCTGATGGAAGGAAGCAACTGGAACATTGAAAATGGCAGGGGGGATAATGTGACAAATGATTATTTAGAGTGGTATAAGAACTAAAAACAACTTCTGATATTGAAAAACAGTCATTGAAATCGAAACTCTGGGGGTTAGTTAAAGGACAGAGCAGGTAAAATACAATTAAAGCATTTGTGAAATGGAGGCTGAACATCAGGCCACCTTTTTGAAAGCAGCTCTGAGACAAAAAGACATGAAAAATGTGAAAAAGCAAGTAAGAGACATGGAATCTGGAATGAAAAGATTTGATAGCATATTCAGAAAAGAATAGGGAAAACAGTATTCAAAGGATTCTTCAGATTAAAGAAGCACACTGCCTCCCAAGGAGGGTAAATAAAAACAAATCCACACTTCTGAGATAGCATATCAAAGATAAAGAGATAAACAGAGGTGAGAAGTCGAAGCCCCACTTCCCCTGCCCCCATCCTCAAGGAGTTTGAAATCTCACAAGAAATATAAAGAAATAAGCAGGAGGTGCAAAGCACTATGGACTGGTGTGCAGCCATGGGATGTACAGGGTACTGAAGAGTGTGCAGGGTGGTAGACACCCCCCAGGCTGGGTGTGGGTGGTTGTGAGTGCAGGGGACAATATGGCCATCAAGGAACTAAAGATCCCTCTGGTGGGGAGCAGGGGTTGATGGGTATCTTCTCAGCCGACTCACTTGCTGGCATGGCCACCAACAGGAGGTTCTGCCTGGCCCTCTCTTAGTAAACCATATCAGGAATGTCTGAATATTCAGTATTTTGTGAAAGAAACTTCCTAGGGCTGGGGTTCTGGCTCAGCAGTAGAGCGCTCACCTCGTACATGTAAGACCCTGGGTTCGATCCTCAGCACCACATAAAAATATATAAGTGAAATAAAGGTATTGTGTCCAATTACATCTAAAAAATAAATATTAAAAAAAGAAAACTTCTTAGATTACTTCATATTACTAAAGGGTATTGTTTAAGAATGGTGATAACCAGGTTGTTTCCCTCTGGATAGATTTAAGTCTAGAGGTGTTTTTTGTTTATATTTGTAAGAACTGAGTGATCCACATACATCCTCAGTCCTTTTTTGCCACCCTTGGCCATCAAGAAGTTGGGTGGACTGAAGACTTTCTTGCACAGTTAAATTTTTAATGCCAAGGTCATGAGGGATGTGGTTATATCAGTAGGTTTCTACCCTAAGGAGGCAGAAGAAAACAGGGGATCTGAGGACATTCATCTAAGAGTGAGTGGTGGGAAGGGACCTTCACTGTGTGCACCATCCCATTTTCTCTGCATGAGTAACTAAAGGCCTCTCTCTTAGCTGTTACACAAGACTATTATTAATAGATCATGGTGCTATAGTCTAATGATGAGAATCATTGCAGAAAGGTGTTTGGTCACATAGCATCTCTTAATTCTAGTACAGTGTAGTAAAGTTATAAAATTCACCAGAGCTATATAAAATGGATTAGAAAAATCAAAGATATAGGAAATCATTTCAAGTTACAGGTATCATAAGGCACCTGTTCCCTTTGTGTTGTAAAGAAGCTTCCCAGAGGCTCATCCCTGATGGTTAAATCTGTATTGTTGGCTAGGCATGGTGGCACACACCTGAAATCCCAGTTTCTTAGGAGGCTGAGGCAAGAGGGTTTCAAATTTGAGGTCAATCTCTGCAACTTGGCAAGACCCTGTTTTATTTTCAAAACAGCAAGTGAAAAGGGGGATGTAGCTCAGTGGTAAAGCACCCTGGTTTCAATCCCCAGTATGGGGACCAGTGGGTGGATTTTGTACTATTATGATCTGGGCAGACTTTTGAACTGGTTGAATACAGATCTCTGCTCTCCTGCTATCCCTAATATACATGTGGGCTGAGATATCTTTGAGGATTATAGAGTCAGTTTACAGTATATTTTAGGCAACACAAGCAGCATTAAGATGGGAGAGTAAAATTTCTTAGCAAGGTGCTTAATAAAATTATTACACAAGACTATTATTAATATAAATAATATAAAATTATTACACAAGACTAATATGAATAGCAGTAGCCGTGTTTTCTCCTGTTGATAATAACTTGAGAACATCTTTCATACTTCTTGAAGTATAATCCAAGGAATTTCCACTCTGGTGAGGTCCTGAGATTTTTGTAGCAAAGGGTTTTGCAAACTCCTTGAACTAAAAGTTGGAAATACTTTGTGAGTTCCTTGATTTTCGTGTGTTTGTGTGTGTGTGTGTGTGTGTATACATATACATATACATATATGGGGGGTTGTTTGGGGAGGGGTATCAGGGATTGAACTCAGGAGCACTTGACCCCTGAGCTACATCCCCAGCCCTATTTTGTATTTTTATTTAGAGACAGGATCTCACTGAGTTGCTTAGTACCTCACTTTTTTGCTGAGGCTGACTTCAAACTCACGATCCTCCTGCCTCAGCCTCCTAAGCTGCTGGGGCCACTGCACTTGGCCCTCAATTATATTTCTGACACACTGAGAAGCCTAATCACCTAATTTTGGAGCCTCAGTATTCCCAGTCATAAAGCCAGGACGACTGTGTTCCTCTCCACTGCACAGGAGAAAATGGCATTTGAAGTGATAAGTACTTGGAGGAAGCATAGATGTAAGAATGGCATTTTCTTACCCTCCGTCAAATTAAAAGATTATCTATCACATGAAATGCTAGTCATTTAAATGTGGTACATAGGAAAGAAATGAATAATTGTGCAGAAGATTTAATAGGAACTGGGTTAAATCCAGAAATTGCTCAGCACAGCTAGGATGTATTGATGTTTTGCACATGCACAACACTTTGTTATACTCATTTCAGGAAATACTACAGAAAAAAGATAACTGTGATTTCTCTCTTTGGGTGACTTATAAAGTCACTGAGTAGACAGAGATGTGAAATTGAGAACAAGTTAAGACTGTGTGTGATTAAATGCCAAAGAGAATGATGTAGAAAGTTCAGGCTCTTGGAGGTCAAAGGAAGAGTGAGGGAAGGCTTCATGGGCAAGGATGGACCCCAAACCAAGGCCTTGGAGGAATGTCACACTGAGAAAGTATCAGGGAAGATATTCTGGCCACAACCTGAGGAACGAGAAGGAGGTGGTGGTCCTGAAGACCTGGAGAAAGTGGGTCTTCTTAAGAGAGGTAAATATTGTGGGTAGCATAGGCCCAGACTATGAAGAGTGTGTGGGAAAAGAGCACCTTTAACTTAACAGTGTGGGTGATGTGTTGCTAGCATAGGTTTTTGGGTCAGTAAGGGAAATAATAATGTGGTATTTTAGGAGAGTGAGGGTTTAAGTAAGGGTCATAAACTTGGGCAGTGTTGTCCAGTCTCACTGTTGATGAGCTTTGAGTTTGAGGTTTTAGGGCACAAGGTCTGTAGAGGCAAGGGTGATGTGGAAAGAAAACAGATGTTCAAGTCCCTAGTGTGTTAGGCACTTTGCTAAATCTTTCACAGCATTTTTCCCACAGAAAACTTTTGTGAATTAAACCAGAAACTCTGAACTAAGTACTGTTTCATCTTGCAGATGTAGAAACTGTAAGTTGCTAAGGTTCCACAACTAGCAAGAGAGCAAAGTGGCATTCTAGCCTGCTCCTATCTGATTAGAGTCCTTGCCTTCATCATTGTCCCTTGTGGAATTATCAGAAGCTCTGCTCTTCTGCTCCACACTGCGTAGGCTTTTCTTTTTCCTGGATTAAGTTAGGTCAAAGTCAGCATATGTGAAACAGGGCGTGTATTCCAATGTAACCAGGAATCTTGAAATCAGAATGTCCCAAGCATTTAACATTCCCAGGAAATGGATCCACAAATCCTGAAAAGCTTCAGATTAGCCAGGCTAATTGTGTTGTTTCAATAAGGTACGATAGTCAAGAAAAGTCTTATAAAAGATCTGGAAAACAAAGCATTTTGTTTCTCTTTCTTGAGAACTCTTTACAGGAAAGTAGTTTGGGTTAAGTGAGATATTGACAAGGTAGAGCTGAATAAATGATCATCTGTAACTTCTCATGTGATCGGAGTGAGGGAAGAATAATAGCACATGGCTGCTACCTCCTTGCTCTGGTGGAGGCCGGCCATCCACCCTCATTTTTCTCCGCTCATTCCTGTTCTCTAGTGACCTTTTATCCTGAAGCCTGTTAGCAGTTTCTGAGTTGCCTGGTCACGTTTCTGTGGGTGGTGTGGAGACCGGCAGCAGTCTACAGGGTGGGGGTGGAGCATGGTGACAGGGCAGCACTTGTGGAGGTCTCAGGTGATGGAGAAAGAAGAGATATGATACTATGAGAGAATTTGACAAACCTGTGGGCAGGTAACATTTGAAATTGATTCTCTAACTTGGAAGAGAAAAGCAAGTCAATGTATATGAGCATCCATATGGTTTGCCAAGTTCATCAATTAAACAAGTGTTTTGAGTGGAAATGACATTTCTTTTTTTCAATGCTGGGGGTTGCACCCAGGGTCTCATGCATGCTAAGCACACACTCCGCCACTGAGCTATACCCCAAACCCAGAATGACGTTTTAATGTCAATCTTTCCATCATATGTTCATTTAAAACTCAATCATCAGAGGATCTGATTAATCTGAAACAATAATGGTTTGGAGGAGAATTTTTTTAAAGGGCAAACATATAGTGTGGGCTTTTTTTGTTTATTTACTTTTCTTGTGATATTTAGTCAAAGCCCTTTGGGAAGAGTTTTGACATTAAAAAGAGGAATTTTACTAAGTAACTTTCTTTAATGAAGCTAATATTTCTCTCCCTTCATCTTACCGTGTACAGGAAGGAAAGTGAGACTCATGTGGTTCACATTCAGCATCAGGATGCTATCCAACCTCCCCTCCTGTTTTCTTCAGTCCCCAGACCCAGACTCCAAAACTAAAGAATATCCCGCCATTTCTCTTTCCCCAATTTGAGAAGAAATAAAACTTAATCTGCTTCCCCTATAATAAAAGAGTTCAGGACTTGGTAGCCACATCTCCTGAATCATAGGATGACTGCATCTTAGGTTTCTGTTTGCAGCAGTACCACAACTTGCTTAAGTCTTAGAAACCAACCAAGGTTGTGTGTCTGTTTGGGTTCTCTGTTGTAATTAGCAGAAACCAACAACTCTTATTTACTTAAGCAGAATGGGATTTATTGGAATAATATTAGGAACTCATAGAATTGATGTAAGGGGCAGAGCAAAGAACTAGGCCTGGAATAGACGGAAAACAAAGCAACTCTGACGAGGCAAAGAACCATGAACTACATGAAGGTGTTTGTACTGATTGCTATCTGGGCAAGAATGCGGTGGTGCCCCACTCCAGGGTAGGAGCATCTCATTGACGTAGCTTGGGTCCTGTGACTGACCACAGCTTGATAAAGGGGAGGGTGAGGCCTGGATTACAGACTTACCAGGGCTTATCCAAATAAGGTCATTCTTCAGAGGGGAATCAGAATGAATTTACTGGGGAGAAGTTATGCTCCACAGCCAAAAGTAACCAGTGGTCAGCGCAGGGTGGTAGAATGGATTAAATGACAGAAGAAAGACAGCACTGGTTTTCCTTTGGGAAACAAAGGGTTAGAACAGTGTGCTCACACATGCCTTGGCTGTGAGGTTTGTCGTCAGCATGTCTGCTGCTGTTCTTAGCCTCACCCCTTCCTCCTCTCTTAGTTGGAGCCTAGCAGGGCCATCCTGTTGGGATGTGGATTTGCACACGCACAGGGTGCTACATGTGCATACCAGGAGGTGCTGGTGGCAAAGCAGTTCCTCTTTGATCAGTTTAGGGAGATTAGATGTAGTTAAGGCCCTTTTCCTTGCCTGCTCTGTGTTCATCCTATGGCAGTTATTCTAAAGAATTTCACATTTTAAGCATGTTTATCAGTAGCCCAACTTTGACCTTTTGTACTCACCTGGATAAATAATTCAGGCTTCAGTCTGATTTTAGTTGTTTGTTAGATGATTGATATATATAGCATACATAGTTACTAAATAAATTTTACTTAATGAATAAAACTGTAACATTAAGAGAATATTAAGGTACCCTAACTATCCTTGTTATTGGAAAATGGCAATGGAATTCTATACTTCAGTCTGATTTTCACTACTTAAAAGGAGAATGCAGTCTCAAAAAGAAATGAATTTTTAATTCTTGGATTGTGGGAGGACACATACCTTGTGCTTCTCTATGAAAATTTAACAGTTACAATATACCTCCTGGTTGATAGAAAAAAAAAAACATGACTCACTTTTTATCTAATTAATTTTAAATGATTTAGTGTCACTCCTGTTTGAGTCCCTATCAAACCCTAAATTTCTGTAGCTCCCATAATTGTTGCTAAACAGCTTCAAAATTGGAAGTTAGTCTAATGCTAAAGAAAAACACTCTGGGCATTTTGAGTGTTGCTTGGAAGAGATATAAAAAGCTGACCTACTGTGTTTCTCTTTCAGCATCCAGTGCTTGATGAGCCAATAGCTGAAGCTGTCTGTATCATCGCAGACACAGACAAGTGGAGTGTCCAAGTGGCCACAAGTCAGAGGAAAGTGATGGATAACATGAAGCTGGGCCAGGATGTCTTGGTCTCTAGTCAGGTGTCCAGTTTACTTCAGTCTATCTTACAGCTTTACAAGCTTCACCTCCCTGCTGATTTTGTAAGTATGTGATCTCATATCATCAGAGAAAGTTAGCTAAAAATACTTTCAGCCACATTTTGATTATGAAAGCAGAAATCTGGATATTGTTTTTAATAAAATCGGAGGTTAGCATGAATTAAAATGGAACATGCAACATAAAACCAGCCAACAGGATGGATTTCAGTAACTCTAGCCCTTCCATAAAATAACAGAGAGTGGATCGACATCTTTTTAATAAGGTGTATGGCAAAGTAAAGAGGGTATTAGGGAGGGATCCAGCATAAAAGAAATCTGAAATCCTCCTTGGAGAACTCATTGCTATGCAGCCATCCTCACAGAACTATTAAGGATAAAGTAGACCACGGTTTGTGGAAACACTTAAATTTTGAAGTACTGTATATATGTAAGATGGTATCAGTTGTTCCTTTTCAAATGGGACTTGAAGATCACTTTCATAACATTATTTTAAATATGAACAACAAAGCCTAAGAATTCCTCACGAATTGTCAGCAGTTCACCCCTAGTGACTGGAATTAGTATTTACCTTTCAGTGCATGTGTGCACGTGATGTATGTAGAGATTAGAAGAGGAAATATATTTAGTAAGAGAAGGAGAAATGTTTCAGAAGGAGGAGGGAAGCTGAAGGGCATCTAAGAAAAGTCTAGGTGAGCTGTCCTCGGGAAGACGCTTCACTGGTGCAGTGTGCTTGCTCTGCTCTTTCCTTCCTTCTGTGCAGGGCTGCTCTCTGCAGCATAGTCCGGAACCAAAACCTCTGGCTCCTTTCTGGCCTTGGGAAATGATTCAGAGCTATGTAACAACAATGTAGGAAGATGAATATTCATTAAATATACTATTTGCCAATGAATTGATCACTTTCCTAGATTCTTAAAGTCAAATCTGTGATACCATAAGTCCTCAGAAATGGTCAGGATTTTTAATGGCTTTGAAGAAGTGTTCTGAAATAATGATTGTCATCAAAACTGGCAGCATGGCATGGCAAAAAGACATAACTGGACTAAGGTCTCAGCTTTGCTATTGATTACTGCGTGCCAGTCACAATCCTGAGTGTCTCTGAATCTCAGCTTTCTCGTTTGTAAAATGGAGAGACTACAACTGTGCTGGGAGAATCTTCTGAAAATTAGGGATAGGATAATGCTTTCAAAACACCAGGTTAAAAGCCAGCATGTAGGGGCTGGGGTTGTGGCCTAGTGGCAGAGCGCTTGCCTAGCATATGTGAGGCACTGGAATCCTCAGCACCACATATAAATAAATAAAAAATACAAGTACATTCAACAACGGAAAAATAAAATTTTTTAAAAAGCCAGCATGCATACATTAGTGGCCAGTGGCCAGTGCCCAGGCTAGAGTCAAATTCAAGTTCTACTACTTACTTTGTGACCTCTCAAAGCCTGAGTTTCCTTATCTGCAAATCTAGAGAAATAATAGAACCTATCTCATGTTTATGTAAATCAGGCAATTCATGTAAAGGATTTGGAATAGAGTTAAATGTTATAAACTCTCACTGAATCGATATTATTGGCTTATCAATTAATAATTAGTTTTCTGGAACAGTATTAATTAACTTCATGGAACAATAAAAACTGACAATACATTTTTACTAAAATCTTTATTTGGGATTTAAATTAAAGCATACTCTTGCAGGATGTCTGTCTTAGGGTAATATGAGAAGCATTTATGGGTTATTACGACCTTACTTTCCGTTCTACATTTGTAGGCAGGTTTTCTTCTACAAGCAGGTTGGGTTGTGCTGACTTACAGGATGATGTCTCCATTTTTATGGGCAAAGAGGACATATTAAAATTCAAGTTTTTACTCATAAGTATTTGCCAAACATCTGTAATACATAGTTCTTGTTACATACAACATTTTGCTTATTAAAGCAACACATTATTATAGCTGATTTTTTTACTTCATTTGGATAGAATATTTAAACTTGTAATAATGATTTATTTAACCTGATAAACCAATGTCAAAGAAAATTTCATCTGTAGTTTAAAATTCTCTATATTGTTTCAATGAAACATAAATGATTACGCCCTTTAGTACCAATGGATGAAATAGCTATTTAAAATTTTAGAAGTTTGAAATTCAAGAAATACATCTCCAAAGTAAAATCCCATAAAAGAGGAGGAATTTTTTAAAACCATCATAAGTTAAGTCTTTTTGAAAAACTTTCTAATTCTTTTGATTTCATAAAGAATTCTCTTTATTTCCATGTTGCATTATATACTTTTCATGCAGTCTGTGAAAACATTGTAAATTAGCTGTTTTAAAACAAAGGATGTTTATCAGACCCAGTGCACCTGCCTAGAATCCCATCTACATGGAGAGATTGAAGTAGGAGGATCACAAGTTGTAAGCCAGCCTTAGCAACTTAGACCCTGTCTCAAAAAATAAAAGGGGCTGAGGATGTGGCTCAGTGGTAGAGAATCCCTGGGTTCAATCTCCAGCACACACACCACATAGCACACACGCATACACAAAGACCCAAGGATTTAATATAATATGAATGGTCTTTTTTATATTTTGGAACAGTCTTACAGAAACCTTTGTATTTCCACTCCACAAGGAACTGAAACTTAACTGGAGGCCACTTCACTCTGTTCACTGGGGGAAACATTTCCATGAGAACTGATGGAATCTCCCTGCTTTGATATCACTTAGCTACTTAGCAGTGTTTCATCTACCGTACACAATGCGTCTAAGGTTGTGAGCCAATGAGAGGCTGACAAGATCGAATCTCTGATACTTTTTCCATGCCACTGATCAGCCCAGATGGTCAAGATCAACATTTTCAAATGCATCTGTTAATCTTTTTACCTTGAAAATAGCAGGCCTAATGGTCTAGAAGAAAAGTATGTATGATGGAATTGCCCTTGCCAGAGCCATCAGGTGTCTCACTGAAGGTGCTGGGGTGGCCATGCCTGCCAAGTACAAAAGTACTTGCCTCTGGTGAAAGACACAGATGGTTGGTATTCTCTAAAAACTGAAGCTGGACACAGTTCCAAGGGTAAAGATGTCCTGAAAATAATTGCCTTTTCTTATTTGTCATTAAGAAGACCTAGTTAAAGACACTCTCAAAAGCAAAATACAAAGTTTAAAATGACCTTGCTCCAGTTGTTCTACTTCTGGGAATGTATTAGGCCCCAATAATCTGAAACACAGGAAGAAAACAATAGTGAAGATGTTCTTCACAAAAATGCCTTACAAGAAAAATACAAATTGCTGTGTGGTTCAGTAACTAATGGCAAATTCACATTCTAAGCCATAAAAATTACAACAATAAGAAATTCTTAATATTTTATTAGGAAGTTATTTAAGGCAATTCTAGTACTTATAGAATATCAATCAACTATGTGGAAATGCTTTTTTGAAAAAAAAAACACTAGAATAATATATGAAAATCTTGTCATTTAACAAAAACCTGTTTATATACCTATTAGTTATGGGGCTTGTAGTTTTTTTTTTTAAGTATATTTGAAAAGGTTTGAGATTACAGCTGTACACTTGAGTTCCAGCCCTCATTGTAAATGCTGTTGACTCCACAGTGCATCATGCATCTTGAGGACAGACTGCAGGAGATGTACCTTAAAAGCAAAATGCTGTCTGAGTATCTTCGGGGACACACACGAGTCCACGTGAAGGAATTAGGTGTTGTGCTGGGGTGAGTCCTGTGAAGTACTACTGTGTCTTCTCCCTGTGATGGCCGGCCTTTGCCCTCATGTTATATCCTCTGACCTGTTCAACCTGCACCACCCAAAGCCAGGCCCAGGTTCCCTCAGACGTGTGCCTCTCAGCTCCTTGATGAATAGCATGTTGTTTGTATCTTGATACCTGGTTTCACACCTGGAAACCATCATGGAACTTTGGGCTGGTGGTACTTTTATGTCAGTCTCCTCCCTGGTTATTTTACCCTTGAAAGGGAACATTTAATACCATTCTGTCCATTTCTAGTAAGTCAGTCAGTAAGATGCCAAAGTCAAGACTGTCAGATGTGCAGTGGTAGCTCTGGTGTATGTCTCACTTCCTGGAGGAGGAGTTGCAGGCACCTCCCACTGGACAACAAGGAGAGAGAGCCCTTCTCCTGGGCTTTCAGGTGCTGCCTACATGTCCCCAGCAACTGTCCCTTTCTGCCTTTCATTGTGAGCCCACTGAAAAGGAGACTTGCTTATGTTAGTTTCTAATAACACATGTCATCTTCCGAGGGCATTTACCATAATTTCTCTAGGAGAAATTCTGACTTGAGTTATTCTGCTTAATGTGTCAACAGAGAACTCACAAACAGGGTATTGTGTCTTTGAGAAATTGTCTTCTTTATCCATGGTGATGATTCCCTATATGGGAGTAAGAAAATACTGTGTTTATAATACCAACCTTTAAATTCTCTTTTAAGCCTGTAAGCAAAGTATTATTTTAAAACTCTGGCCTTTGCATTCTTGTCAGACTTTTCATCTTTCACACCCAGGATGTGACTGGCTGTTTTATTTGGCATTTTCTGTCACACATTTTTCTTACATACCTCATTTAAAAATATTTTCCCCCTTTGAGATGGCCACTCTTGCAGCTACTTCACAATCTCTCTCTGTTGTTTTCTTTCCCTTAGTTTTGGTTTATGTCTCCTTACCAGGCTCATATTGTAGTCTGCTTCATAAGGTTTCCTATTGCTAGGCATAGTCCTTAATTTCTAGGACTTTCCCCTGGTTCCTGACGCTGACAGTCATCCATCAACACTGAAGAACTGCAAGAATGTTTTCCCCTCAGCATTCCTCTCTAGGTCTTGTCGTGTTCATCCTCTCTCTTTATATCCCCTTCTTCCATGGCCAGAACCAGCAGCACCTCCAGTACTAGAAAACGCATGGTCCACCTGAATGAGATTCGTAGGTGGCTTTACTGGAGAAGGAATAGAAAACTCCACGAAATAATGTCAGCTCCTGTTTTTGTATTTGTAATTTGTGGAATTTGAGGGAAAGAAGTAGGACGTGTTCCACAGGCTGAAACAGTCCAGCGTTTTTTTTTCTCCACAACTGGCAGCATTTAGCCAGTGACCGTTCTGTGTCCGTCTCACCTTTGAGAGGCAACCAGAACTGTGTCTGTCTGGAACTCATGCTTCTTACTAGTGTACTTTGCTCTCAGAGCACTGTGGCTCAGGAGTTCAGAGGAGATCTAAGTTGTACGACTTCTTGAACAGAGATCGCCAAGGTTTTTGAAGACATTAACTGCCATCATCATTTTCCTAAGACTAACTTGAACCTAGGTGCCAAATCAGTAGGCCTTGGGAAATGAGGAGACTGTGGGGGAATGGAGTCACATAGGCCACACAGAACAGGGAGAGACTTGAAGTAAATGGAGTTGGTGACCCTGCTGCAGGAGGATTGGCCTTATGTCCCACATTCAGGCAGCACAGCTCTGGCACCTCCTCCTCGTTGTCCCACCTTGCTGTGTGCCCTGGGAGAGCTTATGTTTTCATCTGTTTTACTTTTTCATTTGTTTTCAGTGATAATCTAGCAAGCTTGAACCCTAGAAATAATACTTTAAGTACCATTCCCTTCTGTTTTTAACATCCAGGATTGAATCTAATGACCTGCCGCTGCTGACTGCTGTAGCCAGTACTCATTCTCCTTACGTGGCTCAAATACTCCTATAAGCTGAAGCTCAGGACAGTTCTTCCTTGGAATAAGAAAAACAAATTCTCAACTGAAGAAGAGAGGAATAAGCTCTCTGGGACATCCAAAGCATGAGAAGAGCAAACAAATAGTCATTCCACCGTTTGTTTTGCATTGTTACTTTTGAGTGGATGCTTCATTGGAAGAGAAGACAGGTTTACTCTAAATACTAGCATTTGTGATTTTCAGGAACACTTTAGGCCTTTGTTACCCATGAATCAATCAGGGGAGAGAGTGGCCTTTCTGGTGGGGGAAAACGTAAGCACTACACTGAACACTCAGCATTTGGTACTGATTGCCTTGTGCTGTCGGGCAGAATAATGATGGGTGACTTTGGAGCAGGGAGGTAAACAGTGTATGTAACATTCCAGTAGGAAATGTTTCAGAGTTTAAGTCTAAGCACTGCAAGCTGTAGACAGCAGAGTACACTAGGCTAAAGTCAGAACAAGGACTTTGGATTCCAGGTCAGAGTTTGCTTTTTAGAAAAGAAAAGTGAAATGAAGAAAGCCATTTTTGACTGTAGCAGCTGTTTGCCATAAGATGTGAAAGAAAACTGCCTATTGGGAAGAGAGAGAGTGCTTTGGGGACCCTCTGTTCTCATTTCTCCTCAGAGTTTACCTTGTTCCAGATGCAGTCACAAGTAGGTTAGAGATGGATTGCTGGTGCAATACACCCAAGAGTCAATGTAGCATCCTGATCCCATCAAGATGTAGTTTGTAGCAGCAAAGCATAGTCTGATGCCATATGTTTTATCATTATGATTTAGAGTTCTCAGCAGCCTTTTCAAGAGAGGCCATTTACCAAAGTTATTTCTATAAGCTCAAGAGTGTTTCTGTGGGTGAATTCTTCCAGCCAGAGCCACTTTCTTCCTAGAATAGTTTATACAAATGACTATTTATACTTTTAAAAAGACACTGCTGTCCCCATGGGAAATGAAACCTGCAATAATTCAGGATGGTCAGTAAAAAGCAATTAGTTTGAACATTAAGAAAAAGGTTCATACTTGGCCTAAATTTTTACATTATCATCTCTGCACCTCTTAATCCCTGTCTTTTCAAAACATCTTCCCAGAAATTGACTTGACCATTTTATAAAACCTACCAAAGTAAAGAATAAGTAGTCCAATTCACTTAAAAAAAAAAACTTGAATTGTCTGTTAATATTAAAGAAACTTAGTTTACTGACCATGAAACAGTCCTGACATCCAGGATAAAGTAAAACACTTCAAAAATTTTAAAAATGATGGTCAAAAGACAGGAGCTAATGTAATAAGGCAAAACATTGTTATCATTTCAGCCCTTTCTGTGAATCTTCTTTCCTAAGAATATGAGGTAACCTCTTTTTTATGATTTGGAATTAGTTCAGATTTTATGTTCGATAAAATCCTGACCCTATCCATAAGTTCGTCTCTCATTATTGTCTGTATATTTGAGAGCGTCTGCAGCTGTTCCAATGGAGGTGAATGGCTGTACTGTTTATTTATTAGGAATAGGTCAGAACTGCTACCTTCCTCTTTCTCCTTTGTGCTGTGAAAGTAGATGGGTGCTTCAAGGTTCTGGAGATCTTTAATTTGCATTTTATGTCTTGGTTTCGCAAAATTGAAGTTTTCCATTTCCTTTTGCCTAACATTGGAGTTTGGTGTTTTCCATTCTCTGGTTCCGTGACATCATTGTTTGCTGTTTCGTTACGGAAGGAAAATGGACCCCACCTGTAGCTCAGCCACTTGCACTTGCTTTTTCTTGCATGTGAATAAATTGTCAAAGCTGTCATTACAGCTCTTCCGTCTGCACCAGCTTAAAGCATTCCCCTCTGGTTCCCTTCTCCTTGTTTACATGTTGTGGGCACCTTGCCTCAGTCACCAACTTCCAGGGTTTCATAGAAAATAACCTGATTGAAAATCAGTTCAGTTCTAATGTGGGCATCATGGCGTGCTGAAAATCAGACCCTTACGGGCAAAATTGAGCTTTAAGTGACTGATTCTCAATCCCATACATAAAAAATCTAGCCCAGCTCCCCAATGCCTGCGAAAATTTAATTTGCCTCTTGATCTAATATTCCAAAACTCACTCTTAGGAAAACACCTATTGGGAAGCTACAAGAGGGTCACAGGTCAGGGTTATCTCAGTGACACTCGGGATTCCTGTCAGAGCCGAATCCTCATATCTGTCGCCTACAAAAACACACCAAGAATGTTGCTGCTCTTTTTTTAAAGCCTCCTTTAATATTTAACATTCAAGTCTTTGTCTTAAATTCAACCTCTTCCTAAAAGCAAAAAAGGAAAAAAATCTCATGGGATTGTGTTGAGAGACAACCGCTCGCACATCACAGACCACCCCGTGACTTCATTCTGTCTCAGCTGAACAGTTGGAGGGATCCCACCTGCTCCCATGCCCACCTCAAGAAAAAAATAAAAATTAAAAAAAAATAAAGAAATCTACCTCAGTTGACAGGATTCCAACTTTAGGGTTTCTTCAACTTTTAAGTCTTACCTGTTGAGTGTAACTTTTGTGGCATCTTGCTTTCTCAAGCAAGCTAGTGAGGCATGACAGAGCAGAAGTATGTGAATGTTACTGTGATGGACCTCTTTCTAGCATGTTGCAGTTTTATTTTTAATAAATTGATAAGTGATATGAATGTAAAGGTAATTGTGTATGTTTTAAACATGACAATGAAAATTTGAAATGTAGCTTCCATACTTGTGCATAATTCCAAAGTATTTTATTTTTATCAGTGTTAAATAGCTTTTTGTACAGGCTTCAAATCCATTTTCTGAAGTGTGCTGTTTTTTAATGAAAGTAACTATAATCTTTTCACATCCCATGGAACTGCCGTTTACACATTGCAACTTTTTAAACTGACCATATTTTTCAAAATTAACTTTTTTGGAGGGAGGAAATTTCCCCCTTGCTAAATGATACTAAACTGTTGTTTGGGCTCTTATAATTAGGTCCTCAGATTTTATAAAAATTTAGTCTGTAGCTTTTTAGGTTCTTCACTAGAGTTTGGTTGTATATAAAGAATATAAAGTGACCCCAAAATTCTTTTAAATGTCTGGATTTTTCCACTAATATGTACTTTGGGGAGCATTTCATTCTTGCATACTTTCACCATTACATTGAAAAAAAAGTCTTTAGCTTTTCTTAGTTAATGTGAACGATTTGTTTTGTTTTGTTTAATTCTGCTTGGGGGGATATTTTATTATAATTTCTGCCTAAATCAAACATCCCCTCTGAATGTTAACTTTTAAATGTCAGAATTTGGTGAACCATATATCTAGGAAGTGAGATTGCAGTATGCTTAAATTTGAGGCAGATAAGGAGAAAATTCTGGGAATTCTTATTGAAAGTCCATTAAGAGAAATTGATCGGACTTTATAATCTTGATGAGCTGAATAGATACCAATGTCAACGTGTGGAAATTTTTTCTTAAAACTTGTTCATGTATTATTTTGATCAATTTTTCTGTGGCATTTGGTGCAATAAACCTTTTGAATTTATCTTGAACATTTCCTGGCGCTGCATGTGATTTGTTGAATTTAATTAAATCTAGAGTCTCATTTATAAGAAACAAGTTCATTATATGTATCAATGATTTTCCACAGGTGTGTTTTGGAAATGGGACATTTTTGATTAGCAGACTGACAGGTGAGGGCTACTGCACGGCATGTAGGAGTGGGGGGCAAGGTGACCCGTGAAATGTCCTGCAACATGTGAGATAGCCCCAGGACCAGCAGACCTTCAAATGCCCTCTGGACATTCATGTGGGTGAAAGCCCTCTTAAAAATTATCTTACCTGAAAATTGAGTTCTGCTTTATATAAAAGCACAGTGGGTTTTGTACATGATTTGGGTATATACTGAATTTTCCAGGGATGCAATTGTTGTATACATGAAGGGAAGGTTTTACTCTGTAAAGATTTTAACAAAAATTGTTCACTAGGTCTTTACAAAGAATCGAGTACTTGTGGAAAACCACGTTACCAACAGCCACAGCACTCATGGAACTCAAGTCAGCAGTGCAGTACATCTCCACAGTTCTCATTTATAGCTATGACATCCATAAAGATTCTTAGTACAAATGTAAGCATCTGTCCACCTCATTGTATTTTCTCTGTGTGTATGTGTGTGCACACAAATGTGCAAGTGCTCTACTATTGAGCTACATACCCAGCTTGCTTCATCGTATTTTCAACTTTGATGGTGTTGCTTGCACCCACAACTGTGGAATAAAAGCTAAAAAAAGAGAAGATGCGAAGAAACCACAGGACACAGGAAGTAATTTTAGAAAGCAGGGGTAGGATGGTTCTCTGATCTTAGGAATCGAACTTCCACACTGGAAAGAGAGAGGGAGGGTCCTCGCTTGCTTTACTTATAAGGGGGCAACATCAGAGCTTTTCCATGGAATGTTCTTTATCAAATAAGGTAGGGGGTGGGCTGTCTATTTCCTGATGGGTTGTGCTAGGAGACCTGTCCCACTAGTAGAGCAAGGGCAGCGATCTCATGCCTTGGGCAGTCTACATACGGGAATGCTGGGATAGTTCCCAAGAGGAGACCCAAGTACCGCATGGCTCGGTACCAAGTAAAAGACCACTCAAGCAGCTTTACAGGTGGTGGCGTCCCACAGCGGTGCATCAGAATATCCTGTAAAATGTGACTTCTTAAACAGTACATCCAGGGGATTACAATCTAGGGGATTGCATTTGTGTGTTATAAATTGTTAACTTATATTTTCTGAATTTTACTTTGAGATAATAAAGGAGTATTAAAAATATTTACTAAGAAAAGGGATGAGTTACTTTGCTAATATATTGTCTCAAGAAGAAATATGCCATTGAATGAACTTCTGAACCAAAGAATAGCATACTTTGTTAGGTTATCTTAAAGATTCTAGGGAGAAGTTATATTAGGTTATGTCAAAATTCTTTTTGGTTGAAAATTTCAAGTGTTTTCCATGTTCCCTGAAGCAGTTTTTAAAAGTGTGCCATCAATAAAGGTCTTAAATACACATGTACACCCACAGCACATTTTGGTTCCTTGGTGCCTGGATCCTTTCATTTAATTCTCTCAACTGGGTGAAATGGGCACTGTGATGGTGGATTTTATGTGTCAGCTGGGCTTGATGACAATACTCAGCCTTTGGTCAAAGGCCAATCTGGATGCTACTAGGAAGATAATTTTTAAGATAAAAATATATTAAATCAGTAAACTTTGAATAAAGCAGATTACCCTCTATAAAGTGGGTGGGCTTCATCCATTCACTTGAAGGACTTAGAAGAGAAAAAATAGATGCCCTAAAAAAGTGGTAATTCTGCCCCAAGACAGCCTTTATCCAAATTGCAATATCACCTCTTCCCTGTGTCTCCAGCCTGCTTTGCCTTCCCTGCAAATTTTGGATTTGTTAAATTAAACCAGTTCCTTATAAAACACCTCTGTCCTTCACTCTCCAAACACATACACACATGCATCTCATTGGTTCTCTGGAGATCTCTGACTGATAAAGTTATAGAAGAGATCAGTCCAGTAACACTTAGAATGGTCCAATATGGGAGAGTTGTTAGGATCAGAATAGCCATTCCAAGTTATAAGAAGTAGACTTTCAAGCAAAGAGTTTTCACATTGTAAATAGTACTGTTATCCTTTTCACAAGTAACACAGTCTGAATATGTGCTGCAGAAAAGAGTTGGAAAACAAAGGAAACAACCCTTTAATTGAAGTTTTGGTTTGTCTTTTTCATCCTTGTGAACAAAAGACCTGACAAGAACAGCATAGAGGAGGAAAAGTTTATTTTTAGTTTCAGAGGTTCAGTGCACAGATGGCCAACTCCATAGCTCTGGGCCCGAGGTGAGGCAGAACATCATGGCAGAAGTATGTGACATCAGGAAATAGCACATGACATGACAACCAGGACAAGCGAAAGCTTTGCTCACCAGAGAGAAAATACAAACCCCAAAGTCACCCCCAGTGACGTACTTCCTTCTGCTCACCTATAGTTACCACCCACTCTGCCCATAGTTACCACCCATAGTTACCACCCAGTTAGTCCATCAGTGGATTAATCCACTGATCAGGTTAAAACTCTCATAATCCAATCAATGCGCCTCTGAGTATTCTTGCATTGTCTCACATGAGCTTTTGTGTGAGACATCTAACCATAATAGATGGAAAGGAAGGAGGTAACATCATTAAAAGTGGAAGAAAAAAGTTCCCTTCCTATGAAGATTCATCCCTACAGTTGTGTGTGAATTCCTAATAGTTATGCATCTTCCTCTGTGTTTTGGGAACTTGGAACTCAGTTATCTCATTCTCTCTCATCTTTAGTTCTCATTCTGCTGACTTTTTCTACTGAAAGAGTTAAAAAAAAAAGTTTCATCTATAATAAACCCTAGTTTCTCTCCTTTGATAACTAGGGATTTTCTAGAGAGGTCTACTTGACCGACCTTCACTTTCTTTTCCTCCCATTCATTCTCTGCTCTCTGCCACTCTCACTGAGGGCTGAGGACCCAACATCCACCTCCTTCCTTCCCATGGTAGATGAGTTTTCCAAGGACCAGTGAGCACAGAGTGCAGTTGAACTGACTTTACATCTCAAATGTATCACCTTTTTGTTTTTCTGTTCCCAGCTCAAAATTCAGTTTGTTGTCAGATTCTCTAGTATCTTGCTACTCAAGATCCCTGGACTAGCATCAACTAACTGCAGAAGCTTTTTTTTTTTTTTTTTTTGGCACTAGGGATTGAACCCAGGGGCATTTAACCACTGAGCCCAGGCCAGCCTGCCTATTTATTTATTTATTTATTTATTTAGAAACAGGGTTTCACTAAGTTGCTTCAGGCCTTGCTAAATTGCTATGGCTAGTTTTGAATTTAACAATCATCCTGCCTCAGCCTCCCAAACTGCTAGGATTACAGGCATGTGCCATCACAACCAGTGAGATTACTATTAAACTCACACTGAGTGAGTAAGTGGAGGAAGAATGTATCAATCATTGATATTTATGTCCATATTTTGCAATGGAGGTGGAGGGGAGTAAGAATATTTGCAAGCAAGGAAATAAAATAGAAGTGGATGATTTTAAAAGTATCAAATGCCCATAAATCCTGCCTTTAGATAGCTATTACTAATTTGGAGAAAGAAGTTAACAAAAATCAAAAGGGGAAAATAACAAATGAATAGAAGATAGAACTTGAGAGACGTTTTGTGATTTTAAAAAGAGAGATTGGCAAGAAAAATAATTTAGAAGTAATTTGTCCAATTGAATTCTAAAAAATATCCATAAAAGCATTTGGGGTAAATGTGTACAAGAATGATATATACTGCTAAATATCATCAACTGTACTTTTTTAGAAAGATAATTAAGTTCTCCAGTTTTTAAGTAAAAAATAAAAATGAGCACGAATATAAAACATCCCTATTTTCATCCATTTCTATAATGGATGAAAACATGGGATAGGGTAGAGGTTTATGCTTTTAAACTTCCCCCCAGGCCCTCCTAAGATAAAGTTTTACTTCTTTCAGTGCATGCTTCTCACTCTTGGAGAGGAAAAGTGGAAAATGTACCAGCATCTCAGGTTAGAGTGCTAATGGCCGCCACTCCCTGATGGCCCAGGGTGAGGCACCATGTTGGAGGCTTTCCCCGTGTGGTATTCATTATTTGCTTTTGAATACATGGGAACACTTGCTTCATTATTTCCCCAGGAGAGGATTTATACTGAGAGGTATTGGTGAGTACTTACTGAATATGCACAACTCTTTGGGATTGTCCAAAAAGTGGACTTGGAAGACAGTTTTTTATGTATGTCTGGAAATTTAGAAGAAAGCCTAGGTGAAAAAGATGATTTCAAATGACACAGTATTCTGTTTATCTGTAGAAGGGAAGAGGTGGGACCAAGTGATCAACTACCTTCATGGGTGTTGAGTTAAGCCCACATCTGGTGCATATGGATGTGAAGCACTGAGAATGATGCTCCATGGGTCTGGGCTTCCTGTCAGCCTGAATCCACTCATGAGGAGGCATCAGAAAAACCTATGGTGAGAAAGAATCTACAGAACCAGCATGTAATCTTCAAAAATGGGGGTGTGGTAAAAGACTACGGCTGAGAAACTTCCAAACGGAGCAAGACCAAAGGGGTGAGAACTGAATATAATACATGAC
This sequence comes from Callospermophilus lateralis, assembly GCF_048772815.1. Classification (NCBI taxonomy): domain Eukaryota; kingdom Metazoa; phylum Chordata; class Mammalia; order Rodentia; family Sciuridae; genus Callospermophilus; species Callospermophilus lateralis. The sequence goes on along the minus strand of NC_135312.1, from coordinate 107,491,081 downwards.
CCTAGCATGAAACCTGGATCAGGGAAAAATATAAGATCAATTAATAAAATTTTATTATGCACTTTAATGTGTCAACGTTAAATTTCCTGAATATTAAAATTGTAACTGTGGTTATATTAGAGAACAGCCTTGTTCTTAGGAAATACAATCTGAAGTATTGAGGAATAAAATAGCCTCATATCTGCAATTAGCTCTCAAGTGAGTGTGGGTGTGGGTAGGGGTGTGGAGAGAGAGAGAGAGAGAGAAAGAGAGGTAGGGGTGGGAGAGAGAGGTAGAACATTAAACCAAATAAAATTAACAACTGTAGGTCTGGGTGAAGGGTATATGAGGAGTTCTTGCAATGTCCTCAGTAAATTTGAAATTTTAAAATAAATCTTTTAAACATTTTTTTTTCTTTTCTTCTTTTTTGGTACTGGACCTCAAAATGGGTAGGCCATGACCTTCAGAACTCATGGGCCTCATGGCCGTAATAGCCACCTTCAACTTCCCAGCATTTTTCGTTCTTGGCTCTGAAAGGACATGAGGGGCGATCATGATACATCAAGATTCTTTTTTGGGGGATGGTTACCAGGAATTGAACTCAAACCACAGAGAAATGTTAGTGATTGGACTGCTCCCCTTTTCCATAAAAGTGTCCCCGGGGTCAGGACCTACCAAGGAGGACTACTATGGCTCCCTAGCAGAATTTTTCAAATAGACATAATTAATTGCTGAGGAATCAGATCTCTGGTGACACAGGGTAAGTAATATTCTAGTGAGTTGGTAAGATTCTTCAATGGGGCAAGACAACTCTGTGTGTGTGGACAGGGGTCTCTGAATGGATCTGATCTATCTCCTTTTCTATCATGGAAATTTGCTGTCAAACAATATTTAAATGACTACAAAGGTAGTTGTGCTATTGGATTATGCAGAAAGCTAAAATAAGAAAGTGGTCTATATATAGGAAATCATGGTTGAATACATACTTATGCATTCATTCTTTCTTTTTCTTTTAGACAGTATTTACTTGATTCTCATTTTAACTCTACAAAATTTTCAGAACAATACCCAAATATTCCTATCTGACTTATAAAAAATAATTTAAGAAAATTATGCAACTTGCCCAAGATTTCCTAGATGGCAAAGCAGGGGAAAACTTCCATTTTGAACTAGTATATTCTTACTACGCTAACCAGTATGTGAGGTTTTTAGAGGGAATTACAGATTTACGTTCATTTTATAAACTGTTTTCTCAGTCTTTGGAAACCAAGGGGTGGTCATTCTCTCCAGGTTAAATCAGGCAATTAATAACCATTCTAAGGACTGGCCTACAAAACTGCTGGTTTTCCTTAGCTGTAAAATGGGAAAAAGACCCACCTATCCACTGAACAGATGTTACTATGGAAATCCAATAGAGATCACAACGTGGTTTGAGAAAGCTAAAAGGAGCTATAAAACTGTTAGTATTAATACTAAACAACACTCTTGACTTTGTATGTTAAAACAGGCTGATTTTTTTTTCTATGATGCTTAGAAAAACAACAGGTCATACCTCTTCCTTTTCTGATATCTTTGGCAACCTGGAAGGCTTGGAAACTCTTGGTAATGGTGATTTACTCTGCCTAACCATAAGAGCCCGATTGGAATTTCTCTGATTGGAGTCTTCGTAATCACTCATATTCCAGGCAATAAAACCACGACCATGTCTTCCTTGCTTATCCAGGATAAAAGGCTTGGGTTGCCTGAAATAGGAATAAACTGGTTGGTTCTCCAAGGGAAAAGGTCTACCAAGGCCATGAGTTTTCAGAGTTGAGATTTGCATTTCTCTGGTGACTTGAGGTGATTTCCAGCCAAGTGACTTGAAAAAACTAAAGGCCTGACCCATCATCTAGCATTCTGAGAAGTTTCTGGACTCTTCCCTGCTCTAAATCACTGGACAGTCAGTTGCTGAAGATGCAAAGAACCACCAAATGGACACTTAAGAAGCTTGATGAGGGGCTGGGGCTGGGGCTCAGTGGTAGCGCACTTACCTAGTATGTGTGAGGCACTGGATTAGATTCTTAGCAGCACATATAAATAAATAAATAAATAAAGTAAAGGTCTATCAACAATTTAAAAAATTTTTTTTTTTAAAAAAAAAGAACCTTGATGATTACTGGGCACAGTGGCACAAGCCTGTAATCCCAACAGCCCAGGAGACTGAGGCAGAAGGATCCCGAAAGTTCAAGGCCAGCCTCAGCAATAGTGAGGCACTAAGTAACTCAGTGAGACCCTGTCCTTAAATAAAGTACAAAATAGGGCTGGGGATGTGGCTCAGTGGTCAAGTGCCCCTGAGTTCAATTCCTGATACCCACCCCGCAAAAAAGAATCTTGGTGTATCATGATCCCCCCTCATGTCCTTTCAGAGCCAAGCATGAAGAATGCTGGGAAGTTGAAGGTGGCTGGTAAGGCTGGGACCTCATGAGATCCAGGAGTTCTGAAGGTCATGGCCTGCCCATTTTGAGGTCCAATGGGCATTCAATAAAACACCAACTTTGTGATTCCAAACTCTGGCATTGGGCAATATTTTTGAGGAAAGTTCTATGCTTCATTCTCTTTCTCCAGTGAGATCCTTGGCTAGGTTCCCAAAACCTTAAATTAGAACATTACCTCAGCCCTGCCTTCCCATAAAAAGACCCAGCTCTAGGGAAGAGACAGAAAAAGAATTGTACAGGTAAGGATTTGCCATCTCAGAAGATTTGAGAATATCTCTTGGAACTTCTTTCCCGTCATTCTTTGACCTGGGAAATCACAGCCTCTTGGTGACCACAAAATTCTCTTTCTAGAATCTCAGTTTCATGAGTTCCCAAGTGTGTTAGTCAACTTTCTGTTACTGTAACAAATGCCTGAGATAATTCACTTATAGAGAGGAAAAAAAGGTTTATTTTAGTTCATGGTTTCAGAGGTCCCAGTCCATAATTGGTTGGACTGCTGTTTTTAGGCCTATGACAAAGCAGCACATCATGGTGCAAGTGTGTGGCACCATGTACCTCATGACTGGAAAGTGAAAGAGAGCAAGAGGGAGAGGGTGGGGTCCCAACACTCTCCTTAAGGACACTGCCCCCCAATTTCCTGAAGACCTCACCTCTGCCTCTGAGAGGGCACCATGCCAGGGACTGAGCCTTTGATAGGTGGGCCCTTGGGGACATTCAAGATCCAAACTACAGCACCAAGGGGTTTGGACCAAGGTTTGTAGCCCTGCTCCCCACTCTGGAATACGTGAGCACTTCTGTATAGTATACCAGGCACAGCACCACAGCCCTGGGAGGACAAGCTATTAAGACAAAGAAACAAGCAAGTATTTTGTGTGGGAGGTTCTGTGAGGCCAAATAAAAGCAGAGGAGGAACTGAAAATCCTGGACGTTCTCTTTCTGTGGGGGCAGGCGGGAGGGGAAGAGGAGGTCATGCCTGAGCAGAGAGCTGAAGGGAGCCAGAGGGCGAGGAATTCCCACAGCACACAGGCAGACACTCCCTTCCCATGCCTTAGAATCAGGCACCCTGGGTGGGAGGGAAGCACTCTCCAGCAAACCCTTCGCTGACATCCCCTGGCCCCAGAATAAAGTCCAGACTCCTTAGTACAGCACACGGGTGAGGCTTAGGGTTAGGGTCAGGGTTGTTGCTGTTTGGTTTTTTTCTTTCTTTCTTAAAATGGTCTGACTGATGGGCCTCCTGGCCTGCTCTCCTCGGCCCCATCCCTGCCCTCAGACACACACGGCCCTTCCTCCTTCCTTCCTCATTCAATTCTGAGAACACTAAAGAAGCGGCTCTTTCAGACCTTCAGCCAGTTCCCTCAGCTGTGATTCATTCCCCTCCCTCCTCCTTTATCAAAATGGAGCTTGAAATGTCACCTTGGGACTGGTTTGTAGCTAAGTGGCAGAGCGCTTCCCTAGTATGTGAGAGACCCGGGGTTCCATCCCCAGCCCTGCCAAAGCATGAAAACATAAAACCAAGCCAGACTTTCCTCATTCCTGTGAACCAGTGCCTTTTCTTTCTTCCAATAATTCATGATATTTGACTCGCTTTATTAAAACTATTAGAATATTCTGAAATTTCCAGCTCAGCCCGTTCTACCCATCCAAATCAATGCTCCTCAAAGGGTTCAGAATGTGTCTCATGTTGGAATCCCAAAACCTTTACCTTGCCTGACATGTAGTTGACAACTATTCTCAGGATAGAGGAATAAGGGGGGCGGGGGAATGGGGGAGAATGGGGAGGGCACGGGGTGGGGGGCGGCGGGAACAGACCTAGTGAATTTACAGATCATCTACTTCTCTCTATTCCCATCCCACCCACCTGCTTCTGTAACCTCCTTTTTCTCTCCCAAGAACAAAGGAGTAGCTCCCTACAGTCTTTTATTTGTTGGTGAATTTATTGAGTTTTACTATTTACAAATACAGCTATATAGCTGGGAATAATTTTAAGAGAGTTTAAAGGGCAAAATACCTGATGGTTAGAAGGTATGGAACAGGTGTTGCTAATGGTTTAGATTAGCTTGATTAATGATGAATGAGAAAACCATTTCATGCAAATGTGCCACTTTTCTTTAATGTTTTATAGAAGTAATTCTATAAATAGAGAAAATGTGTTATATATACACGGTAGAGTTTTGCTCAGCCATAAAGAAGAATGAAATTATGGCATTTACTGGTGAACAGATGGAAATGGAGCATATGTGAGATAAGCCAGAGTCAGAAAGTCAAGGGTTGAATGTTTTCTCTCATATGCAGAAGCTAGAGCAAAATAAGGGTAAAAGGGAGGGGGGATCAGATATTGTAATGATATAGGGAAGATCAGTGAAGTAGGAGAAGGACATGGTGGGGAAGGAGGGAGGGTAGGGAAAGGGGAGGATTAAACCAAACTATGTGCATATATCAATATACCACAGGGAATTTCACCTCGATACATAGATAGGTAAAAGCACCAATCAAAAATAAATAAATGAATAAAAGGAAAATCAATGGAGTAGAGGAAGGATAACTGAGGGAGGAAGGGAGGAAGAGAGAGAAGGAGAGAGGGAGGGAGGAAGAGAGAGAGAGAGAGAGGGAGGGAGGGAGGGAGGGAGGGAGGAAGAGAGAGAGAGAGGGAGGGAGGGAGGGAGGGGAGAGAGAAAGAGGGAAGAACGGGGCCTGAAATGGAGTCATTTAAATTCCATGCATGTATGATTTTGACAAAATGAACCAAATTACTATGTATAACTATAATGCTCTAATGAAAAAAAAACCAGAAAAGAAGTAATTAGTTTGCAAAAGAATACATACTTAGTTACATATATTTAGTTCTCACTTCAGTGCTAAAATATTTTATGATCTAAATTCAGAATATCATATGTCCCTGGAATCTCAAATCCCCAGAAGCAATGGAAAGCATCACTTGATGTCTATCCACAATGATTCCCTCCCCTTTTTCCCACAGAACATTGGTCATATCTAATATATATGGTGGTATCATGTTGACTCACCTTGAGTTAAATCTGTGAGTAAAGGAAAGGAACTGTTTCCTCCTCTTTGCAGTACTGGGGATGGAACCCAGGGCCTTATGCATGCTAGGCAGCTACTCTACCACTGAGCTACACCCCAAGCCCATGTTTTAGTTTTATGTTTCCTTAATGTCTACAAAGTTCCTGATATAGAACACATTTTCAATTTTACTTGTATCTATAAAAACACAAAAGGCTGGGGTTGTGGCTAAGTGGCAGAGTGCTCACCTAGCATGCATGAGGCACCGGGTTAGATCCTCAGCACCAAATAAATATAAAATAAAGATATTGTGTCTACCTGAAACTAAACAAAAACAAAAAACAAAAAAAAAAAAAAAACCCACACACAAAAAGATTTCATCCCTAATAAGAGAGACTGCCAATAGAGGGATTAGAGCATGGTGGCATTGATTTAAAATTTACAATCTCTTTTACTATAGGAATTATTTTTATAATACAGCAATATCTACATTTTTCTTTAAAAGCCATTGGTTATTTGAGAAATGACCAGTATTTTCCTAGCAGCCTGGACAGCAGAGTAATGAACTGAAGATGATGATATTCATTTAGCACTCAGTTCAGAAAAGACTGGCTGGGCCTTGCTTATATAACTGTCTGAAACTGATGGGACAACTTGACTTTCATTTGGACACTTCTGCCAGAGAAAACACTCTGGGTGGCAGAAGAGGGGCCCTGCGAGAGGTGGCACTGTGCTTGATCATCCATGTTTCTGCCTTTGGTGACTCTGCCTAGACTCACCACCATGGATGTGTGGCAGCCACTTTGATTCATGACCAAACAATTCAATGAACCCTCAGAGTATTAAAAAACAAACCGGTCTAAATAAGGTGGTTATTCTGGACTATTGACCACCAGCATCAATCATGTCCAGGAACAGCAATTTCTCTTCTGACCCACATCGTCTGAGTTCCATCTAAAAATAGTTCCAATAAGTGGTTAAATTACTGTCTTTTTGAATTCCATAGTTTAAAAAAAGTCACTGTTTAAGTTGCAGTGAGTCAGTCTAGTCGCCTAACATAGACGCCAGTAACAGTTATTCACTTGAGTTTCAAATAGAAGAATTATGTGGAAACTTCCCTTTGGGGTTTTGTATTTTCCTTGTGGAAACATGAAATGATGTACCTCTGTGCATTCATGTGTTTCTGGCTTGCTCTTGTTTGTAGTGCTGAATCTAGATTGTGACCTAAAGGCAGGACTCTCTAGTTTCTCAGCAAGTTTGTTCCTTACGTGCTTCTTCGCTAACAGCATCATTGATTTCTGCTTTGTCCACTTCCAGAAGTATAAAAAAGCCATGGATGGCACATGGAGATTTTTGAGGAATACATTTAGAAACCATTTGGCAAGGTCTGTGCTTTCTGGACCGACAAGCTTCTTTCCCTGTTATTTTCACCTCAGAACATTTGCAAGAAAACAAGACCTCTGTTTTTGAAGGATCTTTTACATTTATGAAGTAGTCTATACCTCAGTCAGAATCTTCCAGGGAATCTCAATGGGGTCTTCAAAGATGTGTTTCATCATATTTTCCTTTTCTAAATTGGCCTTCCTTAGAGGTGGAGTCAGGGTTGCTGTTGACACAGGCAGCCACACGTGTGGTATGACTTCAGACATGCTGAGAAAAATACTCCCTTCCATTCTCCCTGCAGCTGCCATTCATTCTACAACCAAACCAGGCGGCTGGTGCTCACAGCCCAGAAGAGGTGCAACATGGCACCATTACCTGACCCTTCTCATGAGAGCATATTCCAAAGGGGGAGGGCCAGAAAGAATGGACAGGAAATTAGGGATGCTCCAGGTCAGCCTTAGACATGATTGCATTGAGACCAGCCTGATTTCTTACATGTTGATCCTCCTTTGCTCTCTCTGCCTTCATGGAATCGTACGTGATAATGTTGTGTCTTGATTTCTAAACATTTAATCTTAATGCTCTGGGATAACACTTATTTGATCCTGGATCAACAGCTATCATGGAGATTATTGAAAATACTTGGTTATTTTGATATTTATTTGTATTTGAACAAACTAAAGAAATATGCAACTATGTTCAGCAATTATTAATAGAGAAAATTTTCAATGTTAATGGAGTTTATCCTTGAATATTTGTTGCCCAAGAGATTCTCAGAAGTGGAAAGAGAAAGAGGTTTATAAAAAAAAAAAAAAGCTAATTTTTAGTAATCAAAATCCCAAGGAGTTTAGAGAGATTTATCTAACATGTGTTATGCTTACTTGTTTTATGTCCTGTCCTCAGGAAGCTGGAAAAATTGAGGTCCTACCTTTGAGTGGTCACTTAAACTGTATAAAATAAAGGACTTGCTGGGTGTAGTAGCACACACCTTAATCCCAGCTGCTTGAGAAGCTGAGTCAAGAGGATCACAAGTTCAAGGCTCATCTCAGCAATTTAGCAAGACCCTCCCACAAAACAAAAAACAAAAAGGGGTGGGGTTGTAGCTTGTTGACAAAGAGTCCTTAGGTTCCATCCCCAGCATTGCAAAATAAATAAATTAATTAAATAAAGATCCAAGGTAACTGTGGGCTGACTAGTTAGGACAATTTGAGGCAATTAATAGCCTCAAGGATCCAGAAGGGATCTCTATGGATGTTACTCCTGTCTTCAGACAACAAACGTTTTAACCAGATTTTATTGAGCAAGCATACACATTACCAGGTCCTCTGGGAGATCCCACATAGATCTAATAGCCTATGTAATATAGACACATGGTGGGGCTAGGCGGGTAGCTCAGAGGTGGAGTGCTTGTCTAATATGTGTGAGACACTGGGTTCAATCCTCAGCACCACATAAAAACTAATTAACATAAAGGTATTGTGTTTATCTACATCTAAATAAACTAAAAATATATAGACACATGGCAAAAAGGCACAAAACTAGGGTGTAAATAAACAATTGCTTGTTTACTATTGTACCTATAAATGGGTGAAATGGATACTAAGAAATTGAGTAAAGTTAAGAAGGTAACTGTTCATGATGAAATATGATAGATTTTGTTTTTGTTTTTGCTTTGTTTTGCACTGCTGGGTATGGAACCTAGGACCTTGTGCATGTCTAGGCAAGTGCTCTACCACTGTGCTACATTCCCGGCCTGGAAGTTCATTTTCTGCCCCGGCTTTAATCTTTTATCCTTTCTTTGGATTTTCCTCCCTCCCCAAGTAGCAAAAATGTCATCCATCAGTTTTACATCATTAACAGTCTGAAAATATTTTATGAATGGGTCTGCATGTCTATGGGCACAAACGATCTCAAAAATGTAGGTAGGAATTATTTAAATTTACAAACAAAATTGTGTAGTCCCACATTAGTATGACACCTATACTCTTTCCAAGGTGAAAATGAAATTGCTTCCCAAAGAAGTGTTTGGGAAAGCACTCCAGAAGTCTTTCCAAATTTCCAGGGCATGTATCTCAGACGTTGCTCTAGTGCTCTTTTTAAAGGACAGAAATAAATAACAAAATGTATGGATATTTGTTTCCCTTTAAGAAGGAAACACCCACTTGTGCTGATTCTCTTCCATAAGGAGAGCATCAAAGGACTGTGCAGTTCTGTAAATTACACGCACATATGCTTCAGACCTCAGGTTGTGATTATTTGGGTTTGATTTATTGCTTTTATTTCCTAGGAAACACGACCATTTTTATTTGAAAGCCTTGTTAAATATTCTACCACTATAGTGAAGTAAAGAATTAATTGAAACATGAAAGGTCTCACATTACCCTAAGTGAGCACTTCATTAATTTGCCAGATTGTCTTCCCTGTGCTCCAGAATGTGAAAAATGCTATTCTTGCCATGGTGATGTCACCAGCACATTGCTGGTTGCCCTTCTGGGCTCCAGCTGGGCTTCTTCTCATCGCACGGGCTATGCAATCTAACTCGAACCTTGTCTTCTGGTGCAGAACAACATACTGCAAGAGGTTACTGCTGCCAAGAGTCGATCCATGGTGTGGAAATGCACAGAGGTGCTGATTGACTTTCACCCAGTATTTTTAAATGATTTATATGAAATGACTGTCACTTCAGGTTTTGCAGTGCCTCTGGCCTCAGAGGCAGTTATCCAAAATCTTACCAGAAATGCAGCATGTTAGATTGTCTAGGGTCACCTATTAAAGAGTGTTGAATATAATCCCTGACATTGCCAGAGATTCGGGAGATCTTACAGAAGACATCCAGGAAGTTCTGGCCACCCAGCAGTTTAGGGCTTCCCTGTGCTATCACTTCCTGGGCGTGGCTTGCTTATTTGTGTGAGCATCAGAGAGCAACAAGGAAAGAAGGACAGCAATTCTTATTGAAGCTGCTTGGTAGCCATGGGATAAAGGTGGTTGAGAAACTGTGCAGTATCGACTCAATTTAGTTTCGAACAAGTTTATCATCTAGATGATAAATCTTGAACTTCACTAATTAAGGTTAAAGTTGATACAATTTACTTTTAGCTACATTTAAAATTTTTAAGATAAAAATGAATGTATATAATAAATTATAAATATAAAATGTGTGTCTAATAAATGATACAAGGATTCCCCAGTACACATCACTCAACTTCAAAAATCATCAATTTATAGTCAATTGCATTTTATCTTTGTCTTACTAACACACACACACACACACACACACACACACAGGGCTGGTATAAAATTTAAAAGCTCTTTTTCTTATTATAACCACACTGCCATTATTTATCCTTAAACTTTAATATTGTCACCAACTATTCAGCATTCAAAAGTCTACGTTTAATAAATGTTATGATTTTTTAACAGTTTATTAGAAACAATCTAATTACGTTACACACCTTGCAACTGGGTTGATTGAAGAGTCCTTGAAGTTTTGTTGTTGTTGTTGTTGTTGCTGTTTTTAGTTTATAAGTTCTCATCCCTTCTTCTCCTGATTCATTCATTAAATAAACTAAGCCATTCATCCTATACAATTTCCCACAATATATTTTTCTGATGACATTTCGTGAAGCCATGTAACATTTTCCACGGTCATTTGCTATATACTCTTGGTTGGATCTAGAGGCTTGATCTGAGTTGGACAAGACTACTGCATGAGCCTGTTAGGCTCATAACAAAGCACCATAGCTGTGGGACTTCAACAGCAGCATTTGTGTTTTCTCACAATTCTGGCAGCTAGAAGTCCAAGGTCAAGGCTTTGGCAGGGTTGGTTCATTCTGTGATCTCTCTTTGCCTTATAGATGGCTTCTTTTCCCTACGTCTTTATATGGTTGTCCTTATGTGCCTATGTCCAAATTTTCTCCTTATAAGGATACCAGTCATATTTCTTCTTCATAAAATCCCACCATTAGTGTGGGATTAGGACCCTCTTGAATGACCTCTTTTTAACTTAATCACTCCTTAAAGACCCTGTCTCCATACACAGTCACATTCTGAGGTACTGCAGATGCTATTCAGCCCATAACATTTCTTACGTGGTACATGTGGTGGGATATTCTTGTATCAATCTTTTCTGATTATTTTCCTTGTGGGGCTTTTGACAACCATTGATGATAAGTGCTTACATTCATTGATTTACTAGGGTTTGTAAGGTGGTGATGAACTAATTTCTCTTATTCCTTCTTTATTGATTAACTCAATTACTTTGATTTTTTTTAAAAAGTTGCTTTGTTTTCTATTTGTTTACATAGTGGTATTATTTGTGTTTCAAAGGTAGTATTAATGTTTTGTTCTCTCCTCTTATTTACCATTTTCAGAACAATGAATTGGTTCATTGGAAAGATCCAACGTGACTCAGTTATTGTGTCATGTGGGTTGTGATACTGGGATTGAACACAAGCCTTGCACATGCTAGGCAAGCACTCTACCACTGAGTGCCACCAGCCCACGTTGTATTTTATGAGTGATATTATGAACTTATAAATACTTATGTATATGACATGTATCTCTGAGACCTATTAATCCATTGTAGTTATACCTTTATAGTTCAAGTTGTCCTGTTTGGGGCTGGTGGAAATCTTTTCAAGTTTGGCTCCTATGACCCTTAGATAGGACTGTTAGTAGTCTTCCTTGCTATCTTGTCTGGCAAGATGTTCCAAGCTCACCTCTTTAATTTCTTTCTCTAGATCCATAACCAGCCATTTCTCCAAGAAGCACCAATTTAGTTTAATGGAAAAGGTATTTGAAGAATCTGAGTACTTAGGGAGCTGACAGTTATTGAATTGGTCCCTATATCTAGGTATTTATAGTGAACAGAGTAATGAAAAACTGTAAACACACAATCATTCATATATGTAGACATGGTGTGTACACGCGCGCGCGCGCACACACACACACACACACACACACATGGAGATAGGCAATCCTATAAAATCTTTTAATCAAATTCAGGGTTTGTTTTCAGCTCTTTTATCTCAACGTCTGTATTTCCTTTCCCCTACTCTAGGAAATCTTGCCCTCAATCAAACCAGGAGTGACTAAATAAGAACATCACCATTGCTTTATTCCATAGTGCACCCATAACAGAACCAGAGAAACAAGACTAAACTTTCACTGAGCTTTTTGCTGTTCTTTTGTTCTCAGGGCATAACCCACAAGACTTATACTCAAATTACCATGCTTTAAATCCCTTGGGGGGCTGGGTTTAGCTCAGTGGTAAAGCACTTGACTAGCATGCGTGAGGCTCTGGGTTTGATTCCTAGCACAGCAAGAAAAACAAAAAACAAAAATCCCACGGAATAATTCTTTTCTCTTGGTTAAACTTTCAACTAGAAACACATTTGGGGTTTTGAATTTTTTTTTTATATTTAAAATAATTTATTTTAGAATCAGGTAAGATATGTACACAGTTCCAAAGTCAAGAACCAGTCTTGCTATTCTCTTTCTTGCTGTCATCACTGTATGGGTGCAGTGCAGAGCCAGGGAGGGTGGTGTCTTACTGAACAGCTGCAAAGAGTGACTTGATTCTGGGAGAAATGTCTCTAAGGCCTTAGTTCTGCTCAGTGAAGAAAACATTTGTTCTGCCACCCACGATGTAATCCATCTTTGAATTTTAATGAGCTAGCCTTTAGGCTGCTAGACAGAAAACAAGCAGCATTCTGCATAAACCCTACCATCTTTACACATTGCTGTAGAGACTAGAAATCAAAAGTTTTTATTGTCAAATGTGTGGTAATTGTGCTCCAAAGGAATTCATCTGAACACATGAGACTCCATCTCTAAAAGTAACAGCATTTTGGAATCTAAACCCAGCAGTTCTAGAAGCTAACTCCAACCCAGCCTTCGAACTCAGGTGACCTTACTGAGCCTTCCTGATCCTTGCTCAAAATCTAAACTCTCCGATGTGTGTTTCCAACATACCTTCCAAAATACCTTCCACTATAACAGGCATTGCACTCAGTGGTAAGCTTTATGAAGTTATCTGAACCTAGCAACAAGCAGTGTTTAAGCAGAATCCATAAATATTTGTTGGCACAGTATTTGTTTTCTTTCTTTCTTTCTTTCTTTCTTTCTTTCTTTCTTTCTTTCTTTCTTTTTCTTTCTTTCTTTCTTTCTTTCTTTGTTAGATGGATCTTTTTTATTCTTTATTTATTTACATGTGGTGCTGAGGATTGAACCCCAGTGTCTCACACATGTTAGGCAAGCATTCTACCACTGAGCTACAACCCCAGCCCCAGTATTTCTACCACTGAATCTTAACATGCTCCAGGATCCTTATCTACTTATATCCCTACCCCAACTAGATGATGAGCTCTTTGAGGTCAGGAACTATGTCTTATGTCCTTGGTACTGTTTCCACACATTTGGATGAAATAAAAAACAGGAGTGATGCTCAGACTTCATATACATCATATGAATGCTCCTGTATACTTTATTCCACATTTTATCATCTCACTTTTAAAGCAATTACTTGTTTAGTCCAACTGAAATTTATTTTGCTGTATGCTAAGAGGTGTACTGTATTTTACTTTTGCTGAAAGTTACTCAGTTGCCCAACTCACTTTTTCTCAGACCCTATATCAAGGTGTCTTAGCTTGTCCGTAGAATAAGTAAGCTTGCTAAGACAAGCACATGGAGTCCGACCCCCAGTGGACCTTCAGCACTCTATACAACAGAGATCCAATTCTTTGGCTTGTCCTTGATGCAAATCATTCCCACTCCCTTTCCCAGCTGTCCCAGACTGTCCTGATTTTTCCAAAATCCCTACTTACTTCCCATTCCCATTAATCTAATTGGTCCTTGGTAGGATAGTCTTGTACCAGACTTCATGGACCACTGTATTGTATACTGACATATGATTATGTTGTGTCTATTTTACCACCATTGAAAACAACTACGTACACACACACACACACACACACACACACACACACACACACACCCCTCCACGGAGAACACCAAAGCCATCAGGACTAAGCTCCATCAGGCTCCACCATCAACCACACAAACCACTTCTGCATACAAGTATCTTCACCTCCCTACATGAGCCAGTCCTGCTTCCCTCCTTTTATTCTTGGGAATGAGGGAGCTTTCTCCTATCCAAGGCCTCCACATTTACTTGTACCCTTGAAGCTGCACTGCATCAACCCTGCCCCCACCCACTCCATAGCATCAAGTCTGTCTCTAGTTAAAGCTTCTCACATCTAAGCAGCCTTGGTCCTTCAGCTGCCTCTAGTTACTGCTCACATTTCCTTCTCTTCCTCATCCAGATTTTTCAAAACCATGGCATGTACTTGTTTATTTCACTTCACTTCCCATTCACACCACAGTCTACCATATTGGAACCACCACCTCTCCTCGCCTTTCTCTTCCCCATATTATTCTACTCTTACCTATGTCTCCAGTGACATCCTCCCTATTTTCTACAGTGGACACTGTTCAGTGCACACCTTACTTACCTTTGAACACTGCTCCTCCAGATTCCCTACAATTCTGCGCTTATTTCTCTGGTCTTCTCTTTCTCATCCACTCACATATTTTCAAATATGACCTGAATATGATGACAGAAACAGCTCCTTTCTCTAGCTTCACACATGGGTCTATCTGCCTGTTGCTGGATGTCCCCCAGATACTTCAAATCCATGCAAGCTCATCATCTCCTCAGCTTCTTCCATTAAAGGATGGAGAACATGTTCAGTCTGAATCCATCCCCCGTGAAATCATTCATTCCAGCTAGAAATACGGAGTTGTCATTGAAGCCATTATTACTTTTATCCCCCATATCCAACACCTAAGTCTTGTTAATTTTACCCTTTAATGATTCTAAATCTGTTTCTTCCTCTCCATCTTGACCCCCACTCTCCCAGGTTATCATCATTACCCTGGGCCACCCTAACAGATGCCCCCTCACATCCATCCTCTATTCAAATTGGAGAGCTGAACTTATGGCTTTAGGTACCATGTAAAAAGACAGGTGGATAAAATTTAAATTCCTTCCTGAAGTTCCTCATCATCAAGAGTTAACTTGCCCCTGACTGCTTTCCTGGCTTCACCTGTCCTGCACCATTCATGACCCTGCCAGATCCAGCAGCACTGAAAGACAATTTTTTGCATCAGTTCCTGCTGTTTGTCACTTCCAGACTTTTGCCACTGATGTCCGCTCTTCTTGAACCAGTCCTTCCGGTCACCACTAATCTAGCCTCACTTTTCAGACTCCTCCACTGAGAGCTTCCTGTGCCTGCCCTCCTCTCTTCTGCTCTGGGTCACATTCATAATGCCTAGGGCTCCATCACAGCCACTCTATCATCACGTTTCAGAATTATTTCGGTCTCTCTTTTCCCCCCACTACATTATAAGCTTTTTATCATGAAGAATAATGCTGTAAAATAATTTATTGATTTATCCACTGAATAAATGAATGGTCCCATCAAAAACTAGAAACCTAAGTAGTTAGAAAAGAGCATTTCTTCTTCTTTGAATATCGAAGAGACAAAGGGAGCTCCAAGAAAAATACAAACACGGGACAAGAACCCTCCTTCTGAGCATCAGTAATTTCAAAACACCCTTCCCTAAGGGAGCAGACTTCTTGGGAAGCTGCAACTGTCGTCAGGTTGTTACTGAACTCTCGTGGTTGTCACAATGACCACACAGGTGATTGATACTGATTTACCCATTCAGGAGAGACCCAAGAGCCAAAACGATGTGCCAGGCACTGTGCTAGCCCTAGGTTTCAGGAGACAGACACAATTCTTGCCTTCTTTACATTCTATCAGGGAAGACAGGACAGAAACAGTCTGACTGACCACCGCAACCACAGTAGGTGGCATGAGGGAGAAGATGCAGTAAATGTTGAATAAATGGATACTTCTCATGTCAGGATGGAGCACGTACAACAAAAGGACAAGATACAATTGATTTTTAAAAGGTATTGTTTTATAAGAAAAGTTAGCCAAAGAAGAGACCATACTGCTATTCTTTTGAGGGGAGAGGGTTGGGGTGGGCAGGGAAATACTGGGGATTGAACTCAGGGGCACTGGACCACTGAGCCACATCCCCAGCCCTATTTTGAATTTTATTTAGAGACAGGATCTCACTGAATTTCTTTCTTTTTTTTTTTTTAAAGAGAGAGAGAGAGAGAGCGAATTTTTAATATTTATTTTTTGTTATTGGCGGACATAACATCTTTATATGTGGTGCTGAGGTTCGAACCCGGGCCGCACGCGTGCCAGGCGAGCGCGCTACCGCTTGAGCCACAGCCCCAGCCCCCTCACTGAATTTCTTATACCTTGCTTTTGCTGAGGCTGGCTTTGAACTCTCGATCCTCCTGCCTCAGGCTCCTGAGCCACAAGGATTACAGGCATGTGTCACAGTATCTGGCTATATTGCTATTCTTAAGAAGAAATCTTATTAGTCTATCACTGGATGCCCAGCTGGGGAAAAATTTAATTTCAGAATGTGAACTTACTCCTACGGGCAATTGAACCCAGGGGTGCTTAACCACTGAGTCACATTCCCAGCCTTTTTTTATATTTTATTTTGATACAAAGTCTTACTAAATTGCTGAGGCTGGCTTTGAACTTGCAATCCTTCTTGGTCTCCCAAACTGGTGGGATTACAGGCCCCCAACTTCAACTGTTACTCTTTGATACAGACATCTAAAGTATTTAAGAAAGAGGAACTATCCACCACTGCCTATTACCTACAATTTTTCAGGATCTCGGGTCTCAGAAGATCTTAGAGCATGTTTCAGGAGACCAGGGCTCTCCAGGAAACAGCTACTAGATCTCACAAAATGGTTTATGGCAATTAAATCAAAGATGGATTGCAAATTAGAAGTAAACGGTTGAGCTAAAATGTCAGGCTCAGGCAAACAGAGTTTATGTACTGAAAAGAGCATAGGAAAAAAGAAAAAGATGAGGTATATTATGATTGTTCAGATTGTTTTCATTTCATTATCATCTATTCAATTTCATAAAGCCAGAAAAATGCCCTTCCAATTATAAAAGCCTGCAACACTGACCACTTTTAAGAGGAAAATTAAAGGAATGAATGAGAAGCAGAAAATGAGAGTAGCACACAGTAAATGGAAAATATTTTTATTTTATTGCTTCATCTGGTAATGTAGATATTAGGCTAAGGATTACTGATCTCTCATAAACCACATGTGTAGATATTGGTGAACATAATAAAAATCTCTGAAATTGCCATGATTGGGAGCCTAGGGTGGGAGAAGGAGGAGCAGGAGAAGGAAGTGGGAAGAAAGGCTTTAGTTAACAAATCTAAAAGCCAAAGCAGGAATGAATGGTGATGATGTCAAACATTGCAGAACTTGGCTCTACTTAATGCTTGCGGAAATCCCACCCATGTGCCAGTCACTGGCAGTCTTAAAAATAGAAAACCTTCAAAAGATTTATGGATGTTTTAAGGAAAATAACTCCAAAAAACAAGCACACATTTATGTACCAATATATTTTTAAACACTTGCTGTCATTAAGTCTGTGCTAGTTTAACAACTGGTTTTGGCAGTATTTCTCATGGAAGAAAAAACAGGCAATTTTCTACATTCCACCCAACTAATGTCAAATAAAGGCACACCTTGCACTTTTCTTAATAAACAAAAAGTCTAGCTTATTTGGATTCATGAATGTTTCTTCAGCACGGAAAGTCCTGGTTTTAGATTGAAAATTATTAATATTTTTTTTTTATTTAGGAACGCTAACTACTAAAATTCTAGCTTAATATTGCTATTTCTCCCATAGTCGTTTTTATGAAAAAAAAATTATGCACGTATTTAAAATGGTATTTTTTTTCAATTTCAACAAAACAATTTAAGTATATGTAATAATATGAATAACTAGTACAAAAATGCTTATAATAAAAAATCTTTCTCTTTCCTTCCTACTTACTACCTGTCCCAACATTCTCTTTACCAAAACCACCTTTAGTCCATTAGATTCTTCTGGAACGTAACCCACTGTCTATATACAATAAGCACTGTCTGCAGCTCTCCTACCTGCCTGTTCCCATTGGAACTGATGGTTCTCTGGGCCCCAAAATTGGCTACATTCTTATGCCTTCCTTGAACATTGTCTTGGAAATTCCCTTTGTCACCTTTGTAGGTACTTTCTTTCCTAGATTAGATATCTCTATTTTTTTAGACAGGACCTCACTAAATTGCTGAGGCTGGCTTTGAACTGACATCCTCCTGCCTCATTCTCCCCAGCCACTGGGAATACATATAAGCGCTACTGTGCCCAGTTGAATCCCTTTTTTTTTTTTCTTGTTTTACCTGCTTGTCTTGATAGAAATATCCTAGCTTCCTGAGAAAAATACTCATTTATTTTTAGTAGTACCTACATGTCTGAAAATGCCTCTTTTTCTGTCTTCCCACTTGCTCCTTGGCTGAGTCTGGAATTCTAGGTTGAAAGTCATTTTCTATCAGTTATGGAAGTCATTGCCCAGTGTCTTGTAAAGGCCAGTCTTGCTAATGATGTGATATGTGATACCATGTGTCCCTTGTGGACATCCTACTTTTCCTCTGGAAAATTTGTCTCTTTATCCCTGTATCATGAGGTTTTTCAATGAAATGCCTCAATATGGTGTTTTGAGTTTTATTGTTTGTTTCTTTGTTTTTCATTCACATTAGGTAGAAGATTTCAATCTGGAATTCATGTTATTTCCTTCTGAAAAAGTTTCTTGAATGATTGATCTCCCTATTTCTATCTTCTCTGATCTCTTTCCAGTTCTTTTATTAGTCAGATATTAGAAATTTTAGTTGATCTCCATTTCCATATTTTTTTCCTAACTTCATTCTCATTTTTTTTTTTTATTTTTTGTTCTATTGGGGGACCAACTCAATAGGTGGTGTGAACTTTCTATACCATATTTAGTCTTTATATAACTGATAGTTTTCACCCAACAAATGAATTTTAACAGGGGCACTTACTACATTATTTCAATGTACCTCATTTATTTAACTAAAAGATAATATTTATTAATAGTGGCCTGCTTTGATCAAGATAGCTTCAGTTTAGTCTGTTGTCCTGGAGACCCATTTGAATTGCTGCTTCTTTCACTTTCACAAGTATTTTATTAGGAGTGATAAATCATTATACTATTTATTGAGCACATAGTTTGTACCATGCATTGTATTAAGTATTGTATATATAACACACAATCTATAGAATAACCCTGTGGAGTAGATTGTATCATTATAATTTTGTAGATTAGGAAACTGGGACCTAGTTTAAATAACTTGTCCAAAGTTTCAGCACTAATAAGTGGTGAAACTAGAATCTGAACTCACGAAATCTGTCTTTATAATCCCCTACTTAGGGGATATTAGGTTATTTCTAACTTTATATTACTATTAACACACAGTTGGACTTCTGTTAGCTAAACTCTATGCAGCTTCTTTATTATTTCCTTGGGAAAGATAAATTCCTAGTGCAATGAGCTTTCTTGATTCTCAATTCAGGGCTCCCTCTCTGGGCTACACTGCATGCCTCTTGCTCATGGGTGCTCACTAATGAGCCCTCTGATTAGGAAAGGACACACCACAGAGAGAAGACAGGGGAGTCAACACTGAGAACACCGAGTCTTGCTGACTCTCAAGTAAATGGAATGTCAGGGGCGGCTGTCGTTGCTTCTCTTCTATTTGGGGCTGCCACGCACGTTGGTGGCCCTTACTTATAACTGCAGCCATCTTGACAAACCCCCACCCCAACCTCCACCTAGTGACAATGACTGTGCACAGGAATTGGAGATGTTTCTTAAGACATTATTCCAAGACAGATCTATAAATTGGCTAATAAGTGGCAAACATCAGAAATCCTCGGTTTAAGGAGGCAACTTTGTCATAACATGACATCAGAGGCACGTTATCATTCCTTTCTAGAACCTCGTTTGCTGTGGATAATTCTGTTGATTTTACCATCTCAGCAAGTCTTTCATTTGCATGTGTAAAAAGACGGCAGTTAGACATTTTCCTAAAATGTTCCTTTCAAATTCAGATTAAGTTTGACTTGTCTCAGGAAGTCCTCATTCACTTCTCAACTGAACTCTTACCAATTTGTGCTGTTTTAAGAACTGGGATTTGACTTTTATACCCAATTGTGCAAGTAACGCCTTATGTTGAGTGCCTTGTAGATGCCAAGCACTGGATTAAATGAAAAGGAAAGAAAGAAAACAAAATATTTCCATGCCTCACAATCCCATGGGGAAGATCAACTTGCAACGGAGTTGCGTTGTAGTCTTAAAAATGGAGTGAGAAGGGCAGACCCATAGGAACTTAAAAGATTCACAAAGGAGGGAGTATGTGTTTTGAAGCACAAATATAGACTTCCAGAGAACTAGAGATGTTTCCTACTGCGAGCTGCTATGGCATACAGCTTCCCATTCAACCTTAACCTATTGGATTAAACTGCCATTATCATATCCTAATTTATTTTTCCTGTCTATTATGAGTTTCTTGATGACAAGTACCATCTTATTATTCATCTTTATCTCCCCAAGGCTTTGCTTGATATCTGCTACATAGCATGTGCTTAATAGATAACCACTGATGAAAAACAAGTACTGAATTCCTGATCTTATCAACAAATCAAAGACACATGTGGAGGGGGTTGTTTTGTGAGGAAGTTTAAGCTATTCCAGGTAGGGAAAAAAGCATATGCAAAAAAAAAATGCCTACAGAGAACAATGCTAGACCTGCAGAGTTTATGTCAGACCCGTGGGACATGGTATGGTGAGGGGCGGGGCGGCAAGTTCCCATGTGGGAGCTCCTCTTGCTTGGAGTGCTTAATACATCAGAAGTGGATGAAAGTCCAGAGTGCCCAGTGATTTCATTGCCTTCAATAGTTTGTTTGTTTGTTTTTTAATAGATTCTCACTATAGGTGTGCTGTGAAGGAATTGGGATAAGATTTAGCACTATTTCTGAAAGTACTTTCTGTCTAAGTTCTTCATTCCAACTTGTAAAAATGGCAGGGAAACCCAGAATCTATTTGCTTTGTATGACAGGAAAACACATTGTCTCTAACATGTGGGCAGTTTGGGATTGTTGGTTTGATATTTTAACTTTAAAGGTTAGACTTATATCTCTGAGGTAAAGAAAATCAATGCACTATAGAAGAAAAGTAAAATTTACCAAGCAGTCATTTCTACTCATTTTTTTTGTTTGTTTGTTTGAAAAGGACAAAACTTGAAAAGATTTTATGGAATTAATAAGAAGAACTACAGCAACGTTGTCTCTTTCCAAACTTGTCTACTTTTAACTCAATGTAACTTTAGAGAAACACACTATCTTTGAGATGAAGCTCATGTTCAGCTATTTAAGAACACAATACTTTTAATCACCAAAATGAGAAGTTATATTCCAGCTAGCTTAAGAAGTTTTTATCCCTGGAAGTAATAATTTTTCTAGAGTTCAATGACTCAGACCTTGCTATATTTAGATCTTAAAGACCCTTGTGTTAAAGACTTGGTCTCTAATTCATGGTGCTATTGGGAGTTGGCAGAACCTAAATTTAAGAGGTAGGTATTAGTTGGGAGAAAGATAGATTGTTTGGAGTATGCTCTTGTAGGGGATATTGGGACCCCAGACTCTTTCTGTCTCTTTCTTTGCTTTCTAGCTACCAGAAGATGAACAGGCCTCCTCTCCTCCATATTCCAGTCCTGGTGTTCTATACTGCCACAGGCCCAAGCAACAAGGCCAAATTATCATAGACTGAAATTTCTGAAATCTTTCTTCCTTTTAAGTGTATTGTCTCAGGTATTTTGTCACAGTTATAGAAAGCTAACTAACACAACGTCTCCTATGAAAAATTTTTATAAAAATGTTCTCTCTCATATCAGAAAATAAGAGAAAGAAAGGTATTCCTGAAGTCAGCCTTTCCCATTATTTGTTAAAAGCCTACAGGGTAGGGTGGGTCTTTTGATGATGGTGTATAGCTCCCAGAAAATCCCATTACTCTTAAATTCATTGTTTGCCAGTACATTCTCTTGTGATCTCCCTTAATTGGACTGGGAACTGTTCCTGTATTTTCTATTTATGGTTTTTATCCTTCTTGTTGAAATTAGAAATACTGAATGTATATGTTGGAAAATTTCCAATTGCAAACAGAATATGAAAATGAGTAAATCATCTGGTCACATATCTAGAGAAACTTGAGATATTTAAAACAGAGTATGTTTACTTTAATTCAGAAGAAAAAAAAAAGTTACCCCACACTCAGTTACTATAATCATTCTCCATTGGTGTATACTGTACTAAAATCCTCATCTTGAGTAACTTGAGAGTAAGGATCCTGCTTAAAATTGAAAATTCTGAGCATCTGGCACACACCAGGCCATTGCTTCATATTTGCTGAAGTATATCTTTATTGGTCTTTAAAATGCAATAAACTGTGTAACACACCATTGATTTAATACAGCTTTGTATAAGAGGGGAAAAAAAAGAAGTACTATATTTATAAACAACTATTATGAAATTCATCCTGACTTCAATTAAGTTAAATTTTAAAAGTTTGCCTTAGAATGGAGGAAATCCTGTAATTGTCCTCTATTGAATTTCTCATCTTGAAAACAGATTGGACTCTTGCCTCCATTATGTCAATAGATGAACATTATTTAGCACTGTTGATGTTGACTCAAATTGTCCTAATCTTCCTATATTGTTTTTCGGAGGACACTGATCACATTCAAGTATTTATCTGCTATTGTTTTCTTTGATTTCTCTGTTTTCTCTTAAATGCACCTCTTAAAAACTGTGTAAGCCTCCCTGTAAGCCCAGCAGCTCGGGAGGCTGAGGCAGGAGGATCACAAGTTCAAAGCCAGCCTCAGCAACTTAGCACGAGACCCTGTCTCTAAATAAAAATACAAAAAAGGGCCTGGTACCAAAAAACAAACAAATAAAAAACCCTCACTCTTCGCTGGCTCCTACACCCTCTGTTGTCTCAAGGGACCTACTTCTAAGCTCCTTTTCCTCTCTCAATGTTTCCCATTTATCTTATGTACAATTGAGCACCACCAAGGCTCAGTTCCCCAACCCCAAGGCTCAGTCTCCTTCTTTTCTCAGTCTTAACTAGTGGTTCTCAGTTCTGGATGCACATCCCATTTGCTTAGAGAGCTCTGCTAAAAATGTCCAAGGCTAGATCCCAACCGAGATCAATGGAATTAATCACCTTCGACTGAAATATTAGCCAAGCGATCCTTGGTCATGTGTCACCTCTGAAATTCAATTTCTTTACCTGAAATACCAAAATAATGTTAAATCTGCTTCATTGGATTGCTGTCCACATACAGGCTTATTCCCCATTATTATGATAAACATTATCTCCTCCTTTCTTCATTTATTTAAGCCTATCTTTCTTTAAAAGCTCAACTCAAATCCTCTCCCTTCCCCCTTTGAAAGCTCATTGAAAACTCAAGACACACCTGTGTAAATCAAAGAGTTTCTACAATTCCCTCTGTCACCATTCTCCATAAGCACTCCAACAGTCCAGAGTGATCTTAACAAAAACAAACAACAACAACAAAAAAAAAAATGGATCATATTGCTTCCTATTTTAAGCCTTCCAGTGAATTCTTTTTCCTTTCAGAGTAAAACCCAAATTCTCTAAACTGGTCCACAAAGTTCTGCAAAATCTGACTTTATCTCACCACCCACCCTGTTGCTTTCCGTAGACCAGCAGCCCAGGGCCTAATCTGATGTCCCATTTTCCCACTTCAGGGCTTGGCTCACATCCTTCCCGCTGCCACAAATGATCTACACACACACACACACACACACACACACACAGTGTGATTCATTGTTATATCTTCACATCTGCACCTAACATAATTTGGCCATTTTCACTCTCCAATACTTCCCTTTTCTTTCCTCTCTTCCCCCACCACCAATCTTCTTCTACTTTGCTGGTCTCTCTTCTATTTTTATAGATCCCTCCCGCCATCAGCTTCCACATATGAAATAAAACATATGACCCTTGACTCTCCAAGACTGGATTGTTTTACTTAGCATGATGTTCTCCAGTCCTATCCACTGTCCTACAAATGACGTAGGCTGAGTAGACACCCTTTCTTCTTTATAGCTGAGTAGAACCCCATTGTGTATAAATGCCACATTTTCTTTATCCACCCATCTTTTGACAGACACTGAGGCTGGGTCCATAACTTGACTAAAGTGGACTGAACTGCTATTTTCATGGGTATGCATGTTTTGTTATAGTATGCTGACTTTAATTGTTTTGGATAGATATTGAGGAGTGGTATACCTGGGTCATATGGTGGGTCCATACCTAGTCGTCTGAGGTACTCCATACTGATTTCCATAGACAGTGCCACCAACAGTGTGTAAGCATTCCTTTTAAGGAGTGGATCTTACATTCACCTTTTCAATATCACCTTGATAACAGGCCAAATTCATAATTTACATAAACTAATGTATAAGAGGAGATAAGTCATAACAAGATAAGCATACTGGAAAGTCTGCTTGGGTTAAGTAAAGCATAGCTTAATCCAAAGCAAATACCAGTTCACTTCCTCAGAGAACACTTCTCCAATCCTCAGCCAAGGTTGGTTCACCAGGAAAATCTCTTTACATCCAACAAATACTTTTTGTACTGAACTGTTTTATCCTGAACTGGATGAACTGGGGTAGACTATTAACTTTTTCTTAATCTCTCTCTGTACTATTGAATTTGTTGCCACAAGCACAAATTATATTTATAATTTAAAAAAATTAGAAAGCACCCTCAGTCCCTGGCCACACACACACACACCAAAAAAAAAAAAAAAAAAAAAAATTATTAAGAACGTATAATTATTTTTTGAAGCTGCAAGTTGATTTAATGTCTCTCCCCTCCCCTAGAATACAAGTTCCACGAAGGGTGTGTGCTGAACCTGGCTTGTTCAACATTGTGACTATAGAGCCTAGCCGTGTTTTCAACCAAGGCGGTGCTGAATTAACTGAGTAAATGCTGCTGACTGAGAACTGAGCATGAACACTGGCCGGAAGGACAAACACTGTCCTGGCCTCAATCCAACTGAGAGAACACAAGGGGTGGGGCACACCTGGGCCTACAGAGCTAGCAACCCATTCAAAAGTGTCTTGCCAGCCCAGAGTGGGCGGAAAGCCTTCCAAAGGCAGGGGTGTTTAGAGTCTCAAGAGAAAAGCAGTGTCTGACTTCTTAGAAATAGGACACCTACCAGAGTCTGGGGTGGGGGTGTTAACATTTTTTTTTTTATTAAGTTTTTCTAGCTGTAGCTTATCTAGTTGTTGTCCTCATTATTCATTTAGAATTTGCTATAGTTTGGGTAAGTGTTCTCTAAAGGCCCTCAAGTTGAAGCTGTGGTCCTCAGCCCCGGATGCCTTTTAGAGGTGGAGCTCAGGCCTGGGGTGCAGCGCAGGGATAGAGTCCAGGCTTAGCATGTGCAAGACTCTGGGTTTGATCCCTAGTACCAAGAACAAAAAAGATGGAGCCTAGTGGGGTGCCTCTGGTCATCAGGGGCATGGACTGAAGAGGGTATGGGACCCAGTCCCTTCTTCCTTTTTTCACATCCTGGCCATGAGGTAAATGACTTTATTCTACCACATACTCCCCGCCGTGATGCACAGGGCCAACTGATCAGGTTCTGGAACCTCTAGAACTATGAACCAAGATAAGCTGATAATCTCAGGTATTTGTTATAGTAATAGAAAGCTAACACATTATTCAACACATACAAATTGATTTTGCTGTTTTTCTTCTTATACTTATATCCAATTTCCCAACTTAAATCTATAGTTCCCTGAGCACAAGTACTTTTTCATAAGCATTTTTTATCCTCATGAGCTGGTATAATTCACAGCATAGTCCCAGAAATGAGTATTCACCAATATTCTTTTTTTTTTTTTTAAAGAGAGAGAGAGAGAATTTTTTTAATATTTATTTTTTAGTTTTCAGCAGACACAACATCTTTGTTTGTATGTGGTGCTGAGGATGTAACCTGAGCTGCACGCATGCTAGGCGATCCGGCTACCACTTGAGCCACATCCCCAGCCCACACCAATATTCTTTTATCCAGAGAAAATATTCAAAGCTTCAATGTTTCTCAAATACTTCCCAACAAATTTAATATTTAAATAAATGTAGCAAATTTTCACACTTTTATCACCAACACTTGTTATAATTTCCTTGATTTCTAGTGATTTTTAATGCTTTTCTTTGCTTGAAAATATTTGATAGGGTATTTTCAGTAGATACCAACAATCTCATTTAAACAAAGTAGAATATTTTAGTGAGAACGTGCTTTTCATACAATAAAGTTTAACTATTCTATTTAGCTTTCTATTTGGAATATGCTTAACAAGTTACATGAATTGCCCAGTGGAACCTCTAATTATTCTGGAATTAGTACCTGATAGGCTGTTTGTTCATTTTGTTTTTGTGGTACTGGGGGTTGAACTCAGGGTCTATTTACCATTGAGCTACCTCTCCAGTCCTTTTTTTTTTTTTTTTTTTTTTGGGAGGGGGGGTAATGCTAGAGATTGAACCCAGGGGCCCTTAACCATTGAGCTACATCTTCAACCATTTATTATATTTTATAGAGACAGGGTCTCGATAAGTTGCTTAGGGCCTCACTAAGTTGCTAAGGCTGGGTTTGAACTTGCGATTCTCCTGCCTCAGCCTCCTAAGTCACTGGGATTCCAGCCCTTTTTATTTTTTGTTTTGAAACAGAATCTCACTAAATTTCTGAGGTCAGCCTTGCACTCACTATGTTCCTGCCTCAGTCTCCCTAGTGGTTGGTCTTAACTGGAGTATGCTACCCTGCCTGACTTGTAAAAGGCTATTGACGTGAAATTTGAAGTCTTGTCTTTATTCTGTGCAGTTTATGTTGTTGGAATACAGCAGAAAGGGACTAAAATACAATAATTTTGCACATGCTAAATAACTGAACTGTATCCTTCAAAAATTAAAAATGAGGTAAAGTAGACCCCAGAAACCTTTACCTCCCCAAACCTATAATAATAGAGACAATATTCAATCTGCAGTCTAGTAAGAGCAATGCTGATTGATCCCTCTTAGAATCTGAATTTTATGTTCCATCTAATTGACAAGCCCAGCTTTTTGCTCTTTTCCCGTTAATTTACCATGCCTTGAGCTGGACATGTTTTATTTTGGTTTGACATTACCTTAAGACAGCATGAATTCAAGTCTTTATGTGACTCCAATAGGATTATGTTTATTAACCAAGGTTACCTTCTATTATGGTTTCTAGGCCAACAGCATGAAATGAATTTTTTAACCAAAAAAGTTAATGGTTTCCCCATTATAAGCTGAAGCTAACCTGGTCACTGAGTTGCTGTTCTTAAGAGCTGCAGGTTTGGTATCTTTACTATATTCTGACAGTTTCTTTTTCGAATGCTTGCTTTACTCCTTCCTTCTTAATTAAACCTGGTGATAGTTAAAGTTTATCCTATCTAGTAGGAACAAAGTTTATGATCTTAACCCTCTAATCTATGTGAAATAAAAAGAAATAAAGTGGTAGTATATTGTCAGAAGTTAAAAAAAAAAACTGCTACTAATTTAGGAAGGAAACTCATTAATTTAAAACAGATTTGGAGGGCTAGAGATGTAGCTCAGTATAAGAGTGCTTACCTAGCATGCATGAGGTCCTGAGTTCAATCCCTAGCACCACCCCCCCCAAAAAAATACACACACACACACACACACACACACACACACACATATATATATATTTAGAGAGAGAGAGAGAGAGAGAGAGAGAGATACTTACCATGGGTTTTGATATCTATGGTTTACTTTATTAATAGCTTCAAGTGTTAGTTCTCCACGCTGTAAAAGGAAGAAAACAAATGTACCATCAGTCCAAGGTACCAACATAAGAAGTATAAGAAGTAAAATAGATGTGATCCAATGTGCTTTAATTTCCCTATCTGTGAAAGGAGGGTGTTGCGGTCAAGGAGGGTCAAGTCCCTGGCTTTCGAGCTCCTTGATATCTTTATGAACAAGCAGGCATTCTAAACAAGCAGGCATTCGTCATTTAGACCACAACAGTCTAGCATTCTTCTCTTTACCTTCTTGCCCTAGAATTTAAAAATGTGGTGGCAATAAAATAAGAAAGTGCTGGATTTGAGACACCTTTGGTCAGGGGTGGATCTGGAAACAGCCTTCAGAAAGTATATAATAGAGTACTGACAAAATATTTAGGAGCTTGGAACCACTTTCCACATTAAAAAATAATTCCCATATTCTCCCATGCGTACTGAAATGATCTTTTATTACTGAATAAATGATCTCTATGGACCAGCTCCTCCTCCCCAGGATCCATCCAGTGGATGGATATCTTGGAAATAAATATGGGAAATAAGGGTGTCAGATTTATGTTGAAAAGGGTATGAGTCTATACTCATTTCTCAGTTTTTCATAAAGGGGCTGGGAAATTATGATAAAAATTATCAAAGAGTAATTCACTTCAGTTTTAGATTGCATCTTTATTTACATTGATATAAGATGCCAGATTTGTAACATCCCCAAAAGTAGCAAGTCAGATTATGAAAATGTTATCATCAAAGGAAGGACCGACTGCTAGCTTTCATTTGTTTTTCTCTTCCCTTTTATTTCTTCCTTTTTCCTTAAGCTTTGGTTTAGAAAGATTTTGCTTATTGACTGCAGAGGCACTTAACCACCGAGCCACATCCCCAGTCCTTCTTACGTTTTATTTAGAGACGGTTTCACTGAGTTGCTCAGGGTCTCACTAAGTTGCTGAGGCTGACTTTGAATTCATCATCCTCCTGCTTCAGCCTCCTGAGCTACTGGGATTATAGGTGTGCACCACAGTGCCCAGTTGAATTGTTTCTTTATGTTACCTTCTCCAGGTTAAAGACCTGAAACTTGATCTCTAGAATGTCCACACAGAAAAGGAACAAGATTTGAATGCAGGGTTGCCCCCACTACTCCACAGAAAATGTGAAAGTAATAATTTCCATATAATGGAAAAATCATGGTGTAACTTTGTTTCCTCAATCAGTTCTTGACATGATTCCCTGAAAATGGACCATATCCATTAACTTCTACATAATTTAATTATCATCATCTGCAAAAAATCTCCAGGACTTGGAAAACTTTTGATCTTGAACTATTTATGCCCCCCACCACATTTTTTCCATATTGAGGATTGAACCCCAGGGGTGCTTTCCTCCTGAGCTACAGCCCCACCCTTTTTATTTTTTGAGCTGATCTTGCTAAGTTGTAGAGACTGGTCTTGAACTTGCAATCCTCCTGCCCAGCCTCCTTAGTTGCTGGGATTACAGGCCACGCCCACCATGCCCAGCATCTTTCCAGTTTTTTCATAACCCAAAACTACATCTTCTTAGGAAAGATCTTTCTTAGAAACAAAATAAAACATCTTTTTTTTTTCTGCCATCTTTCCTATAGATATCAGTAGATAATTTCAGAAAAGTTATATGATCTAAAATAACCTGCCCTTTTTCTATCTTGATGTATTTAGACAGACATGCTCACTGTGATGTGAAACCTAATGAAATTCAGAATCAAATAAATCAATTTATTTTTTTACTGGTTAGTAATTCATAAGAATACAAAAAGACTGATTTAAAAACTAATTCAGAGAAAAGGTGGGGGACCCAGGGATCTATGAAAATCAAAGGGATATCAGTAAAGAGATATGAGGATAGAAGAAGAGGGAGGAGAGAAATTCTGGGGAGTGATATTGGCCAAATTGTAGTATATTGTGTACATTCATGAATAAGTAACAATAAATCCCATTATTATTATATATAACTATAGTGCACTGATTTAAAAAATGTGGAAAATAAATAAATATTGAGAAAAAGAAAAAGGTTAATTCAGTGACTATTATCAAAAACAAAAAATAGCAAAGGCTGGTGAAGATATGAGGAAAAGAGACATTTACACTGTTGGTGGGAGTGTAAACTAGTAATAGCCACTATGGAGAACAGTATGGAGGTTCCTCAATAAATAAAAATAGAACTACCTTAAGATCCAGCAATCCCACTCCTTGGTATTTACCCAAAGGAAATGAAGTCTGCAAACAAAAGAGATACCTATACCTTCATGGTCATTGCAGCACTGGTCCCAATGGTCAGGTTATGGAATCAGCCTAGATGCCCATCAACAGATAAATGGATAAACAAAATGTGGTATACATGCACTGGAGTATTATTAGCAATAAAGAAGGACAAAATCATGTGATTTGCAGGAAAATGGATGGAACTAGAAGTCATCATGTGACATGAAATAAGCCAGACACAGAAAGAAAAGTATCAAATATTCTCTCTCATACATGGAAACCAGGAAATAATGCCCTGAAAGTAGAAAAGGGACTATTAGGGAAGTGGAAGTGGGGAGGGAGATGGCAGGGGAAAAGGAAGAGGGAAGGTGGATGTGATCAAAGGATAATATATGGATGTATGGAAGTATCACTTTGAAATATTAATTTGTACAATGACTATGTATTAGTAATTATAATAAAGAATAAAATAAAGAATGAATTCAGGCCTGGGAATATAGTTCAGTGGTAGAGTACTTGCCTAGCATGTGTGAGGCTCTGAGTTGAATTCCCAACACTAAAAAAACAAATATATAAAAATTCAAAAATAACAATGACTTGGGAGGCTGAGGCAGGAGGATCATGAATTCAAAGCCAGTCTCTGCAATTTAGCAAGGCCCTAAGCAACTTAGTGAGACCCTGTCTCAAAATAAAAAATAAAAGGAACTGGGGTTATAGCTCAATGGTAAAGCACCCTGGGTTCATTCTAGTACCAATAAAGAAATTAATTAACAATAAAATTATAGGGCTGGGGCTGTAGCTCAGCAGTAGCGCACTTGCTTGGCATGTGTGAGGCACATATAAATAAATAAATAAAATAACTATCAACGATTTAAAAAAAATTTTTTTAAATAAAATTACAACTAATTCATCTGGGGATGTAGCTCAGTGTTTGCCTAGCATACTCAATCTCCAGCACCACAAAAATATAATATAAATAAATAAAAATTTAACATATTCATAGAAACAGTTAACTAATTTGCAGTATTTTAAGGAAATTAATGTAAATCTTTCATACCTATTTTGAATATTTTCAACTAACAAAAGTAATTATAGCTCCAAATTGGATACTTTCTACAAAGCAATATTTAAATTAGTATAGGCATTACTAAAAGGAAAACACTACATTCAAATACTGTGAGTTGGACACAACTTCTGAAATGAGAAAAATCTGTTAAATTTGAGTTAATTAATTGCAGACATTTGAGGTGCATTTTAGTTAAATATCAAAATTGTTGCTTAAGATGTTCACTCTTAATCTCAAACCACTTGTCTAGTCCTGACATGCTTAGGAAATCTTTTTATAATTGATCCCTGTGGAATCCTCTTGCGTTATTATCATACACCAGGATCCTTTTCTTAGTATATCCAATTTTAGCTCTCTTTACTAGAAAGAACCCTTTTTCCATCTCTATAACCCTGGGTCTTTCTCACCAGTAGAATGAATACAGTGGCTGTGCATTTGCAGAACTTGTAGACACTAGGGTTTTCTTCTCTAGCCTCCTCCTTGGTAACATAGAACTCTTCAGTACCAAACATTTGAGTGGGAAAATCCCCCTAAGGCTACCTTTTCTTATGCTAATGTATTTTTCTCCACTTGCCTCAATTTGCAAAATATTACAGTTAACCCCTTAGGTGTCTTTCTTCCCACAGCTTGTGAGAAGTGTTTCCTGTTGAAGCTGCATCAGCAAGTTGCATCATATTACCTCTTCTAGACTGGATCTGTCAGGAGGGAGAAAGGGGCACAAAGGCCTTTATATGAATGGAGCATTTGAAGTATTTGTTTTATATTCAGAGCATGGGTAGAAACAAAAGAATTCTTTTTGGAAAATCAATATTTAAGGTATAACTATTGTGATGCATTTTTCTTATTAAAAAGTTAAAAAAGAGAAAGAAAAGGGAAAAAAAAGAACAATATAGAGACCCATATTTCATTTTATGCCACATTATAGGTGGGCTTGAATTGCAACAGGAATGATACCCTGGTCCTCCTCCTCTTCTTCTTCTTTTCTTTTCTTTTTCTTTCTTCTTCTTCTTCTTTTTTTTTTTTTTTAAATATAGCTGCAGGGTTTTTAAATAATTTAAACTAATTGATCAATTTCCAGCAAATAAGCTAAAAATTGGGTTTCGTGAGTTTGTTGACTAGGATCCTGGTGTTTCTGTTTTCTGTGGGGTGTTCAAATAAGGAGCAACATATTTCATCATGTTTCTAGGGTCCTTATAATGCTGTAGTTCAAAATTCTGTGCTGGTAAGAAAACCTCAAACCACAGGTATCACCCTGATTTCCACTTTGAGGGACCTCAGCAGACAAACCAGTCATGCCAGCTCTGAACTGCTGACCTAAATAAAGAACTCTGAGAAAATAGGTGTTGCTTTAAATTGCTTAATTTGTAATACAGCAATTGAAAAACTAATATAATCTCCATTTTATAGATGGGAAAACTGAGGAGTTCTCAAAAAACAACAACAAAAAAAAAAACAATAACAACCAATAGTCAGACTAGCATGTGAAAGAGGTAAATAAAAAGTTTTGCAACTGACCACTCTAGCTTGTAAGCCACATACAGCAATAGATTTGCCTGGAAAATTAATGCTAATTATCTAATTGATTCTTGAAGAAAACGCAAATTTTGTTATGTTCTCCTGATACCCTTTCAGGGAGACATACATTTTCCTCAGTGTTTCTATGAGTCGTGATACACTGAGATTTTCTTTCAGTGAAAGACCAGAATTTATTCTGTTGAATGTATTTTGTTGGGAATTGCTATGATTTGTGATGGGTAATGAATCTTTCTGATAGTTCTTGAGCCATATTGGCTCATTATTTCTTCCAGGATCTGAAATTTGAGCAAATTCCACTATTCAAGCTACAGGAAAGCAACACCAGAGCTTCCCAAATCTCTGAGCACTCTTTGCACAGTTTCTGAAATACAATCAAGCACCTATTTTGCATTTGTACTCACCCTTGGAGGTTTCTAATGCATTTACCACAGTTGTTAATTGTAAGGTTAAAAAGTGAGCTTCCCCCAAGTTAATTGCCCAATTAGCTCTACCACTAGGGGTGGTAGTTCAGGCATTTAAATGCTAACAGAATGTATAAATTTCAGTGAAAAAAAAAAAAGATAAATAATTTTCGAATGATTTTATTGAATAACCAGGGAATAGGATAATTAATGTGCTAATCTAAAGCACACTTAAAATGTCATTTCTATCTACAATTTGGTCTCTCAACAAAGTCACTGCATGAGAATAATGGCAATTCTGAGTCTACATCTCTCAACATTTCTGGGTAATCACCTAACCCATGTGATGCACTAGGAGGTGGTAGACAGGCGTGAGTAGTGCTAATATTATCAGCATAAAGTCAAATACAACAAATTTCAGAGCCAAGTTGCTCAAAGCTGGTTGGAGCATGGCTTGGGACCGAATAGCATAATTGCTGACAATAGTCACACTAAGAACTTCTGCAACAGCACAAAGGAACTTTCACAGTAGACTCCTATAGCACATAATTTCAGTGTAATTTTTTTTTTTTTTTGTGCCCAAACACAGATAGGGGACCACATAGCAGGGGTCCCCATATAAATGAATTATTTCTAATTTTCTCAATTAAGATTCCTTGATTTCCTAGATTCATTCCTGGGCAAAGAATAGATAGCTCCAGATTTCTGGTCTCATTTGCTCTGCATTCTATGCATTTTTGTCAGCATAGTGGAGTTACCCTGGGGATGTTGGGTGTGAATAGTAGAAAACCATCATTGTCAGTTTATGATGATTTAAGGATTTCCCCAGTGACCTTAAAAAGACAGGATCAATGGTAGATTTAGAAAACAGATGTCCTGTTTTTTTTTTTTTTTTTTTTTTTTTTTTTAATACACCTGTGCTTAGATCATGCACAAATTTCAGAATTCTTTGACAACACACCTGAAAGAGCAGTGAAGTCATATCACGATTTTACGAGAATCCATTTTAAGTGAATCCTTTTTTAATTTTCTGTGTCCCCATCATTACTGAATAATATTTATTGAAAATATACAACATATGCTTAATTATTAACTTTGAGAAATTAACATTAAGAAGTTTTTTTTTTTTTTTTTTTTGAAGAAAAAGGTGATTACATTTAGATATATACTCAAGACATTTAGATATATACTTGAGACTTGTCAGGCTCTAGAAAAGTTGGTAACCACCAGGAGGTATTTTTTAGCTTTCCTTAATTAAAGGATAAAACCACCAGGAGGCTTCAAATAGCACTTGGTACCTTTTTCTTGTTTCTGCTCACATATCCACATCTTAACAAAAGATGGGAAAATCAGAATGTGTTTCTTTTCCAATTTACCAATAATTGCCTATTAGTCATCTCAATAGAGAAAGTATTATGTTTAATTGGGAGACCAGGTCATTTGGGGTTGAAATGCCCAGTAGAAAGTGCCTGGCTCATTTCAATTCACTATTCCTCATGGAATTGCCCCAAACACAGTGCAGAGAGTGCAGATCAGTGGCTATGTTGTGAGCTACTGAAGGCACTATTCTTTTAAAACTATTAATCATATTTTATTTTTACTTTCTAAAATTTTGTTTTTGATGGGCTGGGGTTGTGGCTCAAGCAGTAGCACACTCGCCTGGCATGCGTGGAGCGCTGGGTTCGATCCTCAGCACCACATAAAAATAAAAAAATAAAGATGTGTCCACTGAAAAAATAAAAAATATATATATTAAAAAAATTGTCTCTCTCTCCCTCCCTCTCTCTCTCTCTCTCTCTCTCTCTCTCTCTCTTAAAATTTTTTTTTGTTTTGTTTTTGAATTTTTACATAAAATATTGCACATATTAGAGGCTGGGGTTGTGGCTCGGCGGTAGAGCGCTTGCCTCACAGGTACAAGGTCCTGGGTTCAATCCTCAGCATCACATAAAAATAAATAAATAAAATAAAGGTATAAAAAATATTGCACATATTAATGGGTTACCTGAAATGTTTCAATACCCAATTATGTAATGTTAAACTCAGATTAAACATATTTATCTCCTCAAGCATCTATCTTCTTGTTCTTTCCCCCCGACACACACTTTTTTGTTTTGTTTTGTTTTGTGCTAGGGATTGAACTCAGGGTTGCACTACCACTGAGATACATCTGAACCCTAATTAAGACAGGGTCTTGCTAAGTTGCTGAGGCTGGCCTCCAACTTGTGATCTTTTTGCCTCTGTCTCCCAAGTCAGAGGGATTTCAGACATGCACCATAGTGCTCAGCTTATACTTCTTTAAGAAAACTTTCCAGCTCCTTTCTTCTAGATTTTTTGAAATGTGTAGCATATTATCATTATTGATAAATACCTTATTGTGCAACAGCACACCAGAACTCCTTGCTCATATCTGGCTGTAGCTCAGTACCCATTGATCAGCCTTGGGCCATCTCTCCCTTTCCCCATTTTCCTTGCTGCAGGTCACCACCAATCTACTCTCTACTTCTATGAGGTCAAAGTTTTGAGATTCCACATAAGAGTGGGAGCTTGTCTTTCTGTGCCTGGCTCATTCGAATTCACTATTCCTCATGGAGTTGCCCCAAACACAGTGGAGAGAGTGCAGATCAGCGAGACCCAGCCACCTTGCTATTTCCACGGCCTATTAGAGAAAGGAAACATCAAACCTAAAATTTATTTTCTGGAGGTTCAGATCCAAGTAAGATTTCATAAGGAGATGACTTCCTTCAATTTATTTGAAGAATTCCATAGAGCCAAGCTTTATAAAATAGGCTAAAACATAAACCTGTGTAGAAGGAGGTTAATGGTGTTAATATACTATTTTCAAAGAAGTAAAGGGTTTCTCCTCCTTCACAGATGGGCAGCATGTGGCACTCCCTAAGAGCTTCCTGGGGGATCATGAAATGTATTATTTTATCCAGCACTTAAGGATGAAAGGTGATAATGCAATTATTTTTATATTAAACCACAACTGTTAGGATGCAAATAACTACAAGAAGTAAAAAGTGAGAACTAAACACATGCCTGTCTGGAAAAGAACATGTCTAATTTTAGAAAAGCTATTTTCTATTTTGCTTAGATAACTTGGTTAGAATGGGGAAGCACTATTATCTTTTCAAAATCTTCTCTATTGATAACAACATCTGGAGATTAGGATTTTTAATGAGATTCAACAATGTGGCTGTTTTTATAATTGTTCTAAATGAGCCAAAGGTAAATGAAAATTTGGGGGGTAGAAAAGAAACCCAAAAATTCTGAAATGTGTTTTTGGGTATTCTATATACTTAGCAACTCCACACTGGTAATACTTCCTCCCCACCCCCCCACCAGGTGAACTTAAAAAAGGGGAGGACATTTTGGTACTGCATAAGTTAGGTTGGGACAAGGAAAAAAGGTTTTGGCTTGGTGAGACTTTACTATCATCCATCTTGTCCCATCCCCACCTCCCTGTAAAATACTAATGGTTATATTTGATATTTTTTGAAGGGTTAGAAAATACTTATTAAGTAAAAAATTCAAAAATAGCTATTACCAAGCTATTTGACCATCAAATATATGAGTGGTACAATTTGTTTTAATATTATAAATGAATTATAACGTGTTCAAACAAGGCAGAGTGGGAAACTGGGAGAAAACTAAGAGCACCATTGAAGACAGACAGACATTCCTTACCAGAGAAGGCAACTAGAATTGACCTAGTCAGATACCACCTCACTTTACGGAAAATTGACAACAGACAAGAACATGCTACCCAACAGCTCCAGTGTAATGTTTGGACCTTTGTTGTTTCATTTATTACATCATGTACTTCCTTGAATTCCATGTCCTGGGCTGAAATCTAGGCTATACCATTAACTAGCTGTGTGGCCTCAGGCAAAAATCTTACCTGTCCATATCTCAGTTTCCTATCTGTAAAGTAAAGATAATTCCTTATTAAATACTCAGTTACTTGTAGCTGTTTTCATATTTGTCTTCTCTAAGTAAATCTATCATGAGGAAAAAGTCTAATAAACCGACAAATCTTGAATGAGCTTATCCTACTGGCCTTCAAGAAATTCAATAGCTCATCAGAAATCTGTTCAAATGTCCATAAAACTGTCCCAAAGAAGCCCTCCTAGCTCATGATAGTGGAATTTGGTGCAGTTAAAAATGAAACAGAGGGCTGGGGTTGTGGCTCAGAGGTAGAGTGCTCACCTAGCATGGGTGAGGCACTGGGTTCGAACTTCAGCACCACATAAAAAGAAAATAAAGGTATTGTGTCCACCTACAACTAAAAAATAAATATTAAAAAAATGAAGCAGAGATAACCAAACCTCAAACTTTTTAGTTACTATATCACATATGAATATGTTGATGAATTTTCCTGGTTCTCTTGGGATTTTTAAGAGTTACCATAATGTGCAATGAATTGGTTGTGATATATGTTAAGATTAATTGGTTTAATGTTGTCTTTGGGATTTCATCAATGAAGAGTTAGTACTTGAGAGCAGTGTGACATCATTTCTGTGGGAAACGCAAATTACTTAAATCATTTTGTTATGAGGTCAGAGTGCAGGAGCAGAAAACCGCCATCAAGGAAGCTGCTGACCCTTTTGAGGTTTGGGTTGAAGAAAGGCCAGGAGAGCAGAAGCACACCAGCCAGGAGGAGGCAGGTTGAACTCCCAGATTCTTCTGGAGACAACAGAGACAACATATATAGTTTGGCAGAGACCAGATCCATTTAAACAAAAGGAATCTGCTGCTCTTAAATCTGAAATAATAGCAAAAATAATGGTTCCTCACTGATACACACATGCATTATTATGGCATCATAACCCACATAAAGTGAGGAGGAAATAGCTATACACAAAAAAAAAACCCAGAAGAGAAATCCAATCTTGTGGGTTTTTACTGACCTCTAAAATGTGGGAGGAATTTTTCAGGTGTCACTCAGCATGGAAGTTATTATCTTCCTGCCAAAAGCCAGATGATCTATAGAAACCCTCCTCCTGCCCCAAATAGGAGAGACAGTTCCCAGGTAGGGGGCAGCTGCCCAAGGCATTTTAACCTGGAGTTTATTGAAGGTGGCTGAGCTTCCTTTGCTGCCTTAGACCTGCAGCAATAAATTACGAAAAGCAGCTGTTAGAGCTATAAAATCCAGTAGATGAAGGTCTGAGCATGGAATGAGAGACACTGAGGAGTGTCTGCAGTCAGATCAAAACAAGAATTGACCACTTTTAATTTGCATTACGATGCGACTAGGAAGAGTGAGGGATGTAGAGATTACAGAAAGGTGAGGTACTGGAGAAAGAACTACAAGTGGACTGGGACATTTCCTAAGTGGCACCACACTGGAGAACTGATTGGCTCCACAGTGAAGCTAACCTAGGTTAAGACCACTACTCTGACAGCTTGTGTGTATGTGGGAGTGCATTTGCCATGTGTGGCATGTATATGTGTGTGTCAGTTCACGTGTCAATCATGCACCAGGTCTGATTGGTTGGGAGTAGCTGCCTGAAGCTGTGGGTTGATAAGGAATCAAAATCTGAGTCTAGACTCAAAGAATTGTATTGTGATTTTCCTTGGATAACAACAGAGGGAAGGAAGCTCACCTTAGATAAGCAGAAGAAGATTAGCATTCCCAGTGACAAAACCAGTTTTAACCGGTAGTTAAATCGCAGATGGTTCTTTGCTAATATGAATAGTCATTCTAAGTGACTATATTCATGGTCATTCTTAGAATGATTTTGTTCTCATTATAAAGCTCTATATCCAAGGAATTCTTTAAAGTGTTCTTCAAGCTTGTTATCTGAGACAGACAGATCCTTGGAAATAATTAATGTTAAAGCGCCAGGACCAAGAAAGTGTGTAGATGCTCAGCACACTTGGGATCATCTTATACCACATGCCAAACAAGTCCAGTTTCTGAGTGTGTGAAAAGTTGGGAAAGAAAATCCCTGCATGGCTCACACTAACTGCCACAGAGATCAAGAGGATACTGTTACCAAGCCCCATTAAATGCAGTCTGAAACACTAACAAGAGAAACTGAATAAATACCTTCCTGGAAAACTGACTTCCAGTGACCATCTCTTTTAGATTCTCAACTTGCTTTAAAAACTAAGGAATGTTTGGCTGCACCTCTTTTGAGCAGAAAAATGGGTCCTTAAGTTAAAGATTAAGAAGGAGGAGAAGGCACACATGCTCAGATGGCCAGACAGGTTGCAGACTGTGTGTAAACAGGACATCCCCAACAAAAGGGAAGCAACCAGGCAAACAGAGTTTGGGATCTCTTAGAACTGACTGCTTTGCTTTGGGGTTGTATTTTCCTTGCTGGTGGCCAGTTTGATATTTAATCAAATTTCAGAACTTCATTTTTGCCTAAGTGGAATAGCATAAAGTTTAACATTATGTTTCAGGGTATTCATTCTGTTTCAATGATACTGACTAACATTAAACACAATTCTGGCACAGTGGCTCAGATCAGTCCTTCTAACTACTCAGGAGGATCACCTGAGTGCAGGACCGGCCTAGGCAACATAAAACAGAAACAAAACAAACCAAACTAAAAAAGAAAAGAAACACAAGAATTAATACAAATAGCTAAAATTTAGATATCAACCATTTGTCAGACATCAGGCTTAGTGCATTTCTGTGTTCTCATATTTAATCTTTGCAACATAATAATATTAAATACATATAGAGCTCCTTACATGCCAGGCACTATTCCTGGCACCTCACAAAATCAATCTGTTTAGTGAAAATGACAGCCCATTAAGGTAGATATTAATATTTCATAATGGGAGGCCGGGGTTGTAGCTCAGTAGTAGAGCATTTGCCTAGCACGTGTGAGGCACTGGGTTCGAGCCTTAGCATCAAATAAACAAATAAATAAACAAGCAAAGGTTAAAAAGATTTCCTAATGAAGAAGCAGAATCACAGCAGAACTTAACCAAGGCCATGCACAGCTAGGAATTGGTAGAACCAGGATAGGAATTCAGGTGATCCTGTGACGTGGGCCTCCTCCTGCCAGTGCTGCCAGGTGCAGAGCAGGGAACAGGAAAGCAGATAGGTGAAGTCATTTGCCCAAAGTCACAGAGGTAGACCCAAATCAGAGTTTCCAATTTCCAAGACTGAGTTCCAGACTATTCTCCTGCATAGACAAGCTTGGGCTATTCAAAGGTCCATCTTTCTTTCGTTCTTGCTTTCTTTCTTTCTTTTCACCATGTGGGACTGCACTACATTGCCTTAAGAATTTGAAGAACTCTGGTTATTGCATAACTGGCACATTCAGTTTTCAGACAATGCAATAGGCCTACCTAGAAATAGATACCTGAATTCTCAGATTCTGGTTCCAAGATAATTTGCATTCCCTTCCATTCCCAGAGGAGACTGTGGGCACATGCCTGTGTCCACATCACCTAAAGGAAATCTGACAAGGTTTCTAAGACTCATCTGACTGCATACCCTGAATTACTGACACACAGGCATGTGCAATTCAGTGGCTTCCAAAGATCTGAGACTCCTGTTTGGGCTCTGTGGATCATGTCCAACACGTTTTTCTTCCTTGACACCGCCCACTCACAGAACAGTGCTGGGATGGGGGAAGAGCGTGCGAATGCCTCCGCATCTTTGTGACTCAGAATGCATCCCCAAACCAAGTCCTAATGCTTTGGAATCCATGGCTTCATTTTCTTCGCACCTCCCCTCTCTTGTATTAAAAGGGCTAAGGGGGCGTTGCGGTAGCAAGAACATTTATTCAAACAATTTATGTTTCTGCAAAACTAGAATCCCATTATTTTTTCCATAAGAGATCAAGTACCTGAAATAGCCTGTGGAAGCAAACCCAGAAAGAACTGAAGTCACAAAACAATACACTAGGAAGAGCATAAATCTAAGGGCAGTACCTTGATATGAAAGCCGCTCTCTCGTCTGGATTTGTTGATGAAATCATAGTCTTGTATTCCCCAACCAACTCCACCGACATACTCATGTTTATATTTTGCTGGCCAGCTTCTGTTTGAGGCAGGCCTCCATAAATACTTAAGATCTCCAGTTTTTTCTAACACTGGCCGCTTTTCTCCTATATAGGAAGTGTGCTGATGAACTTTAGGTAAATGATCCTTTACATAATGTGGACCTTAAAGAGACAGGAAAAAAAAAAAAAAAAAAAAGAAAAAAAAAAACTTTAACAACATTCCTCCCACTTTATGCTAAGATGCTTTTATTTTAATGGTGGAAATAATAACAGCCACTGCTTACCATGTTTGTAAGTGTTATTATAAGCCTTTTAGGTGTGTTAATTCAATTAATCCTTATTAATAACCAAATGGGAGAGGTAGAATTATTTTCTACCTCTCTATGCCCAGGGAGGCTGCCTTGAAAGTTGGGCTCTTGATAACCCCACTAACTGCTCTGTTTAATATAGACATATTTGATATACAAAAATTCCTCACACATGCCACATATTCAGAGTGTAGGTCTTCATATGTTGGGGTGTTCTTCTGGATAAAATCTGAAATGAGAGGATATTCCCCACATGTATTAAAAGCAATTGGAAATTGAGAAAATTACTAGATGGTGATGAGCAGAGTCAGGGGTGTTTAATAAATATTGGTATTTAAAGTGTCAGACAAGGAACAAAAATGAATGATGAAAGTGAAAGTGAATGAAACAGGGAAAAATCAGACGTCTGGGAAAACATCACTTAAAGGTGGTTCTTGGAGTCAGATGATTTAAAAGTGATGAAGGGGAGCTTAGTCCTTCTGGAAGGATGGTACGGATGACAAAGAGACAACGGAGTCAATTGTCCAGGAACAATTTTGAAAATTCCAGAAGCCAAATGGATTGTATAGGTAGGGCTGGAGTGGTGGCTCAGAGGTAGTGGGCTCACCTAGCACGTGTGAGGCACTGGGTTCCATCCGCAGCACCACATAAAAGTAAAGATATTGTATCCACCTATAATTTAAAAATAAATGTAATTTTTTAAAAGATTGTCTAGGTAAATCAGGGACACAAAGAAGGAATTTCTGCTTGCAATCCAAAAGTTCACCAAAGACCTTGGAGGAGGATACTGCACGGAGGTCGCTGCCCAGACTCCTCGAGGCCACTTGGCTCCTTTTTCATTCTACTCTCAGATCAGGGAGCTGGGCATCTGCAGGGAGCACAAGAGGAGCAGGAGCTTGGATTCACTGCCCCTGCCACGTGGCCCAAGTGTTCCTGTGGGATGGTCAATGTGCTATTGAGGCTGTGATTAGAAGAGACATCTCTGCTTTCCAGGCAGGTTGCAAACGTGAGAATTGTTCAGACACATGATTTGGGCAGGTGTTTTCACAGCTTCCTAATCACCATCGCTCCCCGGGATGCACTGAGTATTCACCAAGTAGCTAATTTCCCCTGATGAACACTTTGTAGCTTCAATTTTATTTGCTTCAGGTTTTCACTTAGATCTAATGGCTCGGCTGCAGAATTGTCAGAGTACAAAAAACTGTTCTCTTCATCTGTATGACTCCCATTAAAATAGAGACATGAATGCAATCTCTTCTAAACACGGTGAAATATGGAAGAACTGTGTTAGTCTTGCTGGAATTTAGGTCAGAGCATTCCCACCTGTTTCCCAAATACTGATCCCATGAATGTACCATGTAGATATATGGGAAGGGAAGAGGCTCCATAGTCAAGTACATTTGGGAATACTGCCTTTTGGATACTCCCAGCCTGCAAAAGCATATTCAGAGTTCTGAGTCCTGTGGTAAGCAAACCTGTTTATAATTATGCAATCTAGAGTCTCCAAATTTGATTTAAACATTGATTTTTTTTTTCTCCATCAGGTTACTTATATGCATTCTACAGACACGGAAAGATCTGGGGCAATAATGACCTTCTATATAATATTTCGGTTGTTAAAATTTTTGTCACCACACACTGTTATAAAAGTGAGGGTAGGGCTGGGGTTGTGGCTCCGTGGTAGAGAATTTATTTGCCTAGCACATATGAGGCACTGGGTTTGATCCCAAGCAGCACATTAAAAAAAAAAAATCCTTAAATAAACAAAATAAAGGTATTATGTCCATTTACAACTAAATTAAAAAAAAGTGACGGTAATACCAGTGGCTCAGGAGGCTGAGGCAGGAGGGTCACCTCAGCAATGGCAAGGCACTAAGCAACTCAGTGAGACCCTGTCTCTAAATAAAATACAAAATAGGGCTGGGGATGTGGCTCAGTGGTTGAGTGCCCCTGGGTTCAATCCCTGGTACCCCAAAAGAAAAAAAAGTGAGGGTAAGTGTGTATCTGTCGTTAATTCCTCATTCTGTGGAATGCCATAATTTTTTTTTAAGTCATTATTTGCCATCTGTTTGGATTCATTTGTGCTGCTATAACAAAATGTTTGAGATTGGGTAACTTATTAAGAACAGGAATTTTTATTTTTGCTCACAGTTCTGGAAGCTATTGAGTCCAAGTCAATGCAGAGCAG
This sequence comes from Callospermophilus lateralis, assembly GCF_048772815.1. NCBI lineage: Eukaryota > Metazoa > Chordata > Mammalia > Rodentia > Sciuridae > Callospermophilus > Callospermophilus lateralis. The sequence goes on along the minus strand of NC_135312.1, from coordinate 107,447,648 downwards.
GTTTGGTCTCTGGTGGGGGCCACTTTCTGATTACAAGATGGCACCTGGTTGCTGCGTCCTCACCTAGCAAGACACAGGAGGGCAAGCAAGCTGTACACTTCTAGGTGATGCCTCTTTCACAAGGGTCTTAATCCCATTCATGAAGGAGGATCCCTCATGACCTAATGGCTCACCTCTTAATACTATCACATTGGCCACTATGTTTGAATACCTGAATTTGTATTGAATACATGAATTTGTAAGGGACACATTTCACCCATAGTACCAGAAACCCAAAGCACTTTGGAAAGTGCTCATGTTCTGAAATGTGTGTGTGTGTGTGTATGTGTGTATGTGTGTGTGTGTCCAGACTAAGCTCCATGGCTGACTAAGTGAAGTCATTAAACTTCAAAAAGCCTCTGCCTCCTCAGGTATGCTTTAGAGATGCACAATGCAATGTGCACAGCACAGTGCTGGTTACAGTCTTCCTGGGAAGACCCTGCTCTGGCCTTGTAAGCTATGTAGCTGACTCAGGTGCCTGCCTATGAAGCAGAGACATGAGTAGGCTATGGTAGGAGGTAGATCCCCACAATCACAGCAAGTCTCCTGCAGCCACACCTGGGTTTCCCTAACCAAAACATCCCTTTATCACTACCTATAGCAACACCCAAAAACACAGTGTATGGTTTGAATATAGATAGTGTTCTCCAAAAGTCCTTGTGTTAAAGGTTTTGTCCCCAGGTGGCGCTATTGGGAAGTAATGTGGACCTTTTGGAGGTAGGACCAAGTGAGAAGACCTTATCTAGAGGTCTTGAAGTTGTACCTTCAAAGGGAATTTGGGGACTCTGATTCCTTAGTCTCTCTTTGCTTCCTGACTCATTACATGAGCAGTTTTCTCTGACATGTGCTCCCAACAATTACCACCCATCCCTCTTCAAGGGCCCAAATCAATCTGGCCACCAGGTATTGGACTGGAATTTTCAGAACTGTGCGTTAAATAAACCTTTTCTATTTTTAACTTATTTGCCTCCAGTATTTTGTTATAGTAATATAAAGCTTACTAGTGCACATGGTTTCTCAAATAAGACAGTTCTGAAAGCATTTGGCTTTAAGTAACCCACGTTTTCATTTCTAAACCTCATTCTTCATAGCCTAGTCTTTGCTGGACTGGATTCCCTGATTAAAAGTAAATCTTCCAATTCATGCCAACTTTTGGTCTCTTTATTTTTCTCTTAACAAGTATCATCTTTGTTTAATTGACTGTTGTTGCTATATCCCTCAGAATGTTTCTAGTGTTTCTTCATCCTGCAGCAAGTTTTCTTGAACATTTCATCCTCTCTTCACAAACTCAAGCCCTCATTTGCCAAGAGTGAAGTTGGCTGCTCTTAGGTTAATAAAAGTTAATAAATAAATCCATCCCATTTTCTATCTTCTTTGAAGTTTTCCTTCACATCTGGGCAATACAAGCAGGATGACTTTTAGCTATAATATTCAAAAGGAGCTGTTGTTATCTAATGTTGGTCATAATCCCTCACTCTTGCTCTGCTGTAGTAGCTACATTGTCATGGGGAAGGAAATGTACCATGAAAACCTGTATCATGAATTATGATTCCACATTTCTCTATTTTTGTGCCCTGGAAAAACTATGATTTCAAGGACAGTAGGCAGATTCAACTTCTACTCTCATCTCTCTGTGTCCTCAACGTTACTTGCTCACTTATCTCTGAAATGCCATCTACAGTTAGAAATGTGGCTGTGGGGTTTTCATTTTTGTTGTTTGTTTGTTGTGTGTGTGTGTGTGTGTACACGCGCGCGTGTGTGCTGGGATGAAGCCCAGGGCCTCCTGCACATTAAGCAATGAGCTACAACCCCAGGCATGAACGTGATTTCAAACCCAACTAGTATAGGTAGAAACTTTTGCAATATCTTATACTGGCTTTGTGATCTGGGGAAATTTATCCAACTTCTGTGTTTCCACCTCCAAATCTGCTTAATGAAAATAGTGTTGCCTGTGTTATAGCTTTATAGGAAGGAGAGAAGAGAATGCATTTTATACTCAGCTGAGAACCTCGCATATAATCCATACCTAATGGTATTAAATGGGTTCGTTTTGTTGTTGTTGTTGTTGTTTGTTTTTTAACTTGAGACTTTGTCTTACCTATTAGAGTTCTTTGTTTCTTTGTTTACATCTTGGGGGCTTTCACTAATTAATGATTTATTTCTTATTGTGAATGGAATTCAAATCCTTTCTTCAGAGTTCTTTAAGATCCAGGGTCAGCAAACTGATTCTTCTTTTACTCTTCTACCCAACCATTAAAAAACCCAAAACCATTCTTTGCTCATAAGCCCGACAGAAAAAGGTTGCAGAATGAATTTGATCCAGGAGCTCTAGTTTGCCAGTCTTACAGAGAGATGGTAGGAAGATGGTGGTCACTGAGGAAGTGGATGCCAGAGGCGGGAAAGAGCACAGGTAAGAGGATCTGGGAGGGTTTTCGATAAACTTCATCTCCTTCCAACATTTGAAAAAAGGCCCCAGCTGAAATGTGTAAAAATCTTATAGAGAAGGAGAAAATCCCACCTCTGAAACAAATGTCTCTTTCCAACATCTCTGAATTTTCATTGTCTCATTTAATTTGTTCTTTTGCTGATTTCTTCATTTATTCAACAAATACCGTGAACAGACGCTGTCTGTCAGGCACGGTTCTGAGTGTGGGGAATCTAGTAGTAAATACAGCAGAGGTCCTGCCTTCAGAGAACTTACATTCTCTTTGAAAGACAGGCAAGAGAAGCAAATCATCCTTCATTACCTTCTTCTGAAAGACTAAAACAGCCTCCCGTTTAGTCTAGGATCTGGTTTTTTTCCTTTATAATCCATCTTCCAGGGCTATGTATGCAACTCAGCAGCAATACACTTGCCCAGCACGCATAAGGCCTTGAGTTTGATCTCTAGTGCCCCCCCCACCCTCAAAAAACAAAACAAAACAAAACAAAAAATTACTACAGTTTGCACAGAGGCCTTAAACTTTTATTACTATTAAGACAAATTTTATAAAGATTATTGGGATTATTGTAAATGCTTTCTTTTCTTTAACCATCCTAAGTCAATATGAGACACCCAGCACATTGCCTTCATAGTAGCTTCATTTAATTTCTGTTTTCTTCTCTATATCATATTTAATAGGTCTGCTCTCCATTTGTGAGCTTCCAGAGAATAAGGACTATTATCTTATTTATCTCTGTTCATTCTTAATTGCCAGCACAGTGCTCTGAACATAGGAGATCCACACAAGAAATACATGTTGAGTGGATCTGGCAAATTGTTAATTGAGCAAACAAATTAGAGAATTCCATCATAAGACTGAAGATATATAAACTCATGTTGGAAAGATGATGTAAGTGCTGTTTTAAATATCTAATGAGCCATTTAATTTTCAGAACTGTCTTAAATTCTTCTATTCTGGACTTTAAGGTAAGACACCAAAGGGTAAAGTCAGAAGAACTGCTTTTCACTATGTTCAATTATTAATTCATTCACTCATTCATTTATAACATTAGCTTTACTGAGCTATAATTCACATATCATCCATTTTTGTCCGCAAAAATCATAAAGACTTTAATATTGCAATTGTGTTCTAAAATGTGTGAAGACAAACCAAGAATTACTTAACAATGAATTTCACTTGATATTACTGAAATAATAATACAAGCACTATCTGATTACATACAGTCTGAAAATACTACTTCACCAGAAAACAACTAAGATGTTAATGCCAGCTACCAACCAAAAAGGCATACGAAGTAGTCAAAAGAACTTAACCACTGTGTTAGTCAACTTTCCATCACTGTGACCAAAACACCTCACACAATCTGGAGGAGGAAAGATTGGTTTTTGGTTCATGGTTTCAGAGGTTTCAGCTGATGGTTGGCTGGTTCCATAGCTTTGGGCCTGAGGATGAGACACAACATCCTGGTGGAAGACATAGTGGAGGAAAAGGACTCAGCTCATGGCTGCTAGCAGGCACAGCAGGGGGTGGGGGGGAATCAGGAAGGTGGGAGGGGGCCTGGCACAAGATACAGTCCTCTAGGGAACGCTGCCCATGACCTACTACATTTTCCACCACCTCCCCGTAGTCTATTGATCTATCTATGGATTAACCTACAGATGAGGTGAAAGTCCTCATGATTCAGTGAATTCCCAAAAGCCCCACTCTGTATTAGGGACCAAACCTTCAACACAGAAGATTTTGGGGGACACTTCATATCCAAACTATAATAACAACCCTCCAGAGAGTCTTGTCCATATCCACCTAACCTTGACTTACCAAGTAACTATCAATTAAAAGTCACAAATTGAGGTGGTGCATGCCTGTAATCCCTTGGGAGGCTGAGACAGCAGGATCACAAGTTCAAAGCCAGCCTCAGCAATAGTGAAGTCCTAAGCAACTCAGTGAGACTCTGCCTCTAAATAAAATATAAAATAGGGCTGGAGATGTGCTCAGCGGTTGAGTGCCCCTGGGTTCAATCCCCAGTACCAAAAATAAATAAATAAATAAATCACAAATTTATTTTAAAATTATTAAGACTTTTAAACCTTCTAGATGTGCTATGTATTTTTAAATTTGCAAAACAACATATTTCTGTAGTTCTAGGCCTGTGATTATCAACTGGGGGTGATTTTGTCATTCAGGGGTCCCTAAAAACAACCAAAGACATTTTTGGTTACTACAACTGGGGATGTTTGATCCTGTGGTCCAGGGATGGTACAAAATACCCTACTACACACAGCAAAGTTTTCCTCCCTCTAACACAGAATTACCTGGCCCCAAATGGAATAGTCACAAGGTTGGGAAACTGTTTTAAATAGTCTAGAGCATGATACAACACGAAATACCATCTAACCAACTGACCGACTGTCACATGTTGGTTGTCATAATATTTACCCAATGATAGCAAGAAGGCAGTATAGCTGCAACATTATATAGGCATTGAGAGAACATAGAACTAAAATAGAATCCCAACTAATTCTAACAGATCCAAACTTAACTTGTTAACTATAAAAATAATATTGGCTGGGGCTGAGGGTGTAGCTCAGTAGTAAAGTGCTTGCCTAGCATATACTAGGCCCTGGGTTCAATCTCTAGCATTGCAAAGAAAACAGAAAACAAAGATGCATGTTTATAATACTGGTAACTTCTCAGACTTTTTGTGGGATATTAAATTTTAAAAAGTTTTTAAGAGCTTAGAACAGAGGCTGGAACTCTGTGGAATCACTGGCATGGTACACATTAGTGAGGAATGTGTCTTCCAATATGAAACCCAATATTAACAGAAACTAGTTTTCTTACAAAGCTAGCAATTTACTTTTGCCAGCTCCATCTTCTGGACATAAAACATTCCTGTTGCAAAACCGGCCTCTTCTAGAGCCATGCCATTAGCTTGTTGTGATTTAGAAAGTGTCTTCTCTTCATCTGACAGAAGCTCCACGTTCTATCTGTAAGCCCACTTGTGCTCTCAGATGAGGTAATTCTTTCTAGGGTCGAGGGGATGATTCAAGATGCTTTTCTACAAGTCCTCTTTTCAGGTGTTAATGAGAAAAGTGATTCCTGAAATCCTTCACGTGAGCCATGCTTCAGAGAGGAACTGTCCCCACTATCCTGAGACCTGCTCTTTTGACCTATAGTGGCCTCTGTCCCCAAAAAGATGGGTATTTTATATCCCAATTCCTTTTTCTCTATAGGGAACCAAAATTCAAATGACAGGGTTTTCTCATCTGAAACCAGAGGCCAGAGGAAGTAGAGCAATTACTTTCAGTTCCTAAAAACAAAAGACCTGTCAACCCAGAATTCTATATCTAGTATTTTTTCAGGAAATTAGGGGGAAATAAAAGACATTCTCAGACAAAAAAAAAATTCAAATAATTTGTCACTTAGTAAACTGAACAACGTTAAAGAAGTTCTCAGAGATAAAATGTTAAAAGAAAAAAATCTTGGGGCAGCAAGACATACTAATAGAAGCAGAGAGAAGGACAAGAGCTCATAGTAATGTTACTTCATTCTGTAATATTGCCTCATGAGGCCAATCCTACATCTCAGTGACCAAAATGAAATATACCAAGGAAGTAAATCAAAAGGAATCACATGGAATGTGAAAATGGGTATTTTAGTAAATACATTTTGATAACCTGTTGACAAACAACGGCATAATTTGGCCATTGCAGATATGCAGTGCAGAACAGCTTGTCAGGGGAATCAAGCCCAGGCAAGGGTCAGAGGGGAGTGTCGGGAATGTGGAACTATGCAATGAACTCTAATGGGCACATCTGACACATGTAGGTAGGGAGCAAGAGAGGACAATGTTAGAGACAAAATGCCTCAAGTCCTCATGTGAATAAACCTCTCCAGCTCTAACAGTGACCACAGAATAGACTCGTGGACTGGAAAATTTTTAAATGCTGCATTTAATCCAGTCAGTGCAATTACGCAATGGGTCTAACTGTTGACAAAACTGAATGACGTGGCTTGTCAAGTTTCTGAATGAGCCAAATAAACATCAGGCAGAAACTTCCTTTGTACATGCTTTAGGTTTTTTTCTCAAATGATAAACCTGTTTGTGGGTTACCTGAGTCACAGTTTCTAGTCAGAATGCTTCCAATACTATAAAGGCATTAATCTACCAATAAGATAAGTGATATGATAATTATGCATTGAATTATAGATTGAGACTTGGAGTTATAAAGTATTAGAGAATCCAAGTGATGGCCTATACCTGTAATCCCAGCAATTTGGGAGGCTGAGGCTGGAGGATCGAAAGTTTCAGGTCAGTCTCAGCAACTTAGCAAGACCCTAAGCAACTTAGTGAGACTCTGTCTCAAAATTAAAAGTAAAAAGGATTGGGGGTGTAGTGGTGGACAGCCCCTGAATTCAATCCCCAGTACCATAAATAAATAAATAAATAAATAAATAAATAAGAAGAAAGAATACACATAATGCTTATGCACATTTCAACCAATGGTTCAAATAATATTAGTACCTTATTAAGTGCCTAGTGCTAATTCAGTATGAACAAAGATCAATATGACATGGCCTCTGTTTTTCTGTTTTTCTGTTTTTCTGTACAATCTAAAAAGGACCATGCTTATCTTCTTTAGGACACATTTTCTGCTCTTTATAACAGACATTCATTGAAACTTTATAGTTTGATCTGTTTCATGCACATGCTGAGATTTCCTAGATGTTTCAGGAGTGTATGTTTTGTCTGCTTGTCAAGCCAACCCCTTTAGGAATTTGCACTATCCCAAGCTTAGGCTTGGTGTTATGGTTTGGATATGAGGTGTCCCACAAAAGCTCCTGTGTTCAAGCAGAATATGAAATGATCAGATTATGAGAGCTCTTTGAACTTGAATGAACTGTACACAGGTGGGGTATGGCTGCAGGAAGTTAGGTCACTGGGGATGTGACTTTGGGGTATATATTTTATCCTTGGCTCCTTAGTTTTCTTTCTGTGCTTCCTGAACGTCATGCGCTGAGCACCTTCCATCTGTCGTACCCTTCTGCCATGATGCTCTGCCTCATCTTGGGCCCAGAATGGTGAAGCCAGTCAACTATGGACTAAGACTTCTGAGACTGTGAGCCAAAATAATCTTTTCCTCCTCTAAATTGTTCTTGTCAGGTATTTTTGTCACTGTGATGGAAATATGACTAATATGTTTGGTAATATTTGTTTAAAAAAAAGGACTACTTTATACCACTAATGTTGCTTATGCAATCCAAAAATATAAAATTCCATGTTTTTCTAGGTGAGTAAAGAAAGAAGGCCGGATTATAAACTTTCTATAAATTCCAGGACTACTTCTACTCAGAAAATAAAACTGATTCATTATCCTGATAAAACTTTACAACCAGGTGGCTCTTGACATATCTATCTCACCAGAAGAGGAGATCCAAGTAGAAAATAGATCATGTTCTAATATTGTTTTTGACTTAGAATCTTTCTAGTATAAATATGCATAATAGAGTCTTTTTTGTTTGCTTGTTTTTGTAAGACTGGGGACTGAATGAAGAGGCTCACAGTCTAGCCAAGTACTCTACCATCGAACTGCATCCTCAGCCCTTTTGATTTTTTTACTTTTTATGTTGAGACAGGGTTTTGCTAAGCTCCTCAGGCTGGCTTCCAACTTTTAATCCTCCTGCCCAGCCTCTCAAGTAGCTGGAATTACAAGTGTGTGCCACCACATTGGGAGTAATCAATTTTACTCTAAGATACTCTCATCATTCATGTGGCAGGGCTCTCAACATTACCATTAAAAAACAAAACAAAAAAACAAAGATTCGACATCGCCATAAAAAAAGATACACACACAAAGACATGTATGTGTAAGACTAATAAAAGTCTGTGTAAAACTAATAAAAGCATACTCTAAGTAAAAGGAAATTTATTGCAAAATGGATTAAATAATAAAGGAAAATTGTGTTATATAATAAGATACTCTGGCATAGGAGGAATCCAGTGTTGCTTAATTCAGGAGCTCGATGATGGTTTCAGAATCACAAGTTCTTTCCACCCAAGTGTGCTGCATCCTCTGAACATGAGGTTGTCTTCAGATGAGCTCCCTTTGAGGTCCAAAGCAGGCTATCACAGTGCCAGCAACCATATGCAGATACAAAAAACTTCCAACAGGGTGTGTGTGTGTCTGTTTTGTGGTGCAAGGGATCAAACCAGGACCTTGCACATGCTAGGCAAGTGCTCTACCACTGAGCTATGTCCCCAGTCCTGTGCATCTGTTTTTAATCAGCAGAGAAGCACTTCCTAGAAAGCCCCAGATAAATTCCTCTCTCATTTCTGCCAGAATTGAGTCATTCATCTCTTCCTAAAACCAAACACTGGCAAGAAGATTGGGATTTCAGTGACTAGCTTGCATGAATCAGGATTTTAATCCTGAGTCATGTGAGGTCAATGTAGATACCCACATAAAAAGAGAAGGGTACACCAGCTTCTGGATTACAGCTTCAAATCATAAAAGAAAACACTTCATGGGAAACACACTCACATGGAATGAGTTTGATTCTACTTTTCAGTCCATTTTTAAGACCACATGAAGCTGGATGTAGTGGTGCACACCTGTAATCCCAGCTGCTTGGGAAGCTGAGGCAGGAGGATCTCAAAGTTCAAGGCCAGCCTCAGCAACTCAGGGTGACCCTGTCTCAAAATAAAAAGAGCTGGAGATGTGGCTTAGTGGTAGGGCACCCCTGGGTTCAATCACCAGTACCACAAAAACAATAAAATATGAAGTTATTTGAAGTCACTAATTTTTTCTCCTTTGGTTCTTGATTGTTTGCTAAAATATTAGTTTGTTTGCCGTTTGTACTATTGTGCTTGGGGACATGTATTTCTATTGTAAAATACAGAGACATCATCTTTTCCAAATGGAAGGGAGAGAGCAATTTAAAGATGTTCCTCAATAGTTGAACTCTATGATCTACAGGAAAAGCCACTAGACTTTTCTGTAAAACAGGACCAGAAAAATGCATATTTCAAGCTTATGGGCTAGACCATTTCTGTTGCAACTACTCAACCTGCCACTGTAGAACTAGAGTAATCAAACACAGTATTTAACTCATGTTCCAATAAAACCTAACTTATGGACACTGAAATTAGAATATTTTTTGAGGTGCTTGGGATGGAACCCAGGGCCTTAAACATACTAAGCAAACATTCTACCACTGAACTATATTCCCAGCCCTAAAATTAGAAATCTGTATTCTTTACACAGGTGACAAATATTATTCTTTTAATCTTTTCCATAAATTAGAAAGTGAAAAACTATTTTTAACCTTTCAAAAACAGGTGGCAAGCCAGATTTGGCCTAGGAGGCAGTTTTCCTAATCTCTGATCTAAAGTGTTTGTCATATTTACAATTTATCTTATACCTCTCTCATGCCTATTTAAATATTTTTTTAAGTTGTAGATGGACACAGTACCTTTATTTTATTTATTTTTATGTAGTACTGAGGATTGAACCCAGTGCCTCATAAGTGCTAGGCAAGTGCTCTACCGCTAAGCCACAACACCAGCCCTTCATGCATATTTTAGATACGAAGCTTCTCTGTGTTCAATAGTTGACAACCTCACTGCAAAAATAAATATTTTATTTAATGCACAATTTTGCAGACTCATGAAAGAGTCTACTTTTTATAAACTTTATTTTTACCTTTTTAATATTTTGTTGAACCACATGTAGAATGCGTGCATGTACTCTACACTGAGCTACATTTCCAATCCAGAGTACGCTATTTTTTTTAAGAGTACATTTTAAATTGCCTAATAATGTCCTAATGAAGAGTATTGTTTTATTCCACTTTTCTGGTGTCAGTATGACCTCATCTAATTTTTGACTTTGTGATAATTCGTTTTCTTTCCAGAGTTGTCTTAAGTGACCAGTGAGAAGATGCAAATATAAAATGGATTTATCAATGCAATAAAAAATTAAAAAGTGGAGGGATACTAAATTACACAAAGAGATTGGAAATAATAACATGGTAAGAACTGAATTGGTTTCATCTACACTGGAAAGAGCTGAGAAGGTGTCTACATTGCTTCTTTGCTACCCTGAATAATGATAGTAATTACCACCTAATCCAAAGAGAAAAACATAACTCACAGAGGACTGAGTGGAAATCGTTCTCTAAATTCTCCACTCTGTGGTAATAGGGGTTTAAATGTACCATTGACTTAATACTAGCTTTGCTTCAAAAAAGAGAAAAGCAAAGAAATTTACCACTTTAAACACAGGCTTCAATAGTAAAGAGTATCGCAATTACCCACAAGTTAAAATGTAATTTATTAAAATGATACTTTTTAGTCTAAATGAAATATGGCAGGCAATTCCCTTCTCTACTCCCTGGGTAAATAGTACATAAGAAAAGACTTATCTGTTTCTAAATGGCAGTAAGTGATTTCAATTTATGCCAGGGTAATTTACACCAGCTAAGTGGCATTTTTTAACCTTGTATATTATGTAATTAACAAATAAAATGACTAAAAGTATGCTATAAGAAAAACAAAGGTGAACCTGCTACTTGGTTACATTTAATTGTAAAAAGCAAGTAAGCACAAGTATGCTTTAAATTTTTTGGTATCCTTTTTTTTTTTTTTTTTTTTTTTCTAGCACTTTCACCCTTCTTTTCTCAGCCAGGGGACGGGGTATGCTTCCAGATCATTAGGAAGATTGAAATGAAATGGCCTTATTCATTCCAAGAATGGATTTTACTATTTTGCAGCACTTTAGATTTTAAAATGGATTTGTGAACAGATGAAGTGTTAGGTGGATAAAAGCACATGACATCAGAGATTTATCAAATAATTTAAATTGCCTTATTAGTCCATATCTGAATATCCTTACTTTGAAGATCTAATTTTCCATCCATGTGAACAAAACCTTTAGAACCAACTTACTAGTGATAGGAGTGAGAGTAAGGCCTGGTGGTACACACCTATAGTCCCAGCTACTTGGGAGGCTGAGGCAGGAGGATCACAAGTTCAAGGCCAGCCTGGGCAACTTAGTGAGATCTTGTCTCAAAATAAAAAGTACAAAGGGCTGTGGATGTAGTTCAGTGGTAAAGCCCTCCTGAACTCAATCCCCAGTACCCAAAAAAGAAAGGGAGTACAGCAATTGGGTTTTGGTCTTAGCCTTCCTGCCTTTGATAGACAGGACCTGGCAAAGTTATGTCATCTTCCTTAGCTAAACTCAGTTTCTTTCTTTCCTTCCTTCCTTCCTTCCTTCCTTCCTTCCTTCCTTCCTTCCTTCCTTCCTTCCTTCTTTCCTTCCTTCCTTCCTTTCTTTCTTCCTTTCTTTCTTTCTCTCTTTTTTTTTAATTTAAAAAAATTTTTTTAGTTGTTAATAGACCTTTATTTATATTTATATGCAGTGCTGAGAATCGAACCCAGTACCTCACACATGCCAAGCAAGTGTGCTACCATGGAGCCATAGCCCCAGCATCTCAGTTTCTTTTTTAATGGTCTCATTGAGGTGTAATTAACACAAAAAAACCCGCACATATATAAAGTGTATAATCTGTACATTTTTACATATATGTACACAGATGAACAGAGTTGCTAGATAAGATACAGGATGTCCAGTTAAATTAGGATTTCAGATAAACAATGTATCATTTTTTAGGAGAAGTTCATCCCAAACATTACATGGTTCATACATATACTAATATTTTTATCTGCTATTCAAATTTAACTGGGTACCCTCTATGTTTTTTTGCTAAATCTAGTAATTCTGTCCATGGAACATCACTACGATCAAGATCAAGAATGTATCTGTCACTCCCAAAAGTCTCTTTATGACCACTTGTAAATCTTCTCTGATTCCCTGCCCTTTTTCTCTATGTCTATGCATGGGAACTTTTCTACTCTTTGTTAGTATAGTTTGTATTTTCTAGAATTTGACATAATGGCATTGTACGGTATCACTCTTTTTTGTCCCACTTGTTACATTAATTTTGAGATCATCCATATTATAACATATACCAATAGTTTATTACTTTTAATTATTGAGTAATATTTCATTGTATGAATACTCAACAATATGTTTACCCATTTGCCTGTTGATGGATTTTTGGGTTATTTACAGCTTGGGGTTATCACAAATAAAACTGTTATGAACATTGAGTACAAATCTTTGCATGGGGGCTGGGGTTGTGGCTCAGCAGTAGAGCGCTTGCTTAGCACGTGGCAAGGACCTGAGTTCGATCCTCAGCACCACATAAAGATAAATAAATGAAATAAAGATATTGTGTCCAACTACGACTTATAAAAAAAAACTTATGGGGCTGGGGATGTGGCTCAAGCGGTAGCGCGCTCGCCTGGTATGTGTGCGGCCCGGGTTCGATCCTCAGCACCACATACAAACAAAGATGTTGTGTCCGCCGATAACTAAAAAATAAATATTAAAATTCTCTCTCTCTCTCCCTCTCTCACTCTCTCTTTAAAAAAAAAAAAACTTATAAAAATGTTTTCATGGACATATACTTTATAAATACCTAGGAGTATAATGGCTGAATCATATGGTAGGTGTATTAATGTTTTATAGAAACTTTTGAATTGAACCAATTGTTCTCAAGAGTGTTTGTGTCAATTTACACTCCCAGCAGCAGTATATGAGAGTTCTACTTCCTCCACACTTTTGCCAACACTTGGTAGAGTTGGTCTTCTTAACTTTTTCATTCTAATAGGCATATGGTGTTGTGTTAATCAACTTTTTCACTGCTGTGACCAAAAGACCCAACAAGAACAATTTTAGAGGAGGAAAAGTTTATTTGGGGCTCAAAGTTGCAGAGGTCTCAGTCCATAGACAGACAACTACATTGCTCTGTGCCCAAAGTCAGGCTGAATATCATGGAGGAAGGGTGTAGAGGAGGAAAGCAGCTCAGGGCATGGCAACACGGAAGCAGAGAGAGATCCGTTCACCAGAGAAAAAATCTAAACCTCAAAGGCATGTCCCCAATGACCCACCTCCTCAAGTCATACCTTACCTGTTTATAATTATCACCCAAATTAAGTTATGGCTCTTATAACCCAATCATTTCACCTCTGAACTTTCTTGCATTGCCTCACACATGAACTTTGCAGGGACACAACTGGTGATATTTCCTTGCAGTTTTAATTGCATTTCTCTAGTGACCAATCATGTTAAGCACCTCATGCTTACTTGTCACTCACGTATCTTCTTTAGTGAAGCTTCCAAATTTGTGTCCATACACACAAACACATACACTCACAGTGTTTGTTAACTGGTCTCTGTGTAAAAATATATTTCTTACTGTGGGCTGCAGTCAGAAAAGTTTGAAGCCACACTGTAATAATGACCTAAATTATTTTTTCCCATCTTGGGTCCCTTGGTTGTACTTATCGATCACATCTATACATTTCAGTATTTCCCACTTTCTTCAATTTCCATTTTCCTCTAAAGCTTCATTCTCCATGGAAGTATATTTTTGATCACCCCAGGAAACCTTTGTTTTCTCCTCAATTTTTCCTTCTTCTGTCTATGATAGAGGGAAATGATGAAAGTTTTTATTTCTCCCCACCAAATTTCTATCACTCTCCATGTATAATTCACACTCTGGCCTTTCCCTCAACATTTTTGGGGTTTGCAATGGTTTATAGCAAACTAATTCCTGGTTCATTTGTTTTGTTTTATTGAGAGGCATCATGATGTGGAAAAAAAGAGAATGGACCATAGTTCATCTGAACTCTGTATCATAATAGGCTTGTAACTTTCTTCAAAATACTTTTGGTCTGAGATTCCTTTTCTTTACCTGAAAAATGAAACTGTAGCTAACAACCTCATACACTTATTACAAGAATGAAGTAACAGTCTGGCTCAGTAGTGCACCCCTGTAATCTCAGCTATTTGGGAGGCTGAGGTAGGAAGATTGAAAGTTTGAGGCCAGCCTGGGCAACTTACTGAAAAATCTTGCTCAAAATAAAAAATCAAAAGGGGGTTGTTGGAGTGTAGTTCAGTGGTAAAGCACCCTTGCTGGGCAGGGGAGGGAGATAATTAAGCAAAATATTGTTTTTAGCATGTGTATTTCATGTCTGGTCCTATACCTGGCACATATTAAATATCTGATCATAGCTATTATCATATTACATAACTTTTAATCATTTCTCTTATTTCCATTACCTTCCCACATGTTCATACTTTCTACTATGCTAATGTTATTGTAGACAATACAATATTGGGCCTGAGATGACTCAGTGTCCTGAGCCCCTATAGTAAGAAAAGTTTAACGACATACCCAGAAAAGTATCATGGTGCTAAAGAAATGGGGATCAGGCTTAAATTTGTTTTCTAAAAATGAGAAATTCTTCTGCAAAAGAGATATTAAAATCCATCCCCTTCTCAAGATGGACAGAAAAATATTCCTCCTAAGAGAATTCAGCTGTTAGAAATGTTAACCACTGGGCTGGGGGCATGGCTCAGTGGTACAGCGCTTGCCTAGCACGTGGTTATCTCCAGCACCACATAAAAATAAATAAACAAAATAAAGGTATTGTGTCCATCTACAACTAAAAATGTATTTTTTAAATGCTAATCACTCAGCTAAGAGGATCAGAGATATAACCCAATATCCCATTCCCAGGATTTACAAGCCAAAAGCAGGTATGCTTTGTGATTGTTGACAGGGGCAAGAATATTCTGAGACCTGATAATAATATGTTGGATACAGGAGGGTGACTCAGATTGTACAACTATTTAAAAGATCATCAGTTAAGTCAATTTTAAAGAGGAAACTGAGTATCTGGAATTTATGCTAGATTTTTTATGGTTTTTTAAATTAAATATTATAATAATCAAAAAACGTTTTTAGGAATTCCTAGGCTTTACCCTACCAGATTATACATCATTGATATTTGGGCATCAAACTTGGTGGTTCTATTTTTCCATGGTATCACAAATTTGATAAATTCACTCCTTTTGTTTATACACAGTAAGCTTCTAGTTGTTCTTCATCATAATTAATTCATTATTATTCATCTTAATATTAATTATGCAACCCAGTATTGAAGCTACCAAGTCAAGAATGTTTAATTAATACTTCCTTTCAGAAACTTAGTTAAAAAAAAACATCAGTTGGGGTGTTGAATATTTGGATGTTTCAAGATGATGTTAACCGGGCTGGGGATGTGGCTCAAGCGGTAGCGTGATCGCCTAGCAAGCGTGCAGCCCGGGTTTGATCCTCAGCACCACATACAGACAAAGATGTTGTGTCCACCAATAACTAGAAAATAAATATTAAAAAAATTCTCTCTCTCTTTCTCTCTAAAAAAAATATGCTACATAAATACATGTAAAGAAAATAAAATTAAAAAAAAAAAAAGATGATGTTAACCTGAGCTTTATTTACTTTTTGTGTTGTTGGGGATCAAACCCAGGGCCGTATGCATCTAGGCAAGCCCTCTAGCACTGAGCCCCAGACTAGCCTGGGCTTTATTTAAGGTCTACAACTGCAATTTCCAGTAGCCATTAGCCACATGTGACTCTTAAGTACTTGATATGTGGATAGCCAAATTGAGATGTGCTCTAGTAAGTAAAATACACCCAATTTCAAAGACTTCATACAAAAGAAATAATGCAAATTGTTCTGTTAATATTTTCAATATTGATATTATGAAATAATAATTTAAATATGTTGAATTAAACAACATACATTATTAAAGTTATTTTTCACTTGTTACAAAATTATCTCATCTGTTTAACTTTTTTTTTCTTTTAATGTGACTCCTAGGAAATTTTGTACTATGTATGTAGTTCAAATTCTGTTTCTCTTTAACAGTGCTGGTCTAGAATTTAGAAACTGAAATTCTATGATATATGAAGCTGGTGGATAATTATAACTGTGGGCTCAGTAAGATTTGAAAAACTTGTTACAATGGTAGCAAGAGCTAGGTGTTTAGCATAAAATTGGCTAAAGAGTCAGACAGAGGTAATATAGAAGAGATCATTCCAAAGACCAAAATGAAACTAATTTGAGCAACCACATTTATGCCGCGGGAAAGCCAGTGGCTTTAACTTATAGATGAATGTCCCACGCCTTACCAGTGCAATGTAATTTTCAACTTGTTACTCATCCATGAAACAGGCCCCCCAGGTTTCTGTAGCTAATTGCTCACAGTAGGATGCCTTCTAAAGTGAGATTGCACTCCCTCCAGTACATTTTGCACATGCCGTCATCCTGAGAATTTCTAGTTTTGTTTTTTTTTAAATTTTATTCAACCTAATATTCATTTTTGGTCATAGTAAGGCTTTGAACAAAACAACTGAGCATGAAAGATGAATTGTGTGAAATACTAAGTGACAGAAACCCCCAGGATTTGTTTTGATTGTGATCAAATGGTTACAAAACAATCTTTAAGTTTTTAAGTCAGAACAATCATGGGCTGATAATAACATAATAATGATACATATATTCAAATACGTCTTACATAGCTATAAACCTCAGGGAATCACAGATATTAGGGAATCAGACAAACACTGATAATGTCCACCTGTGGTGAAAGAGGGCTGAGGTTCTCTTTTTGAGAAACATAGCTCAAAAGAAGAATCTTCTCATCTGCAAACAAGGATAATTTAACTTCCTCCTTTCCTATTTATATCCCTTTATTTCTCTCTCTTGCCCGATTGTGCTGGTTAAAATTTCAAGCACTATATTGAATAAGAGTGGTGAGAGTGTGACCCTCTGCCATGCATTTTCCTATTTTTTTTCTTTTTTCCCTCTTGGCTTCACCCTTCTTTTGATTTCCCTGTGCTCCCTTTTCTGGACCCCAGTCCAACCACCCTAGCATGAACAGCACGTGCACCACCAATGAATGATTTATGATGGTGAGTTTCTGTGGGGAAAAAAAAAAAAAAGGAAATCACCATTATCTTAAAACCTGAAGGCAGAAGTAGGATGCTGGGTTCAGCAAAACCAAGCTCTTCTAAAGTAGTTTGGACACCATCTTGACCTGAGTTTGCCCTCCACTCTCATTTTTAATTCATTTCCATAGTAAAACTCCTGCCTACACCATTACAGTTTACAAGTTCCATGGCAACCTCCAGAAAAAATAAAATTAACAAACAAGACTGGGAGACAAGACTTTCGGAGATACAGCAATGACTTCCTGAAGAATTCATATGTGTGTCCCCCCACTCTTTTAGTGGGAGATGGGTCCAGGGATTGAACTCAGGGGCACTCAGCCACTGAGCCACATCCCCAGCCCTATTTTCTATTTTATTTAGAGACAGGGTCTCACTGAGTTGCTTAGCACATCACCATTGCTGAGGCTGGCTTTGAACTCTTGATACCCCTGTCTCAGCCTTCTAAGTCGCTAGTATTACAGGTGTGAGCCACCTTGCCCAGCTGTTCTTCCCACTTATTAATCAACCTGACCCTTCCCATTTTATGGAAGTACATCACTCCTTTGTTGGCTAGAGGCAGGGCACTGACCTAAGAGCTCAGCTCCCGGTTCCTCCCTTCACTGCCCCAAGGACCTCTAGTGTGATTATTGATCTGCTCTGGAGGGTTAAAAGAACTGAGATTTTGTTCTATGGAAAGTGAGTAACAAATGGATACTCACCCTTGTCTTGTTCCTGATTTTAAAGAAAATGCTTTTAATTTTCCCCATTCAAACCCCCAGTATGATAGTGACTATGGGTTTGTCATATATAACCTTTAAGTTGAGGTTGGTTTCTTCTATTCCTAGCTTATTCTAAGCTTTTATTTGAAGGGGTGTTGAATTTTTCAAAGGCCTTTTCTGCATGTATTGAGATGATCATGTGATTATTATCTTTGATTCTATTTATGTGCTTGTATGATGCATATTGATTTGCATATGTTGAACCATACTTGCATCCACAAAATGAAATCAACTTGATCATGGTATATGATTGCTGCACCCTTTTTATTTTTTGAGACAGAGTCTCACTAAGTTGCTTAAAGACTTGCTAAGTTGCTGAGGCTGGCTTTTTTTTTTTTTTTTTTTTTGCATTTAGAGGTACAGAATTTACTTCAACTATTAAGGAGTTAGGTAGACATTACAAAATGAAGCTTGTACACGTGCCAACCTTACTAACGTCACTTGAGCACAGATGCATGTAGATACATATTGACGTCCAGTGCCTCAGGGTGGTGGCGTATCTTCTTCTAGTGTCTTAACATTTATGAGCTTGTATTTGACTCGAGGGGCATTTCAGCAAAGCTTTACACCAGGTTGGATGCGGTGGTTCACACTGTAATCTCAGTGGCTTGGGAGGCTGAGGCAGGAGGATCCCGAGTTCAAAGCAATTTCACAATGCCCTAAGCAATTCAGCAAGATCTTTAAGAAGAAGTGAACAAAACTCAGGAAGCTATAAAATTACTATATGTCAATGTGGTACATCATTTTTGTAGCTCACAATATTACTTGGACAAGTAATATTTTCATGGTATAAAAACACCTCAGAGCACTTTGCACCATATTTATTCGTTTATGGTTCCTTTGGAACTTAAATTCTAGGACAAGGCCTTTAATTTATTCAATGTTCTAGCCCAAAGACTATGGTGGGCTGCCGGAAGACACTGACGCTTGACAATCCCTGAGGCTGGTTTTGTACTTGAAGATTTCTTTCTTTCTTTCTTTTTTATTTTTATTTTATTTT
The DNA here is from genome assembly GCF_048772815.1 of Callospermophilus lateralis. Taxonomy (NCBI): domain Eukaryota; kingdom Metazoa; phylum Chordata; class Mammalia; order Rodentia; family Sciuridae; genus Callospermophilus; species Callospermophilus lateralis. The sequence goes on along the minus strand of NC_135312.1, from coordinate 107,428,480 downwards.
ATTTTTTTGGTTGTAGGTGGACACAATATCTTTATCTATTTATTTTATGTGGTGTTGAGGATCAAACCCAGTGCCTCACACATGTGAGGCAGATGCTCTACCGCTGAGCTACCACCCCAGCCCTTGAACTTGAAGATCTCTTGAGTCACTGGGATTACAGGTAGGCCCTTCCATGCCTGGCTATATATGATTTTTTCAATGTGCTATTGAATTTGATTTGTTAGGATTTTATTAAGAATTTTTTCATCTATGTTCATATCAAGGCTATTGGTTCATAATTTTCTTTTTTTGTTGTTACATTATTATCAGGTTTTGGTATTAGAGTAGTAATGATTTTGTAGAATGAATTTGAAAGCATTCTTTCTCTTTCTATTTTATGGGCTAGTTTGAGGAGCATTGGCATTAATTCTTTAAAACTTTGGTAAAATTTAGTAGTGAATTAGTTTGTTTCTGGGCTTGTCTTAGTGTGGAGACGTTTTACTGCTACTTCAAATCATTGCTTGTTATTGATCTATTTAGTTGTATTATGTACTCTTGGTTCATTTCCATAGGTCATATATTTCCAGAAATTTATCCATTTCTTCTAGATTTTCCAATTTATTGGTATATATTTTTAAAATATTTTTAGTTGTAGATGGACACAATACCTTTCTTTCTTTCTTTCTCTCTCTCTCTCTCTCTCTCTCTTTCTCTCTCCTTCCTTCCTTCCTTCCTTCCTTCCTTCCTTCCTTCCTTCCTTCTTTCTTTCTTTCTTTCTTTCTTTCTTTCTTTCTTTCTTTCTTTCTTGTACTGAGGATTGAACCCAGTGTCTCACACATGTCTCTACCACTCAGCTATGATCCCAGCCCTCAGTGGTATCTTTTGTAATAGCTCCTTTTTCATTTCTAATTTTATTTATTTGGATCTTTTCTCTCTTTATTTTCACTAGTTTAGCTAAAGGTTCGTAAATTTTGTTTATCTTTTTAAAGAACCAAAGTTTTGTTTCATTGATCCTTTGTACTGTATTGTTCTTTTAGTCTTGATTCCATTTATTTCTGCCTGAAAGAAATAAAGATGACCTAAAAGTGAAAGAGGGAAGGGGAAAGGGGAGCTGGAAGGAGGGGGCAAGGGAATAGAAGGGAGGGTGGACATGATCAAAATATTATATGTGGACATAGAGAAACACCACAGTGTAACAGTTCACTGGTATAATTAATATGTATAAATAATTATAATAAAAAAGGAGAGTTAGGGTTTGTAAACTATTATGTTTAATTTTATTAAGTCAATATTTATCATTACTTTCTCTAGAATGCCAGAGTTGTTCTATGAAAGTATCGATGCTGGCAGTGTGTTCTTTCTTTAAAAGAACATATTTAAAAAGAATGTATTTAAAATGTAGTGATTATAACATAATAATAATCATGTGCCTGGTACAGTGGTGCACGGCTAAAATCCCAGCAGCTCAGGAGGCTGAGGCAGGAGGATCAAGAGTTCAAAGCCCGCCTCAGCAAAAGCAAGTCAGTAAGCAACTCAGTGAGACTCTCTCTCTAAATAAAATGCAAAATAGGGCTGGGGATGTGACTCAGTGGTAGTGTGCCCCTGAGTTCAATTGCTGGGGATGATGATGATGATGATGATGATGATGATGATGATGATATTGATGTAATTGTTCTCAGTAAATTATTTTAAAGAAATGCTATGTTGTCAATAATTAAGAATGCAAGGAAATAATAAATGTTGGTGAAAATGTGGGGGTAAAGGAACACTCACATTCGTGGTGGGACTACAAATTGGTGCAACCAATCTGGAAAGCAGTATGGGTATTTCTCAGAAAACTTGAAATGGAACCACCATTTGATCCAGCTATCCCACTCCTTGCTCTATATCCAAAGGACTTAAAAACAGCATACTTCTGTGATGCAGCCACATCAAGGTTTATAGCAGCTCAATTCACAATAGCCAAACTGTGGAACCAACCTAGATGCCCTTCAATATATGAATGGATAAAGAAACTGTGGTATAAATACACAATGGAATATTACTCAGCATTCAAAGAGAATAAAATTATAGCATTTGCAGGTAAATGGATGGAGTTAGAGAATATCATGCTAAGCAAAGTAAGCCAATCCCCAAACACCAAAGGCCAAATGCTTTCTCTGCTAAATGGATGCTAATCCATAATTGGGGGCGGTGGGCATGGAATGAGTGGAGGAACTTTGGATTGGCCAAAGGGGAGGGTAAGGAGGGGAGGAGACATGGGGTGGAATGAGATGGACATCATTACCCTAGGTACATGTATGTTTGCACGGATGGTGTGATCCTACTTTGCGTACAACCAGAGAAGTTAAATTGTGCTCCATTTGTGTACAATGAATTGAAGAGCATTCTGCTGTCATGTATAACTGATTAGAACAAATTAATTAATTAATTAATTAATTTTTAAAAAGAAAGAAAATAAATGCTATTTTTGAGGTTTCCAGGATATTATATGTGAGATTATCTGATATATGACTGCTTCATATTCCACAGACACATTGACATTAGGTATCAAATAACTATAGATGTGACCATTTTTTAAAAATCTGTAAAGTGAGGACAGTAATATTTACACCACAGAGTTTCATAAGATTAAATGAAATAATTTATGTAAAGAATTTATGGGCTGGGGTTGTGACTCAGTGGTAGAGCACTCGCCTAGCATGGGCAAGGCCCTGGGTTTGATCCCCACATAAAATAGATACGTAAAAATACTGTATCCAACTACAACTAAAAAAATAAATATTTTTTTAAAAAAGAATTTATAATAGTGCCTATTTTAAGCAGTCAGTAAATGTTACATGATGAGAAGGAGGATGAACTGGTACATACATTCAACATGAACTGGTACATACATTATTGGTCTATGGTCATGTTCTTGTTTTAATTTTAAGACACATTTATAAAATGAATCAAATGTTGGCTATTTATTTGAGCAATTGGCATATGAAACCATAGTTCATTGTCTGCTTTAATCCAAGAATGCATTTTATTTCCTGAATTCCATTCTTTCAACACATTAAAATTGAAAAAATACTGCTGTGGTTATGTTGCCAGGACTCAAAAAATATTCATTAAAACCATGAATGAAGTAAATCTGAGAAATATTACATTAGACATTAGATCATCCAACATTTCCTTTCTGCCCTGCGTCTACAGCATAAGTTTACTGGCAAAAGTCCAACAACTGGCTCTCCAGGGGAAAAGGAAGTTTTAGCATTTACTAGTTTTTATGGTATTTTTATTCCCACCATGGCCAATTTCAAACTACCAATGTAATGTCACTGAATATAAAGTTGGAAAGGGATGCTGTTAATAATTGACTCTGTCAAGCAGGTGTAAGCCGACTCCCACACGCTACTCTTACAAACACTTTCCTGATTACAGCATGGTTCATTCATTCATTATATCACTGTTCTCAACATGTGCTCTACTGACTTATTACATAAGCTCACCCAGGAATTTATTAAAAGTACAAAAATCCTAGGCTTTACCATCTTATGTCTCAAAAACAGAAACTCTGAATGTGGGACCTAGCAGTCTGAGACTTAACAATTCCTCTAAGTGCTTTTAATGTGATTTTAATTAAACCATAGCATCATACTATTGCAGTTGGTTCTGAAAGGGTGGACATGCCAACCTAGCAGCTTACATCATTAATTAGTGTACCAAGACTAACAATGCTGGTGTTCTGATTCTTTTTTAAAATATTTTTTAATTGGGTTATTTTATTCATTTATTTATGTGTAGTGCTGAGAATTGAATCTAGTGCCTCACACATATGATGCAAGTGTTCTACCTCTGAGCCACAACCTCAGTCCATGGTGTCCTGATTCTTAAAAGCACTGAATTGTACACTGTAAAATTGCGAATCATATATTGCTGGAATCACACATTGTTTGCCATGTTCATTGCAGCACTAGTCACAATAGCCAAGAAATAGAAACAACCTGTATCCATTAACTGATGAATACATAAAGAAAATGTAGCATGTACATGCAATGGAATACTATTCAGCCACACACACACACACACACACACACACACACAAGAATGAAAGCCTGTCATTTGCAACAACGTGGATGGAACCAGAGATCATTATGCTAAGTGAAATAAGCCAGGCAGAGAAAGACAAGTACCGCGTGATCTCACTCATATGTGAAAGCTAAGAAAGATAATCTCACAGAAGTTGAGAGTAGAATGGTGGTTACCAAAGGCTGGGGAGAACAGCAGGGGATGGGGAAAATCTAGGGAAATAGGTACTAAGTTAGAGAGAAACAAGAAGTTCTCTGTGCTATTGCATAGTAGGGTGAATATAGATGATATTAATGTACTGCATATTTCAAAAGCTGGAAGAATTTTGAAGGTTTTTGCAATAAAGAAATGATAAACGTTTGAGGAGGTAGATAAGCTTAACCTGACTTAAACATTCAATGCACACATGCATTGAAACATAGTATTGCCCAGTTAACATGTGAACTTTCATGTTTTATATATCAGTTAAAAATGAATTTAATTAAAAGGAAAAGAAAAAGGATATCAAGATATTGCTCTTGGGGGTAGGAAGGTAATTTTATCTTCAAATGTTCTCATGTTTTGGTTGCTGTTGAGAAGCTCTGAGAAGGGGCAGTTAGGAGCTACTGGTTGTGGTCTCTGGTGACTTCTGCAGTGGAGACCCTGGGCAAACTTCCTGGGCTAACATTGACACATGTCCTGCTAACCCGCTTGTATTACTAGTTGATTGTTCGGAAGTCACATTAATGAAACCCCAAATTCATTTATACCCTCCACTGTACTGGCAGAGAAGTACATAGTTTCCGGCATGTTCTGGAACTTTGGACTGGTGCATCCTATAAAGGTCAATCTGGTGCCCTAGGTAGGGTTCTACCCCAGCACAAGTTCACCCAACTGCCAAAATATCTTCAGTAACAGCAGCACATTTTATTTTTGGATATGTCTAACTTCTCTTCCATGCTTTGAACTGTAATCTGGCTTCCTGTACAATTCATATATGGGTCTGAATTCTGAATTCTAGTTAAAAATCTCTCATTGGATGCCATTTCAAATACTAGGAAGACTCACACTAGGCTCTTTTGCAAATCAGCCTTCTCCACTGTTTTCAGGTGTTCTTTATGTAATATGTTTCTAGGGCTCCATCATCCTTCCTCCTGATGCTCTTCAATTTATAAGTATGTCCCTTTAAAATGTGGCATGCACAACTCGAGTCAATGCTACGATATGGTCCAATCAAGGTAGAATCTGTTGAACACAGAGCTCTGTGATTATGTTAGTTCTGTCAACAACTGTGCTAAACTCTGGGTACATCTTGAGTTTATGATCAGCTACAAACTCCACACCAAACAATTACATAAGGCCTACTCCAATTGTTGATTATTAGCCATAAGTGTAAAGTTCATATTTATTCCTATTAAATTACAACCTTATTTGGGGGATCTTTACTTCTAAAAGAGCAAAATCCATTATAATTCAAATTGTCATCTAATTTTTCACTCTTTCTTCTCTCTCTCTCTCTCTCTCTCTCTCTCTCTCTCTCTCTCTTTAAAACCACTGGCAAAAGTATTGAAGAGGACAAAGTAACTCCTGCTCCTCTCTTTCAATCAATTAATAACATTAAAGGTTAAAACTTGAATGAAATGTCTAAGTGAAGTACAGTTAAACATTGACTTTCAGTTGCCAATTTTACTTTACTCCTACTTTCAGCTGACATAGACTGAGAAATGAAAATCTGCAACCCCTGTAAATAATTCCTAGGAAACATTTAGAATGCCTAACAAGTATTTGATATTTGAAGTATAGATCCCCATTCTTTGCTGTGTGCAGAAGAAGATAGTTTGAGAATAGTACAGAATAATTTTAAATTGATTTGGAATTAATTGAAGAATTTTGAGAGTTATGCTATAATGATAACCAGTATGAAAAAATTTAGATATTTTTGCACTTTGAGGAATTTTGTGTTTATAAAATAGTTCTTCACATGGCTTCTTAATTCTATTAAAATAATTACAAAGAAAAATATATTAAAAGATCTTTTACTTAACACAAAAGAAATCTATTAGTAGCTAATTATGTGAAATGTGAAGCTAAAAGCCAATAACATCATGATCACAAATACCGCAGTTCAATTCAGGCGTGGTCTCTGAGATGACATCTCATCTGATACTTTCAGATCATCCAGAGAAAAAAGATTAGAAAATGTGCTTTCAGCAGACAGAGTGGAGGCACTGTGGGAGGGAGGGGAGTGACTTTTTTGCTTTTATACATGAATAATCCTTGCTAACCTAGCACCACTGCATGTCGATTGGTTCACTTTTTTTTTTTTTTTTTTTTTTTTTGGCACTGCTGGGGATTAAATCAACAGTTTCACATTCACACATGCTAGGCAAGTGCTCCACGTACTGAGAAACACCCTGAGCTCCCTTGAAATAAATTTTGATAAATTTATTCTGATATAAAATGGTACCAATGATCCTACTTATTTAAACTTCCCCTTCAAAAACAGTCTTGTGTATTATTGTATTACTGCTTATAGGAAAGCAAATTAACTTTACAAATTTAAATATGCAGTCAATAGGCCCCCTCCTATAATTACTACTCAGTAGCCACAGATTCCTCACAATAACCAAAATATCATATTTAAATGTCCTTAAAATGAGAGATTCTAAGAAATTGGAGCTCTGGTGCATTGCTGGTGGCAACATTAAGTGGTGCAACTGCTATGGAAATTGGTATGCATTCCTCAAACAATTAAACAGAGAGATGACTTAAGACCTAGCAATTCCATTTCTGGGTGAATATCTGGAAGAAGTAAATGAGAGGACTTGAACAGATATTTGCTCACCCAAGATCCTAGCAGCATTATTCACAATGGCCAAAAGGTATGGAAGCAACTTGAGAGTCCATTGATGGATGAATGAATAAACAAAATATGGTACCGGAATATCTATTCGTTTGCAAGGGCTGCCATAGCAAGATGCCACAGACAGGGTGGCTTAAACAACAGAAATTTATTTTCTCATTTTGTGGAGGCTGAAAGTCCAAGATCAAGGTGTTGTCAGAAATGGTGTCTGTTAATTCCTCTCTGCTGGCTTGTAGAAGGCCACCTTCTTGCTGGGTTCTCACATAGCCTTTCCTCTGTGCAGGTACAGATAGAGAAAGCCCCGGTGTCCTCTCATCTTTTTGTGGAGACCAGTTCTAACAGATTAAGGTCCCATCCTTGTTACCTCATTTAACATCAATTACTCATAAAAGTCCAAGTACAATCACATTGGAGGCTGGAGTTTCAACATAAAGAGTCTTGGGTCAGGGAAGAGGCGGGGAATTCAGTCCATAACAATAGGCAATGGAATTAGACTTAAAAAGGAAGAAAATTCTGACACATGCTATGATGTGGATAAACCTTCAGCACATAATACTAAGTAAAATAAGCCAGTCTCCAAAGGATCCCATTTATGTGAAATTCTTAAGAGTTCTCAAATTCACTGAGAAAGAAAGTAGAATGGTGATTGCCAGAAGTTGGCAGGAGGGAAAAGTGGAGAATTAGTGTTTAATGGGTGCAGAGCTTCAGTCCTGCAAGACAAAAAAGTTCTGGAGATGGATGATGTTGATGGCTACACAACAATGAGAATGTTCTTAATGCCATATCTGTACCCTTGAAAAGGGCGAATTGTGTGTTAGGTTTGCTTTACCACAATTTTCAACAAATGAGTAAAGCACTCTCAGATTATACCATCCATGCTTTAGTGTGTGACCCCACAGAGCACTCATTCTCAGTGAATCTATTTCTCCTAAAGCAAAAGGGAACACCCACACTAACCATGTTGCCATGTTGTACCTTCAGGCTACAACCACTAGCCTGAGCTCCTGGTTTTTGCTTTTATCGTGTTGTCTTTTCAAAGGCATTTGATGGGTATTTCATCATTTGCCTTTCCATACAATCTTAAATTTTTGGTGTGAATTGCAGCTTCTTTTTTTCCCCATGTATCATCACAGTGATGATAACTAAATTATAAATTTACTGAATTACGGAAAATCAGTTTGGGGACTTCCAAGTCCTGAAATAATGTAAATGATTTAACCATATTGTCAGATGTTAATTGACTCTAAAAAAGCAGAAGTGGAAAGTCCCAGGCTGATTATGTCTTCTGTTTCTTTCCCTTCCTTGACTAATGTTCAAAAGCAGGGAATGCCTGGGTCCTAACACACAATAAATATTTGTGAATAAATGAATACATGTGTGTAGGCAAACTATAAAAAGAATTCCCCACAAACCAGTCATGTGCAGACCGCGAAGCATCACATTTTGGGATAGTATTACATTATGGCAAGAATAATTTCCCTTTTAAAATACAGTTGATAATTTTCCATGTAGACAGAATTATTTTTCAGACACAGCAAAACATTTAGAAGTGAAATTTGATTCCATATCACTTAGTCCCTTCTGTAAATCAAAAAAAAAAGAAAAACTGGGGCAACTTCTGCATATCTGTCTTTATGCCTTTACAACAGATTTTAATGCAAATGCTTCAAAATTTGCTAGACCAAGAGAAGAGAAAGAAGAGAACTGGGACAAACAAATTTAGATTTTGCAATGTTTTGCATTGGAATTTATACATAAATATGAATAATATATATTATAACACTGACATTAAAAAACCTAGAATTTTTTTGCAATTAGAATGAATGGTTATAACTGTTTAAAAATTGTATTAATGATTACTCCATGTATACCATTATTACATTGATGGATGAGGAGAAGGCAAAAGGATATGGGTCCATCTCTCAAGGAGTATATAATCTATTTAAAAAAAAAAAAAGTTCTTTCTTTTTTTCCTTCATTCTTTCCTTTCGTGTTAGGGATTGAGCCCAGGAACACTACCACTGAACTACATCCCCAGCTGTTTTTAATGCCTGTTTTTTTTGTCTGCTCCTCCCCTCCCCCAAACAAAAAAACACCAGACTCCTCAAACCTGAAATCCTCCTACCTCAGCCACCTGAGTAGCTTGGATTACAGGAGAGCACCACAGCCCCTGTGGATAGTTTTACCTGCTACCTGTAATCCCAGCTATACTGGAGGCTAATGCAGGAGTTTTGCAAGTTTGAGGATAGCCTGGACAACTTAATAAGACCCTGTCTCAAAATAAAATAAAAAAGGCTGGGGATGTGGCTCAGTGGTAGAGGGCCCCTGGTTTAATTCCAAGGGCTGGGGTGGGGGGTGAAATCCCACAGTCAAATACATGTGAAATGTGGGGTTGACAGTTTGTTAAATTTTTTTATGAGAAATAGAATATAAAGCAGATTTCCAAAATCACAGCCAATCCATTAACTAGACCATTATGACATGCTATATTCTTATAAGAAAATCTCACAGTTCTCTACCTGCTTCAAAAGCTGATCATTGCTGGGCTGGGGTGTAGCTAAGTGGTAGGGTTCTTGCCTAGCATGTGATAAAGTCTTGTAAAAAGAAACAAAGAACTCTCAAAGACAGTCCTTGCACAGATGAACAAATTAAAGTGATGACCCTGGACCAATTAGCTGAACTCCCTATAGCCCACTTATCATTCTGTTCACAAATTATATATATTATATATATTAATATATATAAATATATATATATAATATATATAATAATAATATATATTATTATTATATATATTATATATATATATATATAGAGAGAGAGAGAGAGAGAGAGAGAATTACATTTGCTTCATTGGAATGTTACTTTTCTGTATTAATTATTGTTGAGAAAAATGCAACCATTTCAAAATTACTTATCTTTTTCTAGTATGTATACACACACACACACACACACACACACACGGGATTCTGGGTCTTTTGTTCTCTTGGGGAGGCTCTCTAGATTGGCATCTCTTCTGTTATTTTATTTCTTCACCGTTTCTTTGGGGTTTCCTTGTGACTGCAGCCTGGCTCCCTCAAGTTTGTTTGCCAGCTAAAAAGGCTAAAGTGGGGAGTCTTACTGTGCTTTCAATTTTGCCTTTTTTCTGAAGTCTATCCCCACCACAAAGAGGCTGGGTGGGCAGCGGCTGAGCCCCTGGAGGAAGGGGATGGGTGAGATGCCTTCCCTTTGAATTTTCTGGATTTGCTCCCATTGCGACTCACAATGCACCTGCAATACTTAACGCTTTTTCATTTCTACTAGAAAGCAAATCTGCCTCTTCCAAAGGAGCATAAGTAATCAACACCCTGGTCAGCTCTGTGGGGAATGAGGGGAGAGGAGGGGCCTGGGTGAATAAAACATGGATTGGATGGGAGGCAGCAGGTGGAAGCTCTTTATCTGAATTCTGTTTCTGTATGTTAGTCTCAGCAGTCCTTTAAAGTGATTTTTTTTTAAAAAAAATAAATCATTGAGAAAATAATGTTAGAAAAATTTGGGATAGAAAGGAAGGTACTACAGAGGACTCCTTTCCATCAACATACCCTATTCCACCCAAAGAAGAAATAAGCAAAATTAGTGAACAATTATGTGTTCCTTCTACATTGTCCTTTTATGCTAGGATAATTATTGACCCAGTTTAGGAATAAAAAGTTATCTAGAATGACTCTCTGGATAGGAGAACAATCAGTCAAACACGTCAGTTAGTGCCTATGCATAGTAAGATAAAGAAAAACGCCTGAGACTGCAAACTTCTCAAGGACTTGTCAATCAGTTTAGTCCTTTACACTTGCTTTTTAGTGTCCTTTGTGTTAGGCTGGCCCTGGTGCTGAGACTGTATATGTCTTCTCTCCCTATCCTCCAAAGCAGGAACCAGCAAAAAAAAAAAAAAAAAAAAAAAAGAGTCCCAACAGTTTTGGTCTCCCAGCTAGAGCTGCCCCCAAATAGGCAGCTTCACAGAACTCTGCCTGTGATGTACCCACTGTGGACAGTCTACCAACACCAACAGTCCAGGAAAATGAGATGCTGGGAAACAGGCGATAGGCTAGAACCAACATGGACTTGAAAATGCTTAGAGAGAGAGCCTTGGTCCCTGAAGATAAACAGGGAGGTAAGACAGAGCAAGCAGTGGCACTAAAATAAGAATCACACAAATCACAAATCATACTATATCTGTTTCAGCTGTGGCTTGGGGTGTTCAGGACAGAATCAAAGTGGGCTTTAAAGTTGTATGACTAACTGGAACACAGTTAGCTACACCCATGTAGTAAAAGCTGGTGCCTTTCAACATGGGGTTTAACACCACCTGGTCTGACATCAGGGAAGCTGGAGAAGGAGGTGGAGGTTGCTGTGGGCATGACTGCTGTCCCCAACCACAGGGTGAGCCCTGCACACCAGAGACAGTGTGCTTGCCGGCAACAGCACCTGTGGCCCGCGCCAGCCTTCTGAGCACAGAAATAATACATCTGCTACTTCACTTCTGCCTTCCAAATCTCACAGAAGATGTTTCATGTGGCCCAGACTATTCCAAAATAGTCTGGGGAATGGGATTCTGGGAATTGTAGTTCCAACTTAGCTCACATGACAACACAAAACTACCCTGTTCAAGTCATGGCAGAGAGTTCAGTTTAGCAATATTACTATGTTCTTCTTCTTACTTGTCCTTTATATGGATTTGACTCTAGTGTTAGGCAATATATATCGATCAATAATAGGAACTTAACAGATAGCTTATCACTGAACAAGGCAGAGAATATATTAATAGATGAAAGATTTTATTTTAATTTTTGTCCCTAAGCAAGTTAAACAGTTCAGAATGCCCCCTTGCAAAACTTAAGGACATCCCTGAATTACTGGGAACAATTTAGGATAACTTCAGAGCCTCCTTGGGTTTATAATGAACTCAACACATAGGCTTACGTGAGTTATCTTTAGTCAAGAAGAAAGAAAGAAAATAACATGGACCAACGACCATGAACCTTAAACCCAAAATCATAAGGCCTAGAGATTCTCAATCTCCCATATTGACTTGAAATTGAAGTTTCTTCACACTGGAGTTCACCCTTCATAATGTTCCATGAGCAGTAGGGAATTGTTTATCAAGGAATGATTAATGAGGTCCTTGATAACATGTAGATGCACATAAATAGCTCCTTACATTATAGTCTTCACATAAAACAAATCCACGCAGACAGACCATGTTTCCACAGCATGCCTCCGCCCCCCCAGAAGCAGATGTAGAGTTCACACAGCATTGTGCAATTTACTTCGGATTTCTCATTTCAATCTTTATCTTCTGAGTGGTTATATGTTGAGGTCAATGATAAGCTTTCACTTATTTTCGGCTCAACCCAAGGGAGTCTAAGATACTCCCTTTTTTTTTTTTTTTTTTTTTTAGAAAAGGGAAAAAAGCAATCTCTGAGATACGAAAGCGAGAATTTTGTTTGTTTTGTATCCATGCAGACAAGGCATCCCTGGGGCATTTCTGCATCTCAAAAGGTTTGTGTGTGCTCAGGCGCCCGCCTGCACACCCTGGGGGAGGGTGGCTATAGGGAAGGTGAGCATAGTTCAACGGTGGATCTTGTGTTCTAAGTGGCTACAGAATCCTCAGAAAAAGGAAATGAATGTGATCCGCCACATCAATTCCTAGTATTGTGAGATTACAGGTTTGGGGGGTGGTTTTTTTTTTTTTTAAACATCTTTATTTAGCTCACATGACTAGCATGTCAACTTTGTTCTGTTGCCATTTTGTGGAAAGAAGGCAGTGATAGCTATTTAACTTATAAATTGAGCTTTGAAAGACTCTAGAAATCTTTAAAGGACAGAGATGTGGGAGGTATTTTTCCTTGCTCATAGCAGAGAATTTATCTAACTGAATGCTATCAGCATTTATTCACTAATCTTCCCTTAACTTCACATGGCTTTGTTTGCATAAGTTTTGACAACTCAGATTCCTAATTATCCTGTCATCAGTGCTGTCTGTCATTGGGGCTGAAAAACAGATTTCCTTTTTATATAATCATTTTAAAAAATAGTACAATGCACACTAATTTGAATTATACAAACATTCCCATCCTTTTCTTTTTTTAAAAAAATGTGGGCTTTTAAATTACTTTTTTTTTTTTTAAATAAATGGTTAAAAACCAGGCACAGTGGCACACACCTGTAATCTCAGCTGGGGAGGCTGAGACAGAAGGATCACTTGAGCCCAAGAGTTTGGAGCCAGACTGGGCAACATAGCAAGACTCCCACCTCAAGGGAGAAAAAAAGAAAGAATGAATGAAAGAAAGAAAAAGCCTCTATCTTAGAGGTAAATTGGACCTTGAGGAGCAATATTGGGTTTGGGGACTGCAGCTTAGGGGTAGAGCATTTAGCTACCATGCGCAAGGTCCTGGGCTCAATCCCCAGCACTGAAGCAAAAAAAGAAGAAATAGAATTGGAGCATGTGGGAGCTTCAAGGAGCAGAACATGTAGGGTTCATATTGCTCTCAGATCTGCTGACTTTCCCACAATGTGACACATGTAAGTTATTTTCCTGGTAAGCTTCTTCTTTTATTTTTTTTTGGTGGTGGTGGTGGGGTACCAGGGATTGAACTCAGAGGCACTTGACCACTGAGCCACATCCCCACCCCTATTTGTGTATTTTATTTAAACACAGGGTCTCACTGAGTTGCTTAGCACCTCGCTAAATTGCTGAGGGTGGCTTTGAACTCTTGATCCTCCTGCCTCAGCCTCCCAAGTTGCTGGGATTACAACAACTGTGCCTGTGCTACCATGCCTGGCTTGGTGTGCTTCTTTACCATACAGGTTTCACAGTTCCAGAAGAATTAGCTCAGAATTTGGAGTACAGGGCCAGACTTGGCATTCATCAAAGTCTCCTGTAAGTGGTTGTTAGAAAAATTACATTTGGAGGATCAGTGCCCTAGATTTGGAATTGTGGTAAGTCCTAAATTGCCTTCAGGGGAATTCTGATGGTTAATCTTGTGTTAAGTTGACTGGACTAGAGGATGTTCAGATAGCTGGTAAAATATTGTTTCTGAGTATATCTGAGAGGGTGTTTCCAGAAAAGATCAAGATTTGCGTAGGTAGACTGAGGAAAGAGGTGCTTTCACCAGTGTGAGTGGGCATGATCCAAGCAAGCTGTTAATGCCCCAGAGTGGGGTGGGGAAACTGATGGTGGAAGGGTAAACTTGTGGAACTACATCACTGATTCTGGTTCTCCAGCTTACAGACACAGATCACGGGATTTCTCAGCCTCCCTAATCACTTGAGCCAATCCTTCACAATAAACCTCTTTCTGTATATCTACATTTATCCTCTGTTTTTCTAGGAGATCATGACTAGTACAGAGAGTTTAGTGTTACCCATAATAGAAAGTCACAAAGGACCCAGAAACTGGATGTGGCTCACATTTCATAGCACACTGTCTTTTTCCCCCTGGGTTGCTACCTCCTCTCCCAGCCATGCACTGGTGAGTTTTGATCACTGTTCAGTGAACCTGGAAGCTTCTACATTTGTTCCAGCCATGTAGGCTTGCTGGCTCTGCCCTCAGGTCCCCTCTTCTGTGTTTCTGGGGTGGTTCACTTGACTGCCAAGACAGAAATAGAGCAGATCTCCTCCCCCTCCCCCAGAAGGAGGTTTCCTAAGGTTGTGGTAGGTACTTTTCAGAGCCAGGGTCAGGCATCTTCCCGATTAGGGACTCCATCCTGCTCAGGCTCTGCTTGTAAATGGAGTAGTTGGACTTCTTGGGGCATTTGGTTCAACCTTGCGACCAAGCAGAAGTCACCAGTCTGCTCATTTCTTCCCCTCAAGTCATTACATCTTCTGCGCTCTTGCAGTTTCCCCAGAATTATCTCTATTTTAGAAGGTGCTGCCCCAAACACATGATCTGTCCAATGTGATGATTTGATATATGCTTTCATGCCATTTTTCTTGAGGAAGTGGATAATCATTTATCCACCTCAGCCTTTTTCTTGGGGTGTATTTTTTCCACAAGGTGATATTGGTGGTCAAAAGGCCCTTTTAATAGGCACTGTAAAAGGGTTTACCTTTTCTGAGATAATTGCTGGCAATTGGCATTAGCAAGAGAGTGAGGCACTTTATCCTTTATCACTTGCTGTGAATGAAATTGACTAGGATCATACGCAGCAGGTGTCAAGGGTAAAATGCTTCCTCACCAGAGTTCAGCATGTGCTTTTCTCTTCTTGCAGGAGAGGGAGGAAAGGAAAGGGAAATGGACTGAAGGTAAACAGACAAAGAGACACCCGTAGTAAAAGATTTTCCACTAGAACACTCTAATGAGATCTTTCTATTCTTCCTGACTATAGAATGACACTTTTCAACCAAGATTATATAAACTAGTGAGTAAAGTTTATAGGTACAATTCTAAAGTCTGCCATCTTTCCAGAAATTTTTTTGGGGGGCACGGAGGTTACCAGGGATTGAACTCAGATGCACTTGTCCACTGAGCTACATGCCCAGCCCTATTTGTGTATTTTATTTAGAGACAGGGTCTCACTGAGTTGCTTAGCATCTCGCTAAATTACTGAGAGTAGCTTTGAACTCGTGATCCTCCTGCCTCAGCCTACTAAGCTGCTGGAATTATAGGCATGCACCATTGTGCCCAGCCAGAAAATATTTTTAATGGAACTTGTTTTTCTTTAATTTTATTGAGATCAGGTTTACTGGAAAACCCAAAAGGCAGGTTACGAAATTATTCTGTAGACTCAGGAGTCTGAGGCCAGAGGATCAGTGTTTTCAAAGCCAGCCTCAGCAACTTAGTAAGGTCCTAAAGCAATTTAGCAAGATCCTGTCTCAAAATAAAACATAAAAAGGGCTGGGGATATGGTTCAGTGGTTAATTGCCCCTGGATTCAATCCCCAGTACTCCCTTAAAAATATATATGTATATGTATTCATATATATGTACATATATATATATAATGTGTGTGTGTGTGGACTTTCATTACCAGCATGACAAATAACTTCATCCTCAAGGCCCTGTAGCCAGCAGTTTACTTGCATTGCTAGTGATATCTGTCAGATGACAATAGTTAACACATACTGGAGCTTACCATATCCCAAAGTGGCAAATACTCTGCATGCATTAACTCACATAAACTCCCAGCCACACTATGGAGTAGATATTTTCCTGCTTAACGGATAGTAAAATTGAGGCACAGAGGTGCAGTTAAATTTTCCAAGGTCACAACTGTAAGTAAATGGTAGAGCCAGGATTGTTTAGATCCTTGCTACGATGTGTGGTTCCTGAACCAAAAGCAGTCTCACCTGGATTGCTTGACAGATGTGTAGATTCTCAGGCTCACATCAGACCTTTGTAATCAGAATCTGCATTTTAATGAGACTGCCCAGGTGAATCATATTCACATTAAGGTTTTAAAACCACTTACATAATCTTAGATTATTTCTTCCTCTACCCTTTAAAAACCTACTTATGACTTCAGACATAGGGAAACAAAGAACACTTTGTTGGTTTTTTAAGAAAAAAAGAATGGGCACTGCATGGTAGTGCATGTCTGTAATCCCAGTGTCTTTGGAGGTTGAGGCAGGAGGATTACAAATTGGAGGCTAGTCTGGACAACTAGCATGACCCTGTCTCAAAATTAAAAATCTTTAAAAAGGGCTGGGGATGTAGCACAGTGATAGAGGGCTTACCTAGCACGTGCAGGACTCTGGGTTGGGGGTCTCCAGCATCGTGAAAGAGAGATGGGCAGGGGGGGAGGGGGAGAATGGGATTTTAACATTATTTTTCTGTCTTGTCCTTTTTCAAGCACCTCCCTCTCCCAGATCATCATCTTCAAGGGAAAAAAAGTTTTTGAAAACAGTTGAATTTATATGAAACAGGTACTATTATACCCAAATTACAGTTAAGAAAATTAAATTCAGAATGGTAAAGGGAGAAAGCCAATATTGATGTCTAATTTTCAGTTTTTCATCTTAAAGCAGGAACATCATTTTCATCTCTATTTCCTATTAGATAACACAGTGCTTAGCACACAGAAAACAGTCAATTAGTCTTTGGGTTTTTTCCACCCTAATTATGAGCACTTCACCTTGATTTTAAAAAGCGATAATAACAAAACCTACAAGGCTTCAAGTTTGGAAAATTAAGACAAGAAGACAAATTCTCGTCCCTTCATCTTAGCTCACGTAATAAAGGTGCTTGTTGTTCTCAAGGAAAAAATAATAATAATAATAATTTAAAACAAAAAGAGAAGTACTTGAGATTAAGACAAAACTTTTTGTTGGAAACCCTCTTCTAAGAGGTTGTTCAAATGCTTTTCAAAGTAATGGCAACAAATCATATTGGTAATCATTTGGGTGGTCAACAATTTAAGGTAGGATTGATTTGAAATTGCAGGCACCTTGGATAAGGCCTTCATCCCAGCCTTATCTTACATGACACATGCTTTTATCAAAATAATAATGTATCATGTAAGAAGAACAATGCACGGTGGAAAATAAGTAAGGGCTGCATTAGGCCTGCCACTCTTGGTATCCTAGTAGGATTACCTGACATCTAATAGGCCCTTAGAAAGTAAATAAGTCAGTGCAGCTGAATGTGGTTAGGCTAACTATGCTCCATTATCTTATCTTACATAAATGTTCATGTATTCCATCAGAAGAACTTTTCCAACTAAGCTTTCTTTCTTTCTTTTTCTTTTTGAGGTTCTGGGGATTGAACCCAGGGCCTTACTCAGGTTAGGCAAGAACTTTGCCACTGAATACAATCCCAGACCCTTGATTTTTCATTTTTATTTTATAATATTATTCTTGGTGCTGAAGACTAAACCCAGCACATGCTAAGCAGGAACACTGAGCTACACTTTCAGCTCCTACATGTTTTTTTTTTTTTTTTTTTTTGGGGGGGGGGTAGTGGGGATTGAACCCAGGGGCACTCGACCACTGAGCTGCATGCCCAGCCCTATTTGTATTTTATTTAGAGACGGTCTCACTGAGTTGCTTAGTGCCTTGCTTTTGCTGAGGCTGGCTTTGAACTCACAATTCTGCTGTCTCCACCTACTGAGCTGCTGGGATTACAGGCATGCGTCACCTTGCCCACCTCCTACATTTTTATCCTATCTGAATAGACCAACAATTTATGGTAAGGATAGATGTAAATCACAGAACAAATTATGAGTTGGCAAATGGCATGTTATGACAACATAATAAAATGCAGTTTAAAATAAATTAAAAAATATATAAGTAAAATGCAATTTTAGCCAACCCAATGTTTCAGTATCATTAAAATGTATAAGCTTTTGTCATGAATTAGTTTTTAAAAATATATAGTAGTTCTGAGACTGGAGCTGAATTTGCAGCAGCATGGCTATTTTATTCTTTCTTTAAACAGGAAACCACTGGCAATTCAGTGTGAAGTCATTTTCTATTTTTAAAATAATTGAATTTGAGACATGACTATTAGTGTGACAGTTTCACAGGGCAAAAAATGAGATGAATAAATGGATCTGAAACCCAGACTAATGGAGCAATACTTTTCAAAATTATGTATGCATTTATGTACTTGTCCTACCGCTTACAGTTTCATTCATCATGTTGGTTTTCGCCATTTTCAATTGTAATATCCTCCTAACAAAAATCCTGTGCTATGACCACTCCATTATAAGGTGGGGTTCTGAAATATTCCTGGTTTACATAATAACTACTTTTAGTAGATATATTTTAGTAGATATATTATGGCTGACTATGTACATTAATATTTTTATTTAGACACTAACCTGGATAAAATGCACATAAATACACCGCATAAACAAGGGCCAGACAGAGGCTCCCATTCCTTCTGATTCAGGCTTTATGAATCACTTAACTTCTATGAACCCATCTGGAAAATGTTAGGTTGAATTAGATTATCTGTTATTATGGCTTTTTATTTTTGTACTTTTTAGGTGGAGTCTTGATGTGTTGCCCAGACTAGTCTTGACCTCTTCAGCTTAGGTGATCCTTCTGCCTAAGCCTTCAGAGTTGTTGGCACTACAGGTGTGTGCTAACAGGCCTGGCTATGTACTCTTAAAATGTCCTATATTTATTATTCCACAAGTATCTTGGACCAAGTAGAAATTCATGAAAGATTTTGATTGATGTATTTTTAGCACCTGGGGTACAGCTCAGTGGTAGAACACATGCTTGGCATGTGCAAGGCCCTGGGTTCAATCCCCACCACCACACATACACACAAAGTGTAATTTTTAATAATATAATTTTTTTTTAACTTTAAAACTATGTAGGACCTGGAAATGGGTTCACAAATTATATCAATTATATGTATATAGATGTTTCAAAAACATATAAACATACTGTAAAATATTTTTTAAATCTCTTTATAATTTTGTTTATAATATTAGATTTTCATAGTAAAATGGTAGATGTGGCAAAATTTCAATAATTGTTAAACATGGCTGACAGGTAAGTGGGAGTTTTTTGACATGTTATAAAAATATTCATAATGAAATGTTCAAAAGCTGAAGGGAAAAATAATTTATACATACTTCTTCAAAAGAAATAAAAGTGATTTTTTAACATATGGGGGCGGGGCTAGGGTTGTGGCTCAGTGGTAGAGCGCTCACCTAGTGCTTTGCGAGGCCCTGGGTTCGATCCTCAGCACCACATAAAAATAAATGAGTAAAATAAAGGTATTGTGTCCAACTACAACAAAAAGAATAAATATTTTTTTTTTTAAAAAAAGAGTTTCTATTAAAAAAAAATATGGGGGGCTTTAAATACATATATATTGTTCATAGCATTTTATATAATCCTTCAAAGCTTTTGTCATTAATAAAAGTTAAACATCTGTTCTTTTCATCTGTTAATTCTGTTCTTTGTAAATATACCACAAGAAAATAACAGAAAAAGGAAAAAAAAAGTATGCTAAAGTATTCATGCAGCTTTATTAATGACAGTGAAAATTTGGAAATTAAATATAAAATGTAGGTGAATATGAAGCTGATTATTACACAATGAAAGACCATAAATCTATCAAAGGGACAAGAATTTGAACCATGTAAATACATAACAAGTAAACATTGACAAAAATTAAATTTTAAGTGTCAATTAAGATTGTTTTATAGTTGCAAGTGAGAGAAAACCCAACCTAAATTGACTGAAGGATAAAAGAAATTAAAAAAAAAATGGACAGAATGCCTTTATTTTATTCGTTTATTTTTATGTGCTGCTGAGGATTCAACCCAGTGCCTCACACATGCTTGGCAAGCGCGCTCTGCCATTGAGCTATAGCCCCAGCCCAGGAAAAGAGGAAATCTATTGGCTGATGGAAATGACAAATGTAAGAGGCACAAAAATTGTTTCAAAAAGTATCACAATAGTAGAGGATAGGAAAGGCAGCAGAATACAACAGACACCAGAATGGCAATATGTAAATCAATTGTTGTGCAAATGATGTGATTATGCAATCTGTATATGGGGTAAAAATGGGAGCGCATATCCCACTTGAATCAAAGTGTGAAATATGATATATCAAGAACTATGTAATGTTTTGAACAACCTACAATAAAAATTAATTTAAAAAAAAAAAAAAAAAAGTATCACAGACTTAAATGAAAACACAGACTTCTAGAAGAGAACACAGGAGAAACAATATGAAAAGCATAATCTATGAGAGAAAAACTTGATGTTGCATTTTATTAAAATTAAGAACTTTGGTCTTTGAAGGACTACAGTAAGAGGATGAAAAGACAAGTAGCTGACTGGGAGAAAAATTTTGCAAAACAAGGACTTGTGTATGCAAAATCTACACAAAATTTGTAAAACTTGGCAATAAGACACTAAAAAAAAAAAAAGCCCATTATATAAAGGACAAACATGAATAGATACCTAACCAATGAAAATATACAAATGGCAAACATACTCAACATCATTGGTGATTAGGGGATTGTGAATTGAAACAATGTGATTCAACTACACACGATTAGAATGATTGAAAGTAAAAAAAAAAAATAGAGAGAGAGAGAGAGAGATACCACATGTGGATAAAAATGCAAAGCAACAAGGACTCTCCTTTGTTGCTAGTGGAAGTGTAAAATGGTATATCTAGTTTGGAAAGCAGTTGGGCAGTTTATTATGAAGTTAAACATATAATCTACCAATCACACCCCTAGATATTTACCAAATTGATTTGAAAACATGTGTAGACAAAAGCCTGCACATGAAAGTTTATAGAATTTGTTTTTCACAATTGTCCAAAACTGGAAGCAACCAAGATGCCCTTCTATAGGTAAATGGATCAGAAAATTGTGGCACATCTAGACAATTAAATATTAATTAATAAAAACAAATGAGCCATCGAGCCATGAAAAGATATGGAGGATCATTGAGTTCTTACTGATGAGGGAAAGAAGACAATCTAGTAAGACTCCATATCTGATTCTGGGTCTATAACACTGCTATGGTTTGGATACCAGGTGTTCACTGAAAGCTCCTGTTAATGCAGGAACGTTCAGAGGTGAAGTGATTGAATTAATAGAACTGTAACCTAATCAGTCCTTCCTAGTTTGGATTAACTAGATGTTAACTATGGGCTGGTGGGGTGGGCAGGAGGGCATGGGTCACTGGGGTGTGCCCTGGAAGGGTTCATCTTCTGTGTGGCTACCTCCCTTTTCTCCCTGGATGCCATGAATGGAGTAGTGCTCATCTGCCACATCCTTCCACCACGAGGCTCTGTCTCACTTTGGGCCCAGAATGATGGGGTAGGCCAACCATGGACTGACCCTCTGAAACTGAGAGAAAAAATAAGCTTTCCCTCTTCTAAGTTGTTCTTGTTAGGTATTTTGTTCACAGCATCAAAAAGCTGATTAATGCAGACATTCAGGAAAAGTGAAAAAAGTCAGGCAATCAGGGGAGAAAAGAATGGAAAGAAGTAAGTGAGGCACAGAATATTTTTAGAGGAATGAAACTATTCTGTATGATTGTACAGTGGTGGGTACATGTCCTTATGAATTTTCAAAAACTCCTTTACTTTATAGCACAAATAGTAAGCTTAAATGCATGTAAATTTTAAAAATTATTTAGGAGGTTGGGGGAATCCAGGAAGTATTTCAGACTAAGACAAGAATATACAGTCACAGACTGTGACTGTGACTATATTACAAATGTACTAAACAATTTCGTTAAAGGAGCAGGGGGAGAAGTTGCTGACTTAAATAACTTAGGAAATGAGTGCAGTATGTAAGACTAAAAGCAAAAGGAATTGCAAGTAAGCACTGTACTCAAGCTGGTAAAGATTTTTCCCAAAGTGTATATGAATTACTAACTCTGATGGTACTGTACATGAAGACTTTAAATAAATAAGTAAATGGATGGTATATAGGTAGGAGTCATATTTCTTAATACTGGAGTGGGGCTTTACACTTAAGCAAGGGGAAGAAGCTAGAATGATTCGTATAAATATGGATTATAGTTGGGGACATGATCAAAAATTCACCTTGAACTTAATATAGACACAGATGGTTACACTTTGGAAATTTTATAGATTTGCATATACACATATATTTCCTTGCTCTGTCAGTTGAGAAGGCCTAAAGGAAACAAGAGTCCGGTAGCAATTAGCACATCTTGTGTACAGACATAGGTTTCTAATCCATTCTCCAATAAAGGAACTAGGGCTCTGGGAGAAATGGCCATTTCTAGCACTGGGGCAAGAAATACACAAATGATCTTGGAGAAACTTCTAGTATCAGAAAGTAAGGAAGTGCTACCCCAAGCAAAGCAGACAAGCCAACCCACATTGATGGGGATACGTTAAAGGGACATAGGAGAAAACTGACAGCTCTCAATTTGACAAAGCTGGAACAATTTCCAACAAAATTGGTCAATCAGCATTGATTATAGCTCAAACAGAATATAAATATCCAGGAGTTTGTACTGATATAAACGATTAAATAAATTAATAGGATAGAAAGGACAATTCTCTCATGCAGATTATTTCCAGATATCCTGGAGATCTCTCTCTCTCTCTCTCTCTCTCTCTCTCTCTCTCTCTATATATATATATATATATATATATATATATATATATATATATATATATATATCCTGGAGATTCATCTCTCTCTATATATAGAGAGAGAGATGCTCTATCCTCAAGAAAAAGGAAAAGAAGCAAAACTCCCTCTCCTTAAGTATAGGCTGCCCATGGAAACTTCCTAAGAGCAAAATAGAGAAAGGGGAGAAAAAAATGACCTTACAATGGAGAGACCCAACAAATACTATGTCAGCTAGGTGATCAAGGTCAAAATCAATAGTCACAGATCATGTTGACAGTACATTTCTATGACATGATGAAAACAGCACTTTACCTCTATGATCTTTCTCCCAAAAAGTCAAAACCCCAATTTAATCATAAGAAAAACAGCAGACAGATCCAAATTGAGAAGCATCCTACAATATACCTGATTAGTATTCCTTCAAAACTGTCAAGGTCATCAAAAACAAGGAAAAGTCTGAGAAACTGTCAAAACCAAGAGGAACCTAAGGAAATATGACAATCAAATGTTATGCAGCATCCTGGATAGAATTTTGGAACAGGAAAAACGACATTAGCTAACACTAATATGAATAAGTATGCATTTTTAGCTGATTTTATCAATATTTGTTCATGAATTGTAACAAATGTGCCATAGATGTAGCAATTAAGGAATGCTGGGGGGTTAGCTCAATGGCACAGTATGTGTTTAGCATGCACTAGGCTCTAGTTTCAATCCCCAACACCAAGTAAAATTAATAATAGTAATGATAACTGAGGAAACTGTGTGTGGGGGGGATATATTAGAATGCTCTGTACTAACTTTGTAATTTTTCTGTAAATACATTTCTCTACAAAATAAAGTCTATTAAAAACAAGTCTCAGAGGTAGGAGAGGTCTCGGATGTAGTTTATTTCAGGACTCAACACCCAGATCCTCTCCTTGACTCTACTTCTTTCAGATTGGCTCCTACGTAGACTCCATTTGTTCCCAACCTCTACGTGGTTTTTCAGCAACTTCAGACTCAAATTATCACTGCCCTTTAGCAGTGGGAGCAATTTTTTTTTTTTTTTTTTTGGCATACTTCTCATCTTTGAGTCTAGTCGGGCCTGCTTGGCATGACAAGGGTCCTATGCCCATTAGAAGCCCTTCTGTCCAGGGAGACGAAGTGTAATTGGCTTAGTCTGGGTCATGTGCTCTATCTGTTGCAACACAACCCAAGAGTTGAAATAACCTTCTTTTAAGCAGACTCTCTGTGGGAAATGAGTGGTTTTTCCAAAGTTGAGAGCAAAGTAGATGAGATAGGTAATGATCAACATAAATCACAAATACCTACCATAAATATACATTTTATTATCTTTCTGTAATATTATAAAATATGCTTATATTTTGGAAAATAGAGAAGATGAAACTTAGTTTATGCCGTATGGACTTATCACAATTACTCATATTCTAGTTTTTTATTTAATCATAATTTCACACACATATACGGCCCAAATTATTTAAATTGAAAGATAAAGTACATAGGGCTGGGGTTGTGGCTCAGTGGTGGAGTGCTCACCTAGCATGCACAAGGCGCTGGGTTCGATCCTCAGCACCACATAAATGTAAATTAGAGATATTATGTCCACCTAAAACTTAAAAATAATTTTTTTTTTAAAAAAAGGAAAGATAAAGCACAGTCCAACAACTTTACTAGGTTTAATGCACATCATGCTCAATTTTTTTTAATACCTTTATTTTGTTTATTTGTTTTTATGTGGTGCTAAGGATTGAACCCAGGGCCTCACACATGCAGTTGAGCACTCTATCGCTGAGCCACAACCCCAGCCCCCATGCTCAAATTTTTAATCAAGCAAATATATCAAGTTTGTATGATACAAGAGGCTTACAGCATTAATTAAAAGTAAACTTTTTACTAACATCAAGGAGTTCTTCTTACACAAACCAAAAATGTCATGCTAATAAAAATGCAAAAATTGGCTCAGATATTTTGGCAACTGCAATAAAGATGTATTTTTGGCAACAAGATACCAACACCAAACCAAATGAGCATAACCAGATAGACCCATGTAAATAAACACATGTAATTATTTCATTATTACCTCCATTATATGAAAATCATAGAAGTGAGAGAGAGAAAAAGATCAGTTCCCTCTGTGAGTATGTATACCAAGAATCTGTTTACCTGAAAAAATCATCCGTCTTCCCACAGTTGTAGATATTGGCTCCCGGTATGTTACAGATGCCATGGCTATGGTCTTAACTGTGCCAATGGAATTTCTTTCTCAATTTCTTCAGACTAATTAACCAGCACCAGTTAGAACCAAAGACTGTAGTTCTTGTTTTCCCTGTCCATGACATAGGCTGGGTGGTTGCTAAGGACTCTTTATGAAAACTTCTAACAGAGTTCTAGTATTCCAGTCTCCAAGAACAGTCAGATACAGACAGCAGTGACATTTCAGAAACTGCACTCAATGACTTTTCTTTATCTGTCAGTGTTGAGTTAGAAAAGACCTGTCCACAGCTCAATTCACAATAGCTAAGCTATGGAACCAACCTAGGTGCCCTTCAGCAGATGAATGGATAAAGAAAATGTGGTACATTTACACAATGGAATGTTACTCAGCCATAAAGAAGAATGAACTTATGGCATTTGCCAGTAAATGGATGGAACTGGAGACTATCATGCTAAGTGAAGTAAGCCAATCTCAACAAACCAAAGACCAAATGTTCTCTCTGATATGTGGATGCTGACTCACAATAGGTAAGAGGGAAGGGTTGGTGGGGAGAGGGGGAGTTTCATGGGATTGGACAGGGCAGAGTTGGGGGATGGGAATGGGAAGACAGTAGAAAGAATTGGACATAACTTTCCTATGTTCAAAAATGAATACACCACAAGAGTAACTCCACATTATGTACAACCACAAAAGTGGGAAGTCATACTACATGCATGTATGATATGTCAAAATACATTCTACTGTCATGTATAACTAAAAAGAACAAATCAAAAAAAAGAATCTATACTAAAATACTGAAAAATACCTACTGTTTTGGACTTCACAATTACCCTATTTTATATTTTTATATGTTCTCTCTAAATATCCTATTAATCATGTTATTAAAAATGTTTAAACACCCCATTCCCATGACTTGTTTTTACAAATCAATTACTTTGTTTTCTATAAAATAAACACCTTTTTAAAAATTACATTCTTATTTAAAGCACTTATAATTTTCCTAATTGCTGAGACTAGCACATTGAGTATTGAGAAATTTCTTACCTTTAATACTTATTTTCCCCTATATATATTAGGACAAATTCTCCCTTATTATATTAAATAAGCAGAAGTTATTCATGTTGATTCAGATGAGCAAAATATAAGCCACTGACTTTTGAAACCATTACATTATTTGGACCTATGGGAAAGGTAATCAGCTAACTAGAACCCTTAGGACTTATATAAGAGTCTCCGGATGTTTAAAACATGCGTGATTGACCTCCTCACTACTGTTTAGGTCAGTGTTTTCAGGCCTTCCCAAAAGCTCATTTTGTGGAAATCCTTTTCTCTTCAATTAATATACTAAAACTAAACTGGAAGGAAGATAAAAATCAACAACTTATGCTCAACTTACCATAATTTTTCCCCTTTATTATCTGTAGGATTCTGGCTGATGATCTATTTGGTTTTTTACATTGGAATCTGAACAAAGTATTGTTAAATTGATGTTTATATCCATAGAATGTCTATCCACAGCTGTATAATGGAAGAGGTGGATACCCGTTAATTCCTACAAGGGCATCTTCCAAGCTCAGAATGGAGACCTTGACATAGGAAGGAACCTTTTGTTGTCTGGCCAGGACCCTATGAGCAATTTAGTTTGGATTTTCTAGAAACCTCTAATGGAAACATCCTGGTGTGTTTTATTTATTCTGCTGAAGCTTAATTACCTCTAGAGTATATTTCTTAATTTCTCTTGGTGTCTCCCTTCGTTATGAATGTGCCCACTGTCTTAAAACATTTGTTAACATGTTCTTACAGAAGATCTCACGTATGATACATTGGCAGAGTGTTAAGAATAAAAGTCAGTGTTGGACTGGGGATATAGCTCAGTTGGTAGAGTGTTTGCTTTACATGCACAAAGCCCTGGGTTCAGTCTCCAACACCACACACATACACACACACACACACAAAATCAGTGTTATCATCAACTAACTGAAAGAAAGAAAGAAAGAAAGAAAGAAAGAAAGAAAGAAAGGAAGGAAGGAAGGAAGGAAGGAAGGAAGGAAGAGAAGACCTGTGCAGGTATTAGTCTTATATCATGCTTCTATCCCAGATAACCTGGCAGGTTCAATCACCAGTGTTTTTCGACATTCCGTAAAGAATGTTTTGCAGGGATTCATGTAGGCAAAAACAAAACAAATTTATATATATATATATATATATATATATATATATATATATATATATATATATATATAAAACAAAATCTGCAAACCATGGTTAAATACATTTGAAAATCACCATTCAGATAAAATGCAAAAAAATTACATTAATAAAAATGACAATTATATAGATTTTTCTTTCTAGCCTCACATTCTAATACTTCCTCAAACACACTCTACTTTGGTCATATCAATTTATTTGTGACTCCCAATCCCTGCAATGCTCTTTCATTCTTCTGAGCCTTTACACATACAATTTGCTCTTCTTGTAACTTATCTATACAAATACTTCTTGTCCTCTGAAAGCCAATGCCCACATCTCTTCTTCCAAGAGGATGTCTGAAGAACTATGTAAGTATTTTCTTCTTCATTTGTCTTTAACCTCCATAGCATTGTGTTTAGATCTTTCTTTTGAACTTACCACTTAAGTTTTAATTGTTTACTTATTCATTTATTGCTTTTGTTTTGTTTTGCAGTGCCGGAGATCAAACCCAGGGCCTTGCACATGCTGACCTGAGCTATATTCCCAGTCCTCTATTTGTTTTCTCTACTTTCTCACCAGACTCTGACTTCCAGAAGGTCATGATAAAAACATCTTCATTTATATTTAAATTTCCAAAGTCTTGTATGCAACAGATAGCTAATAAATGTTTATGGAATGAATAAATCAATGAACAGGTAATTCTAGCCTACTTAGAAACAATATCAACTACCTGATAATTCATTGAATATCTGAAAAATAATTTTGAGCTCACTAAATTTTTTTTTTTTTTTTTTTTACTGAAACGTGTAATACTTTTGGTCTGTTGAGAACTACAATAAAAACAAAAATACTACATTAACCACAGAGAGCTTTACTAGTATGGTAGGCAGAGAGATGCCTACTGACGTCCCCCTTCAAGGAAGAGCTTGTATCCCTGCTGCAGGGAGTGCTGTCTCCGTGGTTATCAGCTCCCTCACACGGGCTGCAGCTGCAGAGAGCTGCCTCCTCTGTCTGAGGTCAAGCCCTTCTGGCACAGTCTGTGTCCAGTGACTAAGGGAAATGGGGGGTGGAGGCAATCATTCCAGGTAGCTATGGGAAACTTTTTCACCTCCTGGACAGTTTTTGTTGGGCCCCCCAATCCAACTTCTTCCTCAGCTCAATAGTGCTTCCTCCCCTTTTCCTTTTCCTTTACATGTGTAGATCTGAAATAACCATCTTGCCTCACACTTCCAGAGAACCTGACCTGAGACAGACAGTGTAGACACATATGCAAAAATGTACACAAATAGCACTTCTTCACCTTTTTCCCCTTTTTCTCCACCCTTTGGACCAGTCCTTCTTGTGTTCTTGATCATCTTTGGTCCTGATCCTCATCACACTCTTCTTTATGTGCAGAAGCTTCTGTAAGCTTTTTAATAATTAGGTGAGCTAATTATAATTACTATAGTCAAGGGCTCTGTATAGCTAATTGAAAGCATCCCTCTCTGAAAATTCCCTATTTGTGTGCTGGAACTCCCATCTTCCAAGGCATCTAGGTTGCAAAGTTCTTAGTAGAGGAGAGGAATCTATTCATTTGAGTATGTCAGTTGTTGTAGTTTTGTTGTTGTTGTTGTTGTTCATCAGAGACACGAGTCTTGCTATATTACCAGGCTGCCTCCAATTCCTGGGCTCAAGTGATCTTCCTGCCTCAGCCTCCTGAATCACTGGGATCACAGATGCACACCACTGTGCCCTGTTGGCTTGTGGTTTTAATGATTCTGGAAAGAGAAAGGAAGGAGGAACCTAAATGAAGAATAGTAATTTTTTCATAACTTAAGCAGAAAAAAAAAAAAAAAGGAGGTCTTGGCTTTTGAGAGGGGATCTCTCATTAACCCATAATGGGAAGTATAGTCTTCAGCTTCACAGGCTTAGGGTTAGCAATTCTGAGGGCAAAAAGAGAAAAAAGCTAAAAGAAATAGAGGAGAGAAACCAGAAGTGGTTTTTCTCTACAAGAATATTCCACCAACTCGATACATATAGATTCATTTGGATTTTTTCTGTTTCATTGTTTTAGAAACTTAAAAAATAATTTTATAATTAAGGAAAATATTTACGTTGTTTATAAGTAAAATCCTCAAATAAAAGATGTTTAGAGAAATCTAGTGTTTATCCTTGTTAACTCCATTTTGCTCTCCTTTTTCCTATAATATTTCAAAAAATATAGCCACATATGCATTTATGATCATATCCTCACTTTTCTTAAAGAAATGGTGGAATAAACTTTTTCTACCTTGTTTTTTTTTTCTTTTAATAATTGGAGATCACTCTGTGGCATTATGTAAAGAATTCTCTTTCACTGTACAAAATGCTTAATTCTATACATTTACTATAATTTATTTAACCAGTCCATTACTAATTATCATTTGAGCTATTTCTAATTTTTCATTATTTTAAATAGTGCTACAAAATATAGCTTTATACAGTCTCATATTTTTGCAGACATTTTTGGAATAGACTCCTAAAAGGGATATTACATATATAAATTGGAAAGGCATATATAATTTTACTCAGTACTGCTAACTCCCCACCAATGGCTGTACCACTTTGTAGTTCTATTCACAATACCTAAGAATGGCAATTTGCCTGTTTTCACCATTAGAATATATTGTCAAACTTTCTGACTTTGCCAGTGTGATAGGTAAGAAATGGTAGCAAAGTAACCTACATTTCTCTCATCAACATCGTTGAAAATCTCATATGTTTAAGGACTATTAGTATTATTTTTATGACTTTATGATCTGTGTAGCTTTATTGCTTGTGTGTGTGTGTGTGTGTGTGTGTGCGTGCTTTAAGGTACTTGAAACTGAACCCTAGGCCTCATGCATGCTAGGCAGGCTCTCTACCACTGAGCTATACATCAGCTCTGTTTCTTGTGTTTTTCCTATTGGGTTTTAACTTTTTCATATGCTACTTTTAAGAGAAATTGCACAGGCCTTTAATCCTAGCTACTTAGAATGCTAAGGCAAGAGAATTGCAAATGCAAAGCCAGCCTGGATAACTTAGACCCTGTCTCCAAATAAAAAATAAAAAGGACTGAGAAGGTAGCTCAATGACAGAGCACCCCTGGGCAAATCCAAATACTGGGGGGAAAAAAAAAAAAAAAGAATGAGTGAGCTAACATTCTAAAGAAGGACAGCAAACACTTTGCAAATTACAATAAAATGTAATAAGAGTAATGATGGTTATAGTAATATATCTAATAAATGGCTATTTTGTTCACAAAGTGGTGGGAGCAGAGGGGAAGATCACCACCTTGGCCTGGGATGGAAGGGGAGAGGCTCACAGTGTGGGAAGGCTAGATTTCTTTGAGGTGATATCTGAACAGTGTTTTCAAGAGTGAGTAGAAAATAGGCAAAGGGAGAGAGAGAGAGCCAGAGGGTGGGGTGGGCGGGGAAGGCATTTTAGGCAAAGGGAACAGCTTGAGCAAAAGGCTAGAGGGGAGGAATCGCTAACAGCGCAGTGCGTGGCAAAAACACAAGCTGAGCACTGCTGCAGTCGTGACCAGGACTTTCCCTCACTGTGACAAAACCTGAGATAGACCAACTTATAAGGAGGAAAGTATTATTTTGGCTCACGATTTCAGAAGTTCCAGTCCATGGTCCGTTTTACCTCATGTCTTTTGAGCCTGTGGCCAAGCAGAACATCATGGTGAGGAGTGTGCAGCAGAGCAAAGCGGCTTACCTCATGGTGTCTGGGAAGCAAAGAGAGACAGGAAGGGGTGGGATCCCAATGGCTCCTTCAAGGGCACCCCCAACGGCTTAACTTCCTTCCACTGAGTGGAGAGTGGGCTTGAGGAGCGGCCTGGTGTCAGGGTAGTTTTGAAGTAGTCTGGGAAAGCCAAGAAGAAGATGTGCACCTGAACCAAGTCCTGGGTGACAGGAAGGGAGAGACTCTTTGGGATCACGCAGGTGCTGAATAGAGGCTGTAAAGAGTAAGGATGACCCCAGCTTCTCAGCTTGGTTCACTGGCCAAATAAGACAGAGAAAGCAGAAGAGAAATAAAACTGAGGCCAATAAATAAAGTAATGGTATTAACTTTAAGTAAAGCAATGAAATTAACAGGGTGTAGATTTGTATATGCTGCACAACAGGCTAATAGAGTAGTTAAAATTAAAGTCCAAATGGTTATAAAATATTGTGACAGTTACTGAACTCATTTTTAGGGATCAAATATGGTCTCCTCCCTTGGCCACCAAATTGTTTTGTTTTTTGTTTTTCTCCCCAGTTCTGGAGATTGAACTCAGAGACATTCTACCACTGAGCTCCATTTTTTTTTTTTTTTTTTTTGAGAGCATCTCACTAAGTTACCGCAACAGACATTGAACTCGCAATCCTCCTGACTCAGCCTTCTGAGTTTCTGGGATTATATGGGTGCACCAGATGCATTTCTGTTTGAGAAGATCACTGTTGTTGATGAATCCATAGTCTCTTCTAATGAAACTCAGGGTTTGATACAAATAAAATCATGCTGTTATCTTGCTCTAATAAGTTAATAGCTATTACACAGTGAAAAATTACACTGAAGTTTGATGCAATTGTCCTTTAAAAGTACCATTTTATACCAAAAACATTCACTGGAGTAAAGATAATTTATTCAACAGATGGTGCTGGAAAAATTGGGACTCCACATGTAACAAAATGAAATTAAACCCCTATCTCTTACCCTGTACAAAACTCAACTCAAAGTGGATCAAAGACTTAAGGTACTAGAACAGAGACCCTATGTCTAACGGAAGAAAAAGTAGCCCCAAATCTTCACCATGTCAGCCTAGGATCTGATTTCCTTCACAAGACTCCTAAAGCACAAGAAGTAAAATCAAGAATCAATAGATGAATGAATTTTTTAAAATGTGGCATTTATACACAATGGAATATTACTCAGCAATAAAAGAGAATAAAATCATGGCATTTTCAGGTAAATGCATGGAGTTGGAGAAGATAATGCTAAGTGAAGTTAGCCAATCCCAAAAAGCCAAATGCCAAATGTTTTCTCTGATATAAGGAGACTGATTCATAGTGGGGTAGGGCGGGGGAGCATGGGAGGAACAGATGAACTCTAGATAGGGCAGAGGGGTGGGAGGGGAAAGGAAGGGGCTGGGGGTTAGAAATGATGGTGGAATGTGATGGTCGTTATCCAAAGTACATGTATGATGACATGAATTGGTGTGAATATACTTTGTATACAACCAGAGATATAAGAAATTGTGCTCTATATGTGTAATAAGAATTGTAGGGGCTGGGGATGTGGCTCAAGCGGTGGCGCGCTCGCCTGGCATGCGTGCGGCCCAGGTTCGATCCTCAGCACCACATACAGACGGAGATGTTGTTTCCACCAATAACTAGAAAATAAATATTAAAAATTTTCTCTCCCTCTCTCTCTCTCTCTTAAAAAAAAAGAATTGTAATGTATTCTGCTGTCATATATAAATTTTAAAAATTAATTAAAAAAAGAAAAAATGGAATGGATTAAAACTAAAAAGCTTCTTCTCAGCAAAGGAAACAATCGATAACGTGGAGAGAGCCTACAGAATGGGAGAAAACCTTTACCACACGCACCCCTGATACAGCATCTCTAGGATGTATAAAGAACTCAAAAAACACCAAAAAAAAAAAAAAAAAAAACAAAAACAAATAACCTAATCAATAAATGGGCTAAGTAACTGAACAGACACACGTCACGTCACAAAAGAAACAATACAATCAATCAACAAATACGTGAAAAAATGTTCAACATCTCTAGTAATTAGAGAAATGCAAATCAGAACTACTCTAAGATTTCATCTCACTCCAGTTAGAAAGGCAGTAATAAAAAATACAAGAAACAATTAGTGTTGGCAAGGGTGTGGGGGGAAAAGTACACTCATACATTGCTGGTGGGACTGCAAATTGGTGCAACCACTCTGGAAAGCAGTATGGATATTCCTAGGAAAACTTGAATTGGAACCACCATTTGACCCAGCTCTCCCACTCCTTGGTCTATGCCCAAAGGACTTAAAATCAACATACTACAGTGACACAGCCACATCAAAATTTATAGCAGCTCAATTCCCAATAGCTAAACTATGGAACCAACCTAGGTGAAATATTAGCCTTAAAGAAGAATGAAATTGTGGCATTTGCCAGTAAATGGATGGAGCTGGAGAATAGCATGTTAAGTGAAATAAGCCAATCACAAAAACCCAAAGTCCCAATGTTTTCTTTGACTTGCAGATGCTAATTCACAATAAGGGGGCGAGCAGCTAGGAAATAACAGAATTGCTTTAGATTAGGTAAAGAGGCGTGAAGGGAGGGGAGGGGGAATGGGGGTAGGAAGTATAGTAGAATGAATCAGACATTATTATCCTATGTACATATATGATTATATGACTGGTGTGATTCTACATCCTGTACAACCAGAAGAATGAGAAATTATTCTCCATATATGTATGATGTGTCAAAATGCATTCTACTATCATGTATAACTAATTAGAACAAATTTTTTAAAATCTAAAAAAAAAAAAAATACCATTTTAACATTTGGGAAAGAATCAAGTTACGTATTTTAATGACATGAAAATGACACAAACTAGAAACTTTTATGATACAGTGCTGATCTACCTTTCCAGATGAACATAGGTCAGAATTTGCTAAAATTATGTAATATTCAAATATCCTTTTACTTGGGCTAGGGTTGTCACTCCATGGTAGAACACATGCCCTGGGTTCAGTCTCCAACCTGCCTCCCCACAAAATGTGGCTCAAATATCCTCTTAGTAAGCACACTTTGCAAATTGGGAAGCTTTGTGAATCATATATGTGTGATTTTTCCTATTACTTTTTCTTTCTTTTCTCTCTTTTGTGTGCATGTGTATGTCGCGCTGGGGACTGAACCCAGGGCCTGTGTATGCTACACAAGTGCTTTACACTGTGCTACACACCCAGTCCTTTCCTGATACTTTTCAGTCCCAAATATTTTCATGCAATTCCTGTTTTCAGGAAATAATCAGAAAAAAACATATCAAATAAAGTCACAGACTTGGTCTCAAATCCCAACAGACCTTCAGGTAACGTTGGCAAGTTGCTTTCTTATACAATGAAAATTACTGTGCTGACTTATAGGCAAATAGGATATAGTATATAAAGTGCTTTTTGCTGTCCCTGGCACATAGTATAAAGTCAATAAAATTTATCCATAATATTAGTCTCATCACTGTCTTCTTTATCCTTGACCCTATTCTTTCCTGAGAAGATACATTAGACTAGGACACATTTAAATTGTGACCACCATCACTATACTTCTTATATTTGGATATGCAAGACCAGCTTGGGAAAGGATCTGTAGTCTTTCCTCTCCTCCTTTAGCTTTAATTCAAATATTTGCACCCAGAGTAGAGGATTGCTAATCCCAGCCAGTCCAATCAACTCAGTTCCCCACAATCATAGTTAATTCATTGGGGATTAGAAAACATATAGGTGTTTTCTATAAAAACACAATGTTAGAAAATTAAAACTACAAAACATTTCAATCACTAATTACCCTAATTGCTATACTATCCATTAAAAGACAGTAAACAATTTAAAGTAGGTGTTATAGACACGGTGAACGGTCGGATCTCACAAATGTGTGAATTATTATTAAACATGACCTTAGCTATGACAGATATTGAGCTGTTCATTTTTCCCATGAGAGATCTGATACAGGAGGTTAGTTGAGGGCTAACCAAAGATACTGAGGGAACTAAAGAGGAAGGACTAAGGACCCAATGCTCCTGATTGTCAGTTCAGCGTGCTTTTCTCCCTATTTTTCCTTACAAAAGTACCTGTCATATCTCTCTCTCTCTCTCTCTCTCTCTCTCTCTCTCTCTCTTTTCGGTGCTGGGGATCAAACCCAGGGCCTTATGCATGCAAGGCAAGCACTCTACCGACTAAGCTCTATCCCCATCTCCCCCGTCATCTCTTTTCTCATTCATGGTGCTGTGGCTATCAAAAGCTCTTGGCAAAATGAATGTCTAACAAATGTGGTTTGATGGCTATAATGACAAGAAGAATAAAAAAAAAAAAAAAAAAAAAGCTCTTGGCATTTGCTCTAATGGTCTTTCTTCTGGCACACAGTTAAATTTTCTGGCAAAGGCTTCTTCACCACTCAATGAGCAAATCTAACTGGGCACTTACTGTGTGCCAGACACTGTGCTAAACACTTCCCCAGAATTCTTGTTATCTGCACAATAATGGTATGACATAGAGTTATTACTCTGATCTACTGGCAAAGTGAGTTCCACGGGTGAGTGTCAAAGTTTTTTGTCTTATTGTATGTCCATGACAGAGAATGTTGGTCCCCAAATCTGACTATTTTTTAGTTTTGTAACTGAAACCTAATTTTGATCTTTAACAATCATGTTTTTCAAAATGCTATTTTAACATGATTGAATTTTCCACATGAAAAAGTGATCATGGTTAGAAACTTATTCCCTCTGTGAGCTTTTGTAACTTCCCAGTCTTTGAGTGCAAACGAGGTGACAATGACATTCAATCTTAACTTTCCCACCCTTGTAGCTACAGGAAATCAACCTCCTTCCAAATTTTGAGTTTTTTTCCATCTACCAGCACAAATCTCTGTGGGGTCCCAAATGCCCATATTTCCTTTTCTATTCTCCTATAAGATGTTCTTCAAGTGTTTTGGCTTGTTTGGTTTGGTTTGGTTGGGGGTGTTTGTTGTTATTGTGTTTTGGTTTTGGTTCTGAGGATTGAACCCAGAACCTTGTGCATGCTAAGTATGCACTTTACCACTGGGCCACACCCCCAGGCCTGCTCTTCAAGCATTACCTTGGCTACTGTTCAAACATGTTTACTTAAACTGGTGAAGTGCCTCTCCACACTAAACATTGGTCAGATTGAAACTGCTCATCTCTTGTCACAGCTCACTAATTGCCATTGGGTTCTTAGCTACCATTCCATTCCTGATACCACCTTTCTGACTCAAGACTCTGTCTCAACAAGAAGGGAAGCAAGTCCCTTCCTCAATGAGATGCTTCCTTATAGGGGTACCATTACTTTCTTGGGCTCCAAAGGGCAACCCAATTATGAGCTGTAGCTCTTTGAGATATTTAAGAAGCATAGTGCTGGCTGGTAGGGTCAGGTGAGGAGGGACTTTAGATCTGGAAACTCCTCCACTCCAACCCCCATGTCTTTTGTAGAATCCCCTGCGTCAGGCCATACTTTCTCCTTGCTCCTGTGCAGTTCTTTCTCATTCTAGGAGAAATCTACCTGTAGAAATTTTCTCTCCTCCTTCATCAGCTCCCTGTTTTCTATCCCAGTCTAGTTCATCAGACATGGTTCAAGTTATTTTTCCTAGAAACTCCCAGTGCTGAAACTCTGAAAGTATGGGGTGCAATTGGCTGCCCAGAAGGAAGCAGAGAGGAGATGTTTCCTGAGTACACATCCCAAAGCAACCCTTGTGACCTTAAAATTGAATGCCATCTAGAATGGATGCATATTTTTTCATACGTTCTTCAAAAATCCTACGCTCTTTGAAAATGCTTCCTTAACATCAATGTCTGAAGTTGATGTCCTGTGTTCATCCATCTTCCTGACACTAAGCATAATTTACAACAGTCTATTGATCCAGGATTTGTTTTAGTTTCAGGCTACTGATATTGCCATGAGAAGACATGATTTTCTAATATTTGCCATTCATTGCCATGCCATAGATGAGCATTTAAATGTATGGAAATTGATCCCTAATGATAGTGATAATTACAAACATAAAATTTACTTGAGTTGAATTATAAATTAATTTATAATACGGACATTTGGACTAGTCTTAAGGAAAAAAACTCTGGTTTGAATATCTTTTTTTTATTATCTTTTAGCAAATTCAGTAAGATTTCAATGGGAAAAATGAATTTTATTCTTGTATATTTAATTAGGATTTAAAAAAATTTTTATTTAAACTCTAATATCATATATAATATTTTACAATGTTCTTTTAAGAGGCCAGGAACAGTTTGAGCAGAGGAACATGCTGATATCTGGAAAAGAAGGCACGAGTCTGGGGCTTCCTGGCTGGAAATAAGACCATCGCCTCCCTTCCACCACACAACCTAGATGGGAGAAGTTTGAACAAAAGCAGGTTAAAATGTCATGTAATAAGGACAAATATGGTTATGGTGAGAAATTAATCTGAGGACTCTGGAACTGGAGGGAAAATAGCAAGATGAAAGAGATGAGCCCAGGTAGAACAAGGCGGTGAGAGAAGGGCAGCAGGGCACTGAGGGAGACTGTCATCAGGATTTCTCTAGACTGCAGGAACCCAGGAAACCTGAAAAAAAATCTAATTTTAGGAAACGTAGAATTTTAAGTTATTTATTCCTCTTTTTATTTCTATTTTTTCCTTGTTGTGGTGCTGGGAATCAAACCTAGTACCTCATGAATGCTAGGCAAGTGCTTTACCACTGAGCCACATTCCAGTCCTACTAGCACATATTTAAAGGTAAAAATGGGGTAATAAATAGCACACATCATTTCATTTGAAGTTGAAGCAGTGCACATCAGCAGGAAACCTGAAAATTTCAGATGTAGGCATCTGACATTAACATATAACAATCACCCAAACAAGAGGGTAGGCCAAAATGACCATTTGTTAATTATTTTAAAATAATTTGTTTTATTATTATAAAAAGTTTAATACTCGGGTATTTGATTGTTGAATCATCCAGATTCTTAATCCCAACCTTATCAATCTACCAGAACTCAGGCATTTTCAAGTTGATATAATCATAGATACATTATTTATTTTGGAGGACTCACATTCTTAATATAAGTTGGAAAAAAAAAAAGTATTCTTATAACGGCTAATGCTGATGTTCTCTTAGGCTGAAAACTTACTTTATTATTTTTAAGTTATTGAAGGTGAAGAAGGAGAAGCCTACTTAGGGCATGGCCTAAAAGGAGCTGACAAAACAGAGATAATTTTAAACCATTCCCCCCAAAGACATAAGAGGAATGTGGAGATGAGGAATAGCAATCAGAGAGAAAGGGCTGGAAGGATAAGTGAGAAGGCAGGTTGAAGAGGATGGTAGGCAAGGAGTGCACAAGAATGGGGGATTCATTATCTATTGCTGCATAATAAATTATTGTAAAACTTAGTAACCTAAAACAACAAACATGGGGCTGGGGTTGTGGCTCAGTGGTAGAGCACTTGCTCACATGTGTGGGGCACTGGGTTCGATCCTTAGCACCACATAAATAAATAAAATAAAGGCACTGTGTCCATCTACAACTAAAAATTAAGAAAAAAATGGCATTCATTATTTCTAGCTTGGGGTCTTTCATGAGGTTGCAAATAAGAGGCTGAGGCCTTATGTGAAGATTCAGTGGGCACAGACCTGATTCCAGGTC
Organism: Callospermophilus lateralis; assembly: GCF_048772815.1. Classification (NCBI taxonomy): domain Eukaryota; kingdom Metazoa; phylum Chordata; class Mammalia; order Rodentia; family Sciuridae; genus Callospermophilus; species Callospermophilus lateralis. The sequence goes on along the minus strand of NC_135312.1, from coordinate 107,389,691 downwards.
ACTTATGTGGTTGTTGGCAGGATTCACTGCCTTGTGGGATACTAGACCAGGGTGTGCCTGTCCATAGGCATCTCAAAGTTGGCAGTGGCTTCCTTGAGATGCAGAAAGTATGACAGAGCACCCAAGAGAGAAGTCATGCCATTTTGTCACCAAATTGAGAGGCAAAATACAACTACTTCTGCCTCACTCTATTTGCTAGAACTGAGTCACAAAACCCAGCTCACACTGGAGGGAAAGACATTATCCAATATGAGATTCATTCATGAATGACACAGGGCATAAATATAGGAGGTGGGGGTCACTGGGGACCATTTAGATATATGCTGCCTGGTGCAGAGAGCCAGTACGAAATCCTCCTGTGTGGCTGGGGGAATTTAATGGTGGGGATGTTGAATAGTAAACCCTATACAGCTGCTTCATTCTCTTCAGCATCCAAATTGACTTTTGTACCTCCCAAGTGCTGAAAGATAACCTATCCTTAAAAGAGGAATGATGGGGTAGAGCTAGTGGTAAGGATTTGGAAGTTATCTAGCCTTTAATATGTGCTTGTCTAATTCCAGTATTCTCTGAGGCCTTTAGAGCATTCAACTTTTAGTGATAAAGAGTTCTTGGGGGGCTGGGGATGTGGCTCAAGCGGTAGCGCGCTCGCCTGGCATGCATGCGGCCCAGGTTCAACCCTCAGCACCACATACAAACAAAGATGTTGTGTCCGCCAAATACTAAAAAATGAATATTAAAATTCTCTCTCTCTCTCTCCCTCTCTCTCACTCTGTCTTTAAAAAAAAAAAAATGAGTTCTTGGGGCTGGAGTTGTGGCTCAGTGGTAGAGCGCTTGCCTAGCGTATGTGAGGCACTGGGTTAGATCCTCAGCACCACATAAAAATAAATTAAATTAAATAAAGGTATTGTGTCCATCTACAATTAAAAAAAAAGAGTTCTGTTAGACCACTTATATTCTGGAAACTAGCATTTTACAATGTTAAACATATTATTTATGTTTTCCTAAAACAAACACCTACTCTTGTGCATTTTTAAAATCTTTTAAAAATATTTTTTAGTTGTTGATGCACCTTTTTTTTTTTTTAAGTTTATTTATATGTGATACTGAGGATTGAAGCCAGTACCTCACCCATGCTAGGCAAGTGCTCTACCACTGAGCCACAACCCCAGCCCTGCATTTTTAAGTTTTTTAAACAGCTATTAAAAGTAGTTTGAATTATTGACAAACTGAATAATCAACCAAGGAATAAATTTACTCTAAAAAGTTAGTTAATCCTAAACCAGGCACAGTGGCACACACCTATAAGTCCCAGTGACTCGGGAGGTTGAGGCAAGAGGATTGCAAACTCAAAGCCAGCCTCAGCAATTAAGGAAGACCCTCAGCAACTTAGTGAGATTCTGCCTCAAAATAAAAAATAAAAAGGACTGGGAATGGAGCTCAGTGGTAAAGCACCCCTTAATCCCCAGTACCAAGAAAAAAAATTAATCCTAACAGAAAAAGAAAAAAATCTATACATACACATACCTATATTTATTTATTTGTCTGTACAGACTCATTTATTTTCTCTATATATGTATACATATACATAGAATATATACAATAATATGTATATGTATTATACATATACATATTATATATATATATATATATATATATATATATATATATATATATTCTCTATATGCATACATATAGAGAAACACATCCTGCCCCTCTACCACAGTACTACCCATGGAACCCTGGAGCCTCATGCCTCATGCATGCTAGGCAAGCACTCTGCTATTCAACTACATCCCCAGCCCACCCAAGCACCTAAGGGACACTTTTCTTGCTAATTTTATATTTTTAAAATTTCCTCTGATTCTTTATATTTTATCTGACTTCGTTAAGGGGAAATTTTACACAAGATTTTGAATAAGAAACATTCTTCTCATTCCTGCCTGGTTCCCTTACTTGGCTGATTACATTTTATCTACTAATGCTTATCATCCATACTTAGAAAGCTGAGTCTCCATCAGCTCTCTATCTTGATCCCTTTATCTGCTGTGATACAAAGTCACATTACAACAGATTCTCGGCAATCTGAAAAACACCAAGATGCTCTTAGATAACTAAATACCCCAGTAAAGTAGAATTCCCAGCATAACAAAACAAACTCTGAAAAAGAGGAGAGAAGGGCGAGAAGAAGAAAAAGAAAAAAAGTAAAGTTGTCCAGCCCCAGATCTTTGGAAAGGGCTGCACTCGGGGTCTGTAGAACCCAAGGGAGGAGAGGTCAAGAAGACGTCTTGCCTGCTGCTTGGCATTCTGAGACTTTGACCTTAGTCATCTGAGAGTCTGTGTGTTCAGAAATTATTAAACTGAGTAAGAAGACAGGGTTTCCAACAGGAGAACCGTGTAGCCACAGGACGACCTAGAGAAAAGCTCAGAGGAAAAGTAGAAGGGCTCCCATCCCCACCATTTAGAGACGAGGCTACTTACCCTGGGGTGTGCTTACCTTCCCTCTAGGATGTTCGTTTATTCTCAGATGCTTTCTGCAGTCTGGAAAAGTACTGTTTTGCCTTTCCCGGGGCCACCTGAACCAACTTAAACATCGGATAGTCTCAGGCCGCGCCCAAAGCACAGTATTTGAGAACAGACGTGGCCTCTGTTTCAGACGAAGTAATTGACCATTTTGTACAACCACAGAGTGGGGGCGGGGCGCCAGGGGAGCTTTCCTGAGCCCGTGCCCGTCTCGTGTTGCAGCCGGGCCACTGGCTCCTGCGCTGGGTGCGCTGGAATGTCTGGCCCGGGAAGTGCCGTGAAATGCCCTCATTGTGCCGCTCGCCCCGCGCATGTGTTCCCACGTAGAACATTCAGAATGCTCAGTTCCCTGGAAAACGTTCTAAAGAGGTTTCACAGTATTAGGCTTTGTCTTCTCATCTTTCACAAAGGCAGTCAGCCCTCTGTTCAGAAATGGGCTTTCCCTTCCATAGGCATTTCTCTTGGCACAGAGCCACGTTGGACGTGAGTTACCGCCATTGAGCTGCAGGGGAGAGAAGCCCAGCCACCAGCAGGGGAGGGGACACCTCATCAATACCCAGGAGGACAAGGGATCCAAATGCCGACTTATAAAAATATTGTCAAAGAAATTTGTTCGCAACGATAGCTAATGATATTGTTCTGAAAACCCGAAATAATTAACCAAATGTGCAGAGTTCAAAAAATGACTTAAAATCAGAATATAGGGCTATGCATGTAGCTCAGTGGTAGAGCCCTTGCCTAGCATGTGGCAGGCCCTGGCTTGGTTCTTTAGCACCGCGAAATGATAATAAAATAATAAAATGAAAGTCAGAGTATGAAAACGGGCTTTTAGTTAACATAATGTGATTTGAATGACTTGAAATACAAGTGTCAACCTTGGGGTGTAGTACAGTAACAGAGCACTGATCTGACCCTGGCTACAGGCCCTGGGTTCAGCCCCCAGCAGGGCCAAATTGATTTAAAAACACTAATAAATAAATAAATGAATAAATACTGAATGTTGAGGTTATGTTAGATACATTAATGTTTACAAAAATTAACAATCACTGATTTCCACGAAAGAAAAGAATTTTCTGACTATTGTAAGTTTACAAAAAAAAAAAATGACAGGGATTTCAAAGAACCCACTGTCAAGTAAGAGAAAGCAGCATCAATTTGTCCCATTGTAGTGGATTCTACATTCAACACAGATTAGCTTATTTTCTAAAATTTGAATAAACAAGAAAACCCAGCTGAACCAATTAAGCTCTTTTTATTTCTGTTCTTTCTCTCCACTCGAGTCTCAGACATTTTTACTGATTTTCTCAACGCATCAGAACACCTTTAGAAATGGTTGAGAAGAGGTAAGAAAGCAGCTTGAAACAGAGAGATGAACACAAGATTCACAGAGAGTGACTAAATGATGGTGTGCAAACCCAGTGCTGTTTTTCTTTTAGTTGAAGAAGGGAGAGTGGAGTCCAGGGCCTGAAGTATGCTAGGCAAGTGCTCTATCCCTGAACTACAAACTGCGCCCCAGTGATATTAAACACAGCCACTTGGTTGATTTGGATGTAGGATTTTCAGTCAGCTTTTTTTGAAAATGTTTATTCTTCTGAAGGTTCTGAATTTTTCTGATTCTTTGGGAATATTATTCAACTGTTCTCTTTTATATATATATATATATATATATATATATATATATATATATATAAAAGTCATGATCTACTTTTCAATGAGTTAAGAGCCACATGAATTTTATGTTTGTCTGGAAAATAGAGTTGGACTTCCACAGATGTCCTGGAGTCCAAATGCATACTGCATTACATCCCTGATATATACTGTCACAGAAGGGACCAAAGGTAAATTTCATATTAGGTAAGTCTTGGTAAGAAATGAGCATAAAGCTCCACAGTTATAAGGTAATCCTTTGGTAAGACATCAAGTGACTTAGACATTACTATGATGACGATAATGATAATGCATTAATAGAAGATCTTCCTGTGTCCATGTACTCTGGCCTGGTACTGCTCTTTTTGACCTTGCTAGAGAAACAGTGAAAATAAAGTGAACAATGACATTAATCAAACCTGTTTTATTTTGACAGCATTCGGAATTAATTCTTCTCACTGGGTGGCACTACCACTGTTCCATTTTATTTTTTTGCCTGTTTGTGCTGACTGACAACCCCTGTTAGGCTTGAGAAATGTGGTGTAACTCTCTAACTTTAGTATTTAATGGGGAGAGAATGGAGAGAGAGAAGTGTAATAGCATTTTAACAATTGTGTAGGAAGTTTCTTATGGTAGGAGTATAAAACTTAAAAAAGGGAGGTTGGAAAAGAAGGGGGATGGGGTGAGAGAAAAGATCACTGTAACACAGTAATTGAAATCTCCAGCTTACATTCAAATAGGCTTAAGATTAAATAAATACAAACACCTTCTTATTGTTTAAAATCTGGAAGATGTTCCTAATAAAGTGCTATTCTTTACATTTTCTCACAGAAACATAAAAACAAAGTGGGACTGTATATCAGAGTAGCAGAGTTTTAGTAAATGTGGTTTGAATTATGTTCAGATGGATGCAAAGTGATGTTTTCTGGGAGAGGTGTCTAGCACATAGCTGTTTTTATTGCTTGAAACTGTCTAAGATTTGATATGGGCTTTTGAGGGGAGCTTCATATGTCCGCCATTTCCCGCAACTCTCCCCACAGTGCCTGGTACTTTGTACACAACAGGAACTAAGAAATATTGTGTCTAAATTACTGAACTATCACCTCTAAAGCATCTTCATTACCATATGCAGACCAAAAGGAGACCATTTACCCTATGGTTATTTCCAAAATCCCTAGTTACTAATTAATGCAATTTTATCTAACATGAGACATAATATCTATTTAGAACAATAACAGTGATATCTTTTATTCTGTCATTCTCATTCTGCCATTTTTTTATTTCTTTAATAGCAAAATCATTTGCCTTTTATGCATTACTCAAGTTTTTGCTCCCAGAACTGTAAAACTGTCTGCAGTGTCAGAAAAAAAAAAATGTGTCAAGCTCTGGTACCCAGCTGGGTGCTGAAATACAACAAGCAGTGGACAAGCTTATCACTTTTTTTTTTTTTTTTTTTTTTGTAGCCTAGTACTCTCCATTCATTACTATTTAATATTTTCTAAGAGTGCTGTCAGTTCCCATCCTTCCTTTTCTCTTCTTCACAGACAGCTCTGGGGCATGGTATCCCCCATCCTTCTTTGCTCCTCCCTACCTTGCCCACACTTCCATCTACTTACTATCTGATTTTCCTCAGTTCTGAATGCTTAAAAAAAAGCATTCTACACATTTCCTTGCCACCACTTTATTTCCCAGCCCCCACCAAAAAGTGAAGATGACTCAGAGGGAGATCGACAAAAAAGAGATGACGAATCCAGGGGCAGCTATTCAGATCAGGTGAAAAGTCAGATGCAGAGGAAAGAGGAGGAAGGTAGCATGGACATCAGCAACATCACTTTTGTACTCTCTCTGGGACAACCCTGGAGAGAGCCAAGCACACAGATACAAAGCAGAAGGCTCACACTGCTAGGCATGTGCACTAAGTTTGCGCAATGTTTGGATTTCTTTTCCTTTTCAAATAAACTAATAATAAAATATTAGACTTAATCTATTAATATAAATGTCTGACTTCTCTTTAAAAATTAGAATACCTGGGTCCACATTTCTTCATGACAATAATTGGCATGAGCTGAGTGGACTGATCCCTCAGTTAAGGAGACCCTGAAAAAAAAAAAAAAAAAAAACAGCACACAGCTCTTGTACACAATAGATGTACAAGATGCCAGATGCCAAAGACTCTGCAACTTGCCAGTTGTGCAGGGTGAAACAGACTGAAAATGATAAAAAAAAGTTTGAGGCTTAGAAATTATTAAATAAATGAAATATGAGCCTTCATCTTGTCTGAAAATGGTTTAGTGATGCTGCTATCTGTCATCATGGGGTGATCATGAGGATCAAATTTTTAAAAAAGGTTTGAGAGGAAGTACAAAGTCTACTAAGTTGCACATCTACTAGTTTTCTTGGTCATTTTTTGCAGTTAGTATTAACTATTGCTTGTGCCCTTTTTCAGAATACAAACTTGCATGGCTGGCCTGATTAATATATTGAGTCACGACTGTATAATAGTACTTTTGAGAACACAAAGATGGATGTGGACCATAGCCATGGAAACCAGCACCTTAATTCCTTCAGTTCCCTAGCCCACACTTTCCTGTTTTTATTGCTTTCAGGGGTCTTTTGCAGTTCCTGAAAGTTTGATGTGTTTGTGTCTGAGTTCCTTTCCCCCGCCATCCCACCTCATCATTTAATGCCACTCCTGGAATACATGGACCATACTATTCCCTTCTCAGGATCTATTCCTTTTTTTTAGTTTTTTTTTTTTTTATTATTTAGTTGTCAATGGATCTTTATGTATTTATATGCAGTGCTGAGAATTGTTTGCCTCACATGTGCTAGGCAAACGCTCCACCACTGAGCTATGACCACAACCCCTCAGGATCTATTCTAAACAGACTGAATCATGGGTAGAACTGGAATAGATCAGCAGGGATTTTCTTTCTTCCTTCCCTCCTTTTTTTTTTTTTTAATTTTTCATTTTTTCTTTCTTTCTTCCAATTGGAAACAAATTTATACTTCAGAAATTCGTATTCCAATCAGCCTATCATTTCAGCTTAAAAATTCCTTTTCTTCCTTTTTTTTTTTTTTCTTTTGACAGTACTGGGGATTGAACCCAGAGGCAATTTATCAATGAGTTACATCCCCAGTCCTTTTAAAAATTTTTTATTTTGAAGATACAGTCTTGCTAAATTGCCCAGACTGGCCTTGAACTTGAGATTCTCCTGCCTCAGCCTCCTGAGTCACTGGAATTACAGGCACTCACCCCAACACATAGCAACAATTTCTTTAAAATTCGTATCACAACAATCTTTCCTGATGTTTCTGAGAAGCCAGGATAATGTCTACATATTCCTCAAATCCAGTGTAGCTCTCAATCAAGACCACATGGGCAGCCTTTTCCTCAGTAACCTTTGTGCTAGCATCTGTATCCACTCCTTTTCTCTCTGTCAGATACACATTCCCTCTGGACACATGTTTGTGTGTTTTATATATAAATAAAACACATATATAAAACAAAATATACATATAAAACAAAAAAAATATATATATATACACACATATAACAACATATTGTTATATAAAATTATATATATATATAAAATATATATATATATATATATATATATATATATATATATATATTTTTTTTTTTTTTTGTGTGTGTGTGTGTGTGTGTGTGTATACACACACACACACACACACACACACATATATTTTATTTTTGGTATTGATGAGATGCCTAACCACTGAACCACATTCCAGCCCTTTTTATGTTTTATTTTAGGACAGGGCCTCACTAAGTTGCTGAGGCTGGCTTTGAACTTTTCATAGTCCTCCCTCAGCCTCCCAAGTTGCTGGGATTACAGTCATGTGCCACCACCTAGCTGTGTTTAACATTCTTGACTGAAGAGTGAGCAGTTACCGAGAAGCATTAAACCCATAATAGAAAACAACTTGAAACATAGATTTTTCAAAGTGCTGTTCCTGAAGGATGGCTGCCATCCCATCCCCTCTGGCCTGCTTCTGTCCTTCTCCAGTCAGGTTGCTAAATCCCTCTCCCCTTGTTAAGGTCCTCAGTACTTGTTGCCTTTTTTCCTACCCCGCTCCCCTGCCTTCACCACTTCTACAGAAAATGCTTCAAATCGTAATAATCTCTACAGCATATGCTTGGCTCCCACTGGAGTCAGCTTTTTAATCATTAAAGACAATATTGAGCACCCCAGGCAGAAGTAGCTGTATTTAACTGATTCCACTAGTGCAAGGCTTCAGCAGAAAAATTTGCATGAAAAAAAAGTCTTATTCCCCTCCCCCAATACACACACACACACACACACACACACACACCCAGAAAAGTTTGTCTAAAGATCATCTTTAAAGATTTCAAAAATGTTGTAGACTAATGTCAGCATTTGGATGTTTTTGGTATTTTCAGAGGGATCCTGAGGCTTTGAGATCTCCTTAATGAAGGGCACACTATCAGAATTAACCGAAGAATTCTATTAGAAGTAAAAGCATGCATTGAACCCCTACTATACATGTATCAGTGCACGCACAGATGCATGGGGTGCTCTATAAGTGTTCTGATGACACCAGAAGAACCTTCTTATATTCCCCCTTTTAAGAACTTCCAAATACCACAGAAAGCTGAACCATATGAATTAAACTCAGATTCCAGAAGTTTGCATATTTTCAGTCTCTGTTACCATACACACACACACAATGTGAAGGGTGAGGTTTATATGGTGAGCTTTGGTATCAATTATGTTCTGATCAGGTTTTGAATTTCAGGGTGGATACCAGAGACATGGGGGGGGGGTCTTTCTTCCCTCTCTCCCAGGATTGTGCATATTTCAAGTAAAGGATAAAGAAGGCTTTTTCTGCAAAGCTGGGCTTCCAGCTCACAATGTAAATTTATGCCACTGATATGGAACAATACGCTATTCACACCTGTGTCAGACAGGGTAGGAGCCCCTTGTCTCAGCCTCAGTCCTTACCAGTTCACAAGGATAACCAACGTTCCAGCACCTCCCCCTCTTCTCCATCCTCATTTCCTTCTTCACTCCCAAAGGTATGTTGTATTTCATTGGAAAGTGCTTAGAGACCTACAGTAATATTCACTATATAAATAATAAATGGAAGGCAATAGAATTGGAATAGTCCTGGACCCGTAACTTTGGCTTACATCCCAAAACAGATTTAGAAATGCAAAAGCTGCTGCTTTGACAGGGTGGTTTTCCCCCCTTCTTCCTTCTCTAAAACTCATTTCATTTACTTACTGGGATTTTTTTGTGCCTGTTTGGAGCTTAATAGAAGTCCACAGCCTTCTGTCTCCATTGTTCTCCCTTTCTGCGTTCACTGTGGAACGTAACTGTATATGAAATATGATGAGTGAAGGCAGAGGAAGGGAATAAGCATGGGGTACTATAGCATAGGATTAAACCAACAATTCTTTGCTTACTTTGTGCCAGGTATTGTGCTAGGGTGACTGACGTAGAAATACAAAGAACTTTGGGGCACAGTTCTGTTTCCAAAGGATGGGGCTTCTGCAAACTGATCCTCGCTGGAAGGTAGTAGTAGCGGCACACAAGAAGTTCATTTCCATTGGGGAGATCAAATTGGAAAGCTTTCCTACTTAGGTTTCAGACGGGATTTTGGAGCTGTGGAGAACAAGAATTGGAAGGGGGGAAAAGAATGATTCAAGGTACAGAAACAGGAAAGCAATAGGTAGGTGTGAGGATTCGTGGCTGGTGAGGTAACAAAGATTGGGCCCAGATAAAAGAGAAAAGAGAGAAAGGAATTTATATTAAGGAAAGCTTTCATTCTGTGCTGGGCCCTTTCAAATGAATTCTCAGCTAGTCTTCTAAACAGCCTTGTAAACCTGATAAGCACAGATAAGCAAATTGCAAGGTTTTGTTTTTTATTTAGCACATGGGTGCTCTCATGGGCAGCCTGGGCACTACCTTGGGAAATGTGGTTTCATGTATACTTTCTATTTCCTCAGATTAAAAACTTGGATTTGGAATTTATATGTGGACAATTGGACAATTGGAGCTAGGGAAAGATTTTTTTCAGTAAGGGAGAAACACATTCAAGTCAGAAAGGAAAGAATCATCTTTAAAACACGCAGTTTGTATGGAAACCCAAGAGCCTCTTGCAAGGGGTCCAGATGGGGCAAACCAGGAACAGCGATTTTCATTTACTGACTGCCCTTTCAATATATCTGATACCTGAGAATCTGATATAAGGTCTTAGGTCATTCTCTAACAATCTGCTGTTAAGATGAGTTTTTTAAAAAGTGTATTTTCTGCATTAGTTGAGATGATTTTCCCCCCTATATTTGGTTCCCAGATGATTAATTACATCAAAGACAACTATTCCATACTTAGTGCAAATTAAAATCACAAGGGCTGGGGGTGTAGCTCAGTGGTTTAGCATGTGTTTAGCATGTACAAGGCCCTGGGTTCAATTCCAAATAAATAAAATAAAATCACTGAAACATTCAGAATTTGAGCCCTCAGGCACAACTCATAGAGAATCTGAAGAATTGGAAAAGTAATTTGATCAATAATTTCAATAGTTGATTTTTGGAAATTTAGATTAGGACACTACTTTAATTGGAGAAAACTATGTGCCCCAATATATTCATTATCTCATTATGCGGTAATTCAAAATGCACCAGAATGGCCCATTCATTTATGAAATAGTGTTAATTTATTAAAATGAATATTATCAGCACCATGTCAGAATATGGAAATATTTATGATGTAATGATTTATGAAAAAAGGAGAGTAAACAATTATAATAGTTAAAAATCAGCATATGCATTAGTAACTATAGGAGAGTAAAGTGGAAAATGACAATTGTATTGGTTGGACTTTTTTTAATTTAAATTAAACTTTAACTGACACATAAAAATGTAGAAATTGTACATATTAATAGAATAACGATATTTTGATACATGTGTACGTTGCATGTTTAAATCAGGGTAAGCATTTATCTCCTCAAATATTTGTCATTTCCTTTTTTGGGGGGGCTACCAGGAATTGAACTGAGGGGCACTTGCCCACTGAGCTACATTTTTTGTGTGTTTTATTTAGAGACAGGGTTCACTGAGCTGCTTAGCACCTCACTTTTGCTGAGGCTGGCTTTGAATTCGTAATTCTCCTGTCTCAGACTCCTGAGCTGCTGGGATTACAGGCATGTGCCACTACCCCTGCTTAATATTTGTCATTTCTTTATGACAGAAACTTTAAGATTCCTTTCTTCTAGCTTTTTGATGTGTGCAATTTGTTATTGTTATCTATATTCTCTCTCCTGTGCAAGAGTGCCTGAGAGCTTCTTGTTTTTGTTTTTTGGTAGTGGGGATTGAACCAAGGCTGCTTAACCACTGAGCCACATCCCAGCCATTTTTATATTTTATTTAGAAACAGTGTCTTGCTAAGTTGCTTAGCACCTTACTAAATTGCTGAAGCTGGCTTTGAACTCACAATCCTCCTACCTCAGCTTCCCAAACCATTGAGATTACAAGAGGATGCCACTGTGCAGCTCTTGTTTCTATATAACTTAATGCTTTTTTTTTCTTTAATTCTTATTAATGTGTTCTGGACACTTTCTAGTGGGATTATTTTCTAAATGCCATGGTTGCAGGCAGAAGTAAATAGGAACAGAACAGAACAGGAACAGAAACCCATTACTAAGAGCAATACTAGACAACATAACTGATGGTTTTATGCTAAGTTACTAGCAAAACAATACAGTTTTTTCCTTTGCTCTATTTTACCCTTGATCATGGAGTATTCATACTGTTAAACCAGAAGTATTTGATATTGAATAAAGGGAAGATGTGGAATTTCTTTACTCCTTTTTAAAAACATAAATCACCACCAGGTGTGGTGGTGCATGCCTGTAATCCCAGAGGCTCAGGAGACTGAGACAGGAGGATGGAGTTCAAAGCCAGCACAGCAAAAGTGAGGTGCTAAGCAACTCAATGAGACCCTGTCTCTAAATAAGATACAAAATAGGGCTGGGAATGTGGCTCAGTGGCCAAGTGCTCCTGGGTTTAGTCCCTGGAGCACCCACCCCCACCAAAAAAAAAAAAATATATATATATATACACACACACACACACACACACACACACACACACATACATATATATGTCATATTTATAATAAAGAAAACATTTGCTTTATGTATTTTTTTTTGATTATGTATGTATGTCTTCATCTGTCTGAATAGGTTTAAGAGCAGCTCTACCTAAAAGCAAAGAAATGGATAAGAATGTTAAGGTCTCTTTTGGTTTTATAATCTATGACTATGGTTCTAGAAATGCACAACTATTACAGTATAAAGAAAATAAACCACTACAAAGAAAATAATGGAAACATGGTAAAGTGGTGTATTTTTGTTAAAAGCATAATTATAATATAGAGAACAATATGCCTTTTTTATTTTAACTGGCACATTTATAAAAATGCAACAATACAGGAATGACTGAAATAATAACTTGAATAATATTTTACAAAGCACTTTCATACCCATTATCTTTACAGTTTTACATAAAGTAAAATACTGATCCACAAATTGCTGATAATACCCTTAATTTGCCTTCCCACTTTAATTGGAGGATAATCATTACAACAAAAATATAGTAGCAAAAAAAGTCTAAGTGCAAATGCCTTTGTGATAGGTACTTTGCAAAATAATATATCTTGAACATAGATACAGTCTGAGTTTATGCTCTAAAATGGAAGGTATACATGTAGACGTAAAGCACAGCTTGATAAAATGGAAAAAGAAAAAAAGACAATAGCATGAATTGAAGTTTGTTGCCAGTAGATGCATGTGAGACACAGATACAATACAAGGTGACAGACAGGTCCCTGTGTAGTAGAAGCCTATCAAAGCCTATCAAAGTCTACTGTTGGTCACAAATGAAAGAAAGCCAAGTTTGCTGAGGTTCCATATCCTAAATATGTGTATGTGAATCTAGGAGTGATAAAATACAGAGTCAAATAACTTTCTACTATAGACAAATATAGACTTTGATAGGAGTTGATTTTAAAAAGTCAATGAGTTTTGCAAAACCCCATCCATGGGGTATTGGGAGGGAGAAAATGTTGAGCAGGGAGGAGAGACCATCACAGGATTAGTTGTTAAGACATGGCAAACTGGCTCCTAAAAGATGGGACAAGGGAATTTGTGTATCACGCACCTGTAATCCCAGTGACTTAGGAGGCTGAGGCAGGAGAATTACAAGTTTGAGACTAGCCTTGACAATTTAGCATAACATTCAGCAACTTAGCAAGACCCTGTCTCAAGACAAAAATTTAAAAAAACTCAGGGTGTCACTCAGTGGTAAAGTGCCCCTGGGTTCAGTTTCCTGGTACCAAAAAATAAATAAACAAAAATATTAAAACACAAGTGCACACACACTAGATAGGGCAAGGGGCTACAGTAGTATAGTCTCTCCCTGTGACAGCCGTGTAGAAGCTGAGGGAACTGTGCTCAGCTCTAGGAGCTGACCCTAGAGATTTTGGGGGGTAAGAGAGGCACAGTGGCTAGGCATGAAAGCCATGTTGAAGCAGAGCTAAGGTGAAGCAGCAGGGGTCCCATGAGGTGAATCCTGCCCTGGGCAGGATGTTCAGACTTTAGGCAAGCCTAACTGTGGACCACAAGGCACCAGCCATTAAGGGGAGGGGGCAAACTAATTTCCTGTAGGAATCTAATATATTTTGAAGTTTCCAAAACAGTGACCAAAACAGATTTCCAGTATTATCAGGCAGGTCCGATTAAGAAAATGAACTCAGGAGTGAAAGACTAGCAGGTCGCCAATTCAGAGACCTAAGGAGGAGAGGAGGAACGCGACTCCCTAGTCAGTCTGAAGTTAACACTGAGCTCTAGATGGGGATCTTTGGACTTGCTGCCAACGTCAGGAACTAAAGGAGAGCTAAATCCAGAGTGATGTCCATGGCCCCAGCTGCTTTGGTGGATCCACCACTATCATTGGAGCCAGAACCAGAAGCCTGAAAGTTAGAAATGGAGAGCAAACAGGAATAACCATATTCTCCCAGACATTGGACGTCGGTCAGTGCTGTAGTTGGATATGAAATGTTCCCCTCCAAAAAACATGTTTTAAAGACTTGTTCCCCAGAGCGGTACTATAGGGAGGTAGTGGAACCTTTAAGAGGAGGGGTCTAGGGGGAAGTCTTGTGTCTTTGGAAGGTACCTTTGAAGAGGATTGTGGGATGGTGGTCTCTTTCTCTCTGTCTTTGGCTCTCTGGCTGCTATGCAATTAGCAGCTTTTGCCACACACGTTCTGCCCTGACATAATGTTTCACCATGAGCCCCAAAGCAACAGGGCAAATAGACCATGGACTGAAATCTCTGAAAGTATTATTCAAATTTATTATTTCAAATTAATAATAGACCTTTCTCCTTTTCAAATGTATTATCCCAGGTATTTGTTAATGTAATGGAAAACTGACTGACATCGTCAGCCACAATGGTGGATTGAACAAGGGATAGTAGGCAAAGATAGTGTAGCCCAGAAAGCTAAAGCATCTTTTGTGGAAGAGACGGTTAACACTTAAAATTTTTAGGGACTTTGTTGCAGGCAGAAGAAAGATGAAGACCACAGTGTTATCCTGGGATTTGGTCCTGTGCAAAGTGAACCAAGAAATTCCCCTTCATAGAATAGGATTAAGCATATGTTACATCTGAATACTGACTATGGTGGACAAGTTGGAGGGAAAGAAATATTGAAAACAACCACAAAAAAGCATGGTACCCTGAAGTTGGGCCTCTGCTGGGAGAATCTCAGCACCCCCACCTCACATGCCCTCAACTGTGAGAGCTGGACCCGGACTGTATTTTCCTTCCCTCTCTCCATCATAACCCCCAGGCCCAGAGTCCAGAGGCCTCAGCCCTTCTTCCAGAGCGCACAGACACTTGCCTCATCCTGAAACCAGGGACGCTGCTGGCCTTTGGTTGCATCCTGGTGTATTGGTCAATTTTTGTCACTGTGATCAAGATATCTGATAAGAAGGGAAATATTTTAGAGGAAGAAAAGGTTATTTTGTTCCATGGTCTTCAAAGTTCAGTCGATGATTGGCCAATTCCATTGTTCTAGGCCTGAAGTGAGGCAGAACATCATGGAAGAAGAGCATGGTAGAGGAAAGCTTCTCAGATCATCCAGGAAACAGAAAGAGAGAAGAAGGGACTAGATATAGTCCAGGCCAAAACCCACCTTCCTTCAGTTACCACCCACTAGTCCATTTAAATAATTAATCCAGCAAATGGATTAATCCACTGATGAAGTTACAGCTCTCATAATCTAATCTTTCCTCCGCTGATCATTTCTATATTATCTAACAAATGAGCTCTTTGGGTACATTTTTAGATCCAAATCAAAACACCTGGGAGCCAGCTTTATGGTGAGCAGGGAAAGATGTGGTAAAAGATCCTCCATTTGTCCCTTTAACTAAAGTAATGGTTTACTGTGTCAGTTCTATCATTTCAAGCAAAAACCTTGAAATGATAGAACTGACACAGCAGGAACACCATGGAAACTGAGGGCATTGCTCTGGGAAAATTGCAAATGTCTTATCCTTGATGGGACAGGACGACCTTGTCAAGTGATGGAGTCGATATTGGTGGTAGAGAGGTTGGCAGTGACCACAGAAACCAGAGCAGCCCTTGTCAGCCAGAGCAGCAGGTATGTGCAGAGAGATGTGAACCTCAGTGAAACAGAACTGGCTGCCAAGAAGAAACAGGTCTAGCCTGGCATAGTGTCATATGCCTGTAATCCCAGTGATTTGAGAGGCTGAGGCAAGAGGATCACAATTAGAGCACAGCCTCAACAATTTAGTGTCACCCTGTTTCAAAATTAAAAAAATAAAAAGATCTGGGGGTGCCACTCAGTGCCAAAACACCCCCAGATTGAATTTCCAGCACTCCCTTACATGCACACACAAAGAGAGAGAAAGAAAGACAGGTCTACCTAGAGACCCTGCCAGAGGAGAGAAGGAGGCTGGTGAGTCCACTGTGAGAAGCTAAATCAGAGTCCATTTTCACTATCTTTAAAGCATCTTAATATGATGCTTAACAATGGAGATACATTCTGAGAAATGCATCATTCACTGATTTTGTCATTGGGTGAACATCTTAGAATGTACTTGGGCAAACCTAGATGACATATCCTACTAGATACCTAGGCAAAATGGTCTAGTATATTTTAATGTATTTATTTATTTTTACTTTTTGTTGTTGTTGTTAAAGACTAAGACATCCTAAGCTTATCCAGGATCAGAATCCTCAATAATATCATCTTCCAACCCTACATCCTGTCCTCTGGAAGATCTTCAGGGCCAGTCACCTGCATGTAGCTGTCATTTACCACGATAGCAATGCTTTCCTCTGGAAGATCTCCTGAAGGATCTGCCTGAGGCTATTTTACAGCAACTTTTTTTTTTTTCCTAATAAGAGGGACAATAAATACAAAAAACAGAAACAGTCATTTATCATCATCCTCAAGAGTCATATATTATACATAATTGTATGTACTCTAATTTCACATGACTGGTAGCACAGTAGGTTTGTTTATACCAGCATCACCACAAACATGCAAGTAATGCATTGTGCTAGGACATTATGACACACCTATGATGTCACTAGACTATAGGAATTTTTCAGCTCGATTATAATCTTGTGGGATCATTGTATGTGCAGTTCACCATTGATGGAAAAAATATTATGCATCACATGATCAGTTCTCTCTCCCTCATTCTCTCTGGTACTGGAGATTGAACTCAGGGTTTTGTGTATGCTAAGCAAATGCTCTGCCTCTGAGTTATATCCCCCCTCCCCACTGTCCCCTGCGAAACTGCGATAGCCCAGAAATAAAGGTTTGCATGGGTTTCTACCTAAGAAAATCGGCCCTAGATCCCATAGTAATTGCTTTAGTATTTGTTCTTTATTATTAATATGAAGATTTGTTTTAAAAACCTACTATATGCTAATCATTATGATAGGATAAGGTATTTACATATGTGTAAAACAATGTAACTATCCCCCTTTGTTGGCAAAGGAATGGATCTTAGAAAGATTGACTGTGATCTGTCTGGAACCCAGATCTAGTGCCTAATTTCCAAACCCCAGTTTCCCCCAAGTTCCTGCTCTTTTTTTTTTTTTTCCTTTTTTTTTTTCTCGATTTACCCTGTAAAGTGTGGCATCTCAGCTCCTTGCTGCTTCATTCCTCTTGACTAGTCTTGAAAACTACTTGTGACCCCTGTCTATGCTATTGCTCCATTTGTCTTTAGTTCATTCAGGCCGGTTGCATTTTAAAACGGTCCATCCCCCCGAAAACAGTTGATAAAAATGTATCAAGGCATTATTACCATTTGGTTTAAGTTTAGCTCTATCTATGACTCAACCCCACAAATATAATTACAGAATAAGAAGTAAGGGTAGCTTTGCAATGCAAAGCTCCCATGCTTTTGTGTTAGAGACCAACAACAACAACGAAAAAAAAAAAAAAAGAGCAAAAATAGGAGGTTTACAAGATGTAATGAAAGCTTCACTGGCTCAGGAGGTTATTTGGCTTCACTGTGTTCTAAAAATAAATAGAGAGGGTGGTATTTTCCGTGTGTGTGTGTGTGTGTGTGTGTGTGTGTGTTTAATTGAAGTTTATTCCTCAAGCTTTAGTTTCCAGTGGCTTATTTAGGTACTTACAGGGGTAATGTCAAAAGAGTGTTAACTTTGATAACTATGTATTATTAATGAGTTGATGAATAAGTAATGAATAGCAAGATGAACAATGAATGTTTTTGAATCAACAAAATTGGCTTGAGTAGCAGTTTAGAATGATTGATGCTGTGGGGGGCGGGTCACTGATTTGCATTCTTCTTATTTTATGGGAGCAAAATAATCATGTGGAACCAGAAAACTGTATTAGATTATTTAAAAGTACTTCAAAAGAATCGTCAGTAAAATATTTCTAAAAAGAAACTTATATGGAAACAAAAGCCATTTTTTAGTATCTTCATTGCAGTTCTCTCTCAATGTCCATTTTAGCATTTAAAAGAAATGTCTCCATTTCTTCCACCTTATCTGGTTTAGGAAACTAGCAAGCCAAGAAGGGCTAGAAAAATTACTAAGGGAATTCACTTATCCAATATCGGTAATTTTCTTGGAATTCTTCATTGTTTCTTGTTTGAAAGAAATACAAATGCATATGTTTGTCTTCTTACTTTTACTTAAAAAATAGTGACTGACAAGATTGTATAAAAATTATCAGTCACTTTTCATGCTAATGTTTCCCTAACATATATAATATTTATAGTTTCTCTCACATTTTGAAATTTATGAAAGCTACATAAAGTATATATATGCACACACTATATATGTGTGTATATATCTATATCTATATATATCCTTTTCATTACAATGCCTTAGTCTAATTCCATTGAGATTAGTCTGTTTCACCTGTGAAGTTATATAGATTTTTCAAATCAAGTTTCACATATGGAAAGGATACACATGTGTATTGAGGTGATAAAAGTAAGCATTGATTAGCTCTCAAATCACATTAATGTAACACAACCTTGGAATTTCTATTTGGTTCCATACCTTTGCATCAATAATGCATGCAGTTATTTGCAAAGAGAATTTCACATTCCCGGGCAGAGCAGTGCTGCGGAAGAGTCATTTGGTCAGGGGACCTTTTACAATGTTTCACATCACACCTATTCACATGAACTTATATAAATTTTCCCTTTTATTCTGGAAGGCCCCTGAGCAAATATCTTATTAGATTCTCTCTGAGCAGATTTTCTTTTTTCCTTTTTTTGTGATTCTGGGGACTGAACTCAGGGCCTCATCTCATGCTAGGCAAGCATTCTACCACTGATCTATACTCCCAGCCCTCAGATTTTATGTTAGAATTCACAGTTAATTTTTTTTTTAATACTAGGGATTGAACCCAAGGGTACTTTACCACTGAGCTAAGTCCCCAGCCCTTTTTCCATATTTTTATTTTGAGACAGGGTCTCATTCAGTTGCTGAAGCTGGACTCAAACTTGCAATCCTTTGCTGCAGTCTTGTGCTGGGATTACAGGTGTGCACCACTGTGCCCAGCTCACAGCTGATTTTGAGTATTTGACAAGGAATAGAGATCTACCAGCAGCACCTGTTTTGGAGAGAAGGGGTGGAATGGAATCTATTCTTTATCTTCTAAGTAAGTGTCCTGAATATCTCTAAACAAGTTCTTAAAAAACATAAACTTTATAACATGAGGAAGAATATATTTTTTAAATTCTTCTTTGTTTTGTTTTGAATTTTTTTTTCTTGGTACTGAGAATTGAACTCAACCCCTGAGCCTTAGCCTCAGCCCTATTTTATTTAAAGATAGGGTCTCACTGAGTTGCTTAGCGCTTTGCTTTTCACTGAGGCTGGCTTTGAACTTGCAATTCTTCTGCCTCAGTCTCCTGAGCCACTGGGATTATAGGTGTGCGCCACCAAGGCCAACTCATTATTGTTTTATAGTAAAGTAAAACTGAGATTTTTCAAATCATTTATTTACCTAACTGGTTTTTTAAAAAGCTATTTTTCTCCATACCACATAAGCTTTATAACAGTTGAGAGTATTTGTAATTTAAAGGCTAACTATAGTTGCTTTCCTTCTTCTTTTGACCTGGTTGGAAGTAAAATTATGACATATCAATATGTACTTGGAAATAATGTAACTTCAAAGGGAATCTGCATCTTATATTCATTATAATTCAATAGGTTTTCAATGAAAACTTATCAAAGATATTAAAAAATAGAACAATTAGTTTATTATTAAAACACTGTGAAACATAGAAATCCCACTGGGAAAATTGGTTTGTACTGCCTTCTGTGAGTTTCATCAGATGGTGAAAAATCATTTCAGAAAAAGATTTCTTGAAAATACTGGATTTAGGGAGTGTAGCATGGTGGTGGACCACTTGCCCAGTACATGCAGGGTTCAATTCCCAACTCTTCCAAAAAAAAAAAAAAAAATCAACAGCAACAACCAAACACAACCAAAAAAAAAAAAAACACACAGAACTTTAAAATAAAGTTGATCTCAACATTTGTTGAAGGAATGAATCATTGCTTCTTTAGTGGAAAAGAAATGCTATGTCTAAATAAACAAGGTGCAAACAACACCTGTACATAGGTTATATATCACTTGTGTAATCAGAATACCATTGACTTATGTCACTCATGTAATAATGAATTGTCCCCAGATCAATCTTTATGTTGCTACTTCTAGATTTCACCACATCCTCTGCTTCCCACAATCTAAAACCAACATCCTGCCTGCTTTTTCCAAACCTGAAACTCTCTTTTTTCCTGTCTCCATATTTTCTGGCAAATTTTTCTCAGTTTCTAACTTCTACCTAATGAGTATACTTAGAATAACTCCTAATACCAGTCTGATAGGTTTCTAGGACAATTGTATTGGCATGGTTAAAAATGAGATCAAGGGGTCTGGTGTTGTGGTTCAGCAGTAGAGCACACTCGCCTAGCATGTGCGGGACCCTGGGTTTGATCCTCAGCACCACATAAAAATAAATAAAGGTATTGTGTCCAACTACAACATATATATATATATATATATATATATATATATTTTTTTTTTTTTTTTTTTTTTTTTTTAATGAGACCAGAGGCTGGGGTTGTGGCTCAATGGTAGAGCACTCGCCTAGCATATGTGAGGCCTTGGGTTCGAGCCTCAGCACCACATAAAAAAATAAATAAATAAAATAAAGGTATTGTGTCCAACTACAACTAAAAAATTTTTTTAAATGAGACCAGATGGCCAGAAATGGTGGCACATGCCTGAAATCTCAGTGACTCCGGAGGCTGAAGCAGGAGAATCATAAGCTCAAAACCATTCTCAACAATTTAGCAAGGCTCTAAGTGTGAGAACTTGTCTTAAAACAAAAATAAATAAATAAAAAGGCAGAGGATGTGGCTCAGTGGTTAAGTGTCCCTAGGTTCAATCCATGGTACGGAGGGTGGGGGGCTTGGATCAGATGGTTGGATGTGGTGGCACACACCCGTAATCCCAGTGACTCAGGAGGCTGAGGCAAGAATATCACAAATTCAAAGTAAACCTCAGTAACTTAAGAAGATTCTAAGAAATTTATTGAGACCCTGTCTAAAAATAAAAAGTAAATTAAAAGGGCTATGGACATAGCTCAGTGGTTAAGCACCCCTGGGTTCCATCCCTAGTATTCCCCTGACAAAATGAGACCAGATTATTAAACAATCAAAAATTACTAAATAATTTCCCAAATGAACCATTAGATAAACACTTTAAGTTTTTATTACTACATGTTTAGGATAACTCTGTCCCTCATAACTCTGAGAGTTATGCAGGTTATATGCAACAAGTGACTATAAATCTTTTATTCCACCTCTATATGTTTTGTTCCTCTTCTCAGAACAAGATAGTTGCCATGGAAACAATGACAATGACTATATTCAGCTAGGAATATTTGCTGTTATATGAGCCACATGTTATGTACAGCTTTTTCCTTCCTTCAAAATAAGAGAGACAAGGGCTGGGATTATAGCTCAGTAGTAGAGTGCTTGCCTAGTATGTGTTGGGCACTGGGTTTGATCCTCAGAACCACATAAATATAAATAAATAGAACCAAAGTATTGTGTTCATCTACAACTAAAATTTTTTTTAAATGAGAGAGATAATCTGAAGACTAACATTCTTAAAATATTATTTTATACTTGCATTAATTCTCAGGGTCATATATTGAGATTTTTCCATAGATGTCATATGTTATTATCTCCAACTTATAGACAAAGAAACTGAGGCTATAAGATGTTAAATTACTTTCTAAGAATCACTTCTGTGATTTGAGTATAGTTTAAGTGTGTCCTCCAAGTGTTCATGTGTTGAAAGTTTTTGTTTGTTTTGAGATAAATGTCTCTCTACGCTGCCCAGGCCAGTCTCACACTATTGGTCTCAAATGATCCTAGCCTCCAGAGTAGCTGGGACTACAGTTGCATGCCATCACACTCATTTGTGTGTTGAAATTTAATTCCCATTGTACAATATTAAGAGGTAGAACCTTAATCTGACTATAGTGGTTCAATGTGAGACATTTGGGAGCTAATTAGGATTAGATAAGTTGTTGAGAGCCACAGCCGAAGGGGCTCCAGCAAACTTTCAGACTGCCAGCTGATGATTGGCTCACAGGTGCTGATAACGCCAAGGTCACGGGTTCGATCCCCGTACGGGCCACCAAATGCCGCAGTCTGGCTGGGCACAATTCAGGAGCCACTTGTCAAAAGAAACTAACGTTATTTTTAGAACCACACAAGATAAACAAAACAGCTCCTCAGGAAAAAACCCTCAGAGCCCAACTGCCACCACTGGCTTCCCACAAGCCACACTCCCCAACCACCTCTTCCTCCCACAATCCTCCTGCTCTTGAGGCCGATTGGCTGGGTCGCATGGGCGGAGCCAAAAAAGTCCCCCAATGAGCAGCTCCGTGGCCTGAAAGGGCAGGGAAACAGCCCAATGAGCATCACCGCAGAGGAGCCAATCAGCTAGATGTTGCTGGGGCCGCTGTGAGCCAATCATCAGCTGGCAGTCTGAAAGTTTGCTGGAGCCCCTTCGGCTGTGGCTCTCAACAATAAGTTATGAGAGTAGCACACCCATGATTGAATCCTGGTAGCTTTATAAGGAAAGAAACTGGAAGAGAAAGCTACACAATGGTGCTCACTGGATCTTGCCATATAACCCAGGACATTGCCAGCAAGAAGGCCAACACTAAATATGGCCTCTTGGATCTCCAAAACCTTAAGCCAGAATAAATAAGATTCTTTTCTTTAAAACGTATTCAGTCTGTTGTTTCAGTTATTAGCAGCAGAAAACTGAACTAATAAAGTCACTAATACTGGTATTCAAATTGACCAAGTCTGACATCACAATCTTCTCTATCTATGGCCTCCAGTCATTAGTCACTCTACATGTATCTTTACTTCCTTCATTGTCCACTTCTTTCTCAATTTTCCTAAATAGCTTCCACTTTATGGTTCCAAAGAATTGTCTGATTCAAAATTCTAAAATTATTTCAGCAAAGTTTAAATTTTTGAAGACCTCCAAAATCCCATTATATTTTACATCAATTTTAATTCCCAAAAATATGATATATAACTTGAGAAAAATTTTTCATAAAACATCTATAAATGTTAGACAACTGCTGTATACTTGATTTATAAGCAAGGTCTGCAGAAAACAAAAATACAGAATAATGAATAGGAATTGTGGGTGCAAAGAGTTGCTGGAACAAGAAGGGAAATGTGTTTTCCTATATCTGGGGGTGTGGATTTAAATTTCCCCATGATATGAGGCCTTGGGCCTTGTGATTCTACAAGACAAATAACTAAAATTAATACCTCTACGTGAATACAGGATCTTCAAAAGGCAGTGTCCTTATTAGAAGTATAGACTTGATTTTTAAACAAAGAGACCCAAAAGTTTTGTAAGGATAGTTGTAAGTTAGATTTTTTTTTTTCCTGTCAACACTTTCTCCAAGTGTTATTCCCACTAACACTTGGAGTCAATAAATAAATTTTTCAGCTTGGACCCTGAGTGAAAACAAATAGTCTTCCCTAAGAATTTATAACCTTATACCAGCTCTTATGCTGGTTTAGGATTTGACTATATACCAGGGGTGGCAACATTTTCTCTAATGAGGCAGACAGTAAGTCCTGTCAGCTTTGTGGGCCAGTCTCTGTTGCAACTGCTCAGTGCTGTCATTGTAGGGTGACAGATGCCTTAGAAAGATGTAAACAAATGGGCATGTTTATGTTTCAATAAAACTTTATTTACAGTGGGGGCAAAGTGCTTGCCTCACATGCACAAGGCCCTGTGTTCAATCCCCAGCACCACCAAAAACAAAAACAAAACAAAACTTTATTTGCAAAAATAGGGGGTAGTTTGTCAGTTCACACTAACTACATGAACTGGGGGCCCACGAGGAGAACTATAAATATAAAAACTTGTCCTATTCAATGATAAGAGTAGAGTTCCTGGATGAAGGAAATACAACCCTGTTCTGGAGGAACATTGTTAGCTATGGATGTGAAGAGTTCCCTTGCTTAAAATGAACACATGTCCTTGATATAAAACATACCAGCTAACATTCTACTATGCCCAAGAGCCAGCAGACATGATAGGAGGGTTAGGGTTTCCAAGATCTTCAGATAATAAAACTATTAGACAGAGCCTATAGAATAAATATAAATGTGATTAAGGGCATTGAAGAAAGACTCTAAATTATGGGGAAAAGAATGAGTCAATGAAAAAACAATGTAACTTTGGAAGAAATCAAATAGAACTTCTGTACATAGAAAATAATAGTAACTGAAATTAAATATTGATAGAAGAGTTAAACATCAGAAGAGAGATTTGTTAAATTGGAAGTTAGTTCTGAGGAAACTACCCATAATATAAGTTAGAAAGATGAAGAGATAAAAAACATAAATGGTTGGGGCTGGGTTGTGACTCAGTGGCAGAGCACTTGCCTAGCATGTGTGAGGCACTGGGTTAGATCCTCAGCACCATGTATAAATAAATAAATAAAATAAAGGTATTGTGTCCATCTATAACTAAAAAATATTTAAAAGAAGAAAAATATAAATGGCTAATTGGAAATGGAGAAAAAAGAAAAGATCTAACTTACAACTATCCTTACAAAACTTTTGGGTCTCTTTGTTTAAAAATCAAGAAAATGGGAAGAATGCAATATTTTAAAAGATAATAGCTGAAAAGGTTTAGAATTGCTTAAAGTCAAAATCCTCAAATTCATGATTCTCAGTGAGCCCTGTGCAGGATAAATAAAAATACATTTTAGTAAGATTTCGGAACTAAGACAAAGAGATGGTTTTAAAGTAATTGGTGAAAAAGATATTACCTACAAAAGAATAATAATTGGAATGACACCAGACTTCTGAATTATAACAATAGAAGCCAAAGACAATGGAATAATAATTTCAAAGTAGTAAGAGAAACTATATGTCAGAATTCTGTATCATGTTGAACAACAATTTGAGGGTGAGAAAATAATTTTTTTTCAGATCATTTCATACTATGGATCATTTTATCCTTCTTAAAGCTCTCCCTTTTCCTTTCTACATCTCTGAAAATCCACTTCTTCATAATTATAATTCTGTTATTTTCCTCCTAATTGTGAACATTCCAAGGAAACTTATTCTTGGCTCTCTGCTCTTCTTCATTGTTTTCAATTCTTTGTGACTTGCTGATCTGTGTTTCTTTTGCCTTTATCTCACTAAAAATTCAGTCCTGGATCATGAGGCAACAGGAAATGTCCAGTTGATTGTATGGCTAAAAAGTGTTTAAAGTAACATTCATTAATTTCCTTATGTCTCCTTGCTGCTACACTGGCTGACTTAGGTATCTTTTCCAATCTCTCATGTGTGTTTTTGCAATATTTTTTGTAGTGCTGGGGATTGAACCCAGGAATCTTGTGTACTATGGGCAAGCTCTGCTACTGAGTCATACCCCCAGCCCTCCAATGCTCCTGTGTTCAATTCCATCATTATATATAGTTACCTAAAATTAAAACTTTGAGTTATTTCCCCCTTTTTCCTCAATTCCTATATCTAAACTGTTACTACAGCTTATTAAATTTAGTCAAATTTTTAAAATTTACTTTTGTTATAACTTCATTTAATCTAGGTATTTTTTCTCTGTATTCCTAAACAGCTCAACTACCTTCTCATTAATCTCCATTATTCTGTTGTCCTCCTCTGATCCAGTCTTAAGACTGTTGCCAGTTTGCTAACATAACATGCTCTTCTTCGTATTCACTTCCCTTGGCTTTTATTTTTCTTAGGTAAAGTCCAGCTTTATCTCATTGGTGTTGAAAGGCCCCTATATTCTGTGCTTGTAATGTTTGCTCATGGATGAGGCAGTTTATCAACCCAGTTTTATTTGTTCTAATGTTTCTTGTTGGAAGTTATCACCTGTCTGGTAACTTTTGGCTTCTTTCACTTTTTTTCCATCCTTGGGTACTGGGGATTGAATCCAGGGGTGCTTTACTGCTGAGTTATATTCCCAGGCCTTTGTATTTTATTTTGAATCATGGTTTCAGTAAGATAGCCTTGAACTTGGGATCCTTCTGCCTCACACTCCCAAGTTGCTGGGACTACAGCTATGTGCCGCTGTACCTGGCCAGCTTCTTAAACTTTTTGAGGAAAGCTTCCAGAGCTCTGATAAATTCCTGCTGTCTTACATCTTTTATTATAACTCTAGGCATGGTACAGCTTCCATGCTGGGAGCCAGGGAACAGGGGTGTGTGTATAGTTTGAACCCACTTTATTAATGTCAGAGCTCTCCAGCATTCCCCTTATCTACCTCCCATATCTTAGTCTAGATCATTCTGCTTGTCTTCCTCACCACATTTTTTGGTTTCATGTCTTGTCTCTCATTACCACAGAACCTAGTTTTGCATTTAACAAAGGGATTTAAAGAATAAAGGCTTTATAGGAACTCTGTGCATGTGTGTACATCACCTTAACTAAGTGCAAAACCTGAACTTTCAAGATGCTTTAGTATAAAGGATTTCTGAAAAGTTGGCTGCCTAAAAGAAGGGAAAGTGGAGACTTTGTGGCCTCTCAAAGCACAATAGAGTTTATCTTTATTCCTCTATTGTTCTGAGTTTAGTGTCTCAAGTTCCTAACTAGATTAAATGTCCTTGAAGATTTTCTTTTAAAATGTCTTTCATCATTTTTACATCTTTTCCCCCTTTCTCTGTATGGAATTTCAAATATATAGTAGGTATTCAATAAATTCTGGTTAGTTCATAAATAACTGGGCAGCGTGTTCTAGTATTCTAGCATACCTCAGTGAATCTTCCACTTGAGCTGAGTTGCATCCTTTAGAAAGCTGCCTTTTTAGAGCTAATAATGGTACATCTCTAAGCAGACCTCTCATCTCCTGCATCACCTCCAACCTTGCTCCCTCCTAAAATGCATTTCCTGCTAATAAAAAATTAAATCCTAGCTCCGGCTTCTTTCACTTTCTCTAGAAATGCTTTTGAAATTATGCAAAGGTCGGGGTCTTTAGGAAGTATGGATTTATGTTTTTATTTTCTTTTAAACATTAATGCACTTGATGAAATATCAGCATTTTTCTCATACCTTTTGGAAACTTTTTTTTATCAGGATAAAGATAATATATATGTGTATATTTACTTTTTTAGTAGTGTTTTTTTTTTCCCCCAATTCCTTAAGATGAAGACATCTGAGACATTTACTGCAAGGTAGAGTTTTTGTTTTGTTTGTATTTGTATTTTGTTTGTATTGTATTGTCCCTGGAGATTGAACCCAGGGACACTCTACCATTCAGCTACATCTCCGGTACTTTTAAAAAATTATTTTGGGATAGGATCTGGCTAACTTGCTGAATCTGGCCTTGAACTTACAATCTTCCTGCATGAGCCTCTGAGTGGCTAGAATAACAGACATGTGCCACCACACCTGGCTCAAAGTAAAGCATTTTTGACTAGCCATTTATATGTTGTCTCCATCCTGTTAGACTTAGACATGACAAGAATGGCACCTGTCTCTTAAAGTCTACTGGAAAATGTGGAACTTTAAAATCAAGGATTGTGTATTTGCAGAGAATTCAGTATGTAATATTCTAAGCACATTATTCTAAAAGAAAGCAGTAATTGGTAACCCCCCACCCCAAAGCACCAGCCAGGAGGTGGAACAGTGTGTGTGTGTGCGCGTGTGCATGTGTGTGTGTGTGTGTGTGTGACAACAACTAATCATAACAGAAAGACTCAGATGGGGAAAAGGACAGATGGTTCTTATTACACTCTGCCCCTAAGTAGAAGTATCATTTTCTACCAGAAATAGAATGTGATACAAAAATGTGTGAGAGAGAAAAATATCATGAGATAAAAATCTACAGTATTTTGTGCCATTAAATTGTTTAAACCTACCTGTAATGATAAGTACATTTAGAATACAGTGAATACAGTGGAGTAAAATTAAAAACTTTGAGCATAATAAATATTAATAGTCATCATAGACACTGGCAAAGATTGAATGTAAATATGTTTAAGTTATTTTTAAGGGACATGCCACTATCACAATATAACAATATTGTCTCCTGTAATCTTGATTATTCCATTCGAAGCTTTAGTTACTTTAATCGTTCACTGAACTTTCCTGAATGATGATTAAGTTTAATTGCCAGATGACCCCTAGGTGTTTTCAAATGTAAAGATGTCTGTACCGTTTGTGAATGGTTTGGCTCTGGAATGTTCCCCAGAGTCACTTGTGTAGAAGGCTTGGTCCCCAACGCTGCCGTGTTCAGAGGTGGAGCTTTTGAGAAGTGATTGGATCATGGGGGCTCTGATCTCATCAATGGATTAATTCAGTGATAGCTGAATGGTCTGCTGGGAGATGGTAGAAACTGTAGAAGGCGGAGCACTGTTGGAGCAAATAGATTATTGAGAGTGTGTCCTTGGAGACTGTATCTTGTCCTAGGTCTTTTCTCTCTCTCTCTCTCTCTCTCTCTCTCTCTCTCTCTCTCTGCTTCCCAGCCGCCAAGAGCTGACAGCTTTGCTCTGCCATGCCCTTCTGCCATGATGCTGTCACTCAGGCCCAAAGCAATGGAGCCAGCCGACTATGAACTGAAACCTCTGAAACTGGGAGTCAAAATAAATCTTTCCTCTTCTAAGTTGTTTATCTCAGGCATTTTTCAAAGTGACAGTTTGAAAAAGCTTTAAGTTGTTACTATCAACCAGGTAATAGAGATGGTGAATATTTTGCAAGCTTGGCAGATATCTCTTACCTTCTTCACATATAAGTTTCTTTTTAAATTAAATCCATTTTTTAACTGGTACATAAAAGCATAAAAGTTATGCATTGTAATGAGGTATATATGAGGATTCAATAAAAGTATTCATTGTGTAATGTTTAAACATATCTATATCCTCAAACATTTACCATTTCTTTATGGTTAAAAAGCTTCCAGAATCCCTTTTTTGAGTTTTCTGAAATGTACAATGTATTATTGCTATCTATAGTCACCCTACTGTGCAATAGCACACTGGAAATTTTTCCTCCTAACTCCAAATGCATAATATGGCAATATGTAATATAATACAGTACATGGAGAACAGTACTACATAAAATGTGAATATATATATATATACTCAGAATTTCTGAATTTCCAGTGTGCTGAGAAATAAGAGTGATAACTTTGTGTCAGAGAATATACATTTATATGGTGATTATTTGTTTTCATGAATGTTCTAGAAGGAAAAGTTGCCAAGAAAAGACTCATCTTCTAAGAATGCTTGATGGCATGCTGCAACCATTCTTTTTGGGTCCACGCCAGGCCTTCGTGGTCAGCCATGATGATGAGCTCTACTGACAGCACAGTTTTCAGAAAGAACAATATAAACAGATTCCATTTGTTGCCTATGGATTGGTTCCAAGGAACATTTTTGTTTTTGGATGATCAAAGCATGGTCTGATAGGCTAAGAATGCAATAATTGGTATAATTAGCCAATAATTTTGCAGCAAAAAGTTATTAGTGACTGCTAGCTTCTTTGCATGCTAATGGGTTTTTTTTTGGGGGGGGGTGCTTTTGAAGTTTAACATTTAAACAATATATCTCAGAGTTATTCTGGCTTTAGTTGTTGGAATAATATAAAGGAGTTTGTGTTTAGGTTATTTCATCAGAGATTCCTCTGAGGTCACTGGGAGAACCTGTGTGTGGTTTCTGGAATCTCAGTTAATGTTGCCCAGAGTGAGTTTGTCCTTGAGGACAAAGGGCAAGAAGAGCAGGAGCAGCCTTAGATCTGCAGATTCTATTATTTTCACATCAAAAAAATTTTTTTAAACACCTGCTACCTCTGACAGTAGAAAAGCAACACAGCTATTTCTTTTAAATGAAACCAAACATAGGGTACAATGACAAACTCATTGTGAAAGAAAATGAAGCAATTATGTGGACTTGGGCCCTCCCCTAAATCCTGAAAATTAACTTATGAACATCCCTTTTATGTGAGTCATGGCCTCCTTCCTGTTAACATTTGCTACCTTTTAATTCTTTTCCCTTTTGTTGCTGTGAGGGAAGGTATTCTTTTCTCCTGTTGGCTCAGAAGAGAATGGAGGATTCCACTCCACTTCCCACTGGAGGTGGGGTAGAGGGTAATGTTAAAAAGCAGGGGAGCTATTCCAACACTCTGGGTTGCAGTGAGAATATCCCCCATTCTCCCACAGGACTGACAGGGAACTAGAGTTCTATATCTGTTCTGAGAGTAAAAACAGAAATTTGTAGATTGAGGAAAACTTGGATTTAGATGTCTTCCTTATCAAGACTCCCTTGGAGAGTATTTTTTTAATATTCCCAAACATTCTTTTGAGGTTATTTTTCCATCTTGTCTTTCCTGTTATAGTATTCCATGAAGATCACTGTTTGCCTTACGAATTGTTTCTTCAGTGTCCCAAGTTCTTCAGAGAAACCACTTCACCAGTAATGATACAAGTGCTCTAAAACCAAACTTAGAATTTTAGGGAAGAGATGTGTTTTGATTAATAAGTACAACAAAAAGGGATAAGTTGTGCTATTTCTAAATGTAGAAAGGAAAATGACTATTAATACTTGTGGAGCATTTCCTTTCCCTTCAAAGGTCTTGTTAACCTCACAATGGTGCTGCCAGGGAAGTGGGCAATGAGTATTGTCAATACATATTCAAATTGTTGTCATGGAGGATGCCCTGTTGGTGATCCATGGTACCTTTCTCCTTTTTGAAATCCACACAATGTCTCATAAGAGTGAGGCTATTTTGTTTAGGAAGAATAATTTTTTCTTCTATTATTCTACCTTGCATTTATTCAGGATCTCTTGAACTAAAAATAAATAAGTAAAATTCCACAATGTGTAGGAAAGCCAAAATACTACTATTATACTACTATTAATCATTGACATTTAACCAGATTTTTAACTTCAAAAATGAGAAGAGTCAGGGTGACTATAGTTCCAACTCTCAGGAGGTTGAGGCCGGGAGTTCAAGAACAGCTTGGGCAACGTAGGAAGACTCCATTTCAAAAAAGAAAGAGAGAGAGAGAGAGAGAGAGAGAGAAAAGATCTCCACCCTCTGCATATCCCACTCTCCCAATCTAGTCATTTTCTACTGCAGGAAACACTTTGGACTAGGAATGTGTCCAAAATGTGTCCTGAAACAAATTGTATTTCAGTGAAGGATTTGTAAAAACTCCTGGTAATAAAAGTCTCATTGATTCTGATGCACATATGGGTCAGGACTTTTCTGCCTTTCTTGCCAGCATCACAGAATTCTTTAAAACAATTGGGATTCAGATATTACAAACATATCCATTTTCAGTTTTGCTATTATTTTAATCAGTACTTTAGTCGTGTTATAGAAACTCCAACTAGTTTGAGCAAAAAGGGAAAATACTTCGCTGCTGCTACAACAGGATACCATGTATTAGGTAATTTATAAAGAAAAGAAATTTATTTCTCACAATTCTGGAAGCTGGAAGTCCAAGATCTAAGGGCTGTATCTGGGATGGGCCTCTTGCTACCCTTGTGCAGGGTATCACACAGAAAGGAAGAGCATGTGAGCTAGAGAGAAAAATTTGACCCAAAACATCCTTTTTATCAGAAACCCATCCCTGAGATAACTAACCTATTCCCACAATAATGACATGAATCTGCCAATCCATTTCATATAGGCTCTACCTCTTCATTGTGTTACAAAGGCAATTAAATTTCGACTTGGGTTATGGAGGAGACCTTCAAACCCCAGCAACACTATGTATGTACTGTATGTTTGCTCAAATAATGGTGAACACAGCTATAGAAGACGGCTTCAAGGACCAGGGGCTCAGGTAAGCACTGGTCACCATGACTTCAGGACCTTCTTCCTCCTTAGTGCCATTTTTCTGTCTTTCCTACCTGTCTGAGCGCCAAACTTATTTGATGAGAGGAAGTATGGCTACTAAGAGTACCAAGATTACATTTATCTGCTCTTTGTTCAAGAAAATGAGAACCCCTTTACTTCTAAATGGGGAATTTCTGGATGGAAAATCCTGGTGAGTCTAGTTGTGATTGCAACTTCACCCTGTGAGCTAATTACTACTCTACTAGTAATACAATTGTCCCACCATGGTCCTGGGGTGGTTGCCCCAGCAAGGCACACTGGAATGGGGTATGTTTTGCAATTCTAACAGAAACAGGAGGTTGACAGAGGAAAAAAAGATATTAAAGCACAGAGGCAGATGATATTATCTATACAGTCCGTTTTATCATTTCTGTTAAAAATCTGTACCAACCAGAGGGTCATGGGATCCTCATAATGTGAGCTAACACAAGACACTCATATTGGGTAATTGGAAGAGAACTTAATAAAGAGACTATTTACAAGGGTACAAGGAAAATGAAGGGAAACCACAGTGATGCAATTCCCTGGGGCTAGGACCTTCCCAGGCCTAAATCTGGTCAAGAATGCAGCCCAGTTTCTCTCACAGTAACACCTTAGGGAAGGATGTGGAGAATGAGCTGTCCCCTCTCCCCCATTTCCAGCTTTGGTGCCCTATTGTCTGGACCTGTCCAGATGCCGGCATACAAGTGAGGCCGCTGATGTAGTTCTTACAGGTCAGCCTACCACTGCAAAACCAGACTGAAAATGTCCAGCATGACCTTATGTACCTACAGACACACACTGTTACAGAAACAACTGTGTGAGCTGAGGATGTAACTTAGAGCATTTGCCTAGGTACATGTAAGGCCCTGTGTCTGATCCCCAGGCTCACACAAAACCTGTGCAATTGAATATCAATAGAATCCTGTAAATATGATCATATATGTAACTATGTCAATGAAATTATTTTGTTATTAAAAGGTTAACTTAAGTTATCAAGCATTGCTTAAACAAAATAAAAAGGCTATTACTTCCCTCTAATGTTTTTTGTAACCACACTTTATTTTTTTGTTTGTTTTTGGTATGGGAGATTAATCCCAGAGGCATTTACCACCGAGCTATTTCCTCAACCCTTTTTATTTTGAGACAGCCTCGCTAAATTGCTAAGACTGGTCTTGAACTTGTGATTCTCCTGTCTCAGCCTCCCAAATGACTGGAATTACAAGTATATGCCCCACTTTCAGTATTAAAAACAAATACTATTGCATTACATTGAATCATTTTGTAATTATGTTTCCATATTGATGAGACATTTCAAAAATTCTTCAAGATGGCCTAGAAAAAAATTTTAAAAGACAGGGTGACATAGAGAGAGGTTAACTTGGACTTGAATTCTGTGAGAACCTTCGTCACTTTAACTTCACATGTTCCCACAGTGGGTAAGCCAAATCAATCATATGTGTGGATGAGGTATGTCATAAACCAATATTCTGTAAATTCCACCATACATAAATCACTGACATTCAAACTATTTATCTAATTAAAATAGTAGTAACTATTAAGCAGAGTATAAGATGACTTCCTTTTTTTAAGTTCTGAAAGCTGTTTGGTGTTTTATAATAAGTGCTTCATGTTTGCAGTTATGAATATGCACCACCACTGGCTAATTCTAAAAATTTTGCTTCATTGTTGAGTAGAAAAAACCCTGGTATGTTAGTCAGCTTTTTGTCACCATGACAAAATACCTGAGGAAATACATTTAAAGAAGGAAAGATTTTATTTTGGTTTATAGTTGCAAAGCTTTCAGTCCATGATCAGATGGCTCCATTGCTACAGGCCTGGGGTGAAGCAGAGGATCATGGTCGACAGTTTGGTGGAGCAGAGGTCTTCACCTCATGGAGACCACGAAACAGACAGAAAAGGATTAGGGAAGATTCCCTAAGAGCATGCCCCCTAGAACATTTTCCTTCAACTAATTCCCACCTCCAACAGTTTCCTCCCAGTATTTCACTCAGCTACGAATCTAATGGATTTAATCTATTGATCAGATTAGATTCCTCATGATCCAATCATTTCCCAAATGCTCTACCTCTAAACATTGCTACATCAAGAACCAAGCCTTCAACACACAAACCACTGGGGGACATTTCAGTTTCAAACCCTCATATCTGGCTAATGACACTACTATAATCAAGAGCTTAAGCTGGTGATGTAGTTCACTGGTAGACAAGCTAGCATGTGTGAGGCCCTGGGTTCAATTCCCAGCACTGGGTTAAAAAAAAAAAAAAAAAAAAAAAAAAAGTTTTTGCCACTAACTAACTTTAAGACTTTTAAACCAATAGATGCCTTCTAGTTCCTTTAATGGAAAGATGATGGTGATGATGATAATGCTAACATTTATAGGGTTCTGTGTACTACGTGCTTAACATGTGTTAGTTCTTTCAATGACCAGTGCCCCTATTTTACAACTCAAGAGAGGGTTATTAAAATCACACTTCTAATAAGTGTCAGAGCCCATTTTCAAATTTTGGTCTGTGTCATTCCAAACCTTGTCTAAATGGATAAGGAATATAGACTCTCAATAGGTTGTGCTCCTGACCCATGATTTTGATACTGGGAGATATATTTATGCTGATATGATATAGTACAGAGTAAATTATAATTAATTTAATTGTTTTGAAAATTTTTATTATTTTCGTTATAATTAGTTCTCGTTGTTTTTGTAGTTATTCTAATTTCTATTAGTTGAATTATATGTTACATTTGTATATAATGTATTATTAGAATATCGATGGAACAACCAGAATACTAAGAAAAAAAAAGCCTTTAAAATAGTGTTCTTATTTAAGTCCCTGAACCTAATACATGGTTACAATTTAAAATATAAGAAATGCAGGAGTTAAATCCAATTGTCTATTTTTTTTTTAAGGGTCATCTGGGCATGTAACTCACTGATAAAAGTATTTGTCTTTCATGTGTAAGGCCCTGGATTTGATCCCAGTATTGAAAGAAAAGAAGGGCATATAAATAGTGACAAATAATTTAAATAGGTTCTTTTTAAAAAATATTTTTATTGGTTGTTGATGAAATTTTTTATTTTATTTATTTATTTGTATGTGGTGCTAAGAATCAAATTCAGTGCCTTACATATGCTAGGCAAGCGCTCTACCACTGAGTCACAATCCCAGCCCATTAAACAGCTTCTTAAAATACATTTTGTCTCTTAGGAAGCTTTTCCTGTAGTGGAGGCAGGGGTTTGCTTCTCTGGTTTTTAATCCAAAGTTAAAGTTTGGAGATAGTTTTCTTTCTTTTTTTAAATATAAATTATTCTCATTATTTAGTAAGTTGAAATGCTATTGAAACAGCTGTGTTAAGAATGCATAATCTTGGGGCTGGAATTGTGGCTCAGAGGTAGAGCGCTCGCCTAGCACGCGTGAGGCACTGAGTTTGATCCTCAGCACCACATAAAAATAAAATAAAGAATGTGTCCATCTGTAACTAAAAAATAAATATTAAAAAAAGAAATCAAAATTTTCTTTCATAGTCACTAAATTATTAAAACAATTCTCACATTAAGTAAACCTATATTGCTACAGAAGACCAAAGTCTTCTTTGCTTAATCCATTTAAGACTTCATATTTGGGGCTGGAGTCGTAGCTCAGTCATAGAGCGCTTGCCTAGCATGCATGAGGCACTGGGTTCTATCCTCAGCACACATAAAAATAAAAGTATTGTGTCCATTTACAACTAAAAAAATATTTAAAAATAAAAAAGACTTCATATTCAAACATGAGATAGAGAAATCTTAAATTACCTAAAAAAGAATCTCTTAAGTGACAGAGGGCTGACTAATACAATGGAACACAGCAAAACAAACCAACAAAGAGAGACCTCCAATCTAACCAAGTAATATCCTGTCAATTAAGCCACTTAGAAATGCAAACTAGTGCTATTGTGGTAGCAAGCAGGTGGAACTTTCGCTTTCTTTTTCATTTATGGAAGAAGGGATGTCATCAGGAGTATTGTTATTCAATTAGTAACTAAGAAAAAAAATCAAGCTTACCTTTAAAAATTATATTGTAAATGTGGAAGTAAATACAGGCCTGGTGAGACAGATATTTGGTAATTAAATTTTAATTTTGATTTTTACTTCAGTTTTTTTTTTTTTTTTTTTGATTTGTTTTTTTTGCTGTACTGGAAATTGAACTCAGAGCCTTGCAAATATTGGAAGCAAGCTCTCTACCACTGTACTTGAAAAACCAGCCTCTATCTCAGAGCAAAGCCTGTCCAAGGAAGGGACATGCCTTTGTCCTTGGAAAAACCCACAGAGCACTCCTAGGCACATTCCCACCCTGCTAAATTGTTTATCTACAGGAGAGATCTGCTGCGCCAGGTGTCCCTGACTCAGTCAGGTTAGGTGGGGATCCATAGCAACCCCCTAGCAGCCACCAATCAGCATGAGACAGGGAAATACCTGGGATGCCAGATGACCCTCCCAGTAGTTTATGGTGGTTGATAACATGTTAGGAAATCATGTAGTTCAGCACGTACACCCCTCTTGGCTTAAACCAATCAGTTCAAATGAATACCCCTTTTGTACTGACCGATCACCCCTACCCAACTTGTTCCCGCCAGTGAATGTGCTAATCATGTTTTAGAGTTGTTATTTGATTTTCCCGCGGTGTGTGATGATTTGCTATGATATATGTGAAGTCCCTGCCCTCTCCAAAGAATGTATAAAACTGCTGCAAACCCTGGGCTCGGGGCCTCTCAGCGTCACCAGTTGCTGTATGTGTGCGCGGAGGACTGAGCTAGCTCGCAATAAACACCTCTTTGCTGCTTACATCGATCTTGGGTCTCTGGTGGTCTTTGGGGGTCCCGAATTCGAGCATAACATACTATATCCTGAGATGTTTTTATTTTATTTGAGACAGGTCTTGCTTGGTTCATGTGGCTGCACTTGAATTTGGTATCTCTGCTTCAGCCCCCAAGTAGCTGAGATTATAAGTATGCACTGCCATTACCTGGCTTTTGTTTCCTTTTTTTTTTTTTTTTTTGCTTTAAAAGTTAAGCAGAAAGTAGGGAGAAAACTAGAAGGAACAAAATATGAATTGTTTTTGTTGTTTCCAGTTATTATAAATTTTATTTCATGATTCCTGTCAACCATGAGCATGAAGTTTGCTTTAAAATCCAGACTGGTTGCTGGTCTGATAGTAGGTTTCCCGTAAATATCTGTTAAATAAATTAATTCCTGAACAGCCAGCAGGAAGCCAGAATAAAACAGGATGGCACTGGCTGTAGTGGCCCAAGTTTGTAATCCCAGTGGCTCAGGAGACTGAGGCAAGATGATTTTGAGTTCAAAGCCAGTCTCAGCAACAGTGAGGCACTAACCAACTCAGTGAGACCCTGTCTCTAAATAAAATACAAAATAGGGCTGGGATGGGGCTCAGTGGTCGAGTGCCCCTGAGTTCAATCCCCTACCCCCAAACAAACACACACACACACACACACACACAAACAGGATGGCACTGGTTCTATATCAATTTTTGAATTTTCAAGTGACACAGCTGGAAGTTCCTACACGGATCCCACCCTACCTAGATGCAAATAGTGTCCCAGCTAAGAGGCACCAGGGGCTTTAAGCACCTACTAAAATGCAGCCTTTTTTTTTCAGATATTTTCTTACAAGTATTTTATTTAAGGTTTTTTTGTTTTGTATTGTTTTGTTTTTTTGTTTAGCTGAATGAATTTGTGAGAACCTTCCAAAGCCTGGGTAAGAAGTGGATAATGGCTGAGGGTGAGAAGGTGAGGAAAGCTCCAGAACAATCTGAGTTAGACACCAAAGGAAAAGCAGGAAGTAAAAAAACTAAACATATTACTTTATGTTAGTCAGCTTTTTGCCACTGTGACCAAGATATCTGACAAGAACAACTTAGAGGAAGAAAAACATATCTAGGCTCAAGGTTTCAGAGGTTTCTGTCCATGATGAGCCAGCTCCATTGCTGTAGATCTGAGATGAGGCAGAACCTCATGGCAGGAGGGCATGGTAGAGAAAAGTCTCTCAGTTCATGGCAGCCAGAAGGAGAGAGAGAGAGAGAGAGAGAGAGAGAGAGAGAGAGAGAGAGAGAGAGAGAGAAACAGAGAGGAAGCAGCTAGGGACAAGAAATACCTTTCCTACATAACTCAAACATTAGCTATTTCCCTAAACCAATATTTTCAAGTGATGAACTAATTTGTTATTTAAAAACCCACTAGGACACATTAAAATTTGTTATGGTCCCTCACCAAGTTAGTATGTAGAAATCTCACCCCCCTCCCCCACCCCCGCCAATGTGATGTTATTAGGAAGCAGGGCTTCAAGGGAGGTGATTGAGTCATGAGAGTGGAGCCCTCTTGAATGGTATTAGTGCCCTCAGGAAAGGGCTTTCTTGCCCCCTCTATCCCCTGAAGACTTGACCAACAAGAAGGTGCCATTTACTTATTTATTTAATATTTAATTTTTTAGTTATAGGTGGACACAGTATCTTTTTTTTTTTAATTGGTTTTTTAATGTGGTACTGAGTATCAATCCCAGTGCCTCACACATGCTAAGCGAATACTCCACCGATGAACCCCAGCCCCAGCCCCAGCCCCCACAGCCCCTTTTTATATTTTATTTAGACACAGGATCTGGCTGAGTTGCT
The DNA here is from genome assembly GCF_048772815.1 of Callospermophilus lateralis. Lineage (NCBI taxonomy): Eukaryota > Metazoa > Chordata > Mammalia > Rodentia > Sciuridae > Callospermophilus > Callospermophilus lateralis. Next base: position 107,350,857 of record NC_135312.1, on the reverse strand, counting down.
TAGGGCCTCGCTAGGTTCCTGAGGCTGGCTTTGAACTCATAATCCTCCTGCCTGAGGATTATGAGCCACCACCATGCCCAGCTATTTGTGTATCTTGATGTGCAAAAAGATTATATATTTTTCCTCTGGTATCTAGAAGCATACAGTCTGGAAAAGATACCTGTGAATAGGCAGGTATCTGATACATAGGCAACAAAAATTTACTTGAGTCTTGAGCTAATTCATAAATGGGCAGTAAATTTTTGTGACATAGAGTAAGCATAATAGAAGATTAGGATTGGAAAACCATTGTAGATAAAAAAGCAATGAAGGAAGTTTCACAACTTTCCTTAAATAGCTTTGAGATAGGATTTTATTAATATCTGATTGAAGAGTAATAAACACATATACACATATTTACATATGTTCATATAAATATGTTTTAAACTTTGACAGAAATAAAGCAGAGTCGACACTCCTTCAGCCCTATTTCTATTTCTACATCTGTCTATACATACTTTTCTTTTTCTTTTTTCAAACTTGGAAAAAAGATCCTTGCATATGATAGGCAAGATCTCTACCACTTAATCACAGCCCTAGACCAATATCTTTTTAAACATACTTTATATACAAACAGAAATATGAAAAACTGTGTTCTATAGGTGTAATAAGAATTGTGATGCATTAAAAATAAGATTTTATTTTTTTATTAAAAATAAAAGCAATTTAAAAAAATTGGATATCATTGTAAAATCAGTTTGGACACTCTTTCTTATTCTTATTAAAAAAAAGTGTCCAGGGCTGGGGATGTGGCTCAAGCGGTAGTGCCATGCGTGGGGCCTGGGTTCAATCCTCAGCACCACATACAAACAAAGATGTTGTGTCCACCGAAAACTAAAAAATAAATATTCATATTCTCTCTCTCTCTTTAAAAAAATACTTAAAAAAAAAAGTGTTCAAACCTGATTTTTAAATATATTGATAGCATATGTGCTTGTTATTAAATAATCTTTTTTTTTTTTTTTGAAAGAGAGAGAGAGATGGAGAGAGAAAGAGATGGAGAGAGAGAGAGATGGAGAGAGAATTTTTTTTTAATATTTATTTTTAGTTTTCGGCAGACACAACATCTTTGTTTGTATGTGGTGCTGAGAATCAAACCGGGCCGCACGCATGCCAGCCAATCGCGCTACCGCTTGAGCCACATCCCCAGCCCCTTAAATAATCTTGAAAATGTGACTTTAAAAAAAAAAAATTTAAATATTTTATTTTTTAGTTATAGATGGACACAATATCTTTATTTTATTTTTTTATGTAGTGCTGAGATCGAACCCAGGGCCTCGCGTATGCTAGGCAAGCGCTCCACCACTGAGCCACAACTCCAGCCTGAAAATGTGATTTTTAATAGTGTAGTGGTGTCATGCCTGTAATCCCAGTGGCTCCAGGGGCTGAGGCAGGAAGGATGGTGGGTTCAAAACCAGTCTTAGCAACTTAGCAAGGCCCGAAGCAATTCAGTGAGACCTTGTCTCTAAATAAAATATAAAAAGGGGCTGGGGATGTGGCCCAGTGGCTAGGTGCCCCTGGGATCAATCCCTAGTACCAAAAAAAAAAAAAAAAAAAAAAGATGTGCAAATAGTTGAGTACAGTGATGCACACCTATGATCCAGTGACCCAGGAGGGCTGAGGCAAGAAGATTACAAGTTCCAGGCCAGCCTCAGCAGTTTAGCAAGGCCCTAAGCAACTTAGTGAGACTCTGCCTCGAAATAAAAAGAGGGCAAGGGCTGGGGCTCAGTGGTAGAGCACTTGCCTCATGCTTGTGAGGCACTGGGTTCGATCCTCAGCACCACATAAAAATAAATAAATGAAGATATTAAATATATATTATTAATAAATAAATAAGTAAATAAAAAGTAGAAAGGCTGAGGATGTAGTTCAGTGTAGAGTGCCCCTGGGTTTAGTACTCTTTACTACCAAAAAAGTACTAAAAAAAAAAATTGCATGGTATTCTGTTCTATTACTTTCATAGAATTCATTTTATTAAACCCTTTATTATTGAATATTTGGATTGCTACTACTTTTGTATTATTGTAAACACTGTTGTAGGTAACTCTTCTTTACTTACAACCAATTTCTACAAGTGAATGATAAGTCAAAAAGGGTTCAAAATTCTCATGTCTAAAATGTTGGAGTCTAGGGCTGGGGTTGTGTCCCAGGAGTAGAGCGCTCGCCTAGCATGTGGGAAGCCCTGGGTTCGATCCTCAGCATCACATAAAAATAAATAAATAAAATCAAGGTAGCACGTCCAACTACAACTAAAAAATAAATATTAAAAAAAAAAAAAAGTTGGAGTCTTGATTTTTCCATCTTCTGCCCTTCAGATCTGGTTGAGACTAACAGTTAGTCATTTAATGAATCTAGTTTACAGGAGAGTTCTTTAAGAGTTGTGCTTCCACTATAATTTTTTTTTTCTTGTGGTGTTGGGGATTGGGCCCAGGACCTTACGCATGTGAGGCAAGCACTCTACCAACTGAGCTATATCTCCAGCCCTCCACTGTAATTGAGAGATAAAAACAATAAGGAAATAAAGCAGAATAAAAGATTTGTGTGTGTGTGTGTGTGTGTGTGTGTGTGTATGCACTGTGTGTGTGTATGCACTGTGTGTGTGTATTTTAGATCTGAGGAATAGAAGAGCTGAGCAAATGTGAGCTTCAAAAAGAGGAAAGGGCTCAACACTGGGAATTGGAAGTTAAGAAAAGGATTTGGTGATAATCTGGGAATGCTAAAATATTGTCTTGGAAAAAACAAATTTGGGGCATTTTAGAAAAAAAGATGTTCAAATACATTTTCATAAATGCTATTAGTCTGATAATAATGAGAAATGGAGTTGCAGAGACAATTCTGGCTGTTCGTCATTAGGTTGAATAATCGATTCAATTAAACAATTCAACAGCTAAAGTACTTATGCATGAAATTAATTTTTTTTTTTTTTAATGGAACCCACGGCCTTCTACATGCTATGCAAGTGCCCTGGCAACCCAAAATTTAACTTTTGGATTTCCTCACTGTTTTTTCATTTTCTCTTCTTGCCTGACAGTGTAATTGGAGTCTAATTTCTTGCCTCCTGCTATCTTAAGTTAGATTTCTATTTAAGTGTAGTTTTTGATGTTTATTAATCATTTGGGAGATAGAATCACAATGGTGTAATTTTCTCCTTTAAATTGTGTGCTTAACTCTTGTCAATGTGAACACATTTTCTGTGTGCATATCAAAGTAAAACTGAATAGGCATGTCTTGGGAGATAAAATGCTGCAGATTTCTCACTATCAGAAATTGCCTTATTTCTTTCAGATTTCATTAATGCAATGAGTCCCTGGTGCTTCCTAAGTGTAAATTATTATGTAATTTTGACATAAAAATCATCCTTTCTGAAGATTCATTATACTTTGTTTAAAACTACAGCAGAGCAGTCATATTTTGAAAATATGTCAATTTTGTCATCCTTATCCTGCTCATTTCTAGAGAAACTATGAAAACTAGGACAAGTTGATTTTAATTAATATTCTCATAATTCTCTCCAGAGTGCATTGTAATTTCCATTACTTTTAAAGTGCTTCTGGAATCACGGGGGATAACATTCCCCAACTTAACTACATAGTTATAAGTAAGTACAGTAAATATTAGTATGATATTCTGATTTAAGAATATTGTTAAAGCTACTGAAAGGTGTTTAGATAAAACACTAAGCATTAGGTCCTTTGTAAATATCACATTTTATGAATGTGTTAGCCAGGTTGACAAGAACAACTTATAGGATGAAAAGTTTATTTCAGCTCATCGTTTTAGAGGTTCAATTCCATAGTCAGCTGATCTTTTGCTCTGGTACCAAGGTGAGGCAGAGCTCTTGGAGGAAAGGTGTGGTGGAGGAATTCTGTGAGGCCAGAAAGAAGAAAGAGTAAGGGGAAGCGGCCCCAAGGAAAATAAAACCTTGTAAGGGCATTGCCCACAGTGACCTACCTCCTCCTGCCACATCCCACCTACATAGTTACCACCCACTAGGTCCATTCAAACTGGGATGGACTGATTAGGCTACAGCTCTCATAATATTAATGTTTCTGCTCTGAACCATTCCTGCATTGTCTCACACATGAGCTTTTGGGGGGCACCTCAGATCCAAACCACAAAAATGAGTTTGTTAGCTATCTATAAGTTTAAGAATACAAATGAGAATTGAGTTATTCTTTTGTACAAAATAAGGAAGTACAACATGTTTAGAGGAGAGGTAGAGTTTCAAAAGTTAGTGGTTTGGATAGCGTGTACAGCAATCATTTAGTTGGATCTCTGTAGGGCAAAGCTATCACATGTATTTTGTGTTAAGAAACTTCTTGCAATCACGCAAACTAGAACAACGCTTGATACCTGGGGGTTAAATAGGGTTGCAGTCACCCTGAGTGTACTGGGAGATAACCATTATATATAAATATATATTTATATATACTATATAAATATATAAAAATCATATTATTTTTTACTTTTTAAAACCATATGTTTAAACTTAAAAAGACTGTTTTGGCTGATGGCCCCTTCCACTGTGGTCCTTGAAGAATAAAAGATTCATATCACAGTCACAGCAAATAGCCCCATTCAGTTTCACAAGTTGCCCCTGGAGTGGCTCATGTGTCCCCAGATCATGCTGGATTTTCTTCCCATAAACCCTTTTACAGCTAACTAGGACTGGACGCAGACTCAAAAACGTTAAACATTGAAAATATTAGGTTGCCCTACTCCCATATTCAGTTCTCCAAGAAAAAACAAATACTTATTTGTAAGGTAGAGTCCAATTTCTAATTTTCCTTTTGATGAGTACTTCGATTGTTTATTTTCTCTTTCCCTTTATTCTTTGATCCCTTCTTTCCTTCCTTTCTTTTGATCCCTTTCAAAATATTTTAAAAAGAAGTTCTGCTTCTGCTATGCTACTGTCCTAAATATTAGTTTAGTCTGCCCGTTTGGATACTCAGCATACTATCCCCTGATGGACACATCACAAATGTTTCCAGTGTATGGAGGCCCTGATAAACCATCTCTAATATGAATCCCAATAAGGTGGTCTGTCTGAATCCATCCTCTAATGTAATTCAGAAAGATTAGTCTCTTTCCCTCAAATATGAAAAACGAAAAGCTTAAGACCTGATTGGTAATAAAAGGTATCTTATAGACAACTGAGTGACTTTGAATACAGACTGAATTTTACATATTATTTAGTCAAATTTCTTAGAAATTATACTGATACTGTGATTATATAGGAAAGGCTTAATGTCATGATGTAACTAGGTAAGAACTTGGGTGTCTTAGACTCTTGCTCCATTTTGCAAAAAAAAAAAAAAAAAAAAAAAAAATCTGCATCTGTAGATACTGTATACAAAGAGAGACAAATGCAAAGACATTCTAGAGCCACAGGGGACAACGCAACAGTCCTCCATTTAACTACATAATTAACAATTGGTACAGTAAATATTAGCAGAGAAAAGGACAGAGAAACAGAGAATGCAGATGTGAAAAAACATGGATATATATATATATATATATACACATATATATAGTTATTTTATTAATCCTCTACAGAAAAGTTGAAATATATATACATTATATAATAAAATAACCACATAATCACTGAAACTAGAATATGAAGTATTAAAAGAATCACAGTTGATATTATATAATGTTGACTAATTTTTTTAAGAATCTATAAGATATTTGAGGTATGCAGCTTTGGTTTTTAGAAAATTATCAAAGAAAGCTAAAATGATTAAGATCATTTAAGATCATAAATAGTGACTTATTTTATTTTTTAGAGAGAGAGAGAGATGACAGAGAGAATTTTAATATTTATTTATTTTTTTAGTTCTCAGCAGACACAACATCTTTGTTTGTATGTGATGCTGAGGATCGAACCCAGGCTGCACGTATGCCAGGCGAGCGAGCTACCGTTTGAGCCACATCCCCAGCCCATGACTTATTTTAGATAAGATGATTTATGAGTACACAAACACACAAAGACAAACTAAATAGGTCCCAGAAGTCATTGGCCAAATGCTGGTCACTTTCATTTTTTCTTTTCTTTTCTTTTCTTTTCTTTTGTGGTACTGGGGATAGAACCCAGAGCCTCACACATACTAGGCAAGGGCTTTAACACTGAGATACAACCCCAGTCCTTAATATTGTTTTTTCCTTCCACCACATAAACTTTCTAGTAGCTCAGAACTTGTTAAAAATCAATGAAGCAGGGACTGGGGTTGTGGCTCAGTGGTAGAGTTCTTGCCTAGCATGTGTTGAGACACTGGGTTTGATCCTCAGCACCACATAAAAATAAATTAATAAAGGCACTGGGTCCATCTACAACTAAAAAATGTATTTAAAAAAAATCAGTGAAGCAGGGCTGGGGATATAGCTCAGTTAGTAGAGTGCTTGCCTCATATGCACAAGGCCCCAGGTTCAGTCCCCATAACCACCAAAAAAAAAGAAAAAAAAAAAAGAATGAAGCAGTGGGCTGAGGCTGTAGCTCAGTGACAGAGCACTTGCCCAGTATGTGAGTCACTGGGTTAGATCCTCAGCACCACCTAAAAATAAATAAAATAAAGGTATGTGTCCATCTACAACTTAAACAATTTTTTAAAAAAAAATCAATGAAGTAATATTTCTTCTACTCTCCTGACCAATAAAATGTATTTTTTCCATTTATTCATCCAGGTACTAAAAATTTAGTCACTGTCTATTCTTTGCCAGGACCCATGTTAGTTTCTGAACATACAAAAATAAAAATGCATGTGTCCTGTCCTTAAGGAGTTCACAGTCAATTGGAGGGCAGACATTTGACACAGGAATAGAGTATAATATAAAAAGTGTAGGCCAGGTGTGGTTGTGCATGTCTGTAAGCCCAGCGACTTGGGAGGCTGAAGCAGGAAGATGGCGAGTTCAAAGCCAGCCTCAGCAAAAGTGAAGTGTTAAGCAACTCAGTGAGACCCCATCTCTAAGTAAAATATAAAATAGGGCTGGGGATGAGGCTCAGTGGTCGAGTGCCCCTGAGTTCAATCTCTGGTACCCCCCCCAAAAAAAGGTGTTACAATAGTGGTACATATAATCTACTGTGGGAACACAGATTAAGAAGCAGTAATTTAGCTGATATAGGAGGAATGAGGTGAAGAATCAGGTAATAATGAATCAATAGTAAGTAATACAGTAACAAAAACAATGATAGTGGTCATACACCAAACAAATCTTAAATGTAATTGTACTTTTGGAGGGGTAGGTTGACAGAGGCCAAATTACCAGGCAAGGGAGGGGCCAGGGCATAACAGTGCAAATCTTGGGTGAAAAGATTTATCAAGCCTATCCGCCTAGAACATTTTTGCCATAGTCACAAGTTCCTTTCTCAGGTGCTTCCCATATGTCATCTAGATAATATTGCTTCCATTTAAAAGAGGCCCTGAGGCTCACAGGAGGCATGTGATTTGCCTCTGGACAGGCAGCTTGTATGTGGCAAAACAGAACCTAGGGAAGAACTTGGGTATCTCTGACTCTTGCTCCATTTAGCATGCAACACTGCCTTCCTACACACCTTTGATTAGGAGTGTATTGAAAGACCAGGAATTTCACAGGTGAACCAAGGAGAAAAGTGAATTGTAGGCAGGAGGAGAATATGCAAGCATTAAGGAATTAGAGAGCTGGCAAATCCTCATAGGCACAATTATTTGGAATAATTAGAGTAGAAATTATGTGGGTGGAAAGTGCTGGCAGACAAAATCAGATAGGCCTAACTGAGCTGGAACAAGTAGGGCTCTTGAATATTGCACAGAGGGGCTTATATTTTAGTGGAGTAAGTACTGAGAAACCACTAGAAAATTTTCAGCTTCCGAATCACATGATCAGATCTGCCATTTAGAAAGATGACTGTGCAAAGGCCCAGACAAATTCTAACAAGAGGCCAGCCAGGACAAGGACAAGGGCCAAACAGGGGGCGGAGTCTGCACTTTGGCTGGAGGCACTAAGCAGAAGAAAGAAGTCCTAACCTTTTGCATGTATTCCTTACACAATTTATGAGACTTCCTTTGACATGACAAAATGTAAACACCTTTTCATCATCATCTTCAAAACCATCATGTAACATGTTCTTTTAAAGAACATCGAAAGGCACTATTTTGGTTCTGAATGGTTCTCAGGAAAGCAATGTTCCCTCTTAAACTTTCAGTCATGCTGCTTCTTAGGAGGCATTTTGGGTGGATGGGAGACAGGAAATAAGGTTCAAAGGAAAGCTATCTGAACAAGGCCAATGGCAACAGAGTGGTGGTAGGGAGGATTGGTTATGATTCAAAGTAACATGATAACTGATTGAACGCAGAGACTGAAAGTGAGTCAGAGGTGACTCCTAGTTTTGCATGAGGAAATGAGTAGATGGTGTCATTCTCCAGGATAGGGGAATATTTGAAGAGGTTTTGAAAGAAAGATGTAGAGTTAAATTTGGAGTTGTTGGTTTTACATTTGGATGTCAAAATTATTCTGGCACCATTTGTTAAAAAATTTGTCTTTTTTTGTGATATCTTTGTCAAAAATCAGTTACCAATATCACACTATCTTGATGAATCTAGTTTTTTAAAAATATTTTTTTAGTTATACATGGACACAATATCTTTATTTTATTTATTTATTTTTATGTGTTGCTGAGGATCAAACCCAGAGTCTCTCAGGTAAGCGCTCTACCACTGAGCCACAACCCTCGCCCTGATGAATCTCCTTTTATAGTGAATCTTGAAGTAGGGTAATACATACTTTGAAGAACTTCAACTTTATTATTATTTTTTTAATCAGAAGTGTTTAGCCTTTCCAGGTGAATTTTAAATCTTTTTTTCTTTCTTGCTTTCCTTTTTTTTTTTGGTGTTGAAAATTGAACTCTGGACCCTGTGCATGCTAGCTAAGTGCTTTAACTATTGAGCCCCTTATGTTTTAGAATCATCTTGTCAGTATCTACAAAAAAAAAGAAAAAAAGAAACTTGCTGGGGGGCTGGAGTTGCGGCTCAGTGGTAGAGTACTTGCTGGGTACTGGGTTTGATCCTCAGCACTGCATATAAATAAATGAATGAATGAATGAATGAATGAATAAAATGGTCCATTGACAACTAAAAAATTAAAAAAAAAACACTTGCTGGGCTTCTGGGTGGGATTACATTAATTTGGCAAATCAAATTGGGGAAACTGACATCTTAATAATATTAAGTCTTCTAATCAGTGAATTTGGTGTATGTTTCCATTTACTTACACATTTTTAAAATTTCTTATGTCAGGGTTTTGTAGACTTCTGAATACAGAACTTGCTCATAGCTTGTTAGATTTACCCCTAAGTACTTTGTCTATTTTGGTTGGACATACTAATTTTGAGTTGTCTATGTACTTCTTATATGTGGATGTCATACGGATAAATAGATATGAAGCCTGGAGGTTTGGGATGTGGTTAAGGCTGGGCTTCAGGCTTGGTATAGTCACCTTGCTCAGAAAATGTCACATTTCTCATGAATGTAATACAGAGAAGAAAATAGGGCGGGTTGAATTACTTTAACAATCAACAAATGGTTAATCATGGCACTCGATGTTCTAAGAAATAAATCAAGGAAGCTGGGCTCAGTGACATATGCCTGTAATTCCAGTGATGCAGGAGGCTGAGGCAGGAGGATTACAAGTTGAAAGCCAGTCTTGGCAACTTAGTGAAACACTATCTCAATAAAATAAAAAGGACTGGGGATGTAGTTCAGTGCTAGAGCACCCCTGGGTTTGATCCCCAGTACCATAAATAAATGAAGGAAGGAAGACCCAAGGATCCCATGATAAGGGGTTAACACAAGAACTTTAGCATCAAGGAGTGTATATTTAGATCCTGGTTCTGGGTCTTTGCAAGTCTGTTTCCCTGATTGTAAAATGTGTTAAGTAATAATATCTACTTCTTAGGGTTTTGGGAAGATTAAATAATACAAGTGCATTTGAAGGGCATAGAATAGTAAGCATTTATTTCCTGTTAGCCACTTTTACTAGTTGTATAATGACTTGCTGGGAGACTGCTGTGGGAATGGCTTGGAAAAAAAACTTCATGGTTTTTAAGATCGTTGGCATTTTCTGATAATAATTACTGATTTTCAAAGAGAAAAATTGTGATTCATTGACAATAATTTTTCATGTACTAGGTATGCTCAGATTTTGGTGCCCCATTCCAAAGATGACTTGCATATAAGAAAGAATCTATAACACCTGGAATCCCCTGCTAAAATCTGTTTGGAAACCATGCCTACTTGGTGATTTTTGATATGGGATTCAAACATCTCCCAAATTAAGTATGAGAGGTAACTGTAGATCACAAGGGATTCATAATTTCTTTCTCGAAGAAAGCAAGAAAAGTGATTAGAACTCATATCCTTCCCCCATCTCTCCTTATTCTCACTGGTTGCCTCTTGCTCACAGAAGTTAACCTGGTAGTTCATTCAATCTGTCTCCAGCTTTGCAATGAGCTGACCCAATCCTGGACCCAGAATTCTTCATAAGAATCCCACTTCAGGGAAAGGACAAAAATTGTGCAGTGACAACTGTATTATTTGGACACTGCTTTGTACTTTGTTTGATGGAGGAAAGGGGAGAATTAGAACTCGTTCAAAAGAGGACCATTCTCTAATATTGGCAGCTATCAGGATAGAGATTCATCAAAAACATTAACATGGACTATAAATGCGCTAATCAGGCAAAGAAGCTAAACTTAAACTCTGCTGAGATGTCTCCTACTGAGCTGGGCATGACTGTGCATGTCTGCAATCCCAGTGATTCTGGAGGTTGAAGCAAGAGGATTGCAAGTTCAATGCCAACCTCAGTAATTTAGGGAGGCCCTCAGCAATTTAGCAAGACTTTGTCTCAAAATTAAAAAAAAATTAAAAAGGGTTGGGAATGTATTTCAGTGGTAAAGCACTTCTGGGTTCAGTCCCAACTACAAAAAAAGAAAAAAAAAAAAAAAAAAGAAGAAGAAATCTTGTTGGTCTGGGATTCAATACTGGTGTAACTGCTGTTATTCCTTCTGGAAGTTCTGAAATGTTATGTGTTCACAAGTGTTTGATGAAATTTAGACTGCAGAAATTGTGCCTTGAAAGTGATTTTTATTTTTACTTTTGGTACCAGGGATTGAACTCAGGGGCACTGGGCCACTGAGCCACATCCCCAGGCCTATTTTGTATTTTATTTAGAGACAGGGTCTCACTGAGTTGATTAGTGCCTCACCATTGCTGAGACTGGCTTTGAATTCAAGATCCTCCTGTCTTAGCCTCCCAAGCCACTGGGAGTATAGGCGTATACCATTGCATCCAGCTTGAAAGTGATTTTTTTTTTTTTAAGTTGTATTTGGACACAATACCTTTATTTTATTGATTGATTTATTTTTATGTGGTGCTGAGGATCAAACCCAGGGCCTCGCACTTACTAGGTGAGTATGCTACCACTGAGCCACAACTCCAGCCCTGAGCCACAACGCCAGCCCGATATCTTTATTTTTTTATTTTTGTGGTGCTGAGGATTGAACCCAGGCAGGCAAGCAAGCACTCTAACACTGAGCTACAGCCGCAGCCCCCTCTTTTTTTTTTTTTTTTTAAAGAAATTAACTGAAGCTCACTTTGGTTCTCTAAGTTCAAAATTCTGTAAAGTTAGAGGTTGATTTTTTTTTTTTTTTTTTTTTTTGGTACTGAGTAATGAACTCAGAGTCACTGACCCATTAAGCTTCAATTTTAAAAATTTCTTGGGCTGGGATTGTAGCTCAGCGGTAAAGCGCTCGCCTAGCACGGTCAGGACCCAGGTTTGATCCTCAGCACCACATAAAAATAAAAGGCATTGTGTTGTGTCCATCTACACCTAAAAAATAAATATTAAAAAAAAATTTTCTTATTTTGAAACAGGGTCTCACCAACTTGTTCAGTTCACCCCCAGACTTGCCTTTCTTCTGTCTCAGCCTCTTGAGTTGCTGGGATTACAGTAGGTTGATTTGTGTGTGTGTGTGTGTGTGTGTGTGTGTGTGTGTGTGTGTGTGATGCTGGGGAAGGTTGATATATTTTTAACCTAAAATCTTTCCTAGAAAACTGAGGGGCCTCTGTGACTAATGTAATTCCTTCTTGGAAGAAGGGAGAGATGAGAAAGAGTATTTACTCTTATTAATCCTGTTTTGAGTCATTGCCATATTAATCTAGCAAGAATGATATGACTAACCACGTTTAACATAGATAGAAACTTCTGCTCAAAGAGGTTACTTTCTTTACTCAAGGCCACCGAGTTAATGTGTATCATAACAGGTTTTCAAATTCAGTACTGTCTGGCATCAGTTTCCAAGGTTTTTCCACTATACCACTTAAATATTCAGCTATGCATGTTTAAAGCTAAATGTATTGACTGAACTGATAATACAGATTGTGTTTTTCCCCAAGTAGAAATGGATAAAATTCTGTTACTGCAATCACTTTGATGCTATTTCCTTTGTGTCAATAGACCTGTCTGTGAGGCCTATGACCAGGCTGGGGTGGAGCACTGTGAGTTTTTATTGGTCTATAACTTGGTCTAATTATCTCTGGATTCTTATAGACAAGCAATGACAGCAAAAACTCATTCCTCTTAGGTGAGATAAGCATAAGGTGAAACTAAACTCTGCTTTTAATGGCTTACCAGCATTTATCTCTAGAAATATTTATTTTATGTGATAAGTAAAATATTATTATATGAAGACTACTGGAGATAGCCAGGGCCAATTGTGCTTACATCTCGAGGTCTTGGACCATTCTGTTTTCTTCTGAGCCATGTCCATATAGTATCTTAGTTTTCTAGTATGTGTCTCATCCAAAGTTCAAAAGTTCCTCTCTTTTTGTCATTTGCTTGTGTTTTCCTCCCTGAGGTTTCTAACTCATATACTCTGCTTTGTCATATTTAAGGATTCCTCTTGTAACTCCCACAAAGGCAATGTTCTTTTCTTCTTTTGCTTGACTCCTTTAAATTTTTGTCTTGCAACATAATGGACCTTCTGATAGAAAAGTTAAAATAACAATACAAATAAAATAGCTTCCTCCTCTAAGAAAGCCCTCAGTTCTTGTTTCCCACGCCCTTGTTTGCCCTTCACTTCCTTGGCCTAATTTAGATTTGTAAACTCAACGCATAGGCATTTTGTCTTTGTTTATGTACACATTGTGCCTAGCTCTAGTCTTGGATTTAACAGATATTAAATAATCATGACTTTGGAATGGTGATTAGTGTTGACATTAAAAAAAAAAATTACAGCTGGTCAGGAATACTGCTTTTTGTTGTCCTTGTTGTTGTTTGTTCAAATGACCCCAGTCTGATTTAACCCTCTTGTGGTAGACAGCTGCACCAGAGTACATTTGCATTTACCCTTGAAAACCACCTGGAGACCAGAGCTGGCAATAACTGCAGCTGATCTAAGGAACACTTACAAATTCTTGTACTGCATACCAGTTTGCTTGTGGAAGTAATTTCAGCGTGTATAATCACCTTCACATAACTGGAGAAACCCAGATACAATCTTATATAATGCCCCATCATGACAGGATTATTTCACTGGGTTAACTTTGCATGCTTGAAATTGAAGTTTTTTTTTTTTTTTTAATTAATTAATTTATTTTTTATTACTTGGGCATTCAATTGATCCAGTGTGGGCCTTAAAAATCTATGCATGAAGTATTCTTATCAACTGTGTATGGCATTAATATTGTGAGGTTTTAACATGGGGTCTTTAATTTACCTGTTTTCTGGCTTAAAGAGACTTTAGCCTGTATAACCCCTTTAGAGGTTCCCTTAAAATTTGTAGACTGAGGTGGGTTTGTAGCTCAGTGGTAGAACACTTGCCTAGCACATATGAGGCACTAGGTTCAATCCTCAACACTACGTAAAATCAAATAAATAAAGGTATTGAGTCCATCTATACTAAAAATATTTTTTTAAAAAGAATCTTGGGGAGCTGGGGCTGTGACTCAGTGGTAGAGTTCTTGCCTAACACGTCTGAGGCACTGGGTTCAATCCTCAGCACCACACAAAAGTAAATAAATAAAATAAAGATATATATATATATATATATAGTTTTGGACTAGGGTTGTGGCTTAGTGGTAGAGTGCTTGTCTAGCATTCATCAGGCACTTTGTTCAATGCTCAGCACTGCATATAAATAAATAAAGTTCACTGACAACTAAAATTTTTTTTTAAAAATTAAAAAAAAAAGAATCTCATAAAAAAATTTGCAGACTGATTTTGGATCACAGTTCTGTGGAGCAATTTGTAAAAACAAATGCCAAACACTTGACAACAATAGGAGAAATTGACAGTGGATCTAAAGTTTAACAATGCATTTACTTTCAGAAATAACAGCACCAGCTTTCTCACAATAAGGAAAATAAAGAAGGAGCTTCCACCTCACCCTAATATTTCAAAAGTAAACAAATCAATGGAGGAAAGTGGTTATGTCATTGTGAGGAATACAATAGTGTAACTCAATAGAACAGCTTTGTTAATGTTTGTGTATCCAAGGTAATAACATTAATAAATCAGGAGAAAATATTTTCTTTTTCTAGAATCAGTTCGCAAAGACCTACATGAAATCTACATTACTGTAGTTCTTATCCATGTGGGAGCATCCACAACTCTAAATTGATTAGGATACTCAAATTGAAGATTCCAATTCTAAATTGTGTTTTTGATACACTTCATCTAACTTGTTTCAAGAGCTCTGGCCTATTTCCCACTGGGACTCTCTGGAATGCAATTTGCAGGTAAATCCAGTATTACCTAGTGGAGCATGCTTACTGAGTAGAGACTGGGTCTGAACTACAGCCTTCCATTCTCCTGAGATTCTTACTGACTTGACTACAAGGGTAAGAGAAACTGAAAAACAATGCTTAAAAATGTTTCTTGTGGAGAGGAAAGCAAATCGTATGAGGAATGTCTTTAATAGAGCTCAACCTCTCAGCAGGAAACCTTGCCTTGGGAGGGTTGCACAGCTGGAGAAAGTGGTAACAAGAAGAAGCTCCCCTCTTAGCAGAGCAGAGAAGCCTCCTGGATCCTTTCTATGTCCTCCTTTTAGGAGAGGTGAGTAATACAAACCAGTGTCTGGAACATGGGACATGCTCCCACTTGGCAAGGGAAGGGACCACTTTTGTGTTATTCACTGTTGGTATTCCAAGCATTCAGATCAGTTCCTAGACTATAGTAAGCACATAATAAATATTTTTTGACGTACTGACCAATAAGCACTCAATGTATTCATCAGTAAAATGATTCTCTACCTATTTACCATCTCTCCCTAATCTTTCTTGTGTTGTAGCTGGGTTCAGATTTTTTTTTTTTTTTTAAATAAAAATGACTAAAACCTAACCTACATTATATATTTAGGGATGTGTTAGATTTTGCAGTTGGAAAGATCAAACCTTTTAAAGTCACAAGTAGAATGGCATTAAGGCCAAAACTTGAAATGTATTTCTGGATCTAAAACTCAGTGGTTTATCTCTTTACCTTTCTCTGAATGATTTTCTAGGTAATTGGATGAATAAAGAACAAAAACTCTCTCATTTTTATACTTCCCTTTCTGAGGCAGCATAATGGATTACTTTGATTATGAATTGTTGACAGTTTGGTTTAGAATAGTTGGCGGATTGTCAGATCTGGGTCAAATTCTGTTACTTCCATGTTGTACCTAGTATAGTGTTCATACGCAAATGTTGATAAAACAGAAATGCATGCCAAGTATAAGGTGTCTTAGATTCTGAGTGCTGATAGCATTGTTGACATAAGTAGATTATAAACAGAGGGGAAATTAGCTTTAATTGAAGTTAATTGATAGATTATAAGTGGACAGTGAGTCATTTTGTTGGTGGATAAGACATACTATTATGCCTTACCTGAGGTCACTGGTGCAATTCTGTATCACAGTAGAGTAGTCAGAGGAAAAAAAAAAAAGGAGTTGGTATGCAACTAGAATTCACAATTTTCTTCCTGAGCTCTAGCTGAAAGGGGTTCCTGCCCAGTGACCATGCTTTGGAGGGTTCTCCTCTAGCTTCATCCCTCCCAGTGATGCAGGAGGCTCCAAGCACTACCCTGGACCTTACTACCCTCCCACTTCCAGGCCTCACTTGCCAACGATGCAACTTGGCCTGAGGAATCACCAAGGGGTGGCTTTTGTGAGGGATGTGGTATAGTTTAGATGTGCAGGATGCATTATCCTGTCTGAGCCTTTTTTAGGGGATGGGATGGAGCTGAGACAAGGAAGAAAAGGGGATGCAAGTTACAGGCCAGAAGTCGATATGCCCCACAGGGATACCAACCTAGTTAAATTGTAGTGTTTAGTATTTATAATAGAGTATATGAATTTTCATTTGTTAGTTTGCTTTAGACATTCCAAAGTTAAAAAGCAGGCCTGCAAGTAGGGCAAGTCACATAGCCTATTTTATTGTCAGTTTCCTCATCTGTAAACAGGGTGATAATAACTGTCCCACTAAGCTCAAAGGGTGGAGATGATGAGAATGATCTTAAAAATAACTATCATCTGTTGAATACATACTATGGTTCAGGCCATATACAAGACACTTTGCATGCATTATATTTGATCCTCACAAATTTTCAGGGTGTACAGTTTTGGTTCACTTTTTGAAGAACAGAAAACAGGCTTAAAGAGGTTAAGTTTCCTCTTCCAGCTTCTCCCCCACTGAGACACAAGTGAGATAATGTATGTAACAAGCTCATACAAATAGAAGCTAATATAGTAGTTGCTAACTCATTTATCCATTCAATAAATTTTTGTTGAATGCCTATTAATGTATTGAGGATATACCAGTCAACAAAGGAACAAAAATCATTGACTTTAGAAGCTTACATAGGATGTTAGATGGTGTGTGGAATTAAAGCCAGGGTATGTGGAGTCATGGGGAAGATGAGATTTGAATAAAGATGTGATGGAGGTGAGGAAGGACATTTTATCTTTTGGCTGCTGATCTGTGTGTATGTTTTTCTTTTGGTGAATATGGGTGGGGTGGGTGAAAGTGAAGAGAGACTCCAGTAGTAGAAGGAACAGCAGATGGAAAGCCTATAAGACAAGAATTTGCTTACTTTTCTAAAGCTCAGACCCTGGTCAGAGCTTTAGCTTTTACAACTTGGTAACAAGGGGAGCTAAGCAAAGAAGTGATTTGAATGAAGTGAAAGGATTCACTTTGGCTGAGGTGTTAAAAATGGTCTGTTGGAAGCAAGGGAAGAAAAAGGAAGACCAGGCAGGT
The DNA here is from genome assembly GCF_048772815.1 of Callospermophilus lateralis. NCBI lineage: Eukaryota > Metazoa > Chordata > Mammalia > Rodentia > Sciuridae > Callospermophilus > Callospermophilus lateralis. The sequence goes on along the minus strand of NC_135312.1, from coordinate 107,333,557 downwards.
GATTGTTGCAAAGTGCAGGCAAACAGTAGTTTGGACCAGGGTCACAGGAGCAGAGATGGTAGACAGAGATCAGAGTCCAGATACAGTAATTAGCGGTTTTTACTGTCCTTTGTAGTACATAGGAGAAAGAAATCCAGGAAGATTCTAAGGGTTTTTTACTTGTGTGATGACAAAGGTGTAGATGGCATTAATTGTGATGGTCAAGGTTGCAGAATGAGTATATTTTGGGCAAGAGAAAATGGAACCTGTTTGTACATGTTAATTCTAAATTGTCTATTAGACACCAGGTGGAGAGGTCAGGTTTATTTTTTTACTTCATTGGGTTTGAATTCATTTTTTTCTATTTATAGAGTTGTAATGGTCCTTATGTTCCTTTGTTTTCAAGGTGGTGGTCTTGGTTATATAGAATTTGATGTTAGTGCTCAACTGAGAGAAGAAATATTAAGAAGTAGTTTCAGCAAAAGTAATAAAAAAGGATCTATAGATATAATTTGTAACTTGGATTCAGTTTCCAAAAGATGGACATGTCTAAGAAGCCATGCAATATCAGTGCCACACACATGACTTAAGGATACCCAAAGGGTAGCTGACAACCTATTCCAAGTGTTTAAAATAAACTAGATATTGAAGAAGCATGTGTGAAAACATTTTTAAAAAGTAGTGTTCATAAATAACTGTACTAATGGTTCTCGGTCCCACACAGACATCAAAACATGAACTCATTGGTGCATAGAGCTAAACAAAAATAAAACTCTGAGACCAGACAACAAAATGATTTCTGATGCTTGGCTAATGACATATCTGCATCAGGGCTGACATCACATAGCTCAGACTGGCTCAAGGAAGGAAAAATAAAACTGCGGGAGCATCAACATCTTAAGAGACCTTGTTATGGTCTCTGCACCAAGGGAATCTAGCTTGGAAACTTGGGATCTAGAGAAGGAGCTATGCTCTGCCCAAGGCAAAGACAGATTATTATTAGTAGCAATAAATGTTTCTGATTATGTCACAGAACTTGCTGTCCTGGTCTCTAACAACGGATCACCATTAAATCTGGCATGTTTGTGTGTCTGGGGGTGGTATTGGTTCTGTTGTTGAAATCGGCACGTTCCCATCTGCCTACTTTTGTGATCATGTGAGTGTTTGAAGGTGCCAGAATGAGCACGGAAGTTGGACAGGAACGTTTTCCCAGAAGAAATTACAAATAAGCAAAATCGTAAGAGGATTTATCGCCACGGAAGCACCCAGAGTCAACCCCTGGGTTCTAAAAGAATGCTCAGTATGGCCCAAGTTCTGGCTTCTGCTCTCGGTCAGCTTTCAGCCAGATTGGTGAGGGCTGGCGCCAGGGTCATCTGGGAGAGGCGACCCCACGCTGCTGGGTCTCCCGGGACTGGATGCCAAGGATGGGTAGGGGCGCAGCGTGATGGGGGGCGGGTGTTGGGAAAGACAAGTCCCGCGCTCTCCTCAGTCAGCAAGACTTGGCGGCGCCTCCTCTGGGCCAGTCAGTGCCGGGGTTAGGCCAGATCAGCTCAGGGCGCTGCAATTCCCTCGCGGTCCCAGTGCTGGTGTCACCTGGTCGCAGCCAAGGTGCTGCTCTCCAGCGAGGGCGCGGCCGACTGGCGGGCGCGGAGAGCGCGAGGGGGCGGGACCGGCGCGACGGGGCCGCCCGCCCCCCCGATGATGCGGCGGCCGCCGACTGGCCTCCGCCTTGTCACTCACTGCTCACCATGGTTGCAGCACAAAGCAACAAGCCCCGGAGGCCGCTTCCTCCCTGAGGAGCGGCTCGGGCGGCCGGAGAAGGCGCAGGAGGAGGAAGAGGCGGAGGAAGAGGAGGGGAATCGCCGCTTCCCAAACACACTCTCCAAGGGGGCTGTGCGCGGCGCTCGACTCGGCCCTCGGACACCCTCCCGCCGCCGGGAGTCCGGACCTGGGCTACCCGCGGTCCCTCTTCCCCTGCTCCACCGCGCGCAGACGAGGAACAAAGTTGCCGAGGGCGACCCGGAGGCTGTAGCCCGGCTGGGGCTCTGGCCGCGGCGGCGCCGGCGCCAGCGCCGAGGCAGCTCCGTTCCGCGCGCGCCCATGGGGGCAGGCGGTGGCGGGGCCCACGACGGCGGCCGGAGCAACAGAGGCGGCGGCGACGGCGGCGGGGCGGCGCGAGGGGATGCAGCAGCAGTCGGGAGGGACGGCCGAGCCCAGTAGACCGAGCCCAGGAGCGGCGGCGACTGCAGCGAGCGGGCTTCGCTGCGCCCGGACCTGAGCCTGACCCACCCGGTGCGTCCTGCAGACCAGCGGCGTCCAAGTGCCCAAGGACTGGGGACGCAGGAGACCCGAGTGCTTCGCGGAGACCCCTGGGCGGCGACGCGAGCCCCTGAGAGGAGGGGGCGACCCTCGCGCAGGGGGAGAGGAGGCTCCGCCTGCCTGCAGCCCTCCCCCTCGCTACTGCCACTCGTACCTCCCTAAAAATAACTCGGGCCCGCTGAGGCCAGGAGGAGCCGCCAGTGTCCCCCGAGCGGAGCTTGGGGAGGCGTGTCGAGCCAGGGCCAGGAGGGAGCCGGGCGCGCCTGTAAACCTAAGGAGCCAAGCGGCGAGGAGGAAGAAGGGGACTTCCCTGCTGCCTGGAGCGCCTCAGGCTTGACCGCAGGGACCCTCCCGGCCGCGCGTTTCGGGAGCTGAGCGCGGAGGGCGCCCACAGCGCCTGTCCCGCGCTCTCGGCCCGGCCAAGCCGCCCTCGCGCCCCGCGCAGCCGCCGCGGTTTGGCTGATTAGCCCGGGCGGGCCGCGCAGGGCGGCGGCGGCGGCGCTGGGCCGGGAGGAGGCCAGCGAGGGTGCCGAGCGGCCCCGGCCCGGCCCGCGCGGGGAGATGGCGTCCTACGTGGATAACAGCTTCCGCCAAGCGGTGATGAAGAACCCCGCCGAGAGGACCCCCCAGGTGAGACCCGCTGCCTCCGGTCGCCTGCACTTGGCCGGGTTTGTTTCTCTCAGGCTGCACCTTCTCCTCCGCCACCCTGTCCTGACACAGCTCTTCCCAAGCACCCCACTTCTCACATCAGGACTTCCAGGCCTTCCCACCTCCGAGTCTTTTTTCAAGGGCGTCCTGGATTTATTTTTCCCTCCCCTTGCTATTCTTTATACTTCTCACTACTGAGCTCGGATTGCCCGGCGACAGAGGGGTGTGTGTGTGTGTGTGTGTGTGTGTGTGTTCACGCGTGGACCTTCTCTGATTAGTCCCCTGCTCCCCAACAGTGCTCGGACCTCTGAGTCTCAGCGGGTGGGATCTTACCTTCCCTGTGCCAAAGATTACTCTTGCCACCCTGATTTCTGGTTCCCTTCCTTCCCTTGCATGTGGCTTTCCTTTAGACTTCAGTGGTGTTTGATAATGTGGGATAATGTGGGTATAGGAGGAAACTTGTATGGTTCTGGGAAAAGTCCATGTTGAGCTTCTAAAGTAGAACATTAAGGTTTGTGTATTTATTTACTACTTTACTTTTTGGAAAAAAGATGCTGCTTTTCATTGAAGGGGAATCAGTTGAATAGTCAGTTTCAGAGTTTTTAGTTTCAATTGCAGATGTAACTGCAGAGCCGGCACATTCAAAAACACCCCCCTGGAAGGGCACCCTGCGGATTCTTCTGGTGTTGCACAACCTTGTCAAAAGTAGACGAGTTTGTTAACCTTTCTATGTGTGTTTACCGCCAGGCTTCTTTTTCCTCTTACTTCAAGTGGAAGAATTGTTCGTGGGGTTGGATTTGGTCATCTCAAGTTGGACTAGAGAAGGAGAAATTTTATAAAAATGTGGTGGTTTGATTTTCTTAGCTATAAGTTTCTGAGATGATAATGACGCATATTCCTAAGCATTGGGATGGGTGACTACAGGGTATCCTTCTTGCCAACCTTTTTAAGGCAAATAAGCTCTCCTGATCCTGGGACCATCAGATACATTAGGATCGAATGCTCAAAAAGAGTTGCTTTGCTAGTTAGGTGTTGGATGACATCTGTCCAAATCCAAATTGCTCTTATTTTCTGACATTGATTATTCTTTAATGTGGGGAGAACAGAATAACATAGAATCTTCCGATGGTTGTCATTGGACAAGCCCCAAGAACGGCACCTGGTGCCATTTTGATTTTTCATTTTCTCTGATGGAGCTGTCACATCTGGGGTATCATGGATTGATATCACATATTTACCAAACCTATGGAAAATGGGCCATAATTTTACAAGGCAATTTATTTTAATGTCTCCAGAAAGTTCCTATTCTCAAACGCTGTTTATGTGAAGATCAAGGAATGTTCTGCTTTGATCTTGTCCCCACCCCTTGGTGTTTCAGTGCCTCTCAAGTGCCTTCCTCCACCAGAGTACTGCTTTAAAATTTTCAGTTGCATTGGAGTCTTCTGCACCTGAAAATGCACATTCCTAATCTCAGTGGGAAGGAAAAGCAAATTTCAGTGAGATATTTCACTTCTTTTCAAGAATAGTGTTTGAAGTGCCAAGTGAAATCACACATGCTGAGAATATTAGAACCTAGCTAGGCTGGTCAGGAATGATGTCAGAGCCTTGTAGTGGAAATTAGAGATGGGGGAAGTGGTGTCTTCAGTTGATTAGTTAGAAGAATAACAGTACTTGATGGGGTTCTTTTTTTTTGTCTTTTTTGGAACTGGGGGTCGAACCCAGGGCTTTGCGAATGCAAGGCAGACGCTTTGCCACTGAGCTACATCCCAGCCCAGAATAACAGTACTTGAAACCTACTATCAGGTGGACGGATGGATCGGCAAACAAGACTGGAAGAGACAAAATCTCCACTGTGACAGCCTGTGTGTATTGTGCCAAGTAAATGAACTGTTAAACTTTCCTTTTCCCCTGCCAGTTGTATAGAATGGAATAAAAACTGACCCAACATAGAACTTGGCCTGAGTCAGAAGTAAGTGGGCCAGTTACTACTAATACCACACCATGAAAGCTCCATTGACAATCTGAAAGCAGCATCCCCCCCCCCCCCCACCCTAACCTTCACAGAAAAGGTAAACACAGAAGAACTTACCAAACATTTTGAACATTCTTACGTATCAGCCCCATTAACTTTGATGTTCATCATTTGGGTTTTACTTGCACAAACCCCCCTGTTTGTTTATTGTTTTCAAGAGAAAGTAGCTTGAAATGTGAATGTTTTCCATCTTTTCCTGACTTGTCAGAAATAATCCATCTTTTAAAAGTTTGAAATTTAAGTAGAAAAGAAATGCTTCTGGGAGTGGTGTTGCCTGCCTGTAATCCCAGGTACTCTGGAAGCTGAGGCGGCAGAAGGATGGGAAGTTTTTTTTTTTTTTTTATTTTTTATTGTTGTTCTTTTTAGTTTTACATGACAGTAGAATGTGTTTTGACAAATTATACATACATGGAGTACAACTTCCCATTTTTCTGGTTGTACATTATATGGAATTACATTGGAAATTGAACATGGAAAATAATGTCAAACCATTCTACTGTCTTTCCTATTCCCATTTCCTGTTCCTTTCTTTAATCCCTCTTTGTCTAATTGAGTTTACTTCTATTCTTCTCTGATCTACCCCCCCACCGTTATTGTGAGTTAGCATCCACACCACAGAGAGAACATTAAGCCTTTGGTTTGGGGGCGTTGGTTTATTTCACTTAGCATGATAGTCTCCAGTTCCAGCCATTGACTGGCAAGTGCCATAATTTCATTTCTCTTTATGGCTGAGTAATATTCCATTGTGTATATATAGCACATTTTCTTTAGTCATTCATTTGTTGAAGGGCACCTAGGCTGGTTCTATAGTTTAGCTGTTGTGAATTGAATTGCTATGAACATTGATGTGGCAGTGTCACTATAAAATGCTGATTTTAAGTCCTTTGGGTATGTATATACCAAGGAGTGGGATAACCGGGTCAAATGATGGTTTTATTCCAAGTTTTCTGAGGCATCTCCATACTGCTTTCCAGAGTAGTTGCACCAATTTTTAGTCCCACCGCAATGTATGAGTGTACCTTTTCCCCAACATGCTCGCCAACATTTATTGTTACTTGTATTCTTAATAATTGCCTTTCTGACTGGAGTGAGATGAAATACCAGTATGGTTTTTTAATTTTTTTTTTTTTTTTGTAGTTGTAGATGGACAGAATGCCTTTATTTTATTTCTTTATTTTTATGTGGTGCTGAGGATTAAACCCAGTGCCTCTACCACTGAGCTACAGCACCAGCCTCTATCGATGTGTGTTTAACAACAACAAAAAATTGTGCTGAGGATTGAACCCAGGACCTCTTATGTGCTGGACGAGCGCTCTACTGCTGAGCCACAACCCCAGCCCTATCAATGTGGTTTTCATTTGCATTTCTCTAACTAAGCTCAAGGTCACCTATAACTAAAAAATAAATATTTAAAAAAAGACATTTTTTTCATATATTCGCTGACCGATTGTATTTCTTCTTCTGTGAAGTGCTTGCTCAGTTCTTCTGCCCATTGGATGGCAAGTTTGAGTTTAGCCTCATCAACTTAAAATAAAAAAATGCAAAGGGCTGGTGATATGGCTTAGTGGTAAAGCACTCCTAGGTTCAGTCGCTCATACCGCATAAAACAAACAAACAAAACCCCCTAAACTAACATATTAAAAGACTAATGTGCTTGTTAATGCAAAAGTGGAACTTTACACTTGCCTGTAATCCCAGTGGCTTGAGAGGCTGAGATAGGAGGATCAGGAATTCAAAGCCAGCCTCAGCAAAAGTGAGGCGCTAAGCAACTCAGTGAGACCTTGTCTGTAAATAAAATACAAAATAGGGCTGGGGATGTGACTCAGTGGTGAGTTCCTCTGAGTTCAAACCCCAGTACAAAAAAAAAAAAAAAAAGAAGAAGGAGTGAAGTTTTTGTGTAAGTAGTGTCTAGTCTCATGAATACTAGAGAGTTAGAACTTTGTAATATAACCAAAGCAACCATGTTAAAAAAAGCTTGAAGGACATGAATTAGGAAAGTTTTGCCGTGGTGCTTCCTTCTGTTTCTGAGGATAGATTCCATAAACGAGTTTGTGGGATTCTCACAGGAGTAAGGAAGGTGCTTAGAAGGAAAAGAATAAAGAAAAATGCATTTTTCATTAAATTTAATTATTTTTTCCCCCTTTTCTTTCTTTCTTTTTTTAAATCAGGTCAGCCTAGTTCTTTTTCAGTTTTTTATTTAGGTCAATCAATTGCCTAGAAGTAAACTCAATGTCACTTGTGTAACCTAAGAAGTTGGCTAGAGGAGAATCTAGGGTGGGGAGATTCTCAGTAGCTTTGAATTAAGAGCATTTCATATCCACCTGGAAAACCAGAACCTACTCTATAGGCATTTTACTGGGAAGGGGCAATGGTAAGGAGAAGTATAGAAAAAATTGTCATCTAAATTTTTAGCCAAATCATGCATATTCAGATTCAAGAAGCTCTCACTGTTTCACCTGATATTCTGAGAGGACGGAAAAAACTGTATTTAATCTAGTGTTTGTCCTATACTGTGAATTCTAGTTAATGGGGCATTCTGTTCTTAGACAACATACTCCCTTTAAAATAATGAGCAGGGGCTGTGGCTGTGGCTTAGTGGTAAAGCGCTTGCCCACCATGCGTGAGGCAGTGGGTTTGATCCTCAGCACCACATACAAATAAAATAATAAAATAAAGATATCATGGTCGCCTATAACTAAAAAATAAATATTAAAAAAAGAAAATAATGAGCAATAGACATTCTATTGATATTTTAAAATGTACCTCTGCTGAAAAACTGGACTCTTACTTAAGTAATTGCTTTCTTCAACTATTTAGGTTTGTGTCTTTAATCACTGAAATGAGACCTGTGGTTACCAAAGCAATTTAATGAACTGAAAGATGTAAATAAATTACAAACAGCATTAGATTTCAAGACTTTATACAAGAAAATAATTTTCTAAACTATTAACTTGTTGAGTTCAGGCCCTTTGAAATTGCTTCTTTGGAGTGTTTAAATAGCTTAGTATTTTAGTTTTCCAGGTGAAACATATATTACAAAACTGTTTCCTCTACTTTAAAGACCAAATTTGTGTGTTTTTAGCTAGTTGTAAAAGTTACTTTTAGATAGGGTATGTATAAAATAATTCACCCTATTTCCTGGTTAATATCTTACTTTGCCTTTCACTATTAAAAATTTTTTGGGCTATTGCACCATATGATTTAGTTGCTAAGTCATGAATTTGTCAGGCGAGAGTTCCTTGGAGAGTATAGGGTTTAGTTCTTTGCAAAAGTCACTCGGTAAAACTCATCTTGAGTCATAATGAGAAAGCTGAAGGAAAATACCTTTAGCATAGAGAACTTTAAATTATGAGAATTAGTACAAAAGAATATCTCTGACATATATTTAACTTTCAAATGTAGGGGAAGAATTATGTGTATTACAGTTAAATTTTCCATTTGAGTTTCTTTTTACCATTGTTTATGAGTAGACTCATTTTCATTTGATAGCTTGTACTTTTATTATATTTTTACTTGGTTCTGGGCTGTAGTAATAATATTTATTTTTTAAGTAGTTTTTATTCTTAAAACTACTAAACTATACACAGTTTGAAAAGCATATTTCCCAAAGAAATGATTGGTCACAAACATTTAAATTTCATAGAAGTGTTTTGTGAATTTGTTGGGTAAAAAACATACATTTATAACTAAAATACTAATTTCAAACTTTATTAGCATGTGGCTTTGAACAAGTGAGGACTTAAATTTATGGCAAAAATTAGTAACATTCTTTTGCAATATTAGTGAAAGCCTGAAAGTCTTCAAATAGCCTGTTAAACATTTAGTAATTAACAGTTTCATAATTAGCTTTGCATATCTTGGCTGAGGATCAAAATGATCCAGCTGCTGGTTTTATTGTGGTAAATGGGAGTTCACAGAATAGTTAAAACAGGAATAGGACTGCCTTGTTTCCAACTTTTTGCCTCCCTATCCAAGAAAGGACATAAAAACAAAACCAGTTATAACCTCTTCTATCATTTTATTAATGATCTTACTGTTTAATAAGCAAGAGAGGATACATTGTAACTGCCAAGCTCAAGTTCAGCCTCCCCCACCCTCCATTCCCATACTGGGAATTGAACCCAGGGTGCTTCACCAATGAGCTACATCCTCAATACTTTATTTTAATTTTGAGACAGGGTGTCCCTAAGTTACTGAGGCTGGCCTTGAACTTGTGATCCTCCTGCCTTGGCCTCTTGAGTAGCTGGGATTATAGGTATGCACCACTGTACCTGGCTGAAGCTCAATTCTTGAAATAAAAGCTTTCTTTGCTTCATAAGAAAGCATTGTATTTATTTATTTTTTTACTGTGGATTTGCAAACAACTTTTTTTTGGGTAGATTTTGAGGAATTTAAACTGCAATAAGGTCTTTCTTTTGGTGATATTTGAAATTCAGGTCAATCAAGTAATAGTGGGATATGCCTCAGATATAAGTTGACTATATGAAATAATGGCCTGATAACCTTTTAGAAAACACAGAAAGACTGCTTGCTTGATGCGTATGAAAACTTTAAGAAAGTTTTGTTATTTATTTTGTACATTTTATATCCAAATAACTTTGGAAACTGGTAGTAGTCAGTAGTTTCTTGATATGTGCATATTATAAGATATTTCCTTTCTTCATTCCAGTTTTAATGATTCCTTTATCTATAAAATGATAATCACTGATGTTGTTTTATGGATCAAGTGTTTAGCTCAGTGCCTAATGATAGTTTGTTCTCCCTTCATCTCTTTTTCCCTCTCTCCCTTTCTCTCTCTCTGTACTGGGGATTGAACTCAGGGCCTTGAGCATGCTAGGCAAGCACTGTACCACAGAGCTACATCCCCAGTTCTGAGAATTCTCTTTAAGACTGAGGTCCAGGTCTGGGGTTGTGGCTCAGTGGTAGAGCGCTTGCTTAGCATGTGTGAGGCACTGGTTTAGATTCTCAGCACTGCATATAAATAAATGAATAAAATAAAGGTCTATCTACATCTGAAAAAAAAAAAAATTGCCGTCCATGGAAGGCCCTGGGTTCCACATCCCCAGTACTATAAAACAAAAAACAACAACAAAAATGACTGATGTCTATTCTTCTGGCTTGATGGTTGGATATACCTTAGTTAACAGTGGAGATAGATTAGAAGTATTGCAGGAGGGGCAGAGCGTTCACCTACCATGTGTGAGGCACTGGGTTCGATTCTCAGTACCATATAAAAATAAATAAATAAAAATAGAGATATTGTGTTCAATTAAAAAAAAAAAAGAAATATTGCAGGAGTATCATCTGCTGAATGGGCTAGCTAAATGTGTTCATGTGGATGCCAACTACTCATTGTACTAAACTGTGTTTGCATTATGCCAGCATGGCCTAATCATGGCCAGTGATAATGATGAACATTTGCTAGTTCACAGGGAAAAAAATATAAGTTGTTGATAATTTTCTTGATTTTTAAGATTTTTTTTTTTTTTGGTGGTGGTACTGAGGATTGAATCCAGGGGCACTCTACCACTGTGCTACAACCCCAGCCCTTTTGTAGGGGATCTTACTAAATTGCTGAGGCTGGTCTTGAACTTGCTGATGTCCTCCCACATCAGCTTCCCAAGTGATTGAGATTATAGATAGGCATGCACCGCTGCCTGCACCTGGCTGATTGTTAAAAGATTTTTTACTTACACTATTTTTCCTTAAAGCTTGATATCTTCTACTACATGTACATTCCAGGAATCTACTCTGAAGTATAAGTGCTCCTTGACTTATGGTGTAGTTACATCCTGATGTAACCACTTAACAACTTATTGTTAAGTTGAAAATTAATTAAATGCACCTAACCTAACAAGCATCTATAATGAAGCAACACTCCACTGGATAGTATTGGTTGTTTACCTTTGTGATAGCATGCTGGACTGGGAGCTATGAGTTGCTTCCAAGTCTGTAGAGAGTACTATACTGCATATTGCTAGCCCAGGAAAATACTAGAAATCAAATTTTGAAGTGTGGTTTCTACTGAATGCATTTAGCTCTTTCACACCATTGCAAAGTAAAAAACAAAAAATAAAATAAAAAACCCACATCAAACCATTTTAAGTAGGGAACTATCTGTATCTCATTTATCATATAGTTATGCTAATATAATAGTATTTCTTAATGTGTAGTGGTAATGTGAACATTCTGTCCTTTGGAAGAGTTGAAGAATTATAAATTTAAGCAGGCAAAAATGAATGTATAAAGACTCAAATTGACTTGTGATGACACAATGTAATAATTGTAGTGAGCTTTTGGAAATGGTTCTTTATTTTATGTCACTATAATAAATATCTGAAGTAATTAACTTAGAAATGGCTTATTTTGGCTCACAGTTTTGGAGGTTTCAGTCAATAATTGGGCATACCTATTGCTTTTAGGCCTGATGCTGGCAGGAAGAGAAAGAGAGAGTGTTAGTTTGGGTGTCACTGTTCCTTTCAAGGGCATTGCCTGTGACCTGATGACCTCTCATTATTTTCCACCTCTTAAAGGTTGTAGCACTTCCCAGTAGCACCACTCTGGGGATGATGCCTTTAGCATGTGGGCCTTTGGGGACCATTGTGCATCTAAAACTAATGCTGTAGCACTCCTCTGTATCATTTTTTTGTTTAGATAGATTAATTTATGTTGATAAATTAGGAAGAGAAGCGATTTGTAGTGCATATAATTGATTTTTTGTAGCTTTGTCAGAGCTAGAGTATGTGTGTATGTAGTAAAAATATGTTCAGTGGTTATGTCACTTTGGGAGAAAAATATGCAGATTATCACATTATTAAAATTTTTTTTAGTTGTAGATTGTTATAATACCTTTCATTTTTATTTATTTTTATGTGGTGCTGAGGATTGAACCCAGTGCCTTATACGTGCTAGGCAAACGCTCTACCACTGAGCCACAACCCCAGCCTTGTCTTATTATTATTGTTTTTTAGTTGTAGATACACCCAATAACTATTTTTATGTGATGCTGAGGATCCAACCCAGTGCCTCACAAGTGCTAGGCCAAGTGCTCTACCACTGAGTTCAATCCTCAGTACCAAAAAAAGTGCAAGAGTGAGATCATACAATATGTGACCTTCAGGGATTGCCCATTTTCCACCCTGCGTAAAGGTTCAGGCCAGGCCCCTGTCACATTATTTTAATGGTTAGAATTTTTATCTTTTCAGGGGAAAAAAAAAATCCCCCATCTTCTCATGCTAATTAGCCACCACTTACTGAACTGTAGAATGTGTTTTTTGTGATATTTAGGTATTTCCTTTTCTCCTCCAGTCTGTGAAAGGAATTACCTTTGGTGTGTTGTGGTGTTGGTAGGGTTAGGTTTTATGGAAGTTTAGTCTTGTGTTTTAAACTGTCTTGGCTCCACTATTTCTGTACTTTCACATCCTTTGTGAATAAAAAGTATTTTGTAGCAGTTGTTGTTGGTGACTTGAAGAAGACCTTTATTTTCTCATTGAAAGTAAACTCTTCCCACCTGCTGTGGTTTCTCATTGCTTCCTTCCCACAAGTTGTAAATCTTAGATTGCAGAGCTTTAGAATTTTTTGAATATTAGTATGAGCTAAATGAACAGAAATAAAAATTTGCATTTTGTTCCTTTGGCCAAGCCGACACTCTACTATCAGGCCCTTGGCAACTTTGTCTTTCTCTAGCCCATGGAGTTTGTTTCTATTCAACATAAAAGCTAATAATGAAAGAAGAAATCCTAAATAAGAATTAATCATTAGCTGGTCATTCTGGGGAAAACTGATATGAACTTTCCTAGAAGCTAACAATCAGTGCACCTAAGAGGGTTAGGGGGCACTGTGGTGATTATCTGATTTCTCCTGAGAATTCATTCTAAAGACTTGTTTTTGAAAAATATTAAACTTAACTTTGAGGTAATGTAGCTCCACATGCAGTTGTGAGAGGTGATATGGCGATCCTGGGTGCCCTTTACTTGGGTTTTCCCTTTATTAATATCTTTGTAGTAGTGCAGAATATTGACATTGATTAGCTGAGATTCAGGAAGATTTCAGCACTACAAAGGATTCCTCTTGTTGCCCTTTTATAGCCACATTTTTTTGTGGCTAACTTACCTCTCTGGCAATCACTGATCTGTTCTGCATTTCTGTAATTTTGTCATTTCAAAAATAGTATATGGACAGGTCTGGCATGGGGCTCACACTTGTATCCCAGCCACTCAGAAGGCTCAGGCAGGAGGATCACAAGTTCGAGGCCAGCCTCAGCAACTTAGTGAGACCCTGATTCAAAATAAAAAGTGAAAAGGGCTGGGGATGTGGTTCAATATTTAAGCACCCTTGGGATTCAATCCTCAATACCAAAAAAAGTACATGAGTGAGATCATACAATATGTGACCTTCAGGGATTGCCCATTTTCCACCCTGCATAAAGGTTCATTATCTTTTGGCTAAAATATCACTACTGTTGTCAGTGAATGGTTTGGCCTTGAGTTCCTAAAATAACAATAATACTGGGGATGAAGGTGGTAGTGCAAGGTGAGATGGATTTAAATAGTGATAGTGAAGAGAGAATTCTATAATGATGATTAAAAAACATAGATCAAAGATCACAAGGTCTAGCATGAGCAAGAGTAGTGATATTTGTAAACCTTTGGGATATTTCAATATATGTATCAACTGTCCACAATTTTTTGTTTTTTATAATAGTGAAAGTAGCAAAACTAGCTTTAGCTGTCATGATCTCTCAAAGAAATTACTTGATCTGTTCCAATTGAAGATTTTTTTTTTTTCCTTAATCTGAAGGAAGTCTAATGGATGTACAGTACTCTTCCCTTATCTGCAGGAGATATATTCTGAGGCCCCCAGTGGATGCCTGATCCTGTGGTATCCTCTTTACTGAGCCTATATACTAGTTTTTTTTTTTATGCATACCTATGATAAAGTATAGTTTATAAATTAGGCCCAGTATACTTGATTCCAGCTACATGGGAGGATGAGGCAGGAGCAACACAAAGGTCAAGGTCAGCTCAGGCAATTTAGTGAGAGCTTTTTCAAAATAATAGAAGACTGGGGATTGTAGCTCCAGTGGTAGTTGCCTCACATGTGGATCCAATCCCTACTATAGCCAAAAATCAGAAAAACTAAGAGATTAACAAAGATAATAATAGAATAGAAAAATTAAATTTTGTAATAAAATCGCCAGTACCACTGTTCTTACTCTTTGGGGCCATTATTAATAAGGTTACTTCAACCCAAGTACTGCAGTAACACAGCAGCTAATCTGATAACTGAGAAGGCAATCAGATGACTAACAAGGGAGTTACAGCACCAGTTACAGACTTACATTCTGTGTCTCCTGATACTGTGCACTGAGGAGGAAATATCTATGGTATACTTTTTCTTATTTTTGGTAGTGTTGGGGATCAAACTCAGAGCCTTGTGAATAGTGGGCAAAGTATTCCACTACTGAACTACATACTCAGCCCAACATTCTTACTAAAAAACAAAGAACAACAACAATAAAAAATGAATCCAAGTGGAGAAAACATCAGACAGACTCAAATTTAATGCAAAATAACTGGCCAGTATTCCTCAAAATTGTTGGAGAAATGCTGAGAACTACCACAGATTGGAAGAGACAAAGGAAAGCTGGGATTCTGAAATTGATGCATTTTATTATGCTTTTTAAAATGTTGAACTATGGGAGGCTCAGTGAAGGGGACAGGAAATTTGTGAACTATTTTTTATCACTTTTTTAAATTTCAAAATTAAAAGGGAAGCATAGCTTTTGGAGTTTTTATTTGTTTTTGTCTGAACCCAAGGCCTCATGCATGCTAAACACGTAAACAAGAGCTCTACCAGTAGGCTATATGCCCAGCCCTTTTTGGAGTTATTTTTTGAATCTGGAAAAAGGCTACCAGATTATTATTTTTTAAAACTAAATCTTTCTCCTGATCTGATTTAATCTTAATCTTAATGAAGAGCCAGAACTTTTTAGTTGAATATTTTGTATGCATTGGGCCATTGGTGCAATGAATGAGGCTGCATATTATTTGGAAAGAATTTAAAACACACACACACACACACACACACACACACACACACATACACACCACAAATAAATAAATGGGTAAGGGAAGCTAAATTAATAACTTTTAAATTATTTATTCACTTTGTCCTTTTCTGTATTTTTTAAATATTTAGAAGATGAATGTATTGTACCAGTTTTCAATGTTTCATGATCCTGAATTTAAGTAACTAGATTATTTGGTATAAGAAAAAAAAAAAGTGTACGAAGTCGAAAATTCCATGTTTATTAAGCAAAATGGAAAAGAAATTGGTTTTAGCTTAACAAAGTTAATCTCAGTGAAATTTCAATTGTATTGTGCCATCTCCTTTTAATTCCCTGGGAATTTAAAAATTCTTTGCTATTTTTGGTAGGAGGAGGGATGGAGAAAAGAGAAGGGGAATAAGGGAGGGAGTCACAAGGGCGTGTTAAAAAATTCTAATGTAAGGCTGCATTATAGCCATGGATGATGATAAACTGACCTGCAGATGTTCATTATTTTCACTTAGGTTTTTTTAGAACATTATTAGGATTCAAAAAAGAAACTTAAAAAAAAAAACTGCATTAAAAATCAACTCAAGGCAAAAATCTCTACAAATCTTTCCCCTCTCACTTATATGTCTTTGCATTTAGAGTAAAGTCTCCATGCCTGCCCTCTGGATTCGTCACACACTTGTCTCCCCCAGTGTAAATACATGCTGTTTTTGTAAATATGTAACTTTTTTCTATAACCATAAAAATTGGTGTTGGACGATTGGACTTATATTAAAAATATGGGATCTAACTATAAAAATATAAGCAAAGTGTTTATTGGTAAGAAAGACATAAATCATGTGTTTTTAATATTTTAAATTAATTTTTTGTTTGATAGTTTTAGTAATAATTGCATTTGAGGGCATAAATGAAGGTTTTGGGGTAACTGAAATCTAATGAGAAAATAAAAGGAAAGCTGTTTACACATGAGGTGTGGACTAAATCTCAATCATTCAGTTGTTCTTTATGTAATTAACTACTGGAATGATGCAAGACAAAAGGTTTCTGAATTTTTTCTTCTATAAGTTACACAACTTTTTCTTTTAGAGACACTCTATTAGGGAATGCTTGATCAAATTGTGAAAAATATTTGATGATTGATTTGAGTTATTGAGAAACTGCTTAATCAAGTTTATATATTTTCAATGAAATAGAAATGAGTATCAAAAACTGAGGAGTTAGAAAAATTTGAAATACGTGTCCTAAGTGCCAAGAAGTGAGGTAGTAAGGAAGAATTTATAGCATTTCAAATTGTTTCTAATCATTCATTTCTGATTACCACCATCCTCTTTTCTTGTGGAGCTGGAAAAAATTAAGGAGAGCAAACTTTAAGGGCAAACATTTCCTGTCTGCCTATTCCTTGGATTTAAAGTACCATAAACATTTTTTTACACATATACAATGTACTTAGAGACCCCAAAGTTCTTTATTCCTAAATGTGAACTTCCAAACCTAGTCATCATCTAAGACTTATGTTGCAATGGTTGGGAATTCCTATCTTGATTCCATTTTCTCTGATATGGTTTAAATCTATGTCACCCAGTTACAGAAAACTCTGTGGCAGGCAGCATGGTAAAACCATTTCACCTTAAAAGTCCTTGTTCCCACTTTATATATTCTGGAATGGCTGTTTTCTTTTATAATTATAAATTAATCCTTAATTTTTGTGGTGTTCATAGAATAGTTTTTTTTTTTTTATTTTCACTTTCAGGAACTGGTATTTATTACCAAAGTCATATTCAATGTTAACAAGATGTACAACTACAAAAAAAAAAAAAAATTGTGCACAGTGCAGTCTCAGTGCAAACAAATGGAAACCTTGGTTGTTTAAAAAGTAATTCAAATTACTCCAAACAACAACTATATTTTTAAAACATGTTTATATATACATCCAGCCAACAAATGAAAATGGTTAACAAGAAAAAATACAAATTCAGAGGTCTGGTTTTAATGTTTAAAAAAGGCACCTGCTGGGCTGTTGTGGTGGCTCAGTAGTAGAGTGCTTGCTTAGCATGTGTGAGGCACTGGCTTCGATTCTCAGCACCATATATAAATAAATAAACGTCCATTGACAACTGAAAAAAAAAAAAGGCAACTGCTTATTGATTCGAACATCAGTCTCTTGGCCACTCAGCTTCATGACATTCATCTGACGGGAGGCTCTCTTAGCCACCTCTAGCGATTCAAACTTAACCACACTGCACACCTTGGACTTCCCATTCTTCATGTTGATGTCGGCGTACAGCACATGGCCACTTTTGTTGAATTTGTCTTTAGCATCTTCCATGTAAAATCAGCATGGGAGATTTCTCACAAATATCCGGTAGGCCTTTCTGTCCACCCCAGGAGCATGGCTTCTAGCTCTGTCAAAGTTGCCACATTCCATCTCAATGGTGCTGTCAAAGCTGGCACCATTGCCACCACCCATGGCTAGGTCCATGCGCTCAATGCTAGTGCCCAGGGCAGGGCCCATACCTGGCCCATTCACTCCAGGCTATTGGTACCCATTTGCTCCAGGCCTGTGGCCTTGCGATTCAGGCTGGCCTGCATGCCTGCCAGTCCCATGTACTCCATGCTCAGGCCCATGTTCTTACTGGCAGGGCCCGTATGCTCTACACCAGAGCCCATGTGTTCAATTGTGTGGCCCACATGGTCGCTCGACCTCAGAGCCAATGAGCTACATGCTGCAGGCCATGTGGTCGTACACTCGATGCTGGA
Organism: Callospermophilus lateralis; assembly: GCF_048772815.1. Lineage (NCBI taxonomy): Eukaryota > Metazoa > Chordata > Mammalia > Rodentia > Sciuridae > Callospermophilus > Callospermophilus lateralis. The sequence continues at coordinate 107,315,765 of NC_135312.1, read as the reverse complement.
GCCCATGTGGTCCGTGACCAGGCCCCATGCACTTGATCGTGGTGCCCACTTGATCCATGCCTGGCTCCGACCTGTACCCCTCAATGCAGTGAATCCCAAGGATGTTGTCTCTACTTCTACCTCCTCCCTGCTTTGCAACGATCTGTCCTCTCTTCAGTGCATTACTTAGAATTTCATTTTTTAGGCCCATGTTTATTTATACAAGATCCAAATCGCCACGTGTTTTCCCTATCACGACTACCAAAAGGTCCCTTCCATTTTATTTATTACAAATCCTATGCTTTCCATTTCCATTCCTGCAGACCCTATGTTTTCCATTCTAATGTCTTTGTTTGGTGATTGGCACTCCTGGCTCTAACCCCATGCTAATACCGCCAAGTCCATGGGGAAGTTGCTGTGGATGTTCAGGATGGAAAAAGTCTCCCTTTGGTAAAGACCTCTCCTCCATTTGTACTTGCAGTGGTCTATTAAATAGCGGTTGGCTGTTAAACATAGATATAGCTTGCGTAGCTTCCTTGGACTTTTCAAAAGTCACAGTGCCTATTCCACAACTTTTCACATCTTTATCCTCCAGAATGTCTGCTTGAACTACCGCTAAAAATTTCCTTCAGTTTCTTCCAGCCAATTTTACATTATAATCCAGATTTGCTACAAATACTGTGCTTCCAAGTCTTCCAGCCTGTAATGCGTGGATAATCTCATTTGGGATGTTAGGATTATTTAGGCTACTGAGTGGGGTATTAATCATTTCTGGGCCACCTGGTCCCATACCCATCCCTCCAGTTGTAGCCATCATATTTTGCATTGCTCTCCTGGTGTGTTCACCATCAGGATCTTCTTTAACATTCAGAGGTCTTCTGCTCAGACTATGCTTGTTTAGAACTTCAGTAGCTTTTTTCATACTCTCTTGCATCTTGAATTCTACAACAGCACATCCCTTTTTCTTTAACCAGATCTTTAAGTGACTGCCATTTCACATCAAAAGGTATGTTTGTGATGACGGTTCTGTATCTTTTAATTGGGTTGGCATATGACTGAAAGCCATTGCCTCCTCTTTCTGTGTTTCTCTCCTTTCTCATCTCCTCTGAGTAGGCTGTTCTTCACCTGTTGTGCTGGAGCCCTGCTGCCACTCTCTACCTCCATTTTGGACTCTGTTGCTGTCATCTCTGCCGTCCTTTCGAGCCCTGCAACCCTGTTTTGGGTTTATTTAGTGTATTTCTTTCATATAACGTGTTGACTTTGGAGTTCAGTGCACTATCTTTGTGGCTGTGGGCAGGTAACTTAACCTTAGTTTAGGATTCAAGGCTTTTTAGACTTAATAGATTGTAAAAATTTCATAATACAGTGGGGCACTGATGTTGATTTGCCACATATTTGTTTTCCAAAGGAAGCATGTTAAAATAAATGTAAACTCAATATTCTTTAATTTACTGTTATAAAAATAAGGAGGTGATAATCTCAAAATAAGTGGTTGACTTTGTTTTACCATATTATTCTGTTTGATCAAAGATTGATGAAAATTTTACCACGGGTGGATATGGTAATGTTTACTAATCTTGTTGTGAAGATTAACTACATTAAGTTATATTAAAGTACTTAGCATAGTCTTTGGCATGGAGTGTTTAATAATATTTGCCCCTTTTCTTAGTATTTTTCAGTAGTTTCAATATCTTATTACTAAGATAATGTTTCATTCACCACAGTGACTTAACAATGTAAGTTGGTTAGATAGACTTGATTTATGGCATAGATTTTATTCGGGTTGCATTATTATGCAACTTACTAAAATTGCTCTATAGAGGCTTAACTAGGGTCTTATTAAGAATCTAAAGGAAGGCAGTGCAGGGTGGGGTTGGTGCACAGGCTTAAGGATGTCATTGAGAATGGAACTTCTACTTAGTAAGTAAGGTTAGTCTTCAAAGACACAAGATTGTGATTATTCCACCAAGCAGGGAACAAAGGAGTGTTGGAAATCTTTTTCATGGTCAGAGGTTTGTCTTATTTTGCAAGAAAGCCCTTGTTTAGGCATTTGTTATTTGCCAGAGGTTCACTCCTGGCAGTGAAAAAGGTTGGAAATTGAGTATTTTGCTTTTAAGCCTTTATAGTGCAGAAATACAGGAAATTAAGAGATTAAGATTAATGTGTAATGTAAGCTGATAATATTTTGTCCAATTACTTCGCATAGAATATAGATGATTGCAATAGGTTATGCAGTGATTCTCAGGAGACTTTGAAAGTCTTAGTGGGTAGAGCTACGTTGATGTAGCTACATTTATGGAATCATGTATTCAACTTCTTGGTTGACTTAGGTGTATGGTTATTAATTTTCTGAACCTCAGTCTCTCTCTTTTTTAAAAATAGGGATACAAATACTAGTGGGTGAGCATTATGTATAAATATTTCTAAAATGTTGTTATAACTTAAATATGATTTCTGTGGTAACTATTGTAAATGCCTCACCTGTTGATTTAGAATTTAAAAATACAGGCTTATGGCATTTTCTAAATTATTCCTTTTGTTTCAGATTTACTCTATTTAAAAAATTATAAACATGTTACTTCATTTTTTTCTAGTGTACTGATACTTCTGCCTGTAGTAATGCTTTGTCAGTTTTCTGAGATACTAGGATCTTAATTTATTGTTCCTCCCCAAAGCTGAATCAATACTTTTTACAAGCAAGTATACATTTGTATATAAAGTACATGTGTAAAAGAAAGCTGTTTAAATAGAGTTCTGTACTTTGTTGAATTCATACTAGCTTTGATACTAAAACTTTAAGTATGTCCTCTGCCCTGTCTTAAAGCAATTAGTATATGTTTTATGTTTTTTCTTTCTGATAATATTCAAAGATTTCATAGATAAACTGCTCCTAATATTGCATGGTGGGGTCAATAATTTGCCATCAGAAGCTAATTGCTAAGAAATGTTACTGTGAAGAGTAGGGGTTATTTGTTATCTTTAAATTTGCTATTTTCACAAAGTATTTGTTTAACTTGAGTTATGTCAGTTAGCCTCACTAAACTAAATTTATTGGGCTAGAACTTACTATTCATCTTTAAACTCAGTGCTTGGCATACCTCTTAGTACAAAATTGGAAACGATAAATGCTTAATGATTTGATCTTGCTTTTGAAAGTTGACGGATACAAGGAAAAAAGTAATTATATATTTCCGTATTAATAGGATATTGAATAAAAGCTGAAAAGGAGCAGTAATTTTTGGTTCAATTTCTGCAACAAGTGCTTCTTTATAGAAATAAGAAATTTTCTGGAACAAAGTTATTCATATTTGATAGGCAGTTTGGCTCCCTGTAAGATTAATCACTTTGGTGCTAGTATTTTGAAACTGTCATTTATGTGATATTTTCACTGGTACTTCACATAGTATGTGAATTCTTCCTCTGAACTCCTGTGATGTTTATTATTTTATGTGGGGTTTTAAAAATTATTATTTTGAGATTTTGATTTTCATGAGGAATAATTTAAATAAATAATATACCTAACTTATGAAATCCAATTCAACTCTTGTATCTAGACCCAGTTTACCAATTAATTGTTCTAAGTAGAGCCTAGTCTTGGTGCGTTTTAATATATAAGATCATTTTTAATTGTTGAACGATTTATCTGCAAATATATTAAATTAAGGGGTCCTGTCAGAATAGATTAATATGCTCCAATGAAATCTTATTGATGTACACATAAAAGTGTAGAAAAACAAGCTGTAATCAAACTTATTTAGTTTACTTCATTGTCTTCTACATTTTTTTTGTTTTTTTGGTACTGGGTATTGAACCCAGGGGATTTTAACCTCTGAGTACATCTCCATTCTTGATGCCAAGTAGAATCTCAGAGATCAGTGGGCTGGTGGTTTTCACAGATTCGAAGGACCTGGAGGTGCTTCAGGGTCCTTTGGGAGGCCTAGAAACTTGGAGTCCTCGCCACCACACTTCACTTTTGTTAGAAAAAGGAGACATTTTTACATTAAAAAAATATGTTTGAAAATTCCCAGTCTAGTTTGGGCTCCAGAGTAAAGGAAATAAAAATCCAGGGTAGTGATTTTTCTGTGTCACAAGGATGGATCCTTCAAACTGAAGATTTAATCCCTAGATCAAGGGTGAGCAAACTGTGGCCCTTGGACCAAATCTAGCAGCCGTGTTTTTGTTTGTAAAGTTTTATGAGAATATGGCTACACTCATGTTTTACAGTCTGTGGCTGTTTTCATACCACAGAGCCTGAGGTGAGGAGCTGACTGAGCTAGTGGGCCCTGCAGAGCTACACAGCTTTGACAGAAGCATTTGTGCTCTTTGATGCTTCTCTGTTAAAATGCTAATACCTTTGGTAGGGTGTGGGTGTGGGATTGTTTAGTGTTGTGTCCAGTCACACCACAGAGAAGTGTAAAGTTCCTTCCTGATATTTGATAGCATGGGGAGTGGGCCAAACCTCATTATGAAAGTATATTTTATAATTTTGGGGGGCTGATTCTGTTACTACAGCAGTATCATGAACAAAAAAAAAATTGTTTTCATCTTGATGTTTAATTATTTAAGTGTATGTATTTTCTCAGATATGTATTTGATAACCACAGACCTCTTTTGGAGTTATTTATAATGTAGTTTGGAACGATTTGACTAAATAGTGAACTTTCCTGAATGGTCTGCTTTAAGAAGTTTAGAAAATGTAAGAGACTGAAGACGGGTCGGGGTCTGGATGTGAAATTGCTCAAAACATGAAAACATCCTGACAATATTTTTCTTTTTCACTCATTAATTAATAATTAATAATTATTAATTATTCTAACTCAGGTTTTATTTGTGCGTAAAAATGATTTTTAGGAAATGGCAGTAAGTTACTTCAACTTTTGAAAAAAAGTTGCTTTTTTTTTTGTACTGGGGATTGAATCCAAAGGGGTGCTTGGCCACTGAACTACATCCCTAGTCCTTTCTGTTTTGAGACAGGGTCTAGCTAAGTTCCTGAGGGTCTCACTAAGTTCCTGAGGCTGTCCTTGAATTTGTGATTCTCCTGCTATAGGTATGCATTGCCAAGCAGTGCCAAGGATTACAGTTGGTAGTCTGTTACTCATGAAAATTTTAGAAGCATTTCTTTGGGGTAAAGTCCCCATGTTGTATATTCATTTTTTTTTATAGCTGTCACATTTTATTCCTTGTTTACCTTAAGGCCCAATAACTTGAGAAAAAAAATTTTTTTTTTTTGGTTCCGCAGAAAACAAATTTGTTGCCTTAAAAATAAATACTGTGGGGGCTGGGGATGTGGCTCAAGTGGTAGCACACTCGCCTGGCATGCGTGCGGCCCGGGTTCGATCCTCAGCACCACATACAAAGATGTTGTATCCGCCGAGAGCTAGAAAATAAATATTAAAATTCCCTCTCTCTCAAAAAAATAAATAAATAAATAAATAAATAAACACTGTGGCTGGGTGCTGTGGCGCATGCCTATAATCCTACTGCCTTCGAGGCTGAGACTGGAGGATGGCAAGTTCAAAGCCAGCCTCAGCAATAAAGAGGTGCTGAGCAACTCAGTGAGACCCTGTCTCTAAGTAAAATACAAAATAGGGCTGGGGATGTGTCTCAGTGGTTGAGTGCCCCTGATTTCAATCCCTGGTACCAAAAACAAACACACATGCACACACACACACACACACACACACGCTGTGGGGGAAAAAGATGCACTCACACATTGCTGGTGAGACTGCAAATTGGTACAACCACTATGGAAAGCAGTATGGAGACTTCTCAGAAAACTCAGAATGGAACCACCATTTGACCCAGGTACCCACTTTTCCTTTTATACCCAGAGGACTTAAAATCAGCATATTACAGTGATGCAGCCACAGCAGTGTTTATACAGCTCTGTTCACAATAGATAAACTATGGAATCAACCTAGGTGTCCTTTAGTAGATGAATGGATAAAGAAGCTTTAAAGAAGAATGAAATTATGGCATTTGCATGTAAATGGCTGGAGTTGGAGAATATTATGCTAAATGAAATAAGCCAATCCCAAAAAACCAAAGGTCGAATGTTTTCTGTAATGTGCAGATGCTAATTCACAATAAGGCAGGCGAGGAATGTGGGTGTGGGGGGACTAGAGAAGAACAGAGTTACCTTAGTTTAGGTAGAGGGGAGTGAAGGGAGGAGAGGGGAGGGGATGTGGGGGTGGGAAGCATAGTAGAATGAAACAGACATTATTACTTTATGTGTATATGTATGACTGTATAACCAATGTGATTCTACAACAGGTACTATGAGAAAAATGAGAAATTATACTCCATCTATGTATATCAAAGTGCATAAATGTATTCTACTGTTATGTATAACTAAAACAAATAAAAAATTATATAAAAATAAAAAAAATACTCTTAGCTGATTAAGGTGATATATTCAATAGTATAGGAAATAAAAACACTGATTTTAAATTCTATTTATCCATCATTTTTGTTTCATACTTCTTTGATGCTTCATAAATAAATAATTCTAGTTTTTCATTTTTAGCAGGAATAGTGAAAGCTCCAGAAAACACTTAAACTCAGTATGTAAGAAAGTTGCCTGCTTGGTAGGTAAATTTTGTCTGTCTTAGCAAGATTGCTAATATTTGATAGTGTGATGCAGCAGTTAATTAGATATTTCTCTTGTTATTCTGAAAGTGTCAGTTCCTTCATACTCTGCATATATTCTATAAAAAGTATCTCGAGGTCACCTCTGGTGGTTACAGAAATTTGTGTTTCTCTTCCTTCTGGTTGGCTGACAGGCTCAAAAGTTTAATCTTCAAAAGTTTAAGAGTTTCTGGGCTGTCTGGTGTGTAGTGGGGAATCCCTGCAGGAGTTGGAGTCCAGGTAGTGGAAGTCAGGATAGTCCTGGCTATGAATGAGAAAGATGGAGAGTTCAGAGGAAGCTTGAGGAGTGCCCTTCTGCTAGACTGGGTGTCTTGGACTAGTCATCCACTGTGAGGTGAAAACAGGTCCACACCTGTTTAAATTGATAAAGACAAATGTGGGAGGAAGAGAGAGGGACCAGCAGTGGCATAGGAATGGTGCCATGAAGTTAATGACTTTGTATTTTTTTTCCTTTTTTTTGTGTGTATGATTTTGAATGACAGTTGTGATGCAAATGCAGCATGTATTACCATTATTATATTTTACATTGCAAGTATGATAAACATCATGTCCTAAAGAAAGTTAACATTGGTTGTAGAAGGCGAGGATAAAATAAATGAGGAAATTTCCTTTGTCAGAAGTCAAAGAGGAGTTTGAATCCTGTATGGATTCTTTTTCATTCCCCATCCCTGCATTTTTTGGGGGTGGGGCTAGTTTATCCCCTCCCCCATTGTCTCTTGAGTTCCAGATGAGAACTTCAGTTGATTTCAGGGTATAAGGATCTAATATTGGCTGTAATTATAAGCCTGTAATCTTGTGCTGAAGAGGTATCCTTACACAAAGCAGAATGAATAGGAGGGGACTTGTCCCAGCTTAGTTTCACTGTTATTTAAAAACAGCAAAAACAAAGCTCTCTTGTCTTAGTTATTTTTTTCTTCCTAAATATAGCTAAGGAAGGACTAGGAATTTTAGTAACTGTACCAAGTTTCTCTTGGTGATATTTGCAAATACTTTCGGGAGAAAAGAAATTTTACTCTACAAATAGCATTATTAACATAGTTTTATGAAACTTCTTAAATATTCTTGATGCAGTATCCTTTCCCATCTGGTATTCCAGGCCCCAGTACCTGGCATATGCTAGGTAGGTGCTCTGCTCAGTAAATCAACATTGTGTTGTACTCAGATCCCCTCATTTCTATTTAGTTTGTAAACAGGCATTTTATCTCTACTTTATCTTTAAAATGATTATAGTCATATTATCTAAACCTTGAAATAACATACAGAGATAAATTGTTCACTTTTTATTATGTTAATAATTCTCTATCTTGTATCCAAACACAAATGTGCATGGATTTATAATCGGTTCTCTTTGTAGTGTGCCATGGAGTTGTCTTTAGTAGCTGTTTTCAGTAGTGGTTCCTTCTTGGTGACCACAAAAATAACTTTTAAATAATTAGCATTATAATTTGTATGTCTATGGCAATTAATTGTATCAATGGATGTCATAAATGAATATTCCAGCAGGATTTTTGAGGTTAGATGTCAAATTATTTAGTTGAGAGAATTTGTTTTCATCACTGTTCAGAAGAGACACTGATAGAATTTGGCAGCAGTGTCTTGCTAGCAATGTGAGTTAAGTGTACCTTTATAGAAAATGCTAATGAGGAATTTGCTGCAGTTTATCAAAACCTGGCATTTGCAAGTGGAAATGTTCTTCATGTCTGCTTTTTTTTTAAGCTACTTATCCTTTCAGGAGGATAATCAATTTTTATATTTTCATATATCACTGCAGTTATTTATGAAACCAAAGTTAATTAATGTAGTCTTCTGGAAGGGATTGAAAACTAATTTAAACTTTACTTCTCACGTGTAATATAGCATTTTATGCATTTCCATTCGTGATTTTTTTTTTTTTAAGGAAGGGAGTAAATGTTAAACATATTGAACCAATTTTCAGGAGAACAATACCTACCTTCAAATTGGTTGAAACAAAATACAAATAGCATGGGGGTAGAGAAAAAAATGCCTATCCTATCCTATAAATCTTTGAAAACTGATGTAAAGTAATCCATCATTCTCATTAAACTGGGTGAAAGTTTTTAGGAGAAATAAGAAGAAAGAGCTCACCTCCATAACTTGGAGTCTGTCCATTAAATATGTATCTTCATAGTGATATAAAGTGACATCACTTTAAAGTTATAGTATTATCACTTTATAAGTAATAACTAACGACAGTATTCTTTATATATGAAATAGGTCAAAGATTTTGATTATAAAATGTCACTCTATCTTCTATTGAGAATTAAAAAAAAAAAAAAAAAAAAAAGCCGGATCTGTTTTTATCATCTGGTTTAGAAAGTTGTAAGAATTTTTAGTTGTCTTTTCAACTTATTAGGTAAATGTTTCCCCTCCCCTTATTGTGAAAATGAATGTATTAAAAAGTTTACAGGAACCTACACTTATCGTTCTTCCCCTCTGTTTTTAGGCTAGTCCTAAATTTCCTTTTGTCAGTTGATTATAAGATGAAAGCTGCAAGAAGAAAAGTATTGTTGTGGACCTATTTAGGATGGTATTTTAGAGGCAAAACCTTATTTCTCATCATCAGGCCCAACCCATTCATTTAGATGATAATTGTCAAGAATCATATTTGTAACCACAAAGAATAATAATCTTGCATTATCTTCTGGGTAAATTGCTGCTCTGTTTGAATTGATTCTGTAAAGAGGTAAGTGGAATTTGGGAGAGAAAAAAAATCTGTTTATTTTCCTTTGAAGGTCTTCTCTTTGTACATAAGTGCTACCACCACTCTTTGGTCTTTATCATCAGTGCCCCCCAAGCACCTTCTGATGTCCTCCTCTTTACTTATTCTAGTAATTCTTCATTTAATGCTGTTGTCCCTCCCAGACACCTATCCTGGTTGTTATTTAAGGACTAGTATAAAGGTTTCTTCCCACCTGAAGCTTCTTCTGGTCACTTGGCTTAGAGGTTGAATTTTCTTATGGGATTCTTACTGATTTAAGATTGCAGGTCTCTTTAAGAATCATTTATCCCTTAGTAATAATTTCATAATGCTTAGGTATACACATCTACCTCCTCTTTTAAACTGCACGTTTTTCCCAAGGTGAAACTATGTTATTGACTTTGGGTCTCCAGGACGTCTTTTAATATTTTAGCATTTCATAAATATTTAAGTGTATAAGTTGTGCTTTAGAGATTCTTAATATAGAATAGGCAGTATGGGTGGGGTCCAACACAATTTGCTACAGTTTTAAAAATTTAAGATGAAGATGGCGATTATTTGCAGTGCTCGGTTTCAAACCCAGATCCTTGTGCATGCTGGGCTAGTGCTGTATGCCAGAGTTATACCTGCAGCCCTAACCCCTGTTTTTATTGTTTGAATGTAACATTATTCAGGCTTATAATTATCTTAAGGCGGAATCAAAATTGATTCTTAGAGTTGTCCAGTTAGGTTATAGTGATTTAAATTCTACTTAGTCACTATGACTTGCGTAAGTCACAGAACCTGAATTCTAGGCATTATTAATTAATATGTCCTAGACTTGAGTTTGTTGCCTTAGGTTCTAATGCATATATTTACTTTAATTAGATTCTGATCTCTTTATTTCATCTGTCTACAGCCTTCCTTAAGTTAGGAGATCAATAAATATAACTAAGTATATTTACTGCTAGGACAATGGGAAGAAAAAAGCAAGATTAAGTAATGCCTTTGTTTCTCTTTTGCATCAGTTTCACTTTAATATTCATTTTGGGACTTAATTATAGTGGGAAAGAGTAGCTGGAAGAGAGACTTTTGAACTACCTTGTATTCTCTTTATGATCTTGGCAGTTTTCATGGGGTTTTAGTTTTTTCATTTGCAAAATGGTACACACTGCTGTTTGCTGTACCTACTTCTCTCTGGGTAGTTGTGAGTTTTAATGAGCATAATATATAAGAAAGTATTTTTGCAAGCAAAAAAGTCTACATAAGTGTAAGGCCTTACTATCCTGACAAGTTGTATTAGTGCCAGTAGAAATTGTGAATGATTTATAAAGATGATAGGCTAGGATCCTTTTAACATTTGGTTGGTAGCATTTATAGAAGAATGACTGTTTTTGGCATGTGTATAACCATGTTTTTAAATTGTTCTATTATTTGATTGTCCAGGTTAATACTTACCTGGAGCATTTTAGAAGCACAGGCTTCATGTTGAGTTTTGTTAAGAACTTTTCTTTGTGAAGCATTTTCAGACTTCAGAGAATCACTGTTCACCACAGTATCCCAAATAGTTTGATTGTTTTATTTGGTGAAGAAACTGAACCCAAAGTGCTTTACTTTCGAAAGTAGCAAAGTCTTTCCATATGTGTAACATGCATATGTGTTCTATTTTAAGTGTTTATTAGAAGTCGAAGAATAAAAGATTTGGAATTGCATGATATGACTGGGTACAGTTTTCTTTTGACTACTGAAATTTGTCATCATTTTGTATTTAAATTTGAATGCTGATTTGTGAGCTTAGGCATATAGGTAGAGCTGCAGAAAATGTCTGATAGGAGTAAGAAGTTGGGATAGAAATCTCATGATTTTGTTCTGAAGAATCTGAGAAGGTGTTTGAATTCTTTCAATATTATAAATTTTCGCTACTGAAAGGTATAGCAATAAATGAATCTTTATACTTCTGATTTTATTAAAGAGGTACTTTTATGATGTAGTCCTTCTGAAAGTGTCACATTAGCTATTTTAGGTTGCTGTCAGTTAATAATATATAATGCCTTGAGTGTGTTGTCCCTTCTTCATTTTATATTTAGGGAGAACATGGCTCAGAAAGAATAGCTGAGGAAAGATGTGGAAGAGCAGTTGACTTAATTACTAAGTGTCCATTATGTGTTTGAAAGTTGACTACATGTTTTCCTATCATTCATTTTATTTAGTTCTGTCTTAGACCTGATAAATCAAAGTTATGTGCTTAAGTACACATAACTGTCTTTCAGATTTCCTATTCTTTTCACTCTACTTCATTTATAATAAGATTGGTATAAATATCTATAATTATTGTTAATGAGGACTTTTCAAAATAAGTTTTGAGGGACTGGAGTTATGGCTCAGTGGCAGAGCGCTTGCCTACCATGTGTGAGGCACTGAGTTTAATCCTCAGCACCACATACAAATAAAAAATAAAGGTACATCAACAACTAAAAAAATACTTTAAAAAAATAAGTTTTGATTTGCTTAGGTCATTTTCCTTTATTGGAAATACTCTGTTAGGTGACTTTTACTTTGGAGATAAGCTTCGGGTATGAAGCCTAATTTTGTTAAAATTAAAAAAATTTAAAACATTGGTGTTAGTATTTTTATTTTTATTTTCCAGTGCAAGGGATTGAATTTGGGGCCCCATTCATACTAGGCAAGTGCTCTACCACTGAGTTGCACCCCCAGTTCCTGGTCTACTATTAGTATTATTTTTTGGTGATACTGGAGATTGAACCCAGGGGAATTCGACCACTGAGTTACATCCCTAATCCTTTATATTTGTTTAAATTTTGAAGCAGGGTCTAACTAAGTCCTCCAATCTAGCCTCAGACTTGGAATCTTCCTGCCTCAGCCTCCTAAGTCACTGGGATCATAGGTGTGCACCACAGTCCTGGTCTACTTTTAAATTAAATCCCTATTAGCAAATAGATTACTGTCAATAACTGTAAGTTATTATTTTTAACTGTACTTTTTAAATAGCCTTTTTTTTTGTTTGATACGTTTCGGGTTGTTCTGTACTTGGAAGAGTTACAGTTTTTCTCAGCAGAGGCACAGTCAGCACAACCAGACATCTGCTGGTTTGTCAGAAACAGAACTGGCTACCTCTCATTTCCATTCCTTGTGAAGCACGGATCCACTTTGTTAACACCTAAGTCTGTGTAGGGACATAACTGGGATCCTTGGTTTTCAGTGCTTACTGAAAAAGCCAGGGGAAAAGTTTGGAGTCATATGGGGACTGTATGTAGCAACCAGGATCCTGATTTGCATGGGTGCAGCCTAGCCAGTAGGAGGGTAAAGCATGCCTAGCATTTTCTGACTGTTGCCATGAGGATAATGGCTTTACTTGTAGCAAGGTTTGTCAAGTGACCCCACTATTCAGAGGCACTAGTCGGACTAGAATTTGACTAAAATTAAAAAACATACAGTTATAGCAAGAACTTTTTATAAACTTGAATCTTCCACAGAAATACTATTTATCTGTAGTTACGTAGCTCTAACTTTATTTTATGATTATAACTTAAAGTCAACTACAGAATGAAAGACAAAAACTAACTTCCTACATTTTGAAATATGAGATCTCAAGGAGTTCTGAGTGATTCTGGAATCCTAACTAATCCACCCAAAGGTTTTGGATGTGATGGGTGTGTTTCAGTGTTTAAATGATGTCTTTGAGTCCTTCTTTGGAGAGGATGTGTGATTTTGTCTGTGGCAAGAAATCCTATTTATTTCTCTGGCTCTTCTACGACATAGAAAATGCTATTGTTAACTTAGGGCTAGGAGAACACAACACTCCCAAGACAGAAAGGTTTTTTAAAGGTGTATGAGTTCTTGGGCTTTTTAATCTGAGTTTTTTTTTTTTTTAAATTATAACTTTTCCTTCCAAACTATTCTTTGTTCTCTATTTCTTACACTCCTTATTTTCTTCTATTTTTGTGGGGTGCTGGGTCATAAAGAAAGGTTAAGTACATAGTCTCCTACTGAATTACTCATTTTCTTCTGGTAATTGAAAGTTAACTTGCATTGTAAGTGTACATGATCATGTTTTCTGTTTCTGAAATGTTTTCAGTGTTCAAAAATGATTATAACTTGTACCTAAACCATATGGTTTTTTAAATTAATGTTTTAAATATTATAGTTTTTTTTTGCATGGTTTATACACTAAAAAAATATTTTAAAAGTATGTGGTGAAGAGTCTTACTTTTCCTCTGTGCCATACCTGTGTAATTTCTAGTCTCCTAATGATAGTGTGTTGTTAGGTGCTTGTTTATTCTTACAAGGATTTAAAAAATATTCTTGTACAATGATTCTATACTCAGTAGATCCAAAAAACTCCACCAGAATACTTCTTGAGCTAATGTACAAATTCAGCAAAGAAGCAGGACATATTATTGACATACAAAAATCAATAGCTTTTCTCTATTCCAATAATCAGTCCACTGAGAAAGAAATCAGGAAAATAATTCTGTTCACAAGAACTTCAGAAGTAAACAAACCACACACACACACACACACAAAAACAAACCTCTGGACTAAATATAAGAAGGTGAAAGACATGTCTACAGGGAAAATTATAGAACACCGAAGAGAGACAAAGAAGACCTGAAAAGTTGGAATGACCTACTGTGTTCTTGGAGAGGCACAATTAATATTATCAAAATGGCCATATTACCAAAAGGTATCTACATATTTAATGTACTGCTCATCAAAATACCAATGACATTCTACATAGAACTAGAAAAAATAGTTCAAAAATTCATATGGAAGAAAAAATGACCCAGAATCACCAAAGCAACTCTTGAATAATAAGAGTGATGCTAGAGGCATTGTAATACTAGATCTCAAATTATACTATAGAGCTACAAAAACAGTATGATATTGGCATAAAAACAGACATGAAAGCCAATAGAAAACAGAGACATATCTACATAGATGTAATCATTTGATCCTTGACAAGGATGCCAAAAACAAACTTTGGGGAAAAGATAGCCTTTTTAACAAATGATGCGGGGAAAATGGATATCCATATGTAGAAGAATGAAACTTGATCCCTATACAAAAATCAACTCAAAGTGGATCGAATAACCAGGAATTGGACCAGAAACACTACAACTGCTAGAAGGAAACATAGGGTTCATGCTTCACCATATTGGTGCTGGCACTGACTTCCTTAATAAGACCCCCAAAACTCAAGACATAAAACCAAGAATCAGTTAAGTGGGATATCCTCAAGTTAAAAAGGTTCTGCATAGCAGTGGAAACAAGAGTGTGAATAGAGAGCCTACAGAATGAGAGAAAAATTTTGCCAGGTTACTCAGGGAATTTTATTAGGTGCATATATGAATGTTGCATAGTGATTCCTACTATTGTATGTAATTATAGATACTTATAAAAATGAAATTCACAGGGCTGGGGTGGTGACTCAGTGGTAGAGCATTTGCCTGGAATGTGTGAGGCTATGGGCTTCATCCTCAGCACCACAAACAAACAAATAAATAAAAAGATCCATCGACAACTTAAAAAAAGAAAAAGAAAAAATGAAATTCACATACAGATCCATACAAAATATATTTTAGTACCCTCAAGTTATATCTATGTATATCTACACACCTACTCCTTGATCGTTTAACATAAGATATAATTTGAAGACCTTTTTTTAATGTGGTGCTGAGGATCGAACCCAGTATGCGAAGAGCTCCCTTTTTTAAGAACGTGTGTGTATGTTTAACCATTACTGAGTATTCACAGTACTGCAATGAATATCCTTCTGATGTGACCTGGTAAATTTCTGTTGGGCCAAAGAATGTTTGCCTTTCTAGTTTTGATAGTTATGAGGTAGCGTAGAGTAGCAGTTTACAGTAGTACCAGCATTGTATTAGGGCTTTTTTTTTTTTTTTTTGTGGTGCTGGGGATTGAACCCAGGGCCTTGTGTGTATGAGGCCAGCACTCTGCCAACTGAGCTATATCCCAAGCCCATGTATTTTTTTAAAAAATATTTTGTTTATTTATTTATTTATTTTTGTGTGGTGCTGAGGATCGCACCCAGTGCTTCACACATGCTAGGTAAGCTGCTAGGTAAGCATTCTACCACTGAGCTAGAACTCCAGCCCCCTATTAGGTACCCCCACGCCACTTTTTTCTTTATTTTTAAATATGGAATGCTTCTTGAATTTGCGTGCCATGCTGATCTTCTGTATTGTTTCATTTTTAATATGTGTGCTACTGAAGTGAGCATTCCCTTTTTTCTTTATAAAGTTCCAATGAATTTGAATGCGGTTTTTCGCAAAACTCAGAAATGATTTCTATATGGGGAGATTTAACCTTTTTCTATTAAAAAACATTTTTTGGGCTGGGGTTGTGGCTCAGCGGTAGAGCACTCGCCTAGTGTGTGGGAGGCCTTGGGTTCGATCCTCAGCACCACATAAAAATAAATAAAAGTAAAGGCATAAAAAAAAGATTAAAAAAACAAAACAAACAAACAAACAAAAAAATTTTTTTTGTGTGATGCCCATTATTGAATCCAGGGCTTTGCATGTCCTAGGTAAACATTCTGCCACTGAGCCAACTCCCCAACCCTTTTAACCTTTTTTGAGTATAAAAGGTCTATGAGTTTTAACCTTAGAAGAGTCATGTAAACACCACTACTACCACCACCGTAATCAAAATAATGACATTTTTCATCACCTTGAAAAATTCCCATATACCTTTTTGTTAATCCTTTCTATCCAGTCCTGCATCTAGCAACCATTGATCTGATTTCTCTCTATGGTTTGCCTTAAGATGGTCACATAGTCTTCTTTGTGTGATTCTTTTTCACTAAGTGTATATCTTTTGAGAGTCAGTCATGCTATTGTATGTATCAGTGTTTTTTTTTTTTTTTTTCATTTTATTGCTGAGTAGTATTTCATTGTAAGGATGTACTAAAATTTGTTTATTCATTCTCTAGTTGATGGAGATTTTATTTTATTTTATTTTTTTGTTTGTTTGTGGTGCTGGTGATTAATCCCAGGGCCTTGTGCTTGTGAGGCAAGCACTCTACCAACTGAGTTGTATCACCAGCCCTAGTTGATGGAGATTTGAATTGTATCTTCTAGTTTTTGACAATGAATGAAACTTGGAACTTTTAAGCATTCATGTGTAAGCCTTTATATGAAATATGCTTTTATTTTTCTTGATGAAGACACATGTATGATGTTGCTGGGGTACAGGGTACACGCACATTTAACTTTTAGAGAAACTGGCAAACACTTTCCCAAAGTTTCTGTGTTGTATTTCTACCAATTATGTATGAAAGTTCCAGTTTTTTTGTATCCTAGTCAACATTTGAATCTGTCAGTTTTATTTTTTAAGCTATCTTATAGGTGCATAATGATATCTAACTGTGTACTTTTAAAAAGCAGCTTTATTGGGCTGCAGTTCACATAAAAAGTTCACCTATTTAAAAATATGTAATTAGTTTTTTTTTTTTTAAGCATATTCACAGAAATATATGCAGCCTTTACCACTGTCAATTTTGGGACATTTTCATCATGGCAGAAAATTCTTGTTCCCTTTCCCTGTCACCCCAAGTCTTCCATCCTCCTATTATATGTAACCGTCTAACTTTCTGTCTGTGGATTTTCCTTTTGTGGACATTGCTTGTAAATGGAATCATATAATATGTGGTCTTTTGTGACCAACTTCATTTCATTTAGCATGTTTTCAGTATTTATCCATTTTGTAGTATGTATCAGGGGTTCATCCTTTTTGGAACAAATATTCCATTTTGTTCATCCGATTAATACTTGATGGACATTTGTGTGGTTTCTACATTTTGACTTTTATGAATAATGCTGTTATAAACACTCATGTCCATGTTTTCATTTCCTCAGTGATTCACAATTAGCAGGATTGGGGGTATAATTCTGTGACAGAGCTGGTGCTTAACATGTGCAAGGCCCTGTATTTAATCCCCCACCCCACACAAATATTAGTGGGAAGAATGTTTTTATAGACTTATTTCCCATTTGTATCTCTCTCTCTCTCTTTTTCTCTTTTTAACTTTCTTTTAGTTGTTGATGAACCTTTATTTTATTCATTTATTTATATGCAGTGCTGAGAATTGAACCCAGTGCCTCACACATGCTAGGCAAGCACTCTACCACTGAATCACAACCCCAGTCCACCTTAATTGGTTTTTTATGTTTTCCTGCAAATATCTATAGTCTCTTCAGGATCTAATTCAAGATACCCATTACTTTTCGAATTTAAAAAAAATATATTTTTTCCCCCCCTCAAGGTGTGAGAATTGCTAAATATTCTGTATATAAGTCTTTTATTAGGTTGAATGCCAAATGTGTAAAGAGTTCTGCAAAATATTTTTTAATTGTAGCAGAACCATTACTTATTCTAATGGTTGTTGAAATACAAATATGTATATTTTAATGCTAGTTTTATTTATATAATATTGAAGGTCGATGGATTGTGTTCTAAAAACTGTTAAGATTTACATTTTTTTCAGATCCCACCATAGTTTTTGTTGATATGTTTCCGGAAGGTATTTTCTTTTTTATTTTTGTTAGTTGTAGATGGACACAATACTTTTATTTTATTTTTATATGGTGCTGAGGATGGAACTCAGTGCCTTCCACATTTGAGGTAAGCACTCTACCACTGAGCCACAACCCCAGTCCAAAGGTATTTTCTTATTGTTGAAATATTCCCTGTGTGATGTAATTTTGCTGAAAATACAGGGAAAGATCTAATGCAAACACAAGGACAAGGCTGCATATAGAGAGTCTCAAAGGGGCTGGAGTGTAGCTCAGTGGCATAGTTAGTATTAGCATGCATGAAGTCCTATAGAAAAAATATGTAGAGGGTTAGGAACCTTTGGTATTGAAGCAGATGTTTTTATTTCTTTATTTTTTCTTTTTGTTACTGGGGATTGAATCCAGGACCTTGCCCATGCCTGGTAAGCACTCTACTACTAAGTGCTTTTTGATTTTATTTTGAGACAGTGTCTTACTAAATTAGACAGACTGTTGAACTTGGAATCCTCTTGCCTTAGTGTCTCCTACATAGCTGTTAATAGCTGGGATTTCAGAGCATGGATTACACCATGCTCTGCTGTTTTTTTTTTTTTTCTTTTACAATCAATGTCACTGCAGAAATATTTGTGCCTTAGAAGATATCAGTAAATATTCACTACTCCTTTGAATTTTTATAAATTATTTCGACAAGTGTTTATCAAAGGTCTCTTATGTGCCGTGTAGTGTTTTAGGGATTAGGGATATGGATGTGAACAATAACAAAAGCCCTTACTATAGAACATGGAGTTTATAATCTAGTGAGGGGGAGCCACACTAAACAAAGAAATATGTAGCACGTCAGATGTTAGATATTATAGAAACAAATTAAGCTAATACCACATTTGGAAAGGTTCACTTGTAATGAAGTAGTATTTGGGGAAGGATTGAATGAAGCAAGGGGGCCAGCTTTGTGGTTAACAGAGAAGAGAGCATCGAGAATGAGGGTTTCTAGGTGGCATCTTTCCTGATGAGGAATGGAAGCTTCAGGGCTACTGACAAATGGAAGGCATTGACCTCAGAAGGTCAGCAGGGGAGGCCCAATTTTGCATGTACTTTGGCTTTTACTGGGAGTGTGTCCAGGAGCCACTGGCAAGATGTGATCACTGAAGCTGGGTTAAGAGCATGTAGTAAAGGGAGGGGAGTAGCAATGGGGAGATCAGTCCGGGTGGTACATTCATCCCCTTGCAGTAAAAGATGTTAGAAGGGAGAAATGGTTGGCTTTGGATATACTGTGAAGGTAGAGCAGACAAGTATGGTGTGAAAGACCATTCAGAGTCCCTGGACAGTTAGGAATGCTAATTATTGGAGAAGACTTCAGGAAGATCAGGTTTGATTAAGGTGTCAGAAGGTATAGATCCTGGGGTTAATTATCAGTTCAGTGTTAGAACTAGAAGAGTTTGGGATGCTTATGTTTGATGCTATTTTGGAATTTGCATGGATTAAAAAGCTTCCTATATTATTTTGTTTGGATTGCTGTTACAAAATGCCATAGACTGAATGGTTTAATTAGAGAAATTTATTTTCTTATAGTTCTGGTGGCTGGACAGTTCAGTCAGGGTTCTTCTGGCCACTTCATTTTCTGGTAAGGGCTGGTATCCTGGCTCTACTTTCTTGATGTAAGTGTGCATAGCTTTTCTTCTGTAAGTGAGAGGAATGAGGAAGAACATGAGATCTGGTTCTCCAGAGTCTCTGTGGGACAGCAATCCCACCATCATCTCTCCCTCATAACCCCATCAGACTCTACTAATTGCTATTCCAAGTACCATCGGATTGGGGTTTAGGACTTCAAAGAAATATGAATTTTGGGGAAACAATATATGATACTTTCTATGGTAGCATTTCTAAATACTGGGGTTACTTTGCATTTCCTTTGTGAAAAAGAACAAAGAACATACCTTTTAGGTGTTATGCAAAAGAGCAAATTTGTGAAAAGTAAATGCAAATAAAGCACAGAGATTTGGGCAAGGCAGTTACATTTCTGAAATTCCTGCATTGTACTGTATTTAAAAAGACTGGCAACTCATTACATGTAAGCACAAAGAATAACTGTAGTTCATAAAAACAAAAAACAAAAGAAAAACCTCTTCATCCTGATAGACTGATTTAATGAATTAAGAAATTGTTCATTTGTAGTTAGCATTCAACTAATGTACTACAGTTCTTAAATTTTTTTCTTAAGTAGGATAAATGTGCCCACATATAGATTTAATCGAATTATTAATTTGCTTAGCATTTTGATGGTATAATTGACTTTAGGAGAGACTGAATTACTAATTAGATAATGTTAATGAATATGGTTTAATTTTACCACATTATGTGGCCTGATACATCAACCACATCTTTCTCTAGGGAGGTATTTGAATAAGAGATATATTCTTAGAAATTTTATTGGTATTTGTTTTATCCCACCTCTATACTGCTGAAATGGGCTGTGATCTCCAAAGGATAGAGATATATCTATATATTCACACATACATGCACATATAAAATGGGTATTTATTCACAAAACATCTGAACACATTGATGCAGAATAATTCCGTTTTTGCTAAAAAGTCTAGGTTTCATATTTTACTGTCTTCAAATTATCTAGCTAGAGTTATAAATACTGATACAATTAGTTTGGGTATAGTTTTTTTAAATTTATTTTTTAGTTGTAGTTGGATATAATACCTTTATTTTTATTCGTTTTTATTTTTTTTTTTTATGTGGGGCTGAGGATCGAACCCAGCATCTCGCAGGTGCTGGGCGAGTGGTCTACCGCTGAGCCACAAACTCAGCCCCTTGGGTATAGTTTTTAGTGCCCCACTGAATACAGTTTTCTCTCTTTCAGCTTTTGAAATTTAGGCAGGTGTGGAAGAGGTAAGAGTAATTCATACCTTAGCATGTAGGTCAAACCTTATAAAAATTTGTTCAAATCTCTTTGGTTTGAGTAAATAGATTCTACTGTATCAATAAGAATGGTCTCCCTTGTAGTGGGTTAATTGATTTAACATTTGGAAAGTGGATTCATATGAAGAAGTAGAATTTCAACTTGGGCAATTTTTTTTTTTTAAATTATGAAGAGAAGAGAATTTTGCATTTACATTTTGAGTTTGGATGATTGAAAGGACTAGGAAGTGCATTGTCATCTCATACCGTATCTTTGTTTGCTTGCCTCCCTGGAACATAAAATGGTTCTCTGAGACCTTTTGAACCAAAAATAGTAAGACCCGAGATAGCAATCATATAGTCTGTATTAGAGTTAGATTATATGCATTAAAAGGATACCCAAGAAATTATTCATTCAACTAATGTACTATAGTTATTAAATTCTTAAATTACCATATTCTGGAAGGAAAATTCCAGAAATAACAAAATAGGTAGTACAGAAGAGTACCATAAATTTTCTGTGAAATAAAAGTCTCAAGTAATTTTGTGCATTTGGTTAAGTGACATTTTTAGATATTGAGTGAATCTAGCATCAGTTGTAACTAGAGTTGTAGAATGTGCACATCTGCCACCAGTGTGTATATGGTACTGTGCTGCTAGGAACAGCAGTGCACACAGATGAGTAAGGCGTAGTGCGGGAACTCATGGTCCACTGAAGGTGGTACCTCTAGGAGAATTCATACAGCGGGGTGGCAGCACTGTGGTACAGTGTGGCGTGGAGAAGGGTGAGAACTTTGGAGTGCACTGTAGAACGAGAGACTCCATAACTGTATTTAAAGGATGGTTGCTTTCCTAGAAACCTCTTCTGTTTACTTTCTTCAGTCTCATTTCAGATTATAATTCTATAATATGTAGGATTTGTAGCAGAGCATTTTATACAGTGGAAAATACACATTTAAAGCATGGAACGGTAAAAGAAGATGCTGTGGAGGGCTTTTAGAGCCCTCTTTTACTGTGAAAATAAATGGGAATACTTCCAATGTTTTTCCTTAAAGGTTGTGTTGATAATTTTAAATCTTGAGATATAATTATTACAAGGATATTAAGCCCCAAATTATTCTAAAGTTCTTTTGGTAAATAAGATTTGCTAAAAGTTTTCCTTTGTTCACTATTAGCAAGTGGACAGCGAACAAAGCAGGCAGATCTTTGTCAAGCGTAAACAACTTTGTATCCTGTTGATTAAATAGAAAATACCTCAGTGAATGTTTGTGCTAAAAATAGATTCCTTCAGGTTTTTGGTTTTGTCTGAATAGGGGTGGGGTCATTGCGCAGGAAGAAAGAAATCCAGTAAACAGGAATTGCGTGCTTAGAGATTTTGAAAGGGAAATGGGGGTTCATGTGCTTAGAGTTTCAGTTCAATAATGTTTCCCCATTATCAGTACCTTTATAAGAATGTTGGATTTAACGGGAAGTCCAGTTGGTCGTCTTCTCTATCACCATGATAAAATTATCTTTACTAAGATTGCATGTTGCAGATTAAAGTTTGAAAGTTATTTTGTATTTCACCGATTAGTCAGTTGTCATGTTCAGCTTTTAATGTTCTCAACCTTTTACACTGTAAGGGGATACTTGTTCATTTTTGGTAGAACTAGCTTTAGCATAGTGTGGTATGATTAGTACAGATTCAGTAGTTTAATATAGCCATGTGTTTTTAACAATTATGCATATATATGTGTTCAAGAAATTTGGGACGGTGACAGGTGTAATATTATAAAAGCACTCCCCCTTCTGGGAAAAACAGCAAACAAGCCCGAATTTATCTTTCTTTTCTTTTTTTTTTGAGTTATACATGGACACAATATCTTTATTTTAGTTTATTTATTTTTATGTGGTGCTGAGGATCGAACCCAGAGTCTCTCATGTGTGAGGCGAGCACTCTACCACTGAGCCACAACCCCAGCCCCCCCGAATTTATCTTTCTGTTTAAAGTAATTGTTGTTGGAAAAATATATATTAATTCCTGCAATATTATCATTCTTAAAACAATTTTGGGATATATCTTGTAATTACCAGATGTTACACCTTCAGGAGACAGCTTTAATTGTTAAAAATGTCAAAGAATTTGGGATTTGCTACAGGCTGGGGAAATAGAGAACTAGATAAATAAGTGTCTTGCAGAAGACTGTTCTAATTACGGGTTGAAATGTGAAGAAAGTCTCAGTGAAAATTTTCTAGTAGACTAGGTAGAAAACAAAATAAAGATCAGCATGTTATTTAGCGGGTAGGGGCTGGAAGGAGAGAGTTTAATATTGATAATGCCAATGTAATGTCTAAGGAAAGATCTTGTACACATTGATGTTGAATCTTTGTACCTCAAAAATATCATCTAAATATATACTTTCAAAAATACAAACAACACTCTAGAACCTACTCTAAAACAATATGTAGTCTCCTTAAATATCCCTCCCTATTTCAAAGTCTCATAACTTTTTATACACACGGGAAAAATCTTTTTAATGCTAATAGAATATTTAGATATCTCTAATTAATTTAACAAATGGAATCATTCCATCTCCACAGTTCTTATCTTTTTAAAAAAGTTATTTATAAATGTCAGCAGAATGCATTTCAATTCATAGTACCTATGTAGTACACAATTTTTCATATCTCTAGTTGTACACAAAGAAGAGTCACACCATTTGTGTCTTCATACATGTACTTAGGGTAATGATGAGTTCTTGTCTTTTAAATTTTTCTGTGAGATGACTCAGAGGTCAGCCATTCTGACCAGCAGATATGCTCTTTTCCCCTGAGTACATGCATCATCATTTATCTTAGCAATACCGTAAGAGTGGGCATTTAGGATGTTTCCAGATTCCATGCCCCTTGAAAAATAGTGCAGTGGTGAGTATCATACATGTGTGTATATGTGTTTCTGGATGTTTTTTGTGGGTAGATGAATAGATTAGACCGCTAGTAGTAGAATGTTATATACACCCCTAGTGGAATTTTATAGATATTGTTTTATAGATATTATATTTATAGATATTGTTAAATGGTTCATTGAAAAGCCTGTACCACATTACAGTTCTGCCAACACTATGTAAAAATCCATCCCAGCAATGGATTTTCATTCACCTTTCTGATTTAACCAACCTGAGAAGTGAAAAATTGTATCAGTGTTTCAGTGACATGTCCTTGATTATGAGTGATGGTTGAACGTATTTTCATGTTTATTGGCAGTATTAAAGGTAATTTTAACCAGTTTTACTTTTTTTGTCTGTTAGGAATGTGTTAGGTAGAGAGGCAGGCTCAGTGAACAGCAGGATCCTGATAGCCCAGATCAACAGGAGAGAAGAGCTCATCTTGATGCATCACTGTTGCTTGGGCAGGTGTGCAGAGTAGTAGACAAAGGATTCCCCCTGCCTGCTGAGTGTGTGGCTCAGTGTCTTTTTGTTTGTTTAATTTTAATTAAAAAAATTTTTTTTTTTGGTTTTAGATGGACATAATACCTTTATTTTATTTATTTATTTTTATGTGATGGTAAGCATTGAACCCAGTGCCTCAGACATGCTAGGTAAGTGCTCTACCACTGATCTAGTACCCTGGCCCTGACTCTTTTTTACGTGGCCTCTATAAAAGATGATAGGAATGGCTGTTTTATTCTTTATACAAAGAGTGCTATGTAGAACAATTTTTTAAATTACTTAATTTAGACATGTATTTATCTTTGACTAGGAAAGTAAAGAAGAGCCTAATGCCACTTAGAACATTCAATATCATGGTAATATCTTGCTTTATTCTTTCCTTTGTGTTATAGTCAGAAGTTAATAAAAATGAGGGATATTTTCTTATATACAGTGAATCTCAGTTGATTCCTGACAAAACCAATAAGCAATTTATTTGGAGTGTTTAAAAATAAGTTATGGGATGGAAAAATCCTACTGGTACATTGGCAAGTGGATGGGACCAGATGATCAAATATTTCAGTTCTATGTCTACATTTCATGAGTCAGTTTCACACAACAGCTGCTGTGGGGGAAGGGTTGATTTACCAGGATACTTTGATTTATTGAAGGAAAAAAAAAAAAAAAAGAAATGCATTTGGTTATGAAGAGGTAAAATTTAATGCTAACAAATGAAAATGACCATTTAAAACAATTCTGTTAACTATTGTTTTCAGTGTTTTAAATTATAGAAAGTAATGGTTAATTTAAAAAAATTTCTGGTTTATAAATAATAATTAATAGTACTTACTGAATTCTTTCTTTCTGTCAGGCCCATGTTAAATGTTTCACCTGTGTTATGTAGTGCTGTGTTATGTACTGCTTTGCTTAAGGAGCTTGGGAAGTGCTGTGAGCTGTCAGAGCTGGTACAGATGGTTGCTGGTGGCGCTGGTGCTGCAGACCAGGACCCTGCTCTTAAGGGCCCGTGAGAATGGCTACAAGTACCTAAGGGGAAAAAAATGTTAATTTGTAAATTGGACTTATTAAAATAACTGTTTAAGATGTTAAAAAATCCTCAGTAGTACTTTTCAAGGATTAAGAAGAAATTGTTGTTTCTACTGTAAATACCCATTTTTTGTAGTTTTACTGATGACAAATGTTGGCATTTATTCTACTCTTATATTTGTTGCTGGGAATTGAACCCAGGACCTCTTGCATGCTCTATCACCAAGCTACACCTCCGCCCCTTGATTTGGATCTTAATCTTTCCTTGAGTTCCAAAGATTTGAGACTCTCGCACTACATGGAAACTCATAAAAAGGAGAAGCACATTAAAAAAAAAAAATAGAAATGTGTGTTTGGAAGGTCAATTTTTTCAATCTTAAGCTATATTCCTGAAGAATTTATTTTCTGATACAAAACATTCCTCTGAACCCATAACTAGTTGATTAATAAAAAGAGGATTTGTAAAAACATATGGTACAGTTTAGTTTATTTTGACTCAGCTTGGATCAAATGCTGTAATTTTTTTTTTTTTTTTTTTTTTTTTTTACAGCTGCAGGGGTATACATATGAGGCTTTGGGTAGGAGCTGGATTACATATTACATGGTTGCTTTAAAGTTATATTTGATGGGGAATGAGTTAGTTGGAGGTGTTTCTGGTGTTCTTTTGAAATGGCAGGGTGCTTTCTGGGGAAGGTATTTCCACTGACTTTGAACCAATGCCTCCCTTGTTGACAATCCATGTTGCCATAGTGATCTACATATTCTGTAACTGATATTAGACAGGAATGTGGCGTTGGGTTGAGGAGGTGTGAGAGCAAGAGTGCAGCACACCCATATGTGCATAGTCAGTTTGCTCACGGAAGTCACTTCACAGCAGCCAGATGCCCAGTGGTCTTTCTATAACCTCCTTTTCCCACATTCTCTTTCCTGTGTATGTGTGGGTGTCTGAGTCAGGAATAATGTAACAGGATGAGGACCTTTTTTCCTCAACTGGTCTTGCAGTCCTTCCTCTCATCCAGACCCAACCCTATTGAAAATTTGGGGGTATCCTTCCAATCCATGTTTTAAAAATTCTCTTACACTCTGTCTATAGCTCCATAAACCACAGTTTTGGAATTTAGGAACTCAAATATTTGCTGTATTTTCTTTTGATTTGGCTAAAGCTAGGTCATAAAAGTTATCAAGGTAACCTTAATCTCTTCTCTCAGTTCTTTCCAGTAGTCTCATTAGAGAATTTCAGTTTATCATTAGAGAATTTTGGAGGTATCCTCCAGTCATGCCTTTTCTTCATGTTATTCAACTTAGTGAAACTATGATACATATTGCCCAGGAGTTTGTAACCTGGCTAAGTTCCAGAATGTTCTTGATGACCTTTTCAAGATAAAATTTTCAAGAAGATTCTAAGCAATAACTTTACTCTTGCAAGAAGCTGCTTGTAGGTGCCGGAGATATAGCTCAGTTGGTAGAGTGCTTGCCTCACAGGAAGCCCTAGGTTCAATCCCTGGCACAAAAAAAAAAAAAAAAAAAAAAGCTGCTTACATCTTTGATGGATCTAGGATTGTTAGTTTTTTGTTGTTGTGACCAAAATACTCATTTCAGAGGTTCAGTCCATGGTTGACCTACTTAGTTTTTCTGGGTTCTAGGTGAGAGAAAACACCATGGCAGAAGAGCATGGCAGAGGAAAGCCGCTCATAGCGGCCAGCAAGAAGAGGGAGAGGCAGGCAGGGAGGGAGGGGGAGACAGAAAAAGAGAAAAGTACCAGGGACAAAATAAAAACCTCAAAGGCCATGCCCTTCCTTCTTACAGTTAACCATCCAGTTAGTCCATTCTAACTTTAAATGGATGGTCTACTAATCAGGTTATAATTCTCATAATCTCATCATTTCACTTCTGAACATTCCTACATTAACAGCTTTTGTGGGATACCGCATATCTAAACCATAACAAGGATATTTTTAATTATTATTTTTTAAATATCTTTATTTTTTTAATATTTTTTTTTTTGTAGTTGTAGTTGGACACAATGACTTTATTTTATTTATTTGTATGTGGTGCTGAGGATCGAACCCAGGGCCTTGCATGTGCGAGGCAAGTGCTCTACTGCTGAGCCATAACCTCAGCCTCAAATACTTTCGCTTTATTTATTTATTTTTATGTGGTGCTGAGGATCAAACCCAGAGTTTCGCACACTCTACTGCAGAGCCCCATAACATGAATTTATAAGAAAGCACAGAAGCACAATTGTCTATCCCCCTTTTTTGGTTTGAACCCAGGGGTGATTAACTATTGAGCCACATCCTAGCCTGTTTTTTAAAATTATTTATTTTTTTGTTCTAATTAGTTACACATGACAGTGGAATGCATTTAGATTTATAGTATAACAGTGGAGCACAAGTTTTCATTTCTCTGGTTGTACATGAAGTAGTCACCCATTCGTGTTATCATATATGCACTTAGGGTAATGATGTTCATCTCATTCCACCATTTTCCCTACCCATCTGTCCCCTTCTTTATCTTCCCCAGCCTTTGTGGTTGTTGTTGTTTTTTGAGACAGTTTCTTGCTAAATTGCTTAAGACCTCTCACTTTATTGCTGAGGTTGGCTTTGGACTTGGCAATCCTCTTGCCTCAGCCTCCTGAGCTGCTAGGATTACAGGTGTGTGCCACTGTGCTCAGCTAGTTATAACCTTTTAAATACTCTTACCAAGCTGTATTCATGGTTTACTTATTAAACAATTTGCTTTTTTATATTTCTATTTCTTTAATGTCATAGTATTCAGAAAATAGTGGGAGGATTCAGTGTTTGTCCAATACAGTTGTCAGTGTAGGCCGTGCCAGTGCTGACCCATGGAAACAGAATGCAAACCACATATGCAATTCTATTTTTAAAAAAATTTATTTTTTTTTTGTTATACATGACAGTAGAGCCTATTTTGACATTTTTATACAAACATGAAGTATATCTTATTCTAATTAAAATGAGCCACACGTAAAAGTGAAATAGTTGATATTTTATTTAACCAGTATACATCCAAATATTGTCATTTCAATGTGTTATCAGTGTAAAAGCCTATTGAGACATCTTACATTCTTTTTTTCATACCAGCTCTGCAAAATCCAGGGTATATTTTACACTTAGAGCATTTCAAGATGGACCAGTGTCATCTCAAGCGTCTCATTGTCACATGACAGGTGGCTACTGTGTGGTAAAGTACAAGTATAGAAAGTGCATGTTTTGACAGGTGAGACAATAAGGATCAGAGTGGGTAGGGTTAAGGGGAGGTTTAAGGTACCTGGAGGAACCAGGGCTAAGTAGATCTAAGCCATCAGGTGCCATCTAGAATGGTCAGCAGGGACCTTGGATATCTTCTCTGACCAAAGATGTAGCAGTGATAGTAGTGGTGTAGGTTCCTTAAAATATTGTGGGAGTAGGGCACCGTGGCAACTTGGGTAGCTGAGGCAGGAGGATCCCGAGTTCCAGCCACAAATAACTTTGTGAGATCCACAGCAACTTAGACCCTATCTCAAAATATAAAAAGGACTGGGGATATAGCTCAATAGTCAGGTTTCCCTAGGTTTAATCCCCAGTACTAGGGATCAGTGGGAGATCATAGGGAAACAATCAGGTTTATGTAACTGTGCCACATCTCATTCCCCAAATAACTGTCTTTCTTCCATATTTCCTGATTATCTGAGTAAATTATGATTCAAATAATATGAGTGGTTGTTATATAATTCTAAATTTATCACTATAAAAAATGAATGAGAGGGATGAGAATTAATCTACAAAATCCACAAAAGGTGGGATGTTAATTGTGTATTTTTTACACTTACTGTCTAATAAAACATACAGTAAAAAGTCTGAGGCTGGGGATATAGCTCAGTTGGTAGGGTGTTTGCCTTGTATGCACAAGGCCCTGGGTTCAATCCCCAGTACCCTGCCCCAAAGGAAAAAAAAAAAGTCTGAAATTTTGACTTTGAATACATTTAGATTAAGATTTTTTTTTTCTTTTAAGGGGGTATAACCTAGGGGTTAAGGGTAGTTTTTGGTGAGTTGTAAAATTTAAAGGTCCAAAACTTTGAAGAACTCAGTAAATTATGGAGATAGCCACAAAAATCATTTGATGATTACTTACTGGGTGCTATTATTCTGATTACGTGTATGAAGTTATGCAATTCTCAGAAGAATCTAGAGAGGTAGGGACTCTATTGTCATAGTACAGATGAGAAAACTGAGGCATGGAGATAGGATCTAACATTCAATTTTGCACATAAAAGAAGACCTGGAATTGGAACCCAGGCTGTTTGGATCCAGAAGAGACACTATTAACAAGTGTGGGGGGCTGGGGATGTGGCTCAAGCGGTAGCGCGCTCTCCTGGCATGCGTGCTGCCCAGGTTCGATCCTCAGCACCACATACAAACAAAGATGTTGTGTCCGCCGAGAACTAAAAAATAAATATTAAAAAATTCTCTCTTTCTCCCTCCCCCACTCTCTCTCTCTCTCTCTTTCTCCCTCCCCCACTCTCTCTCTCTCCCACTCTCTTTAAAAAAAAAAAACAAAACAAGTGAGGGGCTGACTTTTGTTTCTTTCTTTTTAGATTTTTTTTTTTTTTTTTTGGTATTTAGCCATGTTTTTTCCCCCATTACATAATTTTTACTGTGAAAATATTGGCATAACCTGAATAGAGGATAGAAAGACTCAAAATGCTGTACTAGTTTTTGCAGCTTTTCTCTAAATTCTGAACTACATCAGAATACAATTTTAGAAAAAGACTCACCAGCGACAACATAGATCTAAGTTTTTAAAAAAATCTTCTCTAACTAGCCTTTTTTTTTTAAAAAAATATTTTTAGTTGTAGATGGACACAATACCTTTATTTTGTTTATGTAGTTTTATGTGGTGCTGGGGATTGAACCCAGGACCTCACATATGCTATGTCAGCGTTCTACCACTGAGCTACAACCCAGCCCCTCTGACCAGCCTTTTATTTTTATCTGGAACTATTTGTGACTAAACATTATTGGGGGAAATTATTAGCAACATAAAGGGGACTGTTGTAAAGAACTCAGAGAACTTTTTTTACAGTTCAGTAAGAAAAGCAGGCAGCAACAATGAACAAAGGGAAAGGAAAAATAACAAAAACCAAATGGTCTACAGTGTATGAAGATATGATTTTCACTAGAAAGTTAGTATGTAATCTGCATGAAATGATTTTTTCCCTTTTTTGAAACTGGAAAAATGTTGGAAAAAGAAAGATAGTATTCAGTTTTCCAAGGGGTTTGAGCAAACAGGCCAACTGACTGAGGTCAAGTGGCAGAAATGTATTTCAGCATTACTTAAAGTGAGATGAAATAAATGGCAAGAATTTAAAATTTTAAAATGATGGAGCAAATAAAGAATTTGGAATACAAAACTGTTGTATAGTTGCTCTTGAAGATTTTTATATATATAGTGGATGTCACTGTGGAAGCTGATTATAAAATGTGTACTGTAGTTTAATGTTTGTTTAAAAACATATTTATGTGCCCACCTGTAGGGCTCACACCTGTGCTTTGCTGCTCACTGGGTGTGTGACAAGATACCTCATCTCTTATTACTTGAGTTTTTTTCACAGAGATTTCATTACCAGTTTTCAGGTGTTGAAGTTAGATGAAAAGCAAAGGAAGATTTCTCTGTAGTGCCTGGCATACATGCCTACTAAATGGCTTTCAAAATTTTCCAAAAATCTTAAATCTGGGGAGTAGATTGTTGGCAATTAAATTTTTCTTATTTTTTTCTATCCATATTTACACTTTTCTACAAAAATACATGTTTTGCAAATTTTTAAAAAGAGGTTAGAAAATGCTTAATTTACTTTTGTTATAGATGGCAAAGGTAGAATAGGTGAGAATTTGTTTTATTGCTACTGAGCTGAAAAACTTAGAACTCACTCATTGGATGTTGAAAATAGCCCTTCAGCCACATTTATATTTAATAGCATTTGTAAAGAAATAGTAGGTTTTAACAATCCTGCTGATTGTTTATCTTTAAATAAAGTAGGTGAGAAGGCAAGGGTGAAAACAGAGGAAATAAAAATTAAAAAATGGTAAATGCCAGTTATTTATATTAGTTTTTGGCAAAATTTCAAAATTTTTTTTTTATTTTGAACTGGGAAGTATTTTACCCCTTAAGAAAGAGGAAGTCATGACCTGGGGATGTAGCTCAGGGGCAGAGCTAGTGCATAATGTACAAGGCCCTGGGTTCCATTCCATCCCCAGCACTGCAAAGAAAGTCACGCTGTCAGATGATTTATTAATTGAAGGGGTTGACTATAATAATGATATTTCCAGTTATTTTTCCTCATTTTATTTTCATGTTGTCTCAAAATCCTTGAAGCATCCATAATATATGGTGGTGGTGCATGTTTTTTTTTTTTTTTTTTTTAATTTTTTTTTAGTTGTAGTTGGACACAATACCTTTTATTTTATTTATTTACATGTGGTGCTGAGGATTGAACCCAGGGCCTTGCACACGCTAGGCAAGCACTATACCGCTGAGGCACAACCCTAGCTGCATGGTGCATGTTTAATTACTACCTGTTGAATGATTCCTCTTTACATTTAAAATGGAATTGTTCTATTTATTTATTTATTTATTTCCATGGTTTTCTTGTAAACCAGTCCTGGGGTTGTATATACTTAGGCATGGGTATAGGAGGAAATCCAGGTTATATATTCCATTTTCTTATAACATACATCTTTTTGTCCATTGGTTGCATTCTGGTGTGACTATCAAGAAGAGGTTCAAAAGAAACAAAAGTAAACCTAATTCTTATAAATACATTGGTTTATTTTATACAGTTTCTCTCTGTACCTATTTACTACATTTGAGATTTTATAAATGTTTGTTGGTATGTTTTTGAAAGAAGAGTATTGTAGAGAAATTGCTTAATATCTTAACTTAATATATGTGGCTGATTCATCACTGTTGAATTTGTAACCAGGAGTGCTAGAACCATACCTGGAGAAAGATTATCTCATGCATCCAAATTAAACTTAAACAAGTCCCTCTCCTCATTGCCCATGGCTTTTTTTTTTTGGTGAATCCTTGATTTTCTAATATGCATCATGGATCTAAGGCAGGAGAGGGTAGAGTTAAAATTATAGTATTTCTCTTCCTTCCTTTCTCCTCCTTCTTTCCTCTCTTCTCACCCATTTTTTAAAATAAGAGACTTGTTTTATGTGAATGGTGAAAGAGAACCAGGGAATTATTTTGATTGTTTCCCTAAACAAATAATTTGTGCTCTATCAGTGCTTAAATATTGCTTAAGTATTAGACTGGCCGGTATTGAGGGTCCAGTAAATACTTCATAGAGTGAGATAGCTTAGTATTGGGTAGATGTTTGTCCATTGTTTTAGAGCAATAAAAACCAGAAGTTCTTAGAAGAGAAAGTTGATATTACAAACAGATTTGAATTAAAAATGTAATTAAAAAACTTTATGAAGTGTCCTAACTCTGACATGCTTTTAAAACAGTTGGGGACAGGTGAAAGTTGGATGTAGAAAATTGCTCCTTTAATCTTAGTTTTTTAACTTAATTTTTTTTTTGTCCTTTATTTTGCACACACTAGTGGATGGTTCACTGAATAGTATTAAGTTATATTGTTGTTATTATTCTTAGGAATCATTCTATTAAGTTATTTGTAGTAGTTATATTCTAGAAAGGCCCCCTGACTGTTGAAGTAGTGAATGCATTGGTCAGTTTTCTGTCACTATACCAAAATACCTGCTTTATAATTACATTATAAATATAATATAATTACATTATATTACATCTTTTTGTCCATTGGTTGCATTCTGGTGTGACTATCAAGAAGAGGTTCAAAAGAAACAAAAGTAAACCTAATTCTTATAAATACATTGGTTTATTTCTCTCTGTACCTATTTACTACATTTGAGATTTTATAAATGTTTGTTGGTATGTTTTTGAAAGAAGAGTATTGTAGAGAAATTGCTTAATATCTTAACTTAATATATGTGGCTGATTCATCACTGTTGAATTTGTAACCAGGAGTGCTAGAACCATATAATTACATTATAAAGCAAAAGGTTTATTGTGGTTTACAGTCAATTGAGTGCACTCATTGATTGGGACCTGAAATGGCAGTGGCAGGAAATGTATGGTGGAGCACACTGTTCATCTCATGGCCAGTAAGAAGGGGAGAAGAGGAAGAGACCGGGGACATGCCCCCAATGATTTGAGGACCACCCATAAGTCCCCACTACTCAGAGATCTATTCACAGTACCTCCCAGTAGTTCCACTCTGGAGACCAACCCTTTAACCTATGGTCCTTTGAGGAACATTCAATATCTAACTATAGCAGCGAATAATGAACCATTCCTCTTAGGGGAAATACAGGATTAGACTTATATATTCTCTCTCTGATCCATACATAACCTTGTTTTTTTTTTTTTTTTTTGGACAGCATGCCTTTATTTTATTTGCTTATTTTTGTATGCGGTGTTAAGGATTGAACCCAGTGCCTCACACATGCTAGCCAAGTACTCTGCCCGTGAGGCCCAGCCCTGTAATCTTGTTTAATGTGTGTCCATGTCTAAAAATACCTTAACTTAATATATGTGGCTGATTCATCAATGTTGAACTTGTAACCAGGAATGCTAGAACCATACCTGGAGGAAGATTATCTCATGCACATGTTTTCTTTTCAAGGCACCTCATAGCCTTCTTTCACTACGTTAGCACTGTGCTTGAGGGCCATTGTAAACAATGAAATCATCAAAGAAAGCACAGAAAAGGGGAAAATAAGGCACTGAATATACCTCAAAAAGGATTCTTTTTCATAGATGAGAACCAAAACAAGTAGGCTGGGTGGTGCCTTGTTCAGCCCTAGCTGGGAACACGTGTTGGACAACTTGAAGTTTTCTTTTCATGTGTTCTTGAATGACTACAAAAGTGCCAGCGGTGTTGAATGTTGGAGTTACAAATCAATTTTAACAAGTAAGTGAATTCCCAAATATGGAATCCTTGAGTACTGATGATGGATTTTGGAATCAGGCATTGATCTGGAAGCTCAGGTTTCAGTCACTCAGCTCCTAATGTTTAGTTGACTCTGCCCACCTGCCTTTTCTGCTCTGGTCCTGCTGTTCTCCAACAAGCTTCAGTGTAAAGTGTATAGGTTGCTGCCTATCTAGTAAGCAAGAAAATAGAAAGTGCCCAAGTAATGTAGTCTGGTAGTGAATAAAACTAAAGCTTAGCTATAGAGAATTTACTACTGATTGTTCCCAAAATTGTTGGATAAATCAGAGATTTCTGTTGTCCTTACCTTTCCTTGTACTTTGAGTATTAGTGTCATTTATGATGGGGAGCATAAATACTGGATTCAGAAGTAGACTGTTCTGTATGCCACACAAATCTGCATGCATACAGACCATACTGCTTCAAGTATTTTAAATTCTGCTACTGAGTTTGGCTTCTCCTTTTCATGTGGTCTTAAGAGTTGCTCACAGCTGCAGTTCACGATGATGTGTTTCCTAAGGAGTCTAGTTCAATTTGGTGCTTGTTGTGAGTTTGTGTGAAACTAAAAAGATGATTTGAATGCGGTCAAGGACCAATTTTGAACACAGCTTGTCAATTGATTATTAGGGAGGTTTTAATTTTTTTTTTAAAGAATGTCAGATTGATTTTATGTGGAAGCTTACTTTTTAAGATTAATAAACATGTATTAATCATGTGCTAAAGTCCTGTGCTAGATAAATAATACACATTCTTCCCTGTCTTTTAGGAGCTCACAATCTAGTTCAGGACATAAAATATTAAAAAATAAAAATAAAAGTGTGGGCTTTTGGAAATAAATTGGACAGAGAGTGTTTGAGGAGAGTAGAGTAAGAAGTAAGTAAGGTCAGCATTGATTATTACTTTGTGTCTTTTAGTCATTGTATGTGAGTGTGTGTGTTTAAAATAGGATATCATCTAAAGTTTTAAGTTTTGCATTTCAGGAATACAACAATGTGTGAACTTAATAAGAGTGTTAGTAGGAGACAAGTTACTGCTTTCTCTGCAGGGATGAAGGCTTAACCTTCATGTTTGACAGAGTGGGGAAAACTGAGGAGGAACAAGAGTCAGTAGTTCTAGATCACTGAATATGGATAAGGAGAATCAGAAAGTAAGCGCTTAGGCCTTTACAGTAATGAATATTTCCTCTCTCTAAGTGTGTAAGTCATTCTCCAACTTTAAATCCAGAAATTTGGAGGCCGAACGCCCATGCTTAAATCTATGAAAGTCTTTTGCATTGTTATATTTTTCACTGTATCATAAAACATGTTTTAGATTGATAGGTCCACATGAGTATATTTTTTTTAAAGAAAATAATTTATTCTAGAATAATTTAGATTACAGAATAGTTACAAAGATAGTCTAGGAAGTTCTTCTGTAGCTCTCACCAAGTTTTTCTAATGTCAGTATCTTACATTATTATGATTAATTTGTAAAAACTTAAGAAGCCACATTGGTATATTTCTGTTGACTTTGTTCTGACCTCACTGGCTTTTCCACTAGTGAGTGTGTCTTTTCCAGGATAGCATGCAGGATACCACGTTGCATTCTGTCATCATACCTCCTTAAAACTCTTTTGACCTGTGCTTCTCATTCTTCACGTGTTTTTCATGACCTTGAGAGGTCAGATATTCTGCAGGATGTCCCTTAACTGGGATTTGCCTTATGTGTTTCTCTAGACTGCAGTTAAGGGTGTTTGAGAGGAAGACCACAGAGATTAAGTACTGTTTTCATTACATTATATTAAAGGTTCATCCCCGTCGACATAACTTATCACTGTTAATGTTGATCTTGATTACCTTGCCAGGTTGGATTTGTCAGATTTCTCCACTGTAAAATTACCTTCCCTGCCACATCTATTCTTTGGAAGCAAGTTATTAAATTCAGCCTGTACTTAAGGGGTGAAGGAATTAAAGTTTACCTTCTGGAGGAGGGCATCTAGATAAATTGCAGTACTATATTTGGAATACTTCTATAAAGTAGAAGAGCACTTAGATTTACCTTGTTTCCTACATTATTTTTCGTTTATTCAATTATTTATACCAGTATGAACTTAGATATATTCATTTTATACTTTGGGTTATAATTTAATAGAATATGATTTACTACTTAGATTTTTTTTTTCTAGTTTGTGGCATTGGAGCTTCTTCAGGTTTGCTTCTATTTTCATTTGATGTGACTTTCTCCCCACCTACGGCTTCTTTGAGCAGGTTCTTAACTTCTCAGGACTACTAAATGCTTCAGGCTCATCTTGCATGTTCCCTCTCCCAGGCCTAGAGTCAGCCATTTCTGTAGGAAACCCTGGATCCTTTCACTAGAGAAGGGTATTAGAATCCAGCATCTGGCTGCTGGGGGTGCTCATTGCCACTGGGGTGTTACCTCTTCTAGGCTTTCACAGGGCAGGGCCAGGAAGTAGATGTGTATATACAGACACACATAAGTAGAGTTTTGTTATGCCAATGGATTTTTCTAAGTAAAAATAGAGAATAAAGCAGTTTTCTAATAACATTAGAGTGGTAGATCTAAAAAAAATAAAATTAAAAAACAAGCTTTAAAGTCTTTATTGTTTGTGTTGTTATCATCTAGTGACAAGGGTAAATCACAAAAAAGTGTAAACTACTGTAAAGTACCTTTTAGGTTTTTTAAAAAATTTGTTACTATTAGTTTATCATTCTATATGTTATTTTTGTAATAACAATATGCAAAGAGTCCTATAAACCACTATATTTGTTTCTGGACTTGATTTCCAATGGGTCATAAACTCATGCATTATAATTCTGTTTCAGATACCTGTGAACTTAATAGAACTATTTCAGAATTGTGGTATGAAAATTAAAGGCAGAATGCAGTACAAAGGCTGCAACATTTTAGGCAACAGTTTATGTTATATTGCTTCCCTTTGGATTTTTTTTCCTCATGGTGACCTTTTGAGTAAAATTGATTAAGACTTTTTTTCCTTCCTTTTTCCTTTTTGGCAGTATGGGGGATTAAACCAGGGCTTTGCACATACAAAGCAAGTGCTCTACTATTAAGCCAAAACCCTAGCCTGCTTTGATTTTTTAATGTACTCTGTACATTGTTTAATTTTTATGTGTTAAAAGGAAGCTAAAAGTTATATTATCCTATCTTCTTTCATTTTTTATATAAAAATTATATTAAGCTCAATATAAGTTAAGTGTTGTTCATAATGCCCCCAAAAGCTGATATTACAATCAGTACTAAAATGCAGATATCCTGTTATTGTTCCCCCTCCACCTTTTATTATTACAGTGTGGTCATCTGATTTATTTTAAGCTTCATTAAATATTTTATTAGAATCTGATAGCCCCTTTTCATTTATTGTTCAATTAAAAGCTTAACCTTGTATTGAACAAAGTTTTAGGGAATGCTTGATACATGATAGGCACTGTGCTATGAAGTCTTATGTAAAATCTGCCCCTGAAGACTTACATCAGAATATTGTAAAGAATTGGTTGAGAAGCAGAGTTTAAAAGCATTTTAGTTTTGTTGCAGAATCATAGTCCATATGGACTATTAGGCTTTAGTTATTTATGAACTTGTATTGTTTGTATTTATGGAGTGATCTAGGATTCACATAGCACTGTGAAAAATGTGTATTTGCTCAAATGGTCATAAAAACTTTGTTCATATAAATGCGTTATGCAGCATGTTTATCTTAGTAATTCTGTTAAAATTAATATTAAATACATTTATGTTTTCTGAGAGTGATAAGTTAGAAGAAAATGGCTTTTATGTAGTTGGTGGTTGACAGGCTATAGGGTGTTGTTATTCTGAGATAATTTAGTTACTGAATTTAATGTCTCATTTGGTAGTAAAAGGTAATGCTTATGATTAGTTCAGAATAAATTTACATATTTTTTAGACCTAGGTGTAAGAATCAGCCAGAATAACCCATATCAACTACACATCATGGTCTTAATTTTTTGTTACTATTGTTTTCATCATTATTTTTGGATGAGACAGGAAACTACAGAGTAACATGAATTAACAATAATTAATTCATGGTATTGGATTTCACACCAGGGTGTGTTCATGTAGCCTATTTTTTAAAAAGGAGTTTCATTTTTATGGCCTTCATTTCCATTCTGGTTAGGAGGCACTAGGGCAAGATTCTTTGACATGTTGTTTAAAAAGCACAATAATCTATGAAAGTACCAACAAGTGAAAGTTATAGAAACTTAGAATAGAAACCTAGAAATTACCAAATGGATTCATGTATTTATGATTCATTTTGTAAGTATTATGCATCTCAAGTGTGTTCTTGGCTCAGTTTTCTATTTTTTTTTTTTTAATTTCTGGTGTTATATTTCATTGTCTTACCTCTGATTAGTCAGTGTATATTGGAATATTTGCTATGTGTCATTCACTTTAACTGTTTACACTTTTATATTGGTCAAATACTATATTCTTTTCTTTTTCAAAACTATGGATTTAACCCAGGGGTGTTCTACCACTGAGCTACATCCCTAGTTATTTTATTTTATTTTTTATTTTGAGATGGGGTCTTACTAAGTTGCTCAAGCTTAGCTTGAACTTGCAATCTTCCTGCCTCAGTCTCCTGAGTCCTGGGATTATAGGCGTGTGCTGGGCTCTGGTACTATATGCTTTCAATAATCTCTTTTATTTGTCTTTAACAGACTTCTTAATTATATCACTAGCTTCATTAGCAGTCTAATTACCTAGTATAGTGTACATGAATTTACTTTAATGTAGAATTTTGGAACAAGGTTGGGATCATCTAGTTCATTGGTTCCCTGACACTGAGACATCTGGAGAGCTTTAAAAAATTACTCATCCTGGGTTACTATCACATTCCCCATAGATTCTGATTTAATTGATTTGGAGTATTTTTTTTTTTTTTTTTTTTT
This sequence comes from Callospermophilus lateralis, assembly GCF_048772815.1. Classification (NCBI taxonomy): domain Eukaryota; kingdom Metazoa; phylum Chordata; class Mammalia; order Rodentia; family Sciuridae; genus Callospermophilus; species Callospermophilus lateralis. The sequence goes on along the minus strand of NC_135312.1, from coordinate 107,276,586 downwards.
TGATGCTGGGCATGGAACCTTACACACGTTAGGCAAGCACTCCACCACTGAGCCACAACCCCAACCCTGGCACGAGACTTTTGAAACCCTTCCCCAGGTCATTCTAATGTGCCCGCAAGTTGGAGAACCATAGTTCCTTACACTGTGGACAAGAAAAGTAAGATCCAGTCTTGTTAATCAAGTAACTTCTATTTGAGGATACAAAATTATTATTAAAATTGGTAAATTTAGCATGACTCAAAATAGATGTTCATATTGGTGGTTTTAATAATTTAGAAATGTAGTTAATGAATGGAGAGGTCTTTCTCCGAATCCTTTCTTTTTTCAGCTGTCAATGACTTTATAAAGTGAGGAGTTTGAATAACAGGATAGGAATGGCTAGATTTTTCCTGGGGTAAATAGTGACTCTCCTTGCCTTGCTTCTCACAATTTCCTGGAACTGGATCATTGCTCACTCTTGGAGAAAATATCTAGAATGACTTATAGGTTATTCAAGGAAGGATACTGTGCAAATTTTCAAGTAAGGGATGTTCTAACTGAAACAGTTAACCTACATTGAGACGTATACAGTGCTTGGCATTATATGCAGTAACTCTTCAATTAATATTTGAGTGAGTCTTTAAATACTATACCAGCAAGAATCTTCAGTTTAACTGATTATTGAGGTAAGGAATCTGCCCTTTTATGAGTTGATTAGTTTCTTTAGTTTTTTTTTTTTTTTTTTTTTTAAATTTGGGTTGGGGCCAAGTGCTGTTGTGCTCACCTGTAATCCCAGTGGCCCAGGAGGCTGAGGCAGGAGGATTGCAAGTTCAAAGCCAGCTTCAGCAATGGTGAGGCGCTAAGCAACTTAGTGAGACCCTGTCGCTAAATAAAATACACAATAGGGCTGGGGAATGTGGCTCAGTGGTTGAGTGCTCCTGAGTTCAATCCCTGGTACCACCCTCCCCCCGCCCCCCCAAATGGGGGTTGGGGGCTGGAGAGGTAGCTCAGTGATAGAGTGCTTACTTAGCATGTATGAGGTCCTGGGTTTGATCCCAAGCACCACGAAAACCAAAACCAAAACAAAACAATAAAAAAATTGGAATTGGGTTGATGTTTTCTAAGGATTTTCTGACTCAAGCATCTTATTTATGATTCTATAACCATTGACTTATGGAAGTATAATTTTAAATAAATGACATGGTATCTCCTAGCAGTTCAGAGAAGTCAGTGTTCTCAGCCAGATAATTAAGAGATTGTCAGCCTAGAGTTGGAACTGGAGAAGCAGGATTCAGGCCGTTAGTGAAATGGCAAGAATCTTACTAGGTAGCTAGAATTGGGAAAGGACAATGACAGTGGTTCATTCCCTACACAATCCTTGAGTTCTCCTAAGAGGTAAAAGAGATCAACTCTTACTGACTTAGGTTCCATCTTTTGGAGTCCTTTCACTCATAAAGTTGACTTTGCTTTTGGAGAGTGCATACTCTTTCTGCCACTGAACTCAGATTTTAATCACTCCTTTCACCCACACTGCCTTGGTTTTTTCTTTTTCTTTCTTTCTTTTTAAATTTAGATTGCCTCAGAAATGGGTTACTCCACTAAGCACTTAAGAAAAGAACTAGTGGTTAGTGATGGATATTTTGGGATGTCAAATTTACTTGATGAGTTTTACAATAAACAGTTTCTGGAAATAGGTAGTAGACTGGGTTAATGAGTGACTAAAAAGATTTTGGAATTCAGAGTCTCTTACTTATCAGAGGAAATTGGTGACTTGCTGAGGTTCTCCGACAGTATTTAATTACAGATCTCAGATTCCTGTCCATGCTTTTTAAGAATTTTACATAAGATCAAGTGGGTGTAGGTAAACATTCTGTTTATAGAAATTGGTATGAGAATAATATGTGTACCTTAAGATTCTGTTTGCCGAGAAAGCCAATCAGTTGTATAACCTGTTATAAATATATATAGTGTGAACCATTGAAAAGTGGGAGCTTATATATTTATTTAAAGCAATAATTTTTGGGTGTGAAAAAACAGTATTTCTATATATTTGAAATTTAATATGAACCATAGAGATTTTACATGAAGAAAATTTTAATTTGTATGGATGGTTATGATTCTTGAATTGGCAAAAGGGACAATCTTAAACTATAGTAGGAGACTGTGAGATTTTTAAATTTACCAAAAGTGCACATAGATGAGAAAAACTTGAGAAACTTAGCACTTAAAGCCAATATGTAATTCCAGTTAGCAGTTTTAACTTTCCATTTTGATTGACGGTCAGCTTCTTTCCCATTTCTTTTTACTTCTTTTTCCTTGTTTTGACAAGATCCGAGAGGATTAGAAAATTGAATGTTTTGGCATTTTTTTCTTCCCTGTGGCCTTGAACAAAGATTGGAATATTCATTAATATAATTCTGTCTTGAAAAGAAATGCAGCTAATGGAAAGCAGATAATGTGCTCTTTGTAAGAAGTTTCCAGGTAGGGGGAACATAAGCGATGTTATCCCTTTCTCCAGTAGAGCTATTACTGGGCATTATTATGTTGTTATCCACCTGAATCAATTCTCTATTTAGGTCAGGAGAAATTCCTGGAATTAGTTTGGGCAGTATTGTAGATGTGACATTTCTGTGTGTCTCTTTTGATTCTTTCTCAGGGAATAAAACAGCACTGCTTTGTCTGTTGACAGGCCTGTGCCACATTTAGTTAGTAAATGCATTCTTATGCTTCATGGTAGTAGATTGGGTTAATGACTCATTTGTAAAGTAAAAGCAATGTATTAATGGTGGACTCATTTAAAAAGAAAGTGTGATCTTGAAAAACAATATATTTCATTTATCATGTGTATTGTTACAAAGTGTAGAAAAACTATAGAATTCCTTTGAAAATCAGCCCCTTCTACCTTCTTTGCTCTGAAACTTTTGAGAAAAGTATACTTAATTCAAATACAAGGATTTACATTTCTCAGGCAATCAACAGTTTGCCAAGTTGAATTATTATTTTTTTTTTTGAGAGACAGAGAGAGAGAGAGAATTTTTTTTTTTTATATTTATTTTTTTTAGTTTTTGGCGGACACAACATCTTTGTTTGTATGTGGTGCTGAGGATCGAACCCGGGCCGCATGCATGCCAGGTGAGCGCGCTACCGCTTGAGCCACATCCCCAGCCCATGAATTATTTTTTGTTTATGAGTTCTCTTTCCTAGTTCTACCCAACTCTTTTCAACATTCTAATCTAAAATGCAGCCATCATCATCCAAATTCAGTAGTGTCAAACTCATAAAAGCCACTCATTGTGAATTGCTGTCTTTTATAGCACTATCAAGATGCAAAGGTAGGCAGACTAATCGTGACTGTTTGTAGGTTATCAGTCTTCTCTTTGGATAAAGTTAGTGGAGTACTAAGTCCAGCTTAAGTACTAAGTACTAAGGAAGTCCAAATGGTGATTATATGTATTAAAAATCATAATTAACAATCAAGGGTAGGTAATACAGCAAGAATATATTCCAAGCTTAACAAGTAGGCTTACATAGAATTTTTAAAAAATGTACTTTGGCAAGACATACCAGTATATCCTTGAATGACCAGATAGGTAAGATGATTTTAAAGAGACCATTTTCATTTGTGTGCTGGAAAAGAAGTATGCGTAAGACCTAATTGGAAGCACAAGATCTGTCCTTACTATGTAGGATACTGAATTAGAGGTTGGGAGGAAAGGACTAAAATTCTGTATATTTTATGCTGGAGAGATAGAGTTTATAGGGATGGTTAAGAATACTAGATTATCTCCTTCATTTATAAGCTATGTGATCTTGAGCAAGTTACTTAAATTGTCAATGCCTCATCTATCTGCAAAAGAGGGGGACAATGAAAAAACTACCTCGTAAGATTCCTGCTAGGATTGAAAAGGATCCTTTTTAAACAGGTAGCTTTTATGGGCTTGGCACTACTGAATCCATTAATTAAATTAACTGGCTGCATTTTAGGTTAGAATCTTGAAGAGTTGGGTAGGAATAGAAGGGCAAGTTATATACAAAAATTCCAGCTTGCTGATATAAAATTTTGATAAAAATAATAGTTATAATAGGTATGAATAGTGCCTATACAAGGTCAATACTGAAATGTGTTAGTTTTATTAATATTATACCCTTTTCTCTTTTAACTGTGATGGTAAAACTATGAAGTCATTAACACCCTGTTTTATAAGTAAGGCTCAGAGAAGTGTTTTTGTAGGAAAGCTGAGATTAAAATCCAGGCTTTCAAATTCTCAAGCCAGACCACTATCACAATGTCTCTGGGTACCATTTGTTTTCATAAAAGGAATAACAAATATTTATATACATTTATTCTAAAATTCATTGAGCCAGGAGCTTGTTGCAATATTTAAGGTCCCATGTGTTCATGTTTTCTCCTTACCTGGCTGATAGCATTGCTGGATGGTTGTGGTACTTTATGAGAGTTATAAAACTAACTTATTGTTGTAACAACAGTCATGAATTTTATACCTTATCTGAAAAATATAAATTCTCATATTACAGGGCCATTTAATAGCACATTATCAAGTTTGGTGGAAATGAGATACTTTTGACAAGGAACCGAATTGTTCATGGTACAAATTCAGTGATTTCTTCAAATATTCCCTATTTTTGTTTCCCAGACTCACCTGGTTACAAAAATTACTTGAGAGTGGCAAGTGGATTTCTGCTTATGATCTAGATTCCTAGGTATCTAGAATTAATGATTTAGTTTGGCTAGAGAGGGAGCTCAGCAGTACGTGTTATCTAAGAAATGGAGTGACTTAAGTGTAGTTGAGGGACTATTTTCCCCTACTTGGCATGTAGCTTGGTTCATTGGTTACTTTATTTGGCTATTCAAGAATCTTACATTGTCCATCCAAAGTGAAGAAAAGATGTTGCTCAGCTGCACTTTATTCACAAAAGGCCCTCCATTTGATCTGTAAGTATCAATACACTTATGCAGATGCCATCGACTATCAGGTCAGGACTGCAACTTTGCCCTTTGTGGTAAGGATCTCACCTGGTGGAACTGTGTGATGTTGAATGAAACTTAAACATGATAATAATAAAATGCTGTTCACAATAAAAGAGAGCCACTGTTTTCATTCACTCTTATAGATATCCTAAAATTATGTATTATGTTTGTTATTTTGTAGATTGGGAATCATAAGCTGGTGACCTTTTAAAGTGATTTCAAAGGTTTCAGAGTCATGCCTTTGATTTGACTGTTGTGCTTGGTCCCTGTAACCTATTTGTGAAAAGAAATTCTTCACCTGGTTTGTTCTTCAGGAGGGAGAGACACTTTTATGAGATGACAACTTCAATTTTTCTATTGCTATGATTTTCCTTGTCTTTCCAAATATGAGGTTTCTGATTTGGGCTTTAAAAAAGAACCCCAGTGTATGTCTGCTGCTGAAGTTTCATTGGTGACAGCTACTTGAGAAATTTAGAGATTCCACCCCTTTTTCTTTCCTCTGTGTCAGTGGCAGTAACAAGCAGATTGGGTGGGGAACGGGGTGGGGGGTTAGAAGGAGTCCAGGTGGGGAAAGAGACAGGTGCAGTGGCAGTGATACCTGAGTGCCTGTAGAAGCGGATGATGCCTGTGGTTCCACATTGAAGAGTAAATTTCTCCCAATTAGGTTGTTTAAAAGACTTGTTTTCTTTGGTATTTCCTGAGTAATATTAAAGTTTATAATATTCCCTGTTTTTAATTGGTTCTTTTTAGTTATACATGACAGTAGAAATCCATTTTGATATCATTATAAAATCATGGAATATATCTTGTTCTGATTCAGACTCCAGTACCTCTCCTTCTCCTTCCCTCTCCCAACCCCTCCTCTCGTCCCTCTATTTATCTTCTGGCCATTTACCCATAGTTTATAAAACTCTCTTTTTAAAGGAGATAAATATTAACTAGAAAAATTTAATCTCAAGAGTGTTTGAGCATACTTTATATACAGAGATGAAAAATTGTGCTCTATATGTGTAATAAGAATTGTAATGCATTCCACTGCTGTTGTGCATTTAAAAAAATAAAATCAATAAACAATAAAAAGAATAAAAAAAAGTTTGCATTGCATTTTGTCAAAAGTGAGAAGAGAGAATTTCTGCCTATTCTCTTCCAGCCTCCCCCCACCCCATATGTCCAGGAACTGCAGTTCAGTTGTCCTTCATCTTCCATTGTTTTTCTGGGGATAGCATTATTGCTTAGTTATAATTATAGCTATAGGCTGTACTGGAACAAAAAGCAAAGGCAGGCATGTTCCTTTCTTTTGGTTCTCCTTTATGTGTCCTGGGCTGGAAGGATTTCAGGATCAGCTAGTTAACCTCCTATCTTCTGTGGTCAGTACCTGAACTATCTTTGTTGAGAGCACTTAAAAGGTTATCAGAGTTCATTCAGTAATTACCTGCCCAAATCTCTCTGCTTTTAAGTAGCTGACACCTGACATTTACAGAGTTCCTTATTGAATATTTGTGCAAATGTTTTCTTCTTTGTGGAGAGAGAGCAGTAATCACCAATAACAGCCCTTGGTGATTGTAACAGCAACAACAAAACGCCCCAAATTCTGAGTTAACTATAGCCACATACTCAGGAGAACAACCAAAAGTATCTTAAAAAGCAGGGCTGGCAGTTCAGCTCAGTGATAGAGCACTTGCCCTGCCTGTGGGAGGCCCTAAGTTTGACCCCAGTACCGAAAAACATAATCAAAGACAAAAAGCAAACTACAGTTGTCTTTAAAGTACACAAAACTGTTTTTTTTTTGGTTTGTTTATAGTGCTAGGGATTGAACCCAGAGCTTCATGATTTTTAAATTTATTCCATTTGTGCAGTATTAATTGAGTCTTATTGAGAAGGATGAAATTTTACTAGTGTTTGCTAAATTGTACCCTGGAACTTGAAGGAACCAAAAATTGTCATTGGCTATCTGCTAGTAGCCCTTATTCACATTTGTTGTATTTGGCCATTTTAGAGTCTGGCTAAATTCCCTCTTTCTTAGTTTGAACAGCAGCAATAGCTGTATAATTGCCAGTGTTTAAGTGCTGTATATTCCTTATTTTATTGGATCTTCACAGCAACACTCTAAAGTATAGGAACTACCCTCAATTTACAGATGTTGAAATGCAAGCTTAGAGATGTTAAGTAACTCTACCAGTGTCTCACAGCAAAATGGCAAAGTCAGGATTTCTGTGAGGGTCCACTGCCAAAAGTAAGTCCTCCCAGTTGTTATTTTCTGCCGTCACTGTCATGTGTAGTGCCTGTGTGCAGTATCTCCTACAATTCTTTCCTGGATCATGAAATTGTTTATATTTTCCACAGCATTTCTTCATTTTACAGACAAAAGAATTCATAAACTCAGTTCCACTGTATGGTAAATGCCAGGCATCATCATTCTCTAGGGGAAATGTGTTGCTTGAATCAATATGGGGAAAATGCTTTTTCTTGTAGTACCCATAACATAGATATTTCCATAGAGTGATGTTTTTGCTGTCCAAGAGATCTTTAATTAAAAAAAACATTTCTGAATCAAGTTTGACCACTGAAAAACTACTCACGCAGATATGGCAAATTAAATTTCAGTGACATTGTGTTTTCTGATCTTCAAAATCACAGCGATTTGTTATTTCAAAAGGACGCATTCATTGGCTATATCATGATGGAACTTACTATTTATTTACCAGCCATTTATTCACCATTTGTTTGTTACTTTCTATTTTGCCCTTTTGTTGACTACTTTCTCATGGCTTACCTTTTTTTTTTCCCAGTTAGAATATAAGAATTCTACAACTTGACCTCTTCATTAGAAGTGAGGAAATAATTTTGATTGACAAGGTGAGCAAACAATAGTCCTCTAAACCAGTGTAGCAGCATCCTATTTATAGATAGAAGCAGCTGCATCCTCTTTCTTTACCTAGAGGAACACTGTTGTTCTGAGATCATCGGCTGAGTGATCCTGTGGGACAGTGTGAGACAGTTATGACCAGGTATTACTGATCTGTCCAATCAGGCTTTTCCCCATTTGTAAAAAAGGAGAATCTGTTTTAAATCTAATATCTAAGTGTGAAATGTGATATTGATTTCATTAGTCACATTGTTTTTAATGGGATTATTTCATTGAATTTTGACATTACATTAGTATTTTAGTTGTATAAAGGCTTTAAAAATTTATATCAAGTATAAACACATGTATCTTCTCATTTAAAAATCTTGTTTTATGAAATTTACTTTTTACCAAATTGATTCTTCCCTATTTTTCTTCAATAACTTTCATATGATTGTGAACAATCAGGCATGACCTTCATACTTTGCCTATTTTATAGTATTCATTTCTCTCCCAAATCCAATGAACAGTGTTTCACTTCATTTTACATATGAAAGGGGTTGATGTACTTTCCCAAAATCAAAAGACTAGTAAATTCTAGACCACACCTAAACCACTGTATTTCTGATTTTACATTCTTACTCAAACCATAGGGATATCCTTGGTAGTGTTGGTACTGTAGCTAGAGATGTTTGTTTCATTCACTTCCAATTTGCTATATTACTGCTTTTAGGATCTTAGGCTAGAGTCAAGTGCATAATCTTAATATTTTTTTCTAGGTGTGGCAAATATATGGATGTACATCTGCTACTTTGTGCTTTAAAGTAGTGACTCCAAAAGGTAGTGGACTCCCTTTAAGTGAATTTGTAATGTATGTTCTCTCTATATCAACTTGGACATCATCATCTTCCTCTTTCACAATTAAACCTTTTTTTTTTTTGTACTGGGAATTGAACTCAAAGGCACTTGACCACTGAGCCACATTCCGAGCCCTATTTTGTATTTTATTTAGAGACAGGGTGAACAGAATCTCACTGAGTTGCTTAGTGCCTCTCCATTGCTGGGGCTGCCTTTGAACTGGTGATCCTCCTGCCTCAGCCTCCTGAACCACTGAGATTACAGACCACTTGCCCGGCACAATGAAACTTTTTGAGTACAAGGCAGGAAGTCATATTAAAATGGACTTTACGTCCCCATGTTAGGGTTCAAAAAGTAAAAAGCATTGTAATAATTCTTCTGTATATTGTTATAGGTTACATTTTCAGGCCTTTGTTAATTCCCAGTGGTAAAATATTTGGAATTAATTAAACATTAAAGTTCTTTAAAGTTTTACATTGTGAATACATAGGTTTTTGACTGCTTTTGCTTGCCAGTGATGTGTTAACTTTACATGGGAGAGAAGGGAAAAAAGAAAGCATCTTAAATGAGGACATTCTTCATGTGTAAAATTGGATATGATCATAAATGGGTTTCTGTAAAGCATTCTAAAGATTTTAAGATGAAATTGTTTTGGGTAATTGATTATTCATGTGGATTAAAAGCTGTTAGTAGAGGGCTGAGGTTGTGGCTAAGAGAGTGCCCACCTAGCATGTGTGAGGCACTGGATTTGATCCTCAGCACCACATTAAAAAATGTAATAAAGATATTGTGTTCACCTATAACTAAAAAAATGAATATTATAAAAAACTGTTACTAGAATTTAACTTTGTAATGAATTTCTTCTGTGAAATTAATTTCACAAAGCTTGTGATTAGAAGACTTCTCAACTGTATTTGGAGGTAGTTTTAAGAATAGTTAAAACTACTGTGCTGGGGATATAGCTCAGTTGGTAGAGTGTTTGCCTTGCATCCATAAGGCCCTGGGTTCAATCCTAGCACTGCAAAAAAGAATAGTTAAATGATACTTGTACCTGATTTGTTGTTCTGTTGTAGGTTTTTTTTTTTTTTTAACTAAACAGTAAACTTTATTTGCCAGGACAGTTTTGTTTTTTTCCCATTTGTATGAATCAGGACCATCCTTCACACAATTTGAAATCCCTAAGCCATGATTAGAGACATATCTGGGATCCCTGAAGACAGGGTCCATTTGATTTGGCCACTTTGATATTTACTAGGTTCCACTAACATTTACAAAATATACAAATGAACAAAACAGTGATGTGAAAGTGTTCCTTAAATTGAAGAAATAATTTAGATTGTAATGGCAGTTGTGATAATTGGTTAGTCACAGCCATAGTAATTGCTTATCTTCATATATATTAAATTTGACCCCTTGTGTGATCAGCTTTGATAAACAAGTCAAGAATCTAATGGTTGCTTTTATTAGTGTTTAGACTTTTTTTTTTTTAATTCGAGCTATGGTAATTTAGATTAACTCTCAGATATAGTGTAAGCTTTTAAAGTCTTTTGGAGCATGCCTTATAAAATTCTAGAGAGAAAAGTCCTGAGAAAGCAGCATGGAAAAACTTGTAAGCTTTATGCTCTGCTCATTTGTATGGCATCTCTATCATAACGTTTTAAGTATTTATTAAAAATCTTGGCATCTTTATTGAAAAAAACTCATCTGTGACAGTGGATATAATTATTATTAGAAAATAATTTTATCTTCTAGGGACACATACCCTTGAATCTTTACACTTAAAATTCAGATTTGTTGTTTGTATATCTATATCATCTAGAACCTACCAAAATCCCATCCATATCTGCATAATATGTCTCCCAACTGTCAGGATAGCACCTAAGGGTTTTGCTGGTATTTTCTCATTTAATCCTTATGACAATCCTATGTGTTAGTTTTGTCACTATTTTTTTTTAAATGGAACTGATTCTCAGGTTAAATAACTTGTCCACAGTTAAAAAGCATGCACGTGGGCTGGGATTGTGGCTCAGTGGTATAGTGCTTGCCTACCACTGATGGGGCACTGGGTTTGATCCTCAGCACCACATAAAAAGCAAATAAATAAAAAATAGAGGTTAAATTCTCCTAAAAAATAAAAAAATAAAAGCATGGGAATGACAGAGTTGTAGACTTTTTAAAAACTCAGCCTGGCTGTAGAGTTTTAGTGTCTTACCCACTGTGGTCACATGCAAAGTATATTAAAATATACTTTTTAATAGTCTCTTTTGTTGTTTCTTATAACATTTCCCTCCAACCCTATAACCCAGGGATGGAAAGAATTTAGGCAGTGGACTATAATCTAGAATCTTCCTTTTGTTCTCTGCTACTCTCCTACTCCCAAACACCTGTTTGTTATGGGACTCATTTCTGATCACACCTGCTCCTCTTGCTGGGCTGTGTAATTTTTTTTTTTTTTTTTTAATATTGCACCGTACCATTCTAAAAAAGACGTTTATTAAGTATCTATCCCTACTAAAAGATGTAATTCCTTGCAGTAATGGCCCATTTATAGAGTGCGAATGGTTATTCCTATTCCAATAATTTTATGCATTATGACCTATTTTGGAGATTTATAAAATTGTGGCAGTTGTGACAGAAGTTTTTACCACAAACCCTCGATAACATCCTGTTTTTCCTTCACATAATGAGAGTTGATCATGGAAACTTTATTTAATTTTTTTTTGTGAGGCATAATTATTAAGTGTTGAATAACATTTTGTCTTGATAGAGAATTAGATGATGTGAATGCTTATTTTATTTTTAGGGGGGAGGTAAAGTTGATTGTTTATGTTGACACAATAAAGCAAATAAGAAAGACTGTGAAAGCCCAACAGAAATGCAAGAGAGCATTTGAAATGTATTTCTTTCACATAATCTATTAAAGAAAATAATTTGTACTTACATGCAAAAATAAAAGACCTGTTTAAGAAAATGATATTCACCCTACTGAAAATCCGTAAATTAAATCAATTCAGTGAAACTATGGCATGTCAAGAAAATTGGTGTAGGCATAAAAATGAGAATTACCCTTTTTAGTGCATTGGGAGAAAAATTTGAATCAATGCATTTGATTTGATGGGCTTACTATATATCAGAAGCTGTGCTAGTTTTAAAAGATGCCAAGGAGGATATTTTGTAAGGTCAAAGAGGATCTGAAAAACAAGAGGACATATTACAACAGCAGCTATTACATCAGTATCTGGATAAGTGTGAGGAAATAGTAGGACAAAGACGATATTCGTGAAGTTAGCATGAGCTCTGATGTTGTCATTTGTTTCTAGTGTAATTAATACTATCTTGGTTTATTTTAAGGTGTTTAGTAGTTTATAAATTATTTAAATTATTTTTTTAAAGTGATATGTTGTGGTTGAACTTTTCGTTCCTAAACTGCTTAATTGAACTTAATTGAACTTAACTGAACATGACCTTAATTTTAGTTTTTGCAAAAAGTGATTCTAGAAAAGTTGTATCATAGATGAAACAACATGAGGACTAATTGTAAAGTTCCATAAAGCATGGCTTTAGTTTTAAGGTTGCTGTGTAGTTGGGTGGGGTGGTGCGTGCCTATAATCCCAGCAATTTAGGAGGCTGAGACAGGAGGATTGCAACTGAGCAACTTAGCAAGACCATGCCTCAAAAAAAAAAAAAAAAAAAAAAAAGACTGGGTAGATAACTACAGCATGTATCACCCATGGTAGGTTGTATTCTAATTCTCCTCCTCCTCCTCCTCCTCCTCCTCCTCCTCCTCCTCCCCCTCCTCCTCCTCCTCCTCCTCCTCCTCCTCCTCCTCCTCCTCCTCCTCCTCCTCCTCCTCCTCCTCCTCCTCCTCCTTTTAAGCCTTCCTCTTAAAGGGGGAGAGGGAGACTATGAATCAAGGAAGGAAGGAATAGGAGAATGAGCACATACAAGAGGTGAATATGAGAATATCTCTATTTGAGATTTGTAAACTGTTCTATAGCAGATAAAAAATGATAACCTTGTTTACTGGAGTTTGTAGAAGTTTAAAAACTGATTATCTTTCCCTTTGGTGAGTAGATTATCTACTGGTGGGTTGTTATGGAAATTAGGCGATAACAGTTGTAAAACACCCATCATAATACTTGGCATATATCTAATTATTATTGTTTACAAATAAATTGCCTTTCATATACCTTGAATGCTATGATACAAGAAAATGCTTTAAATGATGGTTTGAAACAATGGTTTGAAACCAGTATTTTGGTTTGATAGATTACTAAGTTGTTGAGACATGACATCTCTACAAAAATAATAAATTTCACCTAATATCAAAACAGTAAACTGAATCCCACAGTTATAAAAATACAAATGTCTAGCGTACTTTGTGGTTTGGTACAGTTTTCAATTTTTGTGTTAAACTAAAGAAAAAGAAAAAGTTCTAAAATGTTGCAAGTGGGCAGAATGGTATGGAAAACAATGTGTACTTTTACTGAAAATCTTTACCGTATAGACCTCTTGAAAATCTTTAATATTGGCATATGTTCAGCAAACTTAAAATGAAAAACCTCATAAAGAGCATGGGGAAAAAAAACAAGGAGAGAAATGAATTACAGTAGATGGGGTAGAGAGAGAAGATGGGAGGGGAGGGGAGGGGGGATAGTAGAGGATAGGAAAGGTAGCAGAATACAACAGTTACTAATATGGTATTATGTAAAAATGTGGATGTGTAACTGATGTGATTCTGCAATCTGTATTTGGGGTAAAAATGGGAGTTCACAACCCACTTGAATCTAATGTATGAAATATGATATGTCAAGAGCTTTGTAATGTTTTGGACAACCAATAAAAAAAGAAATTAAAAAAAAAAGAGCCTTCTATGTTTTTTGAAGGAATTTCTTTTTTTTTTTTTGTATTTTTTTGGGAAGGAAGATAGTTCGTGGAGTAAGCTTATTTAATATGGCATCAGTTTCATAAAGCCAGCTGTGAGTAATTGTCTCTGATATTTGATTTCCAGCTGTTTTGTGGAACTGTTATTGGCTCTCAAAATATTTGGATATTAATTAAATGATGATCATTATAAAGGTAGCCTGTTTAAAATAGTGCTGCATCAAATAACATTAAAATGAGTGACTTAGGGCTGGGGCTGGGGCTCAGTGGCAGAGTGCTTGTGTAGCATGTGTAGGGCACTGCATACAAAAAAAAGGAAATAAAGGCATAAAGGCATGCTGTCCATCTACAACTACAATATATGTGTGTGTGTGTTTATATATATACATAAAGAGCGACTCAGTACATAGTTTTAACTTTTTCTGGTGTAACTGTTAAAATCAGCACACATTTTTAACTTAGAGGAAAATATGCAGATAAGATTGGCAATGACTTTCTATATATTTTCTCTTTCCCTTTCTCTCTCTGTGTATGTACATAAATAGAATTAAATACATCCCTTCTTTAAAATTTTAAAAGATTTTATTTGACACATAATAATTGTATATATTTATGGAGTATGGCTAAAGGTTTTTGAAGCCAAGTTATTATTAATGAAAAATTCATATCACATCAGGTATAGAATTAGGTATTTTTATTTTACTATGTTGAATGTTGAACATAGGTCAAATTATGTAAATAGTGGATATTTTAGTAAATAAATAAAAATAACCCTACAGATGATAAAAGAAAGAAGTGAAAAGCAAAGTAATTGAAGAATGAAATAAGAAATTAGCACTAGGAGCGTGTCACATGTGGGTTAGTGCTCTAGAGATGTAAGGAAAAGGGCAAAAGCATAAATCAAAACTGGACAGACCCTGAGAGGCTTTGGCAATAGACAGGGTAGTGGTAGGCTGAGGGCGGGAGAGGCAAGTGCTTCTAGGGGAAAGAGGTATTTATTTTGCAGATAATAAATATTGACCAGACATGCAATCCTATTTACCTTTGCCTCAGGACCTCAGTCTCATTACTTTGTTAATCTTTCTGGGCTTCTGAATCAGTCATACTAGAGAAGTTAGTATAGCTATTTTCTGCAGAGCAATTCTGCCACTCAAGTTCTAGGAAAAAAAAAAAAAAGTTTCTTGACATTTCTTGGAGGATATGGGGAGTAAAGAAAGGTAGAAGGTATGGTTCCTTTCTGGGAGCATATGGTGTTTATTAAAGCGTGGTGTCCGTATTGCCTTGTTCCCATGGATAATTCATATGTATGTTAAAAATACCAACAACAATTGAACATATAATAAGTTGCTTATGAATGCTGAATGAAGGAATGTGACAGAAATTAGAGGAGGGGAGAGCATAATAGATTGTATTGAAGAGGCTTATCTGAAGCTGAGGTGAGATGCCCATCAGGACAGATTGCAGGGAAGTGGGCAGCAGCTTCCCAGGTTGTTCAGGGAGGTGGGCACGGAGAAACAGTGTGGGAGAAGCTGGAATAGACCTGACATGCACGTGGGGAAAGCACTGAATGCCTGTGTGGAAATTTGGGGTCAATGGAAATACTTTAACAGGACAGGGAAACAGCCCCAAACAGTGCTTTGGGTCCCTTATTATTTTTTCAAATGTCATACATGATGAAAAAAGAGAATGCACTGAAACTGTTGATGCCATTGAAAATAGAATGAAAAGTACAACAGGGGATTTAACAGGATTAAAAGATTCCTAAGTGTGTGCAGAAGTGAGGAAGGGAGGGTGGGAATTGCTACAAGTAGCACAGAAGTTGAAGATGACTGCTAGGAAGGTTCCATTGGACTACCTGAGTGGCACTTGTGCCTGCATCAGAAATACAGAAGTCTAAAAAGTGTGGCTAGTGATTTTTGTTTTGTAAATCTACTATGAATTTTATTTACAGTTTGAAGCAGTGCTTAGGTACACCCAAGGGGGAGGATTGGCAGAGGCACACTGGCAGCCTTCCCCAGTGTTTCACACTCTCCTTCCTTTTGTTGTATTTTCCTCTTGCTATCACTGTCTATCATCTTTAGGCTCTATTTAAAAAAAATATTTTGTTTTTAGTTGTAATTGGACACAACACCTTTATTTTATTTATTTATATGGTGCTTAGGATCGAACTCAGTGCCTTGAACATGCTAGGCAAGCACTCTACCGCTGAGCCACAACCCTAGCCCCTTTAGGCTCTATATAATCATGTTTGTTCCATTAGATTGTTATATCCACAAGGATGGCAATTTTTATCTGTTTTGTATGCTGGTGTGTCCCTAGCATCTAGAATAGTGCTTGTCACTATTGTTGGCAAGGAGAAAAAGAAAATAATATTTCATTTTAAAGAGGCCATTGGTGATCTTGGAGAAGGGAGTAAATTTAGGGGGTGAGGATCAGATTCCCAAAGGTTATACAATAACTGGATAGTTGAGAAAACGCCTGAAAGAAATGTACCTCTTATTCCAGAATGTTGGCAGAAGAACAGAACTGTAGCTATAGAGGATTTAGGGAGGATTGAGTGAAGGGTTTCCAAGGTGGGAAACACGCATTTGTAAGTGAAATGGAAAGGACAAAGAGAGCACAGTGTTAATCTTTTAAAAGTGTGGGTGTGTGTTGTTATTTCATGTGTAATTACATATGCTTGAATGACTTGTAAATTTCAGGAAAGACAGAGAAGTGTGATAAAGGAGGAAGAGTGCTCGTAGATTTTTTCTGTTCTTTTTTAATTTCTAGAAAGTTATTGACAGTGAAGGCATAATCAGCATGAAATTTTGATACTTTGAGAGAACTGAGGAGTTTGCTGTCAGGAAAAGACACCTCCCCCACCCCCTTCACATTGCATCTTTTACCCACAAGGTAGTACTTCTTCTTTGGTAATATCTATCTATTTGCTGGAATTCTCCCTGGCATGATAAAGCAAGGGTTTGTAAAAAAAGTTATGTGTGGATCATTTTAATATGTATAATATTTCCTTTCATGAAAATCAAACCCAATGCCCTGCTTCCTGAAGAATAAGATATATAACAGGTAGTATTTATGCGCCTTAGATGAAGCCAATATTAAATTACACATCAGCACAAGGAGTTTAATATGGTAGATTTAGTTGTGTAACTATCAATGGTTAGATTTTAATTTACTAACATTTTTCTAAAAATGAGGATCAACTAAAATGAAGTGAAATTTAAAAAATTATATAGGGTACTTTGTGTGTGTCCATGCATACACACTGGGTGTGCTTTCCTTAAAATTTGTCATATTGCCAGGTAGTTTCATAGAAACCCTAGTGCCATTTTTAGAACTTGTCTTGGGGTTATTATCAGAGTTGCTTATGAATTCCACAAGGAAGTTCCTTCTTTACATAAGTGTATGTTGTTTTTGAGCTTGATTGGGCTTCAACAACCAACTCCTTCACCAAGCCCAACTCTGGGTGATTATGGAATGTTTTCAAAAGCCAAATCTCCCCCCAAAGGGTAAAGAATTACCACTAATGATGATATTCAATAGAGTATGTGTGCAAATGTTCTTGAAGCACACATACTGCACGTGTTCAACAGCTAGAACGTTACTGTGAGTGACCAGGGGAAATGAATCCGTCAGCCTGCCCTTTCCCTTTTGCTTTTTTCTTCAGTTTGTTGCGTACTTGGCAGTTGACTTGAGAGGCAGAATGGATGCAGGGCAGTGGAGAGCCAGGTCCCACACGTGTTCAGCACTGTGTGGTTCTGCTAAATTGGAGTTTCCATCCAGGCATGTGCAAATTTATTAGTATATTTTGGCAGAAGCCATCACTATATTATGTTATTGTTGAGCTGTAATAAATTTAAATAACTCAATAAAAATGTACTTTGGAAATGACACCACTTCTCTAAGGAACTGATGTTAAATTTAGGATCTAATCACGTTTTCTTATGTATTTAGGTACTCAATAAGAATTTGGAAAGTGAGACTGAGGGGCTATAGGTGTTTATGGTGTTTCATACAATAATGTACTTGGGAGGTAGCTAGAAGAGAAGAACATATATGATAGGGATTTTGATAATGGCTGGCGGCGATGGTGGAGTGGAAAGAAAGCATTTGTTAATTTTGGGAAAGAGGAAATGTGACACCTGGCATTTATGATTCATAATTGTATTTCTCTTTTGCATTACAGTCACTTGTGAAGATTTTTTTTATCCTAATAAAGTTTCTATGAGGACCAAAAGTGTGTTATACTAACCTCTATGTCTCCAAGACTTTGCACAGAGTAAACCCTCAATACATTTAATTCTTCAGTGGACTTTGAGTGAAAGGAAGATATAAAAATCTGAACAGATTTTTGGATTCCCCCTACTCCGAATCTCTATTAACATTTTGTTTTAAATAGAAGTTGTCATTTATTTAGGAAAAAATAGATTTTTGGGGGGTGGTAGTGGTGCTGGGGATGAACCCAAGACATTGTGCTTGCTGGGCAAGTGTTCTGTCACAACTAGATCCCTAGCCTTAAATTTTGTTTAATTAAAAGATTATTAGTTTTCAAATCTGGTTATTTTCTACTTTTAAAAAAAATTGGTTTTAATTGTCAAAGGTTGGGTATAAGGTATAAAATAGGATGTTTTGAAATATGTAAAAATTGCTGAATTGAAATATGTAAAAATTGCTGAATTGAAATATGTATAAATTGCTAAATTAAAATATGTATAAATTGCTAGTTTGAGCTAATTAACACAAGTATCTCCTCACATACTTATTTTCTGTTATGAGAGTACTTGACATTTAAAATTCTTCCCCCAGAGGTACTGGAGCTGTATTCGGGTCCTCACACTTGCTATGCAAGTGCTTTATTCCTGAGCTACATCTCCAGCTCTCTTTTCTTCTTTTTTGGTACCTGCGTTTTAACCCTGGAGTGCTTAGCCACTGAGCCACATCTTCAGCCCTTTTTTTATCTTTAATTTTGAGACAGAGCCTCATTAAGTTGCTTGAGGCCTTGCTAAGTTGCTGAGGTAGGTGATCCTCCTGCTTTAGCTTCTCCAGTAGCTGGGATTACAGTGTGTGCCACTGTGCCTGGGCTCAGGGCCTCAGCCCTTTCTAGAGACTTAATATTTTGAGATAGAATCTTGCTAAATTGCCCAGTCTGGCTTCCAACTTGCAATCCTCTTGCCTTAGCCTCCTAAGTAGCTGGGATTGCCACCAGGCTCCAGCAACATTTAACATTTAATCTCACTGGTTTTCAACAATATAATACATTGTTACCAACTATTGTCACTTTGTGCTAAAATAATGACAACATAGTGAAATTGGGTATCCTTTGACCAGTATGTTTTCACACAACCCCCTCCCTTAAGTCCCTGGTAACCACCATTTTACCTTTGCATGTATTGTTGTTTTGTGGTATTGGGAAATGAACCCAGGGTACTCTCTGCATTTGTGAGTTTGACTTTTTCTAGATCCCACATATAAGTGAAATCATGCAATATTTGCTTTTCTGTGCCTGGCTTGTTTTATATAATGTCTTCCAGGTTCACCCATGTTGCTGCAAATGACAGGATTTATTTATTTATTTTATTTTTTGTGGTTGAATAATATTCCATGAGGTGTATATATACCAAATTTTCTCTATCCATTCACCTGCTGATGAACACTTAGTCTGGTTCTGTATCTTGGTTTTTGTGGACAATGCTGTAGTGAACATGGGAGTGCAGGTATCTCTTTGATATTCTGATTTCAACTCTTTTGGATACATACCCTGCAGTATGATTACTGGATCATATGGTAGTTCTAGTTTTAGCTTTTTTAAGAAACTCCATACTGTTTTTCATTTACATACTAATTTACATTTCCATTATCAATGTAGTGTGTTTCTGTTTTTTATTTCTACATCCTCATGAGCACCTGTTTCCTTCCTCTCCTCTCCTCTCCTCTCCTCTTCCTCCTCCTCCTCCTCCTCCTCCTCCCTCCCTCCCTCCCTCCCTCCCTTCCCTCAGCCCTATTTTGTATTTTACTAGAGACAAGGTCTCACTGAGTTACTTAGCACCTCGCCATTGCTGAGGCTGGCTTTGAACTTGTGATCCTCCTGTCTCAGCCTCCTGAGCCACTGGGATTACAGATGTGTGCCATCCTGCCCAGCTATCTCTCATTTTTTGATAATAGCTGTTCTAACAGGTATAAGGTCATATCTTATTGTGATTTTAATTTGCATTTTTCTGATGGCTAGCATTATTGAGCATTTTTTCAACATGTATTAACCATTTGTATGTCTTCTTTTGAGAATCATCTGGTCAGATCATCTGCCTAGTTTTTTTTTAATATTCAAAAAAATTTTTTTGTAGTTGTAGATGGACAGAGTGCATTTATATTATTTGTTTATTTTTATGTGGTGCTGAGGATGGAACCCAGTGCCTTACGCATGCTAGTGAAGCACTCTGCTGCTGAGCTACAGCCCCAGCACCATCTGCCTAGTTTTTAACTGGATTATTTCTTTTCTTGCTATTGAGTTGAGTTTCTTGTATATTTTGGATATTTGGATATCCCTTATCAGATATATGGTTTACAAATATTTTCTCCTGTTCTGTAGAGTGCTTCTTCACTCTGTTGATTTTCATTTTCATTGCAGTGCAGAAGCTTTTTTATTTGATATAATCCATTTATCAATTTTTGTTTTTGTTACCTATGCTTTAGGGGTCATATCCAAGAATTCCTTTTCCAGACCAAATGTCATGGAACTTTTCCTTGTGTTTTCTTCTAGTAGTTTTGCAGATTCGTGTCTTTTTAAGTCTTCTATCCATCTTGAATTAGTTTTTATATATGGTGTCTGCTAAGGGCCCAATTTCTTTTTTCTGTATATGAGTATCCAATTTTCTCAGTACCATTTATTGAAGGGACTGCACTTTCCTTGTGTGTTCTTGGCAGGTTGTCATAAATCAGTCCATAAATGCATAGATTTATTTCTAGCTCTTTTTTTCTGTAAATTGTCTACTTCTTACACTATCTACTATTATAGTGTTTCAGCAGTGAATTTTACTTGAAAACTATAAATTATCAAAGAAACAAAATGAAAACTCAAATCCTATTCCAAGTGTTGTAGGAGGCCTCTGCAGCCTGATGCATTTTATCAGAGAATTATTGCTGCCTTCCTCCCTTACCCTGTGACATCCTCCTTCCCTTAGATTTCTTTAAGTACCATTAAGAATTGAGTGATAATAATAATGATAGCTGATGTTTGAAAAAAAAAAGTGCCTGCTGTGTGCCAAAGCACTATTGAAGCACTTTGCAAATCCTGTTTTTTACCCCATTTTACACACGAAGAAACTGAGTCACAGAAAGGTTGAGTGACTTGTTCAAGGTCAAGGAGCAGAGGCTGTTCAGGACCCAATAGTGGGGATCAAGTGATCCACATACTCATAGCACTGTGGCTGGCAAGCAGAGTAGAGAGAGCAGTTGTCTTTCCTACCTGCCTTAAACATCTTCCCATACTTTCTTCAAAATTTCTATTCAGTTTCAAGATTTGATTCCACCAGCAATTTCACATATTTCTATAATGGAAACAAAAGTCTCAATATTTTGGGAGACAGCCAAAACACCTCAAATGCTTTTCTCTGGGGGCTTCTGATATGAGCATAAGAACAGGAAGTAGATAATTTTGGAACCTTGCATCACCCACCCCCATGTGAGTAGAATTGTCAGTGCCAGAGAACTGGTGTTCAAGTTTTTGGACTTCAGTGACCTGTTCTGCTTTATATTCTCTGACCACCATTGAAAAAGTAGGATGTCAATCTGAGATTGACAATTTATCATGTTTCTTCTGTTAAGGATGTTCCACAAGGGCTCAGGACATAGCTTAATAGTAGAGCACCGGCCTAGCATGTGTGAGGGCCTGGGTTCAGTCCCCAGGACCATAAAAGTAAAGACCACAACAAAAAAGGATATTAGACAAATCAATGAACAATTAGAATCAACAATTTCAAATAAGGATATTCTAAGAGCAAAAACAAAAAGGAGGTTTATGATCTCAAGATAAACGAGAGCTCTTTAAAGCAAACATTAGCTTATGAGGATCTCGCCACATTGTCCTTATTTCTCATTTTGCCACGCATTCGTGAAAAATTTCCTGAGGACCTACATTTGGAACCCTACTTTAGTCTTCTTTGAAATTGATCCTTTACCAGGTAAAAGTTTTTCCTTTTCCTCCTTCCTGTATGGACCCTGTGTTTCTAGGATCCAGTAGCTGATGGACAAACCCAACCACTCTTTATAACACTGACTGTGAAGCAACTTTCATCTTAAGTTTTGCACAAGTTTTAGGAGATGTGGAGTTGGGCACCACTTTCCCATCGTTCCCTCTCCTTTCCCTTTCTGATTGTGTTGGCTTCTTTGCAGTGATGGCCTCTCAGGATGACCGCTCTCAGTGTCCCGAGGGCTCTTGGTGTCTTTGTGATTTCTGGAGAATCTTGGTGAGGACAACCTTAAGGGTTCCAGATGTGGAGGGTGGACTTTCAGAGAGCAGCTGTTAGGAAGGGCAGAGGGCCATTTGTTTGCAAATGTGAGGGACTCTGTCTTGTACTCATGTATAAGTTTAAACTATGGGTCTACAGGAGGGGGAGGAGAATGGTTATCAGTAGGGTAAGGAAATACATTAAATTTTAGCTTCAAAGGAGAGTTCAAAAGGTAGGATACTTGAGAAACTGTGACTAACCTATTCTTTCTAGTGGAGCATAAATTTCTTAAAAAATGTATATTTTAAAAATCCCTGATTTGTCTCCAGAATTTATTAATGTACTTTGTCTATAACCATCTCCCTTCCCCTTCCCCAAATGTTTATTTGGTGGTATGCACTATCTATCTGCTGCACTATCCTTCTATTGTGGATGAGTCTAATTCTGAATAGTACCTACCATTTCTTTAGCATCTTGACTCATTTCTAACCAATTAAGGGGGAAGGTTTTAATTGCATATGTGGAATATTTTCATTTGCTTCTCCTGTCCTCTTGAGGAATAAAAAGTCTGGGAATAAGTAAAGCTATTGGTGGTTGACTCTTTGGTAAAATATTCAAGATAGGAAAAACAGATGTCAAATTATTTTTGTCTTTTGTCCTAGAAAAATGGCAGCAATGAAGTTTCTATATTTAAAACCCGCTTCCATTCAGGGAGGGTGTTACTTCTTGCTAAAAGGCAATAAAGAGCCTGTGTCCTCAGTGACCTGTTCTGCTTTGCCTTTATTAACTGTCTGAATTCTACCATTGTAGGACTGTTGAGTTCAAAATAAGGACTGTTGACTGAACCTTTGGAATTAGGTTGATATTAGAAACTTGAGGCTTCCTGGGGGTGATTTGTGTAGACTCCATGGATTGTTGTTGGAGAGTTTGGAGTTCTGTGGAGTGATATATGGTAGTCTGCTCTGCTTGCCCCCTTCTCTGCAAGGTTTCTATCAGGCTTAACCAGAACCAGACTGTCCTTAGGAAATGAGTTGAATACCAAGCCAAAGGTTTTCACTGAATTATTAACAGGAGAATTTATATGGAAGTGTCCAGTTGATTTTTCAAAAAAAAAAAAAAAAAAAAATTGAAATTACAGAGAGTCCAGGAATCATCTTACTAGAGGTGGAGTGTGTGTGTGTTTGGGGGTCTCCTTGTGTGTACACTGTTGATTTACCTTTTTGGTGATTGTACATAATTAGATCTTTAAAAATTAAAATGTAGTCATTTATTGCTTGCTAGTATAATGACAGCAAAAACTAGTGCAAACAGTTTTCTAGTGTGTTAATCTACATATGTGAAATTAAAATTCAATTATGAATTTGAAATTTGAGAGATTAAAATAAGATAGTTACTTTAAATTGAAGGTGTCCTTTGTTCAGCCTGTTCTTGCTGCTGCAGAGATGTGAGTTCTGGGAAGCTGTAGGGCTTGGTGGTGTAACCCATTGTTCTGAAGGGGAAATACTTATACTGACTCTCAAGAACTGGGATTGTAGACTAATTTGGACACTTAGTATTAGATGTGTTTTTGGTGAAATATAAATTGTTGGCTTTTCTAATGAGAAATTTTAATCCTTGCAAATGATGCTTGCCTACGTGATGGTTTTACCCAAGGACATGTAATATGTATTCCAGATTGCTATATATAACTCTGCTCACTTAATAATCCAAAAAACTGTCTAGCAACTTCTTTTGCAACTGTATCATTTAACTCTTGGCATTTCTTCAGGAAGTGGTAAACTCTTTGAGAATCACAAGTGACGTTTCATCTATCCCTTGGAATTCATGCAATGCTTTCTATCTCCTTCACTTCCTCCCCCTTGGCATGTGACTCCTCCTGGGGCTCTCTGACACCAATTCCAAGCAGAGGAGGACAAAGGTGTGTTTTGTTGTGACTCAGGAGACCATTTTGTAATTTTCACATTGAAGAGGTAATTACTTTATCATTACTTTCAAATTTAGGGCTTGTTCAAAACCACCATTTAACACAGTTGTAAAGAATGCCTTTATTAGTGGAAAACACCAGAGAAAATTTTAGACAAACGGGGAGCAGCTTGAGTCTTTACCTTGACTTCTGGAATTCTTCCTTCATGTACCTCATAAAGATAAAGTGCTTAAGAGCCCCAGGCAGAAGAATTATATCAGGGCCTTGTCTTGGATGACAAGTAATGTAATTGCAGGTTTTCTTGGGCTTTTGTTTTTGTTGCTGTGGATTGAACCCAGGGCTTCATGACACCTCTTAGTTACCCCAACCCTTTTTGTGGGCTTTGACAGGTGATTTTGAATGGAATAGCAATTCTAGAGGATTGCTTTTATTTTGGGTGTGAATTAGTAAGCTGGGAAGCAGTATTTAGCCTTTATAAAATTTAAGGTTAAAACAGCTATTTAAGAACATATTTAAGAATTTTATTGAAAGTCTACCATTGGATTTTTTCCCCCTTACATTTTTAGAAAGCATGTGACGATGTAACTGTTTGGAGTATGAGTGGCAGGATGTCATAAAACACCTCAACTGTCTAGTGATCTGACATTTTTGTTTAATTGCTCTAATGCTTTACAAAGTTGGGGTGGGGCAGCTGGTATAAAATAAAAATATCCTGCTAGTAATGGGCTAGAAATGAAAGTCCTAATAGGAATGCTGACTGGACCCCCCCCCCCCCCCCGCCCTCTTCTGCCCCTTTTCTTTAGGGTCATGAGGAGGAAGGAATCATCATATTCTGACAGATAATCTTTTATGTTTGTGTCACATGTGCTTCTGAGGCCAGTTTCTGTTTTGGGTTCCAGGAAAGGACTATTGGTTCAGTCTGCCACCTTGTGGCCATTTATAGAATTATCTCAGTTGGTATAGGTAGGTGATTGCTCTGGACACCAAGACTGAAAACGTGTCTCCTCCTTTCCTTCTCTCACCATTGTTCGGGAGAGTGCTCACCTTCCGGTCCTGCACATTGCCATCCCACCAGGAATGTTGCCCTTTTCTTTCTTTGCCCCTGGATCATCTAGTCTGTTGCTAGATGCAGATATTAGAAAGAAGTGGAAGAGAAGACTGTTTTGTTTAAGGGTTCTTGTTCTCCGATTAAGGATAGAAAACATAACCCCCAGCCAGAAAGTGACCACATAAAGCACATGGGCAGGACCAAGTGTGAATGGTGAAAGCAGTTACAGCCCAGGAAGGAGGTGGTCATTGCCAGTGTAAATGGGCACTTGGAGAAGTTCTTTTCACCAGGCAGAGAAGAAGGAGGACTGGGTGGAAGGGACTTTGTGTTAGTCTGGGACCAAAGATTTGGCCATTGCATGGAAAGGGTGCAGGGGATCATTAGTGCCTGGGCCACTTTGGGAAGTCTGTGTGAGAAGCCTTGAAAGCAGGCAGCTTAAATGTGATGGACTTAACAGCCCCGAGGAGCAGTGTGCTCTTTGGGAATAGCTTCCTCTCCCACACAAACAGGGCCAATCCTTAGGGAAGTTTTGGGCAGAACTCACCAGTCTCTTTCCTTCATGTCCTTTAATGTGGCTTGTGAGCCTCCTGAAAATACATGCTCTGCATTATTGTATGGGACTCAATTCTTTGAGGCACATTTTGGGAAATACTGCAAAAAGGGGCATTTTAGGAGGATTAACCTGATAATCTGTCACTGAACTATTGTAGTGAATTGCTTCACTGTGAGAAGTTTTCCTCAGATGATACTTTATATTGTTTTCTGATATTCCCAGATCAAAAAATATCCAAGAATGGTGATAAAATAAATTAGGTCTTCAAAGACAGTTTCAATAGTTCTGGTGTGACTTGAAACCAATGGGAAACCTCTTATAATTTTAAAACATTTGAAGATGAAAATGTTAATATTTTAAGCAATTTTTAAAAAACGGAAAGTCTATGGGTTCAAATGTAAGTTAATAGAATGCATTCAGAAAAAATTTAACCCCCACCCCTCCTTTTGGTGCTGGGGATGGAACCCTCCAGTGTGCTAAAGAAGGCTCACTACCACTGAGGCACACCCAGCCCTAAGACTTCATGTTAAGTATTATAAAATAGTTTTGGGTCATAGAAGGTAAATTTATATCAGAGAAAGAGAATATTCTAGCACAAACTGTGTTAAGTATTTTTCCAACCAATATTTCTTGGAGGAAAAATTAAGTGGCTGTTCTGAAATTGAAAAATTTCCCGATTTCCCTCTTCCTCATTCTTAAGTATATGAGATTTCAAACCAGTGTCATTTAGAAATTATATTAATAACAGATGTGATAAAAACTATTCATTGGTTACATTTCTCTTTTAACCCAATTAAAAAATCTGGATTTAGGGCTATGGGTGTGTAGTTCATTGGTAGAGTGGTGTTTAGCATATAAGAGGCCCTGGGTTCAATCCGCAGCACCAAAGTAAGTAAGTAAGTAAGTAAAAATCATTTTAAAAAGGTCCAGATTCATGAAGCAGATAACTGAGGGGGCCCTTTACATATGTTACAAATAGTTCATTTGGCTTTTTTTTTTTTTTTTTTTTTTTGTGCATGTGAGGCAAGCACTCTACCAATGAGCTATACCCCCAGTCCTCATTTGGCTTTTTTGAAGATAGAGATTTATACTAAAAGAATGTATTGATTTGTGAAAATTCTGATGTGTATGTCTATTTCAGGAATATTTTAAATTTTATATTCTTCAGATTGCTAGTACTTGCATTCAGATCTTCTAGGCAATAAACTCATCTACCATTTTTTGAGGATCTGTATGTGCCAGGTATGTTATGAAACCATAATTTTAGCCGCACTGTCTAACCATGATGATCTTATTCACCTTGCTTTGCAAATATGATCTCAATCTCACACCTAGGCTCTTTCTCTCACACAGTGAGTGAGTGATGGGGACCAGGATTTGAACTCTGCTCTGTGTAACTGTGAAGCCTGTGTTCTTTTCATCACATTCTTCTTAAAGTAGTTCTTTTGTGAGTTTTGGTGAAGAAAATTTTGAGATCTCCTAAATAAAATGTTAAAACCTAACCTTCATGTCAGTAAACACAGAATTTGTGGAATATCCACCTTACCACCCCTTCCCCATTTGACTGTGTACATGTGACATAACCTTGGATAATCTAGGTTTTATGAAACCCCCTTATTAATCATGTTCAAGACATAGCTCTCTAATTCATTGCTGGTGATTTTTTTGCCGAGAAGGATAAATTACATTTTGGTCTTTGTGAGTCCCTCTTTCTCTGATAGATGCTTAAGAGGGAGTACATTGGCATCAGTACAGCTCTTTTCTTGTGACCACTGTCACTTTAAGTGAGGTGTTCTTCTGTCTGTCTCCTTAAGTTTCAATCCATATACTTTGCCACTTAGGTCTTGCCCTCCACAGGTCTGCTTATGTCATAGTCTTGGCTTCAGTTTCCTTGATGATTGAGAGTCTTTAAAGGAATCAACTTGTTTCCAAATATAATTCAGTCATATAATTTTGTATATAAAACACCCCTCTCCTCATTTATTACCAGGGATTGAACCCAGGGGCACTTAACCATTGATTCATATTTCCAGGCCTTTTTATTTTTTAGTTTGAGACAGGGTCTTATTAAGTTGCTTAGGGCTTTGCTAAGTTGCTGAGGCTGGCTTTGAACTTGCAATCCTCCTGCCTTGGCCTCCAGAGCTGCTGGGATTACAAAACCTTTTTAAAGGAAAAATAGATTAAAAAAAGATATTCTTTCATGGTGTAATGCAAAATAATTCCCCCTGCCATTATTTCTTATTGCCATGAAGAGTCCATAAAGGCAAGGCAGGAGGCTTGGCTTATGTGGGGAAAAGCAGGAAGACTGGGAGCAGGAGGTAGAGGAATAGCTAGCTCTCTTCAAGCAATTCTTCAAAGATCATACCAAAATATACTGTATGTTGTTAGCAACATCTTCATGCTGGCAAACAGATGAAGTTAGAAGCTAGTTCAAAGTGAATTACAAATTTTCTACCATGCTTAATGTGCTCTGAATGAACACTTAGGAGAAATTAGAGAAAGAGCCCAGGATGGCAGTACCATCCCTGTCTCATCTCTTTCCTGTTAGAGGTATAGTATGTTTATAGATGCTGAGCAAGAGGGTTGACTTTGGTTAGTTGTGAACAGTCACTCTCCCATCATACTTGGAGGATGCTTTTGGGTTGTGAACCTGGTGTACATTTGGGGCCAAAAAAGGAGGGGGGACTCTAGGGCTTTCCCTGCCCCCGCCCACCCCATGGGACAACTTCATTCCAATTGGCCTGTCATTCTCTTTGTCTACTGGGCTTACAGCAGTTTTATAATTTTAATCTGCTTTGAAATGGCATCTATTTTTGAAAAAAGGATGTCCTTCCTAGAGTAGAAGGAAAGGCTTATTGTTCTAAAAAAAAATGTTGCTTCCTGGGTAGAGTAACATGTTCCTGTTTATACTGGAAGACTAGAAATTTTGGGGGGGAAATAGCTTACATTTTTAAAGGATCTTTTAAAATAGTAATAGTTATGTGAAATTATTTTTTGTGTGTGCGTTGGGAAGTATAATTGGGGAGGTTAGGAATTTCTCATTTTGCATGTTATAGTTTCTTTACAAAAATGAAATTGAAACACTGACGTGATTTAACTCCAGCATTTTGTTTTCTGTAATCAAGTTTGTTAAAACATAACTTTGTTCTGTGAACATCTCTCTTGTTTGTGTAGAGAAAAAAAAAAAACACATATAACTCCTGAAGGCCACATAAGTCCCTGTGTGTGGAAATAAATTCTTGCTCCGGGATGCCACAGATCTGTTTTTTGCCACTGGTTGGGAATTCCAGGGGTTTTGAGAGCAGGCTTCCTTAGCACCTCACTGTTATTCACTGGCACTGTTTGTTTTCTTGCTGGGTAGAAGCAATTCCATGCTAACAAGTAGGTTGTTTTAACAATGGCCGAACACTAAAGGAGAGTCAAGGTCTGAGGCTCCATATGAGAAGTGAAGGAGAAGCAGCCAGTGTTGCACCATGGGCCATGGGAGTCTCTGGGCGGCGGGTAGAGCTGGGTTCCTCTGCCGCCTTTCACACCCTGAAGTCTCTTCCTGACATACCCATGCATTTCCTTAGCGTTTGTGGTCCCACTTGAAATCTCATACACTTAAAGGTTTGCTAGGACTGTGGACATGCAGATGCTGACTGGCAATTCCCTGCAAGGTCTTAGGACCCCCACTGATCACTTAGCATGTGTGTGTGTGTGTGTGTGTGTGTGTGTGTGTGTGTGTGTGTTTTCAGATTCTGTTTTAGTATTTAGACTTGGGCCTAGTACTGGTGGGGGGCTTGGGTACTGTGAAGTTGCTGTAGAACTATTGATGGGAAGCTTCAAAAGGCAGCCTTTGCCCATTTCAAAATATTGCTCAGTCCACCTTGTTCCTAGGAACAGAGGGAAAAAATAATCTCTCTCTTTGCCTTTCAGTGTTGTTGACCTAATCATTGGTAAACCCCATCTTTGGTTTCTGAGCTCTTGATTGAAGAAAAAGTTTAAACCCAAATTCCTATTCCTTTAATTTGTGTTCCTTTTCCTCATCTGTAGTCAATTTTATTTAATTACCTAGGGTCAAGAGCAGAGATTTTCTGAGCATTTGGCGTAGCTTCTCTGCTTTTCCCCTACATACCAGGCTTGTGATGGTCATATTCATAAGGCATAGTGAGATATTTCTTGTTCGTTGCCTGCCATCTGGATGCTGACTTCTTACCTTTCTGTTAGTTACAGTTAGGAAACAGCAAGTTTAGATATAATCAATCTGTAGAGGTGCTTAGTTCAAGTTAGATAATGTTGCTGCCTGTTCTCCTAGTTTATAAACTCCTCGGAACATCAACCATTTAAACATTTTTATTTGGGATGATTTACTTTAAAAATAATAGAAGAAACTTGGGACACGACTGTTGTTCATTTAAGAAGTTTATAGTATTGTTTGGTATTTAAGATACTCACAGAAGAGTTACACAGGATTTTCTTGTTGTGTATTGCTTGAGTGACAAACTTAAAAGTACTCCTCCCAAAGCATCATGACTATATGTGGGGTGGATGTTTTTTTTTTTTTTTTAAATACAGCTATGTGCATGCAGAAGGAAAAACTGCTTTTAAAAATATTCATGCATTAATAGTATAATGTAGTCTGTCTTCTCCGTCCTTACCTTCTCAGTTAATGATACATGTGCTGTAACAACTTCCTGGCCCATTCCCTTAAGTCAGTACATTATACTCCATTGTTCCCTACATTTTTATTAACTAAACAATCTTGTTTGATTCACAAGCTATGAAGTATTGGTAATAATTATTATTGATAGTTATATCTGTACCTACAAGTTATACATTCATACTGAAAATTGTTAAATCTACTTATTATACAGACACATCTTGTTATGACATAACTTTTTAGGAATATGACCCTGAAACAACTATGCATCTCCATAATGTTGAAGCATTAACAGATTAATAAAGTGCTGTTTGGTCAGAAACCAGCTTTAAACTTCAGATTTGCTGGGTTTAGTTGAAAGAAAGGAGGCTTTACCTCCAAGTCTGTGGTTCTCTCACTTCTATCATATTCCTTTTAGACTTCTCCCTCTTTTCCAGAAAGTGTTTTTAAAAATCCTATTTTTTTCTAATACTTTTCCAGATATAATTTTTTTGGTCAGGGTAAATTTATTTGCTTGATGAATGTTAAGCAAATTGTTTGTTTCTTTTGAGTAAGGCTGGATAGCCTTAAGCAGGTTATAATAGGTTAAGTGTTAAGACTTATTAGAATTATTAATAGAATCACAATATAAGGTCTTGAAAGAATGGGGGCCTTCTCTCTGTACTATTTGAAGACTGAAAGTAACATACAAATTTATAATATTAAAACTAGAATATAAACTTCTGGTTATCTAGAAGTTCTTAGAAGTATTAAAGAAAACTTATTAATTGGGACATTCCTATTAGCTTTGCTTAATGCAAAGAGAACATTATGATTGGATTCTAATTGATTTTTAATAAGAAATTAGTTTTAATAATGGACACTTTGGGTAGTGGAAAAGGAATTGTTTCAGTTTCCTTATTTGCATTGAATTTATAGGTTTGTTTTTACATTTCAATCTTTAAATAACCTTAAAAAACTTGGAAATACCAGACTACAGATAGATAAGATGGAAAGCAATCAGTTTGTTTGAAAGTTGACCACCAGAGGGCGACATTTTAAACTCCTATTATTGATAAATTTTAAATTGGAGTGATTTAAAATTATGGGTCAGCTTTTTTTTTTCCCTCCTTAACACATAAAAAATTTCAGGCTGCAAATTTTAATACCCTCTTTGAAAAATTTTAATTCCTTAATGTGCCCTTAATGTAAAAATTTAAATTGGACCTAGAGTTTCAGTTGTTTTTAGGTGTTTTCCTAAGGCTAAAGGTTTCCTTAACCTGAAGGTTTTCCTAAGTAAAAGGATTGAATTTAATCAAAGAAACGACTTCTACACTTAAAAGCACAAAACATTGTTAAAAAAAAGTTTAAAAAGACATTATAAATAATTGGAAAGGCACCCCAGCCTGTGGACCAGGAGGTGTGGTGGTGTTAAGATGGCAGCACCACCTGAACTGATCTGCTGGTTCCATGCAATCCTTACAAAATCCTACCTGGCTCTCTTTAGATATTAACAAAAAAATGCCTGATCCAAAAATTTAGATTGGAAATGCAAGGCATCTAAAAGAGGGAAAACTGTCTTGAAAAATTAGAATAAGGTTGGGACACTTATATATATCCAGATTTCAAAACTTAATTGGAGAGCTGTGGTACTTACTGGTAGACGGTAGACATATAAACCAATGGAGTACAATTGAGAGTCCAGAAATAAATTCTTACAAAGAATTTTTTTTTGGTAATTGTAGATGGACAGAATGACTTTATTTTGTTTGTTTATTTTTGTGTGATGCTTAGGATCAAACCCAGTGTCTCACACATGCCAGGCAAGCACTGTGCCACTGTGCTATAGCCCCAGCCCCGGAAATAAATTCTTACATTTATGTCAACTGATTTTTTTGTTTCCCACTAAGCATATCAGTACAATTTGATGGGAGAAGGAATGGTCTTTTCAACAAATAGTTCTGTGACAACTTGACTTACACATGCAAAAAAGAATAAAGTTGGACTACTACTTCACACAGTGCACAGAAACAACTCAAAATGGATCATAGATCCATTAGATAGGAGGAGCTAAACTATATAACTCTTAGAAGAAAATATAGTAGCAAATCTTCATAACCCTGAATTAGATTTCTAAGATGACAGAAAAGCACATGCAAAAAGGAAAGGGTGGAGAAATTGGACTTCATAAAAGTGAAAAACTTTGTCTTTCTGCAGGATACCATTAAGTAATTGAAAATATAGTTCATGAAATAGGAAAAAATACTTGTTTAAGTTATATAATGATAAGGATCTTGTATCCAGAATATAACGAACTCTTCAAATTTGATGACAAAGAAATAATTAAAACATGAACAAAGAATTAGGATGGACATCTGAAGAAGGTAGATAAATGACCATATGCATAAATGCTCTGTATCTCTTGTCATTAGGAAAATGTAAATTTAAACAACAGTGAGATACCACTTCATGTAGAATGGCTAAAAATAACAAAAAAACAAAACAAAACAAAACAAATCCAGACAATAATAAGTGTTAGCAAGGATGTAGAGAAATCGGAATCCTCATATATTGGTGATGGGATTATAAAATAGTGCATGTGATTTAGGAAAGTAGTTTATTAGATCCTAAAAAAACTTGGGTTGTCATGTGAGCCAGCAATTCCATTTGAATTGAAAATAGTGTTGAAAAACCTTACACATGAGACTTCATAGCAGTATTATTTGTAATAGTCAAAAAGTGGGGGAAAATCCAAGTGTTCATTAATTGATAAATGGGCAAACAAAAGGTAATACATATATCTACAATGGAATGTTATTTGGCAGTATAAAGGAAAGTACTCATACATACTATACAACATGGACAAACCTTGAAACATGCTGAGTGAAAGAAGCTAGTCCCCAAAGTTCTTGTATTCTGTTGTAAGGTTCCATTTACATGAAATAGCCAGAGTTGACAAATCCATAAAAACAAAGTAGATTGATGATGGCCAGGGGCTTGGGGGAATGGGGAATGACTGTTAATGGGTATGGACTTATATTTTGTGGTGGTGAAAATGTTCTGAAGTGAGTGATAAAATGATTGTACTAAACAAACCAGTGACTTTGTTCACTTTATAAAAGGGTAAATTTTGTGGTGTGTAAATTTTCATTCAATGAAGCTGTTACTTTAAAAAGTGGAGGATTATTTTATCTTAAATACCTTGTTTTAGATTGTGACTGAGTTTTAGGGGAGGAATAAATATCCTTCAAATTCTTCTTATCACAATCTGTGTAATCCTGTACCTTCACTTGAGTCTTAAATACTGATTCTTTGCTGGTTTTTCATACATGAATGTAACACGACTTTGCATTTGTACCTGTTTTGAGCATCCCTGCTGAATTCTTTTTTGTATTTAATACCATGTGCTCTAGAATAACAAAGCATATTACCTTTTTTATTTTTGTTTTATTCTAAAATTTAATTTATTTTTATTTAATTTAATTTATTTTATTTATTTATTCTTTTTTTTGTGATACTGTGGATTGAACCCAGGACCTCACTGAACTACATCCCCAGACAATAACAAGTGAACTATAAAACTCACCAGAGTTCTACAGTTCAAATTTATTTTGAGACAGGGTCCTGATTGACCTTGAACTTGCAGTCTATTTGCTATTCTGATATTAGTGTCATAACATAGGTGATGAAGAATAACTTATGAGCAATTTATTTCAGTAAGTTTAATTTATTTTATATTTAAATAGGTTTTACGCATATCCCAAAGGCATTGTAACAAATGACATTTGTATGTCAGCTTTTCTTTTAATATTTACTTCTAATATTCAAGAAAATATATATTTAAAAAACTACTCATAGTTTAATTTGTAACTTATTTTAGAAAAGTTTTTCTTTGAAAAGTCTAATAATTTCTATTCTTTTCTTTGAAACAGGACCTGGAAATAGTATACTCCTATTTACATGGTATGGAAGCCTTATCAAACTTGAGAGAACATCAACTTAGGTATGTCATTTAATATTAATTTAATAATAATATAATATTAGAATTTTATGTTCATTTATTATCATTAAGAAGTAGGTTTAAAGAAAACTTATGAAAAATCTGCTTCATCTAGCTGCTATATTTGACTTTATAAGTTTTACGAACTTGAATTAAGTTGTGTTCATAAAATATTTTGACGTTCTGTCATAGTGATATTCTTCCAGCCCCACCCCAGTTTTTGTCTCCCATCCTTAATAGTAATAAATATGACTTGATGAACATGCTAAAGGGACAATATTTGCCATTCTTGGCAAATAAAAATATGCTACTTAGCACTCAGATTCATTAGAGATCAGAAGGTTTTTAATTATTTAAATAATTCATTATTTTGGTGTGTTCTAGGTCTTTGTTTATGCTTGCAGGCTTCTTGCATTAAGTAGTTTGCCTCTTTCTGTAACACAGTTTATATCATACTTGGAACTATGTGGCTTTTTCATATAAAAATCTTATTACTTGTATTATACAGGGATACAGCAGTTTTATTTATGATTAACTAAGCTTTATGATAAAGAATAGAAGTGATTCTGCCTTGGCTGAATAGAAAATAAAGAACTTTGGGAAGATGGATTACATATAAATGCCAACTAGGCATAAGGTCTTATCTCTTCCAACTTTAGCTAGTTGTGATGCCAGCAATTTTTAATCATGAAAGGAATACTTTTTCTATATATTTCCCCTTTACTTTTTAAACACTAGTTAGTTTGTGAGCATGTCCATTTCATATTTGGTTGTTAATTGGAAAAAATATCAAGAGAAATGAATGCTTCTAAAATTAAGTTTTTAATGAAAATCACTTCAAGTAGATTGCAGATTAAATGTTTAAAAACTCAGTGAAAGTTTTATTAGAAAGGGCAAAACCAGTGGGATTTTAGAAGATGTCTCAAATTAAAGGAAGAGTATTTTTAAAGTACGTAACTTTCATTTGTTATTTTGTGATGACAACTTTCTTAATTAAAAAATTGCAGTACTAGTTGTTGATTTAAATGAATGCAGTTAATCTTCAAATGCAAATGCAGTGAGTTAATATGGAAATACAAAGGTCATATTTCCATTGTTCATATACAAGCACACATGGTTAATATTTAAATATGTTGATTATGTTTTTATATTGTTTGGTATAAAATTATTTAGATAATGGCAATTGTATGCAATAGGTAAAGGATTTTTAATGCTTTTGGAAATTTTCATGTTTATAAAATAGAAATAACAGTACAATGCAGTTTCATATACCTATCAGCTAGCTTTGAAATTATCAACTTTCTGCCATTTCAAAGGTAATTTTTGGTTAGAAATAAGAGATTAATTCAAGGGTATACATTAGAATATGTTTTGGAACTTATACAGATTGTTGGCATGAATTTACAGGGAGGTACCTTTAAGATATTTATCTTTCTCTGCTTCTATTGAAAATAGAATTCATGCTTTTTAGAAGAATTAGAGTTGCCAACTGAAGTAGAGGTACAGATAAATCTAATGACTTGGATAACTGTTTTTTGTTTTTATTTTTATTTAATTTTTTTTTTTTTTGTAGTTATAGATGGAAAGTATGCCTTTCCTCTGTTTATTTTTACATGGTGCTGAGGATCGAACCCAGTGCCTCACATATACTAGGCAAGTACTCTGCCACTGAGCTGCTATAGCCCCGGCCCTTATTTTTATTTTTTTAAAAGATTTTAGCCTTTATTTTATTTGTTTTTATGAGGTGCTGAGGATTGAACCCTCACCCTTGCTAGGCTAGTGCTCTACCATTGAGTTACAAACTGAGCCCTGATAAATTGTTTCATAATACCAACGTTTCTGGAGAAATATATACATCTCCTTTAGATAAATTATTTTTTAAAAATTTACTGATTTTCAAAAATCAAAGATGTGAGTCAAGACTTCCATATAATACAGTTTTCCAATTTTAGAAAATAAAAAGCTCTTAATCAAAACTTTCAGTCCTTTATTCAGTGTTAGGCACCATTAATAATCTACGAGGAGGGAAGAGGCTTCCATTTATGTGAAAGCTTTGGCTTTATGCATTGTTATGACCCATCCATGTGTCAGCAGAAAAACCGATTCTGAGCAGTTCAAAAAGGTGCTGCTGTCTTGCTGTAAGATTACATACTCTGTGCAACATCAAGGTCTTCAAGAACTGTGTGTTTTTTAACACAGTTCACATTTTCACAAATATGTCTGTTTGTTTGTTTATTTATTTACTTACTTATTTAACCAAGGATTGAGCCCAGGGGCACTTAACAACTGTGCCAAATCTCCAAGCTTTTTAATTTTTATTTTGAGACAGGGTCTCACTAGGTTGCTTATAGCCTCACTATGTTGCTGACGCAGGCTTTGAACCTGCAATCCTCCTTCCTCAGTTTCCTAGCTGTGTACCACCATGCCCAGCTTACTTAATACAGTTTTAAGTGTTTTTTTAAATATTTACCCCTTACTCCTTATAGACTAGGAAGAGCATATTTGCCAAAGAGGAAGAATGCTATCCATAGGAGCAGAGATAAAACACTTATAAAAAGCAGAATAATTCTTGAGGTGCCGGGCATGGAACCCAGAACCTCATGTGTGCTAGGAAAGCACTCTATTACTGAGCTATGTCTCGGTCCTATTTATTGTTGGGGAAAAAAAAGCCTGCTAAAATAAATAAATAAACAAACAAACAAAATTTTTCTTCAGCATTATGAGTCAGTGTAATTATTGTTTTGCAGTCACCATTAAATCATTAAGAAATGACCAAATTATAGTTGTTTCCTGTATACTTTTTAGGAATTCAGAAAAGATCAGTATGTTTTGCTAAAATATTTACTAACAAAAGCATTTAGGTACTATTTCATTTATTTAGGACATTGTCACAAGACATTTTATTGTGACTTTCTGATAGTATCGATTGAGTTTATTCTGAAAACAGTTACTGATTGCATGCCTACTCTGTGCTTGATCAAACCCATGCCAAAATGGGACTTATTTTGCTAGTGGGGCAGTCAAGACTAGCATAAATGGATCAGTATTGTTTTATTTGTATGTTAGTGTGTTGGCGATGGTAAGAATGGATGCTGGCCTGCTCTGACTTTGGGATCAAAAGAATTGAAGTCAGGGCATTTGTGGAGAAATTTCTGCAGTGTAGAGGTGCCCTGGATGCTTTTTCATGGGAACAACCCTTGTGGAGGGGAAGGTATGTTTGTGCAGCATTATGCAAGGCACAGTAATTAAGTATACTGTAGTCACCATAGTAAATAAAGTAGGACTTGCACTCAAGGACAGGGAGTTCACATCTTTTTTCTAAAGAGTAAAAGGTGAGATGATTGATGTAATCTGATTTAATTTAATTAAAGATGTGAGAAATCTTTGCTGTGGGATCAAAGAAGGAGGCACCTTAGATAGATCCAAGGTTGCACAGAGTGCAATTTATTGGGGCCATACTGATAGAAGTATGGTTCCTGGCTATAGCAAGAATAGTGGATTTCCACAGTTTGAATCAGAGGTCCTTTCTTATAAAGTGGACAGAACAAAAGTGACTTTATCAAGTGAGAAAGTCTCTGGTTTATTTTAAACTAATCTCAAGTATATTAGGCTAATATCAAGGAACAGTCATTCTCTGATTTGCATTTCTCTCTGTGTGTGTACTTGTTGCGAAAATTTAATTGGGATTAAGATAATAGAATACTTCTTGAGGATATTGTTCATAATGTAACTTTGAGTATTTAAACATTATTCATATTTTCCCCCTTAGGGATGAATCAGCTGAAATAACAAATCCTTAAAGTTCTAAAGCCTCCATTTAGTCATTGGTCATAAAAATACTTGGTTAAAAAAGCCTACTTTTGTTTGGATGAGTTGTGAATGACGTCATCACTTTTTAATTTAATAGATTTTTCTTTTTAACTTTTGGGTTCCCTCCATACTCTCTTTATCTTAGGGAACATTCATTCTTCATATGGTGAAGTTGATATTTTATTAGATGTTTTGTTTTCTACCATATCTTTACAAATTTTATTTTATTTGCTTGTGTTAACCCAGGTACTAGTAATACTTCATTTTGAGGCTCATAAATGATTGTGGCAGGCCATATAAAATAATCTTAATTTTCAACACTACATGGTTTTTAATGACAGATATTGAATTCATGTTTTCATCTCTCTTACAGGTTAATGTGTGAAACTGTGAGATATGAAAGACACGAAGCAAATGAAGTTTTATACTAGTAGGTGTTTCTTTTCTGTTTATACAATGTATCATGCAGTGACTAAATTTCCTTACAGAGGAGTAGTAGTAACAGCCGGCTAAGTCAACATTACCTTATTTTTGTACTAACCTATAGTTTAGAAATGGGAGACATTTCAACTGTTCCTGTTGTAAAATGGAAATTTGCAGTTTGTTTCATGATCAGTTCACATTTGTATCTCTCTCATGTATGTATTAAATACATTATTGCATATTTTGACATTTATATCATGATATATGAAATAGTTCACAGTCTTTCCATCAAAGCAGATTACCCCCGCCCCCCCACCAGGTGAGATGCAAAGGTAGAACAAATGGCATGTTTTAGTTTGTACTGCTTTCAGAAACAGAAAATAAGCTGCCTACACTTCTTTGGGTATAGTTTCTCTTTTAAGTAGTAGTACTGACACCCCTTTTAAGATGTGTAACGTATTTCTTACAAAATGACAATCAATTTTTATAGAATGTGGCAAACATACTGAATAAATATTGGCATATTAAGGATATATGAACTGTGTTTACTAGACATACTGTTGCACTGATAATGTTTGTGAAAATTGACTGTTATTCTGTTGATTTTTCTTCCTGATTTTCAAAACACTTACAATAATTACTCCTTTCCAACCATACTATAGGGAAGATTTATTGTGATAAATAAACATAGCTTTTGTCCTTGAAGAGTTCATAATCTGTTGGGGGGTAGAAAAAGAACAACAGGGAAACAACAAAAACTACAAACTGAACTATCTGTGATAATATAGGTATGTGCTAAGGGTTGGAGAGATGCAAGGAGGGTAGGGGAAGTGAGCAGCCTTCGATAATTCGGGGCCATATATTAGGCCTTGGAGGTGAGCCCTGCAGTTCAGAGACACTTCTGTCATAAACAACAGTATAGACAGGCACACAGATGGAAGGAGCCTTGATTCATATTTTGAAAGCTGTAGCAAGTTTAGTGCCACTGACCTGTGTAGCCAGGGTGATCAGTCAAGAGAAGAGGCAGACCACAGTTGTATTTACCTGTGAATGTGTTGATTAAAAAATGGTCTCAATTCTTATTGATTCTTTAAGTAACTTTACAAATGAGTTTTTTCCCCTCTTAAATAACATTTTTTTTTTAAAAGGAAAATTATAAAAGCTTACAGTATTAGAGACAATGGTCCCCCAAATACTTATCATCCAACATTTCTACTCATGGCCAATTATGTTTCATCTTTCTTCAATTTTGGAAGCAAATTTTAGATATCAATTTATCAAAATAACTCAATTATTTTGATATGTATCTTTAAAAGATATAGACTTAAAAAACTAAGTACAATATTATCATCAAATCTTTAAGAACAACTTAAGTATCTTGAATATTTTCAAATTTGTCTCATAGTTTATTTATACTTTATTTATTTTAATTAAGTTCAAATGGGAGCTGGGGTTGTGGCTCAGTGGTAGGTCTCTCAACTAGCATGTGTGAAGCATTGGGTTCAGTCCTCAGCACCACATTAAAATAAATGTACTGTGTCCATCTACAACTAAAAAGACATTTAAAAAAAAAAAAAGGTCCAAATGGGATTGTGCTTGTTGGTTATCTTTAAGTCTCTCTCATTTTTTTTTTTTGATACACGGGGTTAACCCAGAAGTGCTTTACCTCGGGGCTCCTTTTCAGTCCTTTTTATTTTTTATTTTGAGACAGGTTCTTGCTAAATTACTGAGGGTCTTTACTGAGTTGTTGAGTCTGGCCTCGAATTTGCAATCCTCCTTCTTCAGCTTTCTAAGATGCTGGGATTATGGCAGTGCAGCAATGCACCACTGTTCCTGGCCTTAAATCTCTTTTAAGTTTGGTGGTTGGTTTTCAAACAACAAAGTAATGTGACCAAATGCCTCCCAACCATATCTGTACCCTCCTAGGTATTACCTGTGACTACATGAAATAGATTAGTGGATAGACAGGGGGATCAGTGAGGAGGAATTAAGGTGGTATATGCTTGAACTGAGATAAAAACTGAGTGGTTGGGGAGTTGAGTGTGGATTTTAGATGTAGGAACTAGGCTAGGACAATTTTTAAATTGTAAGGTATGAGACTGTGACATCTAGGAGCTGATCATCATGCAGTTGCCATTGAGCACTTAAAACAACATAATACCAAATAAAAAAGAGTAAGAAATAACCAAGAGGTTATTGGTAATGGGAAAACTAGCAAGAGGCAAATGCCTTTAACATTCTTACTCTTGAAGATATTAGGATGTAGATAACTTAAAACCCTTGTTGGTTTTGGGAGCAGTAATGGATACCACTGGAACGGGGGTGTGCAGACATCAAGTGTGGAAGTCTCTGATGAAAGTTATTGACATCATTGAAGTAGTACAGAGGCAATGATTGTTAACATTATCATTTTTGTCTTTGCCCTCCGAAACTTGGTTTTGGCAGTGTCAATGATGACGAGCTGGTGGCAACTGTTTCCTTTGTTTCACATGTTCTTAAAGTTCTTTGTGTGCACTAAGTACTTACTCTTTATGGATATCTTATGAGGTAGCTGTTACCATCACCTGGATTTTACACATGGAGGAACTGAGGCTTTGAGAAGATAAGGAGCTTGCCTCAGCTCTCACTACCTCAAGTGGGACCTGGGTTTGAGCCTCTAGATATTGTGATTCTGTGGCCTCAGCTCTTATCCCAGTCACTAACATTTTCTGTCCTGGCACCATAAAAATTATAAATTATATAAATGCTGGGATAAATGCACAATCTCTTCCTACCCTCATCCTCCCTAGGATGGTGGAATC
This sequence comes from Callospermophilus lateralis, assembly GCF_048772815.1. Lineage (NCBI taxonomy): Eukaryota > Metazoa > Chordata > Mammalia > Rodentia > Sciuridae > Callospermophilus > Callospermophilus lateralis. The sequence goes on along the minus strand of NC_135312.1, from coordinate 107,235,406 downwards.
CAGAACCCACCAACAGCTCTGTCTACAATTGACATGATTCCTTAACAGTTTCTATTTATTATTAATTTTAATGAATCTGGCTTATACTGTCTTTAGACATAATCTTTTTTTTTTTAAGTCAATTTTGACAGTGCACATGATCTATGTTGATAGATACTCCTATATAGAATGCGTTTGACTTTGTAGCTAGACTTAATTGTAGAGGTTGTTCAGATTTATTTGGTTAGAATTAAGTGATCATGTGTAATATGAAATGAATTGCATTCTGCCGTCATATATAACAAATTAGAATAAAAGTAAATAGTTTAATAAAAAAAAAATTAGGTGACCGTGTTAGTGAGCAGTAAAAAGTCTGGATATTCAATAAATCCTGGTTTTGTAAGATCAGAAATTCTCAGAGACCAGTCATAGATTCATGTAATCTGATTCCTAGTATTTGGCCCATCTTGTGATGAAGGGTAATTGAATTATCTACTTCTATGATTCTTGAACAGACTTGCTTCTGCTCTTACCAGTTTGTGTCAGTGTGTTTTAAAAATTAAAGAACACCCGTGTTTGTGGTGTATATGAATCTGTGATAACTTAATGATAGTATCCTGCTTTGGGGACCTATTGTTATTACCTCATGAGGAAATGACTTGTTTCTTCTTGTTCTCCCTTGAGCTTAGTTTAAAGTACACCATGTAGCCAGAATATCAAAGACTTTTTAGTCTTTGGTTTTATGACCAAGAAATGAGTAGTCATTTTCCTTATTATGTTTCAGTGCTTGTGACTTCTAAGTCTATGGTTTTAATGATTTTGCCAGGTAAATATAATACTCTTTTGATCCTCCTCTTATTTTTCTCATCTATAAAATGGAAACAATAATAATAGCCCCTATGCTGCAGGGTTGGGTTGAGGATAAGGTACGTACAAGCTACTTAGAGCAGTGCATGCGTAGTGCCTAAAAATGTCAGCTACTGACATCATGGTCGTCATCATCATTGTGATAGTTTATAGTTTGATCCTCCAGTTTTTTAGCTGCTTTAAACTTTAGTTAAGAGAATTGCAACAGCAAGGCACTAACTTCTGTGGGTATTATTGTATTAACACCATGACAGCACGATGATAAAAATGCCACTATAAACTGTATCAAGATTTGGGGGGAATTATAACTTTGCTAAAATTGCATTTTTCAAGATTTAGAATTGCTCTTTTAGAATTGGATTGTATTTGTTTGCCTTAGAAAGTTAGATTGGAATTAGTTGCACTTCATACAATGGAAGACTGTCAGGTATTTTTTGCCTTCATTTCATTTATTATCTAATATAGGTTAGATATTTTACTGTCTTGGGAAGACTAAAGTGGATAACATAAATTCTTAACCTGAGGGACCTTAATTTAGAATTGTCTTTAAGAATTTAATCTGAAGTTAGGTACACATATATTTAAAAACTCTGGATAAAAAATAATAAAAATTACAACCTACTATCAAATAAGCAGACAAGTTGAATATTCAAAGAACCTGGCACTACCTCATAGTACAGCCCGAGACTGAGTTCAGAAAGGTGTCTCTTCTCCTTTAGTCTTTCCTTAATGGCCAGCCATCTGCACTGTTTCCTACTATGAATATGTGTAACTCTGCCCCAGTGTCTGTTTTCCACATATGTATCTGACTGAATGTTTTGATTTCCAAAAGACTTTTCATAGCACTTTGTTAAGGGGTTTATTCCTCTTTATTCCAGGAGAGGAAATTATTCCTCCATAAAAGACCTGCATTGAGGCCTCTTCATTCTTTTAAAGCATTTTCACTTAGATCTGTAACGGTGCAGTTTTGAGGCTGAGGCCTCAGCTGAGTTATCATTGCTTTTAGCAGTCTTTTCACATGTTGACTTGGTTTTCTGTTTCTAAGGCAGCTCCCCAGCTTCCCTCAAGGCTGCTAACATGTTACTGTCCCCTTCATGCTCTTCCTCAGATGCCCCAGTTTATCTGCATTTGCCTCTTGTCTCACTCATGCACGGAGGAGAAGAGATGTGTAAAGTAGCTGTGCCTCTTCTCACTGTGTTTCCATCCTCTTCCTCTTGTCCCTTTCCCTGCAGACTGTAAGTGGGCCACAGTGTCTTCCACCATTGGCAAGTGTTCCTTTGACTCCCTTGACCGTCTCCGCCGATCGTGCTATTCTATTCTTGTTCTTTGGGACATGGCCAAGGTTTTAATTTATGTTATAGTCTTGTTTTTGAATTGTTACAAAAGTCCGTAATCTACTACGTTGTTTGACTTTGTGTCCTTTCCTTTCTTATCCAGAAGGATGAAATGCTGTTTTGACATATCTTTGCTGTCCACGTTTTCATCATTTTAGTGTGTTTGTATGTGTGTATGAAGAAAATGGTGCAACCAAGATTTTAATTTATTTGAAAAGATAATCTTTAAAGAATTAGCCTTTGCAGAGAATCGTAGAACAGGGGATTTAATCATCAAACCTGGCATGTTACAATATACATGATTACTCTATGTCAGTGTGAAAATTCAAGCATACCCACACATACACACTTTGAGAATTGTTTTATATATGTATGGTGATACCTCAAGGCTTCCTGACAATTGATGATATTATATTTACTATTAGTTTTTATATGAAAGTGTTTTTTTTTTTTTTGTGTGGTGAACCAAAGGATAGTTTAAATAAAATCATTAAAAAATGTGATCAGTTTGTAAATTCTTAGAGGGTAGGGGACTATGTTTGTATCCCAAGTTTACATTTGCCATGCCTGTCACAGACATTTGCATTTAATCTGTTCTTTGCTGTTAAATTTTTGAATTTTTTATTTCAAAGGAAGGTGCTCCTGTGATTGTAGACAGGGACCTTGGCTGTGGTCTGCCTTCCTAATAAAATGGCTGGTTACATGTCATTAGGTTTTAGATTCTTTATCAGTTTTCTGTAAAACTACCTAGTGAATAAAAACCTCTATTAAATTAATTTATAGTAGATACATGTGTCTTACTTTATATGCTTTCTGATAAACGTGGGCTAGTAGTGCTACAAACTGTTTTGCAGAGACACCTATTTTCAGTGGAGTTAGGTGGATTGGCTTTGAATTTGACTTTCTGGGTGTGTTAAAAGTTATCTTTAACATTTCAAAGAGCTGGATTACCCCAGGTGAAGAAAGAATGGATTTCTTCTGAGGATGAAATTTTATGCCTAAGTCTCAAAGACAAATTTGTAAATTAATTTCACCACTCATTAGTTTACAGTTTAGTTACTAGTATTAGTTTCAAAAAAAGTCAACTTTTCAGATTTGATTGCTTCTTAAAATTTGATAAGTTGTTCCTTGAGCTCTTGGATATATCCCTTCACCCTCAGTATAGATGAATCATTGGTTTGCTGTAATGTAATAAATATATAATTTGCATTAACTATTTTTTTTGTTAAAACCTGATTGAATAATTTTAGCTCCTGGGGTAACACTCCATTCCATTTTTAAATGAATTCTGTGAAATTTAAGAATGAGTTCATGAGTTCTTCAGTAGATTCTATTGTTCATTCTGCCGATTAAATTAGTTGTCACCATTTAAAATTAAGTGCATTGTCAGCTGTGTCCCATGTGTTTTCAATAGAAAGCTGAAATGTCCTTACTATTTTAATCAATCTTGTGAGTTCTTACATATTACTGATTGCTACTTGCTGACTTGCTACTGATTGCAGAATAAGGATTTTCTGAAAAACTTAAATGTTAAAATGGCACTCTTTTTCATCCGTTTTTCATTTTAAGTGTGAAGTACATTTCCATACAATTTAGTGCTTTTAAGATGTAGAACAAAATTGTCCTCTACTTCAAAAATGTTGTTTTCATGTTTTTGGCATTTTTATATGATTTATATATATGTAAACTTTATGAATGGTATTATAGTAAATATTGCTTTTCTGAAGTTAAAAAATGTGAATAAATGCCAAAGCTTCTAACTCTTGGTCAGTTCTTTCTGACCATAGTAAAAATGTGTGTAACACTTCCTGTTCACTGGTCACTGGTGCTTTGATTTCCCTGCTGTTTTTCTCTACCTAGTTACTGGAACCTTTCTTAATCTTCATTGTGTGTGTGTGTGTGTGTGTAACTCAAAACTTGGGGACAGTAGCCCAACAGTGATAACTTTGCCTGCCTTTCTCCCAGATGCCAGTGTCTTTGTAGTTTTGAAGTAGCCCAGAGTGGAGTAGTATTCTGGACAGAAGAGCTCGAGCTTTCTATTAAAGCAGCCCCTCAGATGGTGTGTGGTTTCACTTGTTCCTATCTCTGTGGTGCTGAGTCGCCCACCAGCTCTTCCTGCATGGTCTTCCCAGCCACTGTTTCTGGACTTCTCACCAGTGTTCATGTGACACATTCCTCTTCACAAAGTGATTGTGGTCTTTTTGCTCATCTGTGTTTTAATCCCTTGTTTATATTACCTACATGAAGCACTCAGAGGTGCTTTCTCATTCTTCAGCCCCTTTGGGTTGTGCCAAGACTATGTTATACTTACCCTGCTTAGGTGGGAGGGTCCCCCTCTTGCTAAAGTGGGAGTAATTTTCTCTTGCAGCCCCAGCACCCTTCTCAGTCCTCACTTTGTCAGGATCATCTTGAAAAATTATTAACTTCTGGTCCCAAATTGCTTGGATTTTGCAGTACATTTATTTCAGCTTGCCCCTCCCTCCCTTCCTCCCTTCCTTCCTTTGATTGAACCCAGAGGCACTTAACCACTGAGTCACATCCTCAGCCCTTTTTTATATTGTATTTAGAGACAGGGTCTCTCTGAATTGCTTAGGGCCTCACTAAATTTCTAATGCTGGCTTTGAACTTGCGACCCACCTGCTTCAGCCTCTGGGGCCACTGGGATTACAGGCATGCACCACTGCACCCAGCATTCAGTTTTTATTTGTTATTTCTCCCTCCAACCCAGAGACTTAGATGAAGGTGTTGGTGGCGGCCAGTTTTGAGTTGAAGGCAATGATAGGCTCAGTATCTGGTGCCCATAGCCATCTCTGGCTCCACCTTTGTTCTGTCATAACTCTCTTCTCTTTCTTGCCAGTCCCCCTGCCTTCACGGCCATCAGGCTAACTGTCTGACTGGCTGGGCTCTGTTTAGGTTCTTGTATTAACAGCAAAGTAACTTTCTAACAAGTTACTTTCTTGTCCTCTAGTAATCTTTTCTTTTTCTTTTCTTTTTTTTTGGGTACCAGGGATTGAACTCAGGGGTATTTGACCACTGAGCCATATCGCCAGCCCTATTTTGTATTTTATTTAGAGACAGGTTCTCACTGAGTTGCTTAGCACCTCACTTTTGCTGAGGCTGGCTTTGATCCTCTTCCCTCAGCTTCCTGAGCCGCTGAGATTACAGATGTGTGTCATTGTGCCTGACTCTAATAATCTTTTTGACTGATTTATTTATTAGCTTTTTAGTTTTTCAACCTCCTTATCAATTTGAACTTGATCACTGTATTTGCTTCTTGCATGAACATCACACATATCTTTTATGTGGAGGCATCGCCACCTTGTGGGCATTTAGGATATTGCTAAGGAAGTTCATGAAGCCTGGCTTCATCTCCCCAGTTAATGGTGGGTTGAACTCACCTCTTTGACTTTCAGGCACCTAAATATGTTCTTGAAGTTGGTGTTTAATCAGTTCAATAGTTCTTTATTAGGAAAATATCTGAGTGCCAATCAAAAATTGTGTAGTGTATATTTCATGGGAATAATAAAGAGAAATAATTAAAACACTGACAACTGTTCCATGTGAGTATATTTAAAGTGCTTTGGGAAGCTAGGAGGAAAAGACTCACATTACCTGAAAGGTGCTCAATCAGGGAATCGTGCTTTATAAGCACAAGGGTGTCATGATCTGATTTACCCAAACAAATGATAACTAGGTTAACCTGGAACTTGAAGGATGAGTAATAAGTTCACCAGATAAAAGGTACCATTTTTGAGAAACAGGAACATCAGATTTGTTCAAAGGCCCTAAGGTAAAGTTTGAAACGTAGGAAATGTATGGGTTGGGCCAGAAAGTAAAGCTGTAGGTTGACCCTTTCAGAGCTGATTGTAAGAGCCGAAAGGGGATGAGGAGAACTAGTATGTTTTTGTGCAAGTTACTTCTTGCAGTAATATGCATTAAAGTCAAAGTAACTTTGAAAAGAAACTGTTGATAATCCCCATTTTACATTCTAGAGACAAAAACCTCAGAATTTGACTTCACTTGGATCACATGAGGGCAAGAAAAAGAGAATATGTATTCCAAAACCTGTGCCCTTCTAGTTCCACATTGCTTCTTTCATGTGCTGTGCCAAGGGATTTGGACTTTCTCTTGCCAGAGAATCGTGCTTTGTAAGCACAAGGGTGTCATGATCTGATTTACCCAAACAAATGATAACTAGGTACAACACACAGTTGCTGCCTAAAAGGTAGAAAAAGATACCTCAAGAATAGGAAGTCATTTGAGAAAATACATAACAGAATGAAATTAGATGTGATAAGTGTTTTGGAGTTTGGAAAACAGTGAGTGAGAAGTTTTTCTTAAATGAGTAGGGTCTGAGCCAGTTCTTGAGGTGCAGTGTGATGTAAAAGAGTGGGGAAAGGCAAGTTTGGCAGATTGGCAGTCTGGAAAGGGCAGACAGGAAAGTGGCCAGCCAGGAGCAGTAGGTTACCCTAAGTTGTAGCAGAAAATAGTGTGGGAAAGTGGGGGATCATATCATGTTTGCCTCTTGCCCATCATTCCAAGCATAAACTTATCATTCCTATGTAGTAATGGGATGATGCACCATAGAGACAATATAGTTTCGATTGCTTCAGACAATTTCTATGTGATTTTACTGGAAGGTGAATTGATCCTTTTGTGATGGTCTATTTATATTTTGTTTGGCTTTATTATTTTCCTTCCTGTGGATGAGAAACAGAACAGGAACCTTTAATAAGAGGGCCTTGTCATGCACCTGGGCTTTCCTGGCTTTCTTTTTGTCTGTTATAGAATGGGATGTATTGGAACAAGTCAGTTGTCCATTGCAGTTCGTTTACAAATTGTGGGTCTTTTCTCAGTGTGTCTTCCACAGAGCGGAGAGAATTGTAGAGTACTGCTTTGCTACTTTGGTCTCTTTGATCTTAAGATTTTTCTTTTCTACCCATTACCAGTGGTGTCAGATTTAGGCTATTTGGATGCCCAGTGAGGATTCTTTAGGATTTAGCTTTTGCTGTCTTGACAACCCTTGAAGGCGTTGCTTAGCTCAACATTCTGAAATGTAAAACAACTCTTAGAGAAAAATGAAAATAGCACTGATTAATAAGACATATGTAACTAATTGCATGAATATTGATAGTTTTAGTTTTTTTTTTTTTTTTTTCCGCCTTTCATTATTTCCTGTTGGGGCCTGATAGTAAGACTTTTTCTGGAGGGTTTTCAAAGTTGTCAAGGCCCATGCATAGCAATCCCCTAGGATGTTTGTTTGAAAGTCACTTTAATGGATTGCCCATCTAATAATCAGAAGACAGAAGTGAGATAGGTAGAGTTAGGGAACATGCCTCTTAAATTAGCATCTCAAGTGATTTGGAACCACTGGATAGAAGAGAATCTCAGTGATAGTTCTGGGTGATAATAATTATTATTGTCATTACTACAACTACTACTGTTGCTACTGCAGTATTGTCTCATTGCTAACCAGCTTTGTTGCCTGTGCATCTGCAAGGGGGAATCCTAATTTCTTACCCTTAAAGTATAGAAAAGCATGCTGCTGCTGCTGCTATAGTACTAAGTACTATTCTTATAACTTAAGTTTCATCTTTTTTTTTTTTTAAAAAAGGTCACCATTTTGCACAATAAAGACGCAGTAAAACCCCTCTGGTAACAGCTGCATTGTGGGCAGAGTCTTTAAAGGGAAGTGGATTGTACCCCACAGTGAAATACTGCCTGCTTCAGGCATTGTTGCAAGTGAAAAAAAGTGAACATCTTCAGCACAATGCTTTCTGATCAAGTCAGGAGAATCTCCTGGACTAAGTAAAGCATTTGGATGGTGGCATCGCACAACAAGGAATTTTCAGACAGAAACTAAATGTGAATTCTTTAGGGAATGGGTGGGAACAGAGGGCAGGAAGATTTTTCTAACTTCAGCTTTTTCCAGAATACCTTCAAAATAGAATCCACATTTTTTGTATTCTCAGTTTTAATTAACTTACCAGTATAAAACCTGAATCCTTGAGAGAGAGAACACAATAACAAAGAAATTATGATTACTATACATGGCATGAAGCAAATACTCAGTAAATTCAGTAAACATTTATTGATTGAATGATTATGCTCTGCAAACGCTTATCTAAGCAAATATAACTCCTACTAGTGACTTTGGAGTCTTGGGAAGAGAAACAGCCCATCTCCGTTAGACAGCTTTCCAGTGTCCACAAAGGAGATCTCAATTTGATGTCTTTTGAAAAAGTTCCGTTATTGTAAGAAAATACTGATGTGTAGAACTTCAAAAGCAGAAGGGTTTATTTTGGCTCACAGTTTTGGAGTAGTCTTTTTGCTTTTGGGCCTGTAGTGAGGCAGTGCATTCTGGTGGTGAGCACATGGTGGAGGAAGCTTTGCACTTCATAGTGGCAAGGTTGCAAAGAGGGAGAGGGAAAGACTGGAGTCTGACAGTCCTATTCAAGGGCACACCCCCAGGACCTAACTTCCTTCCCCCGGGCCCAGCCTCTTAAAGGCTCCATCATTTCCCAATAGCACTGCCACCCTGGGAACCAAGTTTCAACATAGGGGCCTCTGGGGACACTTATCCAAACCATAGCACTGTCTATCAGATAAATAAAGTTATAATCATGGTAAGGATTGAGAGGGCCCTTTTCTTACTTTTCGATTATCAAATCTTTTTCATAGCTTTCCTGACCCAAAGAATCAAATCTAATTATAGGGTAGTGAGTGGGTATTCAGCATGCCAGAATATTAGCTATCACAATATTGCATCCATTTTGAACATTTGCTGCCTGTCACTTGACGTGTGTTTTGTGATTAGTCTCAGGAAAGCTCAGTTTATAAACTTTGCATTTATTTTGTTCATATCAATTTGCCTTTAGAGTTTTTTTTTTTTTTTTTTTTTTAAGATGAAACTAAAGTTATAAGAATAGTACTCAGTACTGTAGCAGCAGCAGCAGCATGCTTTTCTATACTTTAAGGGTAAGAAATTAGGATCTCCCTTGCAGACACACAGGCAACAAAGCTGGTTAGCAATGAGACCTTACTGCTTTGATATGAACAAAATAAGTTCAAGTAAGTTCTCACCCATTTCCTAAAGAATTCACATTTAGTTTCTGTCTCAAAGTTTATAAACTAATCACAAAACACACATCAAGTGACAGGCAACAAATGTTGGAATAACTGAAAAGCCAGTTGATGTTATATTCTCCACGTCACAGTCAACCTAAACCTTGTTGCCTTTTGTTGTTCTTTTTAATGTGGTAATACTGTGAGTTGTCATAGGACAATTATTATTTTCATTAAAGGATCATTGTTTGTTTAATCCTTGCAGCAGCTCTCGTAACTTACCCAAGGCCACATACTTAATAAGTGGTAATTTACTTTAGTTTCCTATTTTTAAAGATTTTATTTCCCTGCACCTTACTTTTGGTGATAAAGAGAACATTGTAAGAATAGATTACAGTATATTTATAGAATATTTTCAATGTTTTATTATCTAAAATTTTTTAAATGAATTTTGTGTTTGGAAGTGGTTTTTTTTTTTTTTTGTATTGGGGATTAAACCCAGTACCACTGAGGTATATTCCCAGCCCTTTTTTATTTTGTGACAGAGTCTCACTAAATTGCCATGGCTGGCTTTGAAGTTGCCATCCTTTCAGGCTTCTGAGTTGCTGGGATTACAGGCATATGCCACCATTCCCAGACAGATTATACTGTTTTTACATGGCATAAATCAAAATTTAATGATAATGCTGCTACCTTCTATTAAGAAAGACAAGTACATTTTCCCCCAACCAGGTAAATAAGTGATTGCTGGTTGCAAAAACCATTGATTAAAAACTGTGTGTAAAAAGACATAAATTATTGTGAAGTACTTAGCATTTTCAGTGGAGAAAGCATTTTACTTTTATTGTTCCTCATTGGAACTAAATTCTATTTGACAATTTTTATTTTCCATTTTTGCCTTGCTTAGAGGACTAAGTATTTATGAATTTGGTTAAGAATGAACTTGGGGAAATAAGATGATCCAATGCAGATTTTACTCTGGAAGTAGATAGCACAGTAACAATGATTAGGTGATAGTGATTGGTCTTATTAATAACTTAATTATTCAGAATTGCAAATAGGATTTAGTGTCCTTTAGAAGCTTTTGGAATGAATTCATTTACCAAATGGAAAATAAAAAAGAATTTGTCAGAAATTGCCAAGGACACCCTTGTGGCACACATGTGATTCACTGGCTAAAGAGAGAAGCAGAGTCTGCAGCTTTCAAGATATATCTAAAAAGAAATGAGGTCTTTTCTACTTCTTGCACTGGCTAGAATGTAGATACTGAGGTAAGGTTTGGAGCTGCCACTTTAGAATATGAGGTGGGAGTCCTGGGTCGAGGATGACCAAGCCAAAAAACAGAAGAGCTGGCTTCCTGGCATCATGGAGCCATATCTATCTTGGACTTTTAGTGCTAACCCTGTTAGCTGTGTGTGAGAAATGAGCTTCCTCCTTGGTTCAACCACTGTGTATTCAGATTTTTTATAGTTACTAGGCTCGTATCCTAACTAATAAAATTTGACAAACCTGACTTTATAAAATAAAATAAGAAAATAATCTACACAGGGCAAAAAGCATCACAGAATCAAAGGGTAATTTTTATAAAGTAATCCCAGATAATATAAAAATCTCATAATTACTAAAAAACAGGTTATAAACTGATTCATAGAATTAGAAATGTCTTATGAACGTAAGAAGAAACGATGCTATTTATAATAAAAAGGAAAACAAATAAAAAAGAAAATGAAACTGAGGTTCATTTAACCCAAGCAGTTTGGCAGAAATCTAAAAGTTGGAAGAAAGTTCCAGTGGTGTGGTGCCTGTTGTCTGCTACCCAAGGCCTGTTCTTACCACTTGTTTGACAGCTCTGGCTCACTGCTAGGTCACACTCATGACCCTCAGCAGCAGGTCGGGGAGGTAAAGGGAGGAGGAGGGGAGGGAACCGGGTAGAGGTAATGAAATTAGACCAAACTGTACTCTCAAATTGTGCACATATATGAATATATAACAATGAATCCCACTATTATGTGTAATCATAATGGACCAATTCAAAAATTTAAAAAGGGCTGGGGGAAGAGTTCAGTAGTAGAGTGTCCCTGGGTTCAATCCTCAGTAATAGCCCTTCCCCAACACAAAAGCAAGAATGGAGTTAAATATGTGTAGGGAAATGTGGAAACTTAAAACTTGGTGTATTGGGGAAAGGAATGAGAAATCTGAGTTATACCGATGTCTCTTTGTATTTTTTGTTAACTGAAGCAAGTGGAAGTATTTCCTGTTTAAAAAATTAAAATAAAACTTGGAATTCTATTCTGTTCTAACATAGAATATACAATATCTTTTACTTATTTCAGGTATAAAATTAAGGTTTACAAATGATTTTAGTAGTTGAATAAATATTTTTATGTACATGTTTTATATTATTTTTTATAATTCTAGAAGTAACATAGATGCTGCACTTTGTGTTACACATTTTGAAAAAAATTATTTTGTTGATGTTGTAGACAATTGTCTGATTATGTTACCTTTTCTTTTCAGTCCTGATGATATTGGGACCTGCTGGTATATCCTTCTCTCTGGTTCCGTGTTCATTAAGGAATCCATGTTTCTTCCAAGAAGCAGGTATTGTAGACAATCTGTAATGATGCGTGATGCTTGAAATTCTCTTGCAGAATTGAGTTCTTTTGCCAAATTCTTCTACTGATACAAAGCAAGGCAGAAATGCTTATATTGTGCCATAAGCAGTCTTTGAATCTAACAAAGGACAAGAAAAGAGAACATGCTAGCAGCATGTAAATTTGTTACATGACCATGTTAACCGTCTTTTTGGGCACATTTGTTCCTTGGGAATGAAATTGCCTTCAAGATGGCTTAAGTAAAGAAGAGTTAACTTTAAAAGTATAGCAGGCAGTCTCATAAGCATCTGAAGAGAGGCAAAGAAGGTTCATTAAGACCACATGGGACTAGAAATGGAAAGCCAGGAACTGTCTTTGACTTCTCTGCTTTTCAGAACCATATGGTCTCTCATTTTTGCATCTGTCTGTGGATTGGCTTCCCACTCAAAGGCTATTAATTTCTCTCTCCCTGTGACTTTGGCTTATATGTGCTGACTGTTGATTTATGACCTTGTGTCCCTACTGTTTACACCATTTGACTGTAGTGTTTGTGTCCTTTCCTTGGATTCCTTGGGATGCAGTCTGACTGACTCAGTTTGGAGCAAGTATATATATACCTGTCTTCCAGGCCTCTATGGCCAGGGACTCACCTATCAGAGCATGGCCACCTGTGTTCAGGTTAGCTACTGATTTTCAGTGGTTGCTTTTTTCCTCCTAATTGTGTGTGTTTTCACAAGCAACTATTTTTATTTAGACTAAAGATTAATTTTTTTTAACCAAGTGTTTTTATTTTACATTACTGAATATTTAAATTGACTAAATTTATTGAAGTATTGTGATCCCCTTTCACCTAATTTCTCTATAAAAATATTTAAGTATGTCCTGGATTAAGTAATTTATAATGGATTAGGGTTAAGAATTTACCGATGAAAACAATCTTTATAAAAAATTAGAGTCAGTGAGATAGGGAGAGGTAGTTTTTCACCGAAGCCAAGGATTGGCCTAGGCGTGGCAGCAGAAGGGAATGGGATGGGCCTTTCGGGGCCAGAATGGTAGTGAAAGAGTGCCAGGGACACATGGCATCTAATTAAAAATCTTCTCTGGTGTAATCCTCATGCTTTTTTGCCCTTCTACTTCTCCAAGGTCAGGTTGGCAAGTGTTATTCTCCCATGAGGGAGGGAGCTCTATTGCCTGTTTGTTGTTCTTACAATAGCAGTAGTTACTATAATGAGAATAGCGTGGCTGGTAGTAGTAGCGGTAGTAATAGTGTAAGAGCAATAATAAGAGTTATAAAATGATGATAGCATGATAGCTAAAGCTTTTATAGTGCTTCTGATTTGCCAGGCATATTTAAAATGCTTTGTATATATTAAGTCACTTAATTTCACTATTCTCCTTTGAGATAGGCAGAATTATTACCTGTATCTTATAGATACGGAAACTTGTGTATAGGGGTTACACTCCTAGAAGTCTGCCTAGAAAGTCTGAATGACCCTGTGAACTAGCGCCTATACCTCTGTGAATTCTGCTTCCTAGAGGAATGGAGAAATGAATAGCAATACTCTTCCTGTCCTTCAAACACAGAACCTACTGTTTTGTTCCTTGCAGGTTCTGCCTGATTCTTTTTGAACGTGGAAGGTGGAGGCAAATAATATTGAATCATTGGAATATTTTAAGCATTATATATAATTTTGATTTATAAATCAATAATAATTACTATATAAATTTTCAAAGATAAAGGAAAAACATCACTTAAAATCCTCCTGTTCAAGATGATCATTCTCTAATATTCTAGTGCTGCTTTTCTCTAGACTTTGTTATGTGGTCCACATGCTTAAGATCATACTTTTACATATAAATTCATATCTTGCTTCTGTCAGTTAAAGAATATGTGTGTATTGCCTCATAAAAACTTACTCTAAAGATTTATTCTTTGTGACTTTTAATGCCAAGTTAAAGATTAGGTAAGCATTTGAAGTTTTCACAATTTAGTTAATAATTTCAAAGGGTAAATGTTTTATTCTTTTTATTATAAATAATGCTGTAGTAAATATGGCTTGGAATCTATGCATCTTAAGGACAGCACCAATTAGTGACTTCATCATCATCTTGAGACAGTGTCTGTTGCACAAATAAAATCCATAGACAGAAGCCCTGGAGCAGGGAAGGAGCCTGCGATGGCTTCCTACCAGCCATCATCAGCTAGTCAAGTAACAGCTTGTTCTAACTTCTGGAAAGGGAACTCAGTGTTCAGAAAACTGCTGTTCTAGAAGAAAGAGGACTTGCAGTTCAGCCCTATTTCATGAGCACATTGGACTCTATGTCTAATTATTTTAAAAGATGACATAAGTTACAATGTCTCTGGCTGGATGCCAAATGCTTGAAAGTCAGTACTTTAATGGGATGAAGGAATGGTATTTCAGACTGAATAAGCCAGTACTATATATAGGCTATTCCTTCATGTTGCACCTGGTGACATTTGCTCTGTCCGAGTTGTTTGTTTCCTGTGGGGTTGTTGCCTTAGGAATGATTCTGAGATTGTTTTAAGAAGAAAGAGTCAGTCTACTGGTACTCCACTAACGGTTAACATTCGTATCTATGTATATGGAAAATATAGATGTTCAATGTGGACTAGGAGTTGCAATCAGCCCAGTTTTATAAAACAGGTTTACAGATGATTCTGTACATTTACCTTGTTTTTTTTTTTTCTCACATAAGTCTGGAAGTTGGTTATTGGTCTATGTAGTAAGTAAACTGAACATCGTCTCTTAGCAATGTCAATTCATTTTACCTTGAGCAATTAGTCCACCTCAGTTAGTTTTGCAATAAAAGTATCTTCAGCAACATTTTTATATTTTTAACTAATTTCTCTGAAATTATTTTGATGCCCGATTTCATCAGGTGACAAGGATGCTATACATTGCAGAAAATCTGTCATTTGGCTTCCACATCTCATTAGCTCTATTGAAGTGGTTGGTTGATATTTAAGTCAACAGTTTGTTTTTCTGTCTTTTCATTTTTATTATCTGTCTGGATAGATGAGGGTTATTTTGGTTATGTACCTTTACTTTGATTGTTCATACATAAATATTGTTTCTGATAAGACTTATAACATTTATAGAGCTTTTGAATTCCAGTGTGACTCTCAGTGACCGCTTCCTTTCTACCCTACTTCAAGCAACTTGTAGTGATATGTTGTTTTTATGAGTTTTATTTTAAATCTTCTAGAAATTTGTCAAGTTTTGAATCATAGATGTTTGTACAAGTAGCCATAATGTCATGTATTTTATGTCATTGCATATAATCTTGCCTTAACATAGAGCTAAACTCATATTTGAAGTACAATTTGTATTCTTTAAGCAGTGTCCACTTTACAGTTATGTTTTTCTTAAAGTGTTGTAAAAAATGAGTTCAGTTTCTTTGCAACTATAGAAAGATTACAAACAAAAATAATTTAGAACTGTAGGGTGTGAATTTAGAAGGGAGTGTTTTTTGTAGATGAATCCAGAAACAGTGTAAACTGTGTAGGTTTTTCCAAGCCTCTAAGCAAAGCAGGTGTAGGCACTATGGTATGCCCACTGTGTGATGCACAATTTTATGAGTATAGTTTACATCTATCATCCTTGTAAATTAATGGTTGACAGGCAGAGAATAGTAAGGCAAGGAAGAGTATTTCCTTTCTAACTTTTCCCTCCCTCCTTCTCTTCTTCTCTCCCTCCCTCCCTCCTTCCCTCCCTTTTTCACTGGGAATTGAACCCAAGGACATTTCACCACTGAGCTACATCCCCAGCCCTTTTACTTTTTCTTTTGAGACAGGGTCTTCCTAAGTTGCCTGGGCTGCCCTTGAGCTTGTAATCCTCCTGCCACAGCTTCCTGAGTGCCTGGCTTCCCCTGATTTGTCTTTTTATTTTATTTTTTTTAAATTATTTTTTTAAGCTGTATACAGACACAATGTCTTTTTTATTTATTAATTTTTATGTGGTGCCGAGGATCTAACCCAGTGCCTCACCCATGCTAGGTAAGCGCTATACCACTGAGCCACAACCTTAGCCCCTGATTTATTTTAAAGGCACTGTTTGCAACTATAGTGGGGCTAGAAAGCAGTAGATGAGAATTATAAAAATTTTAGGTTTAGGAATGATTTTCTTTTTTAATATAGTTTTTTAGTTGTTGATGGACCTTTATTTAATTAATTTATTTATATGAGGTGCTAAGAATTGAACTCATGCTTCACACATGCTAGGCAAGTGCTCTACCACTGAGCTACAACTCTAGCCCCTAGAAATGATTTTCTAATGTACTTTTGTATATTACAAATGTGTAGGACATTAGTAATGTTTATTGTCCCAACATACTCTAAATCAGTACATTTAAAGAACTAAATAGAAATCATTGCATACTTTCACAATAGTTTATTGTATAAAGAATTAAAATGTTTCAGGAGGGATAGAATTCCTAATTACTCTGAGTTGATCATTACACATTGTATACATATATGGAATTATCACTCTGTGCTTCATAAATATGAAATTATTACATGTTATTAAAAAAGAGAAAGTATTATATGCTTTAATTTTTTTTTAATTGCTCCACTGTTGAGGCATCACAATACCAGGTCTTAAACTATACCATACAGCTACAGTAACAAAAACAGCATGGTATTGGCATCAAAATAGATGGCATCAACATAGACCAGTGGTACAGAATAGAGGACACAGACAAACCCATATAAATATAGCTATCTCACATAGACAAAGGCGTCAAAAACACAGATTGGAGAAAAGATAGCCTCTTCAACAAATGGTGCTGGGAAAAGTGGAAATCCACATGTAGCAAAATGAAAGTAACCCCCCATCTCTCACCATGCACAAAACTCAAGAGTGGATCAAGGACCTGGGAATTAAATCAGAGACTCTGCACCTACTAGTAGAAAAAGTAGGCCCAATTCTTTATCATGTAGGATTAGGCCCCGACTTCCTTAATAAGACTCCTAAAATGCAAGAAATAAAATCAAGAATCAGTAAATGGGATGGACTCACACTAAAATGCTTCTTCTCAGCAAAAGAGACAAATCAATGAGGTGAAGAGAGAGCCTACATTTTGTGAGCAAATTTTTGCCACATGATGTCAGACAGAGCATGATATTCTCCAGGATATAAAAAGAACTCAAAAAACTTAACACCAAAAAACCCAAACAAACCAATCAATAAATGGTTAAGGAGCTGAACAGACACTTCTCAGAAGATGATATACATTCGATCAACAAATATATGAAGTAATGTTCAACATCTCTAGTAATTAGAGAAATTCAAATCAAAACTACCCTTAGTTTTCACCTCACTCCATTCAGAATGGCAGCTGTTAAGAATACAGATAACAATAAATGTTGGCGAGGATGTGCGGTTAAAGGCACACTCATACATTGCTGGTAGGACTGCAAATTGGTGCAACAAATCTGGAAAGCAGATGGAGATTCCTTAGAAAACTTGGAATGGAACCACCATTTGACCCAGGTATCCCACTCCTCCGTCTATACCCAAAGGACTTAAAATCAGCATACTGTAGTGACGCAGCCATATCAATGTTTATAGCAGCTCAATTCACAATAGCTAAACCATGGAACCAACTTAGTTGTCCTTCAATAGATGAATGGATAAAGAAACTGGTATATATTCACAATGGAATAGTACTCAGCATTAAAAGAGAATAAAATTATGGCATTTGTAGGTAAATGAATAGAGTGGAGAATATCATGCTAAGTGAAGTAAGCCAATCCTGAAAAACCAAAGGCCAAATGTTCTCTCTGATATGTGGATGCTGATCCATAATTGGGAGGGGTGGAGAATGGAGGAACTTTGGACAAAGGGTAGGGAAGGGAAGGGACAGGGCAGAGGGGTAGGAAAGACAGTAGAATAAGAAGGACATCATTACCCTAAGTACATGTATGAAGACATGAATGGTGTGACTCTACTTTGTGTCCAACAAAACACGAAAAATTGTGCTCTATATGTATACTATGAATTGAAATGCATTCTGCTGTCCTATATAACAATTACAATAAATTTTTAAAAACTGTGAAAGGCACAGGTGTTTCACACACACCCCTAACATCTGCACCCTTTCTCACTCTTTACTGAATGTACTAGTGACGTCCAAACCCCAGCCAAACCCACCTCCATGCCTGCGCTACACAGATGAAAGTTGCCATAGAAATTTTAAACAAAACATAAATCTATGACCATAAATAACAAAAGGGCTGTTTCACAGCCTGCCCTCTTTCAAGGCTTCTAAGTATCCACCATAGAACTCCCAAATCTACCAATCCACTTATATATCTTACTTTAAGACCATAAAACAAGAAGTGCGTTCACTCTTTCAAAAGTTAACAACTCCCAGCGGCTCAGGAGACTGAGGTAGGAGAATTGCAAATTCAAAGCCATCCTCAGCAAAAGCAAGACACTAAGCAACTCAGTGAGAACCTATCTCTAAATAAAAATATAAAATAAGACTGGGAATGTCACTCAGTGGTTGAGTGTCACCGAGATCAGTACCCAGTACCAAACACACACACACACACACACACACACACACACACACACACACACACTTGTGGATTTCACCCAATTCTGCAAGTACCTTTTCTCTTTCCTATATCATCCATGTATCCTTCTCTACTAGATTTCTTTCAAGACACACTAGCATCCTCTGATTTTTTTAAATATATATTTTTAGTTGTAGTTGGAAAGAATACTTGTATTTTATTTATTTGTTTTTATGTGGTGTTAAGGATTGAACCCAGCGGCTTAAAGAAAATCCTTCTTAATTTCACCAACCCACCATCCCACTTTCCTGCTCCTCTTTACGAAGAACTTTCTTGATATGACGTAATTCTCTGTTTCACCAGTTCTCATCTGTCTGGCTACCTCTTCAACCAGTTCCAACACTCCACCAACTCCTATGGGTTCCACATCATTAAATGCAAAGGTTATATTTCCATTCTCATGTTATTGAATCTTTCTGTGGCATTGAACGAATGACCCCTTTTCCTTCTTGAAACATTTAATTTTTTGGCTTTAATGACATGGGAGCGGGACCTCCAAGCATCACACTCCAAGCAGGCATACAAAAGGACCTCACCTCACTCAATAATACTTATGGCATAAATGAGTAAGACAGAGTATATAAACAAACAAAGAAATGCAGGAAAGCAGCTTAGGACACAAGTCAGGATAAAGGGCTCCTTAATACTAACTCAACATCAAATTGAGGAATCTCTTGAAGAGACATAACTAACAGCCTAGGGTAACGGCTAATTTTAGAAATCAGTTCTGATATTGTGCTCATCACCTCCAATAGCCCTTTTGGTAAACAATTCTCCTAAGATATGAAGTTGTTAGGATACTATCCCTTGCAGGGGTGAGGGCTTTAGATATTAATATTTTAAAGAAGCAATACATTGAGTGCTCCTTCTTGATAACTATCTGTTAAACTTAACCTGTGAAGTAGAATGCTTTGTGAAACTCAATACTGATCATTTTTTAAAAATCTGCCTCTGGATTAGGTGTGGGGTAAATAAGTAGAGAAAAATGAAGGAAAAATAGTCAAGTCCTAGAGAACCAATCAATACATTGATTCACACATATAAACATGTATTTATGCATATGTGTATATTTTAATCCTATATATTCAGTTATGTTCATGTTTATATGTTAAATTGAACATTTTTAAGTTTATGACACAAAGGCATTTCTATATATCAGTGACAGATTCTCTGAAAAGGAAATGAGGAAAACCACCCCATTCACAATATCCTCAAAAAAATAAAATACTTCAGTTTATGACAAAAGTTTCCCTTAACTCCCTATTTTCATTAACTAACAAGTACAATCTGGAATCACTTGGCTTTTGCAAAATAATGTGATAAAAAGAAAACGCCTAAGATAAGTAGCTTTTACAAAACATGCTAGTCCTTACTAATTCTGCCACCATCTACTAACTTTATGTCATTCTAATTATTAATTTTTTTTAAGTTTTACATTTTCCCGAAAAAAAAAAAACAACTCTGAATAATTCTGTCCATAAAGATTGCTTTTAAGAAGCTTAAGTTAGTGATATCCTCTCACAACAAATGGGAAGATATGTATGACCAATATATTTGTTCTAAAACTCAACAAGGATAGTTTTAAGGTGGTCCTAGATGCTTTCCCCATTCCCCATTTCTTCAAGAACCAGTCCTTCGCTTCCATTATACTTGAAGGTAAATCTTAACATACAGCTTCCAAAATACTACTCCTCACTTCTCTTTATACCTTTGGCCACATTTAATGTCCAGTAAAGTTACCCCTCTGTAATATAATTCATTACAGAGTCATTTTTAAATGCAATACTGGATCTCTAGCAAATCATCTGACATAATAAATTTGTGCTTTTTCAAGAGTGATTGTCAAACCCTATAGCTCTTTAGGGTTTGAAATATAAAACATTTAAATTTGTCTTCAAATATCTACCAAGTAAATACAGACTCACTTGTCCATTGTTATTACTTAAAAAAAAAAAAAACAAGCAAGTTCTCAGAGCAATCAATTAACTTATCATGTAGAACTGGCAGGCAGAAAGTAGGCCTGCGATTTTTAAACTGAAGTAACTCATTGTTTGTCATATGAAGCATAATGAGAATAGTATTTCTGCCTCTCAGATCTGATTAGTTAAATGTCTTGTTTCTCCACTTATCCTCATTATAGCTGCCAGCTCTAATTTTAAAATCTGATTATTAAGACGACCATAGCACAATTTTAATTTTTAAAGTGTAGATATATTTGGTATCAATGAAGGAAAAGCATTAATTGTAAATGGACACAGTCAACATGGTGTAAATAAATGATGTGTGCATCTTTCTCTTCCCTCCCCTCCCCTCCTCTCCCCTCTTTTTTTTTTTTTTTATACCGGGGATTAAATTCAGGAGCTACATCCCCAGTCCCTTTATTTTGAGACGGGATCTCACTAGTTACTTAGGGCATCAGTAAGTTACTGAAGCTGGCCTCACACTTGTGATTGTCCTGCCTCAGTCTCCTGAGTTGCTGGGAATACAGGCATGTGCCACAGCACCCAGCTTGATGTGCACAATTCCTCCAACCTCCTGCCAATGTTACTTGAAACCTAATTTACCAACAGTCCTGGCTTTCCAACCAAGTTATGCAGCTTTGTAAACTAGACCACTCATCACTCCCTAAACTGCCCTTAATTGTAGATAAATTGATTCCATTCTTTTGTCTTCACTAAATATTTTGGTAATGTTTAGATTGCCTACCCTCAATGCCCTCTCTGTACCACCTCTTATATTCTTTACTATGTCTAGATTTTCTTTCTAATCACTTTCCAATAGAGCAGATCATAAGTACAATTCAAAATCCACCTCCAGAAGAGCTACCTTTTATTCTCCCACACACATTAAAATATCCCTAATCTTTGAAATGATTTTACATTCTGCATGGTCTTTATTACATCAGTACTACCTATTACTACCTACATCAAGGACTACCTATTTGATGACACCTAGGCAATTTTTTTATGTATCATATACAACTACCTCATCTTCCCCCAACATATAAAGTGACACAATAGGAAGGGCAGACCATCTTGTTTCCTTTGTACACGTCAGGACTTAACATAAAACCACACAGCAAGCACTTAAGGAAAATTTCAATTCATGTTTGACTTAAAATGGAAAAATATGCCTCCAAGCTTGAATTCTACTATCTACCAAAACTGTTTCAGAATGAATAGAATAACCCAAAATATGAAATGGGCGCGCAGACCAAACTTCAATTTTGGTGGCATTTCACTACAGTGCGAGGTATAGACATAACTTCTTAGGCACTCAGAATAAACAGATCACTGTGCCTACTTGTTCTCTTGCCCAATATAATCTAGTCAATTTGACCCTAAAGCCCATGCACTAGAAGCCAGCATTGTCTGCAAAGGTCTTTTTCCTAATCTCGCTGGTTCCTAGCATGAATTATAATCCTTCTTTTGTCACTTTTCAAGTTCCTAGGCTTGCAGCTAGCCTGGGCTTGTTTCTTCCTTCAACCTCATAGCCTCTACACTGGCCACAGAATAAATAGGAAGTAAACAGACTGCTTACCAATAGTTTCATTAAAAGACATAGAAAGTTTTAAACTATCAGAGCAATAAAGATGTTATTTTTTTTTTTAGGACTAAATAAGGTATGCATGATCATTTCTATTAAAAGGCACTTTTATCTTTGACTTCTATCAAAGATTTGATTCTTTTAAGAAAATCACATTTTTAAAAGGGTGATTTTCCCTCCTAGGATTGTAAACACCATAAATTCAGAGAAGAGTCTGTCTAATTATAAAGGTCCGTGTCTTAAATATCTAGTACACTATTTTGGTCTTTGGTGTATTTGGGCTTTTTTGTTTCTTTGTTTTGTAAATAGATTTTAAAATGACAAATAAATGAGTAGAAAAATACTGCAACTCCATGAGCTAACACAGAACTTGAATAAACTATCCTGCCTCCATAATCCTGACAACAAGTTTAGAAACAGACTGAGCACGTCTTTAATATCTAAATTAGAATTTTCAGCCCTTCACAGAAGTCAATGACCAAAATATAACTCAAAGTTATTAGATTGTGACTTTATTACAAAATAAAGCTTCAGAATTAACAGTGAAGCAATTTTTTGATGTTCTAAAAGTATTTATTTTCAGATGTATTTATACATTCTTATTGACTTTTTTTTTTTTTTTGTACACAATTGCAGCACAACTTTTCATTTCTCTGGGTTGTACATGATGTAGCGTCACACCTTATATGCTGTTCTACATGTACCTAGGGTAATGATGTCTATCTCATTCCACCATCTTTCCTGCCCCCATGCTTCTGCCCCACTCCCTCGCCCCCTTGCCTTTGTTCAATCAAAGTTCCTCCATTCTCCACCCCTCCCAATTATGGATCAGCATCCACATATCAGAGAGAACATTTGGCCTTTGGTTTTCAGGATTGGCTTACTTCTCTTAGCCTGATATTCTCCAACTCCATTCATTTACCTACAAATGGAGTAGCTTTTATTTTTTTATTTTATCATTGATTACTAATTTCATTTCATTATGATCTGATAGAATGCAGGGTCTGCTTTTTTTGTATTTGCTAAGAGTTGCTTTGTGGCATAAATACATGGTCTATTTTAGAGAAGGATCCCATGTGCTGCTGAGAAGAAAGTGTATTTGCTTATTGATGGATGAAATATTCTATATATGTCAATTAAGTATAAGTTATTGATTCTGTTATTGAGTTTTATAGTTTCTTTGTTCAGCTTTTGTTTGGAAGATCTGTCCAGTGGTGAAAGAGGTGTGTTAACGTCACCCAGAATTATTGTGTTGTGGTCTATTTGACTCTTGAACTTGCAAAGAGTTTGTTGAACATGGATGCTCCATTGTTTGGGGCATATATATTTATAATTGTTATGTCTTGTTGATGTAAGGCTCCCTTGAGCAGTATGAAATGTCCTTCTTTATCCCTTTTGATTAACTTTAGCTTGAAGTCTGCTTTATTTAATATGAATATGGAAACCCCTGCTTGTTTCAGCAGTCCATGTGAGTGGTCTGTTTTCTCCCAACCTTTCATCTTCAGTTTGTGGATATCTTTTCCTATGAGATGAGTCTCTTGAAGGCAGCATATTGTTGGGTCTTTTATTTTAATCCAAACTTGCCAGTCTGTCTTTTAATTGGTAAGTTTAGGCCATTAACATTCAGAATTATTATTGAGACATGATTTGTATTCCTGGTCATTTTTGTCTATTTTTGGAATTTAACTTGACTTGTTTTCTCTTTGATTAGTTTTCCCTTTAGTGTAATACTCCCCTCTTCTGATTTTCATTGTTGTTTTTCATTTCCTCCTTAGCAGTATTTTGCCGAGGATGTTCTGTAGTGCAGGCTTTCTAGTTGTAAGCTCTTTTAAGTTTTGTTTATCATGGAAAGTTTTTATTTCATCATCAAATCTAAAGCTTAATTTTGCTGGATATGAGAGTCTTGGTTGGCATCTATTTTCTTCCAGGGCTTTAAAATAATGTTTCTGTCACCACTGCTTCTGCCTTTGTTCAGGTGTCACCTGATCTATTAAGGTAGCTCCCCAAATGCTTTCGGTATTTCTTCCATAGTGCCATGATAATTGTTAAAAAGCACAGAATTTTTCTTGTTGAAATCTTGTATAATGAGCCTAAAGGGCTTCCCAGGCTTAGTGAGTAAAAAGGGAAGCTAAAAAATATGTTTCTAACTTATATCACTCTTTACACACACTGAACGGTTATACCAAAGGGTGCCTGGGCACACCTTTGCCTGGGCCTCCCCTTTGCTAGAATCTTTACCTCATTGTTTCCACCTTCTTCCCCACTCCACCCATCCACTTGTGAAAACCTATATTCTTTGGGGATCCTACCCATTTATTCCTATCAGAATTAATCACTCCATATCCATACTACAATGTAAGATTTTTCATGAGCATGAATTGTGCTATTTTTGCTTCTTCAGCATCTGCCCAGCAGACATTTTAATAGGTCTTGGTTGATTTCTGTGGATTCAGGATTGCATTTTTAACCTTGATTTATTTTTTACTTTAATCAAGTTTTAAAATTTAATTTTATTTAGTAGAACCTCCTAGTTTTACAAAGTAGTGGCATTTGTTCTGACAAAATTATACACGCATGGAATTCAATTTCTATCTATTTATCTACAAGTACCATAATTCCATTCTTCTTTATAGCTGAGTAATACTCCATTGTGTATGTATACCACAGTTTCTTAATCCATTTATTTGTCAAAGGACTTTGTTGATTCCATAGTTTAGCTATTGTGACTTGTGCTGTTATAAACTTTGCTGTGACTGTTATCACTCTAGTGTGCTGATTTTAGTTTTTTGGGAAATACCAAGGAGTAGGATAACTGGTCATATGGTGGTTCCTTTCCTACCTTTTGAGGGAACTTCGTACTGCTTTCCAGAGTGGTTGTACTAGTCTGCAGTCCCACCAAGAATGCACAAATGTACCTTTACCCCCATATCCTTGTCAGCACTGTATCATTATTTGTATTCTTTTTTTTAAAACATTTTTTTTAGTTATAGATAGATACAATATATTTTATTTTTCTGTGGTGCTGAGGATAGAACCCAGTGCCTCACTCATGATAGGTGAGTGCTCTACCTCTGATCCACAACCTCAGCCCTCATTATTTTTATTCTTGATTATTGCCATTCTGATTGGACTGAGAGAAAATTTAAGTGTAGATTTGATTTGCATTTACTTGATTTCTAGAGATGTTGTACATTTTTTCATATATTTGTATTTCTTCTTTTGAGAAGTTTCTATTTAGTGAGTTCTTTTGCCTATTTATTGATTGGGTTATTTATGTATTTTTGGTGTTAAGTTTTCTGAGTTCTTCATATATTCTGGATATTAATCCCCTGTAGGAGGAGTAGCTGGCCAAGATTTACTCCCATCCTGCGGGAGTAAACCTTTTCACACTTTTAATTATTCTTTTCTTTTCTTTCTTTCTTTTTTCTTCCTCCTCCTCCTCCTCCTCCTCCCTCTTCTTTTTTGCTGTGCAGAAGCTTTTTTAATCTGTTGGCATCTGCTTATTGATTATTTAACCTGTCCTTTTTAAAAAGCCC
Organism: Callospermophilus lateralis; assembly: GCF_048772815.1. Lineage (NCBI taxonomy): Eukaryota > Metazoa > Chordata > Mammalia > Rodentia > Sciuridae > Callospermophilus > Callospermophilus lateralis. Next base: position 107,209,884 of record NC_135312.1, on the reverse strand, counting down.
TTTAGAAAAAAATATTTTCAGTGACTAATGGTTTACTTAATATCTGGTTAACATAGAGAATAAGAATTAGGAAAATGAGGTAGCAAGACAATGGAAGACAGAGTCTGGTGATTCTGATTGACTAGTGCAGGGGTGCCAAAGAGGGAAAAGGCAAAAGATGTCTTGCTAGATGTCAGTCTACTTACTCTGTTAATTGCAGCTCGTTTGGTTGCATAAAACAATTGCATAAACACAACAAGGGCTACGTTTTCCTTCACGAAGAGGAAGCCTGGAGGTAGGCAGTCCAGGATGGTATGGTGGTGGTTGCATGGTGTGAGAAGTTAAAGGCTTCTTTTTTCTCTATCTAGATCAGCACATGGCTTCCATTTTCAGGGTCAGTTCATGGCATAGATGCTGCTGGCTTCTAGTCATTATATCTGCATTGGAAACCAGAATCAGGGGGAAAGAAAGAAAGGTTTTTTTTTTTTTTTTTTTTTTTAAGTTTCCATCCAAGTCAGAAATCCTAGAGGCAATATTTCTCTTTGTAGCTCACTGTCCAGAATGTAGTCGTATGGCTACCTCAGGGTCCTGGGACATGGAATCTATTATTTTGTAATGTTGTGGACCCTGTTTAAGAGCAAAACAAAACACAAAGCCAATATGAAAATAAGTTTCTAACAAGAAAGGAGAGAATGGACAGTGGAGTAGCCAACCAGCAGTCTCGATTGTATACATTCACTTTATTTTCAACTCTCATTCTTGTGGCATGTTAATTATTTCTGTTAGATCATTCTTTCCCTCTGCTCTTGCTCACTCTCTTCAGCTTAGCCACACTCCCTCGGGTCTTATATCACCTGTAATTCCTATTTGTCTTACCAAAAGTTGACTCAAATTCTGATATTTTCATAGTGTATGTCAGGCAAGATATATGTTAAAGACTTTAAGAAATGCTGGGAGAGAGTTTCAAATAAGTCAGAGAAAATTAGGAAACATACCAACAAAGGGCTGGGTGCCGAAGCGCATGCCTGTAATCCCAGCAACTCAGGAGGCTGAAGCAGATGGTTTGCAAGTTTGGGCCCCTCTCAGCAATTTATTAAGGCCCTGACTCAAAGTAAAAAATAAGGAGTGCTGGTGATGAAGCTGAGTGGTAAAGCATCCCTGGGTTCAATCTTAGTACCAAAAAACAAAGTCAACTTGGCTTCACTATAGAGTTGATGATAAGGAACAGAAAGTTTAATTGCACTGGATGTAAATATATTCCATTTTAAATTTGAAATCAGATAGGTCTATACATTAAAGGAGTTGAGTGAAACATGTAAAAAAGAGAAAATGGGATATATTGGGTATTAGTTGTACCTCCTGCTTTAGTATGAAATGTCTTTATCCTGGAAAGCTAGCATGATTTTCAGCATAATTTAAATCCCTTGTTCCACTTTGAAATCGTATTCTGACGTGATAACCTGCTGCACAGAGCAAAACTGTTCTCTAGAGAGGGAGTTCAATTGCTGGATCAAGTTGGGAATTTGGTTGCTATAACTACAGCATCACAGATGTGCTATACATATAAATATAAGCTTTTGTGGGTTTTGGAGCACTGGCGTTTTGTAGTGTCTTAACAAAGTAAGTACCCTTAAAGAGAAGGACTTAAGTTTTGTGTGTGTGGTTTATGCAGTATCCAGGTCATCTGATGCTGAGAGTCTTTAGTCAGGGAATTGTCACATATGATCCTTGGTATAAATAAGTGTGTGATAATTCATCCTGGAAGTCCTAATTTACAGGGATGTTTGGATTTCTCTTACAGAAATAAGTGTTATTATATTTCATCAAAGTCTTAAAGTCTGGTATTTGTCAATGAAATCCAATATTATTTTTCTCCAGTAAGTGTTAGAATTCTTATCGACTGCTATGTGCAAAGGAACTCACAATCCTTGTTTGCACCACAGTTAATTTTGGAGGAGGGGTAGAGGGATGGGTGAATCACTGTTTTAACTGTATAAATGTAAGGTATGTCTTAAAAAATATTAATGTTTAGCAATTAAATTTGTTTTGAAGGAAGCATACTTTCTATATTGGGGACAGTAACAGGAAATAGTGAGTTAAGGATATTGTTTAAAGAGACATTGATACATGAAGCAAACTATACTCCAGGAAATTGGAATATCTTTATTAAAATAAAAATTTCCAATTAATCATAGTTCTGGGGACCTGTATTTTATTTTATCATGAGTTGAATTATATACGTATCTTAAAGATAACAAAATTATGATTGAATGTTAGAGAAAAAGACTTTTTATATTCAGTTTTTTTCATTGTACTGTAGATTGTTTAAAAGCACTAGTTGAAATAAATGAAATAAAGAAATACCTTAGATATGTATATCATTTTTTGGGGGGTGAGAGTTTAAATATACAGGTCTTAAAACTGTACTTAATATTTATCACTGATTAGAATATTAAACTGTAAGTTCAGAATATTAACATTATTTCCTTAGATGCTTCTTAGCTTTTGCTAACACATATAGGAGTTACTTTTTTTTTTGTATTTTTGTAATTAAATATAAAAATAGAATTTCTGGTATTGAACATTCACGTAAATTTACATAAGCTACATGTATGTTTTCTAGCTATAAACTGGTTAGTGTATTAGTGTCTAACTTCATTAAGATAACTGGTGTATTTCATAAACATTTTCAACTAATAAAAAATTAGAACAGTGGTCAAAATATTACTTTCCTGTGTTTTTAAATATTATTATTACTTTTTATGGTTCATTAAGGTGAATTTAGAGTATAGTCATTATGTAGTCTTAATTCTATTTACAAATAGTAAAACCCCAAAGTAAGATTATTTCATTTCATTAGTCTAAATCATATATATTCTGGGGTAGAATGTATACATATTCTAGAAAAAAGTAAATTTACATAATGAGACTTACATGAGTGTTTTCTTCTTTTTCTTCTCTTGATGATTGTATAAGTCAATAATATTAATTTTTCAGAATCTTGAGATTTAGTTTACTACTTTGTCCCCTAGTAGTAATCTTGAATTTTAAAATATAGTTTTGAAAACATAGATTTAAGAGTTGTCCCCAAATAAAGTTTTTCAGGTTTCATAACCACTGTATCATTTAAGTGAACTTTCAAAAACTCGTATGTGTAGTTAATTTGATTAATGGATGCATCATTGTGGCTAAAACAATTTTTAAAAAATCATTGATTATGTCAGGATATAAAGTAATTATAGTCTTTCAAATATAGTGGAGAAGAGCTTACCTGATTACCACTCAGGCTCATGAAGTATGAATTTGCCTGTGGTACATAGCTTAGAAAAGATGTTAGAGTCCTTGTGTTTGACAATAAAGATGGCTAGAAGGTTATTTGGGGCATATATGAAGATTATATTGAAGGTAATTGCCCAGAATAGAGGTTTCCAAACCATTCAAGTTCCTGGATTCATATGACATAGCAGGCCATAGGGATTTTTGATTTACTCCAGCTGGGTTTGGAGCTTAGACTCTTTCACATTAAATGCTTGCAAACAGGTGGTCCATCAGATTTGAATTTAGAGGCTGGCCCAATGACTTTCAATCACATGAGTAACCATTAAAGGTAGATCAGTAGAATGAGAGGATTCATGGAGTACTGGGTTAAGTTGAGACCAGAGGTTATTTCAATGGTTTTTGATGTGTTAAGCACCCAATATTGTCATCAGAATAGAAATTGGTGGGTCACATGGAAGAGTAATTTAGGGATAGAAACTGATGGAATTTATTGGCTGAAGTTTATGACAAGGGAGAAGAAGCCAGGCATGATTCCACTGCTTTGAACTTGGATGTCTACAGCATGATGCTGCCTTTGACAACTGTAATCAAATAAAAAGGATGAATATCAGTTTGAAATGAAGAGACTTGATTTTAGGCATGTTGGGTTACATTCACTGATAAAACAGATGGGACCTATACAGACCTAAAGGTGTAATTTGGGACTGGGGACACCTGAAAAAGATTGGCCATATGTGGGTAGGTAGATAGGGGGTTAGATAAATAGGGAGAATATAGATGGTTATAGCTATGTTGAAAGGTAATAGAACAGACTCAGACAACTTTGAAGTTTTGCTTTATTGCTCATTCTTGGATAAATACCTAGGAGTGGAATTGTTGGGTTATATGTAAGTGTGTGTTTAACCATTTTAGGAATGGCCAGTTACACTCTTTTCCATATATTTTGCACTCATAATAATAATAGTTTATGAGATTTCTGGTTGCTTCACATCTTGTCCAACACAGTATTGTCAGCTTTCATGTTAGTCATTCTAGTAGGTCAATGGCCATATTCTGTGATTTTATTTTGCATTTCTCCGAAGACTACTGTGTTGAGGTGGGTTTTTTTTTGTTGTTGTTGTTGTTATTGTTGTTGTTTTTTTGGTGGTATTGGGAATTGAACACAGTGCCTTGTGCATGCTAGGCAAGTACTTTACTACTACTGAGCTACATCCCCATGTGCTCATTGACCATTCATTTATCTTCTTTGGTGAAACATTAGTTCAAATCTTATACCCATTAAAAAAAGTTGGATTATCTATCTTATTTTTGAGTTGTTAAGCATTCTTTTTAAAAATATTTTTTTAAGGTTTTTGATGGACCTTTATTTTATTCATTTGTTTACATGTGGTACAGAGAATCAAACCCAGTGCCTCACACATGTGAGGCAAGCACTCTACCACTGAGCCACAAACCCAGCCCTGTTAAGCATTCTTTATGTATTCTGGGTACAATTCATTTGTTTAATATATTTTGCAAATTTTTTATCCCAATTTGTGCTTTGCCTTTTTCTTAACTATGTCTTTCTGTATTGTCAAAGTTTTCACTCATAGTTTGTATTTTCATGCCCTATTTAAAAAAAAATCTCCTTTTAATCTGAGTTCATAAAATTTTTCTTATATTTTTCTTCTAGAAATTTAATAGTTTTAGCTCTTCCAATGTAGGCCTGAGATCCATTTTTTACTTTAATTTTTCTGAGTGTTATGAAGTTTCCTATTCTGCATGTGATATTCAATAGTCCTAGAGCAACTCATTGAAAAGAACATTTATTTATCCATTGAATTGCCTTGACACATTTGTTAAAAATCAGTGATTTTTTTGGGGGGTGGGGAGTACTAGGGATTTAATGCAGGACTGCTTATCACTGAGCCACATCCTCAGTCCTTTTAAAAGTATTTTATTTAGAGACAGGATCTTGCTGAGTTGCTTAGGGCCTCACTAAGTTGCTGAGGCTGCCTTTGAACTTGTGATCCTCCTGCCTCAGCCTCCTGAGCTGCTGAGATTACAGGCATACACCACTGTGCCTGACCTAATGTAAAAATAGTAACATAAAATATTTAACTAAAAAAATGCTTGTTTAGATCTATTTCTGAAATCTTTCTTCTGTTACTCTACGTATCAATTATTTTTTATTTTTAGTTATACATGACAGTAGATTGTATTTTGATAGAATATACATACATAAAGTATAACTTATTCTGTTAGCTTCCCACTCTTATGATTGTACATGATGTGGAGTTACCCTGGTCATGTATACAAGGGTAGCAAAGTTGTGACCTATTAAGTCTACTGTCTTTTCTATTCCCCTCCTCTTCCCTTCCCTTTGTTTTCCTTTGTCTAGTCCAATCTATTTCTATTATTCCCCTCCCTAACCTCCTTGTTTTGGGATTACATCCACAAAGCAGAGACAACATTTGACCTTTTGGGGGGTGCATTGGCTTATTCACTTAGCATTGTAATGTCCAGTTTCATCCATTTACAGGCAAATGCCGTAATCCCATTCTTCTTTATGGCTGAGTAATATTCCACTGTGTATACATACCACATTTCATTATCCATTCATTCGTTGAAGGACACCTAGGTTTTTTCCATAGCTTGGCTATTGTGAGTTGAGCTACTATAAACAAGGATGTGGCTGCATCATTGTATTATGCTGTTTTTAGGTCCTTTGGATATAGACCAAGGAGTGGGAGAACTCTGTCAAATGGTAGTTCCATTCCAAGTTTTCTAAGCAATCCCCATACTGCTTTCCATAGTAGGTTGCAGTAATTTGCAGTCCCAACAATATACATATCAGTTTTTACACCAATACGTACTATCTTCCTTTGTGTAGCTTAAGAGTACTTTTTGAAATCATATGCATATTACAAGTTCCAACTTTGTTCTTTATCAAAATTGTTTATCTTCTGTATCTTTGTTTTCCATATAACTTTAAAATTAGATTGTTGGTGTCAAGAATGCTTGTTAGGATTTAATTGGAATTGTGCTAAAGCTTAATATGAATTTGGAAAGAATACCATCTTAACGATATTAGCTTTTCAAATCATATACCATGAACATGGTATATCTCTTCATTTAAGTCTTTAAGAATTTCTCTTTGAAAGGCTAAGGTTTTTGGGGTAGATTTTTTTGTATCTAGCCCGTGCACATCCTTTATTACTTTATTCCTATACTATTTTTTGATGATAAATAATAGGGCTTTACCACTGTGATCCGTAAGGAAAGCTCTAAAACAGGTTAAATATTATTACTAGTGTTACTTTTGGGAAGAATTAGAAGGAGCAATCGTTTATCTACAACACATTTGATTACAGTAAATTAACCAATAGACATTTTATTGTTTGAGAAATTATTATTATTAAGAACTTATTCATGTGTGTGAATTTATGCTTTTCCTTTCTTGGAAGTATGGTTTTTCAGTGTTCAGTAAGTATAAAATATACTAGTCAAGTGACCTGAATTTCTGTTTAGGTTTTATCTTTAAAATAAAACATGTCTACTATTTATAGATATAGAAGTATGTAGAAGTTTTGGTTCTTGCTTTTTTTTTTTTAAAAATATATTTTTAGTTGTCTGTACCTTTATTTTATATGCAGTGCCAAGAATTGAGCACAGTGCCACACACATGCTAGGCAAGGGCTCTACCACTAAGCTACAACCCCAGTCCTGCTTGGTTATTTCTTAATAATGCATTTGTTAATTTTGCTTCTCTAATGAATTTTATAAAAACTAGGTCATTTGTAGGCAAGATATTGGAGCCAAACCTTCTTGTCTATTCAACTCATACATGGTCAGCTTTGCACAATGCAATGATGAACATTTAACAGAGGCATTTTGGATAAGGCATGTGTCTACATGCTGAAGGGAAAATCTGTTATGGACCATAACTTTTGTATAAACCGTTTAGCTGCCATCTGTGTTCAAAGCACTGTGATCAGCAGAGACCTGTTTGTGCCACTGTATAGACTGATAGCAGCAGATCAATTTAGCTGAGCTGTTCTCTAGTAGTTCAGTCACGAGGACATAGATATTACCAAAGTGTAGTCCTTGCACCCACTGTCCTTTGCTGGTTTAGTTTGTGGCAAGAGGGAAAAACTGTTTGCTCTCTTCACCCCAGTACAGCTGAGGTAAGAGCCACCTTTTTTTTCTTTTGAGGGGAAAGCAAGAGCAAAAGCAGTCTCTTTCAACTTTCCCCTTGCTGTGTTGATTTAAATTTATGCTGGTCTGTACCACAATAATCCTTCAGGCCAGGTATACAATTCAGCATCTTTTTTGGTGGAGAGCAACTAGTTTCTAGCACAGCTTTGGTAAAATTTAACAACAGAACTGCATTGTGAACACATCTAAGCATTTGACCTTGAAGACTCATAGGAGAGCAGACATTGCAGATTTTCCTACTTGTCCTTGACTTACAAGAGAGTAGATAATGAATTAATAGAAATTGATAAAGAGTGTCTGTCAGGCAGCTGCTGAGGTCATGAGACTGGTATGCGGAAAGAGTGCCCATACAACATGCGTAACACATAATGCAGCCAGGAGGGGTGGGTGGGTCATTGAAGCAGGAAATTAGCCGTCAGAAGGAATGTTGGCTCTCTACAAGCTACAGCAGCATGGACTCACCAGGAGAAAACACACGGGGAAATGGGGAGTGCTCAGTGCTGCAGAGAAGAGAGCTCCTGTAGAAGGTGGCAGCACTGTCGCTGTTACTGTTGCTTCAAAGATATTGAAGACAGTGCAGGTCAGATTTTTTTTTTTTTTTAAAGAAACTAAAATGCTAATAGTGTGAATGTCAACTGTATGGTACTTCTGTTAATTAAATAGACAACAAACTACTAAAGAATGAACTAGAGGTGGGGGAAATGCAGCTACGAGGCCTTGCTTGTCATTTTTTTTTCTTGTGATCTATTTTTATAAGTAAAGGTTAAATGTGGAGATTCACTTCATAGAGGAGCAAAGCTCTGCGAATATGTGCTTGGTGATGATTGTTGGGATATTTCTTAGTGAACCTTGAAAGGAATTTAGAGATGCTTAAGTGTGTATCCAATTTTCCAAATACTTCTGAAATATTAGCTGGTTAAAGTCTATTCTTTAGAAAAAGTTGTAATTTACATTCATACATGTAATTTGTATGTGTACTTGTTATATATATGATTTTTGTTTTGAAAAGCTGTTTTTTTTAAACTGAGTGAAGCAAAAGTATTTTAAAAGATTAAATGTATTTTTATGACAAGTCTTTTAACCTACATTTCTTTTATACCTCTATTAAAATTTATTCTTGTATATCTTGCTTTTGAGAATGGAATTGACAGCATCAGCAGTTACTTGTTAAGAGTATCCCCCCCCCCCCCCGATTTAATTGCTACTGTGCTTTCCAAAGATAATGGTATGGGGATTTTTTTTCTAAGTCCTAAGCATATTTGTTTGATTTTGGTTTAGGAACATTAGTCGAGTCATTTACTTAGATTTTTAAGATTTCTTGAAATGAAGATATGAAAAATTGATATCTCAGAGTATCACACTTTTAACCATTTTGTGAATTTGGATCACTTACCACTATAATCTCAGCATGATTGTTGTATACTCTCTTGCTTTCTGTAGCCAGACGTGAATAAGTTTACATTCCAGTTCTGAGAAGTTGCATTCCACTGAGTAGTTCTGAAATACAACAAAAACATATAGGCCTGTAAAAAGGGCAAATTTAGGGACATTAGGGCTTCTGTGCCGAGTGCCTGCCTTTCATGGAAAACTCAACGCCCATAGAAAATGTTCTTGACTGCTTAGGTGGGGAAAATGTGGTTACAGAAACAGTTGGCCATACAGCACCTACAACACCCAGCCCAGTGTTTCATTACCTAGGGGTATTTGTGAAAATTAGGTGAAATGTAATATTCTCAAACATTTGTGCTTTCTGGTTATGAGTCTTGAACTTGAAGGCAAGTTTAGCAGGCTATTAAAAATCTTTCCCATTTTACTTAATGTGGAAGCTAATTAGTCATTGTTGGTTTGCATATTTCTGGGTACTACAAATCATTCCATTTTCATCTGTAAAAATATTTAACTTACTGGTTAACCTACTTATTATGCTGCGAGTGGTCTTTTCATAAATCCTTTGCTGGTAGGCTTAATTATTATTATTATTTTTTGATGTGATGTAGAGCCAATAGATTGACAAATATGAATCTGCAGCCCTTGTAGTTGTCATGTCATTGTTGTTAAAAAGAAGATGATAAGGATGTTCTGAAATTACATTGGGATTGAATAGTTTTGAACCAAGCTGTATGCTGGCTTTTACAGCAAATAATTTATAAGGGTTTAAAATAGACTATAGAAGTTAGATTTTCAAATTGTGTAGAACCAGAAGACTACAGACATTCTTAAAAACACACCATATATGTTTCCTCTTCACCAACCCTCTTCTGACTTTATGGCTAACAGCTTTTCAACATTCAGGCCAACTCTCTGATAACTATTACCTTCATGTTTTTGTTTTTTTTTTTTTGCTTTTGAAATGTATATATCGATTTATATTTGTGTCTTATGTACACATGTGTGTGTTCACACAGTGAAACTACTAGAACAGTGAGATAACTTTTTAATTCAAAGTTAAAAAATAAACTGTTTAAACATTAAGGAATTTAACATTGTAAGATAACTTTGTTTATCTCAGTATATAGTATTATGAGTGCTATTTCAAAGAAGCAGATGTCCTACTAACTAGTTGAAGTTCTGTTATAGCTGCCTGAAGAGGCTTTGACTATACAGATTGCACATTCAAATCTTTAACTGTGACAGGGTAACCCTAAAGCCCTTGATGGTCGTTGTGTGATTTTGCTGAATTTGAATTGCTTTCTGAATTACAAATGCTGATTTGTCTTTTCCACTCAACTAGCTAGTAAGTGAGCCTAGCCATTGAGAGTTCACCTCTTAGTGAAATTCAGTTCTCAACTTGTCATTGGATTACAGCTGTTTGTGTGCTCATCTTGTTAAATGTGAACCACTTAAGAGTGGGACCTGAATTTATTTATTTATTTATTTTTGTAAACTGTATTGATTATAGGGTTTGTGTTGGTAACATTGACTCTGTGTTATTATATGTCCAATGAACATTTGGAAAAGAAACAAGCGGCAAAATAATATATATGTAAGAAATAAAATATGAAAGAGCAAGAGCGAGAGTGAGTGAGCGAGACACCAACTGACCTTAATATGTGACCATAAATAAAGAAAAAACGAGGTAAATTCTGGGTGAAAGACAAATGTAGGTATACTTGACTTTTCTGAACATTTAAAATACTTGTGATATTTTTATCTCTTGCTGCTTCTTTCCCCCACAAGCTCTATCACTTCATTGCTAAATGACCATAGAAATGAGATTGTTTTGGGGTTTATTAGTGGTATAGTTTACCAAGCTTAACTCTTCCTTAGTCCTTAAGGTTTTTTATTTGTTTATAGTACAAACCTTTTTGTCCTACTTTTTCATACTCAAGTCCTAAAGTCTTGCTAAGAAATCCAAAGCCTCTAAAACAAATATCCTCTTGACAGTTTCTCTAATAAGATTTATTTATTTTTATTGTGGCAAAATATATGAAACGTAAAATATATTACTTTAACCCTTAAAAATGTACAATTACATGTAGTCTATGATTCATTGGCGTCAATTACATTCACACTGTGTGAACCCAGCAACGATACCTGCTTCCTGAACTTTTTTAGTAACTCCAAACAGAAGCTCTAACCATGAAGCGTTCCCCCTAACCCCCAGTCTTTGGTAGCTTTTCATTTACTTTCTTTCTAGAGTTTTTTTTTTTAAAGAGAGAGTGAGAGAGAGAAAGAGAATTTTTTAATATTTATTTTTTAGTTATCGGTGGACACAACATCTTTTTTTGTATGTGGTGCTGAGGATCAAACCCGGGCCGCAAGCATGCCAGGCGAGCATGCCACCGCTTGAGCCACATCCCCAGCTCCATCTTTCTAGATATTTTATGTAACTGGAATCACATGGTACTTTTGTGATTGGCTGGTTGCCCTTAGTGTAATGTTTTCAAGGTTCATCCATGTTGTGGCATTTGTCAGTTTTTCCATTCCTTTTTAAGGCTGAATAATAATCCACTGTGTGTTTATCACACTTGGCTTATGCATTCATCTGTTAGATGCTTGGGTTGTTTCTGTGTACCAGGATTTTTGTGAATAATGTTGTGGTGTACATGGGTGTTTGAGTCCCTGTTTTCAGTTCTTTTGTATCTTTATCTGGGAGAAGAATTGCTGGGTCATATGACAGTTCTATGTTTAGCTTGCTGAGGATGTGCCAGACTCTTTTCCATGGTGGCTATGTGCTGTTTTGCATGTCCATCGGCAAAGTGCAAGTTCAAAATTTCCTATCTTTTTTCTTTTTCTCCCTCCCTACCCCCACCCTTGTTCTTTCTTTCTGAATTATAACCATCCTAGTTTCTCATTCTTAGTTTCATGTGTGAGATGGGATTATTTTTGCTTTTGACTTGTGTTACCCTAATAACTAAGGAGCAGCTTTGCATGTGCTTGGCCACTTGTGTATCTTTGGCAATGCGTGTGCGTGCGTGCGTGAGTGTGTGTGTATGTGTATGTGTGTGTGTATTGCTGGAGGCTGAGCCCAGGATCTTACACCTGTTAGGCATGTGTTCTATTATTGAACTATATTCCCAGCCTCCTTTGCCACTTTTAACTTGGATTGTCCTTTTGTTGTTCTATTTAGGAATTATCAAGTATTCTGGAGATTTAAGTCCTTATCAGGTATATGATTTGCAGATATTTTCTCCTGTTCTATAGGTTGTCAGTTTCTTGATAATGTACTTTGGTGCACAGAGTGTTTTTTGTTTTTTTTTTTCCTTTTTTCTTTTGATGCAATCCAAAGTGTCAGACTTTTTTTTTTCTTTTGCTCTTCATGTTTTTGCTGTATATCTAAGAATTCATTGTCAAATCCAAGGGCTCCTGGGTTCCATCCTCAGCACCACATAAAAATAAAATAAATAAAAACAAAGGTATTGTGTACAACTAAAATCAATTAATATTTTTTTTAAAAATCTAAGGGCTTGAAGATTTATTCATATATATTTTTTTTGAGTTTTATGGTTTTGGTGCTTACATTTAGGCCATTGATTCCTTTGAGTTAATTTTCATGTATGGTATGAGGGAGGGGTTCAACTTCATGCTTTCTCTTGTAGAAATCCAGGCATCTCTGTACCATCTGTTGAAAAGACTGTTCTTCCTCATTGGGTAGACTTGTCAGTAATAATTGGCTGTAGATACATGAGTTTATTTCTGGACTGCAGTTCTATCCTTTTGGCCTAAGTGTCTACCCTTATGCCAGAACCACATTGCTTTGATTGCTGTAGCTTTGTAGTAAGTTTTGAAATCTAGAAGTGTGTCCTTTGACGTTGTTCTTTTTCAAGATTGTTTTGGCTTATTAGTGCCCCATGGAATTCCATATGAACTTGAGGACCCAGCTTTTCTACTTGTGTAAAAAAAGTAAAATGTATGGGCATTTTAATAGGGATTGTGTTTATTCTTTAGATCACTTTATTATAAGGTTTAATAACAAAAAAGAATGCTGCAGTTGATAGGATTGTCTACTTCTGATATCGGCAAAAAGGAACAGAAAATTATCCCATTTAGAACAGAATTTAGTTACATACTTTGGAATAATTCTTACCAATTTTTGATTTTTCTTAAAAAACCAAAGCAAAAAGTACATTTGTAGCTGTACTTTTAATCTAATAAGACATTCTTTAATTGTATAATTTCTAAATTTTATTACATCATCATTTTAGAAATTTAAGTGATACCAACTTTGAGTTGCTGTTAATAAAATGGGTGAAATGTTATTTTAATTTAGTTGTCTCTGGTCTTCCAGAAGGCCCCATGGATTTCCTTAATCTTTTGTTTTTCCCTTTGGGAACTTTTCTAGGGCAATACCCTATCATAATCTTAAATGGTTTTTTACAAGGATATGTATAATAGTTTTTGGTTTTGATTCCATCTTTGTTTGTCATCTTGAGGCTTATCTTTATCATTTTATTATGTAAGCAACTTACTGTGCTAATGCCTTTAGAGACTCTACCTATTTTCCAGGAATGGATTTGTTTGTGTATTTGTATAGAACTTGCCCAAAGATTTTTTTTAAATTTGGCAAATAATTATGTTTAGTTACTTTTGTTTATGTACTTATTGTTTGAAAGAATCAAAAGTGTTCTTTGGATTCAGTGAATTTCCTTGCATAGTCAATCCCTTTCCACCTTGGCTCCTGGTCTGTAAGCTAAGAGAAGTCAGAGGCTCTGTCTTTGGTTCAGGGATGGCTGTGCATTTATGACTTACACCTTGGTTCTTTTGTGGCTGCAGCCTCCTTCCAGGTTCCTGGTTGTGTTTGGAAAAATAGATTTTGGCTTGCTAGAGCTGTCCTGGTACATTTGCCTTTTCCATTCAGCATATTCAAGAAATTACTCTGATGGAATCTACAGTTTCTCTTGTTCACATTTTTGTGTGTGTCTGTGGACCTTGAGTCTTTCATAGTTGCAAAGAGTTTGTCAGGTTCTATTGCCCAAAAGGTCCCACTGGAATATTTTTTAATAGCACATTTTAGAGAATATAAACTTTTCATCCTTGAAGTAATAGTGTTAATGCAACCTGAGCCATGACTTCCTAGTCATAAAGTTCTTTTGAACTAATGGCTAATTGTTAGAGAGTATTTACAGCCTCGCTTCTAAAGTAGGGAGTTGGTACAATAATTAGGAATAAAATAAAGGACTGCCATATAGTTTTACTTCTGTGAATATTATCATTGTTTTGTTGCTAAAATTTGTAAACAAGTCCTTTCGTGTTTTTATTCTTTATCAAGTATTATAGGGTCATTATATGCATTACAAACATTTGACTTTTTTACTACATTAGACTTTAAAAATGATAATCATTCAATCATGTTTATAAAATAATATAGACCTATAATAAAAATAGGACAGAAAGTAACTATCTCACAGTCATGCATTTTTTTATATCTACTTATTTACTTGGTTATTTATTTATTTATTTATTTATTTTTGGGCTGGGAATTAAACCTAGGACCTCATATTTTCTGTATTCTACCATTAACTATGTGCTCTTCCATTGAGTCATACCATACTTTTAACCCCAGTCATGTGTTTTTAGGTTTTAATATGATTTTATTTAGTAATAAACTTTAAAATTATATGTTTACCTTGTCATTTAACAGAATTAAAGGCACGAGAGCATGAAATCTGTTATATATTTTACTAAAACTTTGAGATTATTTTAAAATTTGCAGTGTATCAATAAATTATAAGCCATATTATAAAAAATTAAATTGCAGCTAGGTAGAGTTAAAATCCAGAAACAGGTTTTTATGTGTATTATGGAACTATGGGATTTTAGATTGCATTTAATTCTAAACTAAAAAAAAAATTAAATTTTGGACCCTTTTAATTGTACAAGAAGCAATGTGACCAAGAAAATAGGTTTATTATATTTTTCTTGGTGGAGTTTTTCTACTTTAATGCGTATGTTTGTGAGAGTATAAATTTGTAAATGTATATATGAATATTTTTCAAAGGATTTTTCAAATGTGTTACTCTTGATTCTGGCTTTGATTTCTCATAGAAGTAATTTTTTGAGTAGGAAAAGAATTAATTGATCACCTAGTCTGATAATTTTATAAATGAATAAAATTTAGTATACAAAGTTACCAGGTGGTTTACTAGATCATAAATGATGGAATGAGAATGTTGGCTTTTCTGTTTTTTTCCTCTTTCTGACTTTTTTCATTATAATCTGGCTTTTAATACATGAAGTGTTGTGTATCTCCTTGATACAGAAAAAACAAGAATTTCCACAGAAGTCACCCACAATGCCCAATTAATTAGAAAAAATTGCTTAATAAAAAGTCTTTTGGAAAAACTTTTTCTCACTTTTTCTTTAAGTTCATTGAAAATGATTACTAAAATGTATACATAAATGTTAAATCAGATCTTAGCAACACAATTATTTTCGTTGATGTTAAAACAAAACAAAACCTGTCATCCCTTTTTTCCTGGAGGGAAAGAAGAATTTTTTGAAGGATGTATGAGTGAGGGATAGGCAGTTCATTAATGGAGAAAGGAAGTCAGGACTACAGGGCTGCACCAGGATTCTGTTCTTGATTGTAGTTTGCATATGCTTATGTCAGAAAGAATCTTCAGTGTTAAGGTGCGTGGAGGTCCTGTGTCTGAGTTCACTAACGTGAATATTTTAACTGTGCACATTCAATTAAATTGCTTTCTAGTTAACAAAAAGTAGTATTGAGTATTTTTTCCTTAAAAAGTTAAGATTTGAAAATTTAGAAAAATACGCTTTTTAGGTGAAAGAAATGTTTAACTTGAGCAAGTTATAGAAGAGAATTACTTGGATTTTATATGTTTCCTGGGCATTTTAGTAATTTGTCTTTGAGGTATTTCCCATCCCTAAGGGAGTTTTCTAAAACTTCACCCAACTGAGAATGATTTGAAGAAACCTAACATAAAACACATTCATATCAATTCTTCTTTACTTACATTATTAATTTGAAAGCATTACCTTGGAATTTTCCAGAAAAGTACATGACTGAAACTTAAGAATTGGAACACTTCCTTGTGTTTCTGTATTAACAATAAGATAGTTCTCTTTCTACTGTGTGTAGTTTTTGTAATTTGAAAAACATTTCAACTTTTATTTATTTGGATAATTGACTGAAATTCACAATTTGTATTTCTTAAATCTCTGAGGTTTTCCCTAACTGATTTTTTTCCTCCTTTATAGTTTTGGCAAGCGTTCTGCAGGAAGCTTCAGGCGTGGCTGTGAATGCATTGTTTTAGAGCCTTCTGAAATGATCGTGGTAAGATTATTTCTGTGTATTTTCCCCCCAAAATTTTTATGGAGTAAAGGTACTTTCATAAACTAGTTATAATAATATTGTATTGTATTTTAATATCCTAGGATGTACTTTACATCTTTTATATGAATCTGAGTTCATAATCATAATGTTATAATTATTTACAAGATTCAATTAAATGTAAAAAATTGAAAGTTGAAAGGGACATGTACCTAAATGGTTGATACTTGAACTTTACAGGTCAATCTATGATAATGTCACTTAATTGAAATTTGGGGAGAATCTTTGAATTGTATTATTTAGCTCACTGAACATTGATTGCAATGAATGAATTACTTTAAATGGATCACAGTGCTATGTATTCAAAAAACAATTGAACATAAGGAAATCATTTGAATTCCTTTATGTAATTGAAAGATAGCTAAGAACTACTGTGCTAATTAACACTCTGTTGACATCTTTATCTCTCAATTGTGGAATTAAAAAATTAGATTATACACAATGTTAAATTAGGCATTGGCAATGTAATTATTTTCAGTAAAGTTTAAAAAAGTATGTTCTACTTCTTCCTTACTATATAAAAATGGTTTTAAGATAGGATAATATATACTCTTAAAAAAATCAAATTACAAAGATGAGAAAGGATGAGGCCTCACAGCCCCAATATTCAGTTGACATTGATATCTCATGGCCCCATCCAGAATTCTATCTGGGAAGGAAAACCTTGTAAAATAAGTGGTGGCTTAGTAAAAATGATGATGGAAGCTTTTAAATTCATATTTGATAAAGCATTTGGTAGACAAATCTGGATCTATTTTTCAGAGATTTGAGGTTCCTCCCTATACTGTAGGAGAGAGGGCCCATCAGAAGTAAGAAATTCCTTGCTGAAGCTAGTGAAAACTTTGGATGAAATTTACTCTCAAGTGAGAAAGTGCGATGGCAATGAGTAAAGATTTAGGATTGAGGAAAATGTGGGTAGATAAATAGGACTTTCCAACATTGGTTCTTATAAAGCATTCTAGATATTTCCTTGAGACCTTGTTCTCCATGAATGTTAGTTTGGAATTTTTCTGAAAAATTTTTGGTCTTTGAAATTCCTTGAGTATTTAATCCTTGCCTATATTATACTCCATGAATGTTAGTTTGGAATTTTTCTGAAAAATTTTTGGTCTTTGAAATTCCTTGAGTATTTAATCCTTGCCTATATTATACAAACTACTGAGTTTGCTACTGTAGGAACAGTCTTGGAGTCTAAACCTGTCTTTTATGTGAGCAATCACATTTTCAGTGTATAGCTACGATGAAGAATGACCTATTGTAACTTTTGTTCACTATTAATCTATTCATCAAAGTTTCTAAAATGTTTAAAATGAGGATTTTTTTTAAAGCAACACTATTTATAACAAAAAAAAAGGGAAGCCATGCAATGAAAGTAGGAATTGAAACCCTTAATCTACTGAAGCCATTCTACTAGCAGCCATGGTCGAGTCACTTGGGATCTGGGGTTTTTACAGATTTACTCAAATACATCAGATTTTTTTGTGTGCTTTAGTGAAGACAATGCAAGTAGTTGCTTTCATAATGTGTGGTAATGTATCCGGTGAGATCTTTCACTAATAAATCAGTACAAAGATTACTGAAAATATCCTTCCCTTTGAAACTACAGGAAATTCAAGAGTTACCCATATTGTCTTCAGTGGAACTGAAAATGCCTCTTCATAAAAGCAAAGTTACTCAGAACCGATTAGTTTTAGAGAAGTTCAAACATACTTAAAATTTGTCTAGGTAGTTTGTCTACAAATGCCTTTGCAAAATGAATGAATGTAGACTTTCTGTAAGTTTAAAAAAATTTTTTATTTTTATTTTTGGCTCTAATACTAATATGGAATGTCATGTTGGGAGACATGAAGTATCTTGGGGGTTTTATTTCAGGTGGACTATATGGATGAAAATGAAGAATATTTTCAGCGTCAAGCCTCCCATAGACAGTCTCGAAGAAGGTTTAGAAAAATCAACCAGAAAGGTGAAAGACAAACAATTATTGACACTGTGGATCCTTACCCTGTGGGCAAACCACCTTTGCCAAGAGGCTATCATACGGTAAGTTATACAAGTGTAATATTTTTATTTAGGGTTTTTTGTTGGGAGTTTTGTTAAATGACATTTAAAATTTTCCATTTTTGATGAATAATTCTTTTCTATAATATACTTACCATCCAAAATGCAAATTTTGCTGGAAACACACGATATGAATAGATTTAAGAGAAGTGTTGAAATAAGATGTCAAAAGACACTGTTTAGCTCTTCTATTTCTTAAAATGTTCTCTGAATATCAGTTTTGTGATACACATATACAGTTGTAATTGGTATATTTTAAAATGTCTTACCTTAATCCAAAATTTTAGCTTTCTCTTGTGCATACCCCTCTCCTATGACTGATATCCTACTGTTTTTAATTTTATTTAAAAAGTAGATATGTAAAAATAACATTAATTTTCATAGCTTTTCACACTATTATGAGAAAATTATCTGAGATTCTTTTTAATAAGTGGACAAAGATAAGAATAATTTGAAATGATGATTTTTTTCTTTTCTTTTTTTGTAGTTGTAGATGGACAGCATACCTTTATTTTACTTGTTTATTTATTTTTATGTGGTGCTGAGTTTTGAACCCTGTGTCTCACACGTGCAAGGCAAGTGCTCTGCCACTGAGCTACAGTCCCAGCCCATGAAATGATGATTTTTAAAATCTTAATGTGAACATGCTCTGAAATATTTCTAATAGGTTCAAAGATCCTCTTAAATACTATAACCTATTTGATTGTCAATTATTTCATAAAATTTGATAAATAAGTTGTTTTTAATGTTTGAGGGAACCAAGACATGCATGGTTAATGAGTGCTTTGTACAAGATCTCTATAAAGTCAGTTTAGAGCCTTATTTTTCTCATCTTTGGTTTTTCAAAAACAAAATAGCTTGATTTATTGGATATGTCAAAATCAGGCAGAAGATAGTTTATCTGTGCATGTAATGCTGCCATACAAGTGATTATTATATAGGAAATTAATTAAAAATGAATACATGAAAAAAAGGTAAATGATGACTACTTTCTATTTCTCAGTTGTTTTTCTCTTCTTTCTACAACTAAGTGCAAATACAAAATGCGTGAAATAATGTACATAGATTTAAATTATTTCTCAAATTTTAGTAATGTTAAGTAGTATAAGTAGTATATTTAATTCCTATGTTCCATATATTCTATTTCTTAGAGAAATATTATTTAAATGTTGTATTTCAATATTTAATGTTATTTTGACCACCAGCAACTTGCCTATTCCTTCTGCTGCCCATGCACTATTTTAATTTAACATGAATTTCATAGTTGAATCATTTCATTGAGTTCATTTGGACAGGGCTGCTTTTTGCTCATCACCAAGACAGCTTTGTTGGTCTGTTGGAGGGACTTTGATATTAAAAAGAAAAAAAAACTATGAAAGGTTTTTTGTTGCCATTGTTAATAAAAGAAGGTAATATTTTTAGTGTTGATTTAGCATCATGAAAACAGGAAATATTTATTAAGAATAGCTGTACATATTAATAGTACAATATAGATCATAATATTTTAGCTTACTACTATATTGTTAATATAATTCTGGTTTTAGAATTGTTTTTCCAAATTTATTTCTAAACTGAGAGTGTCATAGGGAGTGTGGATTACTTAAAATTCAGTGTTAAGTTTAATTTTATGGTCATATTTGTCACACTTAAGTTGAGAGGATTATTTTATAACTGTTTCTCCCTTCCACCGAATTTTTTCCCCTATTGTGGAAGTAATGAATGCTTCATTTATTTTTCCTATAGGACTCCCCCTTCTTGCTCTATTTTAAAAAATATATAGCTTTTTATATTGCTGCAACATCTTTTAATTGGTTTTTAGCAGTATATTACAGATACTTTTAGGGATAACTAAATACTAGGATGAAAAATTTAATTTGATTACTAATTGATCATATGCCAGTTTACTAATATGTGATATGTTGGTATTAATTTTACTAAATGAGTTAAGATTGGGAACAATATAGCATTGGATCATCTTTTGGAGGTACAAATTACGTCTTAATTTTATTTGGATGTTCCTTATTATTTAACCTAAATACCTAATTTTAATATAGAAAACAGCAAAATTTTCTTTTGCATATTTGATACCCCATGGTAAAAAAAATTAAGTGAATATTATTATTATTTATTGATCTAATTTTCTTATTCTCAACAAATATTTCTTTGAAAGTAAATGGTTAATAGGGTGAGACTGAGGGTGGAAAGTTCTTTTAAAAGAATTGCATGAGTATACTTCACAGGTGACATGAAGTGATTGCAAGTGCATTTCAAGTGCATGGCTAAAGATTGTAGGGAGCATTATACACAGCCAATTCTATATGGTTATTCTTAACCTGATTTTAACATTATCTTCATTTTGGCAGATGTAATATAGCATGTCTGATAATGTTCATCTTTTCCTTTCCTCCTCTATGGCACTCATTTTCATTTTGGCTCAAAGGAATGCACTAAATCTCAGGTATTGTAATATGTGTGTGATCTTCTAACACTAATCTTATTTGTAAATTTGCATTGTAACTAATGAGTTTATAATATTGATGTCTTTGCTTGGTCTTGTCCTTTTTTTTTTTTTTTCCCCCTTGATTTAGTAAAATCTCATGAAACTTTGTAATGATCAGTGGTTAGGTGATAGCATCGGTTCTTCAATTTGTACTGATTGAGGATGAATTGTTTACTTTCTTTGAGAAAGAATACAAGTGCAGCCTACTTATTTTTAAGAATGAATGGAGCACTGTTTTTTACTAACTTGCTTTACAAATAAAGAAAAGAGAAAAAGACACAGAGACATAATGGAATTTTGGGTTATTTCGGTGAAAACATATAAAGTTTATTAGCAATTTGCATTTTTAATACTTACAGATGAAAACTTTAAACTTTAAGAATCCCAATGTGAGAGCATTTTGGGAGCTCACTTGGCAAAATTTTGCTCACACAGAAAAAATTCTTAGTCAAAAAGGAAACAAGTATTTCAAACTTCCTGTATTTTCTTATTTGTACTTTGCTTTTAACCTGATGTCATGCTTTTCATTCCACATTACAATCAAGAGGCCTGTAATAATATTCTTGCTCATTTCTTTCATGCCAATACATTACTAATCTATGTTTTCAGTGCTAGTCTTTCTAAATTTGGGGTCAAATTTGAGGTTATCAGGCAATTTGGAGTTAAGGAAGAAAAACTGATTTATCTATGGAAAGTAGTTGGTTAAGTAACGAGAAACATTTTTTTTTTTTTTATTGTGTTTTAGTGTACGGACACAGGATCATGAATAATTTAGTTTGCAACAAGGAAAGCTATCATTAATATAGTATGTTTGACTATTAATATTGTAACCTTGCTTAAAAGCATGAACTGTTTGTATAGTTTTTCAACTTAAAATGAGGCAACTTCTTTATGTTTTACAGAGATTACATTTAACATTCTACTGGTGGCATGATTGCTAAATTGTTTTTTTAGAAGCACTTCTAATTTTTAAATGATGTAGCAAACCTAAAATTTTTTGATACAGTTTTAAAATCTGATAATTGTATAATTTCTAAATTATATATAATTTTTAATTGATCAGTGTTTTAACCTTTCATTTAGAAAGAATAAGTCTTAAAATATATAAATTAATATTTTAAAAGGTAATTCATTCTGTAATTGATCCTGTATTTTGGCATGAAAAATTAGTGTAATTCTGATATAAAACTTGAATTTAATGCACTATGATATATACTTGTATACTGTTTTTAAAATTAGATGTGTAGCAATAGTTGAAGGAAGATGAAGATCATAATGATTTTTTTTCAAAAACATAAATACTCATGTAGTTATTATGGAATGTTTTCAGGACTTTTTCAAGGCAATTATGTGACGTTTGCAAAGAGAATAAGCATTTTAAATGCAGTGAGGTGGGAAGATTAGAGATGACTTTTTTAGCATTTCTTATATTTTGATTAGTGGAGGCAATGACTATATTTAAAATGGCCAAAAAAATTGGCTGTATCATGAATTTTCAGTCTTACAGTGAGTCGATTATAGAGACAGGTAAATAGATAAGGTACCTAGCAGGGGCGGAAGATTTGGGATCAGTCTCTAAAGGGGCTGACTTGGGACTTGGACAGGCAATGGTTTATCTTCTATTAATGTTCAGAATAGGGTAGGGGGAAAAGTTTTGTTTATTTTATCTATAATTTTAGGCCTTCTTCTCTGTGTTTGTGGGTAATTTACTTAGAAGTTTGTGTGTGTAGGGAAATTTGAGTTCCCTTATAAAAATGGGTAGGAGAGGTATTAGAACCAAAGGGGAGGAAAGACCCTTTTAACGTCACCTCCCTGGAGTGATGTGGGAACCTGGTATGTACCACTTCTGTTGCCTTTTATTCTTCCTTTTTTGGGGGGAGTATGGGGTACCGGGGGGTACCGGAGATTGAACTTGGGCACTCAACCACTGAGTCACATTCCCAATCCTATTTTTTTTTTTTTTGTATTTTATTTAGAGATAGGGTCTCACCGAATTGCTTAGTGCCTCACTTCTGCTGAGGCTGGCTTTGAACTCTTGAACCTCCTACCTCAACCTCCCAAGCTGCTGGTATTACAGGTGTGCGCCACCATGCCTGGCTTTATTCTTCCTTTTATATAATGAAAAAACAGTTCTTTCCCTTCCTGGATTGGAAAGAGCAAAAATTGTACAGAGACTGAGGATTGAAGAAAATGTGCCTGGGCTGTGAAGGTTGTGTGTTCCAACTGCCATATCAAAAATTTCCAGACTTCCTGGTCTGGTTGGAAAGCTAAATGCTCTCCACACGGATCAATCTTTACCCGCTTCCTACTGTTCCCCCAAATATGCTCAGTGCAAAAGTTTTGAAATAATGAAAACCCATTAGTCATGTAAAAAGGTATCTCCCACACTGCTTATTAGGCTACTTTTCTAATATAGGAAAAATACTTCAGACAACTGTTTAATAAATATGTATTGAATTTTTCAGTAGGCTAGGGTACAAGTTCTTGGTTGGGTAGATAAAAGTAAAAGAAAATATCATATAAATTAATATAAGGTAAATATAATATAATATAATATGATAATACTTTTATTATCAGTAGTGATACACTATAAAATGTGGTACCAGTGTGATAAGAACAATTCACATTTGAGGCTTTTGAAAATCAATCTCAGTTTTATAAGATCACTCTTCATAGAAATATAAGACAAGTCCTATTTCTTATAATGGCTACATAAAAATAACCATTCCTAGGGTATACCTTATGTATCTCTGAAGTAGTTTTTTATTTTAGCTTTTCTTTTCTTTTTTTTTTTAAATATTATTATTTATTTTTATGTGGTACAGAGGATTGGACCCAGCCCCTTGCACGTGCTAGAAGAGCGTTCTACTGCTGAGCCCCAACCCCAGCCCCTTCTTTTAGCTTTTCTACATTTTAAAATTTAAACTTATTTTTTAAACTACATAAAAACAAAAAAGTACATATTTATGGGATACCATGTGATATTTCAGTATATATATTTATTGTATAATATTTAAATCAAGGTAAACATATATCCTGTTTTCTTAAACATATCATTTCTTTATGGTTTTTGTTTTTCTAGATAAATTTAAGTTGGTTTCTTCAGTTAAAGATTTTTTGGTAGGTTTGGTTAATTTAAAAAGTTGTTTATATATAAAATAAATGAAAAAAACTAGAGCATTTGATTTCTGTGATTATGTGTATTTATTTGGCATTAGACTATTTGGCTTGAGCTTTTGTTCTTAAATTAGAAATAGACAGCATATTCACTTATGTTATGGCTTTGTTTTGTCACTTAATATATTGTTGGCTATATTTAATTTTTGTGTGGGTGTGTGTGTGTGTGTGGTACTAATGGTTGAACTCAGTCTTGCCTTGTACATGCTAGGGAACCATTCTATCTCTGAGCTACAACCCCAGCCCTGTTACTGAACTTTTGAAATCTCCTTAGTTTAATTAACTATTTGCTACTTAGTAATAAGAAGATGTGTTTTGAGTAATATAGCAATGATTTGTATATCTAGTAAATTTCCTAGAATATTTCATATATTACCTCAATTCATTTCTCACCTGACTATAATTTATTCATGTGATATTTAACTGTATGTTTTTATGTATATAAGAAATTCTTTAAGTATAGGGAAATGTCTTAGTGATTCTAATATTTTCATTCTTCTAAAATTTAAATTCATCAAGTATTTGCTTCCTTAATTGAACCTAAAGTATTTGTCTTTAATGTTGTCATTATGTCTCTCTGTGAACTGGGGATTTTTAGAAAATTTTTGCCATTTTACTTATATTATGTAGGAAAAGCTTAATATTTTAATTTATATATTTTTACTTATTTAACAAATATTTATTGTGTACCCACCATTTTTCAGGTCTGTGCCAGATTGTAGTGATACAAAGGTTAATAAGACTGACAAACTTCTGCCCTCACTGACCTTATAGAACAACATGGACTCCATATAAATAAAATTATAGGGAAGAACTTTTAAGTATAGAGAGGTACATATATGGGACACCTTGAGAAATCAGTATTGGCTTCCTGAATGACTTTTTTTTTTGTACCAAGGATTGAACCTAGGGATGCTTAACCACTGAGCCCATCTCCAGCCCTATTTATGTTTTATTTTGAGACAGGGCCTCACTAAGTTGCTTAGGGCCTCACCAAGTTGCTGACACTGGCTTTGAACTTGATCCTTCGGCCTCAGCCTCCCAAGTTGCTGAGTTTATAGGTGTGTGTTTACCGGCTGCTTGGATGATCTTTAATGTCTTAGCTGAAGGAAAAATATTCTGCACAGAAAGAATCCCATTTGTTCAGTGATGTAGATGTTGCATGATAAAATGATTTTTGGCAGCTCTGTTGAAAGTCGAACATTTTCATGAGGACTAAGAATGCCAGAGTTCCTAAATCATAGGTATGGCATGTTGAGATCAATATTTTGTTAAACTTACTTGATTTCAAGATGGAATAGATCTTGGAGGGTCAGATGACAAGGTGGTACTGAAGACCTTCTTGAGTAATGGGAATAGAAATGGTGGCTAGAACATGGCCAGTGGAGTAAGAATTCAGAGGAGGGGAGTTTCAGTGGTATTTAGGGGAAAGAAAGTGGAAATAATTATTCTTCAAAAATAAAACTGTTAAAAAGTTCTAATTCATTAGTTTCTGGTGATCTATTCTGCGACCAGTTATTTCTGTTTCAGTAATGTTTAATGATTTTAACCATATACCATATACCAATACCAGTAGATGAATTTGAAACCAATTGTTCTTTATCTAGGAAAGCTCAATAGAAACGTAAAAACTTAATTATGTAATTAAGAATGGGATAAAATGGGGTATGGAGAGAGTGTTAGAGTATATATATATTTAAAAACCACATAAATTTTGCTAGATACTATTTATTATGTATTATGTACATATTCCTGATGTTTTATATTTGCATTAGAGCATCTTAGAGGAAGCAGAAATATCCTTTGCTTTTCATGCTCATTATCAGCAGGTTTGCTGGCTTTTCTTCTCCTGGATCATGTTGCATTTTAAAATCCTGCAGAAAACTCCCTATGGAAAGGTCTCTGAACAATAGGTGAATGTAACAGTACTGTGCCATGTGTGCTGCAATTCTGGCAAAATGCAGCATGTTACAGCTGCTGCAGTGGTCTCAACCTCCCTGCTTTGGGAGGACTATTTCTCTGTCATGCAGTTATAATCAGGTATTTATATTGATTTAATTTATATGGATTGGGAAATTACACAATGGAGCATGGCTAGACATTGAAATGTAAATCAGGAAATAATTTAAAACATAAAATGATTTCTCTCACGCTATTAACAGCATGCATTGCAAATTCATGCAAGGCAGTTGAGAATAGTATGCAGTGTGCTGTTTACCCAAGTTTCAGCTTCTGTTGGAGGATGTCTATTTTTATAGATTACATCATCTCTGCTACAGAACTACGGTGTCCACTGGGATTTACTGTTCTTTCATTCCCTTTTGAAAGAAAGCTTGTATTGATGTCATAATTGGACCTATCTTTTGGTTGCACTTGGAAATGGAAAGTAATAAGGGTGTTGTGTAGCAAGTCATGCAATATTTCAAGCAATTTATTTGTCAAAAAGATCACTGCCACTTTGTGCTGCCTCTCATTGTGAACATGGGTAGCTCTGTGCTTACGCATGTTTTAAATATACTTGGCTAAAATTTAGCTTTTAGTTGCAAAAGCAAAGATCCTTTTCATCTTTTACGGTTTCATTTCTTATCATGTGATTTTTTTTCTTGTCATGAGATTTTTCTAGAGTTACATGCTGATTTTAAAAAAAAAGTCTCTTTGGAAAAATTTTCTTTGATTTCAGATCTATTTTATAACAGTACTGAATTGATCTTTTTTTACAATTAATATTATAATAAATTATCTATTTTTTCTTTTTGGAATGTTGAGTGATTAAAGAAGTATCTTAATTATTTATATTAACATTATTTTAAAAGTCCTACTAAATAATCTGCTTATTTATTTGTGTAAAATTTCCCTCTTATTCTAAAAGGTGTAGTCATTCCTGTTATATCTCAATAATACGTTTTTTAATTTTTGTCTAATCAGGAACAAACCTCTTACTTAGTATTTTTTTAGTCTCACTTTATGTTATATTTTTAAGTTGACATAAAGTTTACACAAAGATAACACACGGATCTTAAGTGTATAATTTAGTGTACTTTCATAACTATAAACATCCATATAACCACCACTCTATAGCTTAGTATTTTTTAAAATAATAGTTTTTTTAAGATCAGTTGCATATTATACAATTCGTCTATTTAAAAGCTATATCTCAGTGGTTTTCTGTTTTTGGTAAAAAAAACCCCAAACATTAAATTTAGCGTTTTTTATGTGTACAGGTGGTGTTATTAAGTAAGTATATCAATAATATAGAACTTATTAAGTATATCAATAATATAGCCTATGTGTAATTTTATCAATAATAAACTTTTATTATTAAGTATATCAATAATAAACTTTTGAGTGACTTGAACATACCCATTTTACTGATGTATCTAGCATTCTTTGTGATTGATAAAATTACACATAGGCTAAAAATAACTTTGAAGGTATTTTGGAAATATAATTTAAAATCTATTGACTGGGAACCCTTAAGGAATAACAGTTTGTATTAGAGCAGTTTCCTCACCTCTATCCCCTTTAAATCTTCCTTTCTTGTATTAAATGGAAGATAGGCAGTAGTTGGGCATAGTAAACAATGGAATAATGGGGCTAGAGGAGAAATAATGAGGCATGAGAGTGGGCAAAATCTGTAATATGAATTGCTGATTTGGTAAGTGGTGGAGTAATTCAGATAAGTGGTAGAGTAGTCCAGATGGTAATGACTTAAGGATGAAAAAGAAAATATTCAGATGCCTATGAGGACAGTAGTGGTCATACATCACATGTGGTTTTAGTACAATATAGAAGGTGTTGGGGAGTGAAAATATAGTTAAAATCTCAATATGTAACTTTTCCTTTGTGCAAATTATCACTGTACTTTTACTTTCTGTCCCTTTCTTTGTGAAAAAATTTAAATGTGAAAAAATTTTTTAAAAACTTTGGAATATGGAGGGAAAGATTTGGAAAAAATATTACTTTGGCATTTGTTAATTTATTAAATAAGCACACCCCCAGACACCTGGGATGTTGAGATTACTTGGATTCTTGATATTTTTGATGATATTGGTGCCTTTAACAATGGGCATTTCTGATGAGCACTTGGTAGCTCCAGTTATTTCTCTTTAGTATGAAATTTTGTCTAACATTTGGCACATACTGACGTTAGTTAGGCCAGAAGAGCAGCTAACCTTTCTGCAAGGGGATTAAGTTGTCAATCAGAGGATTCCTCTGAAATGGGCATCTAAGGACAATTGAGGACAGTGGGTTCATTCGGGGAACTAAGAGATTGATTGTTTTCTAGGTGCAGCAGTTCTCAAACTTTTCAGTCTCAGGACTACTTATACTCTCAAAACTTTTTGAGGGCTCCAACAAGCTTTTGCTTATATATAAATTATCTAATCATTGTTTACCACATTAGAAATTTAAAACAAGAAAATTTTAAGTATGCATTTATTCATTAATTTAAAAAGAGTAATAAGGCCAGTTTACATTAACATAAGAGTTTTTTTAAGGAAAAAATTATTATTTCAGAAAACAAAAAAATTATAAGAAGAGTGGTAGTGTTTTGTACTTTTTGTAAATATTTTAAATACTTGGTCTAGTGGAAGAAAGCTGGATTCCCACACCTACCTCTGTGTTCGGTCTATGGTGATGTGTTCTACTTACTGATTGAAGTATGTGAGGCATATGAAGAAAATCTGGCCTCACATGGGGTAGTTGGAAAAGGGAAGAGTATTTCAACAATTTTTTTCCTTTTTTTTTTGTAGTGTAGATGGACAGCATGCCTTTATTTTATTTCCTTATTTTTATGTGGTGATGAGGATTGAACTCTACTGCTGAACTACAGCCCCAGCCCTCAACAGTTTTTTTTCAACAATAATTGTGAATATTCTTTAATATTCTACTTCAAAATTTGACAAGTGGTGTTTTTTTAAAGATTAGTTGCAATGAGAATTACAAAACCATGTCAGTGAACTGTCTTACTTTCTTTTATTAAAACCCATTGGTCTTACACATTGAATGTTTGTACTCATGCAGAATTTATAATATCATATATTGGTCACTGAGTTAGCAAACTTTGAATTTTGGTACATTATATGATATAAAAAGATCACATTTGTTGAAATCATCACAGGTCTCATTTTAAAAAAGGTCTTAATTATTAGGAAAATGCCAAGCTTGTGGTGTTAGATAGAAGTTTTCCAAAATTTGAACTTTCACTTGAAAGCTTATATTTTACTATCAGCAAAATACCATGAGCTGTTTTCCTTTAAGTGAGAAACTAACTGTTCCTTTTTAAGAAAATATCAGGTTTGAGATGTAGCTCAGTGGTAGGGCATGTGTTGGGTTCAGTCTCCAGCCCCAAAAGAAGAAAAGACAAAAGAAAGTAAAGGGAATATCTGCCAGATACCCAATTCTGCATAATCCTGTTAGTAGTAGTCATATATAACTTGTGCTGCCACTGTCTTGATACGTGCTATGAAGTCAGCCTAGTTTACCCAGTTTTGCTTTTACATGTGAGTGTAAATATTAGCACAATAAAACTGGCAAGTACCTTATTATTGTTGTGAAAATAGTTTAACCTCAGGAAAGTCTCAGGGGTCCTCAGACCATACTTTGAGGACCAGTCTTATATATGTGGTTCTGCAAATTTTATTTGCATGGTATGTTAGGGTTGTCTAGAGAAACAGAACACACACAAACACACACAGAGGGGTGTAATGATATTTTAATTGATTTTAAGAAATAGTTATGCTTTTGTGGAGGCTTGGCAAATCCAAAATCTGCACCTAATTTAGTGCTACTCTTCAAAATAACACATATCTATATATCTGTATACATATTTATTCTCTTTCTCTCTGTAATGTAAAACTTTTTACATTACCTTATGTAGAACTGGCTACATCATTTGTGAGGCCCAGTGGAAATGAAAACATGGGGCCCCTTGTTCAAAAATTATTAGGAACTGAAAGATGACATCAACAAAGGATTAAACCAAGCATAGGGCTCTTTTGAATTCAGGGACACAAATTGTATGCCTATGAATTTGACGTTTTGTTTTTGTGTGATCTTTTTGTCCTTCTATACTTCCTTTTTCTTCTTGCTGTTTAACTTATAGACCATAGGAAAAAATAAGAAGATTCCAAGCTAAATTTGGATGGAATCAGAATTTCAAAATGCTTTACATTAAATAATTATGTTTCAAATATATTAATTATATTGAATGGGTTCGAATATATTAATTATATTAATAATCCATTTCATAGTTGCTCTGTGTATGTTTTAATTTAATATTTATCATTTCTTATGTAGGTCATTTTCTTCTTTAGGAATTTTATTTTATTTTGGCTTTCCCCTCTGTAAAGTTCTTTGAGTACTTTCACCTTTTAAGGTAATTATGAGCTGTTATGTGGACTTATGACATTATTAACATTTTTTATGCAAAATATTGTGTGATATACATTTTTCATCATACCTATAAAGTATCTGTTGGGTAATCTTTAAAAATGGGGTTTTGGTTTTATGCCAATTAAGTAAGACAGTTAAAATTTTTTTTTTTTTTTTTTTTTTAGTTGTTGACAGACCTTTATTTTATTTTTATGCGGTGCTGAGAATTGAACCCAGTTCCTCACACACGCAGGGCAGTGCGCTTCCACTGAGCCACAGCTCCAACCCCCAAAGTAAGACTAGTTTTAATCCCTGTCCCACAAAAAGATTATCATCAAAATAATTTTAAAAGCATTCTTTAATGTTGATGTTCAGGATCATCTAATTTGTTACAGATTATTTTGGTTAGAAAAAAGAAAAATTAAGTCAATCAATAATAAAAACTACCCAGAAATGTCTGTCTTCTCTAAAATCCTCTTACTATATTTCTAGAATTCTCTCTTTGTTTTCCTATACTTTGAATATCTCATTTTCTCTTTTTCACTGACTCCTTTTTTTTTTTTTTCTATTCTATCCAAATAAAGATGCTGCCTTCAGGCTTTTTCTAGCCACTCTTTCTGCCTGTGTTAAGACATCAACGGCTAATTTCCTTTGTCATCACAAAGTGTGGCTGGCCACTTAGGATTGTGCCCTGCTGTTCAGTATGATTCAGTAATCAGAAACTAAAACAGAATAAACACCTGAGCACATAGAGCTGCCTTTGGAAGGAGACTGGAAATGTCTCCACACCTATGTTTGTCATGGTGAGCCTCCCTTGATAAGAACTGAAATAGCCACATGAATGTTCTGAGTGGTAAACTGTCACTACAGGCCCATGCCTCATTCTCACTCAGAGAAATTTCTCCTTTAACTAACTGCCTCATTTTCTTCCAGGCTCTATTTTTGCTTCTTTGTAAATACCATGTTTTGTATGAGACTGAGTTTAGTAGTCATATCTTGTTAGTATTTGTTTTTAAATCTTAAAAGTCTGCTGAATTGAGTGGCATATATTTTAAAATTTTGATCCAACAGATTTTTATTTTGCTTCATGCCCTGGAGAAAACATTTATTTCCTGTTAAACATAACCCATCAAGAAAAATGGGTTTGTTTCTAAGTCTTTTAGTAAGCATTTTATATGACCCAATATATTTTGCTCAAGTCTGTTGCACTCAGTAAGATGATTTCTGAAGTTGATCTGCAATTTCTTATTTCTTGTCCTATCTCACTTAAAGTCTTGGATCATTTGTAAAATGAATAAATGTAGGTCTTACTCTTTTCAATGTGTCTTCATAGATATATGTTGTTAATACTGTGAAGTCCTACTTTATGGCACACTCAGGAGATGTATTCTCCACTTGAAAGTGATGTGTCTGGCTAGTTGGTAGCAATTCTAACTATTGTAATTGTCTGATATGTGCATTAAATATTCTAGAATTATCCTTATGTTTAAAGTATCAGCATATACTATGCTGATTGATAGTAGCTAATAGTTTAAAGTACAACTCAATTTGTATGAATAGTCATAATAATTTGAATAGCATTGAAGGAGAGGGAGAAATTAGATGTGTGATTTGGGTTTTTGTGTGTTTATTAATTTATTTAGAAGAAGGAAGACTGAACTTTGTCATCTTAAACTCACATGGCCATATTGGTAGGCTGAATTCTTTTTCAAGAAAATATTTTAAAAATTTCTGTGGCATTTAAAATATTTTCCATGTAGAAACAGTCTTCTATTTTTAATTATTTTCTAAGCTAATTTACTTGGAAGCATCTCCTGTCTGGAATGTATTTAATTGTAACAGAAGGGAAGGCAGTCCTATTCCTGGTAGTGGAGTCCATTGATTAATGCTTCCATTTAAAAATTATTGCCATTGTCTTTTAGAGTGAAGACTGTTGAGCCATTTTGAACACTTATGTATTTTGATACTTATTCCCAAACATTAGGTTGTTGAGACATGAAAACGTGTTTGTTAATAATTAATTTTCTGGCAGGATGTAGCTTGCTGGTGAGCTTGCTTCAGCATACATGAGGCCCCTGGTTCAATTTCCAACATCAAAAATAAATAAATAAATAAATAAAAATTAAATTTCTGAAACCACAGAGTCTTTGAAAGCAGTTACTGTCTTGCATGTCATTGTTTGTACCTTTTATGCAACACATAATAGGTTTCAGTAGTATCAAAGATTTGTGTTCATGCCTTTGGATTAGACTAGCCAAATTAACATTAATGTTTCTCTGAGTGACATTATAGATCCACCTACATGAACAATTTTGTATGAGAATATTGGCACAAGTACATTAGTGCCAGCTTTCTATACAACATTAATTAAATGGGTTGGCCAAACTCTGAGCGTATCATACTTTTCAGAATATTTTGGAAGAGATAAAGTAGACCTTATTGACCATGTATGATGAACCAGTCTGGTAGATGTTCTGAACATTAGAGGATGGTATCTTCCTTGTTAGGAGATACTCACTCAGACACCACAGAGGTTAAGTAATGTGTTCTGTGTTTTAGTCACTCAGATAGTAAATGTTAGAGTCAAATATAGACATTAATCTTTTCTGTTCCCAATCCATGAAGTTACTTATTTAAAAAATGAATCTAACATATTGCTTCTTATGCTATTTAAACTTGAAATTTAATCTAAGAGAAATAAAGAGCAAATAATTCATCCACTTTGGATGACTACTGTTTAAGTACTTTTTAAAGACATAGGCTGAAACATAGAATATCCAATGTAAAGAAACAATTACTGAATTTTATCTGCACAGTGATAGGCTTTGGTTGATTCATCCTTTTGATGGAATCAACTGTTTTCCCTTTAGGACCATCAGTAAAGTACAGCTTTTTTTTTCCTTTTTTCTTTTTTAATCTTTCAAGTTTCTTTCCACTGGCAAGTAGTATTGTTTGCTGACAAAGGGGTGATCATGAAATTACTGCACTTTCAAATTTAGGCCTACTAATATTATAATAGAAAACAAAAATCTTGTGCATAGACCTTTTATAGGCTTGAACCTTTAATGAATTGAAAACTTATAGTTAGTTGTCTAAATTTAATTACAGCTTTGGCAGTTCTGGGTCTCTTATTTTTCCAAATGAATTTCATGATTGCTTTTTCTATTTCTATAAGGAATAATGATGGGATTTTAATTGGAATCACATTGAATCTTTATAGCACTTTGGCCATTTTTATATATTTTAAATATATATATTTGTAGATAGACACAATACCTTTATTTTATTTGTTTATTTTTACGTGATGCCAGGGATCGAACACAGTGCGTCATGCATGCTAGGCAAGTGCTTACCACTGAGCCACAACCCCAGCCCAGTTTGGCCATTTTGACAATATCAATTTTGCCATTCCAAGAGCATGGGAGATCTTTCTAAGTTCTTCTCCAGTTTCCTTCTTTAGTGGTCTGTGGTTTTCATCGTAGAGACTTCCACAATGTCTTTCACCTCTTTTGTTGATTCCCAACTTTCTTCTTTTTTTTTTTTTTTTTGAGGCTATTGTGAATGGGGTAGTAGGTTTCCTAATTTCTCTTTCAGGGGATTCATCACTGATGTATAGAAATGCATTTGATTTATGGGTATTGATTTTATATCCTGCTACTTTGCTGAATTCATTAATTCTAGAAGTTTTCTGGTGGATTTTTGGATCTTCTAAGTTGATGTATAAAAAGGACTTAAAATCAACTACTATAGTGATGCAGCTACATCAATATTTATAGCAGCTCAGTTCACAATAGCTAAACTGTGGAAGCAACCTAGATACCCTTTAATTAACAGATGAATGGATAAAGAAACTGTGGTATATATACACAATGGAATATTACTGAGCATTCAAAGAGAATAAAATTATGGCATTTGCAGGTAAATGGATGGAATTGGGGAGTATCATGCTAAATGAAGTAAACCAATTCCAAAAAACCAAAGGCTGAATGTTCTCTCTGATAAGTGGATGCTGATCCATAATGGGGGGTAGGGGAGATAGAGGAACTTTGTTTGGGCAAAGGGGAAGGGGGCATGGGATCTGGAAAGCTGGTGGAATGAGATGGACATCATTACCCTAGGTACCTGTATGACTGTACACATGGTGCAATGCTTTATCATGTACAACCAGAGAAATGAAAAGTTGTGCTGCAGTTGTGTATAATGAATCAAAATGCATTCTGCTGTCATGTACCTAATTAAAATAAATAAATTAATTTGAAAATTAGTTACAGCTTTTAGAGTTGAAAAAATACCTCTCAGAAATTGTTTGCTTCTGTAATAGAAAATATTGGAAATGTTTCGGTGATATGTGGAATGATATTGAAAATAATCAAGTCATTTTAAGGAATTTAAATTTTTAATCAAATTAGGTCAAACATACTTTTGAATAATTTATTACTTATATTAAGAAAGCCACCTTTCTCTAAGTTTGGTAAATTTTATTTATTTTTTTTAATTTTCCTTTTTTTTTTTTTTAGTTATAGTTGGACACAATATCTTTATTTTATTTATCTATTTTTATGTGGTGCTGAGGATTAAACCTAGTACCTCACATGTGCTAGGTAAGTGCTCCACTGCTGAACCACAACCTCAGCCCAAATTTTATTTTATTTTGTTTTTTCAGGTAAAGATGTTAAAAGGAAATCTTTCAATGTCCAGTTATCACTATCATTTCTTTCTTTCTTTCTTTTTAAAGTAAGGGTATTTTGCCAGGTGTGGTAGCACATGCCTATAATCCCAGGAGCTTGGGAGACTAATGCAGGAGGATCACAAGTTTCAGGCCAGATCCAGCAACTTAGTGAGACCCTAAACTACTTGGTGAGATCAGGCTCAGTGGTAAAGTGCCCCTGGGTTCAACCCCAGTAATCCTCACCCCTCGAAAAAAGTGAGATTATTTTAGTATTACCTCTTCCCCTGTCAAAATACAAACAGAAGTCTTAGGATAAAGCATAGCTTCTACCAGGAAGTCTTATCTCAGGATGGATATGTTCCTATTTATGTAGTCTCTCTTTTTCTAACATTCTGTACAACATCACCTTTTTCATCCTCATTTTGGTACCAGCTGATATTTGGTAATGGATATGTTAGGTAAGACCATGTTAAGAACATGAAAAGGATTTTTAAGAACCCCCCAGGTAAACCACTTAATACAGTTTATTTTTCTATAAAGTCACCAATATTCAGTCTCTGCTTTAAAAATTTTAATTACTGTGAGTACTAGTATTTGAAAGATTCCTTTGTATAATATATATCACTTGCACCTTAGTGTTGGCTACAAAGTAAGAGCATAATAAATTATAGCAGTTACTACATTTATAGGGAAGGGCTGATTATTAAGAAAGTCTTCCATAATCCTGGCATGGTGGTGCATACCTATTAGTCTCAGTTATTTGGGAGACAAGGACTCTTTTACTCAGTAGTTCAAGGCTAGCCCGGGCAACACAGTAAGACCTTATTTCAAAAAACAAAACAAAACCCTTCTTCCTTATACTTAGTTGAAATCTGCCTCTCTGTAATTAATTCATGATTCTAGATCTCTTTTAAATGATCAGTGTAAATATGATATAGATACTTAAGATAATTCTATCCCTCCACACCTGTTCTCTGTGTTAAACATTCCCAGCTTTTTCTGTCCTTTCTTTTTTTTTTTTGTACCTGGATTGAACCCAGGGGTGCTTAACCACTGAGCCACATCCCCAGCCCTATTAAAATTATATTTAGAGACAGGGTCTCGCTAAGTTGCTTAGGGCTTCATTAAGTTGCTAAGGCTAGCTTTGAACTGCCAATCCTCCTGCCTCAGCCTCCTGAGCCACTGGGATTAGATGGCTTGTACCGCTGTGCTCAGCTCATTCCCAGCTTCTTATAGCTTTCTAAATACCTCATCCATGTTTTCTCCCATTAGAGTGCCATATGTACTCATCATTTCTTTTAAATTATGAAGCCCAGAGCTGGTTGCTAATAATTTACATAAAGTCTTATAAAACCCTACAAAGTAGATCGCACTATGACTTCCAGTCTTCCTTGCTGGGGACATCATATATCTGGTAAAAATAACCTGAGATTAGATTAAGGTCAGAACTTGTGCATTGGCAGGTATAGGTAGAGCTCTAGTAGGTCAGTTTTACAGATAATCACTGCCTTCCATTTCTCCAAGAATTGTTTCTTAAGCCACATCCCCATTCCTGTACTTATACAAGGGACATTTTGATAGTGCACATGTAGATCTTTATATTTTTCCCTGTTAAATTTGCTAGTTTTGGCCTACTCTTTTCATCTGTTAAGTTATTTAAAGCCTCTATTTTTTTCAATACAAATTAGACATTTTTTTATGGTTACCCAACCCTCCAGTGTCTGCTTCCTCTTGTTAAAGACTAACAGTATTTCACAGGTTATAAGTAGAATCACTTATGCATTTATTCTTTGTTTGAACAGTTGCTGTATGTCAAGTACAAGGGATAAAGCTTAATACATCATTAACAATATCAGATAAACAAAATACTGTATGATCCCTGACCTCAGCTGACTTATTTCATTTTGTAGTGCAACATTTCCTGTTTTGTTAAATATTTAATGGTTCATTATGCTTGTGCAAATATATTACAAGGGAATATATTAAATGGCAAATTAGTAATAAAGATAATAATTCTGTGCACTTGCCGTGTTGCTCTGTGAAATATAGTAGGGAGACCTGTTTTAAGTCCTTGTCCCTGGAAAAGACATTGAAATGATTTGCAGCCAGTTTTCAAGGATTCTACCTCTGAAACCTGTGCACTACAAATGAAGTCTGACCTTTTCTTAAAATAGGTTCTAGGAAATGAAGTAAGCTTTGTTTAATCTGCTGTTAAAGTCTCATTTTTCAACCAAGTGCATTTATAAAAGCCCAATGTTGGAATAACTCACTAACTTACAGGTTTCTTTATTTTATTTATTTGTCTGGATATCTCCAAATTGTGTCATCCTTTAATCTTTCTCTTCCCATGTGCTTGGTATATTTATGGAACATTTATTAAGGTAGATTGCTACATTAATTTTCCAATTATGAATCATATGCAACTGAACAGTTTACTGTCAGGAATATATATATATATATATATATATATATATATATATATATATATATATAAAAGAAGAAATAGCTTAAATATTTCTTTGAAAGCATATTTTGAGCATATCTTTATTTAGGTGCTCCATTAGTTTTTTTTTTTTTTATTAGAGCTTTATGGTGCTCCATTAGATCTTTCTGAAGCTGAACGTTAACTTGAAGTTTTCCAGTATTTCCAAAGTACATATTTAGATTTAACTCAGTTGTTTATTCCAGTTTTACTGTGTTAGAAGATGTGTTGGTTTCTTTCATATTTCGTAATTAAATTATTTTTAATGAAGAAAAATAGATTGACTCTGTGTCTACTTTTTCTCTGAGATACACCAAGGGGGAAAAGAGATTATATAACAATGTAGAATGGAGTTAAGGAATGCCAGGAAAAGTTTGTCAGATAGTCAACTTTCACTTTTTGAAAGAAATTACAGTATTAGTGGGGTACATTGGCTTTAGAAAAAAAAGGGTAAAATGTCTGACCATCCTTTATTTTGCTTAACTGATTTGGTGAATTCATACACAAAAATAGTATTTTAAATGTCATTTATTGGGGAAAAATCAAACTTTTGGATTCTCAAATTTGTAAAATTTCTTAATTCTGGGTATCAAAGAATAACTTATTCCTTGCTCACCCATCAGTTTTCCCCAACTTCTATAATTTTTCCCTTGGGATAGTGATAAGAGAAAAGAAACCAATTTATGACTATTAAGTGAAGTAAGTTCTATTTTGTATTCTTCTACAGTGCTAACTTTATAGTCTTATACAGTATTTTCTAATAAAAAAAGAGTGTATTATTTTTTGTTTCCCTTGTTTTTTTTTAAAAAAATTTCATTTTTATTTATTTTATGTTTATGAGATAATGAGGATTGAACCCAATGCCTCACATACTAGGCAAGTATTCTGTCACTGAGCTACAGCCCCGGCCCTCCCTTGGGTTTTGATGAAGCTTAGTTAAATGTTTATAAAGCACAATAAGATCTATGGATAAACACCATATAACTTCTAAATATGATTAATAATTACTGAAAAGAACAGATAATTTTTCTCAATTTTATAGTAATTAGAAAGTAAACAATTTAGGTAGAAAAAGTATGAGAGAATACAATAGTATTAAATTTGGCATGGAAAGCCTTTATATTAAGTAATTTCCTGAACTATGTAATCCCATCTTTTGAAGTATTATTACGGAAAGTTTAGAAGTATTTGGATGTTCTTGATGCAGAGTTGTTACTTGGCTTCTTTCTTTCGAGTCTATATAATGCTACTTGCTAAATCTAGATGGTTATTGAATGGAGTAAATATTTTGCAAGTTAGAGCTACTTACACATTAGTGTGATTTATTCTTGCTTATATAAAATTTATAATATTGGATTTTTCTAAACCCTGAGTTTATATTTTATTTCTTAAACAGTATCTGGCATATTATAACCTGGCATAATTATGTTTCTATGTACAAGATAATGTGGATTAAAGAACAGTATCACAGTCCTGAGTTTTAAGATATATAGGTTGTAGGCATGAAGCCAGGTTGCAAAGAGAAATCACACCAGGTCACAGCACAGTAAAGCATCTGTGCCTGAGGATGTGTGATTTTCTTACTTCATCTATCAGGTTCCCCCATTAGGTTCATTTCCTTCTTGAGAGAAGTGACACATTTTTTTTCTGGAGAGAGGCAAGGAATGGGAAATTTTCACGTATAAGGTCATACTCCATCAGAGCATGGGATCACTTTGATTTAAGCTTAGAGAAGAATTTTTTTTTGCACATGGACATGTTGGGACATGGACTAGATGGAAAATGTGGAACTTGACTGTGTAGTCTTTGCCACCTCTTTTTCTTATTGGGGTAAAATATATGTAACATTAAAATTTGCCATTTTAACCATTTTTAGGATACAGTTCAGTGGCATTTAAGTACATTTCCATTGTTGTGCAACTATCACTGTCATCCATCTCCAGAACTTTTTCATCTTCCCAAACTGAAACTCCATACCTACTAGACAATAGCTCCCCCATTTCTCCTTCCTCAGTCCCTAGCACCACCATTCTACCTTCTGTCTCTATGAATATAGTGTTTATTCTTTTGTGACTGACTTATTTTGCTTAGGCTAATGGCTACAGTTTATCCATATTGTAGCATGTAACAAAATTTTATTCCTTTTTTTGGGCTGAATACTGCCCCCGTTTAATATATACACTACATTGTATTTACATATTCATCTGTTGATGGATGCTTGGGCTGTTTTCACCTTTGGATATTATTTGCTTTAAAATTATTTCTTGTGTCTATTATAGAAGAAATATTTGGGATTTTGACAGGAACTTATCTAGAACATCAAATATGGTCTTGACAGTATCCATTTCCAGTCAGTGGAAATTTCATTCATTTAACAAAAATGTAAGTGCCTGCAGTGTGTACTATACTCAGTGCTGAGAGAACAGTTGTGCAGAAAAATGTATGTCCTAATGTCTAGCTTTCATTGAACATTAGGGTACATGGGATGGAGCGGATGAACTGCTTGAATACTCTCATGACTAACTGTAAAATCACAACTGTAATAAGTGAGAGATGAATACTGTTGTGATAACCCTGAGGGCATTTTACCAGTATGTTTTTGGGGGCAGAAGGGGAGACTGTCAGGAAGGGAGGGAGAAGGAGAATTTCAGACAGAGGAAGTAA
Organism: Callospermophilus lateralis; assembly: GCF_048772815.1. Lineage (NCBI taxonomy): Eukaryota > Metazoa > Chordata > Mammalia > Rodentia > Sciuridae > Callospermophilus > Callospermophilus lateralis. Next base: position 107,169,716 of record NC_135312.1, on the reverse strand, counting down.
CATTTACTAAGACCATCTTGCCCATCAAGGAAGCAAGAGAGCCCTAGGACCTGGCATGAAGAGTGAGCTTGGGTGTGGTGTAAGTCTGGAAAGTGTGCAAGGCTTGCAGAATGTTGGGGTTTGGCCTTTAAGCTGAGTGCAACAGGAAGTCACTGAAGTGTTTTAATTTTAAAAGTGGTGCTGTGAATGAAGATGAAATGATCAGACTTTCATTTTTAGAGGATTCCAGGAGATAGTATGGTAAATGGGTTGGATGGAAGGGTTAGAGTGACTCTAGACCACTTGATGAAGAAGACTTTTGCCGTTCTTAAAGCAGAAAATAATGGAGTGGTATGATAGCAGCAGAGATGAAGAGAAATCTAAGTTGGAGAAAAAATTAGAATTTAATTTACAGGTTTTGTGATGAGTGGAAGCAGGTGTTAGGATAATTCAATTATCCTTAACTGAGTATGGATGTATCAGTTTTGCAATAGGATCACAGTGGTCCTTCATTTGTGGAATCTGCGGAATAACAGGAAATAGTGAAAACCAAAGCAGGTAATTCTTGATTGTGAAGTGTGGGAAAGAGGTGAGACTGCAGCATAAGGAAATGTGAGGTATAGGAAAGACTTCTGTTTCTGTTGGCTTTTGAAATGAGAGACCAGAACTTTTAAAAGTTAATGGCGATTATCTCTGGTTATGGAGAAGTGGTTAAATATGTGTGGGAGAAGAGGGACAGTGCATGATGGGAGTCTAAGAAAGAGATGGGAATGGGTGGCAAAAAGAACCTAAATCAGGGAATGGTTTCCTTTAGGGATGAGGACAAAGGAAAAAAGATGATAGAATGGGTGCAGTCTTAAGATAGACGAGAAACATAAGTTAGCAAGCATTGACGGTTGCAGAGAACATTATCAAAGATGCTAAATTTCTATATCTATTTTCTATTCCTTATACCATTTATAAATCTGAATGAGAGGAACTGACCAGTGAATCAGAGAATAAGTGTCTTTATTCCTTATCAACTATAATGTACTCTTTTAAATAAATCTACATATGTAGGTAAAATTAAGAGTTTATGGTAGAATAATGTATTCTTACTGAATTTCAGCACTCTACCTATAGAAGTTTGGTTTGCTTTTAAAAAAAACTGGGTGGATTTATTTTAATATTACTGACAAGGCAGTATGTGCGTGTGTGTGTGTGTGTGTGTGTGTGTGTGTATGTATGGGTGTTTGTGAAAAATCACCTCTAAATTTACACAAAGCTTGCTAAGCATGCTTTTAAATTTTTTTTGGTGGATATTCGTTTACTATAGTACAATGATATTGAGGGTGGGGTAAAGGTCACATTGATTCCTTTATCCTCACCTTGGTGAAAAATCATATTTTAGTTTAAAGCTGTTCAAGTAAGTCCTTGCTCCGATTTCCCACCCTGTCTTCAGTGATATTATTTGGAGTCAGCAATCAATGGATTCCATCCCTCTGAGACTTGCTTAACCTACAGCTGCTGATATAATACAGGCAAGAGCTTGTTACTTTATCTGAATTGTCCATCGCTACCTTAATGAGTGAAATGGTTAAGTAGAGGAGGGGGCGAGCCTTAAGGAATGTGTGTACCGTTTGAGCTGAATATTTCAGTGTATATAGGGAGAGGGAGGGTGAGAGAGAAATCCACTTACATCACTAGAACTGCATCGAGTGTGAGCCTTGCAGGTTAAGAGACAGACTACAGTGTCTTGCTTTCTGCAGGAAGCAGCAATGCTGTTTGTTTCCTAAGAGGAATTTTTTATTTAGAAAAGGAAGCTTTCTCTCTACCCAGGAAATGGCTTTCCTTGTGCGTTGCTATGCCAACTGCCTGCAGCCATGGTCCTCCAAAGTAAGCACAATAATGTAATTATATTGGTGTATTGCATTCAGACTCATGATTCTTGAGATTGTGTGTGTGCATGTGCTGTGTTTCTGTTAGTGACTCTCTTGCTAGCAGGCATGCTTGTGTTGAGTGTGAGGGACAGACATCATTAAATTAAATGTCCATCAGTGTCATGCTGCTAAGATTAATTGTGCAAACTTGGTTAGTGGAGTGGGACAGAGATCACTGGTCACCACTCTGTCAGCATCATTAGCAGCTAGGGAGGAGGTCCCGATTCACACGCTCTGCCCTGATTTTTTTTTTCTCTCTTTCTTTCTTTTTTCTTTTTTTCTTGGTTGGAGGGGTCTGTATGTGTGATTGCAAATGAAACAAGAGTGTTAACAATGCTTGGCTGAATGCTAGAGACTGGTTCTTATACCACCCTGGCTAATATAATTCTGTATTAAGCCTTTTTGAGAGGAATCTGTGTGCAGTCAGCCATTTTAGCTTTTTTTCCCCCCTTCTTTTCTTTTGCTTCTTGTTCTTCAGTCTCAGAAATGATCTTGTCGTCTTGGAAGACTGAGAGCTGTATGAGGTTTTCTCGGTCTTGCCATAGCCTGAGAGGGTTAGAGTTTCAATGTTATAAAAATGGAGCCGAGCACCGTTGTTCAGATTCCTTTTCTGGTCTACAAGTGTGAAGGGTTTTTTAAGCTTACCAGTAGTGACACTTTAAGCTGCAGCTTGGTTTTCCCTCCTCCCTCTTTTTTTTTTTTCTTTCTTTTTCTTTTAATTTAATGCTGTAGAGGGTGACTTGCCTTCGTGAGAGATTGGTACATGATGTGTAAATTCAGTTCAGCATATGTTTCTTCATTATGAAACCACTAGCAGCCCCAGCTAACCATGGAGTTATGGGCCAGCAGGAGAAACACTCAGTAAGTATCGCAAATGCTGTGTGTGCTTGGGTAGCACATCATAGAGATCTGCTTTACAATGGGGATTGTTGCTCTTTCTCTTCAGGAAAAACAGTTTTTGTAGAGGGTATAATAATCTGCTTGGAGGAGGGAGGGTGAGTTCCAACTGGCTTGTTCTTCCAATTTTGCTGTAATTTAAAAAAATATTTAAGCAAGACCAACAGTTTGTTTAAAGAAAAAGCATTGACATTGAGAAATATTGGACAGACTGCTTTTTATAATCAGAAACTAGAGCTTTTAGTATCTGAATAGTTTCAAAAAATGTTTTTGTGTAGTTGAATTTAACGAAAGATCATGAGAGAGGTTACTGGGAATGGGAATCTGTAGTGAGGAATTCACACGTAGGCTGAAAGGAGGGATAGGTTTGGTTATTGATTTGGTAAGAAAACCATCAGTGGGATTTATCTGACTACTTAACATGTATTAATCGGTGATGAAAGCACAGAATTTTTTTTTTAATGCCACACAAAAAATTACTGCTTCTGTATAATTGCTCCCATGAGTCAGCTGTGCGATTGTCGTGCTGAAGTCCCACAGGCAGCCACTGCTGTTAGTGAGAAACACTTTTCTTTGCTAACACCAGGTCAGAGCTCCAGTTCCAGGAGCGTGAGCTCTCACCCTGCTGCTTTATGTCACCATGCTGCAAGTTTTCTGCCATCATACAAATTCATAGCACTGATATTTCCATTAAATCTCACAATGAAAATATTTGTGATTAGGCAGCACGTATAGTATTTTTGAAGTGTCTTGCATACCTAGCATCCAGTAGGTTATTACATTAGGGTATAGGAATTGTCTTTTATGTATTCTAAAAAAGGATGAGATGTTAAATTTCAAAAATGAGTATAAATTGCTGAAGTTTTGAATATTTGTAAATAGGAGGCTATGAATTTAGAATATTTAGATGCTTAGGTTTATGAGTGTGGTTTGATTTCAAAAGTATTAACTACATAGAGTAGCTTTCCTTAGATGAAGTAACCTGAGGGCATCGCCTCCCCTTGTGAGTGAGCCTCGGGATATTCTTGAGGAAGGTGCTGGCCTGGTGGCATATTGTGGTACTCAGAGCCCAGCCCCTCTTAATGAGGTTCTTGTGGTACTTCACTAATTAAATCTCTTTGGATCAGATCCAAAAAAGGACCAGCCTATACTTAATTTCACTAACGGGGAAAGTTGTTACAGAGAAGTTTCATTGTAGTTTGATTTTATTAATAGGATCTTTAAAATTAAGCCCTTCTGCCATAGTGATTTCTTCCAGGTAAGAGTAGTAGTTAGTACTTAAGAATCTTAGAAACAAAATTTAAACCACAGGCTCCCTCTTCACTGTGTGTATCATTTCTGCAAATAGAAGGACAGTATTAATAATGTAAATTAGCAAATAAATAAAGTTATTAAAACTACTCACTAGCAGAGGGAAGGAAAGTATTACTAGATTTATGAGAACAAGAGCAGTCAAGACAGGTAGTATCAAATAGTGTATGAACTAGAGCGCCTGGTATCATATTCTGTAAGCACATGTTTCCTGATAGGTTCTTCATATCTCACTAAAATTTAAGGTAATGATATGAGAAAGTAAAACTGACCATAATATAACTTTGTATCAAGCAACTTCTAGAAACCATGAATGATATTTCCACAATACTGTTGAATACTAAAATTTGCCTCCCCAGACTTTCATATGTGGCACAGTTGGCAATTGTGGTCTCTCTACTTGTTGACTAGGCATTGTGATCTAGACTTTGCTGTTGTCAATTAGACCTTTAAATTGTAATTGTATGTGAGAAGTTGAATAAGAGAAAATGACTCTGGCTCTCATATAACAGGTGACTCAGTCAGCAGTTGCAGTTGACTTGAGCAAAACAGAGCAAGAATGTCTCTCACCCTGTGAAACTTTTCAAGAAGAATGTCACAGCTAATTTCAAATAAGCCAAATTTACCAAATTTACAAATATTTATATTTTCGCTTCTTTGAGAAATTTGTGACTTTTTAAGCAGCTTTGCTTGTTTTAGTACAGAAAGGAAGGTGGTACTAAAAATACATTAAATTTGGGAAGCTTTTTGTTGTTGTTATGACTGGGTTTAAGAAGTAAACTCTTTTTATATTTTGTAAGAATCTTTCAGATCTTGTGGGCTTTCATTCTTTATTTTTTGATCTCATTCAGTGCATTATAAGTATACAAGCACATAATAAGTATACAGTAAATGCTGTTGACTTTCTCATTTAATTGAATTTTTGGATAATCTTAAGTTTCATTTAATGTTTTATGCCCATTAAACTAGCGAATTTTACATATTTCATCATGCCTTCTTCTGTCCCCTCTCTATCCATATATGCTCAGTTGATAATACTAAGATAATCACAGAAATTTTCCCAGCACGGGGCTGTATTTTTATTGTCATGCAGGGGTTTTGGGTTAGTATTTAGAAGAGTCTTGTGGTTTCATGAACATAAACATGTAAAAATCTTGTGAGTTTCTGAAAATTAAAGGAGATTGTTAGCACTTTTGAAATAATATTTCTGTATTTTTCAAAAGACAACAAGAGACCACTTGTTGTACAGACTATAAATTGATGCTATATGAAAAAACGTTTTATAGGCTCCGTAAGTAGGGGGAAATATTGGAATAGCATTAAAAGTCTCAACTTTTTTTCTTCCTGTTTTTTTAAACCCTAGAACCTTTCTCTTCCCTTTTTGTCCATTTCAGATGTCTTTAAAAATCTGTGATTATGATTAGGGATCACTTTGAAAATTTGTAAATTTTTTTTGATTGTGAGATATAGTTTTTTTATTTTTGTAAAAATTTTTTATTAGTGCATTAGAATTATTATTTTTTATTAGTGCATTAGAATTTATTGTTACGTATTTATACCTACATACAGCATGCTTTGGTCAACTTTATTCCCCAGTAGCTCCCCTCCCCCACCCCTTTCCTCTTCTCTACTGATCTCTGTTTTGTTTTCATGAGATTCTACCAGCCACCCCATGCTTTTTCCCTTCAAGCTTCCACATATGAGAGAAAACATATGTATGCCCCTTGACTTTTTGAGTTTGGCTTATTTCACTTAACATCATGTTCTCAAGTTCCACCCATTTCCCTGCACACAACATACTTTCATTCTTCTTTATGGCTGAATAAAACTCCATTGTGTATATATACCACATTTTCTTTATCCATTCTTCTGTTGATGGACACCTAGGCTGGTTTCATAGTTTAGCTATTGTGAATTGTGCTGCTACAAATGTGGGTATGCATGTATTGCTATAATGTTCTGACTTTAATTCTCTTAGATAAATATTAAATGATGCTATGGCTGGGAAACTTAACAGTTTTTGATTAGATTCCAATAATTGAATTTGATGTATCAAACTGATAACCTGTTTTCCAGTTTTATATTTTGGTATATTATTGACTTCTATATTATGCTATACTTATAATAAAATATACCTCAAGTCAAGATTAAATAATGATAAGAAAAGGAGGTATACATAAGGAATTGCCTTACTTAAATGTTGGGAATGAATTGCAGTAGCTACCTTAATTATTGAGCTCTTATTGTTCAGAGGGCATTGTATTGCATTTTACCTGACTTAAATTCTACAATAAACCCCCACATTTAGAGATGAGGAAAGCTGAGATTAAAAAGCAGTTTTTCTTAGAGACTTATTGCTCATAAATAGTAGAGCCATCAGTTGAAACCCAGGTTTGTTTAATGTCATAGCTCTAGTTTTAACTGTAGGCCTATACTACCTCCCTTACTCAGCCAAATTCAGTCAGAATGAGATATGTAGAGTATATATAATTGAGGTAGTTGGTATTAACCAGTGGCATACATGACTTGAAAAATTGCTTGCTTGTCCGCTATTCTTTTTTTTTTCTTGGTGTATGTGATGATATTCCAGTCACTGTTGCTATAAAAGAGCAACATATCAATCAAAATTATTTTATAAGACTTGGCATTGCTTGACTCAGTCAATAATGCAGCTGTCCTTTTTGAAATTAATTATCTTGAAGTTTGAGTATGGGTGATCAGGAAAGGATGGCATTTAGCCTAGTTCTTTTTTGTTTGTTTGTTTGTTTGTTTGTTTTGTTTTTAAGAATTGGTGCATTGTTTTTCTTATTTATTTATTTTTTAATGTGGTGCTGAGGACTGGACCCAGTGCCTCACGCATGCGAGGCAAGTGGTCTACCACTTAGCTACAACCCTGGCCCCTAGCTTAGTTCTTTCTTCCCTTTTGCTTTTCTGTTTGACTTCTACCATGTACATTTTCCTGTTTGCTGTTTAACTCTTTCATATTGTTGATCCACATTGGTTTAATCCATAGATGTGGGGCGTGAAGACACAGAGGGCCAAATGTATTTCTACTTCCTTTTTTTTGAGGTTTTGATACGTTGCACAGGTTGGCCTCAAATTTCTAGACTCAAGTGATACTCCTGCTTTTAGCCTTTCTAGTAGCTGGACGAACAGGCACATGCCCTCACACTCTGTTTGCTACTTAACTTTTAAACACTTCAGGCCTCAACTTTTTCATTCTGTTTCCTTTGCAACATCTGGTTGCCTGGGCTCCACTGGAAGCACTGAGCCTTGCTATTTTGTCTCCTTTGTGTCTGCCCTAGTGAACTTTGTATATATCATGGAGCCCAACTTTAACTCACAACTACCTCTCTTAAGACCATGCTGTAGGTAGATCACAAGTTCAAAGCCAGCCTCAGCAATTTAGCAAGGCTACTGTGTATAACCACAAGCATCAGTTTCATCATTCATAAGTCCCTTAACCAGAATGGATGAAATTTCACTTAACCAACTATAAACATACTACCATCCCAACTATGCTTTTTAAATTTAGTCTAATTATAAGCATTTCATTTTCTTTTCCCATTTCTCACCTTCTAATGTTCTTTGTTTGACTCTGACTTGTTCCTCATCTCATTATAATTTATTTCTATTGTCTCTCAATAGTAATTCAGTAGCACTTAATATATAATGTTTAATTTTATTATTTACTCTGATTGATGCTTTGAAATAGATTTGGTCTTTGCAGGTAGATGAAAGTTCCTATCTTGAATAGATTTTCCCCCTCTGAGTACCATATGTTTAAGGATGTGATTGGAATTTAAAACTATTTATCAAATGTTAAAAGTTCAGGTTACAGAAGACTCTTCAAAGCTTGACCAATACCATGTGAGGACCCAAGGCAGGAAGATGTAAAAGAATATGAGGATACAGAAGGTAATGAGGAAGAACTTTGAAGCTTCACTGCTGAATTGGACTGGGCTAGAGAGAGGAAGGTCTGTCCAGGTGCTGAAGTAGAGGACACAAGTTAGGGACAATGAAGACCCAGCAAAGGAGGACAGCCTCTTTCTCTACCTCCTGTCCCTTTATGTGTTAACTAGACTAAAGTTAAGAAACTTATTTATTTTTTTTTAAATTGCTCCTATGCTACCATGAAAACTTGACCTTTGTCTGAGAGCATTGGCTGGAGTGTCTCATGATTGATGCATTTTCCTTAACAAGGTAGAAGTATAGCAACAGCAACTTGCTACTGATGCTAAGTTCTTTATCCACTTCTTTATCTGATCTCTTTTTTGTCTATTGTAACAGATACATTTCCTGAGATTAAATAAACTTATCTTGTGAGGAGGTTTTCCACTGTGCTTGCTTGTAGAGAGGCCTGAGAGGAAGCAATATCCTATTGTTTTAATCAAGGACAAGGTCATCTTGCCTTGGATTTGGACCAAAAAACCCTGGCAACAAATAATAGATCCTTTTAGCTCTGTTAGAAGTGAAGAAATATATTTAGAAACTTGCCAAGACATTACATACACTGTTTTCACATGTAAGATTGAAAAGTTCAATCTCATCCTAGGACATACTAGTGATTTTGATTTATACCCACAGAAGTATATGCTTTATGTCTTTGATTTAAATATTATTTAGTAACGATCCATTGAAAATAGATTACCTAAAAATAAATATTAAAGAAAAAAGAGAATTCTCAAAATGTACTGTTAGAAGCTTTATTTTTTTCTGGTTTAACATTTAAGCATAAGATCACTAATCGTAATTTTTCATTTTAAATTTTATATTTTATATGTTTGAAATACTGAGATTTAATTTATATGAAAATAAATGCTCTTTAAGTTTGTTCTTATAACTATCCCTTTAACATAACCTGGCATTTCGTTAGTTCATCTCCTTGATTTTAGGCCTGATCAAACCCTTAAATATTTGACACAGGCAGTCTGCTAAGAATTCTTCCAGGGGTGAGGTATAGCTCCATGGTAAAAGTGTGTGTTTGGTATGTATGAGTCCTTAGGTTTGATCCCTAACCCTGAAGGGGGAAAAAAAGATTAACTTATCATAACCCATATTTATTTGTAAACTGTTTAAAACTTTTCCTATATAGATCAACTAACCATTCTATCCTTACCTATGGATTTTATTTGAATTATGATTTAGTTATGAACTTCTTAGGAAAGATTTTTAAAATAAAATGAGTGTCTGGATATATGAACATCAATAATAGATAAAACCATGTGAATATATGTATGCATAAAAATATACACATGTATATGTAATTTAAGTGAAAGTTTGTAAAGTGTCTCTATTAATTTCTTTATTCTGATATCTTTGCTGTCTGACCTACCTCTCTTTCTTGATCATTAAGAAGTGGTCTTTAGTTTTGGAGGCATGACGCATACTGGTGATTATTTCCATTTACAGTACTAAAATGCCGGTGCTTTTAATATTGTTTTAGGTGTTATACAAATGAATTAAATAGAATAGTGTCTATTTTTAGAACACAGATTATGAAGCTAGTATAAAATACATGAGAAGGCTGAGGTTGTGGCAGAGTGCTTGCCTGGCATGTGTGAGGCAGTGGGTTTGATTCTCAGCACTGTGTATAAATAAATAAATAAAAGGTCCATTGACAATTAAAAAATATTTTTTAAAAATGAAAATATAAATGTACATTTGCCACTCCGAAGTATACAAAGATGTGATGTAGCAGTGCACACTCACAAAAGTGACATTGCATCACACATGTGACCCTATGTAGGCTCTAGGCCTTATTACTGTCTTACCTGCTAGTATGGAAGCTTGATTTGTCATCCTCTGCCCCATCTTCTGGCTAACTGAACCTCAAATACATGCCTTATGTGTATTATGCCACATTCTCTCTTTGGTGTGTGTATGATATAATAATTTTATTTAATAACAGTCTGTGGTGAATGCCATCCCCTATCTGTGTTCCTTTTGTACTCTGAAGTCACTATATAAATATTTTGCACATGCTTCAGGTCTCTTCATATTCTATTAATACACCAGATCGTCTTTTCTAACTTACATTTCATATTCATCATAAAGGCTCTTTTTTAGAGACATCTTGGGCATGAATTAGCCTTACATTTTTTGATGGACAAAGAGTCTGAAAAATTCCAACTGTTAAGATTATATTTTTATGTAATAAACACTAGCAAGATACATTATTGGTTGATAATATTGACTTGGGTTAATGAGAAAATGAACCATGCCATCCTGCCCTGTCTCTCTGTACACATTTCATATATCCGTGCATGTCTGTGTAAATAAATGTAAGTAATCCATGATCTTAATTCATACTTGGGCTTGTAGAAAAAGCTAAAATTTTTCTTAGCTTGCTGTTTAAGTAAAGGTTAATTTGGGAAAATACATGTCATATCTCTTGTAAATATTTTATTTTCCTACTGTCTTCCATTAGAGATCTTAAAAATTCAGATCATAGAGGGGTAGCTTGTTATTGGATATTTTCAGCATTCCATTAATTTTTCTATAAGTGCTAGAACATAGCATCACTCTTTTCATAATAAAGGAAAACAACAGCAAAAAAGCTGTGGAGTCGTCATTTAATATTCCTCCCCCGAGAGAGAGTGAGAGAGAGAGACAGAAAGAGAGATTTTTAATCTTCTAAAGTATTTTGAATAAGTGGAAACACCCTTTTTTGGTTTTACTCAGCAATTAAATGTTTGAAGAAGTTAAGTGGAAGCGTTGCAGTATGTAGTTTTTATGAGTGTTGTGCAACTGAGAGCATTGTATTTTTATGATAGTGAAAAGCAGATTCCTTGGGGTTCCCTGTCAGTGAGGGCTGACAGGGTTCTATAGTCTCCAGTCTGAAGTGGAGGGTGAGCAGGGCTGGAGGAGGTTGGCAGAAGTTGAGTGATGAGCACAGTTCATACCCAGGACCTAGTTGAGAATGAGAAGGAGGAAGTATAACTAATTTACCTTTTTTTCTTAAAAGCATACTTTCGTTTATTTAAATGACAATAAAAATATGAAATATTATTGAAATTAACATAATTTGTTGAAACAAATGCCAAAGTCATACTGCTTTAGAGATAACATTTACTTAAATATAAAATATTTAATAGTTACTTAAATATAAAAATGATTGAATGCTTTTATGTAGAAGAGATATGCTTTGAGCAGCTAAACCAATTTACATTACATGTTTGGGGTTTGAGTTAAAATTATTTAGGCAGTAGTTTGATCTGTGACTTGTCTATTGTTAGTCTTGTGCATAATTCATAATTTTTAAAAATGTAACTATGTGTTCGTTGAAGAAAAGATTTAAAACCATTGTTAACATTTTGGTGTAAATTCTCTTATTAATGCTTTTATATCATACTGTGTTGTAAAACCTGAATATATTTGTTCTAGATCTTTTCTCAAAATTGTATATAGAAGATATATTTAAGGACAGCTAATATAAGAGATATACCTTATAACTATAATGAAGTTTCTATCATAAGCTTTGTCTTCTTTGTAGTTTTAAAGTTTAACATATATTATTTGCATATTATACACTAATATAGCATAATACTTATGTATTTTAAATTTAGAAAGAAATGTAATTAAGAATTTCATTTAGTGTTAGAATTTTATCCTACACATGGGCAAGATACAGCATAATTTTAATAAAGCTTTCTTTATTTTAATGATTGTGTTTTTCTTAAAGCTTAGGCAAAATTTCAGTATATGGGAAGTGAATATTAAAGTGTCAAAAAAAATGAAGTGAAAGTAGAAGTATCTTAGCTAAAGAAAATATGGCATATGTCATAAGCTTCCTGTCTTTCTCTCTTTCCCCTGTGAATGAAGAGCCTTTTATCACTAATCTATTGGGCATATTCTTGGATTTCTTTTTTACCTCTCATTACCCTTTTTCATATCCCCTCTCTTGAAGAAAGCGTAACAACTTGATACAAGAAAGAATTAAAGCATGTCCCTGTTGACCAGCAAACTTCACAAAAGTTGAACGTATTGATAATAAATGAAAGGTTCATTTTTCTCTAGGAAAATAAATACAAATAACTATAATTGTGTCCTTTACATTTTTTTCGAGAGAAAAGTAACTTAGTCTCTTTATATTAATAGAAAAGGAGAATATAGATTATAGTTCTTAAGAAAAGTGTACTCAGTGTTAGCTGAATAAAATGTCAAAAGTTACCGTGTTTGGATACTTATTAAATGTGTGGCTAATCAGAAAAAAAGAAAATAAAATCTATGTTGATCTTAAAAACATGTAGGATAAAAGAAATGTTTTTACAAAGAATATCCTTTTGTGCAGCAACATTTTGAAATCATTGTAAATATGAACTACATATGGAGATTAAAAAAATGTCTTGCAAGATATTAGTTACATTACTGTCCTGAGAAGTTTCATTTTGTTTTGAAATTATACATTGTGCTTATTCCCTTTGTGAGTGAGATGAGAATATTAACAATGAAACAATAGATTGTGCATGTTTTCTTGTGGTTTTTCTTCAGTGTTCTATAAGAAAGAAATACAGTTTGAAAATTTTGCATCTGGTTGTAGTATATATTTAAATGCTGGGTGAGTTGTATGGACAAAGAAGTACATAGCAGTACACAGGCTGAAATATTACATATAATTTGAACAATACACAAAGAAGGAAATAAATCTTGAGATATACCACAGATAAGGGCAGTACATAAGCAAAATGTGAAGAAAAAAGGAAACAGGGAATTTTTGCAGGGTCAAAGGAACAAGCCAAAGCAAATTGAATGGAAAGTGTTTTTGTGCAGTTGAGGAGCAATGAGCAAATCAACTTGGCTAAGGGAGAGGGCAGCGGGAGAAAAGTCGGGTTGATGAGAAGGGTTCAATTGCAGAAGCTTTGAATGTCATGTCAAAGAATCCTGTGGATACATGTAATAACTAGAAAACTACTAACAGTTGAATGTCATGAGAGAAAGTTATATGGTGTGATTGGGGCACCGCTGTGGTATTGTAATGTTCATGAGCATGTGTTTTAGGGTAACTGGTAGAACCAAAATGTCTCTCTTGATCTGGACATATTGACTAAATCATTTTCTCACTCCTAGCTAGATTGTGTGAGCAGGTAAAAGGATCAAGAATTTTTTGGCACTATTATCCTTAAAAATTTGATTTGTGTGTATGTGTGTGTGTGTGTGTGTGTGTGTGTGTGTGTTGTGGTGGGGATCAAACCCAGCATCTTGTGCATGCTAGACAAGGCCTCTATTAGAATTAGACCTCCGGCCCATTGACTGTATATATATTTTAATGAAAATATCATTTCATCAACTTTTATGCACTGTTTATTGCTTCTCTCACTTTAAGTGAAGCAATAGTACTTTATTTTTATTGCTTGTAAAGTGGATCCCAGTCCAAAAGTATTGAGATTAAACAGAATCTCAGAATCAGTTAAATGTGGTATTAGCCATTAATATAATTGTGGGTTTATAGTAATGACATTTGCATATTACAGCAGTAGTAGTTGCAGGTGTAGTAAAACTAGATATTCTATTACCCTTGTCAGTTTACTTAGCATAGGTTCTCTGGTCAAGGAAAACTCAAGGTCAGGAGTCACTTGTCTTGGTTATTTGATTGTGAATTAGAGTTGACCCATGTCTTAGAGTTGTACACAGAATAAGTAGTAGGAGATGGACCTGCTGATATGTGGGCCAGGTGATACGTATGAGGCTAATGGAGGAATGTTTGGGTCACTTGGAGCACACCAGGTAGATGTGAGTGAATCTATTGTAACAGATGGATTTTTGAAGATTTTTGAAAAGCATACCAGAGTCATTCAGAACAGCCAGAATATAGGGTTTGAAGAAGCTCAAGCTGAATTGATGTTGAAGATGACCTCCTCCTGTACTGATTTAAATATTGTGTGCTTATAATTTACATGATGCTATCATTCCTTTCCCCAAGGAATCTGAATGCTGAAATATATTGAAATAACTACCTACGTTTCCACAGAAACTCTTAGCGTTTAGCAATGGATGGGGTAATCTCATTTAGAAAATAAAACTACTCCTAGGAACCTATCCCTTAAGATAACCCAATTTAGGAAATAGTCTGTTACAATGATTATTCCCTGTATCCACTTACATCTATCTGGTGGGCTCCAATTTGTATATATTATTATGAATGGTGAAATCTGAACAGTTGTAATGTTTGTGAAGAAAGTTAAGTGAAGAGAAGAGATTAGTGAGGCTTATAGCATAGTGTCCAGAGGACTCCTGAGCCAGAATCTTGGATTTATAATCTGATTTTATGATCCACTTGCTGGTGACCCTATTGCATGGATTCTTCATTGGAGACCATAGGGTCGTACGAAGATTTAGTGAATTAAAATCTATAAAGTGCTTAGAGTAATGTGTGGCTCATGATAAGTACAATTCTTATGTTTTAGGTGTTGTTCATCTCCATTATCCAGGAGGTTGGAACATTAAATCTCACACAAGGGAATCAGGCCCAGCAGGTTAGATATTTGCCTTTTACGAAGGTGATATGCCCTGAAGTTGATTTGCCTTTCCCCCTCCAGTCTTGTATTCCACAGGCAACCTTCTGTTTACTAATTCCATATTATTAGGGTTACAAAGTAACAGTAATAATGTCACTAGCTAAAATTGAAGGTTGCTTATGTTCTAGGCAATGTTCTAAACACCTGTATTTATCACATCATTTAATCTTTATAACATTGCAAGTGTGTTGTCCCATCATTCTACATAAAGATATCAGGGCATAAACAGATCAAGTAACTTTCCCCAAGTCCCATAGCTAATACAGGGTGAAGCCATGGGCAGTCTTTTCTTGTACATGCAAATACACAGAGATGTGCACCTGTCCAGACATCAATCTGTTTTGGCAAGTTGCATGAGAGGTCTGTAAACTTTGCTCTTAGTGTATAATTGTAAAGAAGGACAAATCCTTTTTTCTGTGTCCTGTGGATTATAATTCTTATCAGGTTATCCCTCTACATTGAGTTGGTTTTCCTTAGTATTGGTTTCAGAGGGATTTCGTACGTGTGATATAGTAACTACTATCATCCTTGCTGTAAGATGCAGAGTAACTTTACCTTGATTTTGATGGAAGTACACGCAGTCTATTTTTTTCCTCCTTCAAGCTAGGCCTGAATTGCAAGAGCACGGTTTTGAAGAACTCTTTGCCTCTTCACGTGCAAGTTTTCTCTTGTTGATTTAAGAAAAGGTGGTCAGCCAGCTTTATATGAGACTTCCCATCTATATGGTTCTCCAGAAGTCTTTTACAGTATTCTGTTTTTAGACTTGAATTTAGAAAAGAATACTGATTTGGCTTCTGTGTCTGGCTAATGTAGTTGTTCTCTTGTAATTTATAAGGAGCTAATTTTCGTATCTACACATTAGCCATTTAAATTGCAGATAGGTAAATAATAATGAGGCCCATCATTATTACAATTTTGACATTTCTTTAATGCCCATCAACCATAACACATATGGTTGGGACCATAGAATATAATTATACTTTTTAGAAAACTGTATTGAAATATATTTTCACCTAGCTACACCAGAGTGACCTGCAGTCCAATGATGATGGTCCCTCTTGCATTAAGGACAATCCTTTATTGGCAGTGCCAATGGCCCTGGGTTCAGTGTTCGTACATAGAAGAGAGTGTAAGTAAGTAGAAATGGTGGGTAGGGTATTGCAGTAGGCAGGATTAAAGTACCCACTTCTAGCAGGATGTTTCAAATGCCAGCTTTGGTATGTTACAGTGAGATGAAAAAATATGTTGCCTTCAATTGATTTGTAATAAAGTTGTTGAATGACTCTGAACTGTCACCCTACACCTGAGAGCAAATTGTATTGTGAGGAAATCCCACAGTGTAGAAGGACTCATTCACAGTGCTCATTACACATCCTCTCCCAGCATGCCAGTAGGGATATTCCAAGCACAATTCTTTGAGTTGTTTCAGCATAATAGTATGGAGGAACCATTTCAACCAGGCGGGGTTTTGTTTGTTTTGTTTTGTTTTTGTCTATAAAAATATAATATTATAAATATAACAAAATACTTTATGTTCAAAGATGTTGTTCAGAGTCCTTGTTCTAATGTTGACTACCTGTGCAAAAAAATCATTTAAATTTTTGAAGTTTCTCTTTTCTTACTTCAAAATGGAGATTATAGCTGGGGTTGTGGCTCAGTGGTAGAGCGTTCGCCTAGTACATGTGAGGCCCTGGGTTCGATCCTCAGCGCCACATAAAAATCAATAAATAAAATAAAGGTATAAAAAATTTTAAAAAATGGAGATTATAATACTGTTCTGCCTCACAATAGTGTTTTGAAGATTATTAATAGTTAACAGTAATAGTTAAAATTATTTAAAACTAGTACATATATATGTGTGTGTGTATGTGTATGTTTTTCTTTAATTGTCAAATAATATTAGGAGCAAAGTGGGAATCTTCCTGTTTTTATAAATGAAAACTTGAGGTTTAAATAAGGAAAATGCTGAAAGAATTCATGTTTTCAGAATCCTTTTACAAAGTGTAAAGCCCTATGTGAATGCCAACGTTAGATTATAACGTTCTTAGCAGATCTCAAGGCAAAGCACTTGCCTGGCATGCTTGAGACCGTGAGTTGGATCCCCAGTGCTACAAATAATAATACCCTGGAGTCATTTATGTGCCTCGGAATCCTGTCTCTTCTCCATAAGTGTGTAATACTAAGAAGATTGCTTAAATGTTTGGAACTCTTTTTCGTGGTCTGAGAAGTGCTGTTCATGATGCATACTTCACAAATGGTTCATAGAGATTACATGTGTGTTGCAGGTTCCGACAACCAGGGGCATTCATGAATCTGGTTCATGCTTTTCCAGTTAGAAATTTTTCCTTTTCTTGGTTTTTAATGTTGATGGTGATTCAGAGATATTTCTTTATCTGATTTTAAGGTCATAAGAATTATTTGTTGGGCATCTTAGATCAATTATGTTTTGCTTTTAAGGTCCTTCATTAACTTTTTTTAAAAAAATAAATTGGAACTGGTTTGCAAAATAGCTCATAAAAGATCATAGCTGATATGAAAAAATCCTGTTAATTTTCTTTCTAAGTACTTCAACATTTTCCCCCACTTATTAAGTGATTTTGTGCAAGTAGAGCTGCTTAGTAAGACCTGTCTTTGTAGTCATTTCGTGTGTGTGTTTGCAAGGAGGTATTTTTAGATAGTTTAGCTGAACAGCAATCTGACGTCTTTAGAGGAGACATCAGTTCATTATGTGGATACAAATTCTATGCTTTCAGCTTTTATACACCAAGTCTTAATTTAAATCTGTTCTTCTTGCCTGTTCTAACGGGAGAGACTATATCATGGTATGTATTCTGTTTCTTCCTAAAGCTAGCTTTTCTAGTTAACCTTTGCTGAGAGAAGTGATCAAGGTAGAAATGTCTATATTTGCTCCCAACTTAATATGGATTATAGAAGCATGGAATTTTGGGTCACATTTAAATATGCCATTATACATTATGCTATACAGTATTTTGCAGTGTGAAACAGGGAATTTAAAATAGTCATTATGGGGCTCATAAGTGCTGTTTTCTTTGAAGAAGAAAAATGTAAAGGCCAGGATGTGGGAGTCCTGTACTTCTTAACTGTACATATTGCTTTATCGGTCCAAAAAAAAGGCTTTTGCTTTAGATAACTTAATGCCAAACATGTAAAAGGAATGTGGTTGTTTGGTTTCTTGTTGCTGTAACTACAGTGTTTATGATGATATCTTCTTTTATCTGGTTCTTCTCATCTTTCTGAAATACTGGGAGAAGAAACTCTGTGGCTTAATCAAATTAATGTTAGTTATTTGTGATACTTGTTCTCAAATATGGTGCCTTTGGTTATTAATAAACAGAACTGTTTTTTTTTTTCTAATTTTACTATACCTAATTTGGAGAAACTATTAATTTTCAAATATATGCTCTTTATTCATGTCCCCAAATTTAAAAGTTATATCTACTACATATCCAGATGTCAAAGCTTAAGTGGAAACTTGTTGTTCAGATGTGTTGTCTACATAGTGTGAAGCATCCAGGATTTAAAGAATGTCTTTTAATTCAGTTATTTGATAATATGTGACTCTACTATAGTGTTAGTGGTATTTAATTATGTAGTGCAGTGCCTCATATTTTACCTTATATTTCAAGTATGAAGCATTATTATGGAAACATGAGTTACTTAACACAAAAGAAAGGCTTATCTTGGAGAATCGGGTTAATAATGGACATCTATCTGAAGGTGTGGAGATGTTTCATTCTGTAGCCAAAAAATAAGTGTTGTGTATGATATCTAGATAGATCTTTGTCTGTAGAAGGATCAAATAAGACATTTTTATAGTATAAAAAACACAAAGAGGAAATCCTAAAGCCATGACATTTTAAAAAAGCTCTTTCTTGTTCTTAAAAATTAGTGGTGTTATGTAACCATTTAAGAATTTAGCTGAAGCCTGATATTAAGTGACTCAGATTCCTAGCTTCTTAATAATGCTTCTTTACTGTGAAATTGAAGCAGTTGCCACAGTCTTAAGCCATGAGTTCATTCTCCATCCCCCTCCCCAAATTTGCATGCAAATAAAAAAAATCCTGAGAATCTATGCCAAAAGAGGTGTTAGCACAGAAATTTTCATGTGCTAAGTGTAACATATTTGATTTTATGCTGTTTCACAATGAAATCATCTGTATTTCAATTTAAGAAAAGTGACCAATTTCATTCAGACTGAAGTTTCTTTACCGAAAAGTAGCACTGAAACTCCAAAATCTAGCTTCATTTAGCTTCTTCTCTTATTTCCTATCGCACCTCCACCACACAACAATTGTTCTTTTAGAGTTGTTTCCCCTAAGTCAACCAACTGAGAAAGGCACCGCCTTTTCACACAGCAGCACAATAACATACCAACTCTATCAGCCAAACGTGTTCTGGAGGCCAGGCACTTCCTTGTCTGAGTACTGACTTGGACGGATATGCTTACCTAAGCTCCTTCCTTCTCATGCACATTACCCCCAAGGATACCTTCAGGAATTATGAAATTGAACATTTCAAGAATTTTACCTGGTAATCCCTGCTACCTGGGGAGGAAATATTAAGGGTGTCACTGAAACACAGTCATTTGCATGGAGGTAAGTGAAAGTGTTCTCCTGGTGGAGAATATGAAGGTGTTCATTTCAGTAGACACCCCATTCTCCTCTTTGTGAAACAAATATAATTAAATATTTGGAGATTTTTTTTTTAAAAAATTCACTTAAAAATAGCTTACAGGTTTGAACCATTATTAACTGGAATATATATGCTATGTAAAGTTCATAGCAGCTGTGTAATTTATCACCTTTCCCCTCTTTTCACCATGTTAAGTCAGTCATTTGCCTTATAATTAAAGGTAACTTTCCTTAATTAACTCCTTTTTTCATTCACTGGAGATTATTTTTCACCTGCATGACTTTTCATTTTTTTAAATATATGTATTTTTTTACTTGTGGTTTGACATAATACCTTTACTTACTTATTTTTATGTGATGCTGAGGATCTAACCCAGTGCCTCACCCATGCTAGGTGAGCACTCTACCACTGAGCCACAATCCCAGCCCCATGACTTTTAATTTTTGTGCTTCAGTTTTCCATAAATAGTAGAAAACATTAGGCTAGAATTAGTTGTGTCACATAAGAATGTGGGCATATATCTAGTTTATGTGAAGACATCTAGTTTATTAGCACTAGAGAATCACTGATACCAGATAGTGCATGAACCTCAGATGAAGAAAAAATATAAAAAGAATCAAAATGTGTCTAATTTGCTTGGTATATTTTGTTACAGGTGTCTTGATTACTATCTAGTTTTTCTTGATTCTAATTTTTGAGTGAGTTCTATGAATTGAAATCTAAAGGGAAGGATTTCTTCCTGAGGAGGCTTTTTAATCTGAATGATAAAATTGAAAGCATTAATGGACAGAATTTATTTACAAAGGCACAGGAATTCAAATGACAAATGTCCAGCTAAGTTCATTTTTCACTTCAGTTTTATTTAAGTATCTATATTTGGAAGAGACACTAGGTATTTCTCAAGTAAAAGATTGTATGAGCAAAAGTCTAGATGTGTAAGTAAACTTTATTTGAAAATTTAAATGAATTCCCACTTTATGTTCCTTTGGGGCTATTTGTTAGCATGTAAAAGTAATTCTTTTAAATAGTGGCTTAACTCAAAAGGAAAAGCAACTTGAGACCTTTTATCTCTTGTTATCCTATCTGTTTATTGATTTCAAGAATTACTATTCTAGCTGGGTATGGTGGCACATGCCGCCTGTTGCCTCAGCCACCAGGGAGACAGAGGTGGGAGGTTCACTCAAGTCCATGAGTTCCAAATCAATCTGGGCAACATGCCAAGACCCTGTCTAAAAAATCACTATTGGGTTGCAATATGAATCAAAATATCCTTTTCTTCATCACTAGAGTTATTTTGAACATCATTCATTGTTATATTTGTATGTGTTAACATGTAGACACTTAATAAGCGTGTGAAAAGATTACAAAGTTTGGCCCCACGCACTAGATATCCATTGGGTGATTATAATGAAATTCAAGACTGTATGTTCAGTTGTGTGCCAGCAATTTGGATGTAGGTGTGGTCATCCCAGATTTGACATGGTCAAATATAACTTTTGAGTGTTCCTCTAGCCACTATTCAGCAGTCAAACTAACCAGTCAGTCAAGCAGTCAGCAAATTCTCATGGTTCCCCATTTTTGCAATCTCCCATTACTGGCATCAGCACCTATTTAGATATTGAAACCCCAAACTACAAATTATCTTTGACTCCTCAGGTTGCCCAAATCTCTGTGTTCTTCTGTGTCTTGTTTTTTCTACTCTCTACCCACAGATCATGAACTGATGTTGTTTTCATCTTGTTGCTACTTCTCTGGTGTAAGCTCCATTGTCTCATTTGGATCATTCCAGCTGATTTCTAATGTTCTCCCTTCTCTTGCCATTTTCAACAGCAGCCAGACTTTTCATAAAATAAAAATCCAACTGTGCCATTTCTGTGCTTTTAAAACTATTCAGTGACTCTCGGTTGCACTTGGAATAGAATCTATACTCCTTGTTAAATTATTCATAAACTAGCCCTGGCTTGCTCTTCTTACCTCATCTCTGCTACTATTCTTCTCACTCACTCTGCCATCTCCTCCTTGACCCTCCTTTTATTCACTGAAAAGACCAAGCATTGGATCCTTTCCACTAGTTGTTTCTTTTGCATGGAATTCAGTCTGTGATCTGTACCTGCCTGGCTCCTTGACTCCCTCAGATCTCAGCTGGAGGATTTCCTGGCAGGCCAATTCAGAGTTGCCATTGGGCATTTCTGTTGCACCCTATTTTAATTCTCTGCAAGAAGCTCTTATTGTGCTTTAGTTTGCTGCTGTTGATATTTTTTGCTGCTGGTGTTTTAGACCTGTCTGTTAGAATGTAAGCTTCACCAGAGTAGGCACCTAATCTATTAGGTAAATTATCACTTATCATCACTGTATCTTAAGAGTATAGGATGTGTTTAACATTTTTTAAAAAAATCTCTTAATAAATACTTATGGGAAGTGTGAGAGATGGATTAATGAAAAAGAACAAAAATGTAGTTATAGACAAACATGTTGATAAGTTTAGAATTAATGGATCATTGTTTTACCTAAAGAGGATTTTTTTTCCTCGTGTGGCTAAATTTAAATGAAACTTAATGGCATTTAAAGGCCAAAGGTTATAAGTAGCCAGCAAATGTTGACCACTAAATATTCCATTAGCATCCTGATTATGATGCAGTTAACTTTCATAAGTTTTTTACAAGTCACACGATCCTATAACATTTAACATTTACATCAAAATGGAAATATTTTTTTACCGCAAAATTTTCTTATATAAGCTGCTTAGGAATTGTAGATGATATAAAGTTTTAGAAATATAAACATTTTACTTAGAATGTTAATATGGATTATATTGAAGATTGGACTGTCTTTGAAGATCTTCAGTGTAATCTAATGCCAAAAACCAGGTAAATTTACTGACTTGTCTCCTGAAGTGATGGGACCTTGACCTTACAATCTTATGAAAGTTTATAGGCTTCTCTAAGAGCGCTCACTATTTTAATGTGTATATATCACAGAATTGAGGTTGAAAACTATTAATTGTTTTTACATATCACAATTAATCATTAAGGATGAATTCCAAGTTACTTCTCCTTTATAGTATTTTCTTTTAAAAGAAGTCTTAAAATTCATGATATAGGGCTGGAATGTGACTCAGTGGTAGAGTTCTTGTCTAGCATGCATGAGGCCCTGGGTTTGACCCCCAGCACTGCAAAAACAACAACAACAATTTGCATTATAGAAAATATGAAGACTGTTAGGTTAATTTTTTTCTGTCATATAAAAGTAAGACCTGAATTTTAGCTTTAGTAGTACCACAACTAGTTCACCTTTTGTTAATTTTCTGCAATTGTGAAATGAGGAGGTTGTGCTAAATTCTGGTAGGTCCATCAGTCTGCTTTTATATAAAAACTTACATTTGCCTAATACTTTATATTACTAGAACTCTTCCACATGTGTTCTCCGTTTGTTTACACAACTACCCGCTTAGGTAGGTAGGTTAGATCTTATATCTCCTGCTGGTAATTTGAACTACATAATGCAAATTTGAACCAGTGAATTTACTGGTGAATAAATTGAACTGCAAAGAATTGAAATGTTTTTCTTAAGGAACACAGCCAGTTTGGAATGAGCCGTATCTTTTTTGTACAATTTCAGATTATTATCTGTGACCTTCTTGGTGATATTAGGCACCTGGTAAATAAGTAAAAGTTAAAAATTACCGTTCTGCAATAACGAAAGTTTTTATAATCTGACGTCTTATTCCAGTGGAAACTTGGTTATCCATCCACATAACCGATGAGTAAAGTACTGTAGCAATCTTTGACACATAACTGATCACCTTATGGTGCTTTAAATAGATTTTTAACTTTTTTGAAAAAGTTTAATAGCTGTATCCCGAGGCCCCTAAAGTGTCCTTACTTTTGAAAGACTGTTTGTTTGCTATAGTCCAGGCAGCACATTCATTCCATTCTAACTTGTTTTCCAACTTTTCCTCTGGCCCCTTATGACAGAACAATGTTATAAAACCTAGCTGGGTCTTGGTAAGTGCTTGCTTGAAAAACCCAGTGGCTTTTCATGGCTCTTAGAAAGTATGCGTTAGTAGGCTTAGTCCCAGTGCCCTGACCTTGGGCTGCTCAGCAGTTCTCACTCTGCCCTGCAGTGTAGGAACTCTGTGCAGGTCCACAAAGAGCAGAGTAGATACTCTCCTCTTACCCATCCTCCCTCTCTGCCTTCCAGTTACCTGGAAAAGTTCTTGAACTTTTCTTGTTCTCACTATTTTTATGTAAAGCTTTCTTTGCAGATCTGTTTAGCTGGATTCTTTGTATTTATTCACTTCTTACCTCCCAAGCTATAAGAGCAGTTTTCCCAGATTGTGCATTTTTTTAAAAAAAGCCTCCCCATTCCTAACCATCACTGCCCATTACACACCTTCCTTCAGTCATGTATTTATAGTACTTATTGATATCTGAAATTATTGTGTTTGTTGTTAAATTTTTCTCTTTCCACCCTCAAGCAGGGGAGCAGGGATTTTGCCAGTCCTAGTTGACATTGCTAGTTCCTATAACAATGTCTGGCTTGTGGCTGGATGTAAGTAAATACCTGTTGAATAAACAAATGGATGAATAAATCTTACAGTTCTGAGTAGAGTTCATACCCTCTCTATCTCCTGTGTTGCTGTTTGTAAAGTTAGGAAGTTAAAACTTTGTGAGTTCAGAAGTTTTGTTCTTAACTTCTTTGTCCTGGCTTCCAGGAAATCTAAACTAAATTTATTGCTTAACTACAGTCAGTTAGTTTATTTCTTAAATGGAATGAAGAGAAGTTCATTTTTCTTCTTCTGTGCGTGGTTATTTAATTTCATTCTGTAATGCTACCTATAATTGCTGGTGGAAGGGGCAATGATAGAGTTGGTGTGGGAGAAAATACCGGGGCCATGCAGTCCTTGTTCATTTTCTCTCAGACTCAGTATCCTAACTCAGTTAAACCAGGGCAAGAAGTTCAATAAGTTGTTTATTAAGCACTTTCTATATTTTAGGCATAAGTGTTTGAAGATAGGACAGAGTGATGAAAAGGTAGATGTGTTCCCTTTATACTCATTTGTAGAGGGTATTGTACTATTAAATCAGCAACTGCTTTAAAGGGTGTCTGAGGCAGACAACATTCTGGATGTCACAGGAGCATCTTAAGGAATTTCGAAGTCTTCCAGGAGGGGTCAGAGGAGAATTAGGGATGAGAGTGTTCTTCCAGTGGGAGGGAACAACACACACATAGGAAAGAGATATAGAGTGTGGCACATGAAATAACTAGAAATCACTTGAGGGAAGAGTTAAACATGAAAAGATTTGTGGGGGGAGACAACGGGGTACAGTGGTTAGGACTGTTAACTTTTTCCTGATTTTGGTCAGTGAATTTTCCTATTATGTTTTAAAAGTTTACCGACATTGCAAGGAAAATTAGAGATTGTTGAAAGAAGCAAGATAGAACATGGTAGTGCAACAACATTTGAATGTATTGGGATAGTGTTTGTAAATACTCTATCAGAGTACTCTGACACACGGTAGAAGTGTGGTTAATTTTAATTTTAAGTTTTAATAGAGTAATGGAATGTTAAAAATGGGTATTAATTTAGGAAGAATCTACTTTCTAGGGGAGTTGCTCAATTGATCATGTAAATAAATCTTTCTAGATGACTGAGAAAGTCATGAAAAATGCTGGATCATTTTGACAGAAGTGAGAGTGTTAGAAAGGAGCCTCCTTATGAGGTACTGTGTGCTTGACCTCTTAGTAATTCAGACTGTTCATTTGACATGTCTAAGGTTTACCCGTCTAGGGGGAAAGCCAAGGAAAGATGAAGGAGAAGGAAAAATCTGTGATACTTTTTTCATCTTATGAGTATATATTCCTGTTGGCCTTGGGCAATGAGTAATGCACCATAAATGTTCAGTCAGTTCTTTTATAGTGTCCTGCAAACAGAGCCAAAGCTGCAAAATTATCTGTTGTGCCAGGGTTGACATAGTCCTTGAAAACAAATGTGAAACTAAATGACTTCTCATTAAAGTTCTTGGAAAGAAATGCTAAAATGAATATCTTTATTGTGGAAGTAAAACGAAAGACTGATACATTAGACATGTAAAATTAATACCTAGCGTTTTTATCAGCAACTTAAGAGGGGTAACGTAGACTGTTTTTTTTAATTTAAAGGTTATTTTCTAGCTAAATTGTAGTACTCTTTACTAAAGTAGTAGCACCTATGGTGGTGTTTGAATGAAGTCTACAAATGGATTAGAGGCAGGATCTGAGACGTCGTTTAAAATTAAGATAGTTTTGTGTGTGACTTTACAACATACACTTTTTTTTTTTTTTTGGCCAGTACATCAGTGGTAACTTTTAATTGACATAGCTTCACAGTGATGCTGCCATTCATTAGGATAAGCTATGGTGTTGTTAATATTGGATGTTGACACATTGTAATACCCATGTTTTTTATTTAAGTTATGTGGAATCATTCTGAAAATTTTGTTATCAAAAAAGTGAGATTCACACTAAAATCTTTAGAATATATAGGAAAGCAAAAAACATTTAATTGTCCATAACTGCTTCATGCAAATACAGCCATTGTTAACATTTTCTTTACACCCTTACACAGTCTTTGTTTTGTATGTGTGCATAGTTTATGAATATAAACTTGTTGGATGTTGATGAGGAGCATCTTTTGCATGACCATTATTCTATTCTTTACTTCAATGAAATTAGCTTTTTTAGCTTCCATGAGGTACAAGAATATCTTGATGCATACATTGCGAGTGTTCATGAAGATTTAAGGTAAAACCCCAACTCTTTACCATAGTTTCCCTTTGTGATTTTACTACAGAATATTTCTGCCTTGCTCCCCTCTGGTCTTCTCAGAGCATGTGTTGACCTCCTAGCTGTTCCTCACATGCTAAGGCTACCCCTGCCCTTGGAGATGACATGGCCTGTTGCTTGCATGCATTTCTGTGAGCTCAGGCCTGCCTTCCACTCAGATCTTTTACTCATATGTTACCTTAGCAGTGAGACCTTCTACCCTCTATACCCCGTATCCTGTTTTACTAATTTTTGAGTTATTACTGTTATATGACATTCTTATTTATTTATTTAATGGTCTTCCCCCCAGTTTCCTGCCTTGTCCATCCCTCCCCCAAGCTAGCATACAAGTCTTGGATCATGAAGATCAAGTGCATCCATGCTTCTTTTAGTGATATTTTTCCCTTAATTTCTATTGTTTTAAAAAGCTTGTAGCTTAAATTTCAATAGAAGGATATACTTTCAACCATCTTATTCATAGGTTTTATGTGTTATCAAACTCTTTAGACCAACTAAGTAGGTGGCCTTTAGACTTAATTTGCTCTTTAAACTATTAAGTTATATTATAGGAGTACATGAGGTCTATTATGCATACAGTATGTTTGTATATATTTTTTCTTGAAGATAGTTTGATTAGAACTGTTGCTTTGGGAAATAAGTGAGGTATGAGAAACAGACACAATTTTATTGGTATCATGTTTTAGAGAGGCTATATATCCCTGGCTATCTAGTCACTGTCTGTCACATCCGTTTCTTTTAACCTTTGATGTGGGTAGTACTTTTCACCACTGGACAGTTTTTTCTTGTTATTATCTCTTAATTGTTTTTCTCCATCTACTAGGTGTTAGACCTATGAGAGCATGGGCTTTGTTTTATTTATTTATTTATTTATGTATGTATGTATGTATGTATGTATGTATGTATGTTTATGTGGTGCTGAGGATCGAACCCAGTACCTCTCACATGAGAGGCAGGTGCTGTATCACTGAGCCACAGTTCCAGCCCCAGCATGGGCTTTATTTTATGACTTGGTTAGCCAACCTGGAGTAGTATCCAGCAAATTGTCTCTAAGTAAATGTTTCTAACTAGATAATTAAGTGAATAAGTAGATGGACTCTGGACTCTGGTATTCATTTTATTGCAGCCACCCGCAGTCTAGGATGTGAAATGGTAGATCGGTACAGAGCCCTACCTACTTTTCCATGAGGAAATTAAGGGGTTTAATATTTCACTGTGGAGGATTTTCCACAACTATGGGGAAAATGGTCATAGTTTTTGTAAAAGTTAAGATATTGCTGTTTTACCAAAACTAACAGAATGGTTCAAACACAATAGAATTTTATTCTCTTTTGCATAAAATCCAATGGGTTTGATAGGCAGTTCCTCTCTAAAAAGTAATTCAGAGTTACAGGCCTCTTCCATTTTGTGTCTCTCTTCTATTTAACCTTTAGTGCAAAGCTCATGTTGTCTTCAACAGCAATTCTGTTTAATGGAAGGAAAAAGATCATTCAGGGTCTCATGTGGAAATTGTCATAAGCAAGGTATGGAAGTGGCATGATCACTTCCAACTGCTCCTAGTCCAAAGCTCAATATGTTAGCACAGATGTAACTGTAAGGGAGGTTGTGCTCTGGTCTGTATGTAGTCTGAAGCACATTTACATTTGGGTAAAAGATAGCACTTAACTCTTAAATAGCTAAAAATTATCATGATTAATGTTTTAAATTCTGAGTGAGGATTTCTCCCCATATCAACTATAGTTAGTGGCTTCTCCGTATCCATCTTGGGTGGCCATCTTGGGTCAAAATATTTTGGAGGAAAAAGATTGCATGTATATAGAACATATACAGACATTTTTGATTACTGTTTCAGAAACAATACAGTATAACAACTATTTAGGTAGCACTTACATTATGTTAGGTGTAATAATATTGAGATATGATCTAAAATATGTGGGAGGATGTGCATAGCTTATAAGCAAATGCTGTGTCTTTTATATAAGGAACTCGAGTATCCTCAGATACAGATGGTTGACTGTATTTATTTTTGTTCAAAATGAAGGCAGCTTAAAATCTTCCATGGGTGGATCCCATAAGAATCTTATTTTTTGATTTTGAACACTCATTTCCCAAACTCCATACTCTATTGAGCATTTTTTCAGCAGGGATAACTAAGCACAGTCCCTTTGGAGCTCATCAAAGTTGTTGTCTAATTGGTTACAGAAGCTGTCTGCTGATATTACCAGCAACTCCTCCCTCTTTAGGGATTGCTGCTGCCATAGCAGCAGTCCTGTGTGGTTCTGGAAAACAAGAAATTGAGAACTCAAGTTTTAGTAACTTTAGAATATTAGTATTACTCTTACCAGTATTACTATATGGATTGGATGGTATGGGTGCCATGATACACTTGTGGTTCAATTACTATTTTTTTTTTTTTTTAACATGGATTTTAGAGCCTCTTACCTGGGGGATTTGGGCAAGTTTGAGTTTTCACTTCTTCAGCAATGAAATGCAGCATCTGGGCTCAATCTAAGTATTAGTACAGACAGATGATGTGTAAAATTTTAGTAGGTTTCCCATACATAGTGTTTGCCCCCAGAATAATGGCAGTTATTATTACAAACATCAAAAGAAAGTGTGCAGAGGAGTTTGGGATTTTGAGTAGATCAAATGCTAACCAGAAGATGATTTTTAAAATCACCCGGCTCTGCCAATTGTTACCGTTTTTTTTTTTTTTTCTTTTAAATCAAAAGTTCTCACACTGAGTGATCTAGAGATTGTTTTGGAATCTCTCAGAGGAATGCTTGCTTTTCCAATGAGTGATTGTAGATGGTTGACAATCAATTAAAAAGGGAAAAGGATCACATGCTCTGTGTGTATGTATGCATGCATATGGTTGTGCATGACAACATCTTTCTACCAGTTTGCTAATTTCAGTTGTTTATTTTCCTCATCAAGGATCCAAGGTATTCTCTTTGTGTTCAAATGACCCCCCCGTTTCACAAATATGTGAGTTCACTTTAAGAAAGCTTATAATTTGCCCAACTGTGGCCAATAAAGTTTAAAATTCTAATCCAGAAAAAAACTTGACAGTGGTGTTTCTGGGTTGGTAGAGGGTCAGGGTACTACACACTACCACTGAGTGTCCCTTACCCCAGATGCTTGGGACCAGAAGTGATTTGGATTTCCGTTTTTTTTTTTTTTTTTTCTTTCTTTCTTTTAATACTTTAGAATGTTTGCATATACATGATGAGATAACTTGGTATAGGACCCAGTCTAAATACTGAAACTCACTTATGTTTCATATAAACCTATATACACAGTCCGAAGGTAATTTTATGCAATATTTTTTGTACACCTGTACTTGGACTTTGACCTATCTTGTGAGATTGGCTGTGGAGTTTTCTACTTCTGGCATCATGGGTTCCAAAAGTTTCAGATTTTTAAATACTGAAGATTTTGTGTTTTTAAATTAAGAATGCTCAATCTATTCTGCATTTCAGTAGCTAACTCCAACATAAAAGCTTATGTTTGGACAAAAACCTGTGTGAAATTTCATGAATATGTGCCATATCGAAACCTTTCTGTTTTAGTTCCTTCTGAAACATTATCATGATGTAGGAAAGTAACAAGGAACTGTGGAAATGAAATAGTCACCTGCCCACTCCGAGGTAGTGTTTCAGTCTCCTCTAGAACAAATCAGTATGGCAGGAATAAAGCTGTGGTTATTCTATAACTCATTTGTAACACATGTCAGGGCAAATACATAACTAATTTAAAGGAATTTGCAGTCAAACATAAGAAGACTCCACACTTAAAAGCAAAAACTACTAACATTTTTATCACTTTGGATAAATTCTGAGCAATGAAAATTTGTCTATAAAAGAGTATTTAGCTTATATGCATATCATGAAAGGAGGTAATTTAATTTGCAAAATTTATCATTTTTTCTCAGTGAGCTCTATACATAAATCTAATTTATTTGAAATTTAATATATAGGATTTGGGGAATTTAGGTGTGATAGTGTCAAAATAAGTTCTTGAGGATCTTGGTTGGAAAAATAATAAAAGGAATGAAAAAGGAGAGAGGCATCTGTAAGGTAGAGTCTGTAGATCACAGAAGTTATCTCTTTACACTATATTCATTTCACAGAAGATGTGCACAAAAGTTGATTTACCTCATCCAAGGTCACTTGACTTAGGAGGCAGTAAGTTCACGTATGTCTAACATGAGCCTTATGTCTTTTGAGCGTGGTAGAAAGCTAAAAGAATGTTCAGTTCCTACAAATTATTAATTTTTTTTGGCAGATTTCTCTAGTAGATGGAAAGCAAACATTTTTATAGAATTATTCCTTTAAAGTATGATTATATTGACACTTAAAAATGTCTAATGTAATATAATGAAAAAATGATTTACATCTGTCAGTTTAGTATCTCATGACATATTTAGAAAACTTTTTTTCCTGTCATTACATATATTTATGAACACAGAAATTTATTTTTTACAAAATATTTCTCTTCCTTTGTACAATACTGACCAGTGAATCATTCAAGGACAGGTGTTGTATACGGCATATGTTAAGGATTATAAGAGAAGTAGATTGCTTCCTGTGAATAATACTTAGGAGTCCAAGTGTGTACTTTTTTTCAGGTATTCTTCAAGAAATATTATCTAAAGAAATAAAAGTCAATCATATTATTAACTGGTTTTAAAATTATCTACTAAATTCCTAATCAAGTTGTATGTGGAAACAAGTTAAAGGGTGTCAGAATTAGTAGTATCTGAAAAGATTGTTAGTAAAAAGGGGAGAAAAAACAGAGAAAACTGTGTATATGCACACATGCACATACGCACATGCATTGAAGGTAGGTTGGAGAGAGAACATGAATTGCTTTTTGAAATTCTGAGTACCAGAGTGGGCAAAGGATTCTGTCTGTAGCTGGATGACTTTTGCCACTAAAGCCCTTTCTGAAAATGGCTCAGTCACCCACTACTATCTCCTCTTGGATTCCAGCCACAGGAGCTATAAGCTGAAAAGCAGTGCCTTGCACTCTAGCCCATGATAATTGATAGTTGACATACTTCTTAATGATTTCTGTGCACCATGCACTTCTCTAAGCCCCTTACAACCTTTCACTCACCTATCCTCACAACACAAGCTTTCAAAACCCGATGGATGAGTGATAAATGAAAATAGTGTCTCATGTTTTCACTAAAATCTCAGAAAAAAATATGTCCAATAATTTACTGACTCCACACAGCTTAAAAAGATAAATATAAATAGTGTACACAAATGATGATATGGTAAAAACAACATTTATTTGGATTGATTCTTAGCGATGTATCATAATATTAAGTTAGTTTTGATATTTAATTCACACTAGGTATTATTACTCGGAAGAAGCCACTTGTGGAGATTATAGATTTCAACCATCATTCAAGTCTTGTGTATTCTGTTGTAACTCAATTACTTGAAATAAAAAGATTCTGAGGTTAGTTTGGGAAATTATCAGTTATATATCAGTGTCAGTGGATGATGGCAGTACTTTCTGGTTTTGTCTTATTCTCTTTTTGAACTATTGA
This sequence comes from Callospermophilus lateralis, assembly GCF_048772815.1. Classification (NCBI taxonomy): domain Eukaryota; kingdom Metazoa; phylum Chordata; class Mammalia; order Rodentia; family Sciuridae; genus Callospermophilus; species Callospermophilus lateralis. The sequence goes on along the minus strand of NC_135312.1, from coordinate 107,138,055 downwards.
ATTTTTCAGTGATCCTAATCTGACAGTCTGCATTGTGGAATATGAAGCTCTCTTTTACGTAGAACACCTGTTGGTAGTAGAATCCCACGAACGTCTGTGCTTTCCTAGTTGGATTTGGGGTCTGTGCCACAGATACTGGGCCAGATGAGTAACTTAGGGATTCTTGGGGGATAAAAGCATTTGGAAGGAGGGCAGCTACCATTGTCTGTACATCTCTAATTTTAGGAATTTTACCAATTTGCCAAGATATTTACTGCATTTATGTTCAAAGTAGAGTCCGTTAGCTAGTAATTTTATAAATGCCAACCACTAAATTAATATCATTGATTATCAAGAGTCTATTCATTTATGAGAATTAAACCATATGTAGAGCTTTATTTTTTAAAGCTAATTTTTATAGCATCCCTGTTTGTCTCCTCAAATAAAACAAGCTATTATACAAATATATTATGCAACTATGATTAATTTTAGGCTTATGCTTGTAAGTGGCGTTTAAGCCTATGTGGGCATAAGCATTAATCAAAATTAATATAATCTTAATAAAATACATAATCTGATTTAAGAATTTGACTTAAAATATTACTTTTTTAAAATATATATATTTAGCAGTGTTTGTGGTTAAACTATGAGTCAATCATTTGCCTAACAGTAGGTTACTAAAGATGTGATTCACAAGTAATATTTTTAGGACTATAGTTTGCTTGATCCAGGAAAAATTCATATAATCAAATATTAAAACCTTTAAATAACAATGAAAAATACAAATGAGAGATTGATTTGCATTGTGTTAATGATTACTGGGACATATATTGGTGTTAAGACCAAAATGTGTTAATTTCTATTATTTAGTTATTGTTTTATTTTCATTGAACAATTACTGTATATAGCCCCAGGTTCATAAAATATTCTTAAGAGTTTCTGTTACAAATGGTGGTTAGAGTCACAAGATAATTCCCAGTCCTATTTTTCTGAAAATTTAACTAAATAAGTTAGCTTAAATCAGTATTGAGTCAAGCCTAGAACAAAGTTTGGAATAAATGAATCTTCTCCTCTTGTGGCTTTTTTTTTTTTTTTTTAATCCCTTATGCAGACCTGGAGTTACTGTCCTGCTAGGGGTTCTCTGTTACCTGATGTCCTTTGGTTTGGATGTAGAGCTTGACCTGTTTAATCTCACTAGCCAACTTCCATAGGGTTTGTTTGCCTCTTAAAACCTGAAGTTTTCATAGGCCTTGACTTCCAGCTTCTTTTCCATCTGAGTGTTACGGCAGGACCAAAACAGTGTACCTTAGACCTTCCCCTGATGATAATGCCTATTATAGCTTCTCCCTTTCTATAACCTTGACTGATGTAAAATTTAATAATAGTATTGTTATCCTGATTTACGGGTTTCTTGGACATGGCCTCTTTCTTAGTTTCTGATATAAAGAGTTATTTTATTATGGACCAGGCGTTGGCTCACTTGTCTACCTTTGGGTGAGGCCCTGAGTTTGATCCCTAGCACAACCAAGAAGAAAATAAAATTGAATTAATGCTAAGTTGTGAATACATTTAGTCTAAATTTAATATATCGTTATTTCATGCTATCCTATGAAGAACATAGGTGGTGGAAGGGATAAAAGCAAAATGTTTTTAAAAAGTAGGTTTCTTTTCCTGTTGTTTGTTAACATCTATCACAATGACTTTTGCAGTTGTATTAAGTCACATTTCGAATTGGAAACTTGTTATTCATCTTCCTATTCCCTGCCCCTAGCCAACTGTCCAGAAATAACAGATTTTCAGTATTTATTAAATAGAATGAGTTTTTTAAAACAAAAATATTTGTTTATCTTCTGACGGTCTTTCTCGTTCTGAAATTCTGATGTTTGTGGTGAAAAACAGACACAAGTGAGTACCCTGTGGCATGTGAAGGCTGGGCCTGAGTTGTAGGGTTCTTACAGCTCCTAGTGCTCACCTTATAGGGAGTCCTTAGGGAAGATGACCAGGTGATGGATGCTGAAGAGAAGAGTTTTTTAAGACTTGAGTAAATAATCATTCATTGAGTAAAAATTCATTAGATGTATCTTTAGTTGACATATTAAGTTAGTTTTTAAAGAATATCACAATGCGTGGGACGTGTCAACCTGAGTCACATCTGTAGTAGTCACTAGTAATCAGAGTGTTGTTTTGTAATTACGTGTATCAATGGTGTCTTTCAAACTCCCCGAGCCAAAGTAATGTTTCCTCTGTTGCCTTCTGCAGTAAGTGACTGAACCAAATGGAGGAGCAGCTAGGATGATGAAAGATACATATCCCAGGCTGTGGACATATTATTTTAGTGTCTGATAACCATCATTTAGCTCCATAATTAATCCTAACCATTAACACATGTCTGCAATCTTCTGTCTTCAAATTGTTCCTGAAGAAATCCTGTAAATATTTTCACTATTCTATATTGTGAATAAATCATTTAAATTCTGAATATAGAGGTATTTGGAATTGTTATTTTCCTAAATTTGGTATGATATTCTACATCTTCAACGATCAGTTTAAAAAGAAAACACACTTTTGGTGAGATGATTCTTGTTTATAATGACATATTTGACTGAATATCTCACTTCTCCAAGCTTAACCAACATAAGGATTTTTGTGTATTTCATTTGGTATGTAATCATATGTCCCCTAATAAGTTCATGCTTAAGTTTTTTATATACCTGTATCATAATATTAAAAATAATATTTTTGAACAGGTTTATGTAAATATTATTGACTGTCATGTACTTAAGATGGGGGTGGTGTAATCTATTCATAGAGCTAGTTCTGAATGATTGTAGGATATAAATTTGCTTGTTGGAAACTTTGAGGTATCAAAACTCAATGATCATTGTCATAAACCCAAATCATCTCCTATGTGAGCCTCATTCTAAACTATGGAATAATGTCATAATTTTGGAAAGGGAGAGAGGGTTCAGGTCAAAGGAGAGGCAGGAATGTTATTAAGGTAAACCCTTATTTAGGTTTTAATAATTAGTCTTTATATTAATTATTATTTACTAGCTAAGTAGATTCAGTATGCAGACAGGAAAAGTGGATGTTGCCTGTATTTAGAGATGCCCTTGGCATATATTTTAAAATATTTTATGTATTATTAGCCAGTAGTGTAAGTGTAATATGACTGATAAATGTACCTTACTTTAAATTGAAGGGAGATTGGTAGTGTAGAGGAAAGAGACCAGGGGGAGAGAGAAGGGAAGGAAAATGGGAAATGCTGGGGAATTATGTTGCCTAAATTGTATTGTTATATTGTGCGCATGTACAGATATGTAACAGCAAATCCCACCGTTATGTACAACCATACTACATCAATAAAAAATGTGGAAAATCAAAGACAACAGTAAAAATAATTGATAGTCTTGTACAGTGGTACATACCTGTAATCCCAGTGACATGAAGTGTGAAGCAGGAGGATTGAAAGTTCAAGGCTAGCCTCAGTAACTTATAGAAACACTGTCTCAAAATAAACAAAAGCTCTAGGTCTGTAGGTCACTGGTAAAGTCCCCCTGGGATCAATCCCTAGTACTCTCCCCAAACAAAATAAAACACAAAATGCAGCAGTAATAACTGATAAGAGTGTAAGATTCTTGAGGGTAATGTTTTCTTCCAGTCTCACTGAGTAGCACATAGTACTAGAAAACTGTTCCTGTAAAGATCTGTTGAATGAATGAATGTGTGAATGTTTTCTTTTAAAATTCATTTTCTCTAATTTATGTGGTGTGGACCAAGCACCTGAAGAATGCTTAGTGAATCTGTTTCTATTTTTGTTTAAACATGAACAAGTAGAAAGTTTTATTTATGTTTATGTGTATAGATAGAATTGAGAAATTATGTATGATATTTACCAAGTTCTTTGGTCTTTTCTCTGTTGTCCTCCCTGGAGCCCAGTATTGTGTATGACAGTACATTTTGTTGATTTTAAGATGCTTGTTTTGTTTTGTTTTTCTGTTTGTTTTTAACTTTTAACTCATTTGGGCATAAGAGAACCTCAAATCTGTTTTCTTATCTAAGCTGTTTCTTGCCACAAAATTGCATTAGTGATTGCTAATAAATAGTAGTAGACTAATTTGCTCATTGATTTGTAGCTTGAAAATTGTACTTTACTAAATTAAATGTTTACCAAGTTGATCTTAATCACAAAACCACCTATTTAAGTAAGCATTGAGTTTAATATTATTTAAGGTTCTCTGTATGCCCACAACTTTAAAAATTTATGATTTTTGGCTAAAAAAAAAAAAAAAAGAACGGTGTTTAGTAATTTGCAAACTTGAAAAATGAAAGATCTTCCCTAAAAACATTTTTGGCTCAATAATCTGGAACAGAATAAAGTATTATAATTTTAAATGTCTTCTTAGAACTCTTGATTCAAATTGTAATCCTAGTTTTTCCTGCTCCTTCCATAGCTTCCTGCAGATTTCACAAAACTACACCTTACTGACAGTCTCCACCCACAGGTGACCCACGTTTCTTCTAGCCATTCAGGATGTAGCATCACAAGTGACTCTGGAAGCAGCAGTCTTTCTGATATTTACCAGGTGAGTGGGCATATTCCTTATCATTTGCTTTATTTTCATCTGGTCTAAGGAGTTTTATGATTCTCAGTTGATGTAATTTATAAAGTAAGTGTATATGTGTGTATTATGTGCACGTATGTATATAAAATATTGATGTTTATGCTTCACACAGACATACAGTGTGTTTCAGGAAGCAGAGCTACTGTCAAATTGTACTGGCCTGTGTTGTTACCAGTTATCAGAATTTTAAATGGAGTGGTAGCAAAGGAGTTTTTTCTCTTGAAAAATGTTTTATTTGACTGTACATGTAGGTTTATGACTCTTAACTTGATTTAGAAACTGCAGAATTGTGCTTTTATAAGTAAGTTTTTTTTCTCATTAAAGTCTTATAAAGTGTGACAAAAGTAAAGGATTAGTTAAGATCATATCATTGAATTGTATTTTTAAAAAATAGCCTACGGATTTTTTTATGTGTTCAAAATAAATTCTTTGCTATTGGTGGATAGAAAAAATTTAGAACTATGAGACTTAAAAGATATCTTAAAGGCCAAATAATTTTCACTGGTGAAGAATTGTTCATTGGCAGCAGGGTGTGGCGGTGCATGCTTGTAATCCCAGCAACTCTTGGGAGGCTAAGGCAGGAGGATCACAAGTTCAAAGCTAGCCTCAGCAATTTTGCAAGGCCCTAAGCAACGTAGGGAGACCCTATCTCAAAAAAAATAAAATAAATAAATCATTGGCTTATAATATGTAAATTTTGGAAAATGATCAAAATATAAAGAAAATAAAGACCATTTGGGGAACTTTTGAATACATACTATTAATATTGGATTTTAGATGGTTTCAAACAATAAGACTATTTTACTAACTTTACTAAGTATAATTTTTGGTTCTATAGATGTTGTCCTGTGAATTGACCATAAAAAGTAACTTTCTGAATATTATAGTTGTTTGGAATTATTGACATATTCAGGCAGTACTACTTTTTTATTACTAAAAGTAAGTAAACAATTAGAATTCTACATATGAGACATTTAAGTCCTAAATTTAGTAGATCTTAGACAATAAATTTTCTTTTAAATATTGGGTGCATGCTTTCTATAACTTCATAGCATTATAGAGAGTTGATTAATAATTTTATATTTTAAACAGCTCCAAATGCATTTTTTTAAAAAAGTTTTGTTAGCCACAAATGCAATTATTTGTAAGTTCTTAAGATTAGAATTTCTTTATTATTTTGCAATAAGAAATATAATCTTGGGGCTGGGGATGTGGCTCAAGTGGTAGTGCACTTGCCTTACATGTGTGAAGCACTGGGTTCGATCCTCAGCACCACATAAAAATAAAAAAGATATTGTGTCCACCTAAAAAACTAAAAAAAAAAAAAAAGAAAAAAAAAGAAAGAAGAAGAAGAAAAGAAATATAATCTTTACCTCTTTAAAGTGACTTTGCAAATTTCTACTTTGATCCATAAAATGTCAGTTTGTCATTAAATCATTAGGAGGTAATTCCACTTCAAATCTTAGAGAAGGCATTGTATCAGGGCAAATCTACCTCACACATGTTTCTGGAAGGAGATTTTAAAAAATCATTTATCCATAGTTCCCTTATATAATGAACAATATGAGTACTTTAGCTTATATCAACTGAGACACCATGGTAGAATCCTTGTCCTTAAAACTTTGAGATGGTTATTATATAGTTTAAAGATATATAGTGTGAATATAATTGAAGCTATAGCAGTTATCACTATCACTGTTCTCTGCATATATATGCAAAGTTTAGCAAAATCCCTAGGACATGGATTTATAAGAATATGGTATCTTTTTATATAATTTATTGAAGGGAGCATATTCTGAGGGAAATTCTAGTCTTCTGTGTTGTCACTTTGAGTAGTTTAGATAAATTCATGAAGGAATTCTTGATGATATTTCTGATTTCCTAGCTATCATCAGAATGTCTGAACAAGAATATAGGTGTGAGTTCACATTGGACATTGATCTGATAAAGTTGGAGCTTGCAGCCTGAAGTGTGAACTGGTTACAGAGGAAGAAGAGGATCCCTGTACTTCAATTTGATTCATTTAGTTGAGTTGAAGGCTATTCCTTTTTTACTTGGTGCTTCCAAAGGAAAAACCCAGCAGGTCATGGTGGCACAAGCCTGTGATCCCAGTGGCTTGGGAGGCTGAGGCAAGGAGGATCACAAGTTCACAGCCAGATCTCAGCAACTCAGCAAGGCCTTAAGCAACTAGGAGACCCTGTCTCAAAACGTAAAAAGGGCAGGGGATATGGCTCAGTGGTTAAGTGCCCCTGGTTTCATAATCCCTGGTACCAGAAAAGGATGTAAAAAAAAAAAAATCCATACGTATATCTAAATATGCAGTTATTAACTATGCAACACTTAGCCTTTGATAATGATTCTCAATAGACAATTTGTGTTATCCTCAAATCAGAAATTCTTAAGGTGAGAAGTTTTATACTTGGTTCCACTTCCAATCTCAAATTTGAATCGTTTACTAATTTACTATCAATCAAGCATCCAATCTGTTCTTGAATAATTCCAGGGATGAAAAACTATCTCCCGTGTACAATTCTGGCCTAGGATTCTTTGGGCACATAGAGATTGAAATTGAACACTAGGTACAGGAAAGAAAAGAGTAGAATATTGCCGACAATGAGAGTAGCAGAATTCAAGAATAAAGGGGATAGGAAAGGCATCAGAATACAACAGACACTAATATGGCAGTATGTATAAACGTGGATGTGTAACCAATGTGATCCTGCAATCTGTACACATGGTAAAAATGGGAGTTCATAACCCACTTGAATCAAATGTATGAAATATGATATGTCAAGAGCATTGTAATGTTTTGAGCAATCAATTAAAAAAAGAAGAAGAAGAAGAAAGTGAGATGACCAGGGAATAGCCTTAGGAGAAGAAATGCCTGTTTTAACAAGGACACATCCTGATGGGTTTGCAGTAGGGAGTTGGGGAATTGAGGGAGTCCTTGTCTTACAATTTCTGTTTTCTCTCTGAAGAGTTCATTTGTTGAGAGTGAGAAGGTTGCCTAGTTGAATGACAGCTTCAAGAAAGCAGCAGCTCATTGGTCTTGTCTCCGTTTTTTTCCTCCACAGCCTAGTAGAGTGCCAGGAAATTGTAGGCATTTAGTAAAGCTGTGTTCGGTGAATATAATTGAAATAATAGACTAGGGGATATAAGCTGGATATGAAAGGAAATTAAGAGAGATGTGAAACTTGGGCATAGACGGTAGTAAGTAGTCTTAAAAAGACTGAAGGCCCTGCTTAAGTTGAAAGAGGGTTACCTTAGAGGCTGAAAGAATAGGAGATTGGTGGTAGAAAGCTGAGCGCCTCTTGGTGATGTGAGACAGTGCCATTTCCAGACATGATTAAATAGTTTAATGGTGTGACTATCAGTGAGTGGCTTAGGTGGACTGAAAATATTTGTACAAAAATAGATCCATAGAACAGAGTTTAAGCAGACTGGAACTTATATAATGATGTAATATATAGTGCAGGAAACAATAACAGAGAAAATGGTGGATTATTTAATGTCACATTTTGGGTGGAGGTTATATTCTCCTTTTATGTCATAATTAAGATGAATTCCACATAAACTAGGGAGTTAGCAAATTCTTAATGTTATAATGATCAGAATGTAAATAATTTATGCAACTTAATAAGAAAAATGCTTAATTTATAACATAAAAGTAAACATTCAAAGTACAGAAGTAAATGATTTATAGAAAATAGAAATCTTTGCATCTTAAAATATTTAGAAATTTTGTAACTTAAAATATTTTAAATATGTTAGTAATTGACTAGAAAAGGACTTAAGTATGAAATATGACACTATTTTGCCTATGAAGTAAACACAGATTTTCTTACTTAAGTGTTTACTTTTACACAGTTATGATGGGATTGTAGTTTTAGGAAAGCAATCTAGCAGTTTACATTGAGAACTATAAAAAATTGTCTTTTTATGTTGGCCAAATTATATTGTTATATTATATGCCAGTATGATTATACATATATAATATATCAATAAAAAGTATGGAATTTCTTTCTTTTTTAGACATGAATTTTTGAAAGACAATGTTGGAGTGAAAAAGAATGATGATATTAAATTTGGAAAAATGTAAATTTGATACACAAACTAGGCTTAATAGAAACATGTTTATTCCTAAATATATTTTTGTACTTTCCACATATATGTATGTTATGTTCCTACTCACTTTATTGTCACTTAACTTAGCATCAACATTAGCATTCAGTATAACTTCCTAGCCTAAATTTGTATCAGGATCTGGCTTAAGAGCCAGTTGGGTTAAATATATATGTTTGGAATTCTGTACAAAATTTATTTAGATCAAGGGTATTTACTAAACAACCCTTGTATATATGACAATATGTGTGACATATTGAATAAAGATATTTTTATAAAATAAAAGGTGTAGAATTTTACTTTTATTTTAGTTAAATTGACAGTTCACTAGAGCTGTATGGCATTTAAAATTTCCTGTTTGTTCTTTTTCTTGGTATTCTTTTAAAAATGCCAATTAAAATGGTTTTAAGAACTATATTCACAATAACAGAATATATTTAATCTCTTTTGATTTATAAATAAGTCATAGGGCATTGAGCATCAATATGATAAAATTGTTATATTTTTAAGAATATTCCTACTTAAATACTAAAGGGCAACTAAAGCTATGTTATAGACTATATAGGTATAAAGTAAATTAATGTAGGACAGGAGTAACTTGCCTAACAAATATGATTTAGTCAGCTTTTTCGCTGCTGTGACTAAAAGAACTGACCAGAACAATTTGTAGAGGAGGAAAAGTTTATTTGAGGTCTCACAGTCTCCATAGAAGGCTGGCTCCATCCCTTCAGGCTGAAAATCACAGCTGGAGAGTGTGGTAGAGGAAAGAAGCTCATATCATGATCAGAAAGCAGAGAGGATCCACTCTCCAGATACAAAATATATACCCCATAGTCATGCCCCAGTGAACCACTTCCTCTAGCCACACCCCACTAGTTTTTAGTTATCACTCAATCCCTAATTTGCTGATTAGGTTAAGGCTATAACCCAGTCATTTCTTCTCCAAACCTTCTTGCATTGTCTCACATATGAGCTTTTGGGGGACACCACACCTAAACCATAACAAATACATAAGCCTTTCTTCTTGCTCCTGAGACAAATATAATCAAATACCTTTTAAACAATAATTGTATAAGTGTAGAATAAAAGAGTTTAAAAGCCAGCATTAATCTTAAAAATAGAAAATAGCAAGTATTTTATGTATATTTATTGCAAATGCATATTTTTAAACATTATATTTCTGACTTAGCAAAGTGGAAAACATTTTGTTACTGCTTTATCTATTTTTTTCATAAACACTATTAAGAAATCTGGGCATAGTATTTAGTATTTTGTGTTGGTCAAATCTGACATTGAATCTTAACAATTACTATGTATTGTTTACAGTTAGCAACTTACTAATTTCCTTGTGTTTTCTCATCTGTTAAGTAAGGGTAATAATATAACTTGCTGAATTGATATGAAGATTATCATATATTAAAAGCATCAAATTTAGTGCTAGATATGTGGAGATCATTCAGTACATAATATTATATGAACCATTTGGCCAGAACTTAACATGTACATTTAATCAGAAAGAAATTTGTTTAGTGGGGGCTGGAGTTGTGGCTCACTGGTAGAGTGCTTGTCTAGCATGTGTGAAGCACTGGGTTCAATCCTCAGCACCACATTAAAAAAATAATTAAAATAAAGTTAAAAAAAAGAAATTTATTTACAGGTACACAGGGAGTTGGTGTTTAACACTTTTTTTTTTTTTTCAAACTCTTCAAATATAAATTGTGCAGGGCTCATTGCTGATACAGAGAAATGTAGAAAGTATATAAGGGCTACAGAGAAAAATGTATTCCCTCTAAGATGATACTTATGATTTAAGCTATAACTGAAATCCTTTCCCCTTGTTGGATCTAAAAGTTGTCCTTTGAATGGTGAGAAGCTATAGCTCCAGTTGACATGTAGGTTCATGGAGATTAGGTGACTTTGCTGAAATCACATAATGAATGGTAGAGGCAAGAATTGGAGCACTAAACTGAATTTCTTTGTTCCTTCAGCAAATATAAATTCAGTAAATACTGGGTTCCAGGATCTAGGAGTTCAGGCCTCTTCCCCTGGAGACCAGCTTTTGTTCCTTAACCTTTCAACTCTAGTCGGTCTCCAGACATCTTCTTGCCTTTCACAAAAATGGTGGTTGACATTAGTAGATTCCTGAAAAGTTGCTTATCAAGGTCTTTTAAAATGTATTATTTAGAGAATTCTATAATCTTTTAAAATAAAATGGAAATTTTTTCTTAGCAAAAGCAGTTTTCCAAGTTACTGGTTTAATAAATGTTATTTTATGAATAGCTTGTTTGTTAAAGAATGGATTTAGCCTTTGTCTGTTCCTCCCATGTTCCCCCTCCCTACCTCACTGTGAATCAGCCTTCTTGGATCAGAGAAAACATTTGGCTTTTGGTTTTTTGGGATTGGCTAATTTCATTTAGTATTATCTTCTCTAACTCCATCCTGCAAATGCCATGATTTTATTCTCTTTTATTGCTGAGTAATATTCCATTGTGTATATATGCCACATTTTTTTTTATATCCATTCATCTACTGAAGGGCATCAAGGTTGGTTCCACAGTTTAGCTGCTGTGAATTGTGCTGCTATAAACATTGATGTGGCTGTGTCCCTGTAGTATGCTGTTTTTAAGTCTGTTGGATATAGACTGAGGAGAGGGATAGCTGGGTCAAGTGTTGGTTCCATTCCCAATTTCTCAAGAAATATCCATACTGCTTTCCATATTGGCTGTACCTTTTTCCCCACATCCTCTCCAACACTTATTATTGTTTGTCTTCATAATAGCTGCCATTTTTCTGGTGTCATATATAAATTTTAAAAATTAGTTTAAAAATAAGCTTAAAAAAACAAAGCCAGGAAAAAAATGAAGCAAAACAATAAAATAATATTAAAAAACAAAGTACAAAATAAAGGAACATTTAAAATTTTTTAAAAAAAGAATGGATTTAGCAAACAACTATGTTCAAATGAAGTGGAAGGTTCACTTTGGAGAGATGAAAACAATTAGCACTCCAAAGTTTAGTCACCAGCATGGATTAGAGGCAGGACTTAATTTCATTTAAATGATAATGATTTCTTTGGGATGGCATAAGATATATATATTTTTCATATTTTAGCATATGTTATCTGCTTTAAAATTTAAAAATAACTTTTAGTTATTTCAAATATTAAAAATGTTTTTGTTTATTGCTTTTGTCAGTAGTGCCTCTTCTTCAGTCTGTTCTAATGTTAAAGAAGGAGTGTGTAGAGGACTGATATATTTAAAACTATAAGATAATGAGTAATAGAGTCTTCAAAGTTAAGATGAAAACTGGAGTGAAAATGTAATCATAGTAAGCATTAGCAGCTTCTTTTAGACTTCAGAAGTAAGATAGGGATAATAGTGATGCTGTCCTGGTTTCCCTGACCATAGCCTTGGCCCACAGCATCACTTCAAATTCTACTACTTCAGTGTCTTTCTAGAATCTAGAGATAACTCTCTGAATTCCAAATTTAAATAAAGAGACAAGTTTCTGAGTGTGTCATAATTTAATTCCCCCTGCCTGGGCCACAGATGCCTGTTCTTCTATCTGAAACATCTTTCTGCTCACGATGGTCAGTAGCATGAATGCCATTCTTTAATGGGCATTTGTAGACATTAGGTTTTCTGTCTTGAAGTATTTTTCACTTAGGTGTTTCTTATAAGAAAGCATGTATCTGAAGTTCAGGAAAATGCACCTAAATAACTGCAAAAGTGATTAAAACTCTGTTACTCTTGAGAAAATTTTAGCAAGTGTTTGTATTGCTTCAAAATGTAGAACTAAACCTTATGTTCTGTGATATAAACCCAGACTTTAAAAAGATGAATCTTTGTTGATAAAACAACAACAACAACAACAAAAAATAGCACAAGTCATTTTTTTAAATTATTGAGTTGAATTTATAGAAGGGGACTGGGGTTGTAGAGTGCTTGCCTCGCACGCGTGAGACCCTGGGTTCGATCTTCAGCACCACATAAAAATAAACAAACAAAAACAAAGATATTGTGTGCATCTACAGCTTAGAAAAATTATAGGAAAAGTGTATACATCCTTCTGTAAGCCACATTCATATGTAATTAGGTTGTGCTTAAAACTCTGGAGTCAAATTCCTGGTTCTTAATCTTCATTCCACAATTTGTCAGTATCATTACCTTGAAAAAAAAATAATCTCTCTTTACTTGAGTTTTCAGAGACTAATAAGACTTAGTGGCTTTTAATTCATGGGGTTGTTTTAAGGATTAAAAAAGTTAATACATGTATTGTGGTTAAAGCAATGCTGTGGTACATTGTTAAGTATTTGGCGTTTAGTCAGTTATTGTTATCAGGGTTGATATTTTATATTTTTATATTTTAAAAACATATTTATATATTTTTTTCTGATTTTTTTAAAGTTATTGATGGACCTTTATTTTTATTTATTCATTCATATGCGGTCCTGAGAATCAAACCCAGTGCCTTACACATTTTTTTCTTTTTTTTTTTTAATTTAATTTAATTTTTTTAAAGAGAGAGAGAGAGAGAGAGAGAGAGAGAGAGAGAGAGAGAGAGAAGAGAATTACAACATCCATCTTCCAGTTTTCGGCGGACACAACATCTTTGTTTGTATGTGGTGCTGAGGATCGAACCTGGGCCACACGCATGCCAGGCAAGCGTGCTACCGCTTGAGCCACATCCCCAGCCCACACATTTTTTTCTTAAAGCTTAATATTATCTTTAAAATCATACAGGCTTTGAATTGAAATTGGTGAGCTTTATGATACACATTTTCTACAAAGTTAACTTTACAATAAGATATTTTCCAGAGTTTAGTATTTTTGTTAGAAAAATACATTTGTGATGTTCAGGATTGATATAGATAACATTTAATTAAATTCATTCTCACTAAATATAAGCATTTAGTGAATTTTATGTATATAATGTCAGTAAGACTGTGTGTGTGTGTGTGTGTGTGTGTGTGTGTGTGTGTGTGATTAAGACGATTATAGATTGACCTGAAAAGATAATTGTTCTAGGCTTCAGATAGCTCAGCAGAATAGACCATCTTGAAATAAGTGACTCTGGTGACTAAGAAAATAATATTTAGGTGTTGGTATATGTCTTTTTAAGTTGACATTTGGTTGATACTGTAACCAGGTATGTTGATAACTGGGAAGACAGAATGTATCATCTTTAGGCATATATCATCTCCTATACTGTTTATTGATGTAAACTTTGAGAGTAGTCATTTTAACTAATTGTTACTGTTTGATTTTTATCAAGTTACCTTTGACTTGTGGTTCGTTTCTCCTTAAAAGGCTGTCTAAGAAGGGAAAATCAGTTTAGTCTACTTGGCATTTATAAATTCATATCAGTTCTTCTGAAGGAAAAAGTGTTCAGAATCAACAAATTGTCACCCTTTAGCTCATAGTTTAAACTGTTCTATTTGAAAAATGAAATGAAAACAAGCGCCACTATTCTTTATTCTATGTTTCAAAGGTTGTGTGATGGCTCCGATAAGAAATACAAACTTCTGAGATGAAAAATCAGTCATCCTAACATTTTAGTATGAATGATTTTGTTAAAGTAGTTTTTTTATAGTGTCTACACAAATAGTCGTTGAATGTTGAGACCTTCTAACTTAGTTTTGTTGTATTTATTTTTCTGTAACTATCTTGAACTATAATTGTTATTATCTCTTTGGGTCCCCAAAGATTGATTTACTTAAAATAGTTTTTAAAGTATTTTAAATGTTCGTTTTTAAGGCCACGGAAAGTGAGGCTGGTGATATGGACCTGAGTGGGTTGCCAGAAACAGCGGTGGATTCCGAGGATGACGATGATGAGGAAGACATTGAGAGGGCATCGGATCCACTGATGAGTAGGGACATTGTGAGAGACTGCCTGGAGAAGGACCCAATCGACAGGACAGATGATGATATTGGTAAGTGCAACCCACAAAATGAATCTAGGAGCAGTTAAAAACATTTAGAGTAAAACTGATATAATAGAGTGCAAGTCTAGTAAGCTTTAAGAAGTCATTAATTTATGAATTCCTTTTTTATAAATGTTGGTAATGAATGCTTTTCCTTTGTATATACTGTATTTGTCGGAAAAAAGAGAAAGTCAGTGTTAGTCAATACCTTTAGAAGTCTACATATAATACTGTGATTGAAACTTCCTAGTAAAATTCTTCCATGTAACTTCTTTCATAGCTTAATTTATTACACACATGTATACACACACACACACACACACACACACACACACACACACACACATAGAGCTAAATTTGTCTTCCCGGTAGTATTATTTCCATTAGTTTTCTTCTAAGCACTATTTCTGTGTTTTTTGTGTGTAAATGTTGGTCCATGGAAGTTAATAAATTTTCATGTCAGTGAATTTGCTTCTACTCTGGTTCTATGCGAAGGAAGTCTGAGTGGATGAGGATAGTATGTCAGGCTAGCAGGACCTGCACTGTGAGGGTTAAGACTCTCTTTATGTGCACCCTAAAATTAAAAGATCTAAGCAACTTTATACCTACCTTTCCACATGAGCAAGAGTCAGTTGTGTAAAAATGGCTTTGTATTTGAATATGCCCCAAACTCTTGACTTTTTGCTTAGAATATTAAGAGTAAGAGCAACTTCGGTTGAGAGTCATCTCCCACCAGAGTTCTGGAATCCATAACCACCCTTGCCTAAGCCCAAATGATCTGTCCAACCACTTGCCCAACTTCTTGGGTCAATATGTATTTGAAGAGAAATCTAAAGAACTGAGTCTGTGGGATTAGCTATAGGAAGGCGTGGGTATAAGTATGTGTGAGTAGCTTGTAGTATTACATGTTTTAGCGGGACAAACATGTTTGTGGAAGAACTTTGACCATTTAAAATAGATATGAGATAGGGAGTAAGAGGGATAAAATATGGACAACCAAATCCTTGAATTATTTATGTATAATTTAATTACAATCATTGATGGGAGTTGCTAAATCTCTGTAGATGAACATCATATGGTCGTAATTATCCATCCATTCATGCAGCTAATGTGGTAGAGCGTCTTCTGGGTGCTGAACATTTCCTAGCTCTGAGCAACTCCATAGTGAACAGTACAGAGAGGTCCTTGTTCTATCGAAGTCTGTTGGAGAGACAGAGCAAGTGAACAGGTCAAACACTGCAGATAGTGGTGAGTGCTGCGGAGGAGAATTTAGTGGAGGTGGAGGAGTGAAGTGAGTTCTCAGATTCATCCACTGAAGACCAGGGGTGTGGTGTCCCTGTCATGTATCAGGAACCAATGTGGTCATCTGATTTCTAGTGTGTAAAACTGGCTTTTTAATATTTCTGTTCTTTGTTCGTAAAAACTTATTTTGTTTTTAAAATTCTTGTATTGTACTTGAAAGAATGAAAACGGAAGTGTGTTCAATTTACCATCTTAATTCAGAACTCTTGCTTATAGTTTTTTTTTAATTAGATAGAATATTGCTTATGAATAGGTTCATTTGGTTGGAAGTTATCTTTTTGTAAGCAAATATATCTGCTCTATTTAATCTATTTTTTAAATAGCTGTGGAAGAAAATGCTGATTATTAAAATATGTGCAGGATGTCTGTTATTCCTGGAAATATAAGGCTTTCACTTTGTATTTGAGAAGGCTTCTATCCCAGAATTCTGGAAAGCAAGAAGTGCTTATTCTTACAAATAAATGCAAAAATAATTTGCTTGCTTGTTTTCTTTGTTTTTTGTGGGAGTGGGGAAGGGTACTGGGGATTGATTGAATTCAGGGACACTCAAGCACTGAGTCACATCCCCATCCCTATTTTGTATTTTATTTAGAAACAGGGTATCATTGAGTTGCTTAATACCTCACTTTTGCTGAGGCTGGCTTTGAACCTTCTTTTTTTTTTTTTTTTGAAATTGGGTCTTGCTAAGTTTCTCAGGCTGGCATTGAACTTGTGACCCTTTTGTCTCAGCCTCCTGAATAGAAGCTGGGATTAAAGACATGTGCCACTGCTCCCAGCTATACTCAATTATTGAATTTTTTAATACCATTTTATTTGTTTGTTTGCTTATTTTTATGTGGTGCTGAGGATCAACTCCAGTCCCTTATATATGCTAGGCAAGCACTCTACTACTGAGCTACAGTTCTAGCCCCTGAACTTTTATTTTTTGTTTTGAGGGCTTGATATATTAAGGTAGAAGAAGAATGGCTTTGATCTCTTTCAAACAATTCTTTTCCATCCTGCTTCATGTACCACCAAAACCTCTAGATATTAAAAAAAAACCTTTATTATTAAGACTTTTTAAAATACAGAATTGAATCAAGCAAATCAAGATAGGCTCATTTTCTGAATTGACTTCAGTTTCTGGTGTCTATACTTTGATTTGTTTTTTCTTTGTGTTACAATAACTACTAACAACATTTTTTAAAAGATTAATAGTTTTCATAAACAAGAACATCCCTATCCTAACAAATAGGATATGTTATAGTAGTATATCATTCTAATAGATTAGAATATAATTCTAATCATTTTTTCTAAAAATATTGAAAAAGCAGCCCTGCCCCCTCCCCCATGGCTTCTCCGTTTTATTTTTTCTAGGGACTATCTTAGTACTCATCCCAAGTTCTCGGTTCTTGGTTACCTCATCCTAGTTTGTATAGTACTCATGGCATTATCTGAGTTTAGTTTGAGCCAAATGCTTAAATGGCCAAATGCTTTAAATTTATTATATTTTTAAATATTAATGATAGAAAAATTCTTTTTTAAAAATTGCTCAAATTCTCCACTATAGTTGTATAGACGAGTTTTCACAAAACCAGTGTTTGGATATTTTTGAATCCTTGAAAGCCTTAAAAACTATTCAGGTAAGCATTTATGTCATCTTGGTTTTTCTACTGAGTTTGAAGAACTATGTACATCTACTATTATTAGATCTTTCCCATCTTTTTTATTCTTATAATATGTGATATACAGTTATTTCCTATCTTGTTATATTGCTTTAATGCCAATCACTGGTCATATGTCACAGATTGATTGCATGACCCACTAATAAAATAAGAACCTGTCAGAAACAAGAAACATGTTTATGCAAGGTATTTTAAAATCATTGTGGCAGACATTAGTGGAGATATCTCACATAATATGCCCACTTTTTTTTTTTGTAGTCATATATGTGGTAATTATTTGACTTCTGGTATTCTGAACATATCTTAAATTCAATTTCTTACATATAATTAACTTCTGGTCTCACATTTTCCTTAAACCCATTAACCTTTGCTTGCCCAAGGAAATTTAACAACTGCTAGGAGAGGAGAAAGGTAAAATGTGTGATCTACAGGTTATAAATGTAATAGCTTATGGAGAGGGATGAGGGATGAGGGATGACTGCTACAGAAATTAGGCTGGAAACACCAGAACTGTGATGTGCTGATCAGAGGACCATGACTTTTTCATTTGCTTCTATGTTCCAAGTGAAAAGGTCAGTACAGTTGTAAAATAGTGATTCCTACCTTTCATATGGATAGATATAGGTTATCTCTTATAGTAGTATTCAGAATCTTTCTTCTGCTGTTCCTGGGAATAAATATATTTTATGGCACAACTCAGACACACCTACTTATTTTCAGAAATAAAACCGTTCACTAAACAGAATTTATTCTTTTTATAAGTGATGTGCTTTAATATTTTATCATCATCTTCTTTTTTTAATACAGGTTGCAACAGTAAATTCATTTTCTGACACACAAATCTAGGTCAGGTTGAAGAACACTGTCCTACTGGACAGAATGCCTGGGTGCCACTTATTATTATTCTCCTGATTATCAGAGCCACCTTGTGTAATGCACCATATAGGAGGAGGGATGATGTAGAGTCTAGTCAGAATGTGACATTACCCAGCTGGGCAAGAGGAAACCACTCAGTCTGTCCTTCTGGAAATGTAATATTTTCACAAATTATATTTTTCTGTTTTACTTTTTCCCTAGCAGTTAGCAAAATACATCCAATAACATAAAATTTGTTGCTCAAACTTAAAAGAAGGAATGTACAAAGTACAGTTAAATTTTGTTGGCGATAAGAAAAATGTAAAGTTTTTGTTTAGCTGAGAGGTCAAATGATACCATGACTATAATTATGACAACAACAACAGTTATTTTTATTGAATATTTACTCTGTGACAAGTACTTTATCAATGCATTTGATTCTCACAGCTATTCATGAAGGTAGATATATTACAAATGTGAAAACTGTGTCTTAGGGAACTAGGAAGAATTCAAATGTCATGACGTTTGTGCTCTTCACTACTATCCACAGAGTCCAGAGTCCATGTTACTGCCACCTTCTAATTATATGTG
Source organism: Callospermophilus lateralis (assembly GCF_048772815.1). Classification (NCBI taxonomy): domain Eukaryota; kingdom Metazoa; phylum Chordata; class Mammalia; order Rodentia; family Sciuridae; genus Callospermophilus; species Callospermophilus lateralis. The sequence goes on along the minus strand of NC_135312.1, from coordinate 107,118,992 downwards.
TCTGAGCCTCAGTTTCTTCCCTATGAAATGAAAAAGAATACATGTACTTCACAGGGCCATGATGAAGAATGAGGAGAAAATCTAGTAGATAATTAGAAGAGCTACTTACTAATAGGAAAAACATAACAAAGAATAGAGATCATAGGATTCGAGGGACTATGAAATCATCTGCCTATACCAAAGTATAAGCTATTTTTCCACAGCATTGCCAGAGGAAGAATGATTAAACTTTTTCTTTTTTGCCCATCTGTGGGATAAGAAATGGTATATCAGTTCTTGTTTCATTATATGTTGTAAATATTTGATTATTTTTTATAGATTTGTCTGATCCACAGAAACTCTCCCTTGAAATATTTTTGAATTAAAGGTAGTTATTTTTGCTATTTTAAACACCCACCTGACCGAAGAGGTATTAGAATGGAGTTGCACCTTACTAGAGAATTCTCAGAGCTTCATTTTATTTTGGCTGTAATAAGCCTTACTCAAGAAGATAACAGCTGGGTTTCAGTTGGAATTTCACATTTTAACTTCAGTTAATTCTTCAGTGCCTTTAGAGTTTGGGTTACAGCTCCATGTTCATGGTGACAGAAATCTTTAGGTACCTACAGAAAATACGGTTTTTACTCAAGATACTTAAAATGAGTCTTTCAGTAGGCAAAATTGTGTGGCATTTACAAAGAAAGAAACCTAGAGCATTCTTTTTGAAGATTCACTTTTAATAAAGGGTGCTGTTTTGACCAGGAGTGTCTTTTGCTTTTCAGAACAACTCTTGGAGTTTATGCACCAGCTGCCTGCGTTTGCCAATATGACGATGTCAGTGAGACGAGAGCTCTGTGCTGTGATGGTGTTTGCAGTGGTGGAAAGAGCAGGGACCATTGTGTTAAATGATGGTGAAGAGGTCAGTAAATATTCCTCCCTTTTTAAAAGCTTGTTTGAGGATCTCTCAATTTAGCACTTAGACAAAACCCAGTTTTTATATTTTCCTTCTCAGAAACCAGCAGTAATAAGTTTGAATAAAGAATTATGATGTACATATTTTGTCACAGCATTCTGAATCCATTATTTTATTTTCCATTATATATAGTATTTCATACAATATTGATAGTTTTTTTTATGGTGTTGCAGATTGAATCCAAGGCTTCACACATTAGGCAAATGCTCTACCATTGAGCTATAGCCTCATTAATGTTTCAGTTTTGCAACTTATGATAAATGTAATGCTTTTTATCAGGATAATATGATGTTAGGGCAATGGTGATCATTATATATCATTTACATGTGTTTTGGGGTACAGAGAAAACTCTTTTCCTATGTCACTTTTGAGAAGAATATCCAAACATATAGATATGTGGTTGTGTATAAATGCTTATTCTGTAAACTTCCTAAAGAGCTAACATCACTTAAGTTATTTGTTCCATCTTTAAGATGAATGATCTACCAATCATTTTTAGGTACCATTCTAAAACTTTCAGCTGTGACTTCGCAATTTTACTTCCTGCTTTTCCTCTGTTTTTATATTTGTTTGTTTGTTTGTTTGTTTATTAGCTGGACTCCTGGTCAGTGATTCTCAATGGTTCTGTGGAAGTGACTTATCCAGATGGAAAAGCAGAAATATTATGTATGGGAAATAGTTTTGGTGTCTCTCCTACCATGGACAAGGAATATATGAAAGGAGTGATGAGAACAAAGGTGGATGACTGCCAGGTATAAAATATATCTTTTATTCTTTTTTAAATTTGTTCTTTATAGATATAAATGACATTAGGGTATATTTTGACATACATACTTGGAGTATAATTTATTCTAATTAGGATCCCATTCTTGTGATTATACATGATGTGGCGTTACATTGGCTGTGTATTCATATATGAACACAAAAGTTATGTTCTATTCATTCTAGTGTCTTTCTTATTCCCATTCCTCCTCCCTTCCCTTCATTCCCCTTTGTCTAATCCAGTGAACTTTTATCTCTCCCCACACACACACACACACATTGTGTTTTAGTATCTGCGTATCAGAGAGAAAATTTGACCAGCTTATTTCACTTAGCATGATAGTCTCCAGATTTCATCCATTTACTGGCAAAAGTCATAAAGTCATTGTATGTTATTCTTAATGGAGAACACTTTTAGGCAGTTTGGTATTTTTCTGCCTATATTAATATGTCATCTTTAAATAAGATTTTAATGTAAAACTATTACTTTTCGCCTTATGCTTCAATAAATTATGAATCTCTCTCGAACTTACTTGAAACGCACAGAACTGTTCTGTTTTTTTAAATAGTATTCTCTAAATATGGCATTTTAAATTTTTCATCAGAAGTTATTAATAATCTATTCATTGATTTGACAATAAAATGCATATTATGAAAAACTCAAAAGTTGATAATTAAAGGTAACACAGTACAGCTATACAATGTTATTAAATTCATACAACAAAGTAATTGATTTCAGAAGAGATATGGAAGTTAATCACAGTATGAATCAGTGGAAAGACTTGCTAGTAAAAAATAATTGCTAATACAAAGAAAATACTGGGTAGCAGAAGAGAAATTGCATTTGTATTGATAGTATATTAATATTCTTTCTTTAAAAGCATTTAATAATAGGCTAGAGAAATTATGTGAACAAATGTGAAATTTAATTAGATTAATTTAAATGGGAACTTCTATGATAGTGAGGAATAAATTTAAGATGCTTTTACTCTTAAGTGTTTATAATTTATGTAATGTCTTCTAAAAATTACTCTTTGAAAGAAAACATTTTAATGTAAATAAGGCAAAAAGATTTTATTTGACTTAAGACTAATGGTAAGGGCTCGTTATATATATTAGTCTGCATTTTGCTTGACATCTGAATGTAGTTTATTCTGAAAGAACATAATTGTATTTATTTGCTATATACCCACACCCCCTTTTAAAAAAAATTTTGAGATAGAGTCTTGCTAAGTTGCCCTGGCTGATCTTGAACTTAGACTCTTCCTGCCTTCGCCTCCTAAGTTGGAATTACAGGCATGTGCCACTGTGCCTGAGTCATAATTGAATTTTTATTTAGTCAGATCAATGTACAGTAGTGTCATTTATTTAAATTTTAAGCATTTTGCTTAACTAAAATGAAAAAAAAACACACATGACTCTAAATAAAATAAGCCTTCCTACAGAATCAAAATAATTTGCCAGATAATTACTTGAGTAAGCATCGTAGAGGGGAAAAAAGAGACTATGAATTCAAAGTTTTAAATACGTAAAATATGAAAATAATTCTAAATATAGTCACTTCTCAATTATTTAGTATAATAGAGGAAAACATAATGGATAAATTCCAAATTCTTTATATAATATGAGAATGTACATTTAGGAAGGATTATATGTGATATTTCAGCTCTGGAATTGTATTCCAAAAAATAGTGAAGACAAAGGAGTAAAGACAATCTAGAAAAGTATTAAAGATTTCTCCATCTTGTTATCTTTTATTAGTTTCTCCCTGAATCCTTTCTTTTCTGTTTGGGATTTCAATAACATTGAGTTGGAGTCTGTTTCTTAGAGGCCAAATAGAAGTTATTTCGTTTGTGAGAGGTCAGCAGGTACATCAGTACACCTAGTTGACTAAACTACTTTCATTAGAAATGTAACCATGGAACCTAAATGATTTTAAGAGGCATATAAATGTTTTAGAGTAATTGGTAAAAATGTTATGTGACTGAGTATTACAGAGTATGTACATGTCAGATACCATTAAGTGTTTATCTTGGAGTTCTGGGAAAGGAAGAGGAGGTAGGTGTTACGTTAGAGAAGAGAATCTTATCTATTTGTAGAACAAAAAATCAGTAGGAAATCCAGAGTGATGGCAAAGTAGACCACAACTCAAAACAAAACTCTGACTAAGATATATAGACTCCTGTAACTCCTAATGTGCAGTTCTCAGAAATATGTAGAGGGTCAAAGGTGAAGTTCCTTCTGGAGAAAACTCTTGTCTTCTGCTCTGCTCCACTCCATGCCACTGTAAAAGGAACATGTTAAATCAGAGGATTCACAAATCACTCCTGGACATTCACCAACCCACCTGTTGAGCCTGACATTTTATTCCTTAAGAATACAACAAGGGGCCTGGGGCTATAGCTCAGACAGAGCACTTGCCTAGCTCTCAGGCACATAAAATTAAACAAATAAAATAAAGGCATTCTGTCCATCTACAACTACAAAAAAAAATTTTTTTTAAAGAATGTAATGGGTGAATTAATTTAGACATTTTAAGTGCTTATTTGAGTTAGGATTTTAAGTTATTTCTGTTAAAATGTCCTGTATCTGTCAAGAAAAAGAAAAAAATAATAATTTTAGCTCTTCCTCTTGGAAACAGTAAGAACTAGTAAGAACTATAAAATGACCTCCATGGTTTCTGTCATTTTACTGACCACATTATAGGAAATCAACAGCTATTGACTGTAATGAACAAAAGTGGTGATATGTTTTGCAAGAAAAAGAACTTTGCTTAGGATTGGCCCTAACTATCTAACATTCCAGTGGGGTCCAAAATAAATATCCCATAATGCAACACCTGGTTGAGTTCATGTTAAGCAAAAGAAAGACAGTAATGAGTGGGTTAAATTTAATGTTTATTAGGATCCCCTGATGTGTTCAAACTTATGTTTTGTTTTGGATGATTCCTTTGAGTTCTCCTCTTCTAGTTGTTTCTCTCTGGTGTTTAGTCCTTTTCCTTTGTTTGGTGTGAAGAACAAAGTTTAGAGCTTTAGACATCCTGTGGTACCTGGTAATTGGTATTGGCTTTCAGCCTTGACCTATGTGGTGGTTAATTCAGAAAACTGGATGAGGGGCAATGGGGGATTAGAAAAGACAAACAGAGGGCTGGGGCTGTAGCTCAGTGGTATAAAGAGGTTTTACCTGGCATGTATGAGGCACTGGGATCAAGGTTCAATCCTCAGCACCACATAAATATAAACAAAGATATAAAAAATACAATAACATTATTTTTAAAAAGAAAATAAAAGACAAACACAAAGAGGGAAAAGGCTGAGGCCTGGTGGGCATTATGCTCTGGTAGAAATGCAGTGACCAAGAACCAGCTCAGTATGTTTATTATATAGATTTTATCATCAAAAGGATTTCTTGAGAGAAAGTTGCTTCAAAGCACACAGAACCAAGATTGAAAACTAATGGCCCAGTTATAATTATCAACTTCTACCCATAATTCTCTACCATTAGGCAGTTGGTGCCTTTAGCAGTTGGTGTCTGAACTTTAAGAACCAATGATTCTATGACCAGTACAGAACCTTTGATGTAGGGTGACATCCTCTCAACTGGGCAGTCTCTCTTGGCAGTTGCGCATAGAGAGTTCGAAGAAGAAGCATCGCTTTAGTCGCTGCTCCCAACAGCTTTTATTCCCATACACACCTCCTCCTTTTCTTTTTCCATTCTCCTTTGTCCCCTTCTTTCCCTCTTCCTCTTCTACCCTGCCCCTTATTTTTCTCCCTTTTTGCCTTCTCTACTTCCTGCCCTTCACCCTTCAATGGAGAGCAAACACTTGGATACCTAATTTGAACAATTAGGTGTGAATTTTCCTTACAGACGACAGAGTTTGAGTTTCAATATATTTAACTTCTTAAGGTAAACCCACATGAATCATCACTAAAGCAATTCACAAATTTTTAACTGTCTTCATACCACTTTAAAATTTACCTGATAATTTTATGTTAGAGCTATAAATTTCTTAAATCAAAAATAAGTTGCTAATAAAAAGGGTAAATGTTTTCAATTAAGATTCATTTTTTAGATACTAGTTCTGTATGACCATATTAGAAATTCAGTTTTAAGGGTTTTTTTTTTTTTCCTTTTTTTGACTGGTATTTCAGGTTGTTACATATGAAATGCCAAAATGTCTATCTAGACACTAAGAATTTCAAATCAAACTCATTCTAATTTCCTTAAATCTTTAGTCAAGAAGATTAATTTAGTACATTCCTCTTCAAAAAGGGTTTTCTTTCATACATCTATCTACTTATTCATTTTAACTCAGGGATACATTTCTTTTTTAGAAGATAATGAGAAAATGATGATTTCATTATGTTCTGTAAAACTGAATGTAAGAACGAACCCCTTAAATTTTTTGGAGATAAAACCTTTCTAAATTTCCCATTTAGAAATTTCTTTCCAAATTTGGGAGCAATTTTGCTGCTGTGTAAAAAGAAATAAAGATATTTTTTAGATAAGTTACCAAGGGCTTATAGATAAGTTACCAAAGGCTGTGTATTTTATAACGTGTACACTAATGGTGAGTATGATAGAAATGGAGTATTTAAAATTTTTAAATTCAACTATTTATATTTACTTGTACATAAACATCCTGTCTTTTGAAGTGTTAATTTTTTACTCTTAAATGCTTAACAGAAAAGTTAGATGATATCAGCTGACTCAGTGGGAGGAACTTGGGATTATAGTATGCTGTTTCTCTTCTGAACTGCTGCTTGTATTCACTAGTGGAACTACTGACTGCAGAAAGTGTGGAAAAGCATAATTAATAAAATGAGAGTCCCATGTGATTTACATTGCTCAGAAATATTGTTAATGTTTTATGTATTTTCCTCCCAAGATTTTGAGGTGCATGTATAATTTTTTTTAAAAAATTAGCCAGCATGTAATGATGGGGCATTTCCTCCTCTATACAGTGGGGATGATAGTACTGCCTTCCTCATCATACGATTAGGAACATAAATTGAGAAACTTCCTGCAAGGCTATCATAATATGGAGATGGTGATGATGTTATCATTATGATTATTTTTAACAATTATTGTATTTGTGTGTGTGTGTGTGTGTGTGTGTGTGTGTGTGTGTGTAGTACGAGGGCCTCAAACATGCTAGGTGAGTGCTCTACCACTGAGCTGTGTCCCCAGTCTTTTTTACATATTTTAAGATGGTCTTGCTAAGTTGCCTAGGCTAGCTTCAAACTTGTGATCCTCTTGCCTCAGCCTCCCTTATACCTGTCATTATAGACATGCACCATGATGCCTGTCTGGTATTACATCTTTTAAAAGTTTTCATGTAATATCATCAACAGTAAGCCATAGCTCTAAATGTCTTTGAAAATATGGTTTTGGATGATTGCGTCATATTCTATCTTATATACTATAATCGAACCTTTATTTTTTAAATCTTTTTCATGTTAAAAGAGAAAAAGAAATGTTACATTTTTCCATCCCCAGATGATTTTTGCAAATCAGAATAAATCATTCATACTTTAAAGAACACAGTGATTTTTGTTTGCTGAAGTATCCACTCTTGTCTCCTCACTGGCCTCCAGTTATGTAATACACAATTTCTATAATTTATTCTTAACTTTATTTAAAACTACTAAGAACTTTAATTGCTTTAAGCCACAAGCTCTGAAATTGTAGTTTACTTTTTAAGAGCAAGGATTACCCTGTATAGAAGTTATAAGGAATAATGATTCGAACTATAACAAATATATTCTTTGTTGTCAGTCATCCTAGATTCCCCTCTTCTCCCCTAATGTTTTTTACTGTGAAAGAGGCATGTTAAAAAGAACTCTTTTAGTTTCATCTTCAGATTTTTTAAATTGTTAGGATTTTTATGTAAAATATATATAAATATTCTAAAATTGAAACTTTTTTTGACCAAGGAAGAAATGCATTAAAAGTAGAGAAGTCTGATTAAAGTTCATTACTGCATTAATTTAGAAAGTATAAGAAAGACAGGGAAAAATGTCAGTATTAAATAATTAAAGCACTGAATTATTCGTACAGCTAGGACTTTTGCAAGCACTTTATCATTAACATGTGACTTATGTTTTATTCCAGTTTGTCTGCATAGCCCAGCAAGATTATTGCCGTATCCTCAACCAAGTAGAAAAGAATATGCAAAAAGTTGAAGAGGAAGGAGAGATCGTTATGGTCAAAGAACACCGAGAACTTGATCGAACTGGAACAAGAAAGGGCCACATTGTCATCAAGGTAAGACTGAGAACTGCCCTCTTTCTAATGGAAAGGAAGTTTGGAGTAGTCGAAGATATGGTAACTTAAGATTTGGGGGTTTTTTATCCTTTTTTAAAATTTTTCCATTTTTAAGCATCTTACCTCTTAATGATGGTCATCACTTATAATAAAGTCTTTACATGTTCTAATTAATAGCAGTTTCTTAATTATCCCTATTACTACCTGCTTGGTTTTATGTTGAAGAGTTGAAATCAAGGTATCATATAAACGTTATTTATTCAGGATAATGATTAAACCTTTTATTTGTTACAGGGCACCTCAGAAAGGTTAACAATGCACTTGGTGGAAGAGCATTCAGTAGTAGATCCAACCTTCATAGAAGACTTCCTGTTGACCTACCGGACCTTTCTTTCTAGTCCAATGGAAGTGGGCAAAAAGTTATTGGAGTGGTTTAATGACCCGAGCCTCAGGGATAAGGTTGGAAATACAGTTTACTTCAGCTCTTAACTATGTAGTACTTTTTAAATATAAGCTTAAAGATACATTTGTCCCACTAGTTAATGTTCAAGTTAATGGAATATGAGAATATAATTTTAAGGAAACAAAAAGATAATGTGATCCAAATATTAGTTCTTGTTATATATTTTAAAGTTTAGCCCTAGAAATATTTGTGTTTTTTTTTTTTCTTCTTTAAATGCAAAAGCCAAAAAGTTGGTCACCAAGTGTTTATATGTTGGGAATATGTTAAAATATAACCAAACATTGGGATACCATGAGAATCTACATTTTCTAGTCTGGTAGATATTGTAAAAGAAAATTATAATTTTTAAATTAGCACCAGAGCAGCTTTACATTACAGCCATCAATGACTGAAGTCTCCACTAATATAATTCTAAGCAGAACCTCTTCTGCAGCTCTGGAGATATTTCTCAAGGCCAGATTGAATGATAAACTACATATAGCAGTGTTACCTCCTTTCTTTTACAACTCTGATTCCTTACAGATATTTCTAGGCTTAACACTATATTTGCCTTATCTAGTCTGTGTTTTTACTTTTATTTTTTAGTTTCTGTCTTTTGTATTAACCTGTTTTGGTTTTATTGTATCTATGCTTTTATTTTGACTTATTTAAAATATGTTTTGAAAGTAAGGTTAGATGTTAATTGAATACCTTCACAAAACCACTGTGTCTCCTGGCAAAGCAACATATAGTCTGTATTTAAGGTACATATTTTTTCAGAATATCATTTTTATCTGAATAAAATTCTTGTTGAAAGTTTTATTGTTATTAGTTTATTTTTTTGTTCAGTATCTTTAGGTGAATTGAAAATTAGATGTCTTGTTTGTTTGAAATTAATCACTAATCTTTAGCACTAAAAACAAGGAAACTTAGTGAAACATTGTTTTTTTAGGTTACACGGGTAGTATTATTGTGGGTGAATAATCACTTCAATGACTTTGAAGGAGATCCTGCAATGACTCGATTTCTAGAAGAATTTGAAAATAATCTGGAAAGAGAGGTAATAGTTGTGGTTGTTATTATTTTTTTAAGATTAGCTTTCAGTTCATTTTCCCCTCCTGTCTTGAATTAACACCACTCTTCCTAAACCCTTATAGAAAATGGGCGGACATCTAAGGCTGTTAAATATTGCATGTGCAGCTAAGGCAAAAAGAAGATTGATGACATTAACAAAACCATCCCGGGAAGCTCCTCTACCTTTTATCTTACTGGGAGGCTCTGAGAAGGGATTTGGAATCTTTGTTGACAGTGTTGATTCAGGTAGCAAAGCAACTGAAGCAGGATTGAAACGTGGGGATCAGGTATGATATTTCTCAGTCCATATATAAGGGAGATTTTGGTAATTTTCTTTCAATTTAGTCAGTAATATGCTAATTTTATAATTTCACTTTTAGATACTAGAAGTAAATGGTCAAAACTTTGAAAATATCCAGCTGTCAAAAGCCATGGAAATTCTTAGGAATAACACACATCTATCTATCACTGTGAAAACCAATTTATTTGGTAAGTATTTTTGCTGACTTTCATTTTTCTCCTTTTTTTTTAAAGTTTAAATCTTAAACAAGAAAAATAATTTATATAAGTAATATTTTGAACATAAGCATCAGAGTACTTGTAGTAAAATATATAAATATAGAATTCATTTTATAAGTATATAACTGGATCTAAATCAAAATCTACTGATTTGAGGACCATGAAAATTATTTTTTAAAATCTGTATTTATTTGATAAATGTAATTTCCCTTCTGTTGATAAATTCTAAAATACCTATAGATTAAAAGGTTTACTGTTGCTGGGCACGTGTATTCCTGCGATATCCCTGCGACTTGGGAGGTTGAGGCTGGAGGATCTCGAGTTCAAAGCCAGCCTCTGCAATTTAGTGAGGCCCTAAGCAACGCAGTATAACCCTTGTCTCTAAGTAAAATATAAAAAAGGACTGGGGATGTGGCCCAGTGGCTAAGTGTTTCTGCATTCTATCCTGGGTACAAGGGAAAATAAAGAAGAATGTTTACTGCTATTCTTAAATTTACTTGGATAGAGCAACATTACAAAGTAGATTCTTGGTACTAATCACTGGAGTAGTATTTTTCTACAGGATTTTAATAGCTGAAATCTGTATTTGTCTTGTACTCCCAAGTTCTAAAATTGCCTTGGCCTTGTCCAGTTTTCTTGTAATTGGCATTTTGTGGTGTTTCTCTTTCTATATATTTTAGTGTTTAAAGAACTTCTAACAAGATTGTCAGAAGAGAAAAGAAATGGTGCCCCCCACCTCCCCAAAATTGGTGACATCAAAAAGGCCAGTCGCTACTCCATTCCAGATCTTGCTGTAGATGTAGAACAGGTGATAGGACTTGAAAAAGTAAATAAAAAAAGTAAAGCCAACACTGTTGGGGGAAGAAACAAGCTAAAGAAGATACTTGACAAGACTCGGATTAGTATCTTGCCTCAGAAACCGTATAAGTAAGTGTCTACATTTTTTTTGTGCATTATTTTATTATCTTAAGAGGATATGCTAAGGTAGTGATGTAATTTTTGCACATTAATGTCTCAATGTTTTAGGCTGAGCTATTTTTAGAAATAATATGAAACAATCATGTTCATTTTAATCCTATTTTTGCCATTTTCCTACCCCTGATTTTCATTAGAGGTCGTTTAGAATGTTCTTATTTGAACTCCGTCCCTTCCAATGAACTTTTGAGAAGTGTGTGCTTCCTATCTTCCTTAGGATTTGGAGCTTTTGCTACTGTACCTTTGTTTCTGGCTGTCTCCTCCACAGCATCTACTCTTTACTAATCAAATTACTTCTTCTGGTTGCCTCTGTTCACCACTGCCATTCTATTTCCCCTTCACTTCTATTTTCAGTTGTTTAACCATTGCCAAGGCATTAATAACCAAGCACAAACCTCTTCCCAGTTAGCTCAGTAGTCAGAATATCAGGTGTATTCTTGAATTTCCTCTTGGTTCTTTACTTATGTGAGAGGTTCAAGCTAGACAAAGTTGCAGGGGTTCCCAACAATTCTTTTTAGCTTTGCTTATTTGCTTATTTCTTTCTTAATTTGGTCCTTGAACCTAGGGATATTTTATAAAACTCAATTACCATCAACCATTTTTTTAATGTTAAGTAACTCAGTATGCCATGTCAACTATTATATATTCCTCAAAGTACAATAATATAAAAGATAATAAATTGAAAAGATGTAGGTTAGTATAGTTCTATGATAACTTAATGGATCTAGAGAAGAGCAATAAATACAGATATTCAGGACTGCAGCAAGCATTTCTTTTTTAAAGAAAATTACATTTCAGATAAAAGTTTCATGTATAGGGTGAGATGATCGAAAATTTATTACTGATGGTTTGTATGTCAGACTTGTATTGCCCCCATTGAACTATAATGATCGGTCATTTCTAAAGAAAACTTCTATGGTAAAGTTATAGGGATAAAGAGCGAATGTGATGATTTTATTTATAGACTTGACTAAGTTACTAAGAATGAATTAGGACAGCTGGTACAGAGACTAGGAATCAATTTTTAAAGTGGCCCCTCTCGGTAAAAAAATAAACTAAATACAGAATTATTAGGAGCATAATAATAAAAAAAGATCTTAGAGTCATATTTGACCATGCGTTAAATATGAATCCATTAAAAAATATATCAAACAGAAGTCAGCATGACCCTGGCAAGTATTAATAGAAATATGACATGTTAGAACTGGGATGTAATACATCCACAGCACAGAATCTTGGCAAGAATACAGTATGAGAATACTCTACATAATTTTGTTCTCTGTGTACTTGGAAAGACATTCAAAAGCTAGTCAAGGAAAAAGAGAAGAGACAATAATTAGATGTGTTGGCTTTAAAACACTGAACAACATCTTAAGTAAATATGTGGTTTGTTTAAATACTTTTTTATGAAAATTATTTGAAATCATGTATGCAGTGCAATTGAAATTGAAAAAATAAGATCTAAAGGTGGGCTCAGCAAACAGTAGGATCTATTATATTCTAATAGATTTTATTTAATACTAGTTGCTACTTCAGCTTTTCTCTTCTAGAAATCATTATGTTCTTAAAAGTTTTTTTAAATTTGGTTTGGTTTTATTTTTGTGTTTTTGCAGTGCTGCAGGTAGAAGGCAGGGCCTGTACATGCTAGGCAAGTGCTTTACCACTGAGCTATGCCCCTTCCCTGTGAAGATTTTTAACAACACCATTGAATAAGAAAATTACAGAAATCATCTAGTTAAAATATACAGTGTTGGGGCTGGGTGAGGTGATGCACTCCTGTAATCCCAGTGGCTCAGGAGGCTGAGGCAGGAGGATGGCGAGTTCAAAGCCAGCTTCGCAAATGCAAGGCACTAAGCAACTCAGTGAGACCTGTCTCTCAATAAAATATGAAATAGAGCTGGGGGTGTGGCTCAGTGACTAGTGCTAAGAGCCCCAGAGTTCAATCCCTGGTATCTCCCCATGCCAAAAAATACTGTGTTGGTCTGGGGGTGTAGCTCAGTGATAGAACACCTGCCTAGCACCTATGTGAGGCACTGGGTTCAGTTTTCAGCACCACATAAAAATAATAAAGTTAATGTAAAATTTTTTTAAAAAATACTGTGTTGTGTATATGTATTTAAAAAAAAAACATCAGTATTGTAGAAGGTAAGATGCTGGATACTAATAAATTAGTAAGGATGGACATGGAAAGGTAATATGCATAAAGAGGGAAGAAAAGGGTATGACATAGCATTATGGAATTCAGATTTGATTTCTAGGTGAGTAGAGAGGAAAACTGATGAACCCAGAGCTAAACAGGAAGAGTCAACAGACTACAAAATCAACGAAGACTGAAAAACTGTTTCAGTAACAATGAAAGAGTTAGGGAGGTCAAACAAAAAAAAAGGTGTGTGCTCCAAGGGCCATTCCCTCTTCCCCAACTTCTTTCCTCCTTTTGTTCCTTCCTTCCTTTTTCTCTTTCTCTTTCTTTCTTTCATTGGAGGGACATTTCAATCTTGGATCTCACATATAAAGTAGTTTTAGTCTAAGACCCCTATCTTGGATAACAGAGATATAAGTAAGTAATCAAGAAACTGTGCAAGAGTGGAAAATTAGATCATCATGTGAGGTGTTAAAATGTTTCTGAGAAACATGTGCCTGGAATATACTAGTATTCATAACTATTTGTGCCAGGAGTGTCCCAGTCAGCCATGCCTTGGCCTGAGGACATAATAATCATTAGATGCCATATATTATACCTAATATTTTTGGCAAATAGTGCTTTTATATGGTTGAAAAATAAAATCCCACTGATGCAGATGAGTGTGGTGTGGTGCATGCCTGTAATCTCAGCATCTTGGAAGGCTGAGGCAGGAGTATTGCCAGTTTGAGGCCAGCCTCATTAACTTAGCTACAATCTGTCTCAGAATGAAATGAAAAGGGATGAAGTATGACTCAATAAAAGAGCATGTCTGGGTTCAATCCCTAATACCACAAACAAAACCCACCAATGTGAAGATTTCTATTTTTCATAGAATGTTAATTAAAAGTGTCTTTATGTATGTGCACATGGCCTGTATGTGGTTAAATAGAAATTTAATTTTATCCTGGATTTGCCTATCAATTTGGAAGAACTTATACTGCAGTTATTTATGATGCCTTGTTTTTTATTCATTTTTAAAAATTTATGTATGACAGCGGAATGCATTGCAATTCTTTTTTTTTAAAGAGAGAGAGAATTTTTTTAATATTTTCAGTTTTCAGTGGACACAACATCTTTATTTTTTATTTTTATGTGGTGCTGAGGATCGAACCCAGTGCCTCACACATGCCAGGCAAGCATGTTACCGCTTGAGCCACATCCCCAGCCCACAATTCTTATTACACATATAGAGCACAATTTTTGTCCAGTCGTATACAAAGTACATTCACACCAATTTGTGTCTTCATACCTGTACTTTGTACATCACACTCCACCATCATTAATAACCCCATGCCACCTCCCTTTCCCTCCAAGCCCTCTGCCCTATCTAGAGTTCGTCTATTCCTCCCATGCTCCCTCTCCCTAACCCACTATGAATCAGCCTCCTTATATCAAAGAAAACATTCAGCATTTGGTTTTTGGTATTGGCTAACTTCACTTAGCATTATCTTTTCCAATGCCATCCATTTACCTGCAAATGCCATGATTTTATTCTCTTTTATTTCTGAGTAATATTCCATTGTGTATATATGCCACATTTTTTTTTTAATTCATCCACTGAAGGGCATCTAGGTTGGTTCCACAGTTAAGCTATTGTGAATTATGCAGCTATAAACATTGATGTGGCTGTGTCCCTGTAGTATGCTGTTTTTAAGTCCTTTGGGTATAGACCGAGGGGAGGGATAGCTGGGTCAAATGGTGGTTTCATTCCCAGATTTCCAAGGAATCTTCATACTGCTTTCCATATTGGCTGCACCAATTTGCAGTCCCACCAGAAGTGTATGAGTGTACCTTTTCCCCCATATCCTCTCCAGCACTTATTGTTGTTTGTCTTTATAATAGCTGCCATTCTGACTGAAATGAGATGAAATCTTAGAGCTGTTTTGATTTGCATTTCTCTAATTGCTAGTGATGATGAACATTTTTTCATATATTTGTTGATTGATTGTATATCATCTTCTGAGAAATGTCTCTTCAGGTCTTTGGCCCATTTATTGATTGGGCTTTTTGTTTTTTTGGTGTTTAGCTTTTTGAGTTCTTTATATACCCTTCAGATTAGTGCTCTATCTGATGTGTGAGGGGTAAAGAATTGCTCCCAAGATGCAGGCTCTCTATTCACCTCACAGATTATTTCTTTTGCTGAGAAGAAACTTTTTAGTTTGAGTCTATCCCATTTATTGATTCTTGATTTTAATTCTTGTATCACAAGGAATCTCATTAAGGAAATTGGGGCCTAATTCCACATGATGAAGATTAGGGTCTACTTTTTCTTTTATTAGATGCAGGGTCTCTGGTTTTATTCCTAAGTCCTTGATCCATTTTGAGTTGAGTTTTCTGCATGGTGAGAGATAGGGTTTATTTTCATTTTGTTGCATATGGATTTCCAGTTTTCCCAGCACCATTTGTTGAAGAAGCTATCTTCAATGCATATATTTGGCACCTTTGTCAAATATAAGATAATTTTAGTTTTGTGGGTTAGTCTCTGTGTCCTCTGTACTGTACCATTGGTCTACCGGGCCTGTTTTGGTGCCAATACCATGCTGGTTTTGTCACTATTGCTCTGTAATATAGTTTAAGGTCTGATATAGTGATGCCACCTGCTTCACTTTTCCTGCTAAGGATTGCTTTAGCTATTCTGGGTCTCTTGTTTTTCCAGATGAATTTCATGACTGCTTTTTCTGTTTCTATGAGGAATGTCATTGGAATTTTGATCAGAATTGCATTAAATCTGTATAGTGCTTTTGAAAGTATGGTCATTTTGATAATATTAATTCTGCCTATCCAAGAGCAAGGTAGATCTTTCCATCTTCTGAGGTCTTCTTTAATTTCTTTAGGGTTCTGCAATTTTCATTATATAGATCTTTCACCTCTTTAAGTTGATGTCTAAATATCTTATTTTTTTGAGGCTATTGAAATGAGGTTGTTTTTCTCATTTCCCTTTCTGAGGATTTGTCACTGATATACAGAAATGCATTTGATTTTGGGGTGTTAATTTTATATCCTGCTGCTTTGCTGAATTCATTTATTAGCTCCAGAAGTTTTCTGATGGAGCTTTTAGGGTCTTCTAGGTATAGAATCATATTATCAGCAAATAATACCAATTTGAGTTCTTCTTTTCCTATGTGTATTCCTTTAATTTCTTTCGTTTGTCTAATTGCTTTGCCTAGTGTTTCAAAACTATGTTAAATAGAAGTAGTGAAAGAGGGCATCTCTGTCTTGATCCAGGTTTTAGAGGGAATGCTTTCAATTTTTCTCCATTTAAAATTATGTTGGCCTGGGGCTTAGCATAGATAGCTTTTAAGATGATGAGATATGTTCCTTTTATCCCTAGTTTTTCTAGTGTTTTGAACATAAAGGGGTGCTGATTTTGTCAAATGCTTTTTCTGCATCTATTGGGATGATCATATGATTCTTTAAGTCTGTTGATGTGATGAATAACATTTATTGATTTCCATATGTTGAACCAACCTTGCATCCCTGGGACGAATCCCACTTGATCATGGTACACGAGCTTTTGGATATGTTTTTGTATTCGATTTGCCAGAATTTTATTGAATTTTTGCATCTATGTTCATTAGAGATATTGGTCTGAAGTTTTTTTTTTTTTTTTTTTTTTTTTTTAAGTGTCTTTGCCTGGTTTTGGAATCAGAGTGATATTGGCCTCATAGAATGAGTTTGGAATTACTCCCTCTTTTTCTATTTCCTGAAATAAATTGAAGAGTATTGATATTAGTTCTTCTTTAAAGGTCTTGTGGAACTCGGCTATGTATCTGTCTGGTCCTGGGCTTTTCTTGTTTGGTAGACTTTTGATGGCATCTGCTAGTTCATCACTTGAAATTGATCTGTTTAAATTGTATATATTCTGATTCAATCTGGGCAAATTATATGACTCTAGAAATTTGTCAATGCCTTTCATATTTCTATTTTATTGGAGTACACATTTTCAAAATAATTTCTAATTATCTTCTGTATTTCTGTAGTGTCTTCCTTTTTCATCACATGAGTTTTCTCTCTCCCTCTCTTTGTTAGCATGGCTAAGAGTCTGTCAATTTTATTTATTTTTTCAAAGTACCAACTTTAGTTCTGCAATTTTTTTCAATTGTTTCTTTTGTTGCAATTTCATTGATCTCAGCTCTGATTTTAATTATTTCCTGTCTTCTGCTCCTTTTGGTGTTGATTTGTTCTTCTTTTTCTAGGGCTTTGAGATGTAATGTTAAGTCATTTATTTGTTGACTTTTTCTTTTTTTAAGGAATGAACTTCATGCAATGAACTTTCCTCTTAGAACTGCTTTCATAGTGTCCCAGAGATCTCGATATGTTGTATCTGTGTTCTCATTCACCTCTAAAAATTTTTAAATTTCCTCCTTGATGTTTTCTGTAACCCATTGTTCGTTCAGTAGCATATTATTTAGTCTCCAAGTGTTGGAGTGGATTTTATTTCTTTATCATTGATTTCTAGTTTCATTCCATTATGATCTGATAGAATACAGGGTAGTATTCTATATTTGCTAAGAGATGCTTTGTGGCATAATATATGGTCTGTATTTTAGAGAAGGATCCATGTGCTGCTGAGAAGAAAGTATATTCTCTCGTTGAAGGATGAAATATTCTATATATGTCAGTTAATCTAAGTTATTGATTGTCTTGAGTTCTATAGTTTCTTTTTTTTGTTCAGCTTTTGTTTGGAAGATCTATCTAGTGATATGATACCTTGTTTTATAACCCAACCTTGCATTTTCTTTCAGGGTGTTTTTAAAAACTAGTTAGAATGTAAATTTGTTTATAATCCAGTTATTTTTGCATCCATATTCTTATTTTTTGATCTTTGTTTTGAAAGCACTGATCCTTTAAGTAATAATAATATAGAAAAATTATAGAAATAGTTTTTATATATTATTACATCATGTTATAAGAATTGTCTACTGCAATAGTTTTTTTATAAATAGAAATGAGTTTGAGAAACATCAATAATAACCGGTGCTTTTTGGGGAACTTTAATGTGTAATTAGAAAATTTGAGCAGAATCAAAGTGAGTCATTGGAGTTCCATTGCCTTTTCCTTGATCCTAGAAAATGCCACCATGCCCTACTCTTCTTTTATGCTCTGTATAATTAAGAAATAATACCTGCCAGGATTTCCTTACATTTGACTGTATAATAATCTCATTTTCCCCTTAAAATATTGGAGAATAAAATTCTGTGTTCATTCTGCTCACTTTCCCCTTAAAATATTGGAGAATAAAATTCTGTTCATTCTGCTCACATTCTTTAGTTCTTGCAAATAGGACCATAAAACTGCATCATTTTGACACTGAACCATTGGACGAGTGAGACTGAATGCATTCTTTTTAGTATGCTTTTTCCTAAGTTCATTCCCACCAAAACTCATATTTTCTCGAATACATTTTTTGACTGAGAAACTACTAATATTGGTTATGGGTTTTTCTAGTGAAAAAGACAGACTTTAGAGAAACATTATATACTTAAGAAACAGGAAAGTAAATTGGATACACTTAAACAGTAGTGGCTTTTGCAATTTTCAAGTAAATTAATGACATTTTTTACATTAATTGCAAGTTTAATGGGATGTGGCTTACTAGTGGTCTGTAATACAGCTTTTCATCGTGCTGATAATTCACTTTTTCTTCTTTCCTCAGTGATATTGGGATTGGTCAATCTCAAGATGACAGCATAGTAGGGCTAAGACAGACGAAGCACATCCCGACCGCATTGCCTGTCAGTGGAACCTTGTCCTCCAGTAATCCTGATTTGCTGCAGTCACATCATCGCATTTTAGACTTCAGTGCTACTCCTGGTGAGCACCTCCACTACTGCTTTTGTTTTCTCATTGTCATCTTTTTCCATCTTTGATACCCAGATGCAAAGAGTCAGGGTGAACCTTAATTTCCAAACCTTTGGTACCAGTTCTCATCATATTCTGCAGACTGTTTTGATATGGCTACAGGAAATTTAATCTCTCTGAACTTGTTTCCTCTTTGATAGAATGAAGAATAACACATGTCATGCAGTTATTACTAATTCATATCAAATAAATAAGAATAGGAGGTATATTTGAGGTCACTGTTGGGCTCTTCAATATAAAAAAGATCAACTTTAAAATTTTTTAAAATTTTCTTTCTTTGATACCCACATGACAGTCTTGTGTATGTGGTACTATGTACTGATGTGGTTTTGTTTGTCTAATCATTTAATTATCTATAGGGGAAGATGTGTTTTTACATCGTAGTATAAGAATGAAGCTCACAGACAGTTATTGACAGCCAACATACAAGCAGTAACTCCTCAGGCTTGCCCTGGAGAATACCTGCTGATAAAACAGTAGAGGGAGCTTGATGTAAAGTCTCAGAGAAGACCCTGCTGCTCTCTTTGGATTTGTGCATTCACAAAGAGATTTTTCTAATCAATTTCTGTCATTGCATGTTCCCACATACCTGACTTTTCTAGGAGCTTCATCAATCTTTGAAGAGCTCTAGTAAGGAAGAGATCAAAGTTTATCATCTTTTCTAGGGCACTTCTTTCCAGATTACTTTGAATGACCATATCACTAAATCTTTTCTATTTATGTGGTTTTCTTTCCTCCAGATTTGCCAGATCAAGTCCTAAGGGTTTTTAAGGCTGATCAGCAAAGCCGATACATCATGATCAGTAAGGATACCACAGCAAAGGAAGTGGTCATTCAGGCCATCAGGGAGTTTGCGGTCACTGCCACCCCAGATCAGTATTCACTGTGTGAGGTCTCAGTCACACCCGAGGGAGTCATCAAACAGAGAAGACTTCCAGATCAGCTTTCCAAACTTGCTGATAGGATACAACTAAGCGGAAGGTATACGCTATCTTATTGGATTTCTTACCCCCTTTCGAAACCCACATCAGAGTGTAAGAGATGAATACTTTAAGGGTTTTTTAAGTGACTAAATATCCCGACAGAGCAATTCGTTGTGGGGTGCTTGGTTTTTAATCTATCAAAGTAAAGGTATACAGTAGACTGCTGGCCCTCACAAGGAGCTCTTAAGCACTTATTCAAGGGCACAGTGACCTGAAAGTTATTATCAACAGCCAACGTACAAACAATCACTCGTTAGGCTTGCACTGGAGAATACCTGCTGATAAAACAGTAGAGGGAGCTTGATGAAAGTTTCAGAGTAGATAGACCCTGCTGCTCTCTTCTCTTTGGATTTGTGCATTCACAAACAGATTTGCTAAGTATTTTCAGTCATTGCATGTTCCCACATAACCTGAATTTTCTAGGAGCTTCATTCGTTTAGGCAGGGACATATATGACAGTGTTTTTGGCAGAATTAACTAACTCTGTCAAATCAGGCCTTGTACATTACAGAAAGCACCCCTGAGCTCTGGAACCAAACTTTAGTTGCTACAGAGCTTGGTCCCTTGCTGTATAAGTGCCCATATCACATGTTATGTGCAAGAAAACATTGTGCTGATTTTGTCATTCTTTTCAGTGACATTTTTACTGTTGGAGATATGTAATTTTGCCCTCAAACCACAAATAACTAAAAGTTGAAAAAAGTAGTTTAAGTATTGGCTCTCATATAATTACTAGATCCTATACTGAATGAAAATTGAGTTGTCACAAAAACAACATTTTTCTGTTTTTCTAATGGAGTGTTCCATTGTGCTTGACTTTCCCATGATATATATCTAAGCTATGATTTAATTCACTCAAAATTTGTTTTATAACTTTCTTATTCCTCACTTTTATTTCCAACCTCAACACTAGTAGATAGTTATATTTTAGGAGGTTGGTTTTTCTGAATTATCACTTGAATGTACATTGATATATCTATAATCATGATGGAGTTCTTCACATCTCCAGGGAGCTGCAAATTCATGATCCACATTCATTATTCAAGAAAATTATATATGGGCTTCGTGAGTAATCAAAATGGAGAGCATTAAATCTATGAATGTCAAAAGCCCAAGATACATTTTTCTGCTATAGATGTTTTGTGAAATATGCAAAAGACCAGCTTAATGGGACCTCCACTGTTTCTTCATTTTTAGAATTTTATTTAGAGAAAGCATCTGCCTACCCTAAAAAGAAGAAATGAAGGAAAACTGGAGGGAGGAAGGGAGGAAGGAAATAGCAAAGAGCAAATACCTAAATGCTGTTTTCAACAAGTTGCTTTAAAGGAGATGCACTAGCTCTGAGTTCTTGTCCCTGCACTGACATTGATAAGTCATTAATCTATAGATGACTCTGTTTCCTATTCTGATAAATAGGGATAACACCTGCCCCACTTACCTATAGGGTTTTCATGAAAATTCATATATTTAAAAATTAAAGTCTGTTTTAGGATTTTTCTAGTCATAAGATCACTTGAGCGAAATAGCTTTTAGGTTTCTTAGGAATTTTAATAAACTTGAACCTATCTAATTTGGATCCATCAGTGGTCAGATTCTGTTTTCACTCTGGGAAAATGGAGTGATGCCTTGAGTCTGATTTTTCTTGCTTCCACCTGTAGAGCCTGTGCCCTTATTTAAATTTTTTTTTTTTTAAATGGCTATTTTCTGTCATCTGTAGCCAAAAGGGTAGAATGATTTAGAAAGCAGGAAAGGAACAGTGAAAAAGAATTAAAGTCAGTACAAATGAAATCCCATGGGATTCCTTCCTTTCCATCTCTGAACACTGGGTTCTGTGATCTGGCAATTGATGCAGCAACTACACCATCTTGGTTAAAAAGAATTTTCCATAATTTAATTCTGTATTCTCTCAAGCTTCCCCTAAAAAGTAGCTGTGTTCTTTTACAGATGTCATGAGGCTTCTGCTTAGGCTTGACTACGTCTGACACACTTCTGCTTTCACAGGTATTATCTGAAAAACAACATGGAAACAGAAACACTTTGTTCAGATGAGGATGCTCAGGAGTTGTTGAGAGAGAGTCAAATTTCCCTCCTTCAGCTCAGTACTGTGGAAGTTGCCACACAGCTCTCCATGCGGAATTTCGAACTCTTCCGCAACATTGAACCTACTGAATATATAGATGATTTATTTAAACTTAAGTCAAAAACCAGCTGTCACAACCTGAAGAAATTTGAAGAAGTCATTAACCAGGAAACATTTTGGGTGGCATCTGAAATTCTGCGAGAGACAAACCAGCTGAAGAGGATGAAGATCATTAAGCATTTCATCAAGATAGCATTGCACTGTAGGGAATGCAAGAATTTTAACTCAATGTTTGCAATCATCAGGTAAGAGGGCATATCTGTCTTAAGATTCAGTGCATATTACAGATTAGAAACAATCTCGTCCAGGGATACCATATAATTATATAAAATGTGGTATTTTATAAATGACTCACTTTTTTTTTTTTTTAAATACCATCTGGTAATCAAACCCATGCTAGACTGTCATTGACTCATAACGAACAATTCTTTTTAAGATAACAATACCCCAAAGAATTATCAAGATTAAATGATACAGTGTATGTGAAATTCCATTGGACATCATAAAGCAAAAGCCCAATAAATGTTTATTTTCTTCCCTTTTAAGTGTTTTGATTGAACCTGGAAGAAAGTGCAAATGAAAAGAATTAGTTATTTTGATGTTAAACGTGACTATAAAATGAGTCATTTTTTTCTGCCTGGGAGTTTGATCATGCTCTCATGACTACTGTGTCTTTTGGTTTATTTTCTCATGACTACTGTGTCTTTTAGAATATTTTCCTGCTCTGTTTTATAAAATGCTTGCTATGTGCCAAACACTGCTATATTTGAAGGAAAAAGCAACAATACTTTTATTCTAGTGGTTTTGCTGATGGTATGTTGGTCAGCTTTCATTACTATAACAAAATAGCTAAGATGAATAGCTACTTATGAAGAGAAAATGTTTATTTTGGCTCAGAGTTTGGAAGTTTCAGGCGGTGGTCATTTGCCTCTGTCACTTTTTAGCCTCTGATGAGGCAATAGGAGTATGGAGTGTAGCAAAGCTGTTCACGTCATGGCTAGGACATGAAAAAGAGGAAAAGAAAGAATTCAGGGTCCCACCAGCATCTTTTTAGGATACACCCCAGTGACCTAAGACCTCTCATTAATCCCTGCCTCTTAAAGACTCCCTCTAAAACTTCCAGTAGTGCTAATTGAGTAGAGACCAACCCTTTAACCTATAAGCCTTTGGGGGAAATGTAGGATCTAAACTATAGCAGAGTATAAGCATATCGGGAGAGTATAAAGGAAAGAAGAATAAAATCCATTGTCTTGGCCCTGACTCTGCTTCTATCTGTCATTCTTATTACCCAAGTTTCCTATTCATCCTTCTATAAATTGCTATACATGTAAAGCATACATGCAGGTTTATTTGTCAGTAAATAAGCAGTACATTTTTTTTCTTCCTTCATTTCAGAAGAGATCATTTAATTGTATCCCACTTTTTTTTTTCCCCCTCTCAGTGGCCTAAACCTGGCACCAGTGGCAAGACTTCGAGCTACCTGGGAAAAACTTCCCAATAAGTATGAAAAGCTATTTCAGGATCTCCAAGACCTATTTGACCCTTCTAGAAACATGGCAAAATACCGCAACGTCCTCAATAGTCAAAACCTGCAACCTCCCATAATCCCTCTATTCCCTGTTATAAAGAAGGATCTCACATTCCTTCATGAAGGTAAATACAAGGTAGAGGAGTTCTGTCTTCACATGTAGAAGTAGAATAAATGCCATGTGATTTCTTTTTTCTCTTTTGCCACTTACAGGAAATGATTCAAAAGTAGATGGGCTGGTCAACTTTGAGAAGCTAAGGATGATTGCAAAAGAAATCCGGCACGTTGGCCGAATGGCTTCAGTTAACATGGACCCCGCTCTCATGTTCAGGACTCGGTGAGTGAGTCACCTCCAGTGGCACATGTGGGACTAGAGAGGTTTAGAGCTTCCCAGTAAATGAAGAAATTTTGTATATTTATATTTGCAGTATTGCAGAAATTATATTAGGGTGTACCAAGAATCACCGTCAAACTTCCATTCGGCATCAAGTGGACTTTTGACTATTAGTAAAAAGTTTGTCCTTTGTGGATATTTTTAACTTAACATTAATCACAGATATTTGTTTCCTGTTTTTTAGAACACTGACTTGTACAGTTAGAACTTGTAATGGGTAGCATGTGCTAAAATATGTAAATATCCTAAACAGGATTATGTCAGTATCCCACATAATAGATTTAGATGTCAGCTTAGTAAAAAATGATTAGGAGGCAAAAGAAGTCAATCTTTTTCTAGAATAAAAAATATAACTGTATTTGTCTTTTGAACCAGAAAAATGTGTCTAGTAAAGTGGTGCGTGTGAGATGATATGCAGTTTAACATTTGTGGGCTTCTAGAACTGCTTATCCAGAAGTCTAGTCCTTTCTTTCTGAGCTTGTGATCTCTCTGTCTCTTTCTACACCCATGCTTCAATCTCCATGGCTCTCACTTACAGGAAGAAGAAATGGCGGAGTTTGGGGTAAGTGGTGGAGAACTTGCATACCCCCACACAGTTCTTGCTCAGCTCATTGCATTATTTTCCTATCTGCTGTATTTTCTGATGCTTTGCATTTTTTTTTTTTTCTTAACCCTCTTGGCTCTAGCAGAATTTCAGATGGCAAACTTACTTCAAGTTTAATCTTCTGGGGCTTATGCTTTTGGAGTCATGATCCTTGAGAGCTGTGAAATGATTGATGATTGTTTTGTGGAACTATGGGCCAGACATACTTCTGAGCTCTCAGAGTTTTAATATAATTTATGTCTTGAAATAAGGAAAGCCCAAAGAAGTGGGAGGGGAAGGAGAATATTAGAAAGAAAAATTGTGCAATTTAAATACTATTGCACAGATACTTTAGTACATATGCATAATATAAAATGTGCCCCCTGGTGTTAAAACCAAAGTTTTTACTGCTCAACTAACTACTGTTTTCATTCTATATAAACCAATCTTTTTAAAAAATAATTTTTTAACAATTTGTGTGCTAAATAGTTTCCATACGTAGATGTTTACATTTGCATGATTGTTGTATTAACAGATTGACCATATTACTATAAACACTTACCACATTCAACCCAAGAAATAAGAACACAATTGTGAACAGTGTGGCTAATTTTGTTTGAATCTCTATAAAACACCCTTTTTAGGAGAAGTAAAAATAGTGTAAGTCAATGATTGTAGCTTTGAATTCTTGCATGAGCTTTCATATATAATTGTTTGCTGGCTTCTATGAAAGAATGTGAATGCTCTGTAGAGGAGAAAAGTAGAATTTCCTAGTTGAATCAGAACAAGTGCCAAACACATATATTTATGTATATATTGTGTATAATTCTTTTTAACTAAAAACAGTTATAAATCTGTATGAGTCTATATTCCATTTAACTGTTTACTTACTGGAATGAGGCATGTGACCTTTCAAACGTAAAATATGTATATAGTTTTTGGCAGTTTCCAGTTGATAAAATAACCCCATGCTAGAGTGAGTTGCATATGTACCTTTTCATCTTTCAGGTCTCTCAGCCAGGGTAGTACAAATGCAACAGTGCTAGATGTTGCTCAGACAGGTGGTCATAAAAAGCGGGTACGCCGTAGTTCCTTTCTCAATGCCAAAAAGCTTTACGAAGATGCACAGATGGCTCGAAAAGTGAAGCAGTACCTGTCCAATCTGGAGCTGGAGATGGATGAGGAGAGTCTTCAGACATTATCTCTGCAGTGTGAGCCAGCAACTAACACATGTGAGTTTTTTCTGGAAATGGTTACAGACTCTGACTGGAATGCGGGTTTGTCTCCTGTGCAGTGACATGGGTGGTGACAAGATAAGGTCTAGTGCAGACAAAGAAGCTGCCAGTTCTCAGGTACACTAGCCTTTCCCCTGTGCTTGATGAGGCCTTTGTGTCCACTTGAGTTACTACATGGAAGACAATACTGTGGACTTATTCTAGTTTGCTTTGGTTTCATTCCACCATAGCCAGTACTCATTCAAGGGACACAAGGGCCGATGCAGCTCCAATTTGCATTCCTTATTTTCTTAGCAGTGGGCAACCTGAGGGGTTGAGGCTTGTCAAGTCAGAGGAGCACAGAACTGGATGTTGCACTGTGCCTTTTATATCCACAGCCCGGACAGTTCTCAGCCACAAATTTAGCTGTCATTTGAAGCAATAATTCTACTACACAGTGAGCCATAACTTAGCCTGAGGTGTATGTAGGTCCTCAGCATTTTAAAAAACTGTCCTGACTGTGAGCCAGTCTTGATAGAGCATGTCTGTAGTTAGTTCCAGCTACTCAGGAGGCCTAGGCGAGGGGATCATGAGCCCAGGAGTTCTAGGCCAACCTGGACAACAAAGCAAGATCCATCTCTTAAAAATAAAAAATAAGGAGCTAAGAATGTAGTTGAGTGGTAGAGTACTTGCCTAGCAGGTATAAGTTCCTAGGCTCAGTCCCCATCACTGCACAAAAACAAATAAAAATTGAAATCTGGCTAGGCTAGATATGGGCTGGTTCTGTTTTTATCTGTATCTGTATTTATAAAACAAAGGCATTTTTCATTTGGGACACTTTGGAGCCTTCTATAGACAGGTTTGAAAGATAATCTACAGAATTTAAATGTTAAAATAGATGATTTTAGAAGATTCACATAATTAGATTTACCCAGGACACTATTAGGCACTGTATGTCATGATGAAGAGCTTTTCCTCTGAAGGCAGAGTGGTCTGACTTCAAATCTTGCTTATTCCTCTTAGTAATAATGTAACCTTGGAAGAGTCACTTTGAGTTTTCTCATCTTTAGCTTCTGAATGTGTCAAACAGGGGAAGTACATGTCATTGAATTGTTTTAGAAATTAAGATTATATGCACAAAATTTGGTTGTCCTGTTTGGTTTGCCTTCTGTTTACCATGGAATTATACACTTATAGTAAGCACTATGGATTATTATTTGTTTACATAGATAATTCTCCATAGCAAAATTTGAAAGTAAATATGTTACAGTTAATAGCATTTATTAAATTAAAACAGCTCAGATGTGTGAAAAAGTTTTGGATGTCATTTAAAAAAATAATTCCTGATGATTTTCCTGTTGTAGCCTTTATCCCATATACAATACACAATATTCACATTTCTATTTTTATTTTTAATTTGGTGTTTTAATAGCGTTATCATCTTTGAGATTACTAAAGATGGATATTTTAGTGTTCTAACTTCAGAAAATACTCTTGTAGTTCTACAATTATTATCTTCTACATAGCTACTAACATTTTACATTCTTTGTACAATTTTCAAACCAAACAATTACCAGTGCCTAAGAATCCTGGTGACAAAAAGCCTGTCAAATCCGAGACCTCCCCAGTGGCTCCAAGAGCAGGGTCGCAGCAGAAAGCACAACCCCAGCCACAGGCACAGCCACAGCAGCCGCCACATAAGGCCAACCAAGGACTGCAGGTTCCTGCTGTGGCCCTTTATCCTTCACGGAAGAAGGTGCCTGTGAAGGATCTCCCACCTTTTGGTAAGTGATAAAACTCAATTTTTCTCCCCCTCCCTTTCCTCAAACATGAGTTTTATTATATATTTTTTTTTAATTAGCACTTTATAGTTACACGTAGTAGTTGGGTTCATCCCAACGTCATTTTCTTATTTGGTGCTATTCATTGCCATGCTTTTCAGATTAGGAAAAGAGATGTCTATCTTGACTACCTTGTCTGTCATATTTGAGTTTCTCTGTGATAATTATCTCCTAATCAAACATAAATATTCAGTAAGTTAAGCTTTACTTTTGACAGTAAGGAGGACTGTTTGCATACCTAGTGTCTTATTTAATCACATTTGTCATGGCAAGGTAAGGGAATAAAATGAACAAGTTATGCATTTACTAACTTATTTTTTTCCAGTACTGAAGTGGTTTTGTTCATATTATGACTTTTAAACTAGTTTTGCCTTCTGGTCAATGAATTGCAGAAATTTAATCAGAATATTTTAAGCTTTGTCATTTGTCTGGAGGTGATTTTTTTCTTTTTCTTTTTTTTTTTTTTTTTTTTGGTACTGGGGATGGGACTCTGGGACTTGTGCATGCTAGGCATGAAGGCGGATTCTTATTTATTGAATCACTGATTCTGTAACTTGGGAGCAGTGAGAATACATCTAATGCTTGAATGTTAAAGAGCAAAATCATTTTTCATCTTTCCTATCAAAAGTAACTCATCTACTAGCTTAGTACCTTTATATAAATGTAAAACAAAGTAAGTTTTATAAAATGTATTGATTCTTGGGCTGGGGATGTGGCTCAAGCGGTAGTGCGCTCGCCTGGCATGCGTGCGGCCCGGGTTCGATCCTCAGCACCACATACAAACAAAGATGTTGTGTCTGCTGAAAACTAAAAAAAAATAAATATTAAAAAATTTTTTTTTCTCTCTCTCTCTCTCCCCCCCTCACTCTTTAAAAAAAAGTATTGATTCTTTTTTCTATATGTATGTAGAAGGAAACAATGTTAATAAAAATGGAGACATTTTTTAAAAGTAAGTGGATAGCAAAGAGTTTGTTTAGATAAAATTAGGTGGCGGTAATGAAGTTCCTGCACTCTGTGAGTTAGATATAAGTAATGTGGTGGAACTCTCATGGACTCTATCCTTACCCGTTCCTCTTGATCAGCAAGTGTGTGTTAAGTTTTGGAGGAATGTGAGAAAAGAACACTTGACATCTGTCATCTGTCCCCTTTCAATTATTTGTTTTATTCTCCCTATCACAAACAAATCAAATCACATGTTTCTTTATTGCTTTTGCGCTCGACAAACGTGTATTCCTAAGTCCCCTGCAGGATGACTTCTGTGTCCTCTTCTGTGCTGAACTTTTTGTTTGGATCATCAGTCTTTCTTTTAACTAAAAAATAGCCTGTTAGCCATATTTAATATAATGTAGGTCTGCCTGCATATAAAGCTCTCTCCCATTTTCCAAAGAGAATATCTCAAAATACTTTAAGTCCATTTGAATTTATTTATGAACTTAAAAAATGTGCTTGAAATATTACATGTCATCTTATGTATTTAGTGTAACCTATTTAAGTAACATTATATAAAACAGTAACTTAAAGATTTTTCCCCATTCTAATTAATGAAATAATTTATTTTTTTTAGTCGTAGTTGGACACAATATCTTTATTTTATTTTTATGTGGTGCTGAGGATCGAACCCGGGGCCTTGCACGTGCTAGGCGAGCACTCTACCTCTGAGCCACAATCCCATCCCCGAAATAATTTCAAAGTAAAATTTGACTTCCTTATTTCAGAAAAATAATTTTGTGAAGGGACCCACTTTACATCCTCATACTACTAGATCCTACACTGGTTCACTCCCTTCTTCTGAAATCTTTTCATGGTCTCTGTGACACAGTGCTTTCATGAGGTGTCTCCTGCTCCTCTTTCATGTGCTTTATTTGAGTAGTAAGGGCATAGAATTCCTTTCATTGACTATTTTAGATAGTTCCTCTTAACCCTTGGCCCTTTACTTTTCTCCCATCATTCCCACTTCTCCAGAGCTAACATTTCAAACAATACCAGAATGTTTCCATCCTAAACTTTGAAACAACTGGAGTTGAAATTGGCTGTGCCACTTTCATCCTAAATTCAGATATTTTCTAATTGTCTTTTCTTCATTGTTGAATATAAATGATGACTACTTTAAGGTTTAAAATATAAAGTAAAATATCAAAAATAATCTGTTTTTAATAGTATAGTAGCTGTTGGTCAAAAACAAAACTCCCAAGTATCTCATGCTCTTGGTGATCTGTTTATACCATGAGTAGTGATGCAAAGAACAGTTAGATCATAAGTAGGTTGAATCTTACTGTAATACTAAATCTTAACACAAAAATGCTTTTTAGTCATTAGTATTTATTTTCAGTCTTGAAATTGCATATCTAAATTATTTTTTATAGGTATCAACTCTCCACAAGCTTTAAAGAAAATTCTTTCCTTGTCTGAAGAAGGGAGTTTGGAACGTCACAAGAAGCCAGCTGACGATACAATATCAAATGCGTCTTCACAGCTATCTTCTCCTCCCACTTCTCCACAAAGTTCTCCAAGAAAAGGTAGAAGTATACAACTTGTTCTTTTCCTTTATCAAACTCTATACATTTCAGTTATAATAAATTCTGGAATTTTTAATATTATATTATTCATTTTAAATGATTCCTCATGATGTTCACTGGATTTTTTTCCCTCAGTGTATAAGTTGGGAAAATTTTTGGTATTTCTTTTTAATATTATTCTTATAATAAATAGAATTAAATTTATAACTATTTGGAACTATTTCTAAAGTTTAAGTTTTTTATTTGGCCAAGTGTGGAAAGAATTCTTTTACATTAAAATTCCATAAGACTAAATTTGATTACATAAAATTTAATACAGAGAAGTGCTCTTGAAAAGCATAAAAAGCTGATATGTTCCTGATTTATTTTTTTTCATTGTGTTAATATGGGTCTTGATTACCTTTTTTGTTGCTGTCTTTTAAAGAGACTACCTTTTAGGCAATCAAAATCTTCTCCTTATATGGATACTTTCTTATATTAAAATAGATGATGATTTTCTTCCACATAACTCTCTAGGTTCCTTCCTTCCCTTCCCTTTAATTGAAAGGGAGGGTGGGTGTCCGTCAGTAGTAAAAAGCTAAGATCTAAAAGGTTAATTAATTATAATATTTTACTGATTCAACAAATAACTGCTTTTCTTTGTAGACATTTCAGGCATCTGTGCATTTGGTGTGGGTGTCAGTTCTAGGGCCCTTGTTAAATGGATATATCTAAATTCTTTTCTCATCCTATTGTTAGGTGGCAGTGGCAATCAGCTGAGATCTTTTGGCTCCGGGCAGTTGGACTTAACCAGTTCCTCCTCTTCTCTTGGAAGTGAGAACAGTAACAAGAATAACAATGCACCACGGACCTATGGGATAGGTGGGGTTTTTAGAACCAAAAATGGGGTGGGAAAGAGAGGAATCATCTCATTAGTTGAAGAAAATGAGAAAATTCCTCCAAGTGTCAGATGCTCAATCTAAGTGATGATTTTTCTGGACAGAGCTTTTTGGGTTTTGTTTTTATTTTTTTGAGGAGACTTTTCAGGGAAGATTTAAATCTTGTTTATCAGAATTTGTAGTGTGTGTTTATAAAAAGATATTTCATATATGAACATGTTCAATCTTTTCAAGACCTGTGTAACCTTTAAAAAATAAATCAGGAAGTACCAATTTACTAAATAGATGGAAACATACTTCAGATGGGAGCATTTAAGTGCTCTAGAGATATATATACATACATATATATATTTTTTTTTTTCAAACTAATGTGAGATCCTTAGTCATGTATATATAGAAAAGATAAAAATAAGTACTGAGATTTGTTTTTTCTTTTCCATTAAAAATATCAAGATAAGCCTCTTCCTTTGTGATTTTCAGAAATATTTTTAGTAACAACAACAAATGGACATCTGTTGAGGCATTTTACAGTGATGGTCTGAGGAAAAGTACACATTACATCCTAAACAATTGACTTTTCATGTGATTCAGCTAATACATTATTAATGTTGAAAAACTGAATGACAAAAATCCAAAGAGATATTCTTTAGATCTTATTTCTTATTCTTTTTGAAGTCTATTTTCAGTTGATTTTTTCTCTGCTGTTGAAAACAAGATTACTGATTTTACAGTTGGGGGAAAAAAATCATACTTTCAAGTCTAATCAGTTGTTGTTGTTGTTTCCCAGTACTGGGATACAAACCCTGGCCTTGGGTGTATGCTAGGCAAGTGCTCTATCACCGAGTTATATCTGCAGCCCAGTTTCCTTTTGTAGTTTAATGATAGTGTAATTCATAGCCAGGCAAACTAAGAATAGTCAAATAGTGCCATGGTTTCTGCATCTTTTCTGAGCTTCTATAATAGTATATGTGCGTGTGTGCGTGTGTGTGTGTGTGTGTGTGTGTGTGTGTGTGTATTTGTTCCTCTCTAACCTTTGATTAAATGACCCCCATCAGTAAAAATTTACTTTAATCTTTTAGTCACTTGGTCAATCAGTGGTGATATCCATGCAATTTTTTTTTTTTTTTTTTTTTTTTTTTTTTTTGCTTCTATTTGATGGACTTCAGTCTTATGTTGTAAACCTAGAGTGTCTAACTGATGTGGTTTTGTTTCTCATGCAGGTTATACTTTGGCTCCCAGTGGTACTGTGGATAATTTTTCAGATTCTGGTCACAGTGAAATCTCTTCACGATCCAGTATTGTCAGCAATTCTTCTTTTGACTCGGTGCCAGTCTCGCTCCATGATGAGAGGCGCCAGAGGCATTCTGTCAGCATTGTGGAAACAAACCTAGGTGTGGGCAGGACAGAACGGCGGACCATGATTGAACCTGATCAATACAGCTTAGGGTAGATGGCTTTCCTTAGCATTCTTTCACATCCCTTCTTTCATGTCTCTTTAAAGAATGAATCCTTTGTGGATTGTTAAGTATCATCTTTCTTTTTGTTGAGCCTTTTGCTTTTTAGTTAAGCTTCTTCTTTATTGCATGAACACTGTGGCTTTGTGTGGGAGGCAAAGGGTGATGTTTGGCTGTATACCACTTCCTTGGTATAAGCTACCTTCCTTAAGTATCCAGATGGTGTTGAACCATCCTTAACCTTGCAGGGAAAATGTTCTTCTCTAGCAAGTCATTGTTCTTTTTCTCTCTGCACTTATTTTATAGTAATGACAAAGGTAAGAAAACTGGACATGGCAGAACTGTCCACTATAATGCAGTTCAGTGGTATTCTCGGCCTCTTTCTGAGATGAGAGAAAGCTATCCTTCTAGGAAAAAAAAGATGTTGAAATCATTCACTGTTTTCCTTTTCATCTGTTTTGTCCATTTAGATCATATGTGCCAATGTCTGAGAGCCGAGGCTTATATGCCACAGCTACAGTAATTTCTTCTCCAAGCACAGAGGAGCTTTCCCAAGACCAGGGGGATCGTGCTTCCCTCGATGCTGCCGACAGTGGTCGGGGAAGCTGGACATCGTGCTCAAGTGGTTCACATGATAATATACAGACCATCCAGCACCAGAGAAGTTGGGAAACCCTTCCGTTTGGCCACACCCACTTTGATTATTCAGGGGATCCTGCAGGTTTATGGGCCTCAAGTAGCCATATGGACCAAATGATGTTTTCTGATCATAGTGCAAAGTATAACAGGCAGAATCAAAGTAGAGAGAGTCTTGAACAGGCCCAATCCCGGGCAAGCTGGGCATCTTCCACAGGTTACTGGGGAGAAGACTCAGAGGGTGACACAGGAACAATAAAGCGAAGAGGTGGGAAGGATGTTTCCATAGAGGCTGAAAGCACTAGCATAACATCTGCAACCACAGAAGAAACCAAACCTGTGCCGGTGCCTGCCCACATAGCTGTGACACCCAGTACTGCAAAGGGAGTGATAGGTAAGTCTAAAAAATGGGAGTCTTGGCACATATGGATCATGGCTGTAATCTGATTATTTCAAAAGTCAAAAGTATTTTGTGTCTTTTGTTTTTTTTTTTTTTTATTAAACCCCATGGTGTTTAACCACTGAGCCATATTCCCAGACCTCCACCTTTTTTTTTTTTTTTTTTTTAATTTAGAGACAGGATCTCACTAAGTTGCTGAGGCTGGCTTTGAACTCATGATCCTCCTGTCTCAGCCTCCTAAGCCACTGGGATTATAGGTGTGCACCATCATGCCCTGCTGGTTTGTGGTTCTTTCCCTCATTTTGTCCATTGCTTTACAGGGCTTCCAAATTAGCCCTGAATTCATGATTTTTATATGAATGGTGTGGTTAAGAGCCCAGCTGCATATAGTAAAACATTCAGTAAATTTTAGATCCTAGTATCAGAATACTGTCATTATGGATACTACCTAATTTTTTTTCTTTTAACTGGAAAATTATCAGAATAGATGCCTATTTTTCACAGGGAAGGAATTTTTTTAATTGAAAATCTTTTAAATGTTGACCCTTAAATTATATTTAGAACTTTATCCTTTGCATAATAAAACCTTTTCATTAGCCAAGCATGGTGTGGTACACGCCTTTAACATTAGCTACTCAGGAGACTGAGACAGGAAGATTGCAAGTTTGAGATAACCTGAGCACTTGGGAAGACCCTGTCTGAAATTAAAACTTAAAAGGGGCTCATGTGTTGCTCAGTAGTAGACAAATTGCCTAGCATGTGTGAGGCCCTGGGTTCAGTCCCCAGCATGGCAAAATATCCTTTCATTGATTTTTGTTATGTTGTCACACTGTTTCTGTGCTCAACGAATTCTGCACACTAGAGCAAGGCAGAAATTGCTTATCATATAAAAGACTAAGGATTCAGGCATTGAACTCAGGCAGAAAGGGTTGGAATCCGTGTTTTGCTACTTTGTAGTAGCTCTCTGATACTAGACAAAGAAGCTCTGCCTGTTTGTTTCCTCATCTATAAAATGAGTTTAGTAATCTCTGCTTAATAGAGTTAGTGTGCGGATGAAAGAAAATCTATGAAAAGTACTCAGAACAGTGCCTAGATAGTATATTCATAAGTAACGGAAAGATGCTGCTACTCCTTCTGATGTAAAGTGATCTGGAATATGGGCATTATGGTCATCACTTTCAATAGTAGGAACATTGTAATTATTTTGCCTTACAAATAGTTGTGAGTGGAGGTCAAATTTAATAACTCTAAGATAAATAAGGAGATAACAGTAGTCATAGCTTTCTATCACTGCAACAAAATACTTGAGAAAATCAATATAAAAGAGAAAAGATTTATTTTGGTTCACAGTGTAAGTTTCAGTCCATGGTCACTTAATTATTTGGGGGGCTGTGGTAAGGCAGATGGGGAAGGTGTGACAAAGCAAAACTGCTCATTTCTTGGCATCTAGGAAGCAAAAAATGTGAGAGAAAGGGAGTGGGGACAAAATATTCCCTTCAAGGACATGCCTCAGTGACCCACTTCCTCCAGTGAGACCCCATGTGCTAAAGTTTCCAGTAATGCCATTACCTAGAGACCAAACCTTCAATCCATGAGTCGTTAGAGAACATTACAGATTCAAACTGTAGCAAGAGTTAAATATATTCTTAGGTTGATCTTTGTCAGATGTTTTCTGTTGACAAATTCATTCTCAGAATTTTTATTGAAAAGAAAGGAAGTATGATTTTTAGTTCGTAATAGTTGAGTCTAGAAAGTTCAATAAAACTTTAGTTTTACTTGCCTTTATAGATTTCATATTGTAGGTCATAAACATTAACTAATAAAAAGATTAGCAGAAAAATAAATACCTCATAGTTTTAGTTTCAAAATTGGCATCCCTCTTTCTGTACTACTTTTTCAACTTTATTTTAATTTACTGTTTTCCAGTGAAGCCTATAGACTTGAAAGTTAACTGGAATTGACTCTCAGGTTGATAAAAGCAAACCAAAAACGGAATAGACTAGTTTGTCTCTGGGGCAGGGAGAGAGAAAAAGAAAGGTAATTTTCACCAAGTACAAACATGTTCCAGTCATAATACTATGTACCTTTTATGTTCTTGCTTTGCTTTAATCTGAGCAATAAATCCAAGGGTTAGGTGTTCACCTGGTTAACACTTCTTACTATTTTATAGGCACAAGCAGGTTTTCGTTATAGTGCTGGGGATGAAACCCAGGACCACACAGGCTCAGAAGGTGCCCCTAACAGTGAGCTACAGCCCCAGCCTTACAGACAATATTTTCTTTAAGTAGTCTGTTTATGCTTAAACATTTAGATTGCTTCATTGACCACACAGAGGTAACCGTGGTGGATATTTGCTTTAGTTAACATCCGTTTCCTGGCCAGCCACACACCTGGCTAGTCAAACCAGAACACATTTGCTGCAACACTGTATGTGGTATTTTAATAATTATTTTCATGTTTTATAAACATTTGTAGTGTGAAGTAGTCTTCCACAAAATTCTCAACAGCTGGTACATTGTTTCTGCTGCAGCACGAAAGGAGGGCAGGTATCGAGAGCCACCCCCAACCCCACCCGGCTACATTGGAATCCCCATCACTGACTTCCCAGAAGGGCATTCCCACCCAGCCAGGAAACCTCCGGACTACAACGTGGCACTTCAAAGGTCTCGGATGGTTGCCCGGTCCTCGGACGCTTCTGGGCCCTCGCCAGGACAGCAGCCACCTGGGCCCCCGACCAGCAGCAGGCCTGTGAGCAAACCTCAGTGGCATAAGCCCAGCGAGTCCGACCCACGCCTCGCCCCTTGCCAGTCTCAGGGCTTCTCCGCCGAGGAGGATGGTACATGCGTCTTCTTAAAACCTTTGCAAGAAAGGGGAACTTGGGCTCCTGTGAGGCTCCAGGGGGATTGGTGTTCTTACCTGTCCTCACCTGTGTCCCTGCAGAGTCCACACAAAGAAGAATCCAGGTTTAGGGTTAAAGCTTTGGAGGGCTTTCTTCATGTGAGATGTTTCTGGGTTTTCTTTGCATTTTTTCTAAGTGGCTTTAAAAAGGCCACAGATTACAGGGGGTCACTTGTAAAAAAGCGTGCAGGTAACTGGATATCTTTACTAGATTTTTTTGTTGTTGTTGGTTTTTGTTTTCTGTGGTGCTGGGGATGGAACCCAGAGCCTCCAGCATGTGAGGCAAGCGATCAACCACTAAAATACCCCAACCTGCATGTCTTTCCTAATTCTTAGTAAAATTAAAGTTTACTATTTTAAGGTTAAAAGTTAAAAATCTCACAAGTTTATACTGTGAGAATTTAAAGGAACATTTTGAGCTATAAAACAAGGATGGTTCAAGTTTTCTGTGGAAAATGTCACACTTGGACTTTTAATGGGTTGGCCTACACTTGGAGATGAAAGACATACTTCTCTCTCTTTGGACTTCTTTTTACAAATTTAAAAACCTACCTGCCTCTCTTGGATTGAGTACAGGAGGGAAATCATATTCTCCCACCTTCTTTTTTTCGTTTTGTTTCCAGTTTAACCTGTTTTATTATGAAATCATTATAGAAAAAAAACGTGAAATACAATAAATGAACACTATTCATAATCTGCCACTTGAAGATAACCACTATTAACATCTTTTTATATATTCTTCCAGACTTAAAGTATGTGACTGTGTATAATTTTTTTGAATTTTTTGGGTTTTTTTTAGTTGTGAAAATGGATACAGTACCTTTACTTTGTTTATTTTTATGTGGTGCTGGGGTCGAACTCAGTGTCTCTTACATGAGAGTCAAGCGCTCTACCGCTGAGCCACAACCCAGCCCATGACTGTGTATTATTAAACAACACAGTCTGGTAGCTCAGTGGTAGAGCACTTGCCTACCATGTGTGAGGCACTAGGTTTGATTCTCAGCATCATATATAAAATAAATGCAATAAAGGTCCATTGACAACTAAAAAAGAATTTTAAAAAAACAAACACGGCACATTATATTTTTATAACTTTCCTAAATGAATTTATTACTCATAATTTTGCATCTAATAAACATAACAGTGTATGTATTGTTAATATACTTGTGGGTGTGGGTGTGTATGAACGTATGCATTATATATCAATTTTTAAGCTTTTAAAATTGTTAATTGCGTAAAAAACAGACAAAGGTTTTTGATGAGCTGAATATGTATACATATGTATGATTTGTTTTTATTAGTACATCAGTGATGTATTCTCGACAGCATAGGAAATTACTTGCTTGCTCATTGATTTGTTGTTTTCTTCCCTGCCTTGTTTGTAGAAGATGAACAAGTGTCTGCTGTTTGAGGCACAGGCTGTCGTGGATCCTGAGTGACCACCTAAAGGAGAGCACAAGAAGACGCCCCCAGCACTGGGGCCATGGAACTCACATCCTGAGGATGGTGGACCAGTTTGCCTCCTTCCCTGCCTTAAAAGCAGCATGGGGCTTCTTCTCCCCTTCTTCCTTTCCCCTTTGCATGTGAAATACTGTGAAGAAATTGCCCTGGCACTTTTCAGACTTTGTTGCTTGAAATGCACAGTGCAGCAATCTTCAAGCTCCCACTGTTGCTGCCTGCCACATCATACAGTATCCATTCCAAATTCCAAGATCATCACAACAAGATGATTCTCTCTGGCTGCACTTCTCAATGCCTGGAAGGATTTTTTTAAATCTTCCTTTTAGATTTCAATCCAGTCTAGCACTTGGTCTCGTTGGGATAATGAGAACAGCTAGCCATTGAACTACTTGGGGCCTTTAACCCACCAAGGAAGACAAAGAAAAACAGTGAAATCCTCTGAGTACAGTGCTTGTCCACTTGTTTACAATGTTTTTTTTTTTTTTTTAATGAATTTTTAAAGATTGTGTTTAGAGATTAAATGTTATATCCATTTAATGATTACAGTATTATTTTGAACCATAAGTAGGGTTGCCAGCCTGGGTTTCCAAAACAAAAACAAAAACAAAAAAAAACCAAATATGCCGGACAGGGTGTGGCCACACAAGAAGAAGGGAAGACCTGGTTTGTGACCCTGTCTTCCCATGTCCTTCTGGCCTCACCCTCAAAGTGCCCTATCCTGGAAGTATAAAATGTTAGCCAATTACTTAAATACCAAGGCACCTCATCCACTCCTTCCCCAGTGGGTGGGGGTCTTTTGTAAAACTGTTTGCACATGGCCAGGGGAGGGAAATAGGACTCTTGTGTCCTGTGTGAGCCTTATGGAGGCAGGGCAGTGTCATCTGAGGGTGTGTCCTGCTCCATTGAAATGGATGGCAAACCCCATTTTTTAAGTTATATTTTTGGATTTTGTTAATTTAGAGATTTAGGATATTTGTGTTTTTATTTTTTAAAAGAAACATTTATAACTGGATCGCATTGCAGTGAAAGCAGCTTGGGATGTTGGAGCTAATGCCAGCTGTTAATACTGCTCTTTCAAGACAGCCTCCCTTTATCCAATTGGCATTAGGGAATAAACAAGTCTTTAAACGTAATAAAAGATCAAAAGTCTGGTTAGATATGCCAGCCTTTGCAAGGTGGGTTTGTCACCAGAGACTAACCTGTAAGTGGCTTTATGGATGCTGCGTAGAGAGAAGTCTAAGTGTAGCAACCATCTGCTCACAGCTGCTATTAACCCTATAATGACTTAAAATGACCCTTCCACTCTATTTTTGTGTTGTTTTTGCACAGACTCCGGAAAAGTGAAGGCTGCCAATCCGAGTAGTACTCAAATGTGAGGAACTGCTGGTCTTGGATTTTTTTTTTTCCATTAAATTCAGCTGATCATATTGATCAGTAGATAAACGTAAATAGCTTCAAATTTTAAAAGTCGAATTGCAGTGTTTTTTCACTGTATCAAACAATGTCAGTGCTTTATTTAATAATTCTCTTCTGTATCATGGCATTTGTCTACTTGCTTATATATTACATTGTCAATTTATGCATTTGTAATTTTACATGTAATATGCATTATTTGCCGGTTTTATTATATAGGCTATGGACCTCATGTGCATATAGAAAGACAGAAATCTAGCTCTACCACAAGTTGCACAAATGTTATCTAAACATTAAGTAATTGTAGAACATAGGACTGCTAATCTCAGTTCGCTCTGTGATGTCAAGTGCAGAATGTACAATTAACTGGTGATTTCCTCATAACTTTTTGATACTACTTGTACCTGTATGTCTTTTAGAAAGACATTGGTGGAGTCTGTATCCCTTTTGTATTTTTAATACAATAATTGTACATATTGGTTATATTTTTGTTGAAGATGGTAGAAATGTACTATGTTTATGCTTCTACATCCAGTTTGTACAAGCTGGAAAATAAATAAATATAACATAAAGCCTTGTGAATATTCTTAATGAATTGTGCATGCTTTTTATTTCTAAATAACAAGTCTTTGGTCTCACTACCAGAGCTCGAACTCCAGAGGCATAAGAGGCTTACCTTCTTGCTTGGTAGAAACTGTCTGATATTTCTTTTAAGGAAGCTTTCTGTTGATTCAAAGAGCTTAATATTGTTAATGTTATTAACACCAACATATGCACCTTCAGATTTGGCACTGTTTCTTAAGGCTCAGTGAAAAATGAAGATATCACAATATAATTGCATTAAACATTGTCTTTTCTCAACCTTTCCCCAATGAAAATCTGTATGGGACAAAAATATTTTGATTCCCAGTATATGTACTGAGAAGTAGGACCTCAGAGAACAGAAAATGATTTTTCAGGTTCATGATCACTAAGAGTACAATTTAGCTATTGATTGTGAACTTCTAACTAGAATATAATATTTGGTCTATGAGGGTTTGTTTTCTGTGGTGCTGGGGAGGTACAGCCTCACGCATGCTAGATAAGTGCTGTACCACTGAGCTACATCTCCTGCCCTCTGTGAGTTCTAATGGTAAATCTGGATAATATTTCAATCTATCAAAAGGACACTTATATTTGGAATGGAAAAATCAGTTAAGCAGCAGCCTGCTTAAGTATATTTTGAGATCAAGGACTCATTTCTTAACCTCAGGCAAGGCATAAAAAAATTATTGCACGATCAATAAGTCTCAGAAGCTGGAAAGGAAGCATTTTTCCATTAGAAAGGTGAGAAAGGCTAAAAAGGAGTCAGGAGAGGGGACCTGCTCACTGGCCAAATGTAAAAATCTTTCTGAGGCATTTGCACTATTTTGCTGAATTTTGAAAATCTGGCCACCAAAATAATTTGAAGAATTAAAGCAGAAAAAAAAAAAATGTTGCCATTTGCCATTCCAATAGCTTTACCTATACCTTTTAAAAAATGAAGTTACTATGCACATACCTGGGTTGTTAGAGGCTCAATCTTCCCTTCCTTCCCTCTCTTCCTCTCTCCATTCATTCGTCCGTCTGTCCTTTTTTCTTCCTCCCTCCCTCCCTCCCTCCCTCCCTTTCTACTGAGCATTGAACCTAGGGGTGCTTTACCACTGAGCTACATCCTCAGTCCTTTCTCTTTTTTTAAGATAGGCTCTAAGTTGCTGAAGATGGCCTCAAACTTATTCATTCTCCTGCTTCAGCCTCCTGAGTTACTAAGATTACAGTTGTACACTGCTGTACCCAGCTTTTTATCTATCTTAAAACACATGACTAGCAACTCCCCTATTCTGTCATTCAAAAAGTTTAATTTGGGGCTGGGGATGTGGCTCAAGCGGTAGCGCGCTCGCCTGGCATAAGTGCGGCCCGGGTTCGATCCTCAGCACCACATACAAAGATGTTGTATCCGCCGATAACTAAAAAATAAATATTAAAATTCTCTCTCTCTCTCTCACTCGCTTTAAAAAAAAAAAGTTTAATTTTCTCAAAACTTTTTTCCAAAAAAATCATAAGAACCTGATGTTTTGAAAAATAGCCTCTTGATTATCACTTTTTGCATTCTGTTGACACTGAGACAATGAAAGATCAGCCATGATTTATAATCCTATTATGTTTTATTGCCCTTCTGTATTTTAAGTTACTTACCTCTTTGTGGCCGAAGAATTGTCTCCAGGGTTTCAAGAAATTAGTATTTACCAATTGTAACCAATAGCAGTGACAAAATTTAATCTGTGTTAATAGTGAAACTTTGCCAAGGATTTCTTTTTTCTTTTCTTTTTCTTTCTTTTCTTTTCTTTTTCTTTTTTGGTGGTGCTAGTGCTGGGGATTGAACCAGGGCCTGGTGCATGTTAGGCAAGGATTCTACCACTGAGGTTCACCCCCCCATACACCCAAGTTTTAGGAATACTGTAGAAAGTTTGGGTGAGAATCTGATGTTCTCTCTAATCAAAAAGGTAAAACACCTGGGTGTGTGTTTTTATACATGTATGTTAAATCCCCACAAATATTTTCCTCAGCTTCTCTCCATTTTCCTATTAGAAAGTGTACATTTTACTTTAATCCATATATTAATGTTTCATCTTCATTTCACTGGTAATTCAATGTTCATAAGTGATTCTAACCTCTGAGTAAGGAGGCATTTATCAACACTTCTTAGGTCTGTGTATTTCTTTATACATTGTCACATCAGTGTCAAAGAAATAGGAAGCTCTTCTTGAGTCCTTGAGTCCATGATATTCTCCTTTAAAAATAGCTTGCTCAGGGGCTGGGGTTGTGGTTCAGTGGTTCAGCACTTGCCTCACAAGTGTGAGTCACTGGATTCGATCCCCAGCACAACATAAATTTAAAAAGTAAACAAAATAACTATAAAAAACAGCTTGCTCAAAAAATAAAGGTACAGGCTGGGAATATAGCTCAGTTGGTAGAGTGCTTGTGTTGTATACACAAGACCCTGGGTTCAATCCCCAGCACCACAAAATAAAAGTCATGCAGCAACCCATGAGTCAAGTTGTTGATGGGTAAAGCACCTGATCCTGTGAAAATTCACTAACAATATTTAAAGGAGCAGAGATTGTTAAAGGGGGCAATAATAGACTGGAAATGAATAGGGAAGACAGCAACCAAGACCAACATGTCATGTAGGACATTAAAGTGAATGAAAATTACCTAGTTGAGGATGAAACAAAAACACTGACTGGACTTGAAAAACAGTTTGTGAATTGTACTTTTATTGACATGTTTTAGCCAAGTACAAGGCAAGCACAATAAAATTCCTGCCTCTATGTGAGATTATTCTTATTGCCCAGTTGGTTTTTATAATGCAACTTGCTGTGTAACAGCAAAATTGATAGGGATGTTTGAAACATGGTGCAAGGTTAAAAGCTATTAGAAAAGGCTGCATTTCATGGGCAATTAAGATTATAACATGTTTTTATGATGGGAGAAATATCTAAGCCTAGAATAAAATACATGAAGTAAATTTAATGCCAGAAACAATTTTATAAAGAAGGGAAGAAAATGAAATACATTTAGCCCAGGGTACTCAATGCCTCAACAAAGCAAATTTCATTTTTTTTTCTTCAGATAATTG
This sequence comes from Callospermophilus lateralis, assembly GCF_048772815.1. Classification (NCBI taxonomy): domain Eukaryota; kingdom Metazoa; phylum Chordata; class Mammalia; order Rodentia; family Sciuridae; genus Callospermophilus; species Callospermophilus lateralis. Next base: position 107,075,960 of record NC_135312.1, on the reverse strand, counting down.
AATAAAATTTAAGGAAATTTCAATAATGTTATCTAACCTAAATACACTGAGCCAGACAGGAACCAACAAAGTAAGCATGTCACCAAATAATTGAGGTTTTCCTTAATTAATATAGAATGGAATTTTTTTTCACATAAGCCTATGAAAATTAGAATCATAGCATTATCACTTTTGGCATTAAGAAGCAAATGTGTGTAATGCTTTTAGATATAGCTGGGGGCTCATTTCACTCATATTGTACACTTAACTGTGGTGTAGCCTCTTTGCCAGTTGTTGGATATTTATGGATTTTACCAAAGTGAACTGAGGCATCTCCAAGTTACATTTCCTTATTTTAGGGGAATGTTCCCCCTGGCTCAGGCCCTAGGTAGGAAAAACTGTCAAGGGATCCCATTGCCTTGATTGCAGCAGGATGAGAGGACATGCCTGGCTCAAGAGTTGCCAACATAGGCTTGCCAGCAATCTGTAAGGTGCTTCTGGATGAGCACTGTGCCTGGCAGAGAAATAAAACCTACAGATTCATTGTGTTCTCTTTGGGGGAATTTCTGTGCAAAGTCAAAGAAGTCAGCATACAGGAGCCATGCAACAAGAGAAGCTACAAATAAGCAGAAATTATGAATGAGAGACTCACTTGACCAGGTCAAGCATGTGGTTAAGCAAAGGCAAGAACAGTGGCGAAAGCTTAGCGCAGCAGACAGGTGCTCTGTGATCTGTCATCCAGACTCTGAACAACTCCCTGCAGTTTGGCTCTGTGACCTGTTCTTGTCCTTCGTGAAACTAGGCTAAAGAGTGAGAACAGTCTTGGTATGTCCTGTAACTACTCTGTTCTCGGCATCCACAAACAGTGCCTGCAGAATTGAAAAGGCTTTTCTTGGTGGGGGTGGGGGTAGCAGGGATTGAACTCAGGGGCACTTGGCCACTGAGCCACATCCCCCGCCCTTTCTGTATTTTACTTAGAGATAGGGTCTCATTGGATTGCTTAGCGTCTTGCTTTTGCTGAGGCTGATTTTGATCCTCCTGCCTTAGCCTCCCGAACCACTGGGATTACAGCCTGTGCCACAGCACCCAACTGGAAAGGTTTTTAATAAATCAACGTGTGAAGCAACTTCATGTGCCCAAATTACATAGATTAACTAGATACACGAAATCAGCCAATGCATTTATCAGGCATCAACGGTGCTATGTTTGTTGTGGTTAATATTCAGAAGTAAAAATATAAATCTTAACCCAGCAAGACTTAGAGATTGACCAAAAGGAGCAAACAATAAAGAACTGAGAAGTCAATGACGTGTGGCTACAGAAATTCACAGGGGTGAAAACTCAATACAAACTGAACTATCCTTAAGAATGTGTTAGTCAGACAGAATACCTGAGATAATCAATAAAAGAAAAGGTTTACTTTAGTTCACAGTTTCAGAGATCTCAGTCCAGGGTCACTTGGCTCTGTCGTTTTGGGCCTGGGGTAGCACAGTACCTCATGGTGGGAATGCGTGGCAAAGGCGGACTGACCACCTCAAGGCAGCCAGGAAGTGTGAGTTGGGGGCGAGAGACGTCAATCGCTCAATATCCTCTTCAAGGGCACACCCCACCTGACCTAACTTCCTTCCACTGGGTTCCACCTCCTCCACCTCCCTAAAGTTCCACAGACTGGCGATGAAGTCTTTAACCCATGGGCTTGGGGGAACACTTTGGATACAAATTGCAGCAAAGAAACTTCAGGTGTACATCACAGTGTCAATAGCACATACGATGAACAAAGCAAGTAGGAAGTGGAACAGGCATGGCTATGGGACAATGAGAAGATGTTTGATTAGAAGATACTGAGAAACTGGTTGGAAAAAGTAGGGGAGAGAGATTACCTAGGACAAAATGTTTACACAGAGGTTTTGTTTTATTTATTCAGTTTAGGGATCCATAAATGCTCATGAAAGGAAAAAAAAAAAAAAAAAAAGAAGGAAGGCCAAGAGAGAAGGAGAATCTTTGATGAGATATGGTATGAAAGGATGAGTTGATCTGGCAGGATTATGCAGGATGGAAAGATGAGATGAGGGAAACAGTGAGCTGGGAAACTGCTGTCATAATATAGATCTAGGCTGATAAAGGCCCAGAAAGTGTGGTATCAGGGGAGCAGGGAAGAACAAAAGCAATTCACAGGGAAAAAAAAATCAATGGAATTTGGTGTCCAATAGACCATGAGAATTAGGGCTGGGGCTGTAGCTCAGTGGTAGTGGGCTTGCCTAGCATGTGTGAGTCCCTGGGTTTCATCCTCAGCACTGGGGTGGAGGGGTGGGTAGTAGAATATGGGAATGAGAAGGTAATGTCAAAAGGAAAAAAAAAAGACTAAAAATGTCTACTCTGTATGCTTAAGATAAAGGAAATACTGATAAAGATAGGGAAGGTGACACTAAGGTAGGGAAAATGACACTAAATTTTTTAAAAGGTCAAGAACTATTCTTGCCCATAGGATTCAAAGTTTTACACTATCCCTATTATACTTCCTGCATCCACAAGGAAAAACTCTGGATATGGATGAGAAAGTGGGCTTTCTATCCTATTCAGGCACGATTACTGGTAAGGCCACACAATTGGCTAACTGCATTTTCCCAAAACACATTTGATTCATTATTTCATTTCATCTTTTTTTTTTTTTTTTTTTTTTAGGCTACAAATAACGGAGGACTGGCACTACATCTAACCAAGCTATTTCTAGCACAATGGAGTCTATGGTTACTTTTAAAGGATAGAATTTGTGTGACCCTGGATCAGCTGGTTAGTTTTATTTTAGCACTTCAGATAAGTGAAAGTGTAGAAGCATCAAAATAGCCAAGCAGATGTGAACAAATAGAATAGAAAGAGTCAATCGGGGAATATGAGCAGGGGAGGTTTAGGATACAGCCCGGCAAAATTTTAGCTACTTCCAGTGCAAAGTTAGGCCCAGAGAAAGTAGTTTACAGTGTGGAATAGGTAATTTCAAAGACTCACCTCAGAAAGTGGCCCCCACCAGAAGCAGTAGGATGAAAACTTCCCCAGCCTGCCCTTAAGAGAACTCTGACATGGTCTCTTCTGCCATCAACTCTCCTGACAAGACAAAACAGTGGAGACTTGGCATTCCATCGTGCCCCCTGTTAAGCACAAGAGAGGAGCAGAAGTTCAAGTCTTAGGATTTGACCAAGCCTGCAGGATATAGGGATCTGAAAAAGTAGCTTTGAAATGTCAAGTAGTCCTCCATAATACTGTTAGCCTTCTTTGATTTATACATTTGAATCCTGAAGTTGAACTGCTTGGTTTTGATTTTTCACCAAGCAGTGGCTGGAATTTCTTTCCTTTTTAAAAAATTTTGGTGATGGAACTCAGGGCCTTGTGCGTGCTATGCAAGCACTCTTCCACTGAGCTGTACTTTCTACCCAAAGATGTGAATTCCTATGCCTCAGTTTTCTCATGGGAAAAATGGATAAAAAGATGCTACCTACCTCAAGAGCTCCAAGGTATGGCACAGAGCAGGTACTCAAAAAATGATAAGCTGTAGTTAGATTTTCTAAAATACAAGGTATCTTTCCCAAATATTATGTACATATTGATAATCTGTGTAGTAACATATGGTAAAGTATATATATATATATATTTTTTTTTTAATATTTATTTTTTTAGGTGTAGATGGACACACCACAATGCCTTTATTTTTATGTGGTGCTGAGGATTGAACCCGGGTCCAGCCCTTGCTAGGTGAGCGTTCTATTGCTGAGCCACAATCCCAACCCCGGTAAAGTATATTTTTAATCTTATAACTTAATAAAGCAATTAGTCAAAATTTTTATTATTCATTTCTATGCAAGTCTGATAGCCTGCAGCAGTTTGTCATACACATATACCTCTATAATGTTCATTTCTCATATCCATCTTCACCGGGTAGAAACAATATGGTATAAGCCATTTCCTTGAGAACAAAAAGTGTGAAGTCAGGAATAAATTTTTCCTTTAAAAAGCAAATTAAAAAAATTAAGATGCAGTGGTGCAGCTCAGGGGAAGAGTTTGTGCCTATCATGGGCAAAGCCCTGGAGTTCCATCTCCCAGCCATGGAGCAAAAGAAAACAAACCACTCAACCTTATTTAAAGCAAGCTATGAACCCAAACATTTAAACCTAGAAGAAGCTTGCATATTATATCCTCTTGATGCTTTAATAGAATGATATGACATATTTATGTCCCAGGAAATTAACCAAGATATTTATTTTCTTATCAATTGGGTTGAGGGAATAGCATTGACTAGAATTATGTGTGGATTTCTGCTGTGTTTTTTTTAGCATTTGATGTAGGGGTTCTGATTCTGGGAATGTGAGAATAACTTATACTGGAACTTAATGCTCATAACAATTACAAATGCTAGACAAAATATAAAATGCAAATAAACAAAAAAAAGTTTGGATGCCCTGGAGAGCTGCCAAAAGCAGACAGAAATTGGTAGGGTCACAATTCTTAGAAAGAAGGGAAGTCAAAAGTGAGCCAAACTCACTCTTTTCCTGAGTGTCCTTCCAGCCGGTATGGGCCAGGGGGAATAAGAGCTCAGGCACAAAGCAATAGTCACAACAGGTTCAGGAGATAGATCAGTGTTGTGTCCAGAGGTAAAACAAGACTCCACAGACCAAGGGTGATGAATTTGCATGTTGATTGCATGTAGAACAAAATTCAATACTCTTCAGAGGAAAGTAACATAATCCAGGTTCTCTACAATGTTGTTACTTGTTATATGATCGCTATGTTTTGGGTGTAGTTTAATCATCCTTCCAAGGTCCATTGTGATTGAAGATTCATTTTGGCTTAGTTCACTGATGCGGCCATTTGGGAAGCCGTGAAGCATCTGAGAGGTGAGGTCCTCACGGGAGGTCCTTAGGTGTTCTGGTTTGAACAAGAATTGTCCCCCAAATGCTCCTGTTAATACAAGAATATTCAAAAGTCAATGATTGAATTATGAGAGATGTAACCTAATCAGTCCATCCTAGTTTGATATGGGTCACAGTAATACAAAAGCTGACTAAAACAGAAGTGCCAGCACTGGGAAGTGTTTTGGCTTAGATTTGATGTGTTTCCCCAAAAGCTCATGTGTGAGACAATGCAAGAAGGTTGAGTGTCATGAGCTGTCTGTGGACTGTGTGTGGACTATGTTGCGCATAGTAGCTTCCTGAGGGGATAAGTCTGGCACTGGGAACTCCCTGGGATACTCCCAAAAGGGATTGACCACCTGATGCAGGTGAACTTCCCCCTCAAGCTCTGCCTAAGATCCTATACAACACCTGAGATGGGTGTGACCTGACAGGATGTCAACCAACCTGCTGACTACAAGACATCACAAAGCAAGACTCAGCCCTTGAAACCTTACCCAATAAACCACCAGAGCCATTTTTATGTCATTCTAGTTCAAGAACCCATGTGTACTAGATCTATCAGAGACTTTGCTTTTGTAAATATATTTCTGAGTGTTTGTGTTTTATTATTTGTTAATTATTTGAGATATTAAGATTTAGGGTGCCTTGGACTCCTCTGGGCAGAACCCCCCCAATGAGACACTGGCTGTCTTCCCCGGAAAGTTCAGAGGCAAAGTGACAAGATTTTGAGATTCTGAGATTATCCATTGATATAAATTTACTGGGTGGTAACTGTAGATAGGTAGGGTGTGGCTGGAGTAAGTGGCTCCCTGGGGCTGTGCCTTTAGGGTTCATATTTTGTCCTGGGTGAGTAGAGATCTCTCTATTTCTCTGCTTCCTTGTTGCTAGGTCCTGAGCTGCTTTCCTCCAGCATCCACTTCTGCATAATGTTCCGCCTCATCTTGGGCCCAGAGCTATGGAGTTGGTCAACTGTGGAATGAACCTCTGAAACCATGAACCAAAATTAAAATTCCCTCCTCTAAGTTGTTCTTATTAGTTTGTTAGTTACAAAGATAAAAAGTTGACTGAAACAAGTTAGTATCAAGAAGTGAAGTTATTACTGTGACTAATTTGACTATGCGATTCAGAAGCCTTTGAAGCTGGTTTGTTGGGGGGAGGATTTTGAGGAGTTTAGAGATGCAAACTGGAAAAGCTTTAGAATGTTGTAAGTAGAGCTTAATGGGTGATTTTTGTGGGAGTTCAAAAATCAGAATGCTGATAGCACTGCAGTTTGTAGTCATTTATCATGTGTTCATATTTTAATCCTATACATGAGAAATAATGTCCCCTTATTGAAAATCTAAAAATATGACTATTACCACCTTAATAAGGAGCAAAAGGTCAATAAAAGGAACAATTTCTTTTTAAATATTTTTGGTGATATTTCTGGTATCTAATAGAAAGAATGAAAATAACTCTTAGATTCATTTTTAAGTTAACTTTTATTTTATTTATTTATTTTGCAATACTAGGGTTTGAACCCAGGGCCTCACACATACTAGGCATTCACTGTAGCACTGAGTTACACCCCAAGTCCTTATTCATTTTTTGGAGACAGAGTCTCACCATATTCTTCAGACTGCCCTCAAGCTCACTATCCCCCTGCCTCAACCTCCCAAGTAGCTGGGATTACAGGAGTGTGCCACTGAGCCTGACTTAGATCCCATTTTTCTTTACTGAAAGAATAACTTGTTTCTCAGACTTGAGTAAAATTTGGCAAACATTTTTTTTTTTCAAAATGAAATTGACACATACAGTGAAGAGCCCTCATGGAGCAGAAGAGCCCCACTCCTTTGACATAGTAGTAACTAAGCATTAATGGGAAGTTAATAAGAGTTAATGAAGCTTACATATTGAATATTTCTGATAGTAGCAAAAGAACATGTCCTTTAATTCCCAGATAAACTTAATCAATTGAGGATTTAACTATATAATTTTGCCCATGATAGCTGAACCCAGAGTTGGCTTGGTTGGAACTCAGACTGGTTTTCCTCTTTGATTTCAAGTGTCACTTAAGTTACTAAATGTGATGGTCCCCAAGCCATTTAAATAGCTGTTTCCTTTTACTCCCATAGAATGTGCAACCATCAGAGTTCCCCAAACCAGAGAATCTTTATTGGTGGGGCACAACAGGCTGAAATGTGCTCCTTTTATTTGACATTGCATTTCATGTGGTCAGCTCAGGAGGCAGCAATTTATCCATGAAATTATATATATAGTGTATTTGTGTGTATGTGTGTATGTGTGTGTGTGTATCTGTGTGTGTGTGTGTGTGTGTGAGTGTGTGTGTCTGTGTGTTTGCATGGTTCATGGGCACAGTACTGGGGATGGAATTCTGGGCCTCCTGAATGTTAGGCAAGTGCTCTATCACTGAGCTATGTCCCAGCCCTAAGCAACACTACATATTTACATATACTTTAAATAATTTCCCTTCTAGACCCTGAAGGGAACTTTTCAACTTTCTACACAGACCTTGAATTTCTGAATTAATCTCTCACAAATGGCTTAGTAAAGTGTTTTCCTTCCCCACTTATGGCTCTCCAGGAAGTTGCTACTTTACACGTAACATTGACCAAGGTGGCATTTCTGCTGGAGGTCATGTCACTGCAGCAGATTCTGTGACTAACCCACACACCCTCTTGCCTCTGGATGTCAGGAAAGCTTCACTCTCTCTCAATACCCTCTGTTCATGGGATAGGAAGCCCCAACCCCATGGCCCCTGCAGTGAGGGAGCTGGGCTTCAGTGAGCTTTAGAATGATTTTCAAACCAGAATCTTATATGTGTTTTTGGAACAAAGTGGGAAATGATACAGATTCATCATTGCATTGTTCTTTTCTCTACTGAGTATTTAAAAAAATTTTTTTCCACCACAAAATAGTTCTTTCTTCTCCTCTCCCTCCCCTCTTGTCTTTCCCTGCCCCGCTACTATCACCACCCACCCTACCCCAGGAAATTAGTTTCTTTTTTAGTTGGTATTCTTCTATTATGATCCCCGCCTAATTAAAGACTTGTTCTCAAAATAAAAACTTTTAAATGAGCTTATTTCCATCCTCAGGCTTGTTATGAATCTTCTATTGCTAAATCATTAGGCTTTTTTCAACCAAATCTTACAACTTATGTCAAGTTCATGGGTGTGGTTTTGGGCTCAAGTTCCTTCTACATCCCCCGCTCCATAAAAGCCTTGGAGAATGCTTGTTGTTGTTTTTTTCAAAATGAAATTGGCACATACTATTAACTCTCCCACTTAAAAAAAAAAAAAATGACTCAAGGTAATGGCCACCATGGTTTTGTGCCCAGAGCTCAGAGGAGTTCCTAGGTGGGGAGACCTTGACTCAGGGCAAATGAGGTCCTTGGCATACACGATGGGAAAGAATTTCAGCTTGCAGCAGCAACACAAAGAGTTTTTTCCCCCTAAAAAATCAGGGGCACATTCAAGGAAGAATGTGGGCCATCTGCAGAAGGAGAGACCATGGTCTCTAGGTGTGGGATGTTAATATTTATAGAGGGATGGTTGCTAGGGGCTGGACTAGAGATGGAATCAGGGTGGAGTTACACAATTTGGTGCCAGTTTTTCCAGTGGACTGCCCTTAAGTTCCTTTCTTCAGGCAAGGACATGGGTTAGGGCACAGTCAAGGATACAAGCCAAGGCTGGGTGGCTCACAAACGCTTATTTGGCGTTTCAAAGGTTCATGGCTGTTTCTGGCATTCCAACAGTGCACCAGCGCTTCTCTTTTGAGACTCAGTCTATCTTTCCTTTTATGTATCTCCAAATTTCAGTCTCAATTTCATTATTTCATAACTTTCTAGCTTTTGTTCTCTGTGAAGTTCATGGCAGTGCAAAAACTTCAGTCAATTTGTTTGATGTGGCATAAGGACTAGGAAGGAAGTAAATGTTATGTGTGTTTCTTTGTGAGCCCAGGTGAGGACGTTTGTGTGTAAATACAAAGGGAAGGGGTGAGAAAATTGATGAAAAGGAAACAATAAATGCACACAGTGAGTGCAGTTTTACAACTAAAAAAAATTTTTTTTCAATGTACTCCACTTTTTAAGCTATTTTTACCCGGAAACCAGAAGTCATCTGAAGAATATTCTTTCTTTAAAACATTGCAAACCATTTTCCTGGCTTATTCCTATATGGCAACAACCTTATCCCTGAAAATGAAATCAATTGTCTGTGGGCATCCTTAAAGGATTATTTTTCTCCTGAGAACTTCTAAGATATAAGAATGTGAATGATTCAAATTTTTCAATCTTGCTAACTTTTTCTGTTATTACAGAGTAAGCACGCGCTTTGGAACCAAAGCAGCTGAAGAGGTCCTCAGTTATTGGTTCTTGAGATCACACTGGAAGATCTCATGTGACTTAGAGTAGCAGGCATGAATTTACTTACTAGAAGAGATATAAAAAGAGAAAGAGCGGACAATCTCTAGGGAGACAGTGGGCCAGGGAGGAGAGGGATGGTGTCCTCCAGTTTTACTGAGGGTCCCAAGGAATATTCTATAGAGTCCCACCGAGGGGACTTTAGATTGGCAGCAGGAATGCTTCAGAATTCCAAGTCCCCACTATATGTGGTAAAGATTTAAGGCAACTCTGGGTCACTTTGGTCCATGTTGACCATGGGAACTTGTTCTTACAGATTTTATGATTGGAGGCTTGGCTCCTAATAATCATTTCTCTCTGAATTCTGGAATCTGGTCTGTGTAAAGGTCACAAAAGTCCCCTCTTTCAGGGTAAATTTGAGTTCTCTTTATCAGCAGGGTTGTTTGCTGAGGAACATAACATACTCTATTAACTTAAGCCAGGCAGGGCTTAAGTGAATTGCTTTTGAAAGAAAGCATATGGGGGTCAGCACAGTAGGGCTGGTTTATATAAAGCTGTTCATGGAGCTTGGGGTTGTAGTTCAGTGGTACAGCATGTGTTTAACATGCATGAGGTCCTGGCTTCCAGTCCCAGCACCAAAAACAAACAAAAAATAAACCAAAAAAACTATGCATGAATGTCTGTCCAAAAGCTCTCGGGGAGAGTAGATTGACTTTTATGCCTTTTTATTTTTATTTTTTGTCATGTGCAGGAAGTCTGTATGTATTTTGGGCTCCTTTTTTCTCTGCTGAAGACAAAGCTTGCATTCAGTGGTTAGAAGTGTTCTCTGAGCCAAGCTCCCCTCCACCCAGTGTGGCCTTTTGGCACCCAGTGATTTTCCCCAGATGTTCTATTACTGTACCTGGTCCCAGCCAGACTGGCATAGCCAGAAATGTCTTCCTTCTATTACTAATGCAGAGTCTCAAAATCATCTCTTTGGAATCTGAAACCCTTAGGGGAAGAGTTCAAGGACAAATATGATAGCAAACTTAAATTTCTTCTTTTGTTCTCAAAAAGCATTATTGATTGAGACAAGCCAAAGCCTCGGGGAAAATAGGGAACACAGTGCATGATCGTCTGCCAAAAGAGAGATATTGGTGGCCATCACTCACGGAGCTCAATAAAGGAGCAGGAAGTGGTCCTTCATTTTGTGTCCAGTGGGTGCACAATGGAGACACATCCAGTGTGCTGGTGTGCACACCTGTAGGGATGCAGCCAACTTGAATTGCAACCATCATGATTGCCCTTGAGTAACCTGCTCTGTTTTCCTTACATAGTTTCCTAGCATAACCCAAACGGTTATGATCGTATTTGGGGCTTTCCTTTGATACAAGAATGTGATTGATGCCCTTGATATTAGCTTGAGATAAACCAGGTACATTCTGGCTTGGATGTAGTCAAAATATATATATATATATACCGCTTAGTTCTGACCCAAATTGTGAAGCTCCTGTTGCCACTCATAACCATGATTCTGTCAATAAGTCCCCAATAAACTGTATTCTGTGTAATCCTGGATGTCTGCTTCTTCTTTCAGTCTCACAGCACCTTCTGACTGATTCTCATAATCTGGAGTCAGGTTTTTTCAGAACAATGCTGAACCTCTAGTGGTTTGGGAGCTGGTTAGGTGTGGAGGAGATGGGCAGTAGTGTTTGGTGTTAGAAATCAAAGGCGCCACGAGTATACCTTGGATTGCTCTTCCTTTTATACTCTGTGTATGAGTTTGATAGGGTGGCCATAACCAAATGCCACCGCCTGGACAGCTTAAAAAATATAAATTAATTTTCCTATAGTTCTAGAGGCTGGAAGTCCAAGATCAAGGTGCAGCCTGGTGTGGTTTCTCTGGAAGTCTCTCTCCTTGACTTGCAGATGATTTCTTTTTGCTGTGTCCACAAATGATCTTTCATCTGTGATGCATTTCTAGTGTCTTTTCCTCCTTCTCTTCTTCTTTTCCTCCTCCTCTTCCTCCTTCTTCTTTTTTTAGTTGACATATTATAATTATACAAAATAGTGAAATTCATTCTGCCACATTCAAACATGGACATAACTTGATCAATCTAGTTTCCCAATACATCCCCTCTGCTGACCTCCCTTCTTTTAGCATTAATATTTATTATTAGTGCATTATAATTACATACACAATCAGGATTCACTGTGGTATATTCATATGTGGACATAGTATAATTTGGTAGATTTAGCTCCCCAGTACTTTCCCATGCCTTCCCTTCTCCCTCTTTCTTCATCCCCTTGTTTACTCTATTGGTATCCTGTCTATTTTTGTGACCCCCCACACACACCTTTAAATTTTTTTTTTTTTTAGTTGTAGATGGACACAATACTTTGTTTAACATTTTTATGAGGCGCCAGGGATAGAACCCAGTGCCTCATGAATGCTAGGCAAGCACTCTATCACTAAGCCACAACCCCAGCCTCAGCCACAACACTCCCCTCCACCTTTTTAAAAATTTATTTTCTTTTTTCTCTATAGCTTCCACATTTGAGAGAAACACATTCAACCTTTGACTTTCTGGGTCTGGCATATTTCATTTAGCATGATCTTCTCCAGTTGCATTAATTTGCCAGTGAATGACATAATTTCATTCTTCATTATGGCTGAATAAAACTCCATTGTGCATGTTCTTTATCCATTCATCTGTTGTGGGCACCTAGGCTGGTTCCATAACTTGGTTATAAATACTGGTGTGCATATATTACTACGGTATGCTGATTTTAGTTCTTTGGGATAAATACCAACAAGTGAGATAGCTGAGTTATATGGTTGTTCCATTCCTAGTCTTTTCAAGAAATCTTCATACTACTTTCCAAAGTGGTTGTACCAATGTTCAGTCCCACCAATAATGTTTTCCCCACATCCTCACCAGCAATTGTTCTTGTATGTGTTCTTGATGATTGCTTTTCTAAATCTCAGGGTAGTTTTGATTTGCATTTTCCTCATTACTAAAGATGTTGAACATTTTTCATATATTTGTTGGTTGTTACTTTTTTTGAGAAATATCTCTGGATCTTTTAGTCATTTCTTGATTGGATTTTTTGAGGATTTAGTGTTAAGAATTTTTTTTAGTTCTTTATATTTTCTGAAAGTTGGTCTTTTTTCAGAGTAAATGGCAAAGATATTTTCTCCATTCTGTAGGCTCTCTTTCCAGCATCTTAATTGTTTGCTGTGCAGAAGTTTTTAAATTCAAGGATGTCCATTTACTTGATTCTTGGTTTTAATTCTTGAGGTTTAGGAATTTTCTTAAGGAAGTAGTCAGTGCCTGTGCCAGTATGTTGGAGTGATGAGCTATGTTTTCTTCCAGTTCTTGTAGTATTTCTGGTCCAATTCCTAGTTCTCTGATCCACTGTGATTTAATCACTTGTTCATGGTGAAAGACAAAAATACAGTTTCATTCTTCTACATATGGATATCCAGTTTTTCCATCACCATTTGTTATAAAGGTTATATTTTCTCAAACATGTTTTTGGCACCTTTGTCAAGGATCAGATGACTATATCTATATGGATTTGTTCTCAAGTTCCATTCATTTCCCTGAAAATAACACAATTTCATTCCTCTTATGGCTGAATAAAACTGCATAGTGATTATGTGTCACGTTTTCTTTATCCATTCATCTACTGATGGACACCTTGCCTGGTCCCATAGTTTGACTATTGTGAACTGTGCTGCAATAAACATGGATCACATGTATTGCTATAATATGCTGACTTTAATTCCTTAGGATAAATAATAAGGAGTGGTATAACTGGGTCATATGATGGTTCCATTCCTAGTCTTTTGATGAAGTCTTTCTATTTTGTTCATGTGATGAATTACATTTATTGGTTTGCATATGTGGAACCAATCTTGCTTCCCTGGGATGAAATGAGCTGTACAAAATTATCTAACGTGTTTTTTAATGCAGAGTGCAAATATTTCATTGAGAATTTTTGCATCTATGTTCATCAGGGATATTGATCTGCAGTCTTCTTTCTTTGATATGTATCAGCATGATGCTGGCTTCATACAATGAATTGGGAAATGTTCCTTTCCTTTCTATTTCATGAGGCAATTTGAGCAGGATTAACATTATTTCTTCTTGAAAGGCTTGTAGAATTTGGCTGAGAAATAATCTAGTCCTAGGATTTTCTTGGTTGGAAGGGTTTTTATTAGTTTCAATGTTGTTGTTTGGTGTTGGTCTATTTATGTTTTCTATATCCTCTTTGTTCAAACTGGATGGGTCATATGTGTTGTTATGGTTTAGATGTGAGGAGTCTCCTAGAAGCTCATGTGTGAGTCAATGCAAGAAGGTTTAAAGGAGAAATGATTGGGTGATTAGAACCCTAACCCAATCAATGAATTAATTCCCCTAATGGGATTAGCTGAGTAGTGACTGAAGGTGCTAGGATATGGCTGGAGATTATAGGTATGTGCCACCATGCTTGGCAAAATTCCAGCTTTCAAATGAAATGAGGATTATAGAAAATGTGAATGCCACTCTAAACTTGACTTCTTCCCAAGAATTTGATGAGGTCCATGAGATATCATAAAGAATGTGATATTTTGACATTATAATAAAATGCATCAACAAAAATGTTGAAAATTGCTGCTGTAAAGTTTAGATTGGGTTCTTGACCATTTTGATCCTTCCTTACTTAAAAAAAATAGGCATAGATCATATTCAGGAAAATTTTGAGTTTCTATACTTGAAAGAGGAGCAGCTAAGCTGCTAGGCTGAATTTCAAAGCTGCCTGTGGGCATCCATTGTTATTGAAAATAAGGTAAGACCCATTTATCTGTTAACAGCATAAATATAGGATTCTTGGGAAATTTAGTTCTATTTTTCTTATAGTTTCATTATAAGAGAAAGATCTAGTACACTCAAAATTCACATTGCTTCTGGTTTTACCATATTACAAAGAGAATAGTTTCTGAAATCCCAGAAATTCCTGGTTTGAATCTGGATCTCCCTCCTTTCCACTGCATGATTGTGAGAAATTTATGTCTCTGAATCTCCAGAATAACCTACCATGATGCCTGTTTCCTGGTTTATAAGCCAAACCCTTCGGAACCCTCTTATGATGGGTGTTGGCCTGTTTAAGCAGTTGAATATGACAGAAATGATGGTAAATTCCAAGGTTAGTTTATAAAACCCTGCAACTTGTCAGGAGCCCTTGCTTGTCCTTGGATCAGGGCTCTGGGAAAAGCAGTAACATGCTAAGAGGCCACTTAGGCTCTCTGTGGAGAGGCCCATGTGGGGAGAACCGAGACTGCCAAGAGCCATGTGGGTGAGAATTTGAAAGCAGATGTGATAGCCCCGTCAAACCTTGAAATGACTTGTGCCCCGGCTCACAATGTGTCTGAAATATCAAAGCGACCCTGAACTAGAACACTCAGTTAAGCTGCTCCCAGGTTACAGACCATACAAACTATTTGTTGTTTTAAGTTACATTTTCTTGAGGGTAGTTTATTGCATAACAATTGATAATTAATTAACAGGGATACTTAAACATTGCTGTCATTTTTTGAAATGTGTCCTAAATTTTCCAGCAATGTTTTTTTTCCCTCTAGAATCTGGTGAATATTGACTCCGTTGTCTGCATCTAAAATTGAAATATCGGATCCACTAAAGCCAAAAATTCTTTCCTTGAAATAAGGCAGAAATTTGTGATCTGGTGCAAAATTATAGAGGCTATAGTTTGGATCCTAAATGACCTCTAAAGGCCCTCCAGTGCTTTTCCCCCAGCATGGTGCTTTGGGGAGGTGATAGAACCTTTAAGAGGCAGAGCCTGGTGGGAGGAGCTTAGGTCATTGTGGGTGTGACCCCAAAGGGGACTGTGGGGCCCAGTTCCCTCCTCACTTATTTTGACTTTCTGGCTTTGAGGTGAGGGCTTTTGCTCTGCCGTGTGCTCCTACTACCTTTCCACAGGCCCAAAGGCACAGGAACAACCAATCACGGACTGGAACATTCAAAACTATGAGCCAGAATAAGACTTTTCTCCTCATATCAGTATTTCTCTGGTTTGGGTTGCCTAGAGTTTTTTCTAGACTTGTCAAGAAAGCTCCCAGCCTCAAGTATTTTTGTTGAAAGCTGACTACAACATGTTCTTTTAGGTTATAGTTAGGTTATAGTTTTCATCTCTTTTGTGAACTTGAATTTCTGGCATTATTCAATAGTATACAAGGATTTAATCTTTACATAATTCACTTTTTTTTCTGTTAATATCAACTTTGAGATTTGATACAATCCTTTTCTGTGACTCATTTGTTAAAGAAAGATGAATGAACCAGTATAACTTTTCTAATTTCATGATTCTAGAGCTTTCTTTTGTTGTTTTTACCAAATGATAAAAAATATAGCAGTGCCTTGCTCCTGGGTTTCTTCTCTGTCCTGCTCCCAAACCTTATTAGGATCTTCCCTTTCCTTTGTCCTTGTTTTTTTCTGTCCTACCCAATTAGGATTCTACGCTCAGCATTTTCTCTTTAATGCAGGTCTTTGTCATGTAAAGTTGGTTTGGTTTGTTACTTTCAAGAATTCATAGGCACAAACCCCCTACAGATAGTGCACTCTCAAATCTTCCTATGACCCCTTTGCATCTTCTGCAGTTACTGTCTGAATAGTTCAAAATATTTTCTAGAATATCTGAGAGTTTAGAAGTACTTAAAAAAACTTAGGAGTGTTTCATCTTTGGATTTGTTCTCTTCGTTGTTCTGATTGTATTAATTTATTTATTTTCAAGTTAATAGAAACAAGTCTTTATTAAGTAACTTTTAATATCAGACAAATAATACTCTTATATTTATACAAATAATTCTCATTACAGCAAATATATAATATCAGTGCTTTGACCATCTTAAGTTAAAGGCCCTTTGTCACAAAAATATATGATTTTAAACTTTATTAAAATAGAATTTATAATCCCTATGATGTCCCTACATTTACATAACAATAGGAAAATTAGCAAGCACTAAATTATATTGATAATTTATCATTCTTTGTGTTTTTTAGAAACAGTACATGCATGTAATAGATGTCGATTCCTTGGCTTATTAATTGCAGTGTACAATGCAGCAAAATACAAAATACATGCTTCGTGAACATTCCTTCATATCTGCAAGGCGGCAGTTAGAGATTAGCTTCAATACTGATATTTAACTATACTATAAGCAATTAGCATTACATTGTAGTATGCCATCAAGGCAACTTTTTACTAGAAAAATAAAAATAAAAACCATTATTTGTAAACTTTTACACAAAATTTAACTCTTCAAGGGGAAATGAAAAGTAAAATTTGTCTATTTACTATTGAATATGCATAGAATTTCAATTTTTGATATACTGAGAAAAAGAGTTCTTTTGTGTTGGGAAAATAACATTTCAAAAAATAATTAGTAGAAAAATCCACCAGTATAATGTTCTGTCCTTCCGATACCAGCACAAGATTTGGGAACACCCTGAGGGTGAAGTCATGGGCATCCACGGGTGAAATGTACAAGTTCATTTTAAAGAAATATTTCCTTGTGATCGGAAATAGTTGTGAAATGAAGTAAACTGATTGGAGGTCGTCACACTCAGCTGTTTTCGTGAATTATGCCAAGGGCATTATTGTCTCCCTCTCCCCCCGCTACAATACTAAAAAATAAGAATATATTCAAGACAAATAGTGACAGGGACTCCTGAAAGGGTTAACCAAACACAGGAAGAAAAAGAAACGCATATTGTGATGTATATAGGAAACTGTATATAGCTCAATGAAGAGCAGGGTTTCTATTTCAATGATACTGATATCAGCTTTGAAGGTGGCACTCCTCGCTCTGCATGGCTCTTCTCCAATCCAGTTCCTCCTAGCCATGAAAAAATTATATCCAATTATAAAAATGATTTTCCAGTTCTTTTGGAAGTGGTTCCATGGATTTCTACTTTGGAAGCAATAAACTGGCTTATTGGACTAAAGGTAGCACAGGTAACTTTTGGTTTGGAGATATACTATCATCTGTAGGCTCAAAAGATCTTGCAGTTGACTCTCTTGCCTTTGACTCTTTACCAACATCTGTTTTGATTATTTTTATAGAAAATTTTACAGAGGTTCAGAAACTGTTCTGCCATTACTACCCAATTCTCAGAGTGGGCACCAAAAATTTCCCTGGAAATAATTTTAAGAAGCATTTGTGTCTATTTATTTTTCTTTGAAATTAGTTTATGATGCAAATTTAGGAACATGGACAAAGGTAGAGAAGATAAGTATATTGATACTTACCATCCACTTATTTTCCACAACTAGTAACATATGACTGATAAAGAAAAAATTCTGAGATTTTCTAAATTTAATTACAAAGGCCAGAGGATGGAGGAGAAGCAAGATAAAACAAGTTAATTAGTTAACAGCTCTGGGGCAAACAAATGAATGAAACTGCTCCATACCCCAGAATATATGTTGAAATCTTGATTCAGAACCCTGAAGTGTGGTCAAGCAAGGTGCCATTTGCATTCTTCATACAACCCCAACCAGTCAAGGAGCTGCAAATACTTCTTAAGGCTTATTCTCCTATTCCAAAACGTTGATCCCTTTGAGTTGTCCCTTTCCTCTTACCTATAGCCAATGTAGGTCCAATGTAATCAATGTTTATGTTCTTTTCCCTTAATTTTCCTGATAAAATACTCTGGGTTTTTAGATTGGTGGAAGCTTTTCCAGCTGCTGGTAGCTGTGGACACTTGTCCCGGGATTGTTCCTTTCTTCTTGGGTAGCATTTTGTGACTCAGTAAACCCTTTTAGTTCAGGAATTTCTTGGTTGCAAAAGTTTTGGTTTAATATAACTAATCTTATTTCATTTTAACATTGTATATTTCTGTTTTCCTCATAATGGACTATTTTGAAGAAAATTCCAGATAGCATGCCATTCACTTCTATTTTTCCTTCTCTCTCTTTTTTCTTTTCTTTTCTTCCAGTACTGGGGATCAAATCCAGGGGTGCTCTACAACCGAACTAAATCCCCAGCCCTTTTTATTTTTTATATTCAGACAGGGTCTTGCTAAGTTGCTGAGGTTGGCCTCAAACTTGCAATCTTCCTGCCTCCCAACTATCTGGGATTACAGGTATGCACTGTAAACTCCTGGTTTCAATGGTTTTTGAATGTCAAATTTTATTCATATTTCATTATGCATGTTTTAAAATATGTTTTCCTTTTTCTTTAAGCTGTCATGACTACTAATTCTCAATAACAAACAACCACAAAGCTTTCCGTCATGAATAAGTTATTTTTTTCCTCACTGTCTTCACTCACAAATGCATCCAGATCAAAAGTTTAGGGAGGCTTAGTTCAAATGGCAAATTATATAATGCCGGGCTGTAATGTTTCATGACTTTACACAAGTTTTTAGTACACTATGGGTTTTGCTTTCACAAATCTTGGAATAATTGGGTCTATGGATGGACCACAGAACTGAACTAATTAGGAAGAGGTGTATTCTTAAAGATTTATGAAAAGACAATAGTCAAACAATGAAAACCAAACCAAACCAAACCAAACCCCAGCTATCTATACAGTTTTCACATCAGAAAACCTGAGTCTTCCTAAAATTCCCCCTTTTTTCTGTACACAGCACAACCTCCAGCCCAAAGTTCCTTCCCAATTTCCACTTTCCCTACCTAAGCTCAGGACTTCATTTTTTTCCTAGACTCTGGCAACAAGCTTCTAATTTCTTCCTTGATCTCAAATCTCACCCCTTGAAGTTGGTCCTTCAGAAACCACTAATGTGATCTTTCTTCAGTGTGCATCCATTTGACTCTTTTGCTAAGATGCACTTAGTGACCTCTTATCATTTAAGGCTAAATAAAAACTCTTGAAATGACAAGGTGCTCATGATCTGGATACTATTGATTTCTTTAGTCTCCTTTTTTCCTCTATACTGTGTTTCCTTCAGTTCTCTAAATCATTCTGGACTCCTTCACTGTTTTGTTTTGTTTTTTTCCAGGCAGGGTTGCCTATGTACCTCTAATTCCTGCACTCGAGCAATCCTCTTGCTTCAACTTCCTGCATAGCTGGGGCTACAGGTATGCTATGTGTTCTTATATGTAGTTCTTTTTTCCTTCCCAAATATCCCCACACCTTGCCAGTAAACTCTTACAGTCAAGCCTTAGCAATGTCTTTTCTGACTTAAAACCCAAACCCAAACCAAACCAAAACAAAGAACATGGCTTATGAATCAAGAAGAAACTGAACTATTATTTTAGACTTTAAATGTCCTGCTCATATCTCTTATTTCATTCATTCCTCAAAAGCCTTTATGTAGGAATTTGGGGTGTAGTTAAGCAGTGCAGCATGTGCTTGGTTTGTGTGAGTCCCTGGGTTTAATTCCCAGAACTAAAAGACAAAACAAAACAAAAACAACCCAAAACCTTAATGAAGTACATAAGGCAGGTACTGTTTTCTGTGGATAAGTAAATTGAGTAGAGGCGTCAGTCAGTAAGTGGCAGAAGTAGGAGACACTAGAAAGTTCCAGCAGGCATCATTATATTGTCCTCCATGAAAGCCTTGCCCCAGTGCTGAAGGAGGCAAATTTGCCCTTGCTTCTCTTACCTCCCTTTGGGAGTTCACAGCAGGAGAGACCTTCGTTATGCAGATTTTTGACCTTTTTTCTTTTCTTCTTCTTCTTTTTTCCTTTAAGCTGTCTTGACCACTAATTCTGAATAATAGACAACTTAAAGGCTTTTTATTGGGAGAAAGTTATTTATTTATTTTTTCCTTACTTAATTCACCCACAAATGCATCTAGGTCAAAAGTTTAGCGAAGCTTAGTTTAAAATGGCATTCATGTTTTGTTATGGTGATTTTAAATTTTTAAATACATAAGTGATTGAATAGTGAAATCCTGCTCACTGGTTAGAGGTCATGAGAATTCCTCCCGATCTGAACAGTTTTAAATTATTAGATGGCCACTGGCTTACTGAGAGTGGGGTTAGGGATGCAGTGTCTGACCTTCACCTACCCTTGAACTGGAATACTATCTACATTTCCAAAGGCTCCAAGAGTTTCAATTTGAATTTCTATGGTGACACTTGAAAAGGTTGATCATTTACCCTGAATGAAGAGGAAAGAATGGGGGGTGAGAGGTTATGAGCAGCCAGCCCTGGCAGTGGGAGCTGACATTCAACTATAATAGTCCCCAAGATTTCTGATATTTCTTGTTGTAATATTTAACTCATTTTTGTATTTACATTTGAGAAACAAAAGTTTAGACATTCAAGTGTTACAATGTCTGCTGTCCTACCTGCAAATACCAAGATTGATTTAAATGGGAAAGATTTTCCTTTTTATGCCCCCTGCAAATTGTTTTCCTCCAAGTTGTGAGAACAATTTAAGGTTTTCAATGAGTGTTTTTTTTTTTTTTTTTGGAAGGATACATGAATAATAAAACTGATTTTGGAATTTTTTTTAAATTTATGGGATTCACTGTGACATTTTGATAACTGAATACACTGTGGAATTATTAAATTAGGCTAATTAACATATACATTGGGGCTGGGAATATAGCTCAGTTGGTAGAGTGCTTGCCTCCTATGCACAAGGCCCTGGGTTCTAATCCCCAGCACCATTTAAAAAAACAAAACAAAACATATACATTGCCTCACATATTTATCATTTCTCTGTGGTGGGAACATTTAAAATCTACTCTTTTCAGAAATTTTGAAATATACATCATTATTATTACCATTATTATTTTTTAATAATATACAAAATAGCAGCAATATACAAAATAATAACAGTAAATATATTACTACAGTAATATTATTACTTTGGTAGTAATATACAAAACAATAATAGTAATGATATTATTAATATTAATAATAGTATTAATATTATTTAATAATATATTATAATATTGTTATACTAATAACAATAATAATATTACAGAGGCTCACACATACTAGGCAAGTGCTCTTCCATGGAGCTACAGCTCTAGCATGTTATTTTATTTTATTTTTAGGGGGTACTAGGGATTGAACTTGGGGGCACTCGACCACTGAGCCACATCCCTAGCCCAATTTTGTATTTCATTTAGAGACAGGGTCTCACTGAATTGCTTAGAGCCTTGCTGTTGCTGAGGCTGGCTTTGAACTTGTGATCCTCCTGCCTTAACCTCCCCAGCTGCTGGGATTACAGGTGTGCGTCACCGTACCTAGCTCCTGGCACATTATTAATAACATTCACCTTGGAAAGAATAGGAAAGAATATCTCAGTCCTACCTGCAAATACCAATACTGATTTAAATGGGAAAGATTTTCCTTTTTTTTTTTCCCCTGCAAATTGTTTTCCTCTAAGTTGTGGAGGACTTATTATACCTATCTAACTTAAACTCAATATACTTTCAAAATACACTTTGCCTTTTCAGATTATAAACTCTTTTTGGACAGTGACACATTTGTAATTTATAAGGTATCAAAAATAAACAGATTCATGTAGGTGAAAAATAAATGCCATGGTTTCCTCAGACTTACAGTCATTCCATTGAGTAACATAACCTTGAGCAAATAATTAAATAGATCAGATTTTTTTTCAAGTTGAAATGGAAGAGAATTTGGGTATTTAGGAATTGAAAATAAAACAGCAATTGAATTCCTCAGAATTATGTGTGAGAAATGCTGTAACAGTCTTTCTTGAGTAAAAAATACATCAGGAAGAAGTATGTTAGAAGAGACCTCTTGTGTTTATAACAGCTTACTGCAGTTTTATTTAAAACATCTAACTGGGAAGATGGAATAAAAATCTTTTCCCTTGTGTTCCAATAACTATAACTCAATAATATGACTAAAACCCCTGGACATCACATATGAAACAAACATGAAATGCTGATATGTGAAGAAAAGAGGGCAGAGAGGTTAGAGACTTAGGGCCAGAGGAATGAATTCCCTTCTTTGAGTTTTCTTTTTGACTCATCTGGACTTGCAGTGAAAGAAGCTGGACACCCAGAAATGCCAATGAATCAATGAATGTAGGCGAGACAAATAAATAAAAAGATAACAATAAAAAATAAAGATAAAAACAAAACCAAAAGCTCAGCAACGCGAAATACTCCCAGAGTCTATTGTTTCTAGCTGAAAGACCAAGAAATGGGTAATCAGGGAGACCGAAAATGATTAGACAATAATTTCTCGGCTCCAGTCAAACATCACAAAAAATATTGAAGCCCTACCCTTCCCAAAGTCAGCAAAAGAAGAGTTGGAAGCTCAGACTTCCACTGTTCCCAGGCTGTAATGGCAGTGGTACCAACCTTCCCCTCCAATCCCCTCATGGGCTGGCATCAGAGAAAGCGGAGTTGAAAGTTTCATCCCTCACTCATGGTATCCATGGAGATGACATGGTGTTCCACACCTGCCCAGCAGTAACCAGGTACCCCTGTCCCTCCCTGATGGAGTGGTTTCAGAGGAGAGCTACTGGAGTCTGACTTTCATCTCAGCTACTCCTTCCCCCGGCTGTCAGTGGAAGCCGTCAGGGAAACAGACACATTTCTGGCCCTGCCAGCCAGGGCAAGTAGCAGTGGAGGCTGAGTGTGAATCAGAAACTCTCACACCCACCTAACAATAAAGAGTAGCCCTTCCCCTAAGGTGTTGATGGAGGTCAAGTGGCATCCCGAAATTCTACCTTACCTGGCAATAATGAGGTACCTCACTCTCCACTTCCACTTTCCCTTCCAAGAGATTTACATATGATCTCAAACTCCATCTAACCCCTAAAATGTCCAGGTTCCAATAGAAAGTCACTCATACCAAGAGCCAGAAAGATCTCAATCTAAATGGAGGAGGGGTGGGGTTGATGAGTAGATGCCAACTGAGACAACAGAAATGCTACAATTACCTGAAAAAGGTCTCAGGGGAATCATCATCAAAAGGCTTCAACAAGCAACAGAGACATGCTTGAAACAAATACAAGACAGAAAGTTTTAGTAAAGAAATAGAAAACACAGAAAAGTGTAATGTAATGTTTAGCATACAATAACAAAAACTCAGTGGATGGACTCATCAGTGAGGAGACAAAGGAAAGAAAACAGTGAATCTGAAAATGGGATAATAGAAGTTATACAAATTGAACAACAAAGTAAAATAGATTGAAAAAAAAGTTAAAAAACTTTGGGAGTTATGGGACTATAGCAAAAGAGTTAGCAGTCTTGTGTCATCAGTATCCTGAAAAATGAAGGGACAGAGAATGGAACTGAAAAAGCACTAGAAGGAATAATGGCTGGGACATACCTAAACCCACAGATTCAGGATGCTGAGCAAACCCCAAATAAGATAAATTCTAAGAAATTAACACCCGAAAACATCATGATCAAACTTCTGAAAATAAAGAGATAATTTTTTTTTTGGAAAAGCAGTGAGAGAGAAAAGACACCTTAGTTATACAAGAAAAACAATTTGAAGACAGTAGATTTATCATGAGAAACTATGAAGGCCAGAAAGAAGTGACAATATTTTCAAAGTGATGACAAAATAAGTATAGTTGGCTCTATACACCTAGACATTGCACATCTGTAGATTCAACTGACCACAAATCAAAAATATTCAGAAAATTGTTCAGACTTTTTGCCTTGTCTTTATTTCCTAAACAAAAGAATAACAACTATTTACACAGAATTTACACTTTGTCAGGTATTGCAAACAATTCAGAGGGATGTAAATAATACAGGAGCATGTGTGTAGATTTTATATAGGCACTACACCTTTTTATATATGGAACTTGAGCATCCATGAATTTTGGTATCTGAGATCCTGGAACCAATCCCCCTTTGGGTGCCAAGGGACAATCATACTGTCAACATAAATTCCTAAACCCACCTAAATATCCTTTAAGAATGAAGAAGAAATCAAGGCATTTTCAGCTGAAGGAAAACGAATATGATTTCTTACCAATAGATTTAACCTAAAATAATGGCTTTAGAAAGTTCTCAATATAGGAAGGAATGAAAAATTGAAGACTGCAGCATTAGATAAGAAGAAAGAATGATGAAAAGAGTAGACATATGGGTAAATGCAAAACATTTCCCTATCCTCTTGAGTTTGCCAGATTGTGTTTGACAGTTGAAACAAAAAAGTATAACACTTCCCTATGTGGTTCTTAATGTAGGTAGAAGAAATATTTAATCAATTACATTATAAATATGAAGGACATAAAAGATTAAATTTCCATACTTGACTCAAACTGGTAAAATGTTGATACCAGTAGATGTGATAAATTATGTATACATAACAAATACTCAGCAATCACTTTAAAAATCTATAAAAAGTGTACAATCAAAAACACTATAGATAAATCAAGGTGGATGTTTTAGTTAGTTTTTTTCACTGCTATGGACTAAAAGACTCAACTAGAACAACTGTAGAGAAGAAAAAGTTTATTTGAGGGCTCATAGTTTCAGAGGTCTCAGGCTATAGGCAGCTGGCTCCATTCCTCAGGGCTTGCAGTGAGACTGAACTTCATGGTGAAAGAGTGTGGTAGAGGAAAGCAACTCACATGATGTTCACAAAGCAAAGGGAAACTCCACTGGCCACATACAAAATATATATTCAAAGGCATACCCCAATGACCCACTTCCTCCAGCCACAACCTACCATTCAGATACCATCAGGGGATTAATTCACTGATTGGGTTAAGGTTATCATAACCTAATCATTTCTCCTCTAAACCTTCTTGCATTGTCTCATACATGAGTTTCTGGGGACACTCACATCCAAACCACAACGGTAGAATATTAAAATATGATTAAGTAACCCATAGAAAGACAGGAAAGAGAAGGCAGCAAAATAAAAAAAACAAGAGAACAAACAAATGGCAAGTTAGATATAAGGTCTAACATATGAATAATTACATTAAATGCTCAATTATATGCTACATGCTGTCTATAAGAAACTTCAAATATAATAATATAGGCAAGTTGAAAGACAAAGGATGGGACAACTTATATCATGCAAACATTAAGCAAAGTAAAGCAGTACTTACATTACTATCACATAACATGGACTTCAGAGAAAAGAAAACCACTAAAGACAGAGAGGAATAAAATATAATAATAAAAGGGTTAATCCATCAAGAAAACAGCAATCCTGAATGGATATTACCACAGAACAAACACTCAAAGCACATGCACATGAAAATAACAACAACAACAACAACAACAACATAAGAAAACTGAAAGGAAAACTAGGCAAATTCACAATTATGGTTGGAGTTTGCAATACCCTCCTCCCAACAATTGGTAGAAAAAGTAGGTTGAAAATCAGCAAGGATATAAAAGAACTTAATACCCTTTATCAACAGGAGTTAATCAACATTTATAGAGCAGTTCACCCAACAGTAGAGTAAATGTTTTCAAGTATATACTTCTTCTAAGAGTTGTGCTAGAGGGACCAGAGAACTGAGGATGTAGGTCAGTGGTGCAGTGCTTGCCTATCATGTGCGAGGCCCTGGGTTCAGTCTTCATAACCAAAAAAAGAAAAAAAATTATATGAAACCAAAACATATTTATAGTATTAAATAATTTTAGAAAAATAATGAAAATATGAGTTGACTTACCCATAATTCATTAGCGATAGAGCCAACATCTATACAAGACTCCTATATTAACTGTTTTGCATATTTTCCCCACTGAAATTAAGAATGCTGAACCACCTTGCTGTTTGTTACTTTGTACTGGGAGTGGAACAGAAATTTTGGAGCAGAGGGAAAAGCTAAGTCAAAATTTAGGTCAGAATAAAAAGAATAGACTAAAGACATTTCCAAGAGCAATAAGGACATCATTAAAATGCAAAAATACAGCTTCAGAAACTGTACATTCGGAGTACTCAAATTTATCTGAACTTGTAGCAAAAATTTCTTTAAGCCTGGCAATGTAAGCTGTATAGGGAAACAAAATGGGCCAGCAGGACAGGACCATGGAGCCGTTGAGTCTTGATCCAGCACATTTCTAGTGATCCTGGCCATGCTGGAGGCACCAGATTCCATTTTCCAAGAGCCCAGAACTGTAAGAGCTTCAGTTTTGGAACAACAGACAATTAATTGGCCAATAATGTGTGCCAAGTGGTAAATTCAATCAAAAGTTCATGCTAGTATATATGTGTGTGATGCACACACAACCTCTGTATGTCAGCATCTCTCTTGTAGAAAGCGGTCTTTTGCTTGCAGGAATGCCATTCCAGCATCGACTGTGGGGGGCTTGAGGGCATGAAGAAACCCCTCTAGAGATGGTTTCAGAGAACAGCATCTGTCTTATTGCTCAGCACAAATATCTTTTATAGTGGGTATTTACCAATTTACATATAACAGTCACGATAGGCCAGAGATGATACAAGACATATGGGAGTCTAGACGTGAAGAGTTCAGAAACTGCCATGTAAGCTGCCCTTGGTACCAACAGGGGAATAACTTCTTGTCAAAGGAACAAGGAAATGGCACTTGCCAGTGTTCTCTGACAGCACTCTGTCCTCAAACATAGTGTTCTATGTTAGGACTTCTCTGCTGCACAATGAGCAAGATAAGCATTCCTCCATGAGGGTCCAAGGTCAGGCTCTGCAACACACGAAAATCTGAGAGTTACTATGATTTTTTTTAGCTTAGAGGGTTTTGGGAACTCAGAATTGTATAGAATGATGGCTATTGCAGTCTACAGAAATTTTTATCTGTCAAGAATACACTAGGGTTAGGGTTGTGGCTCAGTGGTAGCGCATTTGCCTGGTATGTGTGAAGTACTGGGTTCAATTCTCAGTACCACATATAAATAAATAAAATAAAAGTCTATCAATAACTATAAAAAATTAAAAAAGAACACACTAAAAGTTATTTAGTAGGCAATATTCTAATATTCCAAGTTGATGTTACTGTGCTGCCTGTTTAAGAGTAGACATGAGCAGTAATAAATAATCCATATTGAGACTTTTCTGTGTACCAGGTACTGTCCTAAGCATGTTATATGCAGCGAGTGACAGATTGAATTCTCACACTGTAAGGTGGATTCGATTATTCTTTCCAGTTTCTCAGATAAAGAAACCAAGGAGATAAGCGCTTGCTGAGGTTGCAGATAGAAAGTGGTAGAGCTAGAATGTGAACCCAGCCAGTCAAGTTCCAGAGTCTGTGCTCTTAATCTTTGCCCTCTGGGTGATTAAACAGCCAAGTTGGAACTGCTGTGTCCAGAAAGGCTGCACAAATGATATTCCTTAAAATTGCCTTGATACCCATAATTTCTAAGGCAATAGAGAAGATTTCATTATCTGTTTATCGATTTATTATTTATTTTGCAGTACTGGAAATTGAATCCTGGACCTTGTGCATGCTAGGTAAGTGCTTTATCATTAAGTGACACCCCGCAATCCTTAGGGAAGACTGTGAAAGTTATTTTTCTTCAAAAATTAGGCTATAAATAAATAAATTTTAAAAAATCAGACTATTGGGCTGGGGATGTGGCTCAAGCGGTAGCCCGCTCGCCTGGCATGCGTGCGACCCGGGTTCGATCCTCAGCACCACATACAAACAAAGATTGTCTGCCGAAAAAAACTAAAAAATAAATATTAAAATTCTCTCTCTCTCTCTCTCTCTTTCTCTCTTTAAAAAAAAATCAGACTATAGATAGGCTTCTAACTGTCTTAACAATGTGAGTCACATAGGCTTAAAGCAGAAGTAACAGAGAGTATGAATTTTCAATTTTGAAACTTGTAAAAACAAAAGGATGGGTTTCAGTACCGTGTCATATTCCTTATCCTCCTTTCCTTTTTGCTGAGTTCAGATAATTTTTTCTCTTTCTCTGAAAGAATCTATTCTTTTTTAGTATTGTTTGAACTTGGCTAGTTGTTTCCCAGTCTTCACAGTTGTAGTCAGTGGGACTGGACTGTTGAACAGTGCAGGAGAAAACGAAAACTACTCACACGGGCCAAATCCCTACATATAACACAGAGGCTTGGTGGAAGGAAAGGGCTGGAGAGGAAGAGAGATGCTTGGCTTCAGTGTGAACTTCTGGCTTGGCATACGAAAGGATCTTGAGTGGCTGTAAGGAAAGAGAGAAATTGGAATTGGAGAGGGAGAGCTGGGGGCTGAGTTGGGATATTTGAGAAGAGTTTCTGTGAAAATTATAGTAGTATAAATGGACAGGCACAAATGTAAGCAAGTATTCCAACTTGATGTAACTATAGGGTGAAAAATGGAGACTTCCACGATTAGAAAGAATCTGGTGAACTTAAAAATAGAGAGAAGATAATCAAAAAACCGCAAAATACTTTTAAGAGTGTTATGGATTCCTAGAAAGAACTGAAATATCAATATTTCAGGGCTTATTATTTATTGTTCATTCTATATGATTGAGTTAATTATAAGAATGTATATTATTCTCATTTTGCAATACAAGTTCAGTAACTTTTATTAACTTTTTACTGGTTTACATATGTCCTGACTTAAGCAACCCCTTTGGCTATTCCCACAGCTGTGTAAGATAAGTGGATCTCCAGAAAAAGTGGAAATAGCTTGGTATGGTTGGCACACACCTGTAGAACCAGCTGTGGTAGGGGATTGTTTCATTCCAGGAGTTAAGAGACCTAGTCTCTTAACAAAATCAAAATGAAATTCTGTCACATAAAATACGAAAATCAGGTAAGAGGCAGCCCCTATAGCCTGGTTTCCTAATTCGGCATACACCTGTCTGAATGTACTACATGCTACAATCATCTAACACATAAACTAAGATTATACTTTTATAATACAAATGATACATGTCTATATGAAAAATGTTAACTTTGTAATTTTACAGGTTCCTTTATTCACATAATCTTTTTTTGCTTAACTCTCTAAGTCATCTTTTTCAAATAAGAGAAAAATGAAAATCAGGCTAAGAATATATATCTACTCTTGGATGAAGAGTGAATACTTAGGAATAGATTTGTTACTTCAAGAACCCAAGAACTGATTTGTGAAAATAAACTTTAAAAGCTATGAAATTGAAAACTGTATTGGATCCTTTTTACTTGATGTAGTCAGGAGAGTTCTGAAATGGAAGAAGCTTTGGATCACTTACTCTTATTATTTTGTGCTTTAGTGGAAATGAAAATATGCTATCCTAAACATCATGCTTTTATCATTGTCATTTAATCTTTTGAACAATTGAATTACTTACTTTCTCTTAAATTTTCCTAGGATTAACAATCTGACTCTCAGTGGAAACTTTTGTGATGTAGTCTTTCAATCCTGGAGCATCGGGTCATTTCAGTAAGAGAACAGTTTTTCATGATTCAGTCCTACGTGTGAGAAAAGATAACTTTTAATGTTATCTGAGAATCCACATACCACCAATTAACACTGAATAACTCACGGATGGAAGCATGATCATTTTACCTTCAGAGACTATGTCTGGATACAATGGTAGATGGTCCATGTAATAGACACTGCTTGGGTGTGACACAGGTGTAGCAAACATGTTAATTTTGTTTTACCATCATCTACTTCTTCTATGAATTGTACCTTTATTTTGGGAAGGGACACCATCCCTCTTTATTAGGTGGCCCGGACCAGATGCTCATCCTAGGTTTAACAGAGAGGATAAGAGTCAGTTCTGGAAATAGCCCTTTAGTGACAATGATTGTATCAGTAATGTAGTAAAGTTCTCAGGACCTCAGCTGGATCAGGGAGATTCCTCCCCAAGATCTTTGCTGAAACTTCTGAGGAAAAGGCATTGTCTTCCTCTGTGGGGGATGCCAAATTGATTCAAAGACCAGCACTTCTGATAGCTTGTGTGTGTGTGTGTGTGTGTGTGTGTGTAAATACTTAGCCTTTGCCTGAGGAAAAAAACAAAAACCAAAGGAAGCAAGTCAAAGAGATGGAGCAAGTAAGATACAGGGGCTGAAGTTCTTGAAGATGTAGAGGCAGGGGTGCAGCGTAGTGGTAGAGCATATTCATGAGGCTCTGTATTCAATCCACAGTATTAGTAATAACACTCATAAGGATAATAAATAATTTTCAAAACTCCTGTAGATGTAATTGGGTACTTGCTTACACTTGTGCCTCAGCCCATCCATACTCCTATAATTTTTTGAGCCAACACATTCTTAAAAATTGAAACAAGTTTAATTTTGGTTTCTTTGGCAAACAGGAGTCCTGATTGATACAGCTAATTTTCTGACAATTGAAACAATTGGCTACAAAGAATGGACAGGAAATTAGGGGGACTTGTGGTTCTAGATGGGTGAGATTGAGGAAACTGAGATTAAAGGACAGAGATTCAAATTAGCAACTAAAATAGTGTAGGCTGGCAGACAAAAAACTTGGTTTTGTCAATTGGCCCATATTGTAATATATAAAATAACAAATTTTTATTTTAAAAAAAGTGTAGGCTGGTCCACATTATTCAAAATGAATTCAAAGCCATATATATTAGGCTGAATTATAGCACCTCACCCCCGCCAGGCATATTTACTTCTTAATCCCCAGAACTGGTGATTGTTACTTTATCTGGTAAAAGGGGCTTTGCAGAGGTGATTGATTTAAAGATACTGAGTTAGAGATGATATACTGTATTATCTGCATGGTCTTTAAATGTAACTCTGAGGGGACATATAAGAGGGAGGTATGAAGATCAAAGGAGGAAGGAGGTGATAGGAAGACAAAAACAGCTTAGAGTGATGTGACTGTGAGCCAAAGAATGTCAAGGAAGTTTCTAGAAGGCAGAAAAGACAGGGAATAAGTTCTCCTCTGGACACTCCAAAGGAACTAACCTGCCAATATAAGACAGATTTTAGACTTCTGACCTCCAGGACCGTAATAGAATAAATTTGTGTTGAATCACTGAATTTTGGTAATTTGTCAAAATTCCAATAGGAAATCAATACAGCATGTTAAGTTAAATGGATATCTTGAAATGGATCCCCTAATATTGAAAAATATCTTGCCTTTTGAACTTCTAGTAGCCTGTAAAGGGGAATCAGATCTCCAAATATGGCTGGCCCTTAATCTCTGAGGTAATAGAAAGACACTTTCTAATTAAGAGTAAAGAAGGGGATTTCCCAGAGAGTTGGCCTATTTAAAATGATCATCAGGTTCAGATTACATCATGGTGCTCATGATCTAGACACCTAATTACATAAGATGGGGAGCATTAGGAAGCTTTCAAAGGAAGGTAAACTGAATCTCCAGCCAAGTTAAAATGTTGATGGACAAAATGTTAAACTTCCCCTCAGGAGACTTGTGTCAGTCAGGAAACTATTTCCTGTCAGTTGAAACATCTTTTTATAGCTGGGAAAAACTTGGGAAAATCAACTAGGGAGCCATGGAAAAAAAGGTTTCTTTGTTTACTTTGGCTTTTTGAAACGTTCTTGGTCTTGAGCAGAAGTTTGGCTCTGGGGAAAACACACTGAAGGACAATTAAAGATGTCCCAAGTGGACTCCGCAAGAAGTAGCCTTGTCCGTTGCTGTATATGAGAGTTTTGAGATAGAGCAATAAGTGGGAGACTGGTGAGTGCCCCAGGCCTAACAAAGGGCAACGTGTTTCTGTTGCACCTTTGTGTGGCCTGTGGATTGAAGTGAATTTGAATGCCATCTTGTTTAAAGTGACTTATTCCGACTTGGAGCATCTGGAGATGTGGAAGGGACTGAGAATTTAGGCCGGTTTGCATCATTTATGCAGGCTTCTCTTTGCTTTAAGCTCTTTTGGAGAGATACAGACTGGTTTGATTGCCACTTAAAAATAGACTCAGCACAAAACACTTGGACAAATTTGGAGACCAAGTTTTCACCTTAAATTCCCAAGTTATGGACCACGAGGGTCAGACACTCACTGAGGGGAACAGTTGGAGTGAACCATCATGGTCCATGGAGTAGACATTGGAAGGAAAACATAAAGGTTTTAGGTATTCAGTTTTCTGGTATCACTGGAATTTTTTTTTTTACTGATGAAGATTTTCAAGGGAATAGTTGGGGATGGGGGTTGTTGTTGTTGTTGGTGGTAGTAGGTATGGGACTGAGGAATGGGATTGTGTTGGGGGTGGGGAAGGGGGAGATAGAGGACTCTGAGACATGAACTTAAATTTAAAACTTGTGACCAGGAATATACTGGAGCTAGACTTAGACCATTGAAGAACAACAATGAGTTAGCTTTCTGTCACTATGACAAAATACCTGAGATAATATAATCAATAAAGGAAAAGGTCTGGCTCATGGTTTCAGAGATTCTAGTCCATGGTTCTAGGCTCTGTTGCTTTGGGCCTGTGGTAGTACAGAATATTTTTGTGGGAGCCTGTGGCAGAGGTGGCTTATTCCCCTCATGGTATCTTTCCAGATACCTCATGGTATCTGGAAAGTGCACACACACACACACACACACACACACACACACACATACACAGATAGACAAATAGACACCAGGGCTCCAATACCCCTTTCAAGGCTGTTACCCCCCGCCACCCTCTGCCTCCCACCAACTTCCTTCCCACTAGGACCTACCTCTTAGAGGTTCCATCAACTCTCAATAGCCCTGTGGGCCTTTGATGGGTCATTCAAGATCCAAACTATAGCAAGCAAATAATAAAGACATCTCCCTAAAAATAGCTACTGTTTATCAGGTGCTTACTTGGGAGGAGAAATGATCTTTTATCTGCTTGACAAATCTTATGTACTTTGCACTTTTCACACAGAGTGCTATTGTTATTGTTTTATTCCTGAAAGGTAGGATATGGTAGCAAGTAATGTCCCAACACATTCAGCTAGTAAATGGGTGAATTAGGATTGCCTTGGGTGGTCTAGTTCTAGGGCCACAAGGAGAGAAATGGGAGGGGAAAAAAGGGCACCACCCCAAAATAGATAAAGACGCCTCCAAGCAAGGGGGTCTGTCCACTGAGGTGTTTTCACTGTGAAGGGCATGACTGTGCTTGAATGGAAGGTGGAGGCAGGGCAGGGTGACTCACCCCTGCCTTCAGCTTTGGGGAAGCCCGCTCTCTGGAAGTTGAAGGGGTCTCTCCTGCCAGCATGGAGTGTGGTGTGGTGGTGAGGAATCTGAGGTGGGGGAATCTGGTGAAGATGGTCTTGCCCTGAGGGCTGAAGCTCAGTGCAGACTCAAACATCCTTTTCTGGCAGAGATGGGGTTGTCTAACTCCCTGTGGGAATGTGATTCTGTTTGCAGTAAAACCAATTTGAATTAATTTAGCAAGTGTCAATTTTTCCCTCTGAACTGTGTAGAATACTGTTCTAAAATTAGACTGACTAGTGAAACCTTCTTACAGCGCCTTTTTTTTTTTTTTTTTTTAACAGATTGAGATAATGTTTCATGCAAAGATGCTGTTGGATGAGGTGGCCCATTTTAATCACAGTCAAATTTTCCCTGAGGATTCTGCTGTACCTCCTACCTTGTGGGGACACAAGGGCTGGCTGTGTGCTCACCCTCTCCACCTCCCACCCCCCTGGATACACTTTCTCTTTGAGAATTGCTGCTGGAGGTGTTCCCACTTTCAAACTCCTGAGAAATAGGTTGGAGTAGAGTGAAACCTTTGGAGGTGCCATGTTATTGCTTTGAACCTTGGATCTGCGTTTCCAAGGCAGGCAGATCAGCACTTACAAGACAACTGAGTGGGAAAGTGCTGGCTGGGGCTGGGGAAGAACATGGATCAGAAAACAGATGCTTAGGAGGGCTTTACTCCAAGGACATCAGAGATAAGTCACTGATGCTTATATAAATCTGTGGGATACGTGAAGGCGTCGGCCTGGCTTGTCAGCGTTGAGGAAAGGTCACTGGGTCTAGATGCACGTGCCTGGGACAAGTGCATGGGGCTGACAGTCACTGCCTGTAGGAGTCGGCTGCAGGACAGGGGTCACAGTCCATGGAGAGTCAGCCTTCTTAAGTCCCTGAAAATGACGGTGGTGGGGGCCAGTGAATGTCAGGGCCTTCCTGTCCCTTACGTGTCTCCTCTGAGTTCCCTCTTCCTGTCCTGCTCCACCCACTTCTCTTCCTGCCCTGCCCTCCGCTCTTTTCTTGCCTTCTGTCCACCCCTCCTTTTGTCTGCTCTGTTGATTTTCTTTTTCTCATCCTGTCCGTATCCACTAGCTAAGCATAGTCCTCAATGTCCCTATTTTGTGTGACTTTGCTCAAGTAAAATGCTGTTTTGTTCAGAGTAACAAGCCTGCCCAGTCCCTTCCCCACGCCCCCATCTTTCCTCTATTTTTACTCTTCACAGCTGGCATCAAACTAGGGCAGGGATGTGAAGAGCTCTCTGACCCCCTTCTCAGCCCAAACCCTACTCCTGAAGGGACTGAACCCAGCACCAGTTCTAAGGGCTTTGATAACCAGGCACCATCCCTCCCTCCACCATCTCTTTTTCTTTACTACAAAATGGCCTAATGGACAGTGCCCCAAAGGAGGCTGTAGTTAGCACTGCTATCCGCATTCCCAGAGGACACCACTGGGCAAGTCCCCTCAGCACTCGTGTGTCTCCTTACCACAGTCATGACTGAGGTCCAAGTTCTCAAGGTCACCTTCCATCATTCTGACTTACTTCCTTAAGTCTCATAACTTTTCTCTCATCTGACTCCTGTTCCCACCTCTGTCAGACCCCTGGAAGTCCAAGACTGTCATCGGTGAAATTTCCTTTTGTCAGTCTCATCTGAGAACACGTCCTTCCCCTTCTTTTTTCTAACTCTGAGCTGTGTTACTCAGAGCTACTGGGCTCTTACATGGCTCCTGAGCACTGAAATGTGGCTTGTCCAAATTGGGATATGCCATCAGTGTAAAATACATAATGGATTTTGAAGACTTTATATGAAAAAAAACAACTTCAAACATCTTGAAGGATATTTAGGTGGGTATAGGATTCTATGTTGAAAGCTCCTTTCTTTGAGTACTTCAAAAATGTCATTTCATGGGCTGGGGTTGTGGCTCAGTGGTAGAGCGCTTGCCTAGCATGTGTGAGGCACTGCGTTTGATTCTCAGCACCACATTAAGTAAATAAATAAATAAAGATATTTTTAAAAATGTTATATCACTTCTTTTTGGCCTCCATGGTTTCTCCTAATATTTTTGTTATTTTAGGTTAAGTGAAATGCATTATTAAAATTAAGTTTACCCATTTATTTTCATCTTTCAAAAAGCCCCCAGGTAGTAAATACTTTAAAATTACACATGTGGTTCACATTGTATTGCTATATGGGACAATTCTGCTCTGGATGAGATCTGGCTGCTTCCTGAAGGCCCAGGAGCTTCACCAGACTCTCAAATGGTTCTTTTCCAGGTCCTTTGCTCAGACTAGACATGAAGGTGGAACAAGTAGCAAGCAGGTCCATTCTTTTTTCTAATACATTGTTATAGCATCTCTACATTTCACGTGACAATCATCCATCATTCTCCTGGTTACTCCCTTCCTCTTTGCCCGTAGACTCATACACCAAAAGAAAAATGATTTCAAGAATCCCATCCTTTGAAGTCTCTTAAATTTATAGACTATTCCCTGTAGGCTCCCAATTTCAATATTTCTTTGATTCCATCGGCACTTCTAACTAATTGGTTCTATCACCTTTCCACTTACCCAGTTGAGAGTCTGTGGTTCATCATTAAAATTATTATCTTGCC
Organism: Callospermophilus lateralis; assembly: GCF_048772815.1. Lineage (NCBI taxonomy): Eukaryota > Metazoa > Chordata > Mammalia > Rodentia > Sciuridae > Callospermophilus > Callospermophilus lateralis. Next base: position 107,040,112 of record NC_135312.1, on the reverse strand, counting down.
TACACCTTTAAGTTTTTATCTTTCTTATACTTTCTGACAAACCTCTGAAGCCAGTTGTGTTAGTCAGTTTTCCATTACTGTAACAATTGAGATAAATCAACTTATAAAGAGGAAATGTTTATTTTAGTTTATAGTTTCAAGGTTTCAGTCGATAGCCAGTTAGCCCTGTTGTTGTGGGTCCATAGTGAGGCAATACATAATGGAAGGAGTATGTGGTACAGGAAGTTGCATACCTTCTGGTAGCCAGGAAGTAAAGAAAGAGGAAGAGGAGGTCCCTGTAGCCTCTTTATAGACTTGCTCCAAGTAAACTTTCTTCCACTAGACCCTACCTTTTAGTTTCCACCAAGCTGGTCTCTGTTGCTTCAATACATGGGCTTTGGGGGGAACATTTAAGATGCAAATGATGGCACTGATCAAATCTGGCTCTCAATGTCTACAAGCCAAGCAGACACCATGGCCAGAAAACAAACAACAACAACAACAACAAACAAACAAAACCCAGTGAACTTCTCTCTCACTCTAGGTTTGTGATACCAAACCTTAAGTGGTCCTTAGCATGACCGGTCTTGTGAAATATCTCCTGTTCACTCCCTCACTTTCCTCACACTCCTTCACTGTCCTCTGAAATATTTCAGCTTACACTTCTTTTTGTAGTACTGTGAAAATAGAATTAATCACTATTAATCACTCAGTGGTAGAAAATTAACCAGATATGCAGCCATGTATAGTCTCTGCTTCCCTTTCACATATCAATTGACCCTACTATTGTCTGAAACCTATTTCTTACCTGTGCCCTATTCCATCCTCTCTCATCTAGTGAAGAACTAAATTTCTTTGATTCTCCTTTCTGTCTTTTATTATGCCTCCCCTATCACACTTATCAGCATAAAAATATAAAATATCTTCTCTTAGAATAAATAGATACATAGCAGTAACAAAAGAAAGTGTTCTTGACTTTATATTAGCTTCTAATTACTGCATGAATTTTTCTGACCACTCTTTCTGTTAGTGCAGAGGATTGAATCCAGGTCCTCACTTGGGCTGGGGAGGCACTCCACTGCTGAGCTACAGTCACCATCTCCTCCTCCCTTCTGTAGCAGAACTCCTGGAAGAAGTCACCTATACTCTCGGCCACCACTTCACGGAATAGGCTCTCTGGAACCACTTCTATCAGATATTCAAGCCCACTACTCCACAGCTATTGCCACTGTCAGCAACAATGTCAACATAGCTTCTTCTAATGTTCACCTCTCAGTCATCTTGCTTGGCCTATGGCAGGATCTGACTTGATTGTGTATTCCCTCTTGGAACACTGTGTTCACTTGACTTCCAGGGCTCCATTTTCTTGGTTTTCTTTTTCCCTCCCTGGTTGCTCTTTCTCAGCTTCTTTTTCTGACTTCTCCTCCGCTTTCTCACCTTTAAATGTTGGAGGGCTCACAGACTCAGACTTTAGATTTATTTTCTTTTTTGACACTGATTTTCTCTTGGATTATCTCATATAGTTCTATGGCTTAAGAGATCTCCATATATGTGCTGAAACTCTCAAGTTTACTTCCCCAACCTAGTAGACTCTTTGGAATTCTAGGCTCATAAAGCTAACTGTCCATTCTATATATCTACTTGATCTCTAATAGGGATCCTCTCCCCTGATTTACTAAGATATGATTGACAAATAAAAATTGTATGTATTTATGGTATATAATGTGATGTTTTGATATATGTGTACATTGTGAAATGATTAAGTCAAGCTAATTGACTCTAATGGTGATCTTGATTATTATATATCAAATACCATACTCTTCATTTTACTTTTCATTTTTTTCCAAATTCCTTCCCCCTACAATGACCCACATATTAACAAATGACATCATCATTCACCTTGTTTATCCACCCTTTCTAAAACTTGGAATGGGCCTGAGGCTATAGCTCAGTGGTAGAATATTTGCCTCACATACATGAGGGAGTCTGGATTTAACCCCCATTACTGCAAAAATCAATGCCAAACATAACACAACTTAGAATGGACGCCTTTTCTTCTGTGACTCATATATAACCCAGTGTCACATCTGTTAGACTATCTTCAAAATACCATACATCCTCTCCATCTCCCCACTACTATAGTCTAAGCTACCATCTTGTTCCTCCCATAGTCTCCTGGATTTTGTTCTATTCTCCTCTTGTCTATTCTCCAGGCAACAGATGGATTGATTTACTGAAATGCAACCACATCATGTCATGATAGGCTCAAGTTAATTAGCTTGACTTAATCATTTCATAACCCTATTATGACTATCATCTAGCTTCTTGTGGTGGTAAGTTGTACATGTCAAGTTGACCAGGCCATGGAATGCCTAGACATTTGGTAGAACAGCATTCCACACAACATTGTTTCTGATGAAGGAACTTGCTTCGCAGCAAATGAAGTGTGGCAATGGGCTCATGAATAGGGCAGAAAGACTGACCCTCCTGTGAGTAGTAGGGAATTCCTCCTAACTGCCTTTGAGTTAGGACATGGCTATTTTCCTAACTTTGAACTTAAATTGGAACACTGGATCAGCCTGGATCTCAAGGGTCTGAACTATATCTTGGCTGTTGTGATTCTTTAGGTTCAACTGGATCTATACCATGGGCTCTCCTGAGTCTCTAGCTTGCAGATAGGAGATTGTGGAACTTGTCAGCCTCCATACCATATAAGCCAATTCCTCCGTGTGTGTGTGTGTGTGTGTGTTTGTGTGTGTGTGTGTGTGACAGAAAGAGAGAGAGAGAGAGAGAGAGAGAGAGAGAGAGAGAGAGAGAGAGATTCTGTTAATTCTGTTTTTCTGGAGAACTTTGATCTATACACTTATAATGAAATAACATGCCACTCCATGGGCTAAAAATCTCTCCATGAAGGTTTGTACAGACCTCTCCAACTTCTACCTTCTTCACCTTATTCACTATGCTCCCACTACTCTGCCCTTCTTATTTCTTAACGTGCCAAGGGCTTTCCCACTCAGGGTCTTTAAACTTGCTCCTCCCTCATGTCTCCATAAAGACAATACCAAAAAAATATACATTTTTTTGGTATTGTCTTTATGGAGAAGTCCCTGCTAAGAGAAATTTCCTAGCCATCATATCCAATGTCCTCTCTCTACTTTTATTCTTAGCACTCATTACTTCCTTGCATGTTATTCTGCTTTTAAAAATATTTACTTGTTTGTTTTCTAATAGCACATAATTACCATGGAGGAAAGACTTTGTCTGTTTTCCTTGGCCAATGTGACCCCTTGCCAGGGAGCTTTGAGTTATTTTCCCACTCCGTATTTCTTGGCAACAGATGTTGCCCATGAAAGCTACAGAAACAACAAACTGCTTTTACTTATCTCAAGTGATAACTTTTACAGCCAACCCAATTCAAGATTTTAAACACAATCATTGCCTCCTTAGCAGCACATTTAAAAAAAGCTAATTAAGCACTTCCATAATTCCCTGGCTTGCATGCCCCACTCTATGTCCCTTTTAATTTACTAAGCTGACTGTATTCAATTTTTGAACAATTTCCCTAATACACAATTTAATCAATTACTCCAGAGCAATTTTTTTATAATTATCAGGCCAGCTGCCAAAGAAGCATTAAAAAAGGTTATCATCCCTAACATAATTGTGCTCAGAGAAACTTCCCAGTGTTTTCCTTATGATAAAGTATTTATTTATTTTTGCTTTGAATTTTGGATCACTTCATATTGTGGAAAATCCATGGGTTCTACCATTAGTGATCAACCTGTGTTTAGGACCTGCCGTTCAAATGCTGCATGACCTTGTCTGGTTGCTAAACATCTTTAATATTCAATTCCTCATCTCCAAAAGTGGAATAAGAATAATATTGCTATCCACTTCACAAAGATGTTAGGATGATTGCCTTGCTTCACCTGTAGGGAAAAGCTGTTTGAGAAAACTTAAAGAAGCATATAAATGTTTGCCGTTACTAATTTGTATATGGGACGTGATAGAAGCTCAAAAGATTTTCTGGATGATGAATGATACAGTTATGCTGATTTTGTTACTCTTGAGGACACGTAGGTGATGGTTGTGCTGACTGAAGGTGGAATTAACCAAGGAGAGATATGGGGCTTTTTATTGAAGGACTCTTAACTTTGTCTCTTTTCACTGCTGTTCAGTCCCACATAGTCATTTTATTTTATTTTGATGGTACTGGAGATTGAATTCAAGAATGCTTTACCACTGAGCTACATCCCCAGTCATTTTATTTTGAGTCTCACTAAGTTGCTGATGTTGGCCTCAAATTTGCAATCTGCCTGCGTCACTCTCCCAAGTTACTGGGGTTACAGGCATGCAAAACTGTGCCTGAATCTACCTTTCCATTTTAAATGATCCAGAGATAAATCTGAGGTAAAGGGAAATATCTATTTTGCAGAAACCTGTGAATTCTTAGGTAAGAACAAAAATGCAAATGATATCTCTTTCTCTTCCCTCTCTCTCTCTCTCTCTCACACACACACACAATCACATAATTTTTTTGCATATTATTGATTTTTAATCTTGATTTTCATTGATTTAAAATTATATATTCTATCTTCTATCTTAAACCCATGAGTATTTTAATGGAGATAATAAAAATCAAAACACATAAAACAAACAAAATATCAAACTGACCAAATGTGTTCATCTGTTTGTGCTGGAATTTCAATTTTATTACAAGGACTGAAGAAATGGATTGCATCATTGTCTGTGTTCAGTTTATTTTTGCTGTCAGTGAGGATCAAATGATCTATCATGAATTTCCTTCACCCTTAATTTTTTATTTTATTTTACAGGTCTGTTCTCTGATTTGTTGCTGTTTTGTAACCTTGCTATTGCTTGCCACTCTGACATAAAATATAAGCCACTATTTATTAAAAATCTATTTAAACAATTCCTTCCCCCTGAAATTCTGTGCTAGTTAGATTTTTATCACAGTGACCAAAATAACCAACAAGAACAACAACAGAAGGAGGAAGGTTTATTTGGGGTTACAGTTTCAGAGATTTAGTACATGGTTGGCCAAGTCCATTCCCCTGGGCTTCAAGTGAGGAGGAACATCATGGCCAAAGGTAGTAGTAGAGGAGGGCCACTCCATTCATGGTAGCCAGGAAGCAGAGAGAGAGGAGGGACAAAGGGGTCATAGGGAAGATGAATCCTCTAGGGCAGCCCCCCGCCCCAGTGACCCACCTCCAGCTATGCCTCACCTACCTACAGTTACCATCTAGTCAGTGCCTTCAACAGGGATGGACTAATTAGGTTACAGTTCTTCTAATCTAATAATTTCACCTCTGAATAGTCCTTCAACACAAGAGAACTTGGGGAACATCTTATATCCAAATCATAACATCCCACTCCTGGCCCCCAAAAGCTACTGTCCATTTCATAGTACAAATGCATTTAGTCCATCTCTAAGAGTCCCATAGTCTTACAATTCCAGTATTGACAAAAATTCAAGTGCAAATTCTCCTCTGAGACTTAAGGCAAACTCTTGATTATGAGCCCCTATAAAAATCAAAGCAAGTTATATATATGCAATGTACATTGGCACAGAGTAAACACTCCCATTCCAAAAGAAAGGGCTAGGGGCATAGAGAGAAGGGATGGGGCCAAAGCAAGACCTAAATCAAGAAAGAGAAACATTTTTTTGTAGTTCCATCTCTCGTATCTCAGGTATATGGTAGCAAGATTTGATTTCCAAAAGGATTGGGCAGCCGGCCCCTTTGGTCATGTTAGTTACAGTGCAAATGGTTTTCTTTTAGCCTGGCTCTCTCCACAGTCAGCAGCTTTTCTTGGTAAACAGTCTCCATTACTGGCATCTATTAATTACTAGGGTCTCTATTCCCACTTCACCTTCACCTTCACAACTTACGCACTACTCTGACTCTGACCCTGTTATACTTTGTCTGGGCTCCCAGGCCTTTCTTTGAAATCTTGGTGGAAACCTCCATGATCCCATAACTCCAAAATCCTGCATACCTGTAGAAATCAGCACCATGTGGATGATCCCAAGGCCTGCTGCCAGCTTGTGTATTAGCCAGGACCCCTGGGATCATAACTTTAGCAGCTTCTAGGTGCCTGGATAGTGAAGCATGGTCAAACAATTTCCTAGGTCCTCCTCTGCAAGTAGAGCTTCCCTATGATCTCTTCTCAAAAATAATTTTCCCTTCTGTACCCTGGAGCCTGCAATGGGTATGATATGGAAAATTCCTGACATGTCCTCAAGTCATTATTCCTATTGTACTCAGCATCTCTTTAGTGGTTGTAATGTCCTGAATAACCACACCTTTTTTTGGCCCTAGTCTTACATGTACTTTTCTGGTTAAACAATGAGTTTTTAAAGTTCTTTAGCTCTGCTTTATGTTCCCAATTTTTACAGTACACCTGGCTAAAAGCTGCCAGCAATACCCATACTACCATCTGAATGCTGTGCTGCCTTGAAATTTCCTCCACCAGATTAATTAATCCGTCACTTCTAAATTCAGCCTCATACAAAGTCTCAGGACATGAACAAAATGTAGATAAGTTCTCTGCCAGAATATAACACAAGTGGTTTCTAGTCCAATTCCCAATAGCACCTTCCCTCTGAACCCTCATGAGACCGTTCCTATAGGCATTCAGGTCTTCTGAGTTCCCACCAGAATTGCCCATTAAGCTTCACTTACAATATTCTAAGGCTTTCCCAGCTTGCATCTCCAAACTTTTCCAAACTCCTCCTACAAACCATTTCCAAAGACTTCTGAACCATGAGTTCAGGCAGTCACAGCAACAACTCTAGGTTGTTGTGTTAGTCAGTTCTGTTGTAGTCAGCTTTCTGTTACTGTGACCAAAACACCCAACAAGAACAATGGAGAGGAGAAAATGTTTATTTTGGCTCTGGATTCAGAGGTTTAGTTCATGGTTGGCTAAATTCATTGTTCTAGGCCTAAGGTAAGGCAAAACATCATGGCCAACATTTTTGCCATCATGGCCATGGCAAAACATCATGATGCTTCATTCATGGCAGCCAGGAAGTAGAGAGAGGAAAAGGAGGAAGGAAGATGAACCCTTCTAGCACATGCTTCCAGTGATCCACCTCCTCCAGCCATGCCTCACCTGCCTGAAGTGATGATATAGTGAGTCCATTCAAACTAGGATGCCCTAATTGGATTATAGTTCTCACAGTCCTATTATTTCACCTCTGGGTATTCCCGCATTAACACAGTAGTTTTGGGGAACACCTTATATGCAACCAACACTTCCTTAAATACATGCACCCCCCTGCCCACACACACACGCACACATCCCAGAAGAACCTTAGATACCTATTTAGCATAGAGCAGCAGGGTTCCCAAATAAATAAATCCTAGTTCTTTGTGATTCACTCTGACAAATATAAAACTATTTTAAAATATTACCTAGGTCAGAGAAATTTTCAACATGACAGGAAAAACAAACAACCCCCCAGAACCTGAGAAGATGGAAGTGGATGCTCACGGGATGGGGAAACACAAACCATTTGAAGAACTGAGGACTTAACCAGCCTCCACCCAAATCACTCTGAGAGGTGAAACAGGGTCTGTTTGTCTTGCAAATTGTTGACCATTTTATATCAATTTGTAGATACCCAGTAAGATACTAGTCACATTTTGTCTCCAGTTTTGATACTGACCATACAAGCAATGAGAACCTTTGTAAGAAAGTGGGCATTCTAAGCTGACAAGTAATAGGTTAAACTGCTTTTTCCCAGAACAGCTTTCCTACTGCAACAAATGAGATCCATTGCTATTGAGTGAGCTCAGGATGACGGCCCACATGTGTCTGAAACCCTTGGCTTCAGTCTGCTGACTTCTCTTTGCACCTGGACACATTTATGCTGTTTATCAAGTGGGGAAAACAGAGTCCACCTCTGTTATTTCCAGTCTCTAACACAGAGGTGGGGTCTGAAGTTTCCTTTCCCTGGTGGGCCTAAGGGTGACCCAAAATGCCAAATGCCAGCTTTGAAAGCTCTCTGGGAATATCTTAAAACATCCCTGGAAAACTTGGTGAGTGTTCTTTGCCTCTAAGGTTCCCTGATTATATAATTGTTCATCTTATGAACCATATTTAGAGTGTGCATGCTCCAAAAAAAAAGAAAAAAGAAAATGCATTGAAGGCCTTTGCTGCAGAATTATGAGGAACTCATCAAAGGCTGCCAGTTTCACATTCTGTCATGCTGTCCTCCTTGGGATGAAAGTGTTATAGAGGAGGTGGCCATCTGGTCCCTGTGAGCACGACAGATGAAAACCGAGCACTATGCAAACAGATATGTTGTATTTCTAAGATACAAAGGGAAGAACTTGGTCTTTCTGCGGCTTGATCAGAATGTTAAGGCAGGAGCTTAAATGGAAGTGATGGCAAAAGCTCTGATTGTACGAGGGCTGATATTTCAAGACATTTTTTTTAATATTTATTTTTTAGTTGTAGTTGGACACAATACCCTTATTTTGTTTATTTATTGTATGTGATGCTGAGATCGAACCCTTGGCCTTGCACGTGTGAGGCAAGCGCTCTACCACTGAGCCATAACCCCAGCCCTCAAGACATTTTTTTATTCATCAAATCCATAGATGCTCCCTAAGTGTCCTCAGTCAGGGCACTTGTAGTCATCTTGGAATAAACAAGTGTCCTGTTCTCATAAGACTCAGAAAAGATTACTTCAAATCATGCGCATCAAAGGTAATAGTCTTGCCTCTTCACTATGAAAGTCTTTCAAACATGATATGAAAAATGTAGAGATCATAAGGATGGTCTGCCTATTTTATTTTTAAGTCTTAATAACATCCAGCTGATGGTTGGAACTTATATATAAAAATGTTAATTAGAAAGCACAGCTAACTAATTAATTTCCTGGGATTTCTAATGGGGTAGAAGTTTATGACTGTTAATTTTAAAAAGTATAATTTTAGTGAGACATTGTCATGGAGTACATACCTATTAGTATAATTGATTAATTATCCTTAAATTAAAACAGAAAATGTTTAGTTCTTTGGGGAAAGATAACTTTTGTTTAAAAAAAAAAAAAAAGAAACAAAAACTTTTCCGTGGTGCTAAAGATTAAACTCAAGTCCTCGTGCATGTTAAGTTCATGACATACCAGCTTCTTGTCTCAAAACAAACAAAACAACAACAATAAAAACATGAGGTTCAAATTAATGGAGAATAATGTGAATACATCTGCCTTTCAGTTCCGTTTCTTCTACTTTCTAGTCTGCTGATTGTCTAGATTTCTAACATGATTCCCGTCTCATTTTTTTTACAGCAAAATTTTGTAATTGCTGTGCCAATTACATATTCATACTCTACTTTCTGAGCTAACATCAGTTTTCTTTCATTTACTCAGTTTCTAGAACTGAATTTGTGCAGATGGCCTGGACTAAGTAGCTCAGGTGACTCAGAATTTGATGATCAGGGGATTATAGCATCTGATGTATGTATCAGCCAGAAAGATTTGTAAAGGGACATAATTAGTGATCACTCGTTTGGTGGAAACTAAGAGAAGTTATTTAGAATTCAAAATAAGTCTGTCATTTACTACAAACTTCCCTGCAGGGTGGAAAGAAAGGAGTGCTCACTAACCATTAACTGGGCAAACATCACACCAAGATCCTTCAGGGGTCAAAATGGCAGCCTCTCTGTTAGGTACAGGTATAATCTAGGACCCACTATGAGGGCTGTCTTGTTACCAGCAGGGGAGAAAGGGCTTCATAATGCACAGGTAGAAGAGAAGGAAGCTGGCGAAACTCAGCAGGGGACTGTGAACTTGTAAAACTAGGTTTAGTACATTCCAAAAAGCCTATTTGAAAGTGTGTACTGATAATGCTTATCTGAAAAAAGTTACTTTTTCTTAATAGCAAAACTGTAATCATATATTGTTGTTTTGAGATTTTAGTTTTAACTCTTGCATGTAGTATCTTGTTATTATGAAGGTGCTACAGTTTGGACTTGGAATGTTCCCAAAGGCCCATGTGTCAAGGGCTTGGTCACCAGCCTGTGGCACTATTATAAAGTGGTAGAACCTTTAAAAGAAAAGGTCTAATGGGGGAAAATTTTGGTAATTGAGAGTGTATCCCTGAAAAGGATATTGGACCCTGGCCCCCTCCTGTCTCTCTCTTTGCTTTCCAGCAGCCATGGTGTAAACAAGCTCTTGTCATACCACCATATGCTCAAAGCAACAGAGCAGACATGAACTGAAACCTTAAAAACTGAGCCAAAATAAACCTTTCCTCTTTTTAAGTTGATTATATCAGGTATTTTATTATAGTAATGGAAACATGACTAATACAAAGGGCTTAATTTCTTTATCATTAGGCTTTTGAGGGGAAAACCATTTAGTTGTGCTGGTATTTAGTCTAATCTGAATGTTGAGGTACTATGTGTCTCATGGCTTTCGAGTTCCTATGAACTTCATCTCCCTGTAGTACTTAAAAAAAAATTTTGAGTCTTTATCTTTAGAGACAAAATCCACACCTGAGCTATATAGGAGACAAATAGCCCAAAAGCATACCTTACTTCAGCTGGTGGGGCAGTATGCATTGGTTGATTCAAGGACATAGGAGTGGTAGTAGGTATGCATGCCCTTCTCTGAAGATAGTACTCTAGGGTACTGCAAGACATAATGGGAGAGGGACCTTGACCTTTGAACTCAGGTTTGTTAAACTGCATGATTGGGGAAACACCATGTCTGATCAGGGCAATCATACAATAGCAATATGAGGAAGCAGAATCTTGGGCCTAGCCTTATTCTGAGAGTTTAGTGTTTATAATTGGGGAAACACTAGCTTTCTCTTTAGTATGGTCAAGGGCCTGGTATTCAAGTATTATAAACATGGACATATAATGTAGCAAGATGGCAGTAGTGGGTTTTCGACATTACCTTCTATGGTTGTGGAAATACCTGCTTTCTGCTGACATAGTTGGGAGTCTGGTGTCCAAGCTTGTTGTTGATAAGAATTAATTGCTTTCAGCACAGGTTGCATAGCTAGGTTTGCAGAAAGCCAATTCCCTCCCTGGAAAACCAGTTGCAGGAATCAATTTGGACAATCCTTGTGTTATAAATAGAAAATGTTTGGTCTACAACTTAGGGAAAAGCGATTTGAGGTGAATGGAATGAGAATTTTCCATTTGTTCAGTAACCCTTGCTCCATCCACAATTGACAGAAAACCCTTTTAATGTGACCAAGTTTTCATCAAGGGACTGTGGATAGAAGTATCATTTGACATTTGTTGGCATAGGTCTTAAAACGTTGGGCTTACTCTTTCCCTTTCCATCAGATTCTGGAATCACGTGATGGCCATGACTCAACTAGGATCAAACAATGACAACAAAGCTCTAGATGGAAAAACAAAATTAAAGGAACGTAGGTCCATGGAGAGCCATGCAGAATAGTCCCTGCCCAGCTGGGACTCTTAACTCACAGGGAAACAACCTTAGTTATTCTTCAGCCCACCATATGTTTGGGTTTCTATTGAAGTTGTTTGAAGTAAGAAAGGAAAAAAAAAATTTTCCCCTCTATCCTCCTAGATTTTTTCCTGAAACCTGTAAATCAGATAGACAAAAGAGAGATGAATAGGAGAAAAACAAACAGACGCTTACTAATGGGTGCTTCAGGATTACAGGTGATGAGTTACTCAATGAGGTGGTTACAGTTTGGGTTTATATGGCACCCTTTTTCGTGAGGCAAACATAATTTTAATTTAATTTATGTTTATACATATTTGTGGTGTGTTTAGGGTCTTAATACAGGACTAATAGAAAAGTACAAGACAAAGGGAAAGGATTGAGTTTTTAGAACAGGAGGTCATGGGAAGGTAAATATATGGGAGAACTAATGGAAGATGAGGGCTAGTTTGCAAGATTTGCTATGCAGATTTCTGTGGTGCCATCTCTGAGCTGATAAGGGTCTGGAGTTTTTCTGGTGATGAACTTCTTATTCTTCCTGGTAGAGAGAGGAGAAAAATAACTATGAAATTTATGCCTTGCTTTTAGGCAAATAGGGAAGGGCAGAGGGCTTATAAGATAAGTATCTGCTTCTTTTGGATTTTGAATTTTCAGCACAAAATAGTCCTTATGCCAAAGTGACATATTTTGGGGTAGCATATTCTGCTACCCTTCTTTGAAAACAGTGAAACAGTGAGAATCCAAATAGCGCAGACTAGAAACTGGTGATATTTGTGTATATCATGGAAAAATATTTGCTAAAATTTTTACTTGGAAGACAGACTATCTTCTTTTGGGGAAGAGGTTGGAAAGAACAGAATATGTATTTTTGGTTCTCTTTGAATATTTCAGCAAGAAATTTAATAGAGTTAAGCTCAAGCAAGAAATAGTTTATAATGAGAGATATAAGGGATCGTGATGAGTCTAGAGATTTGGATCTTCATAAATTTTGTAAGGCCAACTACTTCTAAACTCAAAGGCCTTCTCAAAGATTCATTAATTTTTTTTTTCCTGAAAAACAAAGGTATCCAGGTTTGTGGAAAAGACCAGTTTACCCAAACCTATTCTTTCTGATGGTCTCAAGAAAGCCTTCATTAAAATGAAGGAGAAAGGCCAGGGTTCAGCCCAGAGGCTAAGAAATAAGCAGGTTAGAGAAATATGACTGGAAAAGAATGTTGAGTATGGATATTGGCACATGTACTATATTATAAAAATATACCAGAAGCTTACTAAGATTTGAAGGATATATTGCCAAGGAAATGACAAGCTTAGTGAAGAGGAGAAATATATTTTTTCCTCAACCGTCATAAGTTTGTGGCTGAGACAGACTGTGTGAGGCAGTTTTCCAATACTGTAATAAATATCTGAGGTAAACTAACTTATAAAGAGAAAGGTTAGTTTGGTCATTGTTTTAGAGGTGTAGGCCATGATCCTAGAACCTCTTGCTTTGGGCCTTTGGCAAGGAACCATGTGGTACAGCAAATCTGCTCATCTCATGGAAAAAAAGTGAAAAAGAAAAAAAAAAAAAAAGGAATGGACTGAGGATCCCATCATCCTCTTTGCAGGCACACCCTGAATGACCTGAAGACGTCCCAGTAGGCTATACCCACTAAAGATTCGACCATCTCCCAATAGTGCCACACTGGGAACCAAGTCTTTGGGGACAATTAAAATCCATGGTTCATGCCTCATAATAAAAGGTAGATTAACAACTGAAACAATAAGCAAGTGTATTAATGCAGGCAGTGTACATGGAAGGTAGGAAAAAAAATCACCTCTAAGTGGTAGCTTAGAAACCTGCTTAAATAGTATTTCAGTAATGAAAAATACATTTGAGAAAGATGACAAATAAAGGAAAAGCTGTGGTAGGTTCAGAAATGGAAGAACTGTGGGAAGGTAAATTTATGAAAGAACACTGCCTCTAGATTCTTCTGTATTCACTACCTCTGGGCTAATAATCAAGTATTATAAAAAATTTACATCTAGTCTTTAGGTGGGGAAAGTGTGTGTGGGTGGGGAGGGTGAGAATAGAAAGACCTTTTGTATTTGTGGATATCTTGCTTTTAGGTGGAGAGGAAGCAGAGTTCCCCTATTTTAATTGTTTTCAGATCAGCAATATTTTTATTTTTTATTTTTGGGGAAAGTAGTTTGGTAGCTTATTATTTTTCAGCCCCAAACCATTTCCAAAGTAGGTCATAGTCTCTAACACCCATTTTAGAGTTGTCCCTAGTATTAATGGACAACCAGGCATCTTCTACGGTGCAAATCTGAGTGAACAGAAAAAAAAAATATTATTTTCACATAGCAAATTGGGCTGACAAGACAACTTACTTTAATGACAGAACTAAGTTCTAGGGTTTTCTGCCCAGCAGGATTTGAGAATTTCTGTGCTCTTGTGACTTCTGCTTGTTTCCTACTTTTAGCTTTTCCAAGTGGGAGTTTTATTGTGTGTTTTTGTTTTGTTTTGTTCTTGCACTAGAATTCTACATTGGGTGAGGGTATGGGGTAGAGCAGAGTACCTGAGTAGATTTTTAAAAATCTCTTAATTTAGCTAAGCATGGAAGCATATGCCTATAATTTCAGCCACTGAGGAGGCTGAGTCAGGAAGATTGAAAGTTTGAGGCCAACATCAGCAATTAATCAAGAGCTTGCCTAAAAAAAAAAAAGAAAAGAAAATGGGAGTTTAGAGGTGTAGCTCAGTGGTAGCACTCCTAAGTTTGAGCCCCAGTACCACACAAAATAAATTCTCTTAATTTATAGGTACTTGAACTGAAAGGGTCCTCAAAGTATTCTATCTGTAATTTCTGGACTTTGATTCAGTAACTGGTAGGACTTTCAGATGCTCCTTTGAGGAAAGGTTATGTTTTACTTGTGGAAGGAAAGATGCATATGGTTGTGGAGATATTCAGAGAGGTGAGCTCTGGCAGAGACTGCCAGGTTTCTGTCAATACATTATCCATTTCATCATGGAAACACAGGTATGGTGTGTCTTGTGGCTGACCTGTTAAACCATGTTCTCAGCCTTCCTTACCATTAACAATGACCATGTTACTGTTCTACCCAGGGGAACAGGAACCATTTTGGGTCAGTACCTCCTCTATCTTCTGATTCCCTTTCTTATTTTCTGGACTCTAGTGTTGAAGCTTCATTCAGCTTTCACTGTGCAGATAGCAGCAGTGGCCTAAGGGATTAGGGAGCAAAAACTGCAAAGAAAACCAAGAACATGAAAGACTCTCCCCAAACTGGACTGATCCCATTTGGGCCATTATTCAAGAATATAAGAAATTAATTTGTTTTTTTTAAGTAAATGTATGATTTGATTCTTTGCTATAACAGCTTAGCCCTCACCTTAAAAAATGCAGTCCATATGTCATTCATACAAGGAGCATGTGTGAAAAAAATATGAGAGTAATAGTGACTGTATAATAAAAGTTTAGGATGGCATATAGCTTGAAACAGAGTGTGTGTGTATGTGTGTGTGTGTGTGTGTGTGTGTGTGTGTGTAAACACATACATACATTACTTTTTGATTATTTATTCTTCTAATATCCTTTACCAGAACTTTCATGGGGTACTTATTATTGGTATTTACTTAACCCACAGTCTCCTTAATAAATGACAATCTCCTTCCCAAATCCAATACTTTCAGTGCTCATATTCTGTGTCTCATTTCTCCTGTCTACATTTCCTTTATGAAAAATTTCATCTTTAATTATGTTATTTTGCTTTTTAACTACACAACAGTTCCTATCTTGCCTTTATGGCTATCCTTTGAATGAGAATCTTTCTCAGGGTCTGTTGTTGAATCTTTTCTTATTACACAATTTCAGTGGTCATTCATGTTCGTCTCCCCCTTCCTTAGATATCAGGTATATGAGGATGGTTCCCAAATCTATTTCTCTTGTCTCGTTTATCTCATGCATTTCAAACTGCTTAGCATATATTTCCATGGAAGTGTTCGTCTCGTAGATCAAACATAGATATTTATACATTTGACAGATTTTTAAGGCATCTGTTAAATAGTAGACACTGTGCTAGACATTATAATGACAAGTAAAATGGGTAAGATCTCTGCCCCCTGAAGCTTTTATTCTATGGATCAGGATTAACTAAAGGCCCTATGGGAAGGGAACAGAAAGTCCAAGGCTCTAAAGATCAGGATCTTTCTAGCAGAAGGGGGGAAGTAATGTAACATATAAGAAGCAGGCCCAGGATAGACGTGCAGGACTTTTAAGCCATTTTAAAGTGGAAAGCCATTAGAAATATTTTAAGCAGGCTTGGTCATCTTTACCATGAAAAGATTACTCTGGCTCTGCAAAATGGATCAGATGTTTGGAGAGCAATGATGGATAGATAATGGATATTTTCGTGATTTTGTGGGTAGAACTGACAGGATTTGGTGAGAAATTGAATATGGGGAGGAGGGTGGGAAATGTCATGAATCATTGCAAGGTTTCTGGACTTGGACAATTAGAAGGATGGTGGTACCATTCACTGAGATGGGGACTATTGGAGGAGGACCAAGAATAAGAGCAAAGATAGCATTAAATAGTCAGTTGGACATATGGATTGATACTTTATTGTATCTGGGCTGGAGATGTAATTTGTAGTTTTATATAATGATGAAAACAAGGACACAGATGGCATTTCTTAGGGAAAAAAGTGTATAGTGAAAAGAAGCAAGGTCAAGAGACAAACTCCAAAAACTAATGGCTAAGTACTAGAGATGGGGCCAGAAAATATGGCTGAGAAAGAGTGGCCAAAGTAGTAGGAGAAAAACCAGGAGTGGAAGACAATGTTTTCAGAAAGGGGAAATACTCAACACTCTACATGCAGCTGAAGATATTAAGGAAGAAGTCCAAAAGAGTCAAAGGATTTATTTAAGTAGAGGCCTTGTGATATTAATAGTATAGATGAAATGATGGGATGGAAGCCAGACTAGAGATACCTGAAGAGTGAGTGAGAAAGAACAAAAGGAGATGGCCAGAATATGTAGTTCTGTGAAGGAAGAAGAGATAGGGAAGAAGCAAGAAGGAGATGTGGGCTCCATGGTGGTTTGTCTATTAATTTTAAAGGGAGCTCCTAGAACATGTTTAAATGTGGATGGGGAAGATCCAGTTAGGAGTGAAATGGAGAATTCATAAGTTTTCTGAGAGGCCTGTGCTTTGAACCCCCAACTCTCACTCTTCCATAGTCCTCCCAGATTACCACGTAATGGAGATTTCTGTTTCAATTCAACCAATAAAAATCTTGGCTATAGGAGTAGCCAAGATTTTAATTGGATTCTTTCATTTTTTACCCAAATAGAAATTAAAGCTATTTACTGAGAATGAAAAAAAAAATTCTGTGAATGTGTGTGTGTGTGTGTGCGTGTGTGTGTGTGTGTGTGTGTGTGTGTGAGAGAGAGAGAGAGAGAGAGAGAGAGAGAGAGAGAGAGAGAGAGAGAGAATTCAGGCGTGTTTGGAAAGGGGTGGCAGTAGTAAGATTCAAGAGACTAGGGAAGTATTCTAGATATGTCACTGCATAATGCCCACCTCGGGATTTAGTGGTAGAAAACGCAGAAAGTCAAGGGTTCCATGTTTTCTCTTGATATGTGGAAGCCAGAGAGGAAAAGGGAAAAGAAAGGTGTATGTGGGCATCTATGAAAATCAAAGGGAGAAAAGGAGAATGGAGGCAAGGAACCACAGGGAAAAAGGAGGAGAGGGAAAGGGAAAAAAGCATTTAGTGGTAGAATCATTTTATTGTGCTCACAGTTCCATCAACCAGGAATTTAGACTGAACACAGTAAGGAAAGCTTGTCTCTATGATGTCTCAGACTTCAACTAAAAATATATGAAGGCTGGGAGTAACTTGATGGTTGTGGTCTTCATTTTATATGCCTGACAGTTGCTGAGACCTCACCTGGATCTGTAAGCCCATGTGGTCTCCTTTCATAGGCCTGGTCTTCCTCACAACATGGCGGCAGAGCTGGAGACCAGTGGAAGGTGCAGTGTCTAAGACCTGGCTGCCACTGGCACAGCACCACTCCCCTTGTATTGTACTGATTAAAGTGTTCACATATAAGGGAGGAAACATAGGCCTGTGTAGTCAGCTTTCCATTGCTATGACCAAAACACCTGACAGAAATCACCTGCAGGAGGAAGAGTTTATTTGGGGCTCCTTGTTTCGGAGGCCACAGTCCATGATTGCTGACTCCATTGCTCTGGGCCTAAGGTGAGGCAGAACCTTATGGAGGAAGGATCTGGTGGAGTTTCCTCAATTCATGCTCAATTCATGGCAGCCTGGGAAGAAGGGAGAGAGAGACCAAGGCACCAGGGACAAAATGTGAACTCCAAAGACACATCTCCAGTCACCTACTTCTTCCAGCCACACCCTACTTGTTTATAGCTACCACCAAATATAGTGGTGATATATTTTCAAATTATGAATCCATCAAGTGGTTTAACCCACGGATGAGGTTACAGCTCTCATAATCTAATCATTTCACCTCTGAACATTCCTGCATTGTCTCATATATGAGTGGTTGGGGAACACAGTAGATCCAAACCCTACTGGGCCCTACCTCTGACTGGGAAAAAAGTGAAAAAATTTGGGACCATTTTAAACATGGAAATGCGAAGTTTTGAAATAGGGGGTTTTGGAGAGTAGATGATTGTGTACAAAGTAGAAATGCAGAATGATTCAGAATAGCCTTATTTTTTCATAGCTTTTCCATATTTAGTTCCCAAATTTATATTGGCATCCCTTACACTTATTTGATATCCCTTAAACTTCCTGTGACCTTCCATGTCTGCCTTGTTGATATCCTTTCTATGGTGGTGGGTATCAGAAAGTCAGACTTAACTGCTTACTACAGAAATCACAGTGAATGCCGTACGGCTGTCACATTTACTTTTCTTCTCTTAATTCCATCCCTCTTTTTAAATCCTTATTAATGTCTATTTTTATAGGGCACTGCCAATTTGTTTTATGAGACAGAAGCATGAACAAATATATAGCATATCATTTCCCTTCTTTCTAGAATTGTCTTATCTCTATCCAAGCTTGTTATAAAGCTTCAAATCTCATCTAAACACCATCACCTCTATGAAGCTTCAACTGATTTCTTTATTTCTTTCTTCCCTTTTTTTTTTTTTTTTTTTTTGCTGCTCTAAAAACACTTGTGTTCTTAAGTACTTGGATTTTTTTTTCCCCTAAATTTGTCTGTATGGTATAATCAGCTACAAATCATGTATGCAATGTAGATTTCAGGGGCATATCCCAAACCTGCTCAATCATATCTCATAGGTATACAGTGATGAACAATCATCTAATTGTTAATTGGCTGATAGACATTTGTGTATGCATCTTTAAGATCATTAGGTGCTTAAGTCCTGTGTGTGGTTTGGGTGCCCCTCCAAAACTCATGTTGAAATTTAATTGCCACTGGAACAATATTAAGAGGTGAGACCTTGAAGAAGCGATTGAGCGTGAGAGCTGTGTCCTCTGAGTTGAAACCAGTATTGTGAGTCACTTACTGTAGGAGTGGATTCCTGATAAAGGGTGTTTGATCCTGTTTTCTTTCTCTGTCTCAATGTGCACTCTTTTGCCCTTCTTCCATGTTTTAACCCAGTACAAAAACTCTTGCCAGATGATGGTGCTTGGGCTTTTGAGCCTACAGAACCGTGAACCAAATAAATTTCTGTTCATTGTAAACCATCCAGTCTGTGGGATTCTGTCACAGCAATAGAAATCAGACTAAGACAAGTCTTCAAGATCAGAGATCTTGTTTTATTTCATCTTCCATAGTACTTAGCATTGAGCCTAGCATATAGTAGCTGTTCAGTACATTTTGTGGAGCTTGTCTCTGTCTTTTCTTAGAATTATTGACATCTAGAGACTTACTTAAATTCTTTCTTTTTTCTCTCGGATTTCTATCAGGTGCCACCCGATTTTGATCTCTCCTTTTTTTCTTACTTAACCACTTGGGGATCTGACCATCACAAGCTATAACATGGACAAATGATGTGTGTAGATGGGGTGTACATTCAAGTTAATAAAACTGTGAAGTAAGTTGGCATTTTGCTGATGTTTCAGTGAACTGTTATAAAATCAGGGAATCAAAAGGGTTTCACATTTTTAAAATGTTGAAGGCATCATTTCTTATAATCTTCAAGGGGAGAGTGGAATAAGTAGGACTCCCAGTGATTATGTTGGTATGTGTGGGTTTGTCTTCTTTTACAGAAGGATGAGAAAGAGCACAGAAAGGTTTAGCAACTCAGGAGGTCAGACTAAGCATCCAATCCCTAGGATTTTGCTCAATTTGCTTGTGGAGGCAACTTAAAACAGTCTATAGGAATAAGGGGTGGAGCAGAGACAGTCTGAAATTGAAATGTTTTTTTGTTTGTTTGTTTCAATTCTGGCTAATCAGTAAACAATTGGATGAAGATCACAATGTAGTGTTTAAAAAACAGTTGAATTAATATGGAAATAGTTGATGCTGCTGCTAACTAAACATGAGTGTTGCAGCGGGAAGATCTTTCTGGGAAGCAGTGATTTTGTCCTTGCACACCTGCCTAATATGGCTGATGGTCCTCGCCACAGACCCTTCCTCCCTCTGCCCCCCACCTTAAGGCTTTGTTTGCAGCTCCTTTAAATGCCAGGCATTTGTGTTAAAAATAGCTGTTCCATTTTCTTGTGACTCCACCCAGGTTAGTCAGCCTGCTTCCCTGGCTTCCCAGGAG
This sequence comes from Callospermophilus lateralis, assembly GCF_048772815.1. Classification (NCBI taxonomy): domain Eukaryota; kingdom Metazoa; phylum Chordata; class Mammalia; order Rodentia; family Sciuridae; genus Callospermophilus; species Callospermophilus lateralis. The sequence continues at coordinate 107,019,913 of NC_135312.1, read as the reverse complement.
GCCATATTCACATTAAGGTTTTGTTAGCAAGTCTTTGTATTATTTCTTCTCCCCTCCAACTGCAGATGACCCACATTGCACTTCCTCTCCAGGGCTGCAGTGTAGTTAGTATGCAGGGTTCCTAAATAGCACTGAGTAGAATGGATGCCAACAGCTGCATTCAGCTCCAGTGGCAGGGGCTCTTTGAGGGAGTGGGCGCCAGAGTAAACATTTCAAGTGGAAAAATGTCACTGCTGCAGGAAGTAGCCTCTTTTAATCTTTTAAAAAGATTCAAAGACCTTGCTTGAGAGATCAATGTGCAATGCCAGGTGAAAGGGAAGCTGAAACAATGAGAGGTTACTAGACAAAGGAACAGGAAGAAGCCTGGAGGAATTTGTAATACTGATCTTGAGAAGCACATTTAATTTCCTATGTCATTATCACAGATATCGAGATGCATCTTTTAATTATTAGGTACATTTAATATGGTGGTTATGATTCTTCTCTCCCCTGCTTCCCTTCCAGCCCCCACTGCATTCTACAAGAAAAGCCATTATTAAAGTGAAGGTAATGGTTTACTCCTGAGCCGTGTGAGCTAAAAAGTAGAATTTCTGAGCACACAGACTTTTTTTTAACAGCTTTATTAAATTACAATTAAAATACTCAATCCTGCACATATTTAATGTTTGCAATTTGATGAGTTTGAATGTATGAATATACTCGACACCATCACTATAATCAAGGAAGTAAAACATCACCTCAAATTTTCCTTCTGTCGCTTTGCTTGTGTGTCTGTTTTAAGAATGTTTAACATGAATTCTTCCCTCTTATTTATATGTGTATATATGTATTTTTTTAATTTTATTTTTATATTTTTTGGGTATCTGGGATTGAATTCAGGGGCACTCAACCACTGAGTCACATTTCCAGCCCTATTTTGTATTTTATTTAGAGACAGGGTCTCACTGAGTTGCTTAGTGTCTCACTTTTGCTGAGGTTAGTTTTGAACTCAAGATCCTCCGGTCTCAGCCTCCTGTGCCATGGGTTAAGTGCACAAGGTTAAATTGTTAAACCAAGGGAAAACCTGATTAAACCCTCTAGCTTCACTTTGTTTTAGCTACTTGCTTTTATCACCAGTTTTAGTGGTCATATAGCTAAACAGTGTTCTCATGTCAGCTTTGCTTTGCTATAGTTAACATCCCTGCCATATGTGTCATTGTGGGAATGGCTGCCTAACTTGGTTTTCAGGAACTCAAAGACTGCTTTCAACTTGAGATCCTCCTGCCTCAGTCTCCCAAGCTGCTGGAATTACAGGTGTGTGCTGCTTTTGTCTATCTCAAATTGGTTTTAAGTATCTGGTTTGCAAGTAGCCAATGGGTTCACTTAAAAAAATATATATATATTTTAGATGTTGATGGACCTTTATTTTATTCATGCATTTATATGCAGTGCTGAGAATTGAACCCAGGGCCTCACACATGCTAGGCAAGTGCTCTACCACTGAGCCACAACCCCAGCCCATCACTTTTGACATCAGGGCTAAAATTCCATCTTGAGAACTTGCTAATACAACCATTTTCTGAACATACATCCTGTGAAGACCATGTTTGATTATGCATGTGCCAACTACAGACTACTGCACATTTCCCCACTCCTTTCTCCCACTCCTTAGTGGGTATTTGTTCTGATAAATACCCTAACCCCATCCTTGGGCAGGTGGATTTGAGGTTGACTTTCCTATCTCTGCAGGATTTGTCACCTCCTGAGTAAACTGTCTTTTGCTAAACTTGGGGCTTCAATGATTGGCATACTGTACAGAGGGCAAAACGGTCCTGGTGTGGTAACACAGGCACTACTCTAGAACTCACAGGAATTTTTTGTGTTTATTTATTTTAATTAATTAATTTATTTTAATTAGGTATATGTGACAGCAGAATGCATTTTGATTCATTGTGCACAATTGCAGCACAACTTTTCATTGCTCTGGTTGTACACCATGTAGCGTCCTGCCATGTGTGCAGTCATACATGCACCTAGGGTAATGCTGTCCATCTCCTTCACTCCCTGGAATTTATACCCACTGAACAACTCCATGCGCCCTTTCAACCCTGGCAACCACTGTTCTATATTCTGCATCTATAAGTGTGACTGTTTCAGATACCTCACATAAGTCGAATTTTATAATATTCAGAAAATCATTTTCTAAGAAAAAAATCTAATATTTACTTGATTTTCAAAGACTGAAGCAAAAATTCAGATTGTTCATTGAAAAATAGAATAAATTCAAGGAGAGAAATGGGGAAATACTCCTTCAGTATGACCAAACCAGCCCCTCCCATAGATACAATCTTACTTGAAGCCACATCATAATCAGAAGATTGGGTGGTGGGTCTCCACGTAGCTTCATGAATCCATTTTTGCAAAATAAATAGGCTTGACAACAGACCTGTTGGTCATTTTTGCTTCATTGGTCCTTGTGATTTTCCTTTTTGTGTTTTTCCTTTGCAGGCACCTCTGCTGTCCTCTTCTTCCTTTTTAGAATGGGGGATTGAACCCAGGGATGCTATAACCACTGAATACATCCCCAGTTCTTCCTATATTTTATTTTATTTTTTAAAAAATTTTATATGTATACAGACATGTAAGTCGTCGATAGATCTTTATTTAATTATTTATATGTGGTGCTGAGCATCAAACCCAGTGCCTCACACATGCCAGGCAAGTGCACTACCCCTGAGCCACAGCTCCAGCCCCCTATATTTTATTTTGAGACAGGGTCTCACTAAGGCACCCAGACTGGCCTTGAACTTGGTGATGCTCCTGCCTCAGCCTCAGAGTTGCTGGGATTACAGGTTTGCACAAGTGAGGCTGGCTTCTGCTATCCCTTTCTGATGAATTTATTTTCTCCTCACTGTATTTACTGTTGAGAGCCACAGCCGAGTGGGGATGGCACATGACATTTTGCCAGAAGGAGTGGTTGAGAGGTGACTCCAGTGAGCCATTAAGATGATGATAATTAAGTTATAATTGCTGTGACTGGATGATGCTGGATTGAAACAGGCTGTGTATTGAGTTGTATATGGACCCTGCTGTCCAGCAATAGAGCGGCTCTCAATGGTGTTTTCCTAGCACCTTTTGTTGAAAAGGCTATCTTTTCTCCACTATATGTTTTGAAACCTTTGTCTAGTATGAGATAATTGTATACATGTGGGTTTGTCTCTGTGTCTTCTATTCTGTACCATTGGTTTTCATGTCTGTTTTGGTGCCAATACTGTGCACTGTAGGTGCTAATCCTTTTAAAGCACTCTCAAAAATAAATGTGAAGTTGTAATACATATACACTCATACACATATGTATACGTATACAGGAATGTTTTTACTCTAGCTACATTTAAGAATTAAGGGTTTGAGAGATATGCTAATTCTTTATGGTTTCCATTAGATTAAATATGTTATATTTTTTCATTATATTACACAATTGATTCTCAACCTTGGATGTACATTCAAGTGACCTGTCTAAACTTCCCCATTTTCTTTCCCTAATGGAAAAGTTATTTTTAAAAAATTGTATTGGTTCTTTCTAGTTACATGACAGTAGAATCAAATTTGATATAATTATATAAGCATGGAATATATCTTATTCTAATTATCTATATTAATATATCTTATTCGAACCCCTCCTTCCCTTTCTTCACACCCTGCTCCCTTACATTTGTTGGTATTTCTGCCATTTACCCATAGTTATTTTTATTTTTGTAAAATAAATTTCTTGAGGATGCACACCATGGTGAGATTCATATATGTACATATATGTGTATTCATATATGTACATAGGAAACATGTCAGATTCATTGCACTGTATTTCCTTTTCCTATCCTCCCAACCCCTTCCCTTCGTTCCCCTTTGTCTAATCCACTGAACTTCTATTCTTCCCCTTCTCCCTCCTTTTTGTGGGTTAGCTTCCATATATAAGAGAAAACATTTGACATTTTTTGGGGGGATTGGCTTATTTCACTTAGCATAATAATCTCCAGTTCCATTCACCTACTTGCAAATGCCATAATTTTATTCTTTATGGCTGAGTAATATTGCATTGTGTATATATACCACATTTTCTTTATTCATTCATCTATTGAAGGGTACCTAGGTTGGTTCCTTAGATTATTTATCATGAATTGAGCTGCATTGATGTGGCTATGCCATTGTAGTATGCTGATTTTAAGTCCTTTGGGTATATACCGAGGAGTGGGATAACTGTTAAATGGTGGTTTGATTCCAAATTTTCTAAGGAATCTCCATACTGCTTTCCATAGTGGTTGCTCCAATCTGTGGTCCCACCAGAAATGTATGAGTGAATGCATTTCCTCACATCCACACCATTTATTATTACTTATATTCTTGATAATTGCCATTCTGACTGGAGTGAGATGAAATGTCAGTGTGGTTTTAATTTGCATCTCTAACTGCTAGAGATGTTGAACATTTTTTTCATATATTTGTTGACCATTTGTATTTCTTCTTCTGTGAAGTGCCTGTTCAGTTCCTTTGCCCATTTATTTATTTATTTATTTATTTCCTGCCATTAAGTTTTTTGAGTTCTTTGTATATCCTGGAGATCAATGCTCTATCTGAGGTGCAGGTGGCAAGGATTTTCTTCCATTCTGTAGGCTTTCTCTTCACCATTCCCATTTCTTGATTCTTGATTTTATTTCTTGCACTTTAGGAATCTTATTGAGAAAGTCAATTCTTAAGCCTATGTGATGAAGAGTTAGGCCTATATTTTCTTCTAGCAGGCACAGGGTCTCTGGTCTCATGTCTAGGTCCTTGATTGGATTTGAGTTGAGTTTTATGCAGGGTGAGAGATAGAGGCTAAATTTCGTTTTACTACATGTGGATTTCTGTTTTCCCAGCACCATTTGTTGAAAAGGCTATCTTTTCTCCACTATATGTTTTGAAACCTTTGTCTAGTATGAGATAATTGTATACACGTGGGTTTGTCTCTGTGTCTTCTATTCTGTACCATTGGTTTTCATGTCTGTTTTGGTGCCAATACTGTGCCATTTTTGTTACTATGGCTCTGTAGTATAATTTAAGGTCTGGTATTGTGATGCCTCTTGCTTCACTTTTCTTGCTAGGTATTGTTTTGGCTATACTGGGCTTCTTATTTTTCCAAATGAATTTCACCACTGATTTTTCTATTTCTGTGGAGAATGTCTTTGGAATTTTAATGGGAATTGCATTAAATCTGTATAGTGCTATTGGTAGTATGGCCATTTTGACAATATTAATTCTGCCTATCCAAGAACATGTGAATCTTTCCATCTTCTAAGGACTTCTTCAATTTCTTTCTTTAACATTCTTTAGTTTCCATTGTAGAGGTCATTCACCTCTTTTGTTAAATCCATTCCCCCATATTTTGAGGCTATTTTGAATGGGATGGTTTTCCTAATTTCTTTCTTAGCTGATTCATCATTGGAATATAAGAATGAAATTGATTTATGGTTGTTAATTTTATATTCTGCTATTTTGCTGAGTTCGTTCTAGGAGTTTTCTGGTGAAGTTTTTTGGGTCTTCTAAATATACAATCATGTCATTGGCAAACAAAGATAGTTTGAGCTCTTTTCAAAAGTTATTTTTGTACATATTATGACAGGGACCATACATTTTTATGCCAAATTTCTTTCACTCAACACTGTCTGTAAGATTCATCAGTCTTGTTACATGTGGCTATAGATCATCAAATCTCACTAGTGTATAGAGTTCCATTATATGATCAGACTACAGTATGTCTATCCATTCTACTGTTAGTGGGCCTTTGGTGATTTCCAGGTTTTAGCTATTCTGAGTGCTGAGAACATTCCAGTGTGTGCCTTTTGGAAATTCTATGTATGCATTTCTATAGAAACTGATGGGTCATAAGGTATGCGTATACTCAGGCTAAGTGTATGTAAAGTGTTTTATTTAAATGACTATCAGATAGCACATCTGGTCTGCTGAAACTTTTACTGGCTTTCTTTTATGGTTTGAGTAAACTGTATTGCAAACTGTAAGGACTGTAGGAGTCGTCTGTATCTAATTTCCCAGCTTCATCTCAGGTCACACTTGAACTCAGTCATTTTTTCCACATTCAGTTATTTTGCTGAATGTAGGTCTGCTTTTCCCTCTGTTTGCAATATCCTTATTGCCAGGCCCTCTGCCATGCACAGATAGCCCACACAGCTCAGATCCTAACAGAGGTTACTTTTTATTCTTCAAATGTCACTTTGCTGGAGAAGCCTTGTCTATGCTTAGACATGTAAGTTCCTCCATTTTATTTTCTCTAATTCTATCAAATTTCTTCATAGCATTCCAATAAATTTGAAAGTACCTATTATTTCCCCCCCCCCCTTCTTTTGGTGATGGGGATTCAACTCAGGGCTTTGTTCGTGCTACTCTACCACTGAGCTACATTCTATCCCTCAAACTGTATTTTATTCTAGTCTTGAGGTACTTTAAAAAATAACCATGTGTGGGGCTGGGGATGTGGCTCAAGTGGTAGTGCGCTCGCCTGGCATGCGTGTGGCCCGGGTTCGATCCTCAGCACCACATACAAACAAAAGATGTTGTGTCCACTGATAACTAAAAAATAAATATTAAAAAAATTCTCTCTCTCTCTTAAAAAAAGAAATTTTAAAAAAATAACCATGTGTATGTGTCTTGATATAGTTAGCTTGATATTTTTAAAAAGCCTCCCAAGCTAATTATTGCTTTAGAGTATATATAATACATTGGTCCATGCACATCATTACAAATAAACATTGAAGATGTAATACTACAATTTTTATCAATGGATATTTGAAATTTAAAAAAAATTTGGAGACCAATGGACCAGCCTATGCAACATCTCATTTTATGTATTATGGAAATATGGTGCACAGAATCTGAATTATGTTAACTGTTGTGTAACTGGTTCCTGCTATAGTTGGGACTACTCCAGTTTCAAGTTCCATTGCTCTTCTCCTGTAAGGCAAATTCTGGATGTTGCATATTCCAATATTTGTGCATGTCTGTCTCTCATTGGATTGTAAGATCTTGAACTGAAACTGTGTCTTTGTATTCTCCATAGCACCTGTTATATATAATTCCTTGCTTATAGCAGACTGTTGGTAAATGTGTTCAGAACATATAATATAACCATTTAGAACATTTATATGACACCAATATGGTATGCTTCAATGAGCTGTTTTCTGATATTTTATATCTTAAGCCCTGACATTGCATTATTTCAGAATCTTTATATACTAAGAGCTCAATCAGTTTTAAAACCTTGAAGCCAAAGAGGTTTGAGGATACTTGAAAGTATAGTATTCTTTCTGGAGTATTAAATGTCAATAACAATTGGGATTATCTTGGCCTATGGTTGGACATATGATTGACTGGTGCCAGAAAATAGAGTTTCCTAAATCAGGAAGAATTTTTGGTTATTTCAAGAACTATAGATTATTATGTACTTAATGACATCACTTGACCCACAGTGTTTCTCAAATTCAAATGAAAAATTTCTATACGGTAAAGAAGTTTCTGATTGTTTGTTATATAAAAGAGGGGAAAACACAATAAGTTCAAACACCCAAAACACTTGTCTTAAAATAATAAGGTAGTTCTGGCTCTAGGAAATTTTTGTCTGGGGGAATCTTTCCAAAGAGAGTGAAAAATATAATCCAAGAAATGTTGTGGTTAGGAGTAGTAAGCTAACTATTTTTACCTGATGAATGGAGTTTATATTTTTAAGAAGTAGAGCTCCTGGTAAATTTTCCTCTGGAAAGATTAACATCTATTAGAACATAAAGGATTAGAGAAAAAAAAACTATGATAGCCCATTAAATTAGTTTTTTAAAAAATTCACAGTAGATAGATAGAACATTCCAGAATGAACCCATTTCATTAGTGTAGAAATCTACTCCAGAGACATCTTCTTTAACGGATTAAGGAACAGTACTCCTGATTTGATGATTTGATGAGGCCATAGGTTTAGTATATGAGATGGGTTTCTTTCCCAATGTTTTGAGCCAGCCCTCACAGGCTTGAGATGCAATATCTTGTTCTCTTGTATTTTTGTTTGTTCCTGCTAGTATTGGCAAAATGCTGAATTCCTCACAAACAACTTTAGTGCTCAAGGGCATGTTTACTGGGCTCAGTCTACTAGGTGTATACTGAGAGAGTTAAATGCAATCAGATCTTCCTGCACAGCTTCTCAGGCCTGCCTTCCATGGGAGTTGGGGCGTGGCTCAGTGGTAAAGTGTGCAAGTGTGAGATGCTGGGTTCAATCTCCGGCACTGTTAAAAAAAAAAAATGTCGAGTGAAAATACAAAACCAACTACCTCAAATCCATTGCTGAAAAGGGATTATGGTATTTATCCATCTCCCTCTCTATCATTTTTTTTTTTCAGTACTGGAACTGAACCCAGGGGTGCTCTACCATTGAGCTACTTCCCCATCCCCAGCTCTTTTTATATTAATTTTTAATGTTTATTTTTTGCTACCCAGGGGTACTTTACCTCTGAGTCACATCCCCAGGTTTTCATGATTTTTTGTTTTGAGACAGAACTCACTAATTTGCCCATGCTGGCCTCAAATTTGCAGTACTCCTGCCAGCCTCCCAAGGAGCTAGGATTATAGGTTTGCACCACCATGTGTGGCTTAGCAAACATATTTTCATTTATTTTTAAAAATTTCTCATGAGCTTTCTCTTACTCTCTGCTGACCTATGAACGGACCTTTCTCTAAACCCTAGTTCAGTAAAGCTTTATGAATTCTCTGTCTTTGTATGATTAGGAACAAACACACTCGGGCCTCACCTTAGGGCAAAGAATACATCTGGGCTGTGGGTCCTACTGTTCATCACAGAAATATTCAAGAGGGTTGTCCTTCAGATGGTGAAAAATCCAACTTCCGCATGTGCTCATCTGCTTCAACAGATCTAGTGGAATTTTAATTATTCACCATGACAGGTAGTTATAAAATTGCCCATTCCTTTATCCATTTGAATGCATAAACTTGATGACAGTTTTAAAATATTTAATGTTTAGATGAAAACACATTAGATGCATTAATAGAAGTTTACCATTTGTAGGCTTCATTCCCTTGGGGGCACCTTTCCTCTCTAGAGGTATATGGTAGCTTCTCCCGGGGACCAGTCAGCAATCACTGGCAGGGAAGAACAGATTGCATATTGCTTTTTCATTTGTTTATATTTACATAGACAACAGATCCACATGGTTCCAAGTTTAAAGCATACAAAATAGCATGCTGTAAAAAGTTTTCATTCCACTCTTTTATCAAACTTCCAGGCCTGTTCTTGTCCTGTTCTTATAAATCTTCAAGTGATATTTTATGCATATGCAAGCATATATATTCTCCTTTTCCTCCTCCACAAATGGTAGCTGATCACATACCCTATAACAAAACATAGCTTAAAAATATTTTGAGGGCTGGGGTTGTGGCTTAGTGGCAGAGAGCTTGCTTAGCATGTGTGAGGCACTGGGTTTGTTTCTCAGCACTGCATATAAATGAATAAAAGAAAGGTCTATCAACAACTAAAAAAATTTTAAAAAATATCTTGAATATCTTTAGTATTAATACCTAAAAGAATCTCCTGAGGCTGGGATTGTGGCTCAGAGGTAGAGTGCTCGCCTAGCATCCGTTAGGCACTGGGTTTGATCCTCAACACCACATAAAAATGAAATAAAAATATTATGTCCACCTATAACTAAAAAATAAATATTAAAAAAAGAATCTCCTCATTTTAATGGCTCCAAAGTATTATTTTATGGATATTCAAAAGGTGTCTAACCAGGCACTTACTTATTGACAAATACATAGGGTAATTTTTTTTCTTGTTATTAGCTGTGATGTAAACTAACTTATACTTTGGTCTTTCCCTATGTGTGTGAATGTATCTGTGTGATAAATTGCAAGTAGATTTGATGGATGAGAGGGATGTGTTTTTAAATCTTATTGGATATTTTAAAATCATCTTCCACAAAATTATACTAATTTAACTGCCACTAGTAATTTATGAATATGCCTCTTCTCCATGTTCTTCCTCACATAGCACATCTGCAAGTTTTTCTTCTCTGCCAATCAGTCAAGGGAATAAGTTATATCTCCCTAGAGCTCCAATTTACATTTCATTTTAAGTGATGCTGAATGTTTTACTAGCTTTCTGTTGTCATATAACAAATTACCACAAATTGTTAAAACCTTTACATTTTCAGGGATCACAGGTCCAGCCACAGATTAGCTGTGTCCTCTGCTTGATTAGAAGATCAAGCAGATCCACTCCAACATTGACGGACTTACTGTCAAAACTCACTGCTCATCTGGATCAAACTCACATCCTATTTCTAGTAGGACTGACTGAGTTCTGTTAACACTGTGATTGCTTTAGATCCACTTCAATAACCCAGGATCAACCTTAATTCTCCTTCGCCAAGTAATATAGTAACAGGTTCCTGGGATTAAGGTGTATACCTCTTTGATGGGGAACAAATTCTTCTTACAACAGGAATCTATGTTTAGCTTGGTTTGGTTTACATCCCCACCACTATGATTGGTGAAAGTAGGCATATGACTGCAAGCCCCACTGGAATCCCGATAATTTAATAAGACGGATGGTTCCTTAAAAGAATTTGAACACAGCTTAAAGTATTTTTTCTATCATAATCCCATCTCTATTCAAAGTCCTACAAATTATTTTTTGATAAACAAAACAAATTTTGCTTTTTGTATATCCAAGTGGTGATTGGTGATTCATTGCACTTCCAATATTCAATAACACACATTTATTGACCTGCTAATTTTGATAGTTGCTGTCTTTGCTGGTTATGCCCCTCAGATGATCAGTGGGCCACAGATTACTCGATAAATTATATTAACAGGGCTTGTTTCTGAATTTTGCTCATCCAAGAGTTCTGACACAATTTCTTTATGAATGCATGTTTATCTCATGCTTATTTACCATAACTTTCAACTTTTAAAAATTTCTAAAATTGTGCTTTATAATAAGGGTACTGGTAATATCTCCTCTGTTCTCACAGTGTATATTAGTTTTATAGGGCTGTTTATTCAGAAAAATATGCATTTATTTCTCTGGGGATACAGAGTGAATTTCCACAAATATTCCACTTCAGGAGATGATGAGAATTCTGTCAGAAAATCATACGACTAGGGAACGACCCTGGAAAGGCCCATAAGCTAAAGGCTTGGACACCAGCCTGTAGCACTACTGGGAAATGGTGGCACTTTTAAAATCTGGGGCCTATTGGAAGGAAGTTGGGTCATTAGGGGTGTGACCTTGAAGAGGATATTCGAACTCTGGTCCTTGTCTCTCTCTTTTTCTGCTTCCTAGGCACCATGAAGAGAGCAGCTTTCCTCAGCCAAGTGCCACCTGCCATGATGTACTGCCTTGCCAGAAGCCCAAAGTAATGGAGCCAACCAACCATAGACTTGAATCTCTAAAAATATAAGCCAAAATAAACCTTTCCTCTTTATAAGTAATTTATCTCAGCCATGCCTCTTTCTTTTTCAAAATGTCTTGTAGTTCTCCAGTGTTTTCAGAACCAAGTCTCATATATATATATGTATATATATATATGTATATATATATATATATATATATATAGTCACATAATTGTCTCAGATGATTATACAGGCTGGCAGATCTCAGAGTCTTCAGGTTGTAGTAGGCAAGCTGGAAATTCAGGAAGATCCACAGTTTCAGTCCAAGTCCAAAGGCAGGAAGTATCAACACCCCAGTTTGAAGGTAGTCAGGCAAGAGGAACTGTCTCCATGGTGGTGGTGGTGGTGGTGGTAGTGGTGGGTCAAGTCTATTTTGTTCTGTTCAGGTCAGGCTTTCAACTGATTGGATGAATCCTGTCCACATTATTCAGTCTATTGATTGAAATGTTAATCTCATCCAAAAATACCCTCGGATAAGCACCCAGGAATGTTTGACCAAACTTATGGGGGCTCTATGGCCCAGTCAGGTTGACACAAAATTAACCATTGAGTTTGTCATGACAAAGTACCATAGACTGGATGGTTTAAACAAGAGAAATATACTTTCTCACAATTCTAGAGGTTACATCTGCAAGATCAGGATACTGTTGACAGAACTGTGTTCTTCTAAGACGTTTCACTTTGGCCTGTAGATGACTGTCTTCTCCCTTTATCTTCACATAATCTTCCCTCTGTGTGCCCAATCTCCTCTTACAGGACACCAGTCTTCTTAAAGGACAGCAACTACCACTATAAATTCATTTGCCTTGGTTACTTCTTTAAAGACTCTATCTCCAAATATAGGTATATTGTGAGAAACTGGTGGTTAGAACTTCACTGTTGAATTGGGGTTGGGAAAGATCACAATTCAGCCCAAGAGACAGGGTAAGCGCCATGTGTTGATAAAGATGTGCAAGAAAGTCATAGCAGTAGGATGTCATTTTTGGACATTTGGCTACAGGGACAAAATGCATCTCTAAAAATATAAGCCAAAATAAACACAGCAGCAAATGTCCAACTTAATAGGTCATGCAGAGTGTCATAGAAAATCTATAACAAATGTTATCCAGGAACACAGCAACAGCATCAAGCAGTCCAATACAGAATGCAGGTACTTCCTAGGGGTACAACTTAATGTCTTCAAAAGAATATAGAAATAAGGATTTGACAGGATTACTCTGAAAGAATTAAAAATAAAATATACTGATGATTCATCTGAAAAAATATATGCAAAATAATCTTGAAGATATAGATCTCAAGATTAAATTTTGACTAATGTTATCAGCATATTTCCTCTTTACAATCCTAAAAATATGATGCCAGTTAAGGAAGTGGGGAAAATTGATCATTCATAGAAACAGTAAAAACAACAACAAAAAATAACCTGTTTTAGGAGCAAATGTTGGTAATCACTATATAGTTGCACTCTGGGTAGAGGATGTCTTGATCCAATGACTTGAATTGTTAGTTCTTTGTCAGATAATGTCCCTTGTGTTGAGATGGATGCATTATTTTTTAGAACCTGGTGGTTTAACATTCAGTTCTTTTTAAAAAAATTTGGTACTGCAGTGCTCCACCATGAGCTATGTCCTCAGATCCTTGAACTAACTTACATGTATATCCATGAAACTTGATTGCTTGAATAATTTGGCTACAGGGACAAAACACATTTGCTGGATAATAGGAAGTCCTAAACATTTCTCTGAATATATTTCTTGCTGGAAGTTAACAAGTCAACATACTGTTTTATATGAAAGTTTTGTTATTGTTAGGTGGTTTCCTTGAAATCGACCAATCATGAGACCTGGAAAAGTCAACCTTGTGGGATGAACTCTGAATCTTCGTTAATACACCAAAGTAGTATCACTCTTTGTGGCTTTGTTTCAGGAAGCCAGGGGGAACTTTTGGGCATTGTTCCAAGATTATCAAACCATTTACAGTAGAATTTCTATGAAAATAATGAGAGAGTCTGGTATTAAAGTTGGAAACCATCAGTAGGTCAGGGACTCAAACACTGGTACTATGTGCTTTAGTGCATATATGTGTATAAATGTACAAACACAAGTGTTTCTTCATGGTATCAGGAAACAAGAGAGAATCTGGATGAGAATCACAGGTGTGCCAACAGGGAGAAGAGAATAAAAAGGGCAACTTTAGTTAATATTTATACTGCAATACTATGTCTGAGACATTTTTCTTTCTTTTTTTTTTTTAATTTGGATTGAACCAGTGGCACTTTATCGCTGAGCTATGTCCCCAGCTCTTTTATTTTGAGACAGAGTCTTGCTAACTTGCTGAGGCTAGCCTGTTCAAGAACTGAACAAGTTCATTGCAATTCTACTGCCTCAGCTTCTCTAGTTGCTGGTGTTATAGGCATGTACCACTGAGTCCTGCTGTATCAGGCATTTTTTTTCTAAATACTCATACATTTATTACATTGAATTCTTATAAAATTCCATGAGATAGGTATTATTAACATCTTTATCTTAAACATAAAATTGAGGCACTGAGAGGTTAAGTAAATTACTCAAGGTCAAGTAGGATTTAAACCCAGGAAGTCTGACTCTAAAGTCTGCTCTGAACCATTATATAACCATCATGACAAGACCATATAAGAATTTTAGTCACTATGAAGTGATCACAGAGCTAGCATCTGAAATTACTCATCCCTGATGGTGTGTAGTTCATGCCCCTCTTCCTTGGGAAAAGGCAGCTAGCATCTCTAGCATATGTTGCCACTCTATCTATGCTAGACTTTGAGCTGGGCACTTTATATTGTTCCTTAATAATTTGGGGCTAGTGCTACAGGGCTCATAGTAAATGGATCAAACCCCAGATGATGATGTTAATAATAAATTCTGATATTACAAATATATAGTGATGATAACTAAAATATCAGTTAATATTCATTGAGAGTCTTTTACATGTCACGTAATGTTCTCAGCACTTTTAAAAAACTAGGATCTCACTAAATCTTTCCCAAAACATGAAGTAAGCATGATTTATTTCTTTATTTTTAGGATTGTTGTCTTTTTCAGTTTTTTCATTTAAGCCATGGATGAGAAATATTAGAAAATCAGGATGCATTTGAAAGTGGTGGAGATTAAATGTGCAAGTATTAAGTAGTAGATACTGTAAACTGCTATGAAAATGAAGGGTTGTTCAAGTTATCTGCTCTGATTTTCTTGTACATGGAAAGTACTCAAAGACTGGGAGGCAGGAACACAGTCTGCCTATCCCACTGGATGATGCTGGCAGCCTCAGCCTCAGCCATCTGGCATGGCAATGCCAAGCTGACACCTAGCTTAGGGATAAGAGGTGGGAGGGAAAGCAAAGCTTCCAAGTACATAATACCCAAATCCCAAAAACCAAAATGTTTCCCTGTGGTTTTTTTTTAAGTGATAACTTCTTTTTCTCCCTGCAAAAAAATGAAAATTATGTCAATTTAAATGAAACTTCCCAGTCCTCCAATCCTATCCATTGGCCAAGTCTAGTTTTGGCCACATGAATCTTAGCATCTTCCATAGGTCCTACTTGATGCTGCCTCTTCTCAAAATCGAATGGTGATTCACTTCTACCACGCTGGTTTCCCAAGTGATGCAGAGAGAACTTCCACAGACATTTCAGAACTTCAGTAAGTGATGAAGATTCTCTAAGGAAATCATTCAGCCGTGGAAGGTCCCCTTTGACCAGGCCATTTTCCTTTCAAAAACTCTTTTATAGTTCTACAAAATTATTGTTCTATAGCTTACAAAATCAAACACCAAATCTATGAACCACCATTCAGCTCACTATCTGGTCATGCAGTCTCCTAGAGATGAGCATACAACCAGGAAGTGGTGGTGCAATTAACATCCTGGGAACCTTTGAGCTACTGGAAACCAGAATTCCCTTTCCAACTTTACTGTCCTGAGATGTGTTTTACATGACAGAGTGCAGTTCCAAAGGAGTTGCACTTAGCTGTGGCCAGCTCAAAAACACATACTTGTAATGGTTTTCCCTCCTTCCCTGCTTCCTTCCTCATATTGTTCTCCCCCCATCTTTTTTTTTTCCTAATAAAGAAATAAATAGTGCATAAAGACATGTCTATCACAATATCTCTGCTTGTAGGAAAACCTGGTTAAGACATCTTAACTTCCACCAAAACAAACAAACACAAATCCCACAAACTCTTATTCAATCATAATATTATTTGTTTGAGATCATATGAGATTACTGAATGAGCTAGGGGCTCAAAGTCAACATTGTATGGTTTTGAGTTCTAGCTTCACTATTACAGGAGGTATAACCTTGCTCTGGTAGAATCTATGGAGCAACTTGAACAAATGTCGTTCTTCCCTCCTTGGAATTAGATATTGAGAGGCTAAAATCTATAATTTCCAAACTCCGATGCAGCTAGCATTCTGGATGTGAGTTAGAAAGAGTTGTGAAAGGTTGAATTGAAACTGAAACCATCTTCCTCCTCCCTCTTGGCTTCTCTTATGGGTGAGCAAGACTCCTAAGTGTTCTCTATGACTATTCTCTTTTATCCTGGGTGTTGAGAGGCAGTTCAAGGTGGAGTGATCTGAGTGTTTCCTATCTCTAACCCTGGTCAAAATCAAATGAGCACGGAAATGTTTTCAATTGGCAAAAGACTATCAGTTAGATAAGCAGCAAATCCAAACATAAAACTTTCAATAACTCTCAAGGAACAACAGCTGAAATGGCCCCAAGAGTAACTGCAAAAGTAAATATGAGCAATAGCTTAGCTCTTTCGCAATAACGCTTCTTACCAGGAGTCTCATATTCACTCTACTATATGTTACTATGTGACCTTGGACCAAGCATCTGGACTCTCTGATGCTCAGTTCCTCACTTAAAATAGGAAAAAGATGATCCCCAAGCCAGTGATGTCATGGGTATGAAAGTGTATAGAATGTGTCTACCTGTGTGTCTTTGGCTATGTGTTTGCTGTACTTCTTTGCATTTGTGTGTGCATGTGCTAATTGATCTGTGTGGGTCTACATATGTGTTCCTGTACGTAACTTTCATGTTTGTAGATAATTTCACTGTGTGTTTGTAAGTTTTTATAGACATGTGACTGTGTTCATGGCTGTGTGTTTTTGTGTATATGTGCTACTATGTATGCATATCTATAAGTGTTATGGATGTGTCTATAATGTACACCATGAAAAGTGTTTGTCCATGTATCATGTTTGTGCATGGGCTCTCTCTGTTTCTCTACTTGTGTGGTTTGGGGTGCGAACATTCAAAGTTAGGACATCAGCACCTCTTATAGAAATATACAAAGCGCCCTCTAGTGTTAAGTAGAGAATGTGTCTCGTCACCACAACAGTAAGAGTCTGAATTGCCTCAAATAAAGCTGGCTGGTGGGCAATGTTTGCAGGATTGTCCTTCAGAAGCAGAGGATTGTACCTTCCAGGAATGGGCACTCGCATAACAGAGGACTCTGCGCAGAACCTAACCCACAGGAAGCTGCTTGCTGGTGTGAGGTAAAAAAATATATATTCTGGGGGTGGGGACAAGATCACCAGGGAGCTATTAGGAGATAGGGGTGAAGGAGTCAGCAAAAAAGTTGCATAATAAGAGTGCAGCAGCCTTTAAATTTGAGGGTCCCAACAGTTGAGAAGCTGAACCTAGAATATATATTTTTTTCCCTATATGGCTCTATATACAGAATGTTGGGGCGGATTGCATCTTGACATTGGATTTGGCAATGGTTTAATGAATATGACACCAAAGTCACATATTGCAAAATAAAAGAAATAAATTGGGCTCAATCAAAGTTAAAAACTTTTGTGACCAAAGAACACTATTAATAGAGTGATAAAACAACACATGGAGTGTGAGAGAATATTTGCAAATATAAATCTGATAAAGAATTAATATCCAGAATATATAAAGAACTTCTACAATTCAACAGAAAAAATCCAAATGACCTAATAATAGAATGTGGAAATAGAAAAGATAAGGATGCTTACACTCCTGACTTCTTTTCAAAATAGTACTGGAAATTCTAATCAGAGCAATTATTGAACAAGAGAAAAAAGTACAAAGGCATCTTAATAGAAAAGGAAGTGAAATTGTCTACAAAAGAGAATTGGGATGGCATCAAACTGAAAAGCTTCTACATAACAACCAATTAATAAAGTGAAGAGATGACCCACAGAATGGAAGAAGATATCTGAAAACCATGCATCTAATAAGGGGTTAATATTACTATATAAAAGGAACCCAAACAACTCAATAGCAAGAAAACAATTAAAAATGGGCAAAGGACCTGAATAGACATTTCTCAAAAGAAATGGTAGTACCACATACCAAATGGCCATCAGGTTCATGGAAAAAAGTTAAATATCACTAATCATTAGGGAAATACAGATCAAAACCACAATAAGATATCACCACATACCAGTTAGAATGGCAATTATAAAAAAAGAAAGGTTAAGTATTGGCAAGGATATTAAGGGGGAAAAAAAAGAAACCCTTGAACACTGTTGGTAGGAATAATAAATTAGTACAGTAATATGGGAAATGGAATGGAAATTCATCAAAAAAATAAACATAGAACTACTATATGATCCATCAACCCCACAAGTGGGGTTGAACTGAAATCAAAATGAACTGAAATCAAAATGCTGAAGAGAGATCTGCATTCCCATGATTGCTGCAGCATTACTGACCACAGCCAAGACAGGGAATCAACTTCAGTGTCCATCAATGAATGAATATTAGCCAACTTTCCATCATTATAACAAAATGCCTAAGATAACCAATTCATAAAGAGAAAAGTCTGATTTTGATTAACAGTTTTGGAGATTCCAGTCCATGATCAGGAAGACCTATTGCTTTTAGGCTTCTGGAGGGGTGTTGAATGTTAGCAGTGGGGACAGTGTGCAGAACGAAGCTGCTCACCTCATGGCAGGGATCATAAAAGAACAAGGTCAAACCCCCAATGACCTGAAGACCTCTCACTGGGTCCCACCTCTTAAAGTTTCTACTACCTCCCAATACAGCCTCCCTGGGCACCCATCCTCCACATGTGGACCTTTTGGGAACATTTAAGATCCAAACTATAGCAAATGGATAAGGAAACTGTGGTGTATACATATAATGAAATACCGTTCTGCCATAAAAAGAAGTAAACTCTGTCATTTCCATTGATATAAATGAACTTGGAGGACATTATGATAAATGAAACAAGCCAGGCACAGAAAGACAAACACACATGATCTTGCTTGTGTGTGGAATCCGCAAAAAGAAAACCTAGAGGGCTGGGGTTGTGGCTCAGCGGTAGAGTGCTCGCCTAGCATGTTCAAGGCCCTGGGTTCGACCCTCAGCACTACATAACAATTAATAAATAAAATAAAGGTATTCTGTCCAACTACAACTAAAAAATAAATATTAAAAAAAGAAAACCCAGAGAAATAAAGAATAAGAATGTAGCTACCTGAGAAGGGGAGGAGGGGAGAAGGGTAGAGATTTATTGGTCAAACAGTACAAAGTTTCAATTGGATAGGAGAAGTATAATTTTGATATCTATCAATGAGGAAGACATTGAAGGAATTACGTTATTCTGGTCATAAGAAAATTAAATTTAATGACTTAACAAAAAACTCATCTATTGCAATGCAGGGTAACCATAGTCAAAAATAATGCATTGTATATTTCAAAATAGCTAAAGGCTGGAGTTGTAGCTCAATGGTAGAGCATTTGCTTAATATGTGCCAGACTCTGGGTTTAATTTCAGTATTTACCTCCACACACACAAGTAGTGGCCAAAGTAGCTAAGAGAATAAATTTTAAAGGTCTCACCACACACACACACACACACACACACACACAGTGGTAAGTGAGGTGATAGATATTAATTAGCTTGATTCAATCATTCTGCATTATGTACATATATCAGAGCACTACATTGTGCCTTGTAAATGTATATAATTATGATTTGTCAGTTAGAAATATATTAATAAAAACGAATAAGAGAGTGAATAAACATGTCTTCAAAGAAGGTACAAATAGCCAATAAGCACTGATAGATGCTCCATATCACTAATGCAAATAAAAAACCACAATGTGATGCCATTTCATATCTATTAAGAAGGTTATTACCAAAGAAACAGAAAATAACAAACGTTGGCCAGAATGTAGAGAAACAGGAAGACCTGTGTACTGTTGGTAGGAATGTATAATGGTGCAGCCATTCTCCACCTCCTTCCCACATCTGAAATAGAAAATGGTATGTCTGTTCTTCTATTAAATCTTTAAGTACAGTAACTTGCTGTATTAACAGACCAAAAAAATGAAAAGCATTATGTCCATACCCATAGATGCAGAAAAAGCATCTGAGAAAATTCAATATCCATTCCTAAAAACTCTCAGCCATGTAGGAACAATAAAGATCATTGTGCTTGAAAACAACAGAGAAAAATCATTGAAGCAAAGAGCTGTTTTCTGGAAAAATAATTATAATGAATAAACATTAAGCAAGATTGACAGATAAAAAAGATAGAAAAGTGGGTGGGGATATAGGTCAGTGGGAGATCACTTGGGTAGTATATGCAAGGCCCTGGGTTTCATCCCTAATACTGCCAACAAAAACAAAACAAAACAAAACAAAAAACAATCAGCACCCCCCCCCCCAACAACAGAAAATATAAATCATTAATATTAGGAAAGTAAGTAAGAGGCAGACCACATAAGTAATAAGGAGATTACAATAGAAATATCAAGGACATAGTATATTCTTAATCTCTCCCCTGTAGCTATAACAAAATACTCAAGGCTGGGAAATTCATAAAGAAAATTAGTTAATTTATCTCATAGTTCTGGAGGCCCAGGAGCATGGCGCTGGCATCTTCTCACCTTTGGTGAGGGCCTCATGCTGCATCGTCTCATGGATGGAAGAGCTGAATGAGAGCAGGTGCATGGGGAAGAGCGCATGTACTCAAGGGCAAAGGAGGCCTGAGCACTTAATAACCTGCTCTTGTGGTAACTAATGCAATTTCTGGAGTACTACCCACCCCTGCTAGGCAGGCATTAGTCTCTTCTGAGGGTGGTGCCCCATGACCTAAATCACTTCCCACTAAGCTCCACCTCCACCTCTCCACCTCCACCAAGTCTCAGGACTGCCACTGCGGTCCCTACATTTCAACACGAGTTTTAGTGGACAAACCACATCCAAGTCATAGCAAGTCGAACAGGTATGCGTTCATAAGTTTGACAACATTGAAGAAATAAACTCACTCTCCTATAACCATAAATTTCCAAAGGTTAGCCAAGGTGAAATGGACAACCTGACTAGTTTTTTAACTATTTTGTTTTAGGTAGGTTGCTTTGGCAGTAGTGAGTGAAAAGAATTAAAGAAAGGCAAATTTGTAATAAAATTAATTTGGCAGCTATTGCACAGTTTGAGAACAGATGAGGGCCTGAACTACTGCAGTGGTAATAAGAAATGAGAG
The DNA here is from genome assembly GCF_048772815.1 of Callospermophilus lateralis. Taxonomy (NCBI): domain Eukaryota; kingdom Metazoa; phylum Chordata; class Mammalia; order Rodentia; family Sciuridae; genus Callospermophilus; species Callospermophilus lateralis. The sequence continues at coordinate 106,998,932 of NC_135312.1, read as the reverse complement.
GAGAAATGAATTGGGGGACAATTTTTTTTTAAAAAAATATTTTATTATTTTTTTTTAGTTTTCTGCGGATACAACATCTTTGTATGTGGTGCTGAAGATGGAACCTGGGCCGCACGCATGCCAGGTGAGCGCGCTACCGCTGGAGCCACATCCCCAGCCCAACATTTTGAATATCAGCAAATTTATCTCTAAATAAAATGCAAAATAGGGCTGGGGATGTGGCTCAGTGGTTGAGTGTTCCTGAGTTCAAACCCTGGTACCACCCCCCCCAAAAAAAAAAAAAGTTTAAGAAGAGTATTCAATAATGATTAAAATTTTTATGATAAAATGTTATTTCCCTAATTTTAAAAAAGCTATATATTACTTAAAAAGTTAAAAAAAAAAAAAAAAAGCTAAGACTAGAAAGAACCACATAATGTTGAGTCGTTTTTTTTTTTGAATGTTGAAAGTTTGACTCCACGGAGTTACTCCTTTTTCTCTTATAAATCTACCTAATTCAATACATATCACTATAATAATGGGGAAATGCTATTAAAAAAATTCAAACAACTTCCTTTTACCTCTAGGGAAAAATAATGTGGTCGCAGTTCCTGTATGGCACAGCGATTGAGCACATAATAGGCTCTCAATAAATCCAGAGTTTGTGACGGCAGTTGCTTTAGATTGTCTGCACTTTCAGGCCTGCAGCCAGATCTCATCAGACAAAGCCACGCTGCTACAGCCACATGGCAACTGCAGCAGGGCCTCAAGCCTAGCCTTCGCTGGGCCACTTTGGCAGAATTCTTTTCTTGTTAGTGCTCCTCTCAACCTGATTGGGCAGGTATTAACACATTTTCCTTTGAAAGTGAGACCTGGGACTCTGGTCCTGAGACTTACTCAGAACCTGGCAGCCAGTGTCAGTGCAGCCTCAGTAAACAGGAGTCAGGATGTGGTGCTGATAGTGAACTCCATCCACTGCCGACTGGGAAAGTGGTCCCTCGTCTCCAGCAGGCCACCTTGGTGTGCATCTCGGAGGACCTCGCATGACCTTTAGACACCTCCCACAGGATCCTCCATGCCTGGCAGAAAAGGCTGCATGGAAGACTAAAGCGTTCTTCAAAATGTCCTGAAGGGTCCTCCAGAGCCTTCTCTGTTGGGCTAAATGAAGTTTTGTTTCCCTGGAATTAAAGGAGATGCCTATCATTATTTTAGGGTGAAGCCCAGTCAAAGGAGGTTGAAGCCAAAGAAAGGCTCAGCTGCGGCCCCGCCTTTAGGTGTGGCCCCGCCCCTGAACAAGATCCTGCCCCCTTGTGGCCCCGCCCTGGGTGTGGCCGTGGCCAGCCCTTGGACACATTCTTGCTTTTCAAGTGCTGCTGCATAGACCAGGCATCTGTTGCTGTGGCTCCTTCGTTTTCCCCAAGGGTTATTGTAATGCTTTGGATCTGGGATATCCCCTAAAGGCTGTATTGAAAAATTGGTGCCCAGTGGTGGCTGTATTTGGAGATGGTGAAACTTTTAGAAGCTGGGTCTTAGTTGAAGGAAATAGGCCACTGGCTGCATGTCCTTGAGGGGATATTGTGCCCCTAACCTCCTTGTTTTTGCTGTTTTATCCCTTCCTACATGCCATGAGGTGAGCAGCATTGGTCCACACACTTCTCCAGGATGATGCTTTTCACCTCTCACTGACTTGCCCAGGGCAACTTCCAGTTCTGCAAGCTCCATTCATAGAAAATACAATATACTGGTGTACCACTTTTTATTTAATACCATGTTTTTATTGACCATTTTTTCTATGTTTAGATACATTTAGATACATAAATTCCATTGTGTTACAATCGTCTACATTGTGTTCAATTCCTGTATTCAGTTCAATAATGTGCAGTACAGGTTTGTAGCCTAGGAGCAATTGCCCATGTAACCCAGTATTCAGTGGCCATGACAACTACATTTGGGTCAGTCCAGTCTTTGATGTTTGCATAAAAATAAATCACCATCACAAGTGATGTGTGACTGTAATTCCATAAGGACCATGGTTCCACTGTGAAATAGAAGCCCAGCACATCTGCTGAGCTGGTGGTGTTGGGCAGATGTTTGAGAAAAGTAAAGGTTTGACATAGTTTGCAGGAGATTGTGCTGGAGAGTTGGCTAAGGTCATAATGATGTAAGCTCCATAGTGTAAAAGTAAGCTCAATGTAATAAGTCCTCATGAAGTATATGTGCCATGAATGAATGAAGTCTGATAAGAATGATGTTTGGTCATCAGTTGCAGAGGATGAGTTTATGATGCTGTCAATATTCTTATACATAATCTTACTAGAGTGTAGCCTGAAAAAGAGAATTTAGATTTTGCAAGGCTGACATGATGACAGGAGATGTTGGTTAGTTGATGGAGCATTAAATCTGTTGTGGAGAAGGAAGACAAGAGACTGCCAATGGACAGAGAGAAAGTGGAAGGATCAGTGTCCAGGAAGTACTGACAAGACTGAATAATTGGCCTGTGGCCATAAACTGAAAGGACTGGTGATTGAGCTTGGAGGGAGAGATGATGGATGGCATTATTTCAGCAGGCAGAGCTGTCGCTGGTGAATGAGCTCTAGGTTGTGGCCATAGCTGTTTTGGGGTAGATGCAAGGAATTCTGAGGTGGTTTTTAACCAGCTTTTCATTGCTGTGACCAAAATATCTGACAAGATCAACATAGAGGAGGAAAAATTTATTTGGGGCTCAAGGTTTTGGAGGTCTCAGTCCATATACAGTCAACTCCATTACTCTGGACCCAAGATGAGGCAATATCAAGACAGAAGAGTGTGTCAGAGGAAATCAGCTCAGGACATGGCAACAATAAAGCAGAGAGAACTCTGCTCACCAGTGACAAAACATAAACCCCAAAGGTATGTTCCCAGTCACCCATTTCCTGGAGCCACACTCTACCTGCCAACAGTTAATCCATATCAGTGGAATAATCCACGGATAAGGTTACAACTCGCATGTCTAGTCCTTTCACTTCTGAATGTTCTTGCATTGTCTCATGCATAAGCTTTTGGGGGACACCTCATATCTAAATTGTAACAGAGATGAATAGGTCTAAATCTGGGAATTGAGTTGATAGCTTATTGGATGGTCCTTTACAAGGACATAAAGGTCTCCTCAACATCTTCATCTGCTTTGAAATCCCTGCTGTCGACCCCATGCTGTCTCTCTCCCCACTTGCTGGTGTGGCTGTGGGCCCCAAACCAGGAACTAGGCCACTAGAAAGGGCAGTAGTGAATGTCTTTTTTTTTTTTTTTCTGTCATCCATCATTTATTCACCTCTGTAAATTGTACATCTATTGGTTTCTGCAAAAACCAGGGGGAGGTCCTTAGGTCACTGTGGTATGCCATTGGAGGGGAGAGTGGGACCCCAGCCCCTTCCTTTTTGTCTTGCTCACTCCATGACCATGAGATAAGTGTGTTTGCTCTCTGTCAAGCTCTCTGCTATGATGTGTGGCCTCATCACAGGGCCAGAGGCAATGGGTCCAAATAAACCTTATCTTTTTATAGGTTGATTATCTCAGGTAATTGCTATAGGGACAGAAAACTTACACAGATACCTTGGAATACATGTATTATAACATTTAAAAAGACTCTCTCTTACATAGGAATTCTTTGAAATAGTCTGTTTGTGAAAGTGTATCAAGTTAATGTTCAAATTAATCCAGAAATCTAGTGCCATGATAATTACAATTTCAGCATGTTTGTGGCACCTGATAAGTTAATTGTAATCTCATACAGAAATTCATAGCTAAAAAGAGACAAAACAAAACAGAAGCAGAAGAACACATTTATCAGTCTGTAACAACATGGTGTTGGAATAAGGATAGACATGTAGATGAACAGAGGAGAGCATCCATGTGTACAGCAAGATATATTAACAGTGATGGATCAGAAACTGTGGATTATTCAAGCACCGACTTCAAGTGGTAGTTTATGCATATGAAAAAAGTTTTTGGTCTCACATCATACACAAACATTTCACATGGCTTAATAATAAATATTAAAAACAAAACCTTAAAACTCTAAAAAGAAAATGAAGGAGACTCTATATCCCCAGGCCATGGAAGAAAATTTAAAGACAATCTAATAAAAGATATAAATAATAAGAACAATGTTGATAAATAGACTACATTAAAAGAAAATAAAAACTTTCTTCATCACAAATCACTATTAAGGAAGAGAAAGTCAAACCACAGGCTGGTAAGTTATTGACAGTGCATAAAACACATAAAGGGTGAATAAAGGACTCCTTGATCCAATAAGAAAAAGATAAACTGCCCATTTGAAGAATGGATGGGAAATATGAGCAGTGATAAACAGAAAACGATCATGAAAAGAAAATAAGCACATGACATTATCATTAACTTTACTAGAAGTGATGGGGATGACAATTAATGCCAAGATGGAAAACCACTTCACACTCATCACATTGACAAAAATTTTAAATATCTGAAAATATCAAGAATGTGTGAGGATATGGAATAGTAACTCCTCTGTGCTGCTGTGAGAATTTATATCAGTATTGTCACTTCTATAGTTTGGATCAGTATTCCCCCAAGGCCACGTGTTGAAGACTTGGTACCCAGCCTTAGCACTGTTGGGAGGTGGTGGAAGCTTAGGAGGCGGGGCCTAGTGGATGGAAGTTGTGACAGATGGGGGGTGCCCATGAAGGGGATATTGGGACTATGGCTTCTTTAACTCTCTCTCTCTCTCTCTCTCTCTCTCTCTCTCACACACACACACACACACACACACACACACATATCCAGGCCTCTATGAAGTGAGCAGACCTTGTCTACCACACTTCCTGCCCTGGCGAACTGTGCGACCACAGGCCCAAAGCAACAGTGCCAAGCAACTGTCAACTGAAACCTTTAAAACTATGAGCCAAAACAAATCCTTCCTCTTTTAAGTTGTTTCTCTCAGGTATTTTGTCACAACAATGGAAAGCTGCTGACCAATATCACTCCTAAGTGTGCAAACTAGGGAAACTCTTAAGTTTACAATGGGATATATTTAGGATTGTTTGTGTAGCACTATTTGCACTAGGAATAAAATGGCTACATCCTAAATACCTCCTAAATGTATTTTCCACTTATCTTTCTATTGAATTATCGAAAATGAAGTCAGGTGTGGTGGCACGTGCCTGTAATTCCATCAGCTCAGGAGGCTGAGACAGGAGAATTAAGAGTTCAAAGCCAGCCTCATCAATGGCGAGGCGCTAAGCAACTCAGTGAGACCCTGTCTCTAAATAAAATACAAAATAGGGCTGGAGATATGGCTCAGTGGTCAAGTGCCCAGGTACCCCCCCCCCCCAAAATAAAAACAACAAAGAAAGAAAATGATTTTTTTTTTAGGTATTCATATGTTGTTATCTAGTTTAGATATGGGGTATCTCCCAAAAGCTCGTTTGTTCAAACAATGCAAGAAAGTTTAGAGGTTAAATGATTGGGTTTTGAGAGCCTTAATTAATCATTTCATTAATCCACTTGGATGGATTAACCAGGTGGTAACTGTAGGCAGATAGGGTGTGGCTGGAAGAGGTAGGTCACTGTGGGAGTGCCTTTGGGGTATATATTTTGTCTCTGTCGAGTGAAGCTTAGTCCCTCTCTGCTTCCTTGTTATCAGGTCTCAGCTGCTTTCCTCTGCCACACCCTTCCACCTTAATGTTTGACCTCACCTTGGGCCCAGAGCTAGGGAGCTGTCTGGCTAGAGCCTGAGATCTCCCAAACCTCTAAAACTGTGAGCCCCAAATAAACTTTTCCTCCTTTTAAATTGTTCAGGTCAGGTCTTTTCGTCATAGCAACAAAAAATCTGACTAAAACATATGTTTACATTAAAAGTATTAAAAAGGACTTGGCGATGAGAAATACCAAATTTGGTATTTATCTCTGAGGTAGGAAGCTGATGTAATATAAAAAAATATGCTAGGGTGGTTGTGTTATACTGTATTGGTCATGTCTTATTTCTTAAGCTAGGTGTGGGTACATAGTGTTTACTTTTATTCTTTATACTTTGTTTTATATATTAAATATTTAATTGTGAATAAAATCTCTATATTCCAAAGATACATAAACATTTTTCTCTTTCCAAATTGCTCTTTTATTGCTTCCTTGCTCTCCCTTCTTATGGCTCACTCCCTCTCTCAGGTGGTAGCTTGCTGCAACTGCAGGTTATTTCCTCGCTTTGTGTTCAACAGAAATGCTGCAGGCTTTTAGCTCTGCCTTTGTGTTCTTTGTAATGTAAACCTTCCACTCTAAGACCTTTAATTCTCAAAGTAAAATAATAAATATTTCTCAAAAATCATTTAAGAGGCTTCATCTTTCTCTTTATGGAACAATTTAAAAGTGACTGGTTACAGTGAGGCTGTGGGATCAGGGGTTGCTTACAGTTTAGCTTTATTTTGAACAATGGGAACAATATTTGCATTAACATGAATTTAACAATAATCGATTTACCTTGTTTAAGTCCTTCACCTGTTTTTTTTAAATGACATTTTAAGCCAGTTCTTCTCTTTCATTTTCCCTCCACAACAGAGAGCAAATATCCATCACTTTTACATATTGTTCTTATACATGTTGAAATCGTCTGCTAAATGTCTCCTATTTCTTGCTTCTTTGAACTAAACAGTCCTTGAATATATTGGTCACAATATCTATTTCCAGAGCTTACATATTATTGTACATTAATCACTGAGCTTGCCTTAAGTCTGTCCCAAGTGCTATGTTTTAGAAAGCAAAGTCTACAAACACAGCCCTGTATTTCACTAAGAGATTCTTAATTTCGCTTCTTTATCTAAAGTACCATAATATAACACTTGTTGCATTTTAAACTTAAACTTGGCTACTCTGAACACAGTTCGTGGTGTAGACATTATACAGTTAGACCAAGCACAGTTTATCAGGGAAAAAAGAGGTCTGTCCCAGATGTTTGATTGCTGGTTTTCCTTGCTGCTCACAAGTAATCTTGCTGTCAAGTCTAAGGAAGTCTTCTCATGTCAGTTCAGAATCTGTTGAGAATTTTTTTCCATTCAAAAGCCCTTGAGAGGAAAATACTGAGCTCATGACAGAACACTTTTTTTTTTTTGGGGGGGGGGTGAATTGTGGTAGCTTTTCTTTCTGGAAATGAGTGGTACTATTTATACATCTTGGGAATATACACTCTGTGAATTTTGACATTTGAAAAGGAATATGAAAAGTCACTTATAAAAAAAAAAGGAGTTTGAATAAGTAGGAAAGAATTGAGAAGGAAATGCTCCATGTGGTAACAGGAGTGAATATCAGGGAGAGGATTGGAGAAGATAAAGATTCCTGATATCTACGTTATGTAATATTTAAGCAGTTAATCTAAAAATATCTTGGGTCATTTTTCCTTTTGTCAGTTTTCCCTTTTTAATCATTTTCAAAATGGTATTTAAGGAAAAAAATGAATAAAAAATAGTGTCTCAAGGTCCGTGTACCTTCCCTGTGATTATTAGAACAAAAAACCAAAGGACGAGTTTCAGGGGTACCATCTCGTTTGGGAAGAGATGAGGGGGATATGAACATCTGCCCTTAGGCATGTTGGTGATGTTGACAAGACAGGGACCACATTCTTTCTTCTGACACTTCTGAGGGATAGCTGATGATTTGAAGGACTTCTGGACAATATGTCACCTTTCTGATTCAACTGTGGTCTGCTGCCCTTTAATTCCCATTTAGATTTCATTATACGTTTACAGAAAGATCCCCCCACCTCCGGGTATTTTCCCTATTTTTTGGCCCAGCTAACCTCTTATCCTTCAGGTCTGAGCTTGAATATCATTCTCCCAGAAGACTTGCAATTCTTCCTACCCTCAATCTCAGATCAGGAGCATATGCTAAAATTGCTCAGTGTCTCTGCTACTTTTCTCACTGGAGCTGTTGGCAGTTTGAATATACATATTTATTTGTCTCTCCTAGTGGACTACAAACTTCATAATGGAGGAGCCCACATCAGTTTGGTTCAGGGCTGTGTTCCTCACCTGGTACTGTGTGTGGCACATAGTAAAATTCAGTAATATATTGAATAAAGGAAGAGCAGTTGGGCTTGGTGGTGCACTCCTGTAATCCCACTAGCTCAGGAGTCTGAGGCAAGAGGATCTTGAGTTCCAAGTCAGCCTTAGCAAAAAATGAGGCGCTAAGCAACTCTAAATAAAATACAGAATAGGGTTGGGGATGTGGCTCAGTGGTTGAGTGCCCCGGGATTTAATCCCTGGTACCACCCCCTCCCACACAAACACACAAAAAAGGAAAAGCAGCAACATCTATGAAAATGTTGAATAGTGCATGAGTGTAGATACATATTTCACCTCTTTTGAAACCCTCATCTGAAGCCATTTTGCAATTATACCATTATGTCTCCTAAAAGGGAAAGTCCGTGCCTGTCTTTAGTCAGTGATGTATGGGGCATGGCCGGTGTACATCAAAGGCTTTCTGAAGCATCTGAAATATGACATCAGGATAGAAGGCTTTGTGCTGAGAGCATTATCAACCCCCTAATTCCTGCCATAGATATTTGCTGACAGGCTCATCTTTTTAAACCATCCCTTTCATCTTGTTTTCAAACTGGAGAGCACACTATAGCTTCCTCTTGGACCATCGTATTAAATCATAAGATTGCAGCGTGGTAGGATGGGTAAACTTGCCAGCTGTCTCACTTTTTTCTTTTGATAGATGAGGGGTTCAAGATTCAGAGAGGGCCTGGAGACTTTACAAACCACAAAGCTGGAGAGTGAAGGAGCTCAGAAAATTCTCTTCTCTGGCTGCTCAGCTTGTCCCAATTCTAATCCTGCTCTTCTGACTAACCTCATTTTTCAACATGCCCCTATGCACAAGCCAGGCTGGTTTCTTGAGTATGTCATTCCTTGGTGTCCTCAGAAAGTTGGTTCCAGGATCCCAAGTGGATATCAAACACCGAAATGCTCAAGTCCCTTAGATGATAAAGTATGTGCTTGTAACCTAGGTACATACACCCAAATACTGTTTATTTATTTATTTATTTTTTTGTGGTACTGGGGATTGAACCTAGGGGTGCTTTGCTACTGAGCTACATCCCCATCCCGTTTTATTTATTCATTTCTATTTTGAGATAGGTTCTTACTAGGTTGCCCAGGCTGTCCTTGAACTTGTGATCCTCCTGCCTTAGCCTCTGGAGAGGCTGGGATTACAGGCCTGTGTTGCTGCTCTTGGCTCCATATACATTAAATCATCTCTAGATTACTTATCATACCTAATATGATGTAAATGCTATGTAAATAGTTGATGTGCTTTATTGTTTAGGGGATAATGACAGAGGAAAAAAAACTATACATATTTAGTACAGATACGTTATTTTATTTTATTTTTGCTGAATATTTTCCATCCAACCTCTGTTGAATCTGGGGATGTGGACTCTTTGTAGATGTGGAGGACTGACTGTATTTACTCCAGTTCACGCTATTGATCATGCTTTCCTTTGTTATTTCTGTGGTAATCTCCCATTTGGGGCCCCTTGTCAGGCTTCTTTGTCCTTGTAAACTATTTCTTTTATACCAGGGATTGAACCCACTGGTGCTTAACCACTGAACCATATTCCCAGCCCTTTTAAAAAATATTTTATCAGAAACAAGAGTCTTGCTGAGTTGCTCAGGGCCTCACTAAGTTGCTGAGGCTGGCTTTAAAGTCACAATCCTCCTACCTTAGCCTCCCGAGTCACTGGGATTACAGGCATGTGCCACTGCACTCAGCTCTCCTTGTGAACTTGAAGCAGAGCTCTGACCATGTCACTTTCCTGCTGGAAAAGGTGGACATTATCTAAGGCTTAGACTCTTAAGGCAGGAACATTCCGTTCTTCATGACCAGCTCTTACAACTTTCTTGTCTTATTTTCTCTCATTCCCTTTTCAACACTCTGCTGTAGCTCAGCTAAATAAAAATGATTCTCTGTTCATGACCTGTGTCTTATTATTTTAAAATATCCCTTTCTTGTTGAGTCCCTATGTCAGGAATTCCCAGTGAGCTCCACTTTGTCATCTTTCATGTTATTCTTACATCCTATTCCTCCACAATCACCAACCTATATGGATGTTTGGATAACTAATTGTTTAGCCACGTGTGTGTGTGTGTGTGTGTGTGTGTGTGTGTGTGTGGAGGGAGAGAGAGAGAGAGAGAGAGAGAGAGAGAAAGAGAGAGCGAGCGAGCTCTCCTGTCTCCCACAAGCCTGCACTTATGTGTGCAGCAGGAATAAGTCTTTCTCATCTGAATTCTTTCTGCATTTTCTCTGTACTTCTCTTATATCTTATCTGGTGTCATGGTTATAATTTTGTCTTGTATTCTCTTTGAGAATGTAAATGTCTTTGAGGATCAGTATTTAACTCCTGTTTCTTTCCCTCTGTGTTGCCTGTCCTCTAATACTTTATACATCGCTGATATTCGATAAATATTTGTTGAGTAAAGCTGTTGAGTGAGTGATGGGTACTCAAATATTTTAATTTGCTACGTCCCTTGGGCATGTCTGGAGAGTACACCACAAGCTAGGACTGAGCTCATGTCCTTCTTCAGGGACATGGAAGGATTCCTGAGAGGGGAGAATGTCTGATTGTGTCTTGCCCATTGTGAGACTGAGGGTCTACTGGGTTGGCTCTTAGAAGGTTTTCTGCTGTTTGAGGACTGAGAAACAGCATCCCTGTCACTGTGTCTCCTTTGTGGTGGAGTAAGTCCCACCTTCCCCCAATTTCTGTCTGTCCTTGTTCACTACAGAAACTTCATTTGTACGCTGAGCTTTATGTTTATTTATTAGCATCCTTGTTGGTCACGAGAGCATTTCCTAAATATCCAGGGAGAGAGCAATGGCATTGGGTGAGTGACTCATCTCTCCAGTTCTGTGAAGTAATGTCTACTCACAAAGCTGTGTCTCTCCTCTCCTGTTTGACAGCAGAAATGAACCTTAATTTTGTATCTCATCACTATTTGGACAAATTCCTTATATTCTATTAAATATATCAACCAAGTCGCCTTATGAAATAAAATATTCAAATAGTTCCCCAAATTTATCACACACAAGTGCTTTCTCCTGTAAGAAACTGTTTGCTGTGTAATGAGAACTGAGTCTACCCTGAAGCAGCAGTTCTCAATCTTCTCTGATATAAGAGTCACCTGGGCACCTTTAAAAACCTCCTAATGCCTAGGCTGTCTCCCCAGCACCACTGAATTAGAATCCCTGATGATTCCACAGAGTGTCCAATATTAAGCATCCTGGCACTGGGAGGCTTACCTCGTGTCTTTCCCAGTGAAGGGTGATGGGTAGCGATGGTCGTTTGCTCTAAGCACATATCTTGGTTTCTTTGCTTCATGTATAACCAGAACTTACACTCCAGTGTTTTTCCTAATGTTTTGTCCCAGAGTCACTGTCCAAGATCAGTCAATGTACAGGACTGAGTAGATTCTTCTGTAGGAAGACCCTAACTTTGAAGGTAACACTTTGATTTAAAGTGTTTGCCCTGACTCTTCTGGACAGTTTTTCTTTCTGTTGTGCCTCATTCTTCTCGTTCCCTTAACTGTAAAATCACACTCCTCTTTGGAAACTGGTTGCCTAGGCAAGAATATGATTTTTTTTTCCTTTTTTAATTACCTTGTGTTTAGTTTGTTTCCTTTGGTTTATACCTTTTATTATATTGCCCTTAAACGTTCTTCTGTAACATGTGGTTTCTTTCATTTTCTTATTTAACTTTCGAAGTTTTGTTTTCCATATTTATCTTTAATCCATGTTCGGTGGCCTCCATTCTTTCTGGAAGAAATCCAAACCTATCTTCTTGCACAACACTGGTTTCCATCGGCTCATCCTCTTGCCTGTAATTCTTCTCTTGAGAGAAAAGTACTGAGAATATCATCTTTTTTTCCTGAAGCATATGAGACATATTTTTTACTAGGATCATGACTTTATGTCTATTGGAAAGTCTCTCAATTGCCTTAGTCATCATGAGTAGATATTTTTCTAGTACCAGAGTCTCTAGAATATTCTTCTTGGAATTAATGTTTCTATCATGGATTCCACCCAGAGTCTCCAGAAGGCTTAGCTCCATCATGAAATGTTATACCTGTGGGTATTGGTGTCCACTACATCATTTTCAGGACATGAATGTTGGGGCAGCAGGAATTATACAGACCAAACAGTTCTAAAAGATGGTAAAAACAATTCAATAAGAGAAAAGAAAATGTGGTAGGAAGGTAAAAGAGTTTAGAATGTTCAAAATGTGAACAGAGAGAAAGCTGTTAAAAGATGCAGCAAGCAATGGCAATTAAGAGGGTGGAGAAAAAATAAACAAAATAAACAAAGCAAAGAAGGTGTGTGTGTGTGTGTGTGTGTGTGTGTGTGTGTGTGTGAGAGAGAGAGAGAGAGAGAGAGAGAGAGAGAGAGAGAGAAGAATTTGGTTATTAGAGGGAGGAAAAAGGTGAAAAGAGAAAAAAGAGACATGAACCAGCAAAGAGAAAAAAAAAGTGAACAAACAACCCCCCCCAACTCTCAAAAAACAAGATTAAGAAAATAACAATTAGAATAATTCTAAAAATTAGGAGAAACCCAAATGTGTATGTGTGTGTGTGTGCGCGCATGTGTGTGTAAATCCATGAACCAATAGGCTAAGCAAGAACACCAAAAATCAAAACCAAAATCCAAACCCCAAACCAACCAACCAACCAACCAACCAAACAGAAAAGCCTGGAAAAAGAATTCTAAATGAAAAATGAAAGAACTGTCTCCACTGAAGAGGTCCAAGCCATTGACGAGGACGGCTGATTGCTGCCCATGTCTGCTGTCCCTCTTTCCGCTTCTTCTTGGGCTATGTACCCCTTAGAGAGAGCAAGGGCTCGTGTTAACCCCTTCCTCTTTTGGGGTTGCTCACTGAGCTGCCAGCTGGAGTGGCCTAAAACAGAAGCTGGTTGAAATAGCTCTTAGCTTCCCTTCTCACCTGTATAAGGTAGTGGGATGGAGTGGGAAGTACTGTGGTTTTGTTGGGATAGACCAGACGAATGTAATCTGGGGGTTCTGCAGAGTTTTATGAAGGGAGTTCAGAAGGAGGCTGAGGCTTAGGTCTAACCAGGCATTTGGGACTTTGTTGGGTGGTATTTGCTCTGGAGATATTAGTTCAGCATGTCATTAGGGCCTGGCGGTTGCTGGTCTCTGCTGAGTGTCTGGATCTCAGGAACCTCCTGTGACTTCTACTTGAGAAGTCTACTCATAGGAGATGGGAGCCAACCCTCTACAGGTCTGGCATGCTCCATTGCCCACTAATGAGGCCTTCACAGGTTCAGTCCCCAAGTGTAACCACACATACCTGTTCAGTTGCCCTGCCCAGTGCAGCTGGCCCCATGAGGGGCCAGACTCGGAGTGAAAAGGGTTTGCCCTCCCCTTCATATTTCACAGAGCACTCTTTAAATACCACTTCATGGTGCAGCCTCTGGATCAGCTAAGTTCAGGCTGCTTTTCTATTCTACGGGTTTGCTCATACCAAATTTGTCTCTTGTATTTTTCCCTCTGTTGTGTTATCCCTCCCCTCTGCTGTGTTCTGGTGCCACTGCTGCCGCGGCAGACTGGCCTGGCTCCAGCGCACTCTGTGTTAGCCTTTGTGCAGTGCACCTGAATTTCTGAGTCTCTAAGAGTCTCTGACTGATATTGAATTTCAGTGAATTCCTTCTTTCAACCACCTCGCTGAGAAGCTGTCCTCCTGCTGCTTTTATAGGAGCCACACAGAGCAACTGCAAATACAGCCTGCCTCGCATCTGCCTTCTTGAATCGCTCCTGTGTGTATCGGTATCTTTTTCCTTTCTAGATAGTTTCTGATTTCTTTAGGGCATCCATATTCCATGTTTAGGGCTAGGAATTTCAGCCAATTAATTGGCATGGGTTATTTTTTTTTCAAACCCCAGCTGCTTTGGGCCTGTGGTGGTCTATCATGGCAGAGATGTAAAGCAGAGAGAAAGCACTCACTCCAGGGCTGTGAAGCTAAGAAGAATGAGGAGGGGTTTGGAGGCTCATGGTACCCTTCCAGGGCGCTCCCCCAATGACCTAAACCCTCCTCCTACTCCTCCTTCCATACAACATTTCCACCACCTTCAAGTAGCACCAAGCTGGAGACCACACCTTTAACACGTGAGCCTTTGGGGAACATTCCAGATCCAAAATGTGGCAACCATAGTCTGCTGGACTGAGAAACCTGTTTCTTAGTCAGTCTGAAGGTTTTCTGAAAGGAGTGGGGTCAGCTTCTGCTTTATCACACTGGGGAGTTGGGATCTAGCTTTATCACCTTTCAGGGAATTCTGTAAATTTAACTTTTGAGACTTCATACAGATATAAGGATTTGGGAAGGCCCTTATGTTGCTTGGGAAGTACTTGTTTAATATTTATCATGACCATCTTTGCTTTCCTTTTTCATCTGCTATATAGCTTCTTTGCTCATCATAGTACCAATTATTGGTCCTTTTGGATTTAGAAATAGATTATTTGAAACTGGGCTTTGTGCCAAATATTCCCTAATAAAATTATATTTAACCTCAAAGACCTTATCTCACTGGTATTATGATATGTGTGTACTTTCCTTTAGGTGGGAGGTAACATAACGTAATAGAAAATTGGGAGCCAGAACATCTCAGATCAAGTTAGTGCTACTTATTACCATCCAGAAGCAACTGGGGCAATCTCCCTTAGCCTTAGGTTCCTCATTTTTTTTTCTTTTCTTTCTTCTTTCTTTTTTTTTTTTTTAGGTTCCTCATTTGTAAAATAATTTCTAACTTCTCATGGTCAAATGCTTGCACCATAAGTTTCTAAGCCCACGAGGGGGAAAATTAAAAGACCAATACAGTGTAATAAATAGCTAAGTAGCCTAAGATTTTAAAGTGTGCCTGCCTGAGTTTCGTGCCACCAATTCCTGGATCTAACTTTTAGTTGCCACTGCTATGTAATGGATTTTTCAGAAGCAGATGCTGAGAAGGAATTTGGCGTGCAAGATATTTAGGAATCAACACAAGTGAAAGGAATGGGAAGCAAGTATGATTGGGCACAGAGAGAATGGAACTATGATGCAGGCCTGACAAAGTCTCGCCCAACCCTATGGGGAACTTTAGAAAGTGTGTTATGTGTGCACACGTACACACTCACGTACACACTCATAACTCTGCCAGGGCTGTTCATGGTTCAGGCCTTTAAACAGTTTTGTGATTCATTGTTTGATGAGGGCTTCCCTGGAAAGGATGTGAGAAAAAACCATGAAGGAGGTGACAGTCGAAGAGTAAGTCCTTTCTTGAAGAAGGATCTTGGTGGTACATTTCCCCCACAGCTACCTGATCCTTCCATGCCTCAGTTTCCTCATTTGCCAAGCGGTGATAATAATGAACTCACCTCTCAGAGTGTTGTGATGGTTAAACGGATTATTATATGGGGTGGGGGGAGCACAGATTAAGGTCTTGATATATATTACTAATGATGACAGTGATGATGGTGACAATGACAACACTGCTGTAGAATTTTCCAGCATTCAGGAAAGATGAAACCCACATAATTCAGTGGTTCTCAAATTTCAGCCCGTGTCTGAATCACTTGGAGAACTTGTTAAAACACAGATTGCTAGGCTCTCCTCCCAGAGTTTCTGACTCAGTTGATCTTGGAAGAAGGGTGAGAATTTGCATCTCTAAAAAGTTCTCAAGTGATGCTGATGTTGCTGGTTTTGACATCAGACTTGGAGAACCACTGGTCTAAACATTTCCTTTTTCAATTGAGATCAAATGTGATAGTGATTGGCCAATTTCCTGTAGTTAGTATGCAGCAGAAATGGAATTGGATACAGAATTAACATTCCTACTCTGCTGCTCTTCCCACTGAGATAACATCTACATTTGCCACTTTGGTATTGGAATTCTTTCTTCCAAGCTGATACTAACTGCAGAGGTTAAAAATATTTTATTTTTACCAAGATTTTTCAAATGTGATTGATAGTATATGCAACACCAGAATTGGTACCTTCATTTGTGAATTCTTCCAGGCAATTACTTTTATAGAATAATTCCTAGAGGAACATTTCTCTTTTCCAGTGGTCCTGGGGATATCTGAAATAAAAGAGAAGTGTTTTTGTCGTAAAGTTTAATTAAGAAGGTTAATTAAGAGAAAATACCATATAGCGTGTATCAAACTTTAAAGCAGTTTGCAAATGGAACTCATGAGAATTTCTGGATCACTTGAGACTGCGGAGTCTGTTCATGCACCTGCAGAGGCAGAAATGCTGTGCCTTTTTCAGGCTGTCATCTGAGATAATGGGACTGACTTGCTTCTACTCAACTTTTCTCTGTCCTTCCTGCTCTTCGTACTGAAAATCCCTCCCAGGGGTCAAGAGCTCTCTATTTATTCTCTCCTAAGCTCACCCTTGCATGTGGCAAGTGCTGAAACTTAGAGAGAATCTGTACTGCATTTTCTAAATTGCCATTTCCTGTTTCTGTTGAAGACAAGCCTCTTGTTTCCCTAGGCTCAGTCTTGACTCTCTTCTGAGACACCATGTGGGCTTTGCCACCTGGAGACCCTTTGTCAGGGTTCTGTGTCATGGAACTCTAGGCTGATTTTGCCAGAAGGTGGGGGAAGAGGGCTGTGTTCTGAGGATGTCATCCTATGTTTGTTTTTACCTCTTCCTGAGTTAGAAGTTCTTAATTTCTTCTAAAGAGTTACCTACACTCTTTTTAGAGACATTCTTCCCCAGTGCCCCTTGAGGACCTTGTGCTACACATCTTCTTCCCGCATGACACAAAATGAATCTTTCCAGTGAGCATGAAAAAAGGCATAAACATGTATTTTAGTATTGTTCAGCTTCCTACTTAAAATCAGAGCACATGGTAACTGAAGAGTCAGGGGTCATAGTTGTAAAATGGACTAAATGGCCCAGGCTGGAGAAGGGGCCTGAGAATGGAAAGAGCAATCTTTCTTGGAGAGCCCCTATGGTCCTAATTGACATTTAGCCATTTTGGCTTCAGTGGTTCATTTTCTTTCTTTCTTTTTTTTTTTTTTTCCTCACTTTACAATGTTTACAAAGAGGAACAAATGATAAGAGAGATGATTGCAAAATTTGTGGGACTGGTACAAAATGAAGATGCAAAGCCCTTATTAGAAAATGATAAAGAATTTAAGACTGTGGCAAAAGAACATTAAATCAAGCATAATGCAGTTTTTTTTTTCTTCTTTCTTTCTTTAGTACTGGAAATTCTACCCAGGGCCTTGCACATGGTAGGGAAGTGCTTACCAGTGAGCTACATCCCCAGATTTTTAAATTGTATTTTGACACAGGGTCTTGCTGAATTTGCCAGGCTGGCCTAAGACTTGTAATTCTCCTGTCTCTAGTAAGTGGGAATATAGGACACTGAGCACAGAAACTTGTGGGACTACCTGGGAAGTCCAGTCCAAGGTGGCATCTTAAGTATGGTCATTGTGTCTTTAGAGTTAACTTCTTTTTCCTAATTTAGGTTGTAATATCCAAATCAAACCTTTCTGCTGCTCCACCTCAGTCACCTTGACTTGATAAACTGTGTTGCTTTGGCCTTAATAAAACTACCTAAAATGTCTTTAGGGGAGAATATCATCCATAGAATTTTAACTATTCTCCAGACCTAACAGTAGAAATAGTTCTTCAGAAAATAAGAGTGTAAAAGATGGGGATGGGGATAGTCTGACAAAGATCTGTTCAGATTGTTATGTACCTTAAGCATGTTAAAGGAGTTTTAAGTTCACTTTTGATCTGAGCTCACCAGGGAGGAAATCAAGACCAGGATTGAAGGAAGATTGAGGAACTGATCATTATAAACACAGCCTGCGACACAGAGATACCTCTGAACTGCTGTGTTGGGACAATGCACAATATGCTCTGAGTCAACCCAGATGGACCAGGATTCTTATCTCAAAAATCCAAAGCAATTAACACATAGGCATTAGGTCTTCTCTAACAAGCACTTGAGAAATGCCAAAAACCAAGGGACAAGTGAAGAATCAGGAAGGTGATATGAATGGCAGATGGTGAGCATCTCTTGCTTCACAGTGTCCAGCAGAGTCTGCACCCCAGTCCTTCTCAGACAGGTTCCTTTTAGAAGTTGAAATGTGAAAAAACAAAAACTACAGGTACATAGGTTGATTCCATGGTTAACGGCTCTAGCAATTTCAGAGAGTGCTGGTGGGAAGTAGTGTCTTGATGTGTTTTACAAAAATGGTAAGATTAATTGTAAAGGGCACCCAAGATAGTACATCTTGATTCTATTCATCTTATTCACCAGTCATGTTTGTTATAGCGTTTTAAAAAACAGTCCACATAAACTATGGATGCTCCTTACCTACCCAATTATAAAATAATTTCAAAAACAGTTTTATAGGGCTGGAGGCTGGAGGGCAGGTCCAAGATGGCTGTAGTTGGGCTTCCTCATTGAGGTTTTCTATGAGCTATGTTTTCAGTATGTAGCCAAGGTCATGAACACCCTGATTCCGTGTATGTAATCAAGGTCATCAACATTTACTTGTGAGCATGCGCCCACTTACATAACCTGTTGGCAGTGTGCCTTCTTTGTCTGGCCTGCAAATAAAAATGGCCAATGGAAGTGACTCAGGGAGTAAATGAACCTGGAGCTGGAGGCTGGGGGCTGCTCCCACCTCTGAATGAAGAATGTCTATTATCCCAACTGCATCTTGCATCTTCTTCCACCTGCTGGGACCCCAAATCTGTTTTCCAGGGTCTGAGCCTCCACCCTGACAGAGGCATAGCTCAGTGGTAGAGTACTTGCCTACCACGTGAAAGGCCCTGGGGTCAATTCCTAGCACCACAGTAAATAAACAAAAACAAAACAACTCCCCCATTCCAGTTCTATAGATAGAAAACAAGGTACACAGAGCTAGCTTAACTGTTCCATGACCATCTTTCTGAACCAGAACTTTGATTTTGTTTTTGTAATTGCACAAGTTGCAGAAAAGGAATAAAAGGAATGGCCTAATATACCATTTGGTTAGGAGATGAAAAGACGGGTGCCCATCTGAAATGTTCTTTGAATTCCTTAAGGCTATTAAATATTTCAAAAGGAGAAATGTGGACAGATAGAAGATATTCCCTCAATTGGGGGTGGGGAGAAAGAGAGGCTTGGAATTGAGCAGTTTTCAGAAATTAAGCTTTTTCCTAGTCAAAAAAGCCTCTACTCTTTGTTTTACGCCAAATGTGATTTATTTCTTTGATGGAGTCTTATTAGTATTCTTGGTTAAATGGAAGAAAATAAACTTTTGGAGTATCTTCACTGAATGATAAGACACTGTGACTCCAAATGTTTCAAGAGCTAAACTAAGTTACAGGGCTCCCTGGTGTGGATTGTGAGGGCTGGAGTGCAGGGAACCATCCGTGTACCTTGTGTGGACTAGGCAATATTGGAGCCACTAGAAGCCTAGTATCAGGAACTCCCAGTAGGAGTCTGCTGGTTGGAGAATGCCTGGTTCATGTGGCATACTACCTAGCTCACGGTTCAAGTTCTAGCAGAGCCCCAGAGATGGGAATGACTCACTGGAGCCACTCAGCCTCCTGGACGTGGGTGTGGCTTGACAAATGCCAATCAACCTTGCAAGAGAAGCAAGCACTGAACCAAGACTCCTCCCGCTGAAACCTTATCCCTGTCTTTGATGTACTCCCCCTTAAATATTAAGAATCGGCACCTTTCTTTCAGTTATTCAGTTCCAGTTCCTATCAGGACTGGAAGACCCTTCAGAGTCTCCCCTTTTTATATCTAATTTCTGGCTCTGTATTTATTTCTTACTGCTTATTTCAGACTTTTTATTTTCCCAGGCAGCTCACATCTCCTGGGCAGGAACCTACTCTGTCGGGGTGCTGATCACCTCCATACTGGAGTATTCCCTAACTGGCCACGCTGGCCAACTCTGGCAGTTCTTTTGTAATTTCATTTCATAGGTCATGTTTTCATCTACCCAGTTTAAGGACTGTCGGCAAATAAAACCTGTAACTTCAGGTCTACATGTGAAAACAGTTTAAGCAGCTAAGGGAGCATCCCAGGGAGGAGGGGTGTGTGAATGCTAGCATATTTCTAAACAATGGTGCATGTTTGGCTCTTCAAGTAAGAAGTCAGAACCTTCATTTGTCTAAGAGTTTTGCTAATGCAGAACTCTTACTGTCTCCTTTCAGCATTTTCTACACAAACCCAACAATATGGCAAGTAAAACTTGGGGTACATTCAGCATCTGCACAAAAAAGGACAGGCTTGGAATTCTGAGACCATTGATAATGGCCAACAGAAGATTTAGAAGCCCACAATGGAAAGCCAACTTTGTATCTTCAGGATTTTATTTTAATTTCTTTGCAAATACAAAATGCTGATCCTCAGGAGTGAGAGCTGTGGAACTGGTGATGTTCAGAATATGCCTTTGTCTTAATTTATTTTTGATCCATATGACTCACTCATTCCTGACCTCTGTGCTTCTGGATTTTGCTATTCCATCCAGCCACATTAGTGATATTGTGTAGAATAGCTCACAGTCCAGTGATTTAATCCAGATGTGAGAGTTCAGCCAATTGAATTTCTTATTTGTATGCTACATTTAAGAATTAGAAATTTGAATTTGATTAAAAAAGGTGTATGACATTATCATTATCTATTTTAATCTTGAAGATGAGCAATGCATTGTGCTAGATCAGAGTAGTTATTTATTCTATGATTATCTGCTTTTAGTCTATCTTTGAATCTAAAGCTCACTGAAATTTTGCTTTAAAGAGTGAAGGAGGGATCAAGCATCATTTTATAGTGCAGATAGTCCAACTTAATGATGGTTCAATTTATGTTTTTTTTTTTTTTTTACTTTACAATGGTGTGAAAGCGATATGCATCCAGTAGAAACTACATTTTGAATTTTCATCTTTTCCTGGGCTAGTGATATGTGGTAGATAGATACTCTTTGGTGACACTAGGTCCCAGCAGTGAGCCACAGCTCCCTGTCAGTCAAACAAATACCAGGGAAGGCAACTGGGACTCTCCAGTGGACTATGTTGCCAGCAACATTTTTGGATTCAAGTATTCAATGAATTACAAGAGATATTCAACACTTTTAAACATATATATATATATATATATATATATATATATATATATATATAGGCTTTGTGCTAGATGTTTCTGGCCAACTGTATGCTAATGTAAGTGTTTTAAGCACGTATAGGGTAGGTTAGGCTAAGCTAGGATGTTTGGAAAGTAAAGGGTATTAATGCATTTTTGACTTACTGTATTTTCAACTTATGGAAGATTTTTCAGGATATAAACCCATCATAACTTGAGGAGCAACTGTGGTTACTTTGTTGTGTTTGCACCAGTTGCTTTATTCAGTTTGGCGGGGTTTAGTTGTTTTGACCTTCAAATCATGACTCCTCCTGTAATTAAAGCCTGGGTGCTCTAGCTCTTCTGGTTCAGCTGCTTTGATTGCAGTAACTGGCAATTAACCAAGGCGGAGCTCTCGTAATTCCCTGAACCCACTACTTTTAAAGGTTTTATTTTCCTCATTAATCTTATCCTCTTTCTAACCAGTGAAACTTCTGTATGGTGGTAAAATCCCAGAACACTGGCTTCCTCCTGGGAGGGACACAGAGTGGCATGATGGAACTTTCTGGGACTATGACTATATTCCTTCTCTGTAGTGGTTTGGCTTAGAGAGATAGATACAAGCACTGCCTTTATAGTCTCCCAGAGAGCTGCCTAATGCCTAAAGGACTAAGTTTCAGTCTGGTACCGCCTTCCCTCAGCCTCAATAAAATCATGAGGCATTTCCTCTAGAGAGGCTCTGCTGGCATCGAATTCTCGTACCATCTTTTAAAAATATGAAAATGTCCTTATTTCATCTTTGTATTTGAAGAATATTTGCAGGAGACATAGAATTCTTAGTTGAGAGTGTTTTTCCCCCAGCATTTAAAAGATGATGGTCCTCCACTTCTGTTTGCTCCATGGTTTCTGATGATAAATGCTGCAAGTATTTTCTTCTGTCATTTCCCCTTGGCTGTTCTCCTAGTTTTCACTTCACTCTAGTTGTCAGAGGTTTGGCTGTGACATGGTGAGGCGTGGTTTTCTTTGTATATGTCCTGCTTGGGTTTTGCTGAGCTTCCTAAATATGGACATTTATGTCTTTCACCAAATTTTGGGAAGCTTGGGGGTATTGTTTCTTTAATAAACTGAATGCTAAAAACTGTCTTATCTCTCCTTGAATTTTATTTGCATCTGTTAGACATTTAATGTTGTCTTCAGGTCCTTAAAGTTCTGTCCATGTTTTACTTGTTTACATTGATTGGTCTTTAAATTCCTGATTCTTATCTCCATTATTTCCATTCTGTTGTTGAGTTGACACATTCACATTTTAACTGTATTTTTTCATTCTAGGATTTTCATTTGGTTCTTTTATTATTGTTTATATTTCACTGTTGAAAAATCCTATCATTGTGAACATATATTTCTTTGCTTTCTCCAGCATAACTATAACAAGTGTTTTATAATTCTTGTCTGCTAATTGCAACGTTCAGGTCATCTCCCCAATAGTCTTATTGTTTTTGTTTTTTTTTTTCTCTTAAGGATGAGTAATATATTCCTTTGAATGTCAATTAATTTTGGTTTTATTATAGACATTATTTATTGTATTGTATAAAATCTTGGCTCTGCTAGATCCTGGGTGATGCTATATTCCTATTAGGAGAGGTATTTATTTAGAACTGGGGTTTCACTGTGTTACCGGGGCTAGCCTTAAACTCCTGGGCTCAAGCAGTCCTCTGGTCTCAGTCTTCAAGTAGCTGGTACTATAGGCACATACCACCTGCAGCTTCAGACAATTTATTTGCTGGGACTTAGAACTCACTTTTTGGTGGCAGCTCAAATTGTACTTCAGTTAATTTTACTCAGCGGCACTGCTTTGATTCTCTCATGCTACCTTCCCAGGGAGGCTGGAGATTTTGGCAGAGATCATGTATATAACATGGTGTTTGAATGAGTCCACTTTCTATTGCTATAACAAAACCTCAGAGGATAGGCACTTTATAAAGAAAAGAGCTTTATTTAGCTCACGGTTTTGGAGACTGAACATCTAAACAGCTTTGTGTTAGCTCTGGTGAGGGCCCCTTTTCTGTATCATGGCAGGAGAGTATGTGAGATGGAAAGATCATGTGACAAGACAGGAGGACAGAGAGCAGGGAGGACAGTATACTTGTTCTTTTATAACATCCTTCTTGTGTGAACTAAGTAGGGTCCTAAGAGAACTTTATCCATCCCACAGTGACCTCATTACCTTGTACAATGTACATCCCACTTCTTTTTTTATGGTGCTGGGGTTTGAACCCAGGGCCTTGTGCATGCAAAGCAAGCACTCTACCAACTGAGCTATACCACCAGCTCTTACATCCCACTCCTTAAAGCTTCCACCTTCCAAGGCCACCACACTGGGGACTACGCTTCCTCAGCATGAACCTTGGGGGACACACTCAAACCAGGCTCGGTCACAGCTCTTGTTCTCTTTTCCTGAGACTCCCCTCACTTTCCACTGTATGCGATTGTAATGAACACTGTCTGATTTTTTTCCTGTCTAGAAATATGTCATAAATACAAGAATTTGTATGTCAAAGTTCTAGTCACTTCACGTGGCACTACCTTCATTCTGCTTTCAAGTTCAAAATCATAAAAATTATAAGCACGACTGTCCAGTGCTGGGTTTCTTCCAATTTTTATCTTCTTTCCAAAGTTTTTCACTCTATGTGCCTTTAGGTCAGTATTTTATTGTATGTTATTTTAGCACAGTTAATAGCTGTTATGTGCGGGAAGATCATGTTCAATAGGAGCTTACTTAGCTGGGTCGGGATGTGGTTACTAATTTTATTTTGAGAAAAGCTTGATAACCATGATATTTTAAGAGTTTTGGACATTGAAAATCTTAACTCAGTTATGGACACACTCTAGACACACAGTAACTACTTGTGGGCCTGGGGATATAGCTCAGTTGGTAGAGTGCTTGCCTGGGTTCTATCCCCAGCACCACCAAACAAAATAGAAAAACTACTTTTAGGTTGAATCAATTAAACTGATATGATTAATTTTTCACTAAGACAGAAGGTTGTTTGACCTAATTAAATACATGGACTGACTTTTGTTATTCTGTTAATCCAGTTTCTGCAACTGAGGAGAGGAAGTGATGATTTCTACGTTGAGCTCCATGGTTTTTGCTCAGTGGACTCTTCCTTCACTTAAAACTAACATTTTCTGCAGACACCTGCTATTGTTTCTCAGCAGCACAAATCAATAAGCTTGGTAAGCTTGGAGAGAAATATACCATCAGTTTTGGAACAATAAGATAAACACTCTGTCCTTGTTCCCAAGAAGCGGACTTCAATGAATCAGGTCACTTGGGTAAATAAGACTGCTTTAGCTTCTAGTAAAATAATAGAACAAATGTAGAAAAACAACCATCCCCATTTAAGTGTTGTAAGGAACATGAAATATGAACAGTAAACAGTCTATAATTATGAGAAACTAATTTGATTGCCTTTTCTGAAAATAATTCAATTACTAAAGTAGTAGTCAAAAGAAATAGAACAGATGTTTGATCCAGTGTCTCATAAAATGTTTTACTTAGCTACCGACAAATGAATTAAAATAGATTTTATGGATGTCAATTCAGTAGCAGCAAGGCTATATAGTAGAATCCCAAATTACTTGGAAGATTTATATTTGAACAATACTGTGTAATGTGGAATGGAGAAAGTTTATGAAAAATCAGAGAAAGGAATTAGCCACAAATAATTGGAAACCATATGTTGCTCACAGGGATATTTAAAATATAAATAATATTTTAAAATATTGATTCACTGGAGTATTTATTCCACACGGTCAATGGAAGAAGGGGACATAGAAGCTCTGATGGCTTTTAAATGTACCCGTGAATTCTCTGATAGTCCTCCTTTTCAAAAAGTGAAGAGGCCTCCCTTCACACTTTCCACTCCCTTCTATAGGAGAAAAGGTGGAGCAAATTATGATGAATTCCTCTCAAATCCAGGTCATATGAAGCATCACTGCTTCTGCCTTGCTCTTGCTGGGTCCCTCAATCCAGGAAACTCAGCATGTCAAGAGAACCTGATGGAATCCTGCAGAGAGGTTGTTTTAGTTTGCTTTTTTGTCTCTGTTACTAAAAGACCCAACCAGAACAACTGTAAAGGATGAAAGGTTTATTTAGGGGCCTATGGTTTCAGAGGTCTTAGTCCATAGACGACCAGCTCCATTCCTTGGGGGCTCAAGGTGAGGCAGAACATCATGGCAGACGAGTGTGGCGGAAGGAAACAGCTCACATGGTGATCAGAAGCTGAGAGAGAGAGTCCACCTGCCAGATACAAATACATACCCCAAACCACACCCTACAACTTCAGTTGCCACTCAGTTACTCTCTATCAGGGGATTAAATCACAGATGGGGTTAAGACTCTTACAACCCAATCATTTCTGCTTGGAACCTTCTTGCATCTCCCCCATGTGAGCTTTTGGGGGACACCACATCCAAACCATAAGAGATCATGGGGAGGCACTGCAGCCTTCTGTAATAGCTGGCCTCACTCAGTAGCCATGTAAGTGAGCCTTAGTCAAGCCTGGCTTCAGTCAAACATTCAGACAACTTCAGAAGGCCATAGACCTGGCTGATAATGTGACCCGGTCCTCATGAGAGACCCTGAGCCAGAACCATCCAGCTAAGGCACTTTCAGATTCCAGACCCACAGAATCTGTGAGATAATAGAGGTTTATTATTGTTTTAAACAACCGAGTGTTCAGGTAATTTGTTAGGCAGTGACAGGAGGTCACAAAGTTCTAGTTACGTGGATTTGAATTTTTACTTGAAAATGGCATGGGAACTTACTGCTCATTAGTTATGTTTAATTAGATTTGCTAACTACCTCTTTTGAGTTTTGGAATACAATTTTCCTCAAATGTGTATTTTTTTTCTGGCAGAGATTTTGCGTGAATGTATGTGTGGGGCATTGCTAGTAAATTGGGAGAATTTAAGCAAGGGTTAAAGAAAGACATATAAACTGGTAGAACATTTGCCTAGCAGATATGAGGTCCTG
Organism: Callospermophilus lateralis; assembly: GCF_048772815.1. Taxonomy (NCBI): domain Eukaryota; kingdom Metazoa; phylum Chordata; class Mammalia; order Rodentia; family Sciuridae; genus Callospermophilus; species Callospermophilus lateralis. Next base: position 106,972,793 of record NC_135312.1, on the reverse strand, counting down.
TGTTCAATCCCTAGCGTTTTTTTTTTTTTTTTTTTTTTTAAGGTGTATGCTTTTAAAGATCTTTAGGTTAAATATTTCTATCGATTTGAGATTTTCTGACTTAAGTGAGTTGCCATTGCAAAGTGGACATACTGGATAGGGCCAGGAAACTCCACTAGTCTTTGCACTTCACTGTAGATTATTTGAATAGATGACATTGCCCAACACATGGCTGACACAGGGTGAAATGGTGAAACAGGGTGTTTGGGAAAGGCAGACTTTTGAGCATAGGCAAGTGGTGAGGTAGGCAGGGTTCTACAGTAGATTTGGGAAGCCAGAAAGCAAGGTGAAAAGAATTGAGAACTGAAGCGCTTTTATTTCAAAAGATACGTAGAAAGAGAATAGGAGATGAGAACAGAGAAAAATGGTTGGGGCCAAAGATCGTTAACTCCTATGCCAGATCTTGTATCCTTCTTGGTCTCCCTCTTTATGATGGCACAGTCATATTCTTCCTGGAGTGACATTTTTCCATATGTTCTTTCTCCAAGATTGTAAGCTAAATGGCACTTGGTTCCCTGTCTCATTTATTTTAGCATTCCCTATTGAACAGATTGGAATCATATTAGTATTTGTGGAATTGTGTAGAATATGGAAAACCAAATTTAACACTTTATTGAATGGCATAGAGCCAATACAGCTTGATTTAAAGAACCAGATTTTTATAAACATCTAAGACTTGTTGAAGTTATAGTTTATTAAATCTCAATCCCTACTGGGAGTACTCTCCTTGAAGTACAAGAGGAAAGAAGGGAATGGTAAGTTTGGGAGACCTAATCTTAAAAAAAATTACATGGAATTAGAAGAAGGAGGAGGAGGAGAAAGAGAGAGGACACACATGTGTGTGAGAGAGGATAAAAATGGTGAAAAAACTGCTCAGTGCCATGGTGCATGCCTGTAAACCCAGCTGCTTGGAAGGCTGAGGCAGGATGGTCACAAGTTCAAAGCCTGCCTCAGCAATTTAATGAGGCGCTAAGAAACTTAGTGGGACCTATCTCAAAATCCAGGACTTTACCTACTTAAAGGTATATTGTTTATTTGTTTGTTTGTTTATCTATCTATTTATTTATTTAACTAAAAAATTTTTTTTTTTGCAGTACTGGAGATTGAAATCAAAGGTACTTTACCACTGAACTACATGTCCACACCCTTTTAAAATTGTTTTATTTGGAGACAGGGTTTCACTAAGTTGATGAGGCTGGTCTCAAACTTGTGATTCTCCTGTCTCAGCTTCCTGAGTCACTGGTTTTATAGGCATGTGCCACGATTTTCTGCTTATTGATTTTATTTTATATTGTATTCCTTTAGGTGTTTTGGCTGCAGTACACTAGCATTAAAAAAAATAAAGCTTATGTTAAATATAGACATGTATTGCAACAAAAAAAGGAAAAGCAGGAGAACAAGGTCACTCCAATGGTCAGCACAGGCCAGACCTCCCAGGTTCTCCAGTCCAAACTTTGGAGGGAGCAAGTCTGACTAGCTTTGCCATCACCACCCTCTGATTGGACAGAGTCCTATGGGCTGGACCACCTGGTCCTCACTTGGCCACTCATCCACTCTGTGACCTCCTCTATACAAAGAAGAACCTGGGAAGCTACCTTGAATGAGCAAGGAACCACCATGTATGTAGATGGCACCCTGACCAAAATGCACATTTCAAATACAAATGATAATTTGAAAGGAAAAGAAAATAAAACAGTGAATCTTATTTATAGACAACCTAAAACCTTTAATGTAATGATCCAAACCTGTAACATAATAAATAATAAGGAGGACACTTAATATACTTGCCCAAAAAAGAAATTCTGTTCTCACTTCTCTTTGAGGACTCTTGTATTAGTTAATTCATGTTTTTATAACAAAATACCATAGACTAGGTAGTTTACTGAGAACTGAAATTCATTTCTCACAGTTTTGGAGCCAGAAAATTCCAAGACAAGATACCAGTAGATTTAGTATTTGATAAGGGCCAACTATTCCCTGGTTCACAGATGGCACTTACTCACTGTAACCTCTAAGAGGAAGGGGTGAGGGTGCTCTCAAGAGTCTCTTGTTAAAATGTCCCTAATGCCATTTCTAAGGGCTCTACTATCATGACCTAATAACTTACCAAAGCCCCGCCTAATACATTCTGTGCTGTCTTGGATGTAGTTTAACTCTGTTTCCCCAAAGTTTCTTATGATTTGGGGCTTGGTCCTGGGATGGTGGTATTAAGAGATGCTGTGGAATCTTAAGAGGTAGGGCATAGCGGGATGTCCTTAGGTCATTTGGGACATGTTTTTGGAAGGTAGTGCTCATGTGACTCCTTATGTTCTCCTGAGAGGTTGTTATAAAAGGAGCAAGCTTGGCCCCACCCAGCTCTCTGTTCCTGCTTTGAGATGTAATCACTTGCTTGGCTTCACAGATGCATCCACCATTGCTGTTTGCTATGAGGTGATGCAGCTAAGGGTTGGTTGTCACTGAGCCTGTGCCATGCCATTTGGACCTTCAGGCTCCCAAACTGTGAGCTAAATAAACTTTTTCATCATAAGTAGCCTAGCTCAAGCATTTAATGTAGTGACAAAAAATCGACCAACACATTGGAGAACAAAATTGCAACATACAAATTTTAGGGGGACCCCACCATTCACTTTCTAACACCCTTACATTATTTTATCAATCCATCTTTAACCTATTTTGGTTTTCCCCACAATCTTACACTGTATGTGCTGCTGATTTTTCAACTTTTAAATGCACCCTCTTCTCCTGAAGATAAACGGAGATGTGCATTTATAGGAAATAAAACAGCAGAACCTTTTCTGGCTCCTTGGGTGAGCGTACAGAGACAGGCAGTTCCACACCTGACATCTGCTTCCTTTAATACACTTCAGGGTCTTTGCACTGCATCTCTGAAAACCCCTTCAAAATCACTTCAAACCACTTCAGACTTTTCAGGGCCAGTAAATGCTCCCATGGCGTAAATAGTTGTTCCTGTCAAATTGGTTGGATTGTCTTAGGGGAAGATAATATTAATGTTTTTTCCCCTCAGAACTTACAAACAAAATTTCATTAAGGCAATGGGCAAGTCATAGAAACATATTTCTCTGGTGTGCTTCTGTTGTCACATTCCTGGAAGCAAATATCTCTGATTCCGAGTTCTGGCATCATGAAAACCTAAGATGAGGTGGTGCATATCCCAGGTGCCAAGGGCTTGGCTGCATCTCTCCAGGTACTGAGGGCTCATTGAGTTGTCTCATGCTCTTACCAGCTGATAATAGGGTCATTCTTCTCCAGGTCCCAGTGGCCACTGAGACCTGTTTGTGGGAAGCCACTGTGTGACAGGCTCAAGAAGAACCTGACAAGGGCAGCCCCTGAACGGTAGAGGACTGCAATTTACATTTGCTGTGTGCCTTGCCTCGGGGGCCCAGCTTGATGCTTCAATCCCAGAGGCTCTTGAAAAGCAAAAGGCAGCCACAGGCGAACAGGGGAAGCAGAACAAATCTGTTAAATGCAAAGGTGTTTACTCTGCATCCTGCCCTTGGAAATGCTAGAATCCCACTAGGGGCCAGAAGGGAGCTTATAGAAACATATTGTGAGCAGAGCAGACAGAATGTAGTGATTTTCAAAAAATCTGCTGTAACCTTCTGGTTCATTTTGTTTCCCTGAGGGGAAGAGAGTGAGAGTTTTTCTATTTGTCCTTACAGAGGAGTTCACATTCAAATAAAGCTCTATGGGTGAATGTGTGGAGAGAATGTTTCTGTTTCCAGTGTGAGGATGATTTTCGAAACCAAGATGTGTTGATTGGGGATGGAGAGCATGCTTAGCCAGTCTCCAGGCAATCTATGCACCTGCTGGAACAGACTTACTTTTGGATGATGCGAAATGAGCTGTTTTGACATTCACCAAAGTAAATGCCTAGTGATTAAGAGTACAGACTTGGGAGCCAAACTGCCTGGGCTTCCCAGTATGGGACCTTGAGCAAGTCATTTAACCTCTTTGTGCCTTGGTTTTTCCTAATCTTTAAAATGGAATAATAACAATATTTATTTCATAGGGTTGCTATGAAAGAGCCCAGATTTGTATGCCATTTGTTACACACCGACATTACACATACACAAAGATACACAAAGATGTTATTGTAGTGTCGTCATCGTCTGTTGAGAACAGCAGCCGATTTGGATTCCAGAGAGATTAACTAAGGTCCTGACCCAGTGATTGCCTGGAGTCGGGCGTCTGTTTATGTGTTTCCACAGGGAGAACAGCAGCCGATTTGGATTCCAGAAAGATTAACTAAAGCGATATCTACAGACCAAAAAGAAGATGATTTGGCTCAAATTCATAACAGCTGATATCCAGAACTCCAGTTTGGCTATTCTTACATCTGCAACAGAACCAGGATGCTTTTTTCAATATCTATTTTATTATTGCCCTTTCCCATATCATGAAGTTCTATTTTGTTTTTTGAGCTCATACAGACCTAGGTTAATGTTTTGCTGATCAGTTCTATTTTTTGACTATAGAGTTTTTAAACATTGTAATGGAGATTTCACCTGTAAAATGTTATAAGGCCTTTACTATTATGTTATGTGTTGTATGTATTATATTATGTGTTCACACTTGTGTTTTGTGTTATATGTTTGAATGTATGTATGTCCATATATCATATATGATGTGCGCTCATGAAAAAATGGATCCAAATAATTTTTTTTATTCACGTGATTTAAATGGTTTAATTTAAATTGGGTAAACAACTGTTGAGGATTGTTTTAATATGTGAACAAAAAAGGAGGTTAACAGATCTGTTTGTTTACTTTCACCTTTCCTTTTCGTTATATTTAATAATTCTCTTCAAGATAATGTAAATTGTTAAGAAAATTGTTTTCTTTTAGTGGCTTCTGGAATGTTACATAATTTTTTCTTTAGCCATTATTGCCAGAATTCCTATCTTCATCCCAGTGCCGGTGAAGACAAAGATAAAACCAATCTACAACTTCTGCAACAGCCATCACTGAACTGCTTGCAGAACTTGCCTGGACTATGTATCACTTGTATGCACTGTGAACTATCTGTTGCTGCAGTGACTTGTGGTAGTGTTGGGGTATTTATGCTGATGGTATCATCAGTGGTACAATTTTTCCAAAAGGAGCCGTCAATTGGCTTGGTGTATCTTCCTCCCTTCTGCTTGTCATGATCGTTCAGCTAAAATTTGGGGGCCAACAGAGGTGAGGCAAAGAACCTCACCCCCCTGCTGGTACAAAGACCTCTCCACAAGTGTGGCTGTATACTTGACCGGTAGTCAGTGACGGGTAAGATCCAATTGCAATGGTGCCAACCTAATACAGGAGGCTGACGCCTTGAGGTCAGCTCATCCGATAACGGGTAAGGACCATATGTACTATTAGACAACCTAAGGCAGGCACGGTCCCTAAGCCACATGCTTGTTGTTTAAACAGAGAGGGGGAGATGTTGAGAGCCACAGCCGAAGGGGCCCCAGCAAACTTTCAGACTGCCAGCTGATGATTGGCTCACAGCAGCCCCAGCAACATCTAGTTGATTGGCTCCTCTGCGGTGATGCTCATTGGGCTGTTTCCCTGCCCTTTCAGGCCACGGAGCTGCTCATTGGGGGACTTTTTTGGCTCTGCCCATGCGACCCAGCCAATCGGCCTCAAGAGCAGGAGGATTGTGGGAGGTGGAGAGGCTGGTGGTTGGGGAAGTGGCTTGTGGGAAGCCGGTGGTGGCAGTTGGGCTCTGAGGGTTTTTCCTGAGGAGCTGTTTTGTTTGGCGTGTGTGGTTCTAAAAATAAAGTTAGTTTCTTTTGACAAGTGGCTCCTGAATTGTGCCCAGCCAGACTGCGGCAATTGTCCAACTTTTTGACCTTTGACAAGCCCCTTAACTTATGTGGCTATGCTAAGTCCTTCATCAGTAAAATACAGGGGGTCAACCATGCTCTATTCTGGTAGTACAGGCTATGATTCTGTCATGATGCTTGGCATTGGTGGTAAATACATGAAGAATATTGTGGACATGACAAACAGAGTCCATGTTTCTGTAGAAGCGAGTAGGGATGATTCAAGTGTCTTTCCATTCTCCTAGTATTTGAAAGCTTGGGAGGTGTGAGGGGAATCGGGGATGCAGGAGTTAATCTGCACAGGCATCTGCCACCACTGTGGATAACCTGGCCAATGTTAAGATTAGGAAGTATCTATCCCTTAATCATAAGAAAGGAAATGCCAAAGATTTAAACATAGCTGGGAAGCTTAGCAACTATCCAGGCTAAAATGAGTGTGTAGTTGAGTATGGGTTGTTAAGCCAACTTTTACTGATATCCTCTGAGAAGGAACTGTGAAATAAACCAACTGAGCTGGGATTTTTTTTTAATGTGCTATTTTTTTAATTGATTTTTTAAAAATATAAGACAGTGGAATGCATTACAATTCATATTACACATATAGAACACATTTTTTTCATATCTCTGGTTGTATACATAGTATATTCACACCAATTTGTGTCTTCATACAGGTACTTTGGATAATAATGATCATCACATTCCACCATCATTTCTAACTCCGTGCCCTCTCCCTCCCCCTCCAACTCCTCTGCCCTATCTAGAGTTTGTCTATACCTCCCATCTGAGCTGGGATTTAAAAAAATATATTTTTAGCAAGAAAAATTCCACAATATTGGATAATTCACTTTTTTTTTTTTTTAAATTGGAGAAAGTTTATATTTTAAAGTTGGATGGGGGAAAAAAAAAAGATATAGCCAAAGGGCCATACTATTTCACTGGAAAAAGAATAAAGTATTATCTTTTATGATGTATAACTTAAATCAATTCTGACTATCTTTTAAGATTCTTAAAAATATATTTTTTTCCATTGCCACTCTCCCTTTATTCTTTAGTGATAATCAGAGGTGTGTTTTAAGAATGACCTTGGCTTTTGTTAGTGGCTTCTAGCTCTCTGTGAAGAAAAGAACAGCCCTGGAAAGGGGCCAGGGAGAACCAAGAAGTCAGTGTAGATTTGCAAATATTTTCTCAAAGGTTTAAAGGTCACCAAAGTATTAGAAAGTGGAAGAAAGGACCAGCTAAAAGAAAGAGCATCAACAAGAAAAGTGAAAACATTAAGAGAGAATACACAGAAAAGCAGAAAAAATTAATTAAATTCAAGTCTACGAAAGGGTCAAGATGTTACCAGAACCACACTGAGTAGAGAGACTTTCAGAGAGGATGAGACATCCCAATAAAAAAAAACATGGGAGTGTGATGAGACTTAAAGTGGATAAGGCTGTGAATTTGCTGGTTTCTAAACAGTCTGATGTTCAAAGCTTAGGCAAGGTCGTTATCATTAGAAAGTCATGGAGACCTTTTTCAAAAAAGTCTGGGATATTGTATTCAGTTTGAGGCATTTCACTGCCAGGAAGATGAAGGCAAACAGAGATGGGAATTCAGAGTTAAACACACAAATGCACACACACAACAAAAAAACATCTCAGGGTCCAGGGAGGATTGACTTTTCAAGGGAAAGCATGAATAAATAGAATAAATAATAGCTTGGTTTGCAACATCTAAAGAAAGGTGGTGATAACAGTGTATGTGTCTAAAATTTAACAGTGCAAAACCGCAAGGTAACAAGTGGTGTCTCATTTAATTCCCATGAATTTATTTAGTAATCAGTGGGATTCTATCTTTCACATTAGTAACATTCACTAATAATTAGCATATGGTCATTTGTTGTATATATGAAGCATGTGTGTATGCACATACATCTATACAGTTGGTAAGGCTAGTAAGTATCCTACCTTCCCTCTTCTTTCTCCTCCTCCACCTTCTTTTCCTGATTCCTTTTTTTTTTTTGCCATGGTGAGGATTGAACCCAGGGCCGGGTGGACACTAGGCAAGTACCCCACCACTGTGCTAAGCCCCCAAGCCCCATTTTCTTGTTGGGTTCAACTCTGAGACTATTGAAAATGGAATTTCCTTAAAGAAATTTAAGAATCAACACTTGATAGGCTGAACTGCAGCTTGCTTGTCTCTGCTCTGGCTAAAATAAGCTGCAGTTAAATCCCACAGGGATATCTAATACAATCGTTTTGAAGGTTCGCTCTTGCTGACAGTGAATTATTGAGTAGAGTGGGGTGGGGAGGTGAGATATTGCTAGTCTTTACAACACTTAGGGAATTAGGTAGATGCTATCGCTTTACTCTTGCTATGAAATAGATGAGAAACTCCGTAAAAGAAACTGGGATCCACTGAACTAAATAATTTAACATATAGGAACGGGTGAGAGGCTCAAAATATATAGATTTAATATGGTTGCAGCTGAGATGGGGCTGCTTTCTCCTATTTCCAACTTATTATCCAGTCACTCTTTCCCTACCCTATTTTAAGCTTTTTTTTTTTTTTCTTTTTTGCATAGTAGGTGCCCTAAATAAAAACTTATTCAATAGATAAATGCTAATGGATTTACAGACGGAGCGGTCCAGGGAGGATAAGCTGTGGGTTTCTAAAGCGGCGGGATGTTTTTAACCTTACTTAAAGTCCTTTCTGGCTGTGTAAGCCATAGATTACCTTGTGCCATGGTTGGGTAGCTATGTATGTTCAATCAATGGGAGCACTGGGCCGAGGAGTTAAGCAAATGTTGTTTTGTGCTGCCAGCTGGGCCTCAAAATGTAGCAGTCCCCGTGTTTATTACCTACGCGTCTTTTTCAAGAAAATATAAAAAAATTTCATCTTCTCTGTCAGCACGAGACCACTGGATCATTAAAACTCACCAGCACAGAGTGTTAGCAGAGAAAGATGTTACCCTCGACTATGGATTTAATCATTTTACGAGAAGGGGTTTTTCAAAACGATCTGGGATTAATGTAATAAAGATGACATTTAGTGCACAACAGGTGCCAGAGACGCTATCACAACGAAGTGAGGTGAGTCGAATTTTGGAACGTGGCAGTTAACAGTCTGATAACTGGAATTAAATGTGGAAGGTCCAAATTAGAAATGACTGTAATGCCTCCTTGTGGCCAGCAGGGGTCACCCAATCACCAGGAAACTAGGAGGAGGCTGGAAAGTTCTCAGCGGAGAAGGGAAAGGGCTCCCACGCGAGATAGCAGGACGCCTTAAGGAGCCGAGCCGAGCCTAGAACTCCCTCAATCCTAAATTAACCCTGAAACACCAATCATTTGCTTCCCAGAGTGATATTTTTCTTTGGGTCAAGGAAGAACACCTCCGGGCCATCTCTAGGGCACTGCTACTTGTAGGGGAGTGAAGAATAATGGAGTCAGTTGGGGCAGGAATTAAAGAGAGTGGATGGAAGACCCCTAAGGGGGAAGAGACTCCCTTTGAGTTCAGATGCTATTGATCTAAATTCAGAGACCCAGAACACAGAGCCTGGCCTCCAGTCAGGCTTCCTTTGCCATGTTCAAGTACAGAAGATTAAAAAGAGTCCTGACCCCTTATGTTTCAAAGGCTTTTGCCAAATACATTTTTTAAAAATGGTTAAAAAAAAAAAAAATCACTAGGTTTTTCCCCAGTGATTCTTCCATTCTTCTTCTAGCTACCTATAATACTTCATTTTCTCTTTAGTGTCTGCCTTAAAAACCAGGGTGCCTCCGTGGATTCTTTGTCTTTGGATTCCTGAACCATGGTTTGAGAAGATCCTTGAGAGGATGTGTTAGTAATAAAGTTAGCTGCCAACATTATCCAGAACACCGTGTGTCATGTTCAGCCCTGAGATCTCATTGCCCATAGTGTGTCTGAAAACCTGCAAGAGTAGACACTGTTCAAGGATGGTGAAACCCATCTTCACAGAGAACAAAAGAGCCCCAGTTTCCCTGACGCAAATTCTTAACACTCATGCTTTTGGACCGTTAAGTTTCAGACCAGAGGAAGCAAAGGAACATTAAAATTCAAGCTTTCCAATGCTGAGATTCTTTCTGTGGCATCTCCTTTTGCTGGTCACCTTGCTATAGTTACATATTGCTCGATGGGTACTCATTCTGTCTGGTCAGCTCTGTAAAAGGGTTCTGCCTTCTCATTAGCCAGAAAAAAAGCATCTGATAACTGGTCTTTTCCATCTCTTGGTGCATGTTCTGCATCAGCACAAGGAGACTGATCTCTCTTCGTGACAGTTAGGCATGCACTTGCATTCTAAATTTCTCAAACCTTCTCTTTGTTAAATACACTGAGATCTCTCAGAGGTCTTCGTTTTATTTTTAAAACATGGCATTATTTTCAATTCTTTCTCCATCTGAGTGAGTCACATTTGTCCATGTTCTTCCTGACATGTGGTTCCCAGAGCAGAGGGGGGCCAGCTGGCCAGAGATCTGTCACCTCCATCCCCAAGTCACCTTGTTTCTATTGATGCCCATATTCTAAGAACAAATTGTTGTTTTCTCCTAATTCTTGTGTATTTTCTTTTCACTTCCCAGAAATGATATTTTTCATTGGGTCCTTATAATCAGATAAAAATCCACCACTAAATGATGAAAAAAACCTTAGTGACAGCATGTGACAAAAGGCAATACAATGTTTTCCTAGGCAGTAGTTTCTGTAGTAGACAAAGTCAGGATTTGAGTTTCCAAAAAGTTACTTGACTTTTCTTTTAACATCATGTGCCGATATTGCTTTACGAATTATGCTGAGTACTTCAGGCTGGGTTGAAGTGATAAGTCGTTTTTATATACATCTATAGCTTAAGAGTTTACCACTAAATTCCTAGCTAGTTATCTCTATACTTTTATGATAACTCATATTTAAATAATATGAATTATTTAGATACGTTACAAAAATAATATGCTAGATTCATTGCCTTCTTATGAAGAGTTAATTATAATTTTAAAACTCCTCAGCTATCCCAAGAGAATATTTTGAACAAGTTGGAAAATAGAATGCAACAGCATATCATACAAAGTGGAGGCTGACTTCTGTATCTGTTTCCTTTTTAAGGGGTTTTTAGAATATTATCTGCAAATAGTCTGAACTAAGGAGGCAGAAGAGGTCAATTCAAAGATATTCAAATCATTTTATAGATATTAAAAAACACCTTACATTATCACTCTCAAAGTTTCACAAGTGGACAAAATCTATTTGCACATAGTTGTACCCAGACTGCCTTAAATTTTAATGTAGTTAAACTCTATTTGAATGTATGCCAAGATAGAAGCAATAAATGGCTTATTTTGAAAATTATCACTTTAATCTTTCTCATTATTGGACAGCCCCTAATGAAGAGAGAGTCTTCATGAAGGTTTCTGTTGGACTTGTTGAGCATTCATAAAATTGAAGCCCTGAGCTTGACTTTTGGACCTTCTGCTGGCCCAAAGCAAATTAGATCTTCTTCAGGACTTTACTTAAAATATATTGAGCCAATGCTTAGAAAAGTGATGATAGTACTTAAACCATAGAGGAGAAAATGACTTAAGAAACTATTTTTTTTTCCTCATAAAGAGAAAGGAGCCATGAGAAGTTAAAAAGGGGGACCAGAAAGGATGGAAGTTGGCTTTAGGTGGTGCCTAAATATCTCAGAAGAGTTCTACTCCAGAGCTCTTGGAATCTCCAACAAAACCAGCCATGAAATGGTTAAAATCTCAGCTAAATTGAAAAGGCATCCAAATAAAATAGAGACTTGTGCCCACCTGAAATCCAGAGAAAAGTCATCCCTTACTTCTGTGATTTGAACATGTCCCCTTAAAAGCTTGTGTGGGAAACCTAAGCCCCAAAGCAACCCTGTTGGGAGGTAGGGCCTAATTGGAGGAGTTTAAATCACAAGGACTCCATCCTCATGAGTGGATTAATGTTGATTGCAAAGGGCTTGAGGTTGGAAGTTCTAACTTTGCCCTTTTGTCATGGGATGACGCAGAAAGGAGGTCTTGGTATGTGCCAACCCTCTGAGTTGGGATTTCCCCATCTCTGATGATGTCGCATTTGATATGTCCCCTTGACCTGAATTTGGAGATGTCCTTGTCTCTATGAGCCATTTAAAATCATGCAGTGTGTGGTATTATCTTATAGAAGAACAAACTGGACTAAGACACTTTCTCAATGTCTCATACCAGACACATTCAGCTTTAGAAGAGAAAAGTAAATGTTCTCCAGCCTCACAACATCGAATACTTCCTAGGTGTGTACCAGGGAGCCATTCTTGCTGTTGGCATGCCTAGGTAGTAGAGGGCAGATGTGTGTTGCAGAGAGGGAATAAGTCCAAAGTCAGGCCAATGAAACATTATCAAATGTGACATCATCAGAGATTTAGGAAGTCCTTGGGATGGATAAGAAGTCACAAATTCAGGTGTTTACAAGAGTTAATTGTGTAGCATGGATAAGCTAATTGGCTTGTCCCCGCTTTATCTTATTTGGAATCCAAAGACTACTATGTGAAGGAACCAGATCACATGAAGTAGAGGCAAGTTCTCTAGCTGAGATTTCTTAGATCAACCAGCCCATCCACATAGGCTCAAAAACAAGGCCTTCCTAAACCATCCAGCCTTAGCCTCAGAACCAACTGACCATAGAGATTAGCCACGCTTGCCCATTGTAGAGCCATATGACTCAGAGACCGGTGAGGCATAACAAATGATTGTTACTTGAAAAAAAACTAGAACTCTTGAATGTTATTTTCAAATTTCATAATTCAGAAAAAATCGATTTGCTTATCATTTTTATATAACCCTATCTTGATGATTTAAATATATACATCCATATATATATATATATATATATATATATATATATATATATGAAAGGGGATTGAACCCAGGAGCATTCTACTTCTGAGCTATATCCCTAGCCATTTCCTATTTTATTTTGAGAGAGGGTCTCACTAAGTTGACAAGGCTAGCCTGGAACTTGCATTCCTCTTGCTTCAGCCTCTTGAATCTCTGGGATTACAGGCATGCACCATCACACCCAGTTAACACTAATGTTTAATATGGTTAAACTTTGTTCAAATTTTAGTCAAGACCAAAACAGTGACTAGTTAATTCTGAGAAATTATCACTTTAGTCTTTCACCATTATTGGGCAGTTTCAAACCTTGTTGTGTTATGAGGTGAACAAGAATAAGGTTTAATCATGTATTATGATACAAAGTATTTGTTGAAATTGGAAGGGCACTCTGAGCAACCTATTGATGAAAACTTATGTTTATCTCTGGTCTGCATAGAGCCCAGAATTGTGTATATATATATATATATATATATGTGTGTGTGTGTGTGTGTGTGTGTGTGTGTGTGTGTGTGTGTTTTATAGTGCTGAGGATTGAATCCAGGGTCTTGTGCATGCTAGGAATATATTCTACCACTGAGCTACACCCTCAGCATTTTATAACTTAAGAGATAAATTCCTAAAGGTGAAGCCATCTTAGCTTTTTCCCACTGTAAAAGGGCTAGAAAATGCTTCTGAGATTCTCTAATCTTCAGGGTGACAACTGACTAGTTCTTTGAAGGCCAGCAAACGTATACTTTCTTTGGCCTATACAATGCTAGCTTTAGACCTTTAAAATTTGAATTAGTTATGGGGTCCAAAGTTTGAAATAATATACTTCCACTAAAAAATCTGTATTTCTAGACTGTCTTGAAAAATTTGGGAAATCTGGCAATATTGAGCCCAAATGCCAACAGTTCACTGATGATGAGAATTGGCCTCTAGACTGAAGCTGAACTCTGAAGCTGGACGCCCTTTACAGGGCTCTCTAAGACCCTCAGAACCCACTCTTCTGCAAGCACCCCTTGCTTCATTAATTCATATTTGTCATGTTGATTTTGTAATCTTTGCTGGGACAACATTGTGCTACTGATGATGTTGATAGAATTTAAATGCATTAAAGTACTTCAAAAACACAAACGAGACTGTGAGGTTCTAGCTATAATGAGGGTTGCTATAGTTTGGATCTGGAATATCCTCTAAAGGCCCGTATGTTAGAAGCATAGTTGCCAGCCTGTGGAGCTACTGTGAGGTGGGGGAGCCTTTAGGAGATAGAGCCTTGTGGGAGGCCTTAGGTCATTGGGGGAGTACTCGTGTGCGTGTGTGTGTGTGTGTGTGTGTATTTTAATTTGTTCTAATTTGTTACACATGACAGTAGATGCATTTTGACACATCATACATAAATGTAACTTCTCATTCTTTGGGTTGTACATGATGTAGAGTTACACAAGTTGTGTAATCATATATGCACATAGAGTAAAAGTGTCTGATGCAGTCTACTATCATTTCTACCCCCATGCCCTCCCTTCTCCCATCTGTCTAGTCCAAAATACCTCTATTCTCTTCCCCCATCCCACTTTTATTGTGAATCAGCATCTGCATATCAGAGAAAACATTTGGCCTTTCGTTCTTTGGGATAGGTTTATTTCACATAGCATAATATTCTCCAGTTCCATCCATTTCCCAGTAAATGCCATAATTTCATTCTTTGTGTGTGTGTGTGTGTGTGTGTGTGTGTGTGTGTGTGTGCTTGTGCATGTGTGTATCTCACAGTTTCTTTATCCATTTATCTGTTGAAGGGCACATATGGTTGGTTCCATAGTTCAACTATTGTGAATTGACCTGCTATAAACATTGATATGGCTGCATCACTGTAGTATGCTGATTTTAAATCTTTTGGGTATAAACCTAGGAGTGGGATGACTGAGTCAATTGGTGGTTCCATTCCAAGTTTTCTGAGGAATCTCCATACTGCTTTCCATAGTGGTTGCACCATTTGCAGCCTACCAGCAATGTATGAGTGTACCTTTGCCCCACATCCTTGACAACATTTATTGTTGCTTGTATTCTTGATGATTGCCTTTTTGACTGGAGTGAGATGAAATCTCAGTGTAGTTTTGTGTGGGGGAGTGCTTTTCAAGGGGATAGTAGACATCCAGCCCCTTTCTCTCACTTCACCTCGTGGCCATGCCTCATCATGGGCCCCCAAACAATGAGGCCAATAGACCGTGGACTGAAATCTCTAAAACCGTGAGTCAAAATTAACATTTTTTTTCTTTATAAATTGACTATCTCACATATTTGTTATAGCAACAGAAAGCTAACAGTGGTCAAGTTTTTATTTAAGAATAGACTTTAAAATTTCAATTGACATATATCATTTGTACTTACTCATAGGTACAGTACTATAATCTAATACACATATACAATGTGTAGTGATCAAATCAGGGAAATCAGCAATTTCCATATACTCAAATATATACTCATTTCTATATGTTATTAAACTTAAGACTTTTTGTCCTCTATTTTGAAATGTCTAATAAGTTGTTGTAGACTATAGTTAGCCTATTGTAGTATGTTAAATTAAACTAATTCCCCATCTCATTAGAAGTATTTTTGCACCTATTATCCAACCTTTTTCTATTTTCCTTTTCCTCTTCCCTTCTGTTCTACACTTTTTTTTGGTATCCAGAATGGAACCCAGGGGCACTCAATCACTGAGCCACAACCCCAGCCCTTTTTTGTATTTTATTTAAAGACAAGGTCTCACTGAGTTGCTTAGGGTCTCGATAAGTTGCTGAGGCTGGCTTTGATCTTGTGATCCTCCTGCCTCAGCCCCCCGAGCTGTTGGGATTGCAGGTGTGTACCATGGTGCCCGGCTCTATTCCACTTTCTACTTCTGTGTGACTAACCTTTTTAGTTTTCATAAATGGATGGGACACAAGTTTGCTTTTCTGTGTCTGGCTTATTTCACTAGCACAATGTGTTCTAATTCCATACATGTTGCTGCACTGACAGGATTTTTTTTTTTTTTTTATTAAAAAGCTTGTTTTCATGGTACTGGGGATTGATCCTAGGGATGCTCTACTATTAAGCTACATCTACAGACTTTTCCATTTTTAAATTTTGAGACAGGCCTTGCTGAGTTGCCCAGGCTGGCCTGGAACTTGCAATTCTCCTGCCTCAGTGTCCTGAGTTACTAGGATTACAGGGGTGTGCCACCATGACTGGCAGGATTTTATTCTTTTTAATGGTTTAATAATATTCTATTGTGAGTGTATACCACATTGAAAAGCATGCTTCTTAGTGTTTTTGTCTACATCTACTCATTAGTCAAGTCCTATCTTATATCTGGAATTGTCAGCTTTTTCCAACTCTATTCTGTCACTACCTGAATTGAGCTCACTCTCATTTTTCCAATTTCTGAGCTGATCTCCATGTGTGTGGTGGCAATCATTGGACCTGTGCTCTTCAATCCCTTCTATGCCTTATGCTGTGGCTTAAATGTTGCTTCTGAAACTCATGTGGAAATTTAATTACCACTGCGATGGAATTGAGCAGTGGGAACTTTAAGAGGTAAGTAGGTCAGGGGGACTCTGGCCTCACAAATGAATTAACATTGCCGTCATGGGTTAGTTATTACAGGAGTGGCTTTGTTATAAAAGTGAGCTCCCTTGCCATATAATGCTCACTGCTACGACGTCCTGGCTTCTAAAAGTATGAGGAATATTTTTTTCTTTATTATAAATACTTTATTATTTCTTTATTATAAAATACTATTAAGGTATTATAAAGTAAAGGCTAGTGCATGGTATTCTGTTATAGCAGCTGAAAACAGATTAATACACCTTATAAAGCAGGATCACTGCACATACCCACAGCTTTGTCATTATTTGAGAGCTGCAGTGAGACTACACCTATGTGGTGCCTGGTAATTATGATGTAATTTGTAGACATAATGGTATCTTTTTCAGGAATGATACTTGGAATCCAGATTCTAGATTCAGATCACAGTGGTTGCTAATGGTGTTTTTGCAAGCTTAAATTGTAATTATGCTAATGGATAAGGCTGTTGTGATTGGGGAATATAAAGATTGGTAAGCCTCTATTTGTACATCCTAAAGCCTGGTGAAACCTTACTGTGGGTAGACAAGATAACCTATAGGCATCAACCAGGAGTATTTCCAATGAAGAAATGAGAGACTCTTCCAACATACCATGCCTAATATCCTTGGATATTCTTTGTTGAAAATGATTCTTTAAAGCTTATTAGAGTAATCTAGATAATGTCAATTCTTCAGGGTTAGCAATTTTCAAACTGAGTTTTTTTTTTTTGTGCACTTATTCTCTGCCCATCGAGTTCCTTTCCCACTACTAGTTAACAGAGTAATGGTTTAACCACCAAAATCTAATTATGACATTTCTCTACTTTAGAAATTCCAATGTTAAAAAATTATAATTATTAACACATATTAGATGCACGAATGAACAGGTCTTGCTGACATTTTCATACACGTATAAATCGTAATTTGATTATATCTTCCCTCCTTCCCACCCAGTCATGTCCTCCCTATCCCTTTCTCCTGGTCCCCTTCCTCTTCCTTAGTCATCCCTCTACTACTTTCACGTTATTTTTTATTTTTATTTTTCCAAATTCTAGATTCTACCTACAAGAGAAAACATGCAATACTTGTCTTACTGTGTCTGGCTTAAGAAAAAAGACCTTTGATCTCAGGATAAACTCTCTGCTCCTCAGCTCCTATGGATCAAGCTTCTTTCCTATTTTCTTCTTCTTCATACTTTTAAGATTCATCTCCATGAAACTGTTTTTAATTCCAGGAATGAGACTTGATCTTTTCAGCCTCATGTGCTTTGCTCACTTTGTTTTCCTTGCCTGAATTTGTAGTTCCTAACTGTGTCTCTCTGGCTCATTCCTGTTGATCCTTCAGGTTTTATCTGATAAGTGGCTTCCCTGGTGTGTTTTCAGTGACCTCCCCAAGTCACTGGGGATGGTTGGTGGTTCTTTTTTAGTTTTTCACAATACCTTGCAATTAATTTTTCATATGGATAATATACTATGTTGTATGATCCTTCTTACTTTTCTGTTTCTTCTACTTGACCATAGCTTTGTGTGAAGTTTGGTTTTAGTTTTATCTTTTAACGGGTGGTGATAGTTTTGAATAAATATTGGCTGGTGAATAAATAAATCAGTGTACAGAAGAAGCAGGTAAGCAAAAATAACAAAACCAACCTTTTTTTCTAATGATGCTCTTTATCTTAGAGGTAGCAGCATGCTTATGTCATTAAAGACACCTTTAATAGGGCCATGATGAGATGAAGTAATTGGCTAGTGAATTTTTCATGACCGGTCTAATTCATATGAATTTCCTCTCTTTATTTCCTGCAACCTTTAAAATTCTAGTTTAAAGATTCAGCAATTGAAGGACTTTAATAGACAGTGTCTTCCAATCACTGTATTTCTATGTACATTAGCCACTTACCCTTTGTAAGCTTGGGGATTCTTAGGGCCTGCAAGTGATTATATTAACCCAAACCATAATCATTTCCTTTGGCATAAATAAAATCAAGCAGTTAGTAAGAGGCCAAAGGCCCCGGCAGCTGTTTCAGTACAATTTGGATGGATGCTGATGAAATTACGGAGTCACATTTTATTTGTTGGATGCTGTCCCAATTATGAGCTTAGTCACCTCAGAGAGTTCAGAGAGATCTGAAAAGGAGGGAGGGAGAGGACACACAGTTCTAGGTAATTATTCCATGGCAGGATGGGCTTTCTTTTTCTCAGACCAACAAAGAGAACTGCATGAACCTCTCTGATCACAGGATGCTACATGGATGAAAAAATTCCCTAGTATTTCCCAAACATGAATTGTACGTCTTAACAGAATTTTATACTGATGCAGCTAGGGTGGGGTATGGGCAGAGATGGAGGTGGGGGAGTGGCCGATTTGGATACGTTAATTATTTCAGGACTGGAAACTGAATTGAAATGACCCAGATGGTTAGCCTATTGAAGTGGATCCAAAATTTATGCCAAGAGTGGTCAGAACCTCTCTCTCTCTCTCTCTCCCTCTCTCTCTCTGTGTGTGTGTGTGTACATGCGCATACATGCTTACACATGCTTATATGCATGCATGGTTGATTTTTGGTGAAAAAGGTTGGGGTTATAGGAATGAAAGTATGGCAGACCAAGATGGACATACATAGGAAAAACAAACACACACACACACACACAACACAACATTGAGCCTTTTCCTGCCATGATCTGGCCTCAGGCACCTGCTCCCTCTCAATTGCACCAGTAGGGAAAATCCCTCTCTTCTGGCCTTTCAAATAGACCATATTTCCTGAGAGTGATAGCTCCTTTTGGACAAGGTGCTTGAGGCAGATCATGCAGAGCAAGCATGGGAGAGACATCAATGCTCCTGGCTTGTGCCAGGGCACTTGTCCAAACCTCCATCTCTGACAAAACCACACGTCGTGCTCCATGCTGGCATGACTGCTGCAATCACCTTGTGCATGGACTTTGGTTTACCAACAGGAACCGGCATGACTGTTTAGACCAGTACCATAGCTACTCAGGCTTTAGTAGTATTGGATTTTTTTTTCTTTTAATTAAAGTACTTAATACATATAAATCGATAGAACAGTGCCTGGAACATAGTGTATAGTAATTATGTGGTAGTTATTGTCATTATATTTTTATTATTCATTTAACATCTTGGCTGTAAGTCTTACTGTGCTTCCAATTTAAAGGTGTTTCTTTAATAAACATAAAGAGCCATGGGAGGAAGGGAAGGGAGACTGATTTGAGAGCAGCTTATGGCAACGGTGCCACCTTGGATGATTGAAAATAAGCCTTAATATCCTTATCTGTAAAATAAAATTATGATGGTTCAGAGTATCTCTGAATGCTACTTTCTATAGGGGAAAAGATCCTTTATTGCATATCTACTATGTGTTATAACTCTGTGGGGTATTTTGAAAATATTACCTCATCTAATCCCCATAATTCACATTTAAATTGGGCTTTTACAAAAAGACCAAAATTCATAGTAGCCAAGAGATTTGTTTAGAACAGAAATCAGTTTCATTTATTGGGAAAATATATTGAGAGTGGAGGGTGGCAGGATTTTTACTTTTGTTTTGAGTTTGGACTTCCTGGCTCCTGCTTAGCTACATGAACTCCTGTTGATGAATTGCTCATAATGAAACTATATGTCTCCCAGGCTAGACATATATTATTATTTCCTCATGGCTATGCTAATAGGTCTATTATTATTATCCAAATCTCTGAAGGAGGCAACTGTAGTCCGAAATATTCAGTAGTTCATCAAGATCAGTAAGTGCTAAAGCACAGATTTGAACTCATGTTTCTTCAACTCTCAAATCTACAGTCTCACTATTAAAATAGAGCTACCTCGTGAGACTGCCTTCCTATTAAGCCATCCTGGTTCCTATCCTTGAATGAGTCCAGATGCACTTGCTTGATCATAAATTCTATTGATACTATTCAAGAGCTAAGGGAACAAAAAGTGTCCTAGGGAAAAAGGTGCTTCAAAAAGCACAGCTTGCCATATGTGCGGAGCAGGAGAAACTTAAGTGAGAAGAAACCAAATTGCTGAGGGCTTTCAAAGACACAGAGGTATAAACAATCTCTAAATTAGAGGTGCGATGTGGTATTGGCCACAGAGTGTGAGTGTGTGCATGTGAGTTGGGGAAGGAGGGAGATTTAAGCAACGTGAGCTTTTGTGTGACAAGAGGAAATAAAAGGCAGAGACTGCTGTTCATCTGGGCTTGCTTTCTGATATTCTGGGCTGGAAATGAAGGTGGGCAGAGGGAATGAGAACAGTGGCATCCCATGGACCTCCTGCTGCCAAGTATATTATCTCCTGGCCTTGTGTTTGGGAAGAGATCACTTTGGAAAATATATTGGGAGTGGAGGGTGGCAGGATTTTTACTTTTGATTTGAGTTTGGACTTCCTGGCTCCTGCTCAGCTACATGGACTCCCGCTGATGAATCGCTCATAATGAAACTATATGTCTCCCAGGCTAGATGGTACATGGGAGCTCCGATTTAGCCTCTTTTCTTACTGTGTAACTCCAAGCAAGTTCTTCCACCTTACTGAACTCTGCAGATAAAAGCGATCTCCTAACTCCCAGGGATCCTGTGAAGAATGGCCAATAAACATGAATATAAGCGCGACATAAATGCTAAGTAAATGCCATTAATCCTCTCATGGACAGTGGTGTGCCCATCCAGTCTGTTAAATCTCTCTCCAGTGACACAAACCCAGGGCCTCAGGATAGGTTGTTTTCGCAGAAACACAGTTTAAACCACAAAGCAGATCGTGTTAGGGAGTCTCTCTTCAAGAAGGGCAGACAAATGGAAAGAAATATGGGTGTGAAGCCATCATTAAGTCAATCTACGGGGCCGTGGAATCTGGAGCATACATTAAGCTGTGCTTCAGTGCCTTGCTGTTTGAAAGTCCCTTCTTCAGATTGCAGATCCTGAACTGGCCTTTATCTTTCTAAACAAAACTCGATTCTGCATATTTCCTTAAGAAAAATTGTGCTGGAAGTGCAGAATAAAGAGAGTGGATGTTTTTGCCCAGTCTGCCTCTGTGCCTGATTCAAAAAGAATTGCTCAACTGTTGGCAGTGATCTGTGAAGCTGCTGGCTACCCTGGGTTCTTAAATGGTTTTGAAAGCTGTGGGAAATCATTGAAATCGGCAGCAGAAGGGAAGCAGCCCTGTTTGCTGCAGGGGAATTTGAGGTTCAAGTTACTGGCTCTTCTTCATACCAGTCACACCTCACAGTTGCTTTGGGCAAACAAGGCTTATACTTCTGAATTTTTAGGTTATGTGTGGATGGTGAAAAATACCTATTCTTGTGGGATGCTATTACATTAGTCTCCGTACACAAATGGTGAACTCCCTTTTCTCCTCCCTCCTTCCCTTTGTTCCTTCCTTCCACAGCCCCTGTATTTAGCTTTTAAAGGGGAGTTAAGTGTTTCAGTCACCCCTAAGACATGCAGTTAACTGTTTTAAAGTTAGGATGGGAAACAATGCTACCTTTACTTTAAAGATGGGACTCCTTGATCTGATCTCCAGAGGTAGAATGTTGCTGCTTCTGGAAACTTCCTTGTCCTGGTTTCCATTATGCCACACTCTCCTGGTCTTTTGTCTACTCCTTTGGCTATTTCTTGCCAGTTTTTTTTTTTTTTTTTCTGTCTCCTCTGTGGAACCTCTTCATTCATTTTAGACTAACTCTGTCTGTGCCTGGTCCTTGACCCTCTTCTCGTTTAGAATCTTCTCTCATTAGGTATTGGATGATCGTTAAATATTGATAACTCCTAACTTTTTAAGTGGATCCCTGACTCTGCCTTCATCTTTCAGATAATATGACTTCCTACTTGACTCCCCACGTGAATATTGAGGCAGACTTTTCAAATTCACACATTCCAAACTGAACTTTTGAATTCTGTGCCCAAGCCTGCTGCTGTCACCCAGACTCTCCTGTCTTCATTCATCCAGTTGTTCAGCCCAAACTTAAGGGTTATCCTGATTACTATTTTTCCTTTATATTCTTCCAACTCCTCCAAATATATTCCGAATCTCAATGCTTCCCACCATCTAAACTGCCACCAACATGGCTCAAGCCATGCTCAGCTCTCACTTAGATGATATTGCAAGCACTTTCTTTCTTTCTTTTTTTTTTTTTTTTTATTTTAAGGGCAGGGTCTTGCTGAGTTGCTTAGGGCCTTGCTAAATTGCTGAAACTGGCTTTGAACTCATGATCCTCCTGCTTCAGCCTCCCAAACTGCTGGGATTACAGGCTTGCACCACGGGGCCTGGCTTGCAATAGCTTTCTGAATGACATCCTGGCATCCATCTTACCTCCTGCAGTTATTCTCTGTATAGCACTAGGTAGAATTTATTATTTATGCTTATTACTAATTTGTTTCATGAAGAGAAGTAAGTGATGTATTTCTGATCATACAGGTGTAATAATGAAACAAAGGACTTTAATCTTGCTCTCCATAATCCTAAAAATAGTTAACTTTTAAGTGGTTTTAATTTCAACATTTAATTATTTGAACTGTACAGAGTTTATAAATCTCCTAATAATGTCTAATAATTATTCAACACTATGTGCTAGACATGATTCCAAGGGCTTTCCATAATTTAGACTCATTAATCTTAAAATAACTATAATGAAATACCTTTCATCACTATAATAAAATGCCTGAGATAATCAACTTATAAAGAGAAAAGATTTATTTTTGCTTGCTAATTTGGAGGTTTTGGCCCATGTGATAAATAGACCCTGTTGCTTTTGGGCCTATGGTGAGGCAGTACACCTATAGTGAGGGCAGGTTGCAAAGCAAAACCATAGCCAGGGAGAAAAAGAGAGAGAGAGAGAGGAGGGGGCTGAGGTTCCCCGGTGCCCTTCAAAGCCATGCCTCTAATAACCTAAAACCTCCTACTAGGCCCCACCCCTTAGAGCTTCTACCACCTCCAAATAGCACCATCCTGAGGACCAAGTCTCTAACACATGGGCCTTTGAGAGATAGTCAACATCCAAACCATAGCAATATTCTAGTCCTTAATTTTTGAATATAAGAAAACAGAGGCACAGACCTTTGAGTGACCTGTCCAAAGGTCATCTAGCTGATAGATGACTGAGGCAGGATTCAGTCCAGGCTCTGAATTTGCGCTAGTATACTGACCCTCTTATTGAACTGTGTTAGACTGACCCTCTCTAGAAGCCATGGACTTGTTCCAACAGTCTGTTGAGCCCGTGTCTGGGGGCTATTTATTTTTCTCTTTGGACTTTGGTTATTTTATCTGCTAAATGAATTTACCGTGAAAACAAAAATTGCCCAGTCTTTTGTCAGTTGTATCTCAGGTACAACTAAGACGAGAATTGTGATAGCTTTTAGATTTCTTCTATAAACATGTTATTTGGGGCCCACCTTTTTGAGTTTGAGGGGATATTTATCCCAGGGGCAGGCTAAAAATGAACTCCCAAATTGCCTCAAATATTGTCTATTTGGAACATTTCCCCAAAAGGCTTTGCCCTGAGAGTTGCTATGTGAAACAGCAAATTCAATCATGTCCCAAAGGGGCTGCTGGCAGTTTAAAAAATGGTTGGCCTCTCTCTCTCTGCACTTGCGCTGTGCTTCATAGATTTATTTAGTCCGGGAAAACTTCAAAAAGGATTGGTGATTTAAACTGAGTCTGGAAAGAACTGAAAGAATTTTGAATATTGAAAAGAGGAGGTTTCACTCCTGCTAGCTCTACATCCTGCGATGGAAAGAAACCACAAGCCAGTGTGCCATTTAACAATCGTGATGCTAATCTCTTTGTCCTTTTGTGTCTCAAAGCTAGCACACTCTGTATTTCACCTGGGTAATCTGTTATGTAACATCACCTAGAAACAGCTTTCTGCTTCCTCTCACTCCGGCTCCCCATCCCTTCCACCTTTGTGAATCATTTTGTTGATCAGAGACTCATTATCATTATTGATTAAACTTTGCCATCTCAGTTTGATGTCGGTGAATACCTTGCTCATTTTAATCTGTCTCAAGACCATGTTTTATGCTTACTATGTTTTAATTTGTCCCTGGATCGTGTTTGCCTGATGCTAATATAAAGATTGAGGACTCTCTTGGGGTGGTTTGTGACTGACACCAAAAAGTGTTTGAAAATATATGGATGGTCCTTTAGGGTAAGCCTTGAGAATTGCAAAGAGAACTTCTCAGTGACAATTTCTTGGGCTGTTGCCTTGAAACTAGACTCATAAACAAAGGCAGGGAATAAATTTCTATAGTAAAACCTATAAAGTATTTACATGCTTTAACTCAGGGATGACTTTTTTCTTCTTTACCTGAATCTTGAATATTTTTCTCTTTCTGCAGTAATTCAAGCCACCCCTCTGACCTCTTCTCCAATCTTGCATTAAAGAAATAATTGACCTCTGCCCTATACCAATTTTGTTAGATTTCTTGAGCCCAAAGTTGTATCACATAAATAAATATGATGCCATTTTTGTAATATTTTATTTTGAAATAATTTCATATTTACAGAAAGGTTGCAAGAATGGAACAATAAACTGCTCTGCTCTTTGTACTTGAGGGTCCCCAACTGTGATCCTTTTACTGTATTTGCTAACTGATAATGACCATTTTTTGTTCTCTGAATTCTTGCTAGTTCACTACCTGATTAGGGCCTGGAAATCTAAATGTGCAGTGTTTAGGGTTATGATGAGAGAGGCAGGGTTGAAGTGAGGTAACTGCTATTGGAGGAAACACCAGAAAGTTTGTAACAATGTCTCCTGTGCTATTTGCCTCAACTAAGACTGCAGAAACAGTGCTTCAGTGACTCCAGTTTCTTCTGAGGTGCTCTAAATTCCTTGCTTTCCAAATAAGCACCAATATTCCTCTTCCCTTATATGTTGGTGACAAATAACAGTGTTTCTATTTAAGTGGCTAACAATGATGCAAAAAATAAAGTCAAGTGCTAGCCTCACCCCATGGGGGACATTACATGGAAATGCGCAGTGCATTTCCTAAGGCTGCCCATTGAAGACCTGGGTGAGGAGGTTTCTGGGGTCTCCCTGCCAACCCATAGCTCATGCAGTCGGAGAGAATGTCAGCAAAGTGGCAGATTGCCAGCCCTCGATGCGGTGTGCACTGATCCTGAAGGGTGCAGCCCTTGGCTTTCCTGCCTGGCCTGGGAGGGAAAATGAGTAATGTGATTTGAATTGGCAAAACCCCACGATTTTCACTTTAAAAGGGATCTTTTATTCTTGAGTTGAAGCCAATTGAAATGCCCCAAGCCTGGACCTTTTTATTCAGACAAGAACAATGAGATCAATTTTCAACAGAAAATGAGGGAAAGGGAGAGAGAGAGAGAGAAGAGAGAGAGAGAGAGAGAGAGAGAGATGGCAGCTGAGGTAATAGGCTATAAAGGACAAAGTCTGAAATTAAATATTATGGTTTAAATAGTGCTGTAATTCAAGCCACCCCTCGGCCCCCCTTCCCCAAACTTGCATTAAAGAAATAAAACAAAAAAAAACTCCTGGCCACAAAATGGAAGACAATCTTTTTCTAATAGAAGAAAATTCTCTCTGCAACATGAATTTGAGCTATAGCTATTTGATTTCTATGGAGATAAAGAGGCAGAGAAGTTAGTGCTGTTTGGAAGGGAATGTAAATGTGGTGTTAAGGAGCAAGGAAGCAAACTTCATGCATACTGGCTTATTAGAACTTGCTGTATTTTATTCTGTTTTCATTGAGCAGCAGAACCCAGGCAGGAAGCTTTTTATTTAATTTTTAGGGCAATTAGGGAAAGGAAACCCAGGCGGAGTGCCTTAGACTGCTCATTACCTTCTGGCGGACAGAAGGAGAGTGCATCTTTTAAATGTTAAGATCAGATTATTTATAAGTTCCACTTTGAGATTCAAGGGCATGGGAGAAACGACAACTCGATTAACAGAGGAAGCAGCCTTATGTACACAGCTGGTTTTGTCTCTGTAATAGGTCAGAGTCTGAAGAGCAGCATATCTTAGTCTCTTCCTGGAAAGGACAGCTTCTGGGGAACCAGTAAGTTTTTTTTTTTTTAAAAAAAGGAAACAGCTTTTAGACATCCCGCTCTCTGCCCCCATCTTTTAGCAGATGTTGTGTTGGGGGTTGGTGCTCCTAGATCTTGTTCTGCTCTGCTGTAAGGACGGTTCTAATTCTGCATCATTCCTGGAAGAGTTACTGACTCCCCTAGAAGTAGCTGGAAGCCTCTGATATTGGTAATTTCATTATTCTATGTAACATAGTATCTTGGATTATTTTGTAAAACGAATGCATCTAGATATGAGTGAGTTCACAGTCATCTCATTTTTCTGGCAATAATGGTTGACCAATTGCTTGATCACAGGGACAGGCTAACCTGAATTTTCTTAAAAAATAAAAAATGCTGAATGTTCTTCCTGAGAGTTTGTAATAACTTTCTTTGTGGAGTTCTCTGAAGTCTCTATTTATTAACAGAGTTTTAGTTAAAAAGAGTAGGAATTAACATTTGCTGGTTTAAATGACAAAGGGACTTTGGAGTCATTCCCTGAATGCAGGAAAGAGCAGCCCACCCAGTCCCAAGAAACCAGGGTCACCAGGGACCTCTCTGTAGCAGCAGTGTGCGGCTCTGTTCTCTGAATGGTGGCATTAACAATGACTCTCTTTGGTTTCAGGCTGCAGTTTCTAATTCCTGATAACAGTTCCCAGAAAAAAGAATCCTTCTTCCAAGATTTTTTTAAAAATTTTTATTTATTTATATTTTTAAGAGACAAGGTCCTACTGTGTTAGCCAGGCTGACCTCAAACTCCTGGGCTCAAGTGATCCTCTTGCATCAGTCTCTTGAGTAGCTGGGATGACAGACACAGACCACTGCACCTGGCTCTTTCGGCTTCCATCAAGTGTTCTCTTGAGGACCTGTCAGCTGTGGGTAGGGATGGGAGAGAGTCGCATAGATCAGCCATGGCTGCTGCCCACTGCTCCCAAGTGTGCTGCAGTTCTTACAGAGTGGAAGCTTGTAGGATAGGAAGCCCCTTAAGAGTTGTCTATTATACCTGGCTAGTTTTTGTGTATAAGGGAAACAATTTGTGATCTAAAATCCCAGCAGACCCACTTCTGAATCCTCAAGAAGTGGCAGAGCTTCCCTTTGGAATAGAAGAGCTATTTGGCTGTGAACAAAAGACAAGCTTCAGGGAAAGGCTTGAGACTCAAAAGATTAAGAAAAGAAACTACACTGCCTTTATCAATAAAACAGGAATTTGGAAGTTGCCAGGGACTGGTCAGGGGAAAAGAAGCCCAGCTATGATGAAGACACAAGAATTTACACTGAGCATACAGTAAGCAAGCACAGGTAGTGGGTATGGTGAAGGCCATTTACAATACAAATGTCTCATATATTTTCTCCCATACTTGAGATTGAACCCAGGGGTATTCTACTCCTGAGCTATCTCCTTAGACCTTTTTATTTTATTTTTTTAAAAATCTGAGATAGGATCTTGCTGAGTAGCCCAGGCTGGCCTTGAACTTGTGATTCTCCTGCCTTAGCCTCTCAAGTCACTGTAATTACAGGCATGTGCCATTGTGACTGGCTAATATCCGGTTTTTAATTTAGTATGCTGGGGAGCACCGCAACATAGCCCTCTGACCCTCCCCAGACCTTGGTAGATGTTTGACCTATGCCTACCTTCAGTTTGTCAGTATTTCAGGTGGAAAGGGAGTTGATTGTGTGATTCAGCTTCTTGTTACTGTAACAAAAACCCAACACAATCAACTGAGACTGAGAAAATACTTATTTTGGCTCATCATATTGGAATGATTGGTTGTGTTGCTTTGGGCCTGTGGTGAAGCAGCACATCATGCTGGGGGTATGTGGCAAAACTGTTTACCTCATATCTGGGACACTGGGACATAAAAAGAGGGATCTGCTGGGGTCCCAATTTCTCCTTTAAGGGCACATCCTCAATGACTTAAACCTCCCACTAGGCTCCACCTCTTAAAGGTGCTACCACTTACACATAGTGCCAAACTGGGGAACAAGTCTTTAACATACGATCCTGTGGGGGACCTTCCAGATCCAACCATAGCAGTGAAGTAGTTTGAAGGATATAGCAAAAGGAATTCTTGAAACCAGAGGCAAGTAAGAGACCAGGATTCCTCTCTCCCTTTCTGAAGAATCTCAAGAGAGTTTGGGAGGAACAGCAATTTTCTCCTCTGGGCTGAGGAACTAGGTTGGGAGTTTAGACATACTTATTTGAATTTTAAATAAAATTAGAAATTATCTAATTTCTGATTTTAGATAACTGCAGCTGAGTGTAAGGATAGATGAATAAGGACCATGTATTTTTTGAAATGATATGAATGTGGTAATGTGGAGGGATTTTTAGATTGTCTTTTAAAAGACAATCTTGAGCCTCAAAGCCTGTTACTGTAATGGCAGGATGCAGCCTCACAGTGGGGGGTGGAGGGCAGCTGAAGCCTCTTGAGAACTTCTACCAGGTAAATGGCTCACTGTGATGAATCTTAACCACCTGTGTCCAGGGTAGCTCTGTCTTAACCTTCTCAGGATTCCCACTGACCCTCTGGCTGCCATTCATGTCTGACATAAATCCAGAGAAGAAGTAAAACAGTCCTGTAGAAAATTCAAGTTAGTAAGTAGTTCTGAAAAAGTGTTTTACTTCAACAGTTTTCAATTTTTCATTGTATAGAAGACATTGATGAAATTTCAGGTGCCATTTTTAAAGTGCCAAGAGAATCAAGATAGTCCCTCCAGGGTAATGAGCTCCTTTTACTGATGTCTTCATTTATTCATTCATTCTTTTAGCAAGGATATATTTAATACATATAATGCTTTAGAAAGATGCTGGGTGCTGAGTGTATAAAAAGGCAGGCATTTAAATAAGGTATTAAAATACTGAGATAAATGCCAGAGAAGGCTGCCTAAAATGCTAAAGGGAACTTGAAGAACTGTCAAATAAAATAGTTATGCCTAACATTGAGGTCAGGATAAGATGGGCAAAGAGGAGACAATTTGTCTATACTTTACCTAACCTTTTTTCTTTATTTTTGTTTGCTTTTGGTACCAGGGGTTGAACACAAGGATGCTTAACCATTGAGCTACATTCCCAACTTTTAAAAAATTTTTAATTTTTATTTTGAGACAGCTTCTCACTAAGTTGCTTAGGGCCTTACTAAGTTGCTGAAGGTGACTTTGAATCTGTGACCCTCCTGATTCAGCCTCCTGGGTTTCTGGGATATAGGTATGCACCACTACGCCCAGCTCCCTACCTTTTATTTTTTATTCACTTATCGGAATATGTATCTCTGTTTCTTATTGCTTCCAGTTACTTATGCCATTACTTTGAAGATATTGTTTTTGTTAGAGAAATCTCATTTTAAAAGGTAGTTTCCTTATTTATTTATGCTAGCATTTAAAGTATGAATTCCAAAGGCAGCAGAATACAACAGTCACCAGAATGGCAATATGTAAATCAATGGTTGTGCAACTGATGTGATTCTGCAATCTGTATATGGGGTAAAAATGGGAGCTCATATCCCACTTGAATCAAAGTGTGAAATATGATATATCAAGAACTATGTAATGTTTTGAACAACCTACAATAAAAATTAATTTAAAAAATAAATAAATAAAAAAAAATGAAGGGAAGAGGTGAAAAAAAAAATAAAGTATGAATTCCTAGCCATTAGAATAAATTTCAAGATCAGGCCTAGAAGTATAACTGTAGTTACGAAAACAATATTGTTTCTACTGATTACTTCAAAAGTCCAGAATACCAATTTAGACTATCTTACCACTAGCTTTGTTAACTCATTATATATACTTTAGAATGAATAAAACTGACACTGTTGAACATACATCTAACACTGGTTTTCAAAGTCTACCTGTTTTTATTCTGAACTGGTGACTTGTGTTTGGGGTAATCACAAGTCTATTGTTTTTGATTCATATCTCAAATGCAAACAGTAAATTCTAAATTGTGGTTTTAGTCAGACTAGTTTGGTAGCAAGAGAATAATCTGACTCAAACCATTTGTAGTAGATGCTGTGGTGTGCCACCCACATTCCCCCGGTAGGACTGAGAGTTTTGCACTTCTAGTTGTTGGGAGTGTCGGCTCCATGTGGCTCAAGCTGAGTTTCTTGCTAGGAAAAGATATTTTTCCTCAGCAGATTGTATCATTCAATTGCTTCATTCAGATTGTATCTCCTTGTATCTATTAGCTGGTTGTTGTGGGAGGAAAAATGCCTGGCTATGTTGCCTCCACATGGGACAATTCTGAAGAGTTACCTGTAGCATTGAACAAGAAACACCATTCCAATATAGCTCCTGGCTGCTTGGTTTTGGTGGAGATGGATTGTCTGAGCCTGTCATGGGCTGGGTTTGGAGAGATTCATATGTTGTTGTTGGGTGGGATCAGCAATAATGTGTCAAAAGAACATCCAAGATCAGCTATGACAAAGGTCTGACAGCACAAGGAAGCCTACAACCCCATGTCAATCACCACTCTTGTCCTCATTTTAATCCTTTGGCTCACTTTCATGACCCTAAAGTCATGAAAGAAGAAAAAGGCTCTAGCTCAGTTTATGGATTAACTGGCTTTGTACATAGATGCAAGATGAAAGTAGACTGCTGCTTCCTTGCCACACCACTCATTTGTGGCCCTAAAAGATAGTAATAAAGGCAAATCCTTATTGTGGTCAGCATGTCTATTAAGAAATGGCCCATCTGGTTAGGCTATATCTAGATGTCTGACTTACTCTTTTTTAAAAAATTTATTTATTTGTTCTAATTTGCTATACATGGTAGCAGAATTCATTTCAATTCATAGTACATATAGAGTACAATTTTTCATGTCTCTGTACATAAAGTATATTCACACCATTTATGTCTTCATACATGTACTTAGGGTGATAATGTCCATCTCATTCCACTGTCTTTCTTACCCCCATGCCCCACTGCCTTCCCCTCCCTCCCCTTTGCCCTATTTAAAGTTCCTTCATTCCTCCCATGCACCACCCCCATACCATTATGGATTAGCATCCACATATAAGAGAAAACATCAGCCTTTGTTTTTTTTGGATTGGCTTACTTCACCTAGCATAATATTCTCCAACTCCATCCATTTAACTGCAAATGCCATGGTTTTCTTCTCTTTTAATGCTGAGTAATGTTCCATTGTGTGTATGTGTGTGTGTGTGTGTGTGTATCACAGTTTCCTTATCCATTCATCTACTGAAGGGCATCTAGGTTGGTTCCACAATTTAACTATTGTGAATTGTGCTACTATAAACATTGATGTGGTTGTGTCACTGTAATATGCTGTTTTTAAGTCCTTCGGGTATAAACTGAAGAGTAGGATAGCTGGGTCAAATGGTGGTTCCATTCCAAGTTTTCCAAGGAATCTCCATACTGCTTTCCATATTGGTTGCAGCAATTTGCAGTCCCACCAGCAATGTATGAGTGTGCCTTTTCCCCCACACCCATAATCTTAATAGCTGCCATTCTGACTGGAGTGAGATGAAATCTTAGAGTAGTTTTGATTTGCATTTCTGTAATTGCTAGAGATGTTGAACATTTTGGCATATGTTTGTTGATTGATTGTATATCATCTTCTGAGAAGTGGCTGTTCAGTTCCTTGGTCCATTTCTTGGTTGGGTTATTTGTTTTTTTGATGTTAAGGATGTTAAGATTTTTGGGCTGGGGATATAGCTCAGTTGGTAGAGTAGATTTTTGAGTTCTTTATATATCCTAGATTAGTGTTCTATATGATGTGCGTGTGGTAAAAATTTGCTCTCAAAATGTAGGCTCTCTATTCACCTCACTGATTGTTTCTTTTGCTGAGAAGAAGCTTTTCAATTTGAATCTATATCATTTATTGATTCTTGATTTTAATTCTTGTGCTATAGGATTCTTATTAAGGAATTCAGGGCCTAATTCAACATGATGAAGATTTGGGCCACTTTTCTTCTATTAGGCACAGTGTCTCTGGTTTAATTCCTAGGTCTTTGATCTACTTTTAGTTGAGTTTTGTGCATAGTGAGAGATAGGGGCTTAATTTCATTTTGCTGCATATGGATTTCCAGTTTTCCCAGCACCATTTGTTGAAGAGGCTATCTTTTCTCCAATATATGTTTATGGTGCCTTTGTCTAATATGAGATAAATGTATATATGTGGGTTTGTTTATGTGTCCTCTATTCTGTACCAATGATCTACAAGTCTATTTTGGTACCAATATCATGCTGTTTTTGTCACTATTGCTCTGTAATATAGTTTAAGTTCCGGTATAGTGATGCCACCTGTTTCACTCTTCTTGCTAAGGATTGCTTTGGTTATTCTGAGTCTCTTATTTTTCCAGATTAATATCATGACTGCTTTTTCTATTTCTGTAAGAAACGTCATGGGGAATTTTTTTGGAATTGCATTAAATCTGTATAGTGCTTTTGGTAGTATGGTCATTTGGACAATGTTAATTCTGCCTATCCAAGAACAAGGGAGATTTTTCCATCTGACCTTCTCTTTAAGCAGGGACTACAAAGGAGAAAGGATGGAAAACCAGGAATAAGGAGGTCTGAGCATGTGGAAATAGATACAAAGTATGAAGGTCTTTGCATCTATGCTAATGCCTGCTAGAGAACATCATTATGGAAGATATAGTAACAACCAAATGGATGGAATGACCTGACAGTTAGTATCAGATATCTTGTGTCATTTCCCAAATGCTGGTCAGAAGGCACAAGGAAGCCTACAATAAAATAGTTATTATCAATAAAATAGTTATTGTGACAGAGGTGGAAGCTATTCATGGGCCCCAAAGCATGGGCTTCAACTCTTAGGGGTCCACCTACCCACGGTTGCTACTGAAAGCTCAATGTACTAGCCATCCAAATCAATGCTGTATGGCTCTGTCTCCTTAGAAGACCAATAATCTATTTGACACCAGGTTGATTACATTGAACTCTTTCCACTATGAAAGGGAAAACTGTTCATCTTTACTGGAGATGACATATCTAAGTATGAATTTGTTTTTCTTTTTTGCAGGACATCCCTAAATTAGGGCTAATACAATGTTTGATATATCAACATGGTACCCCATATTGTATCATCTCAGATCAAAGGACCCACTTTATAGTAAAAAAGATTGACAGTGGTAGCATGACCATGGGATCCTATTGTCCTTTAACATACCTTGCTACATAGAATGTCCTGGTACAATAGAGTGATGGAATGAAATGTTGAAACCTCAGCTCAGGTGCCAGCTTGAAGATGAAGTCCTTTGAGGATAAGGCACTGTTCTCCAGTGTGTCTATATATATTAGTCCATGACTAGTCTGGGAAATAGAGATCATCCTGTTTATGATAACTCTCAGTGATTCACTTGGATCATCTGTGACTCCTACTTCTGATATTTTAGCTATTGAACATTTCCATCAGGGGACACATAAAGAACTCTAAATTTTAGCTAGAGCTACCACCTGGTCTCTTTGGACTTCCAGCTTTAAGAGGCCAGTAGACAAGAAAGGGAAGTTGGCCTTGATCATTAGGATGAGGTAGAGAGGCTGTTTGCTGACAGCAACAGGGAAGAAAACATTTAACATTCAGATGATCCACGGAGGCATCTCTTGATACACCCCTGCTCAGTTTTCAGGATAGTTGTACAAGTTCTGAAACCATGGACTGAAAGTGGCCTAGTGTCTAGGGGCTCAGATTCCTCAGGGGCGAGGGTTCGGGCTGCCCCAAGAAATAAGCTTCTCAGATCACAGAGCTGTGAGATAAGCAGTAGACAAGGAAGAAGATGGACCCTAGTTTTTGTCTCAACATTGGTGGCATTGGTTGTTCTAATTTACTCTTTAGTAAGTTCCCAGGGAAAAAAAGACCAATTCAAATTCTGAAGGACTTCTTTCCAGGTGGGGTGAACTGACTGTATGGTGTAAATAGAGCTAACTGGTAGAAAGGGCAGACTTTAGTGGATGTTCTGGTGAGCTTCTCAGCTGGATTTTACAGGACAGAGGCACTTGTTCCCCAGTTGTTAGGAGTACTGACTGATGTTGAGGACATTTCTATGGAGATTTTCCTTGCCAGTAGGAGCTAATTCGCTCAAGTTACTTACCCTTGCTGGAAAAAGTTTTGTAATTGACAAATCCGTGGAGGACTTATATTCCTGGGGCTGTACTTGAATATTAAATTTTTGGACTAAAAGAATTGTTTGGATATCAGCTCAGCTTTTTATTGTGGGGCCTATTTATTATGAAGTGCCCTTTTATAAGGCAGGCATAGATACACTCAATTAGTGGAAATGTTGGGATAAGTAAATAATAGAAGTAACATGCAGATGCCTGGCATACAGTTAGTCTTCAACAGATGGTACAGATGGGAGGTATTGTAGTTTTTTTTTTTTTTATTACTTGCTATCCGTCAGTCTGGGAAACTTTTTTTCATTTTAATTGTATTTGAGTAGTAAATCTTTGACACTTTCTCAAGAAGAGAGATTTGCTTTGGAAACTGTCAGCTGGTGTTTTCCACCTCTTTGCTCTTAGGTCTGTATTCAGTGATTTTCATTTTCTAGGGTTAAATGAGGACACCAAAATATTGTTAGCATAGCATATACTTCTAAGACTTTTGGTTCTATTTGGTTAAGTGCTTTATGATCCATTTTATTTGTTACTTCTAACGTAGCCCTACGAGGTAGGTGATTATTTTTATTTTTACTCCCTGGATAGTTTTTAATTAGCTTAAGTAAGTTCATGCAACCCCAATAAGGTCAGTGGTAGAGCTTAAATTTAATTCCTTCAAATTCTAGAATTTTACCTGGTCTTCTGGGCCTTGCCATTTCTTTTGATTTCTGTGTTTTTGACATGGTTATAGATGTGAGCTGTTGTTCAAAAGGAAAAAGCAAAGAAATCTATATGAGTTTTTAATGAAAGCAGTTAAATCAAGCAAGACTCCATCAGTTCAGCATTAAATTACATTGATTTATTTTTTTAAGTTTTAGTTTATAAATGCCACTTTCCTGAGTTTACATACTTGTTCCATATTTTTTCTTTACACATTCATTGTCAGACCACTCCAATAATTTTAATATTTAGTATTTGACTCCATGTAAATCGATTTCTTATCAAAGAGTTGTGGAATCTTTTCCTTGGCAAATCTTTTTCTTCTGCTTTTGGAACAATGTCAAATTCTGTGCTCTTTTTACCTTCTATTGAGGGAAATGAGAGAATTTCAGAGGTAATGCATTTGGAAATGCTGCTAATACTACATAATGCCATGCAATTTTGAGATCTTAAAATGAAGCCATGGCTCTTCAAAAGCCTGAGAGAAGGGATTTTCAGGAAGAGGTTTTTAGAAGTCCTAGGCAAGACCTTTGCAACTCAGTTTTACGAAAAGGCAGCAGTTCTTGTTTCACCCCTTTCTACTCCCTTGTCCTGAGATATAGAGTCATCCACTTCCAAATCTTTCCCTACATATTTCTAAATAATCAGCAAATAATGCTTTTTCTTGATTATTTTCATTTCTAAACATTATCTAATGAAATGAACTGTATCAAACTTTTTAGAGATGCATATTAGCTATCTTTTACTGTGTAGCAAATTACTCCCATACTGAAATGCTTTCTTTGACAACCATTTTCTCACCATTTCTCTGGGTCAGAAATGTGAATGCAACTTGGTTGGCTAGCACTGGCTCAAGGTCTCCCATGAAGTTGCAGGTAAAGCTTTTATCTGGAGCTTCGATTTCACCTGGAGACTCATTTAGAAGAGGAACTGATTCCAAGTTCATTCAGGTGGCTCTTGGAGAAATCAAGCTTCTTGTGGGCTGTTGGACAGACGGTCTTCTTTTTTGGATGGTGGCTGAAGACCTCCCTCCAGTCTTGACCTGGTGAGTCTCTCCATGAGACAGCCACGATATGGCATCTAGTTTCTCTCAGAAGGAGCCAGGGTAAGTTGGAACCCCATCCTGAGTCTTTTTCTAATTTAACCTCATCTCATGTGTCTGAGGATCAGTAAGTTCAGCTCACACTAACCCAGGACCTGAATATCAGAAAGAAGCCATCATTAGGAGTCATCTTAGAAGCTTCCTTCTATAGTTTATTCTCTGGATCCCCAGTATAATTCACATCTATCCTACATGCAAAATCCTCTACTCCCAACCAATGTCACCCAGGGTTTTATCTCCTTATAGCATCACTTCAAATTCCAGGATCTTATAAAGTCATATCTGGGTGTAGAATGGATTTATCAGCTATCTTTCTGTAAGTACAAACACATATCTTTGCAATCTATACCTGTGAGTTTAAAGAAACAAACTGTCCCTCACTCTCCACATCTAATGTACAATGGTGGAACAGACTTAATCTCTCTGTTATAAATATTTCTGCTTAGAGAAAGGGGAAAGTGAAAAGCACATGGGAGTCATTGCTTGATGGAATTCTGGAATTAAGTGAAGCAAATGCTTTAAGATTAATCAGGTCTTATGACATGAAATAATTTTTCATTGTGTTTGCATCTGCTCTCTGGGTTCTTGGTTCTATGTCTGCCAAATTTCCTTTTTCATGAAGGTACCTTGGTTACATTTAGTAGTTTTCTCCTCTTGCCCAGGGTTTGACTATTCCAAACACTGTCCATGGCATAGACTCTTCCTTCATCTCCTAATTCCTTGTGCCATCAGTTTTTTTTTTTTTTTTAAATCAAAATTCCAAGCTAATGAGTCTGTTTGGTAGAATCCAGGACACATTGACTCACTCACAAGGGAAGTTGGGGAAGTACTTGAAAATCTTCACTGTTCACAGGTGGGATTCTAAGTCTTCTAAGACTCAAAATATCAACATTTCCCCACATAAGAGAGAGATTTAGTCAAAAGAATGAGTAGCAACAAATGCATTTTTTAAACACAAAAGAGGACTATTGGATCATCTTTTATTCCTTTGACTGATTATCATCTAGTTTGTGATCCGGCTATCCTGCTTCTGTGTATATATCCAAAGGAAATGAAGTCACCATAGTAAAGAGATGGTGCAGGCACATGTTTATTTTATCACTATTATAATAACTAAGATATGGAATCAACCTAGGTGCCTGTCGATCAGTACACACACACACACACACAGACACAGACACACAGACACAGACACACACACACACACACACACATACACATGATGGAATGCTATTTGCCACATAGAAGAAGGAAATTCTGTCTTTTGAGCAAAGTGGATGGAATTGGATGACATTAGGTTGTGTGAAATAAGCTAGATACCAAAAGACAAGTATCACATATGTATGGAAGATTAAAAAAAGTCAATCTGAATGTAAAATAATGATTACTAGAGGTCAGGGTGGGTTAAAGGGATGATGGATTTGAACAGTGCATGCTGTATGCATAAGTAGGAATATCAATACGAAACTCATTAATGTGTACAATTAACAAATGTTAGTCAAGAATGAAGTAAAATATATAAAATGCATTTGCTTACATATTTATCTTTAAAGTGTACTGATTTTTACACTGATACTTTTCAAAAATTTATTATATTTTGTTTTAGATAAAACAAAGATATAGCTCAACAAAGCATCATTGTTAAATAAAAAGGAAACATTTTAACTGGAAGCTCATGTACTTGTGAAGTAGATTTTTTTTTTAAAAAAAACAAACTAATATTTGTGTTCAGTGTCTTTCTGTAAGGAACTCTCTAGTCAAAGTACATAGAAAGATTTTGTGATTTGGTTGGTCTGTACTCACTCAGGGATTCATTTGAGACAACATTTATAGCTTATCATCCATGATGACTGTGATTGACATAAGATTGACCTTTGGGAAGAGATGTCTATTGGTGCATTTTAGATAGAAGCAATTGTATGTATTGCTTAAGTGCTTATAAAGCCTAGAATTATAGGTAGATTCCATTCCTCTATGATCTGTTACTGAGAAATTGGAAATTTAAGTTTCTAAAGAGTTTCTGCTTAAAAAAACTTTTAGATTTTTATAGGTCAGATAAGACTAATATGAAACTTTCTGTTCATTGCTCTATTTCTAGACTGTGCTGTGAAAAAATAGATTACAGATTACCATCCTTATTAAAGACCTTTGACTTACAAACTTAGCAGTTTTTATTAAATTTTTTAGAGTATGCTTCCCTGATTTTTCTAGGCTCTTAGACAAATGAAATATACTTTCTTGAATATAAGAACAGAAAGTATTTTTCTGCAATATGCAAGAGGTATTTTCCCCCAATTAAAAAAATTATACTAAAATACACTTAACATACACTTTGCTATCTTCAGCATTTTAAGTGTACAGCTCAGTGGTATTACATAAATTCACATTGTTGTGTAACTATCAGTACCACTCATCTCCAGAACTCTTTTCATCTTGCAAAAGTGAAACTGTAAACCCATTAAACAATAACTTCCAATTCCCCTGTTCCCTAAACCATCTCAACAACCATTTTACCTTTTTTCTCAATGATTTTTGACTAGTCTAAATACCTCATAAAAGGAAAATCAGACTGCTTGTTTTCCAAGTGGTTAGCACAATGTCTTCAAGGTTCATCTCTTTTGTAGCTTATGTAGGATTTCTTTCCTTTTTGAAACTGAATAGTATTCCATTTTATGTAAAATGTTTTGCTTATGTATTTGTCAGTGGACACCTGAGTTGCTCTTGCATTTTAGCTGTGAATAATGCTACTTAGGAACAGGGGTCTACAAAACATCTCTTTGAGAGACAGTGGCTTTGCTTCATTACTTTGTGTTAATTGCTCGACACTAGCTTCTACTGGAGCGACATTCATAATTTATGTTGATTATATTATCTAGAGTTTCTATAGAAAAGAAAACTTCAATTCAAATGATGCAAGGTATTTTGATGAAGCAAATACTTCACTCAAAGATGTGTGTGTGTGTGTGGGTGAAGGGAGTTTAAGGGGAGTAACAAGGAGTGCTGAGATACCTAGACAAGCACAACTGTGGGAAGCAATTAGCATCTTTAGTTCTGAATGAGCAAGGGGAGGAGATAGTGTCAATAGGACCCCAGGGAGGTCTGTAGGCAAGGAGAAAGAAATAGACAGGAGCTGAGCTCATAAAAGGATGCAGTCATTGCCAAAAAGGAGGCCTAAAGTGGGCAAACATGGGGATGAAGCATCACAACCTCTTTTTCCTCCTGCTTTATAATTTTTTGTCAATAAGTCCTGGAGATTGAGCCCAAGTAGAAGTCAGTTGGCAAGACCCAGCCATCCAGGGTGATGCAATCTATAAAATTGAGTAAGGTGATTAGTTAGTCTTATAGGGAAGGAGCAGGGCAGGAAAGGACAGGGTAATTAGGGAAGGGCTTTTCTTTGGAGAAACATTTTCAAATCTTAGAATTTAGCAGTAAGGATATGTGGCTTACTTTTTTCTTACAATGGAAGACATCTTATTCGATTTATTCTCTCTTCTGAGATGCAAGGAAGTGGAGAACATGTTATTTCTGCTTTGTTTTTCATAGCAATGTGCCTTCAGAGACTGGATAAGTAGAATGACCAGAAATGGATTATTTCACCCTATGTATCAAAAGACATGAGCATTTTAAATTAGCTTATATTAAGCCCACTTCCAAGAAAGAATTGAAGACTGCTGTATATAAGGTGCATTCATAGTTTCTGTCCTGGCCAGTGCTCATGCATGCATGAGGAGAAATGCTGACAGAGAAGAAAGTTAACTGAAACCAGAGAATCTGTCAAGTGATGAAAAATGGGTTGTATTGGCTCTAGACACACAGCATGACCAGATGGTGCATTAGAGATTGTTTGAAGAAGTTTTCTTAAAGGAGGTTTGATTGAATAAAATTATTTTGTAATGTGCAGAATGCAAAAGGTGGTGTATTTATGTGCATGACTAGGGGAGAGATGTAAAGGGAAGGGAGATGAATACTAGTGCAGGCCACATGCAGGGAAAATGTATGAATACCTAAGGGTTTTCCATTATCTAGGAGGGTAAGTGATATTCTCAAGAAACCCATGGGGCGAGAATCTATATTCATAGAAACTTCCCCTACTCTTTTTTTTTGACACCTTTTCTTCATCTTTGCAGAACTTCCATCAATATCTCATCAATTCTCCATTTCTCTAGGAGGGCAATACCAGAGGACAGGCAATTACAAAACTGGATTTGCACATAAGGGAGTTAGAGATAGACTTAGATTCTGACCCAAACTTAGATTTCAACAAAACTTTCTGCCTCCTGAGTTTACTGCTGAATAAGGAGATTTCGTTGCCTTTCATTGCACTTACACTACATATGCCCTTTTGATGTAAACACGCATGTCTATCACATCTTTCCAAAGCAATTTGCCACAAGTGACCCCATTTCAAAGCAATGTTTGTTTAGAGGAGGTAGTTTACCTTGGCAAAGTTTTCTAAATAATTCATAGAGGGTTTCTAGTAACTGAGAAAGAAATGTTTGTCTCAATGCATGAAAAATGAGTAGCCAAGGTCTATTTTTACCTAGACAAAAAGGATAATCATTAAAAGGTATAATATTATAACTGAATTTAGAAATAAATTAAGGCAATTTCATAATGCCATTGTCTGTTAACAAGAGATGGCAAATAATTCCAAAAGGCTTTCTAAATGAGAACTGCTCCACCGCTTTGGAAGTCTAAGTCTACTGGTGATGGATTGTTGAGAAATTTTGCTCATGTATAATTATATGCTCAGTGAACATTTTAACAATATGTGACTCTCCTGCTTACTTACAATTTTATAATGAAAATAAAAAAGTGGAAAGGAAAAAATGCAAGAAATCCTGGTAATCAGAAGATGCTGCTAGTTGATCTCAGCCACTCACAACCTATATGACTAGTTAGAACCATTCTGAATAAAAAAAATTTATGATTCTGGATAACAATGAAACAGAATTAAGCCTGCAACATTTGTCTTAGTAAAATTTATTTTTTGATGTCCCTAAATATATAGGCTAACCAGAACTCTTTATTTACCATGACTTTTAAAAATGGATTATAAAAAAGTCAACCCTCAAGCAAATCAAATTTTATGTGAATAATTATGCATTTTCTGGATTTATCCCAATGTACATGTGACAGTCTCTCAGTATCTTGAAATTGTCAAAAGCTTTATGCATTTT
This sequence comes from Callospermophilus lateralis, assembly GCF_048772815.1. Classification (NCBI taxonomy): domain Eukaryota; kingdom Metazoa; phylum Chordata; class Mammalia; order Rodentia; family Sciuridae; genus Callospermophilus; species Callospermophilus lateralis. Next base: position 106,931,370 of record NC_135312.1, on the reverse strand, counting down.
TGTTTTTTGTTTTTGGGCCACTGCTTTTACCTCTCCCTGTGACCTGCCTTCACCTGGATAAATTGGGCTCCTCCTGGATCCCCTCCAAAACTGAATTAAGTGACTATGAATGAACCCTTACAATGTGGAAACTGTATGTCTGTGTCAGAATGAGCTAGTTTTATAATAGTAATAAATAACCCCAAATCCTCAGTAGGTTTAGTGTAACAAATCTTTAATTCTCCCCTAAAGTTCACATCCAACGCTGGTTTGTGGGAAGTTTCTGCTCATTGTCACTACTCAGGGGTCCTGGCAATGGAAAGCTTTACTTTATACACACATCCATGATCACTGCAGTGGTGAATTATGCCCTGGCTCCTAAAGTCTCCTCTGGAAATCACACATCACTGCTACTCATATAGCATTGGCCACAGGAAGCTACATGGCCACCCTTGCCTAACTTCAGTATTTGTGGAATAGCACTAGTTACTACCAAATGGCACAGTGGTCAGGAGAAAGGCTCTGGCATCCACTGTGTCTGACCCTCACCGGGTGTAATTTGGGACACGTTAATTAATTTCTCTTTGTTCTCAGTTCCTCTTCTGTAGAATGGTGTTCATGTTTGCATGTCCTTGTTGGGCGTTAAAAATTAAGTGAGTTAATACATGTAAAAATATCATCACGCTGATTGACATTACATGGAATATTAGCTATCATTTGATCCCACATTTAGCCTTTATTGGCTTAAAATATAACTTTAATTTAGAGGACCATCTCTGTAGAGAAAGGCAAGAGCCTTGTGAGTGGGAATCTCCTTGGGGAGTGATGTAATTTAAGTGCTTGTGAAGGAACACAATAGGAATTTATTTCCTTTGAGTTTTTGATGTTTGTATGAGTTTTTTTTTCAGATCAATAAGGGACTACTTACGAAATTTCAGCCTTGGTACAGCAAATCACACTTGATGACATGAAGAAATTAATTTAGTTTTATCAAATACTCAATCAACTGCAGAGTGCTTAATCCACTGATATAATTGGCTTAGTAAATAAAATTTGGTTTTGTTTTGCTTAAAAAACTAAACAACTTGGGGCTGGGGTTGTGGCTCAGAGGTAGAGTCCTCGCCTACCATACATGAGGTACTGGGTTCTATCCTCAGCACCACACAAAGATATTGTTAAAAAAACCTTAACAACTACATTTTTACCTGTTTATCTTTTATTTTTAGGATTCTGGGGAGGGATTTATTAAAGAAGAAAAACACTCCTAATACTCATTGCTTCATTAAAAATAAAACAATTCCATAGTCCTAAAAATGGAAAATATTTTCTCTCTCCAAATGTTTTCAGTAAACTTTCATGAACAATATATGAATTACATAGAACAGCGTTTAAATGATACGTGGGTAACAAGAACACATCAAACTTCAATATAATTTCACTCACAATTTGATTCAGCAAGAAGAGAAAAATAGGTTACTTAAAAATGGTCAGAATCGCAGTACAGGATTGTTGACAGCTGTGAAGAAAAGTTGAATAACACTGTGTTGAAAAGGTCAATGTTTCTTGTTGATATTGGCTGTTGGGATGGGGAAGAGCCTTTGGGAGTTTCAAGGGCCCCCTCCAGGGACATATATTGCAGTGGAAGTTTTAGAGGTCAGACTTTCTGAGATAAGGAGCAGGACTTGTTTTCTCACAACAGTTCTGAACTCAGAGGTCATTCATGAACTCTTTTGAATCACTTTTCCCCCAAAGGCTCAAATAAAAAATGTGGGCTAATAAAACTGGGTAATAGTAAGGTTTGCTGGAAACATGGGAATCATTATTCTGTTCCATTTAACTGAGTTTAATATCTTGTTTGCAGAGAAAGTAAAAATACAGGAAAAGGAGTAAAGAGAATTTTGGTCTGAAAATAAATAAACAAGCTCAACTGGGTTTTATTTTTTTTTTCCATCATAATCTCCATCACTGTGAATCACCTTACTTTAAATGCCTCCCTCTTTCCTAAGCATTGTAGTTTTTGATGTTGAATCTATATTCCAAATAAAATGGTTTGCTATTGCTTAATAACTTTAGCATTTGATGCAAAAATTAAATAATTTTAATATTAAGGTGCCAGACAGTTAATAGGGAATGTATTTTTTTGGCCAATAATTCTTTCTGCCATGAGCCATTTTATAGTGCATTGCAACCCAGGCATTTAGAATACTTTGTAGGATGCATCATTATCCCTAGTAATAAAATATTCATGCACATAGTGTTTAATTTTTATTATTTAATGGATACGGATATTTTTCACTGTGAAACTGCATGATAATAAGCATTGGGGTTAATTAAAAATTCATCTGTTTTCCATGAAAAAAATAGACCTGAAAGTTTTAAGATTGGTCATTTTTAAAAAACATTTCTTCTTGATCTTAGCGTTGTATAGACTTAAATTAGGAAAAAATTCCCAGGCTGGAGAGTTCGTAGGCCAGTGGCCACTCTGCTCCTCTAAAACTTACCTTAATATGGTGGCAACAGGAAGAGCAAACCAGCAATTTAAGTTACCAGAACTCACACCAGCTGTGCTTCCAACTTCCTTGACATTCTCAAAGCCATGAGCTGGCTGCATGCTGCGGTGAATTGGAACTGCTGAGTCTTTAAGTAGTGCAATTTTGTTATCATAATAAATGACACTATCCAACCATTATTAATCACTTACTGTGCTCTTGGCATTTTTCTAATACTTTTACAGATGCTCACTCACTCAGTGACCTTTCACACTCAAGTCCACATTACCAAGTACTTTTATCCCTATGTTATAGATGAGGTAACAGAGATACAGAGATTTTCCTAAACTCGCCAAAATGATTATGCTCATAAGCAGAGGAGCCAAATTAAAATCTGAGTAGTCTTGTTCCAAGGTCCTTAGTTTTTAAGTTCTAAACTAGGTTGTCAATCTAGGCTTCCTGGTTCTCAACTATGTGAGTGAACAACTGAAAACATCCTCAGTTCTCAATTTGCATTTGTTTCTAATATAGTATCTAACTAATTAACTACATATATGTGTTAAGGAAGAAGGCTCACTAGCTTGGAAGAGTTCGATAGCAGGAATGTAGCACAACTTCAGTGTAATTCATTGGAATGAGAATCATTAAATATCTTTCATTGATTTGTAAGAGGGTTGTGAATGTGAAAACCTTTAATTCTTAGCATTTTTTTTTTTAAAAGAGAGAGAGAGGTAGAGAGAGAGAGAGAATTTTAATATTTATTTTTTAGTTTTCGGTGGTACTGAGGATCCAACCCCGGGCCGCACGCATGCCAGGCAAGCGCTCTACCGCTTGAGCCATATCCCCAGCCCTAACTCTTAGCATTTAAAATAATGATAAAGTTGAAGTTCATTTATATTTATCTGCATTAAGTAACTAATTTGTTGCTTCAGTGATTTCTTCTCAGAGTCTAGATAGCAGCATAAGATCAGTTGGCTTTGATTTACTTGTTATGAAGTGAGAATGACGATAGGGTCAGGAGTAAGAAAGGAGGATTTAAATTTCTCTAAATATCAGTGGTCTCCAACCACATTTGGAATATGAAAATTGTGCAATAACTTCTAAAATTCTTTTATTACTAATTGCAAACCCCCCCCCCTTTTTTTTGCTCGTTGTGATCTAGTAGAGTACCTGATGTTTGATTCTCTATATTTTTAAATGGAAGAGTATCATCATAGCCCTCTGTGAAACAAATGGGAATCTGGATAAAGAGGCTGAATAATTAATTATTCTTTCTAAAACAAAAATTCAAAACCTCCTGAAAGTAAAAGTGTACATTATTCCAGTGCTCACTTTGTGGGGGTAAATGGCTAATTGCATGTGTTTCCTTTTCCATTTGTAACGTTCCAGGCAGGTGCCATGCTAGCTGGTGCTTATCATAATTATGCTGCATCTTACCACCTGAGTAGGAAACTACTGAAATGCTGCACATAAATCTTTCAATGTAATAAAATTGCACATCAGGACATCCATAGAAAGGTAAAGAAAATAGGAACAGAGCATTAGATATATTACTAGTGGTGACCATATAAATTCTTGAAAGATTAATAGTATTGTTCCCTTTCCCCTACCTTCATTCTCTGGACAAGTCTAGAGTGGATGTAGAAGGTCATTGTCATTCACTTTGCACGGTCCCAGGGACCTTTGAATGATTCAACATAACCAAGTGGCCATACTATTTTAAAGGACATTAACATTCCTATTAAGCTTTTGAGAATTTTGACCTTTCTTAAATGTCAGAAAGGGGATATGCTACAGATAAATTGTGATCAACTGGATGCATAATATACCAAGTGTTTGGGCTTTTCTGTCTAACTCAGAACCCCTGGGAGATGGTGGATTTAATGAAATGCTGTTTCCTATTATGCGAGAGTAGTTGATAATTTGCTTAGTGGCTCTATCGGCACAGAATGTGCTGCAAGATCTGACATTGGTGATCACAGAATTGTATTCATCTGAATCAGTCCTCACAGTTTACAAATAAGAAAGCCAGGACTCAGAGAAATAAAATGATTTGTCCGAAATGAGATAGCCAGTGAGCAGCAGAGCTGGGAATAGAATCCAGGTCTTCTGACTCCCAGACTGGTATTCTTTCTACTTTATCACGCTGAACTGTACTTTTTCTCCCCTGTACTTCTCTGTCCTTTTATGCAATTCATTATATGCTGAAGTTCCAAGCAGGGGAATTGGATTTTTCATTATAATTTTAATAAGGTGCCACAAAACATGAAATTCACATTTGAATCCCAATTTTCTTTTCTTAAACCATAGAGTGCTGAATAGTGAAGACAAACCTCACCACATAAATTATCACGGTCTCCGGACTTCCCAGTTTTGATGGTTATATATGTGTTACTATAAATCCCCAAACCTCTCTTATTGTACTCTTTTTAAGGTTTACAATCCTATATGCAACTAATTATCAGCCCTGCCAGTTCTTTGACTGATTTTGTTTTCTTCGGTTTCAAATACTTTTTCTTGCTTAGGTTCTGGAAATCTCTCTGGATATCTTGAAGAACAGCAAAATATCTGTCAGGAACACTGACAATGTGGTGTGTGCGTGTGTGTGTGTATATCTTTTCCTTTTACAAAAACCCAAGGAATTTCTTTATTTTTTAAATAAAACCTCCAAAATATGACCTCGTTGTAAGCGTTGATTCTTCTGTGCTTACATTGCTGGTGTCCCACATATAAAAGGCTGGGTAGAGTTGTCTTTGGCAGTTGCTGATAGGGTTGGAATTCACTGGGATTAAATGAAAAATCCATTGTAGATGCAATCCAGTGCAAGATGACATTTTAAAAAAAGGATGTCCTAAACCAAATAGGAAACTATGTGAAGTCAGATTTATTCTTTCTTAAAATGAGCTTGAATATCAGTAAGCTGCACTTAAAAAAAATAAAAAATAAAAAATCCCACACTTGTTATCAATGAAGCTAATTTTAACATACATATGGTATTTTAGAGTTCTGAGAAAGTGCTTTTATCTGATTTGAATGTATTGTATGAGTGAAATACCACTGTTTGGACAGTGTGCCAGTTTTCACATCATCAATATAAGTTTTTCACTTGAAATGGCAGTCCCTGTGCCTTCCTGCTGGCTGCTGCCCTCCCACCTCTTCCTGTCAGTTCTATAAACCACTTCTCCTTTTGCCCAAATCCCCTGCTGAGTACAATCCTCTTACCAACTGAGGCACAGCTCTATTTCTTTTATTTATGACCATCCCCCTTTTCCAGGTTGCTTAGAGAACCATTATATTATTACTGAAATAAATTGTTACCATTGAAAGGGTCCTTGACAGTCACTCAGCCCAGCCCTTTTATGTGATAAAAGAGGACCAGGGTGTTTAGGCGACTCACTCATGTTCGGACTCCTTAGTGGCATCGGTGAAAACATAACCTGTGTTTCCCAATATTAATTTCCTTCTAGCTCTGCTTTTTCCTCTTCATCTCCCTTTGGATAGGCTACAAGAATTCTGTTGGATTTTGTGTGATAAAACTCTTGATCTGGTTGACTATTATAAAAGCCACATGGATTTATATTCTCAGAAAGCTCCCACAGTACCCAGAATCTGTAATCATCTCTTTGAATTTGATCCATTGCATCTTTTTGTCTTAATAGATTCTGTGGCTCACATAATACATCAATCATGTTTCACTGAGGACCCAGCGTGAACCTGACCTTCATGCAGTACCTGTGGTATCTAGAGGTCTGGTGGAGGGACTGCCAGGAGGATATTTAATAAGAGATTGAGGAACAGTTTAGAAATGAAAAGAATCTCTGTTATTGGATGAAGAGGAAATAAAACACAGAAACTGGGCACAGTGGGGAGTGGAGGATCAAGATGGGAGTTGGGTGGTGTTGAGAACAACCTGAGTCTCTCTGGAATTTGTGTGCCATTCGCACAAGCCAATGGAAAAATCCAGGACAGACAGGGGCTAAAAAATAAACAAATAAACAAATAAATAAAAAATGAAAAACATTATATCTGAAAAGTTTTTTTTATTATTTTTTAAACTAAAATCTCTATAAGGCAGTGTGTTTTGGGTGCTTAGGTTAAAACTGGAACACAGTAGCATAAGACAGTCAGTCTTTTAGCTGCAGTATGGAATTCAGTGTTGTTTACATCTATAGAGGCCTTCGAAAACCCAATGCTTCAATATCAGTGTGATTTATTAATTGCCTTTTCCCCTGGATCAGACCTCAAACTCTTTTTAAGTTTTATTTATTTTTTTCAGTGCTAGGGATTAAACCCAGGGCCTTGCACATGCTAGGCAAGTGCCCTATCACTGAGCCCTCTAGTCCCTCTAGTTCCCAAATGTTTACCCATGTTCTTCTGTGAGAAAGAATAAAGGTAGCTTGGAGAGTAGAAGTTCTATTTGAATAAGAGACTAAAGAACTTCAGGGCACAGGACTTTTCTATAAAGTCTGTGCAAAAACAATTGTACTTTGATAGCTGTCTTGGATCATGTACCACAAAAAGTGGGTGAACGTCTCTTTACCATCCTTTTCATTATCAACTGCTATTCAAGTTCTGCACCTGGAGAGCTCCACACTCTTGGTGTTAGTGATGTTCAGGGCTACCTACTGGAAAAAGGCAGCCATGCCTGGATAACAGAGTTGGAAATTCAAGGCCCCCTAGCAAAGAAAGAGCTGTCTCTTGGGAGTTGTTCACAGTGGAGGTAATATCATGCTCACAGGGAAATGGGGGCACCAAGAAGATGTTACCCAGGAGGCTCATCAGATTCTCTGCAAACTTGTACCAGATGGAAAGGGGACTGTGAAGAGAACAGACAGGCTGCTGAGAGTCTGTATGAGCACGTGGGGGAAGGCTTGGGGAAACTTGAGTTATATTTGTTCTCTATATCTCTGGTCTTTTGATCCTATCTGAATTGTCTGTTTTGGGAATTGGAAGCACACATATTTACTTATAATCTCAAATTTAAAATTGAAGAACATTTTAAGAACAATGGCATTCTCATTAATGATTTTAGTATGTTATTATTTTCTTAACTTTCCTAAAATAATAATAACTCTGAATTAATAAACCACATGTTAGCTGCTCTGCACTTCCCATTAGAAGATTTGGATTGGGAATACAGCTCAAAGGTAGAGTGCAAGCTTAGCATATGCAAGGCACTGGGTTTGATACTCAACACTACACATCACACACACATACACATACACACACACACACACTCACACACACAGTCAGTCTGTCTGTCTATCCATTCATCTTCCTATATATATGAAAGTATATAGATCTCCACATATAGGTATACATATATGTTTATAGTTTATTTCTTTTCTTTTTTGTAACTTTTCAGATTTAGAATAAAACATTTTCAGTATTTGCCAGGGCAGTGGCACACACCTGCAATCCTAGCAACTCAGGATGCCAAGGCAGGAGGATTGCAAGTTTGAGGGCAGCTTGAGCAATTTAGCAAGACCCTGTCTCAAAATAAAAAAATGAAAAGGGATGGAGATGTATTTCAGTGGTAGAGAACCTGCCTAGCATGTCTGAGGTCATGAGTGAAATACCCAGCACCACACATACAAATTTTAGTTTTCATATTTTTCACTTTTTTTTCACTCTAGAAACAAACTGCATAAGAATAGCAGAGAAATGGACTTTGTCTGTGGCCTTTTCTGTGACTGTATCTAGTTTTTGTAAGAACTGGTGCCCTTGGTCCAACCGAGTCTCCAGATGGCACTGTTGTCAGAGAGATGCAGGAAAATAGATGACCCAAATATATTTTTGTATCTCGGTTTCAGTTTATAAATCACTAGTTTTGTTTTTGAAATGTTTTCAGGTCAAAGCAGTTTTAAGATCCCTCTTCAGCAGTTACTTGCCATTCTTGCTCTATTCTTCCCATTTTCTGTGTATTAGATACTTTTTTCAGTCTGGAATTTATAGTTCCCAGTGCAATACCAAGCACAGAATTTATTGAGAATCCACTTTTTATTCCCTAGTAAAGTTGCTTTTAGTGATAATGAAAGTACTTACAATTTTTTTTTTTACAGAATTTCTAATCAACATACCTCCCGATTAACACCACCATTAAATACCTATGCAGACCCACAATCATGTGTTCCTCTTGTTGTTATGTAAGAAAACAACATAGGATTTACTATCTAAATTTTTAAACATATTATGCAATATTAACTATAGGCAGAGCTGTGTATAGAAGATCCCTAGAATTTAATGTATTGTGTACTTTTGCTTTTGAGGATATTTCTGAGCTGTCTTCATCAGGATCCTCTTTGATCTGACATATCCTTTATTTTGCAATAGCCTTTGCATTCATCTAATATAAAGCTTGTAAGCAGAGGGATGCGCTTCCGTAAGGGTTAGACAGCAGATGTGATGTGCTTTCTTTCATGCAAATGTTTATACACCTTTGTCCTTCTTTGGGTCAAGGTGAGTTTTTGTACATGTAAGGACAAGAGGGCAAATGTTTTTTAGATTTCCACTGTTTTGCAGAATTTATTCATTACTTTTCTCACAAATAGAATCTCCATTAGCATGACAAGTAAAAAGCCAAATAGCATATCCTTTGTTGAATAAGTGATTCAGACAGTTGTATTTATAAATGACCTTAGGGGTACTACAAGGTCCTCCTTCCAAAATCACCTGCCCTGGGTCTAAACTTGTCCTGCTTGGGTAGCATCATCATTTAACAATAACTTTTGTGTTAAGGCATTAGTGCAGGGTCTCCTGGAGGCTCCTGTAGAAATGTGTACGCTGCCTTGGAGGGACAGGAGGGCTCTTTCATTAGCATAGGCTGGCAAACTGCCACCTCCAGTCATTTAACATCTAGTAATTGGGCTGCTTTTATGTGCAAGGCAGTGTAGTCAAATGAGGGGAAAGGCAGTTCCCTGAGGACATGGAGGATTGTGAATATTTGATGGTTAAGGCAGAAAAAAATGTGAAGCATGGGGAAAAGGAAGGATTTCAGGGTGAGGAGGTACCTAGGATGGGTTGCTGCAACCTGGATCACTTACCCAGCAGGGAAAATGATAGCAAAAAGGAGGACATGTAGAAATAATGTTGAAATGGTGACAATGAAATTTTTCTAGAGTTTTTTTTTTTTTTTTTTAATTCCTTCAGCATAGAACACCAACAATATGTCTGGCACCAAGGACCAGGGACACAGAAATGGGCAGACAATAAACACATAAATAAAATATGATAAGGGATGGAAAGGGAATAAAGTTATGTTGATTGAAGATGGATAAGGATACTGAGTGAGCAGGGTGTTGCTATTTTTTTTTTTTTTGTATCAGGAATTGAATGCAGGGGTGCTTGATGACTGAGTCACATTCCCAGCGCTTTTTGTGTTTTGAGACAGGGCCTTGCTAAATTACTGAGGCTGGATTTAAACTTGAGATCCCCCTGCCTCCGCCTTCTAAGCCATTGGGATTATAGGCATGTGCCACTGTGCCTGGTGCTATTTTATCTAGGGAGGGCAGGGAAGAACTAATGAAAGTAAGGGATCAAGTCATGCAGATCTGGGAAGGAGTGGGAGAGCATTCTTGGATAGGAAAAGCAAGTTCAGTGTCTCAAAAGCAGGAAAATACTTGGTGTGTCCAAGGACTAGAAAGGAGGTGGATGTGGCTTAAGGCAGCTGAGCCAAGAGGACAATGTAGGAGAGAAGGACATTGATGACTCAGTGCCAGTCTCTGCTGTCAAAGAAATGAGTGGGAAACTGGATTTGTAGAACTTCAAAACCATAATATGTACTTTGAATTTATTCTGAATGAGCCAATAACTGATTGGAGGATTTTCAGCTGAGTAATGACATCATCAGACATATTTTAAAGGAAAACACCAGCTGCTGTGTTGAGATTAGACTTTTATGTGTCAAGGGTATAAACTCGGAGAGAGGCAAATTACAAATACCCAGGGAAGTAGTGATGGCAACTTTGAATTGTGTGGGTGGGGAAAGCGATTAGAGGTTAGATTCTGGATTTATATTTGAAGGTAGAGCTGGCAGGATTTGCTATTCTTCACTTGTATGATGCCTGTTAGTGCTTCTTCCTTGAGGTGGATGCTGCACAGAAACTGGTTAAGAGCTTCCTGTTAACCAAGACTTGGGAATCTAAAGACATGGCACTCCCATGACTTTGGAACCACATGCAATACTCAGTAGCTGGAATTGTCTTATGTGATTAGGGTCCGTCCTGCAGGGTATCTTGAGAAGATGTGAGTGGATCTAAAAATCCACTTGTTAACAACTCAATAGCTGGGTTTGTTTCAGAAATGTAGTGCAAGCTAACATTTTTCTTGAGTTCCATTTTAGTTTGGAAGTTCACACTCTTCTTATAGTCTTTTGGGAGATCCTTTAGACTACAGGAGGTTTCGTGTTGAAGCTACAACCATTGGTAAATAAAATTTGATTCAGAGATAAATTTTAGAGGAAGTGAGAATTGCCTTTGATCTACCTACTCCTTCAGGGAGTTCTCTTGTCTCAGGATGTCTTGTTCAAGTGTGGGCTCTGTCACATTAACATTTATCTTGGCCCTACCTACTTCTCTTTCTATCTAAAGTATTTCTTCATACTCATTGCATTTAATAGAGCACCACAGAGACCAACATCTCATCTGACATTCAAAGAAGTCTCAAAAGTGGATCTTTGTAATTGAAAGTGAAAAAGAATTTTTTTGGGGGGTGTGTGTGTGTTTGTGCGTGGCCAGGAAACCCTATCTGGTGTCCACAAATCACACTTTTGTATGATCATTCAATGTAAGGGACATTCATGGTTCTATTTAATGTAGTCGTTAAATTTAAATGAACATTTCTTGATTGACAAATGTTTACCTAGAGCACTCACCATGTTCCAGGGTCTATGTGGGTGTGGAGCCACAGCTATAGTGACCTAGTCAAGGATTGGGATTTATTCGGGAGTATTCTTGGGAATACTTTTAAGGGAATGGAAAGACAGGATGTGGAGGAAGGAGGTCCAGAAAGTATTAAGTATGAAAGACTCACAGAGAATAACTTTGGATCAATTCCATAAGGGAGCTTCCGAAATAGAAGGTCACACCTTAGAACTGTTCTGACCTGGGAGCAAGGGAGCTGTCCTCAGAAGGATGGAAATTTCAAAATGCTTCTAGTTCTCCCATTCAGGTAGTTGCAGTGGATTCCAGAAGCCTGATGTTGGTAATAAAAGCACACATAGGACTCTGGAAACTTGAACATGGTAAAATGGTCAAAGTGGATATGGGTGGAACACTGACAGTGTCCTCTTCAGATTGTTCAGTGCACGACTCAGATCCACTCATACCATGCACTAACTTTACTCCATGCTCCATGGCACTATGGGCTGGGGATGCAAGCCCACGTGTGGAATATATGTGCCTTTCAGAATGAATTCCTGCCCTTTTCAGTGTGGATGAAGTCTGATGTAATAAACTTGCTGCTAAGTGACTGGTCTCTCTGAGAAATTGCACCATACCAAGGGCTCAGTATCTGTCTCTGCTGACGACTGGTTGGAAATTCAACGCCACCAGTGGCTATATCATCCCTGGTGTGAGAAAGAGCTCATTCTTTTGGGACCACAAATAGCTTCCAACTCTGCTGCAATGGCAACTGGGTCTATTATGCTAGTACTGGGGCACTGCGGGACAGAGACTGCGTGGCATCTGCAGGATGAGATCCCCTATCCACAGTGTATTAGTCAGCTTTTCACTGCTGTGAGCAAAATATCTGACAAGAACAACTTACAGGAGGAAAGATATATTTTGGCTCATAGTTTCAGAGGTTTCAGTTCATGGTCAGCAAGTCCCATGCTCTGGGCCTGAGTTGAGGCAGAGCATCATGGCCAATGGGCAACACGGAGGAAAACTTTCAGCTCATAGCAGCTAGAGAGGGAGAGGGGTGGAGAAGGAGGGAGGAAGGGAGAGAGAGGGGGGAGAGAGAGAGAGAGAGAGAGAGAGAGAGAGAGAGAGAGAGAGAGAGAGATGTGTGTGTGTGTGTGTGTGTGTGTGTGTGTGTGTGTATGTGTTGTGTGGTGTTAGGGCACACCTCCAGTAACCTACTTCCTTCAACTAAGTCTTACTTCCTGCTAGCCCATTTAGCTATTACCTCATAACCAACCCTCATAACCTGCCTCATAACCAATGACTTCTCCAAAGCCCACTTCTGAGCATGTGATACTTGGGGGGAATTCCACATCCAAACCAACATAAAGGTTTCTAATCACATGTCTGCAGTGGACATTAACATGCAGTGCAAATATTCATAGACTGTGTGCATCTCACAGCTCTATGTCCATGTGTCTTTCCTAGCTTCCTTAATCTTCCCGATTGTTTTCACTAATCTTCCAATCTCACTACCCAAGTATTTTGACACTGCAAAGGAATTAATATGTACCATTACCCCAATATGTTTCTCATGCCACTAGTGTGGAAGATTAGGTATACCATCTGATGCTCTGCCCTCTGGGGTAATTTTTCTGTAGAAGCACTATTTTTCAGGGCTATCTTTGAGAGGGAATGTAGAATAGCAGCAATCTATGTTCAGTTTTAATAAACATATTGAACCATTTTGTCCATGGACCTGGTCTTGGTTTTGAGCAGGTGTCAGGAATCTTTCCTAATGCCAAGAAAGTAGCATTGGTACAAAGGAGGTGGACAGTGCAGGGACCTGGGATGCTTATTTGAGTTACTGGTGACTTCTGGGCATGCTCAAAGTCAATCCTGGATGTTATGATGAAAAGTTGCTTACCTGTGAAAACTATGGTTTGGAATGTGAATATGATATGATTTGATTTGTTATAGTGGTACAGTCAACTCCTTTAAGGAATCTCTGGTTGCATTTCAATTCATAACCTATGGTTAATTGTTCAGTCTTTACCAATGGTCTAGTAACATATTGTTTTTTTTTTTTTTTCCAATGGAGCATATGTTTTTCTGTTGTAAATACCATAGCTAATCTCCAGGGCTTTAGGGTCTGTGCTGAACTTGGGACTTTCCAGAGAATCCAAACACCATCTTTACTATGGATATCTTTAGCACCAAAGGATCTGTTGTTCATATGGCCTAAATGGCAAGGTCACTGGCATTTCAAACTAAACCTATTGTAAAGACCTTTTTTGACGGTAGCCATTGGAATGACACGATAAGAGTTGGAATAACTTTCCCAAGGCAAAACCTGGAAAGGGCTGCTAATCACAGGTCCTTTCTCATTGGCTGTAGGAAGAGGTACAGGGATTATAACTTGATTTTTTGCCTTAGAAGGGATCCCTAGATTTTACCTTAGGAGGGTCCCAAATCAATTGATGTTCTGTGAAATTTCCTGATTGTAAAAGTTTTTCTGAATTGTATTGTTGGAGGTCAGAATTATATATGCATTTCTGTTTATTCAATGGAATAAAGACTGAGCTTTCTTATTGATAGCTATTGAGTAAAACACTAGGATATTCTTGAAACATTCATTTTAGAAAAAAAAAATGTCACAAGTGATATAGTAATGCAATTGGGACTACAACTTAGTTCCAGTCATCTGCTGCAATTTAGAGACCATAACTATTCAGGGACCATACTCAAAAAATAAATGATGGTATAATCGAGGTTACTATTGCTGCCTCAGCATACTGTGAGCCTTTGAGTAAATCACAGATTTCTACCATTGCACCTGGACTGTGGTGATGTTTCTGATTTATTACTTAGGGCACTTTTTTGGGAAACTTGTACCATGATGGTTAGGAACTCAATGTAAGGGTTCTGTCAACTGCTAAATATTTATCCTTTGGCTGGATCAGTGAGAGTATGTACACATTGAAAATAAGACTTGGGTCAGTACTCCATGCATTTTCTGGCTTCTGTAGGCTCCACTGTTACAGGGATACCATGATAATATCTTTGAGTCTCCTGGTGTCAGTATTAGCTTGCACCCTTCAACTGAAAGTATAAAAAATTCCTTGTTTCTCAGTGTATGGGTAAATATCCATAGGTTCTTTTGAAAAAGACTGGGAGAATCAACATTGGATATCCTTGCTGTGGAATTGCAAGATCCTTCTTCAGGGAGATGTGGCTTCCCTTTAAAAAATAGATTTTGTGTCTGAGAACTGGCTCAAGCCTGGAAACTAGAGAATGAGCAGTGATTTGTCTATTAGTATGTCGACATCAGTCAACTGTTTATCTGTTCCTCATTAAAATTTTTTGATTATCTATATCAAGCAATGCCCTTGTTGTTTGCTCATCAATCTTGTCCTAGAAACATTATGTTTTATTAGCTATCATCATAAATACTTGCAGATTTGATACTTGTTATGATAACTCTGTCCATCTTGCCTCTGGTCATTAAAAGCTGCCACCTGGCCTCTACTATTTCAAATCCCATCTCTCTGATACAAGAAAGCTACTTTCATAGCAGTATTTCCTACCATCAATCCTAGCCCAGTAAGAACGTCACACACGAGCTTTCTTGATGATGCCAGGGGTCTCTTTAGTAGGATATTTCTTATACTCAGTGAAGGAAGTATCTTCTGGAACTTTTCCAGACATGGTCATGCAGTGGACTCTTAGTTCTGCAATAGTTTTGTCCACTTAGCCTGCTGATTTCTCACTCAATACGTTGTCAAAGCACTTCCACCTCAATTAATTTGAGACATAGTTATTTCCAAGTTTATAGGAACAAAAATCAAGCAAAAGTTTTTAATATTGGCTGCAGACGCCCTTGCTATGGTATTGAGTTACAAAAGCAATACTCCATTGCAACAAATCTTTTCTATGCAGCCTTATCTTCTACCATTTCAGTTTAGAACCTTTGATATCTACTTCTAGGCATGTTCTTTCAGTTCTTCCAGCACCTGTTAGCCAGGTTCTGCATCTCCTTCAGTAAATAATTTCTTTCCTCCTGTTTTAGTTAGCTTTTGGGGAAGAGCCCAGTGGAGGAAATCTGCTCAGCTCACAGAGGGGTCAAGAAGCTGAAAAAGGCAGGGAAGGAGCCTTCTAGGGAGTGCCCTAATGACCCACCTTCTCCAGTCATGCCACATACCTGCCTACAGTTACCACCCAGTCAGTCCATTCAAACTAGGATTAACTGATTAGGTTACAGCTCTCATAATCTAATCATTTCATCTCTGAATATTCCTGCATTAATAGAAGAATATGGGGGACACCTCAGAGTCTTTAGCAGAGGTAATATTTCTCCAACCATATCATGCTTGAATAGTAGGCAGGAAGAGAGGCCTGGGTCTATCTTGAGGAACAAGTATAATCATGCAAAATACCAGATGTAGTTGATGTTTCTGCACAGCCGTTAGGAAGCTGTTATTCTCAAGTAAAAGAATTTGAGGGCGGTTGTTTTTGCCCAGGGCTTTAGAGGCATTGGAAGTTCAATGATTTTTTTGTGTATCCCGAGTCTCAGGTTCTATTCTTTCTTTATTAGGATCCTACCATAAGTATAAGAAGTTTGCCAAGGGATACATCAGCCTCCTTTGAAACTTTGCTACTTTAATCTCAAGTCATGTTCCTGGTCTTCAGTAGCTACAGATGATAGTATTCTCTTTTAGTGCCACCATAGAGTACTTGCAGCTTCCACGTCATGCTCTGAGTTGGTAATTGGTGCTCTAAACTTGTAATGTTCTTCTTCATTTTATTAAAATTTCATAAAAGTCATTAATTCCATAGATTTTATAACTATTAACATCACAATATATCTCAAATGAGAGATATTATACAATCTAATATATCTTCATCTGCTTGTATCCCATTGGAGTTCATCCTACATGCAAGTTTCAGCAATGACCCTGGGTTTTGTCACTTTTCCTATCCCCAGTAATGGGCTTTCTATTGCCATCAGTGAGGCATCCAACTCCAGCATCCCATCCTGAGAGTCAGTCTCCAGGATCTTTTCAGGTACCAATTGTCTTAGGGTTCTCCAAGAACAAACTCTCAAATTTGTGTGAAAGTGATTTATGAGGAAGTGTTCTCAAGAAGACTTGGCAGGAAGTGAGGAGAGGGCAAACAAGCGTGAGGTACCAGGCAAAGTCTCATGAAGAGGAACTTTGACTCAGTTCTGTAGGGAAGATGAAAGAACAAACTAGTCACACCTCGGAGCTGCCATGGCTGGGGACAGGGACCTTCATCTCTGCCTCTGAAACTCTGAGATACTGGTGACAGTAGTTGCCACTACTGGGAAACAAATTTGCAGGCAGTTCCACTTCTTTGTGTGCAAAAACAAAGTGTTTTGGCTTCCTGAGATAAGTTCTTTGATGAAGAGATGTGGTCATTGGCTGTTCAATGTGAAAATACACTAATTGTGAAAAAAAAAATGAGAATATATAACAGGGCATGGGAGGAGCACTGAGGGTTTCTTTAGAGGGGTGGTAATGGCAGACAATAAATAAATAAATCATAATCACCAGGAGGAATGTCTTCTGATAATATTAGACAGCAGAGATAGTACCATAACCCTACTGCCTTCTAGTGATTCATCTCCGAGAGTAGATTTTTGGTTGTTCCAAAATTACCAGATGATCTGTCTCACTGTTTAAGTCTCACTGCTACTAAATAACTCTTCTTTTCCTCTTGTGTGTATCCCTCCTCCTCCTCTTTTTTTCCTCTATCATAGTCACTGAAGAAATGTACAAAATGACTGATCACTGCCTGTATTGTGGATACACTGATGTTTTGGCCTCCTAATTTTTTTTTCTGCATATATATTTTAAACAATTTTATTCTTTTAAGTAGTTTTCAAACTGTTGTCTTTTTGATTGAAAGAAATTTTACTAACATGGATCATGTGTCAAGCTCTTTTATATACTGGGCAATGTTATAGCCACTGAGGTTGCAACAATGAACAAAAAGATGAATAGTATAGAGGAAGATGGATCTGCAGGGTAGGAGGACAGGGAGTGCTTTGTGCTTCTTTGTGTGCTGTTTTTGAAGGGCACTCACAGCAGGGTGATAGTGAGAAGATATCTGAGGGGAATTTTCTGGGCAGAGGCTGTAACAAACACCTTGAGATAGAAATATCTTTGATGGGTTCAAGGAGCAGCTAGGAATCAGTGTCAGAATTGGAATTTTTGGCTCAAATGCGGGAGGCCAGGAGGAAAGTTGAAATTATAGCAGTTATGACCAAAGTGGAGTGTGAGCAACTGAAAAACCAGGGTCTCGGGAATCATTTTAAGAACTTTGCTTTTTATTCTGAGATAAGAGGTCATGGGAAAATTTGAGGGAGAGGAGTGTCATGGTAGGACTCATAGTTTAGAAGACTCACTCTTATTGCTTTGTGAAAAAGAAACTCTAGGGAACAGAGGCAGAAATACAGACTAGTCAAGGGGCTGCAGCAATAATCACAGGAAGACAAGGATGATAGCAATGGAGTAATGAAAACAGGCCAGATGCTGGAGAAAAAGAATATACATTTTCCAGAAATGCTAACAGGATTTGCTGATAAGTTGAATGGATTAGATGTGGATTTCAAAATTTGACTAGTAGAAATATTTCATATTTTTATTCATCTTTAATTCATTTATCTTCTAAAGTATTATAGTTTCTAACTTGAGAGAAAAAAAATTTTCTTTACAAGTAAAAGTTACAAAGAGACATGCTGAAACTCCTGACATTTCCATGGGTTACTGACAACTCACAGCAACAGATTAATCATACAAACATAATTTTAGTCATAGCAAGAGCTACACAAAAACTAAGACTTATCCCTGGCTTTGATGGGCTATTGGATCTTTGGCAAAAATGAATATATGCATGCACACATGCGCGCGTGCACACACACACACACACACACACACACACACGTGTTCTCTAAGTGATTTCCCCAAACTCTAAACACAGCAAAAATTCAGAAATAATTAAAGTCATTAACAAATAACCCAATCAACAAATGGGCCAAGGACCTGAACAGACACTTCTCATAGGAGGACATACAATCAATCACCAAGTACATGAAAAAATGCTCACCATCTCTAGCAGTCAGAGAAATGCAAATCAAAACCACCCTAATACCATCTCACTTCAGTAAGATTGGCAGCCATTAGGAAGTCGAACAACAACAAGTGCTGGCGAGGATGTGGGGAAAAGGGTACTCTTGTACATTGCTAGTGGGACTGCAAATTGGTGAGGCCAATTTGGAAAGCAATATGGAGATTCCTGGGAAATCTGGGAATGGAACCACCACTTGACCCAGCTATCGTCCTTCTCAGACTATTCCCTGAAGACCTTAAAAGAGCGTACTACAGGGATACTGCCACATCTATGTTCATAGCAGCACAATTCACAATAGCTAGACTGTGGAACCAACCCAGATGCCCTTCAATAGATGAATGGATAAAAAAAATGTGGCATTTATACACAATGGAATATTCCTCTGCACTAAAAAATGACAAAATCATGGAATTTGCAGGGAAATGGACGGCATTAGAGCAGATTATCCTAAGTGAAGCTAGCCAATCCCTAAAAAACAAATGCCAAATGTCTTCTTTGATATAATGAGAGCAACTAAGAACAGAGCAAGGAGGAAGAGCAGGAGGAAAAGATTAACATTAAACAGAGACATGAGGTGGGAGGGTAAGAGAGAGAAAAGGGAAATTGCATGGAAATGGAAGGAGACCCTCATTGTTATACAAAATTACATATAAGAGGTTGTGAGGGGAATGGGGAAAAAAACCGAGAGAAATGAATTACAGTAGATGGGGTAGAGAGAGAAGATGGGAGGGGAGGGGAGGGGGGGACAGTAGAGGATAGGAAAGGTAGCAGAATACAACAGTTACTATTATGGCATTATGTAAAAATGTGGATGTGTAACCGATGTGATTCTGCAATCTGTATTTGGGGTAAAAATGGGAGTTCATAACCCACTTGAATCTAATGTATGAAATATGATATGTCAAGAGCTTTGTAATGTTTTGAACAACCAATTAAAAAAAAGGAAAAAAAAAAAAGAAAAGTCAATCTGGGTTTCTGACACTGAAAGTCTTACCAAGGAAGTGATTTACAGTGAGCTTTAAGGAAACACACCATATGCGGCAGGAGATGGGTCAGAACAAGAAGTTAGAAGAATAAACAGGTAGAGTGTGTAATGGGACAGAGATTGGCCTGATATGAATGAATGAACAATAACAAAATAAGCATGAATGCCTTTTTTTGAGATAAACATTTTTGTAAAAAGTACTGGTTTTACCAATCCCCACCCCCACTTGACTTTCTCAATTAACTCGGCGATTCTTAATTTGTTTTGGTTTGCAAATATTTTGAAAACTGAAAAAGTGGTAGAGAATGCACATTCACATAAAATTTACATGCAGTTTAAGGATTTCCTAGATATTCTGAAGCTAGGTAGTCATAGAGCTCATGTTTCGAACTATTCAGTGTTTTTTTTTTTTAAAGATTTTTTTTTTTAATAGAGAGAGAGAGAGAGAGAGAATTTTAATATTTCTTATTTTTTTGTTTTCGGCGGACACAACATCTTTGTTTGTATGTGGTGCTGAGGATCGAACTCGGGCCACACGCATGCCAGGCGAGCGCGCTACTGCTTGAGCCACATTCCCAGCCCTATTCAGTGTTTTTTAAGCATTAAGGTTTTGTCTTCAAGCAATGATTATGGCTTAATAGCTCTTCTTTCCTTAAACATTTCAATCAACTTTGCCAGAAATTTTACCAAAATTAGAACTTCACAAATTCAATTGAAAGTCATCAAAGAGATTGGCCTTATGGCTTGATATTAATATTGATAGATCTTTTATGCAGTAAGGAAAGGAAAAAAGATTCTTTGGTGATTTTAAACACTCGAATGAATTCCCCGTATAGACTGGGTAGGCATGTAGGAGAAGCTGAATGCATCATTATCCATGCATAGATACAGATGCTCAATGAAATATGTTTACCTTAGAGTGGAGATGAGCAAGGACTTTTGAGGCAAGCTGAGGAAAGATCCATCAACCAACAATTTTAAGGAATAAGCTAAGAAGTGAAATTCAGCTTTTCTGCACCATAGAATCCTGCAAGTAATCACTAGAAGCACCAGGCTATAGACTGTGAGGGTAGCAAGTCATGACTGTTTTTTCTCTAGTAAATTACATATTACCTATGAGCTATTTATTTATTTACCTATCCCAGGCTGATTAGAATGCACACTTTGTTGAGCTCTCTGGGCATAGGTACAAAGTAATAATGGCTTGGTAAGCTATGTGCTCTGGAAACCCTGCAAGCAAGCAAATTCAGGCGAAATTGACACAGCTGACTGGTAACTGCCAGTGAAGTGTGGGCTGACCTCCAAGGGTGTAAGTGTCACTGTAGCAAAGCACTTTGTGAGAAGAGTGAGATGAGCAGCAATTATCTCTTTTGGAATAGCAATCTCAGGGACAGTCATTTTCTCTCTCTGATTTCTGGGTCGAAAACGATACAGCACACTTTATGGAGACGCCTTGAGTTTTGTGTAGTGCATTATAATTTTGCATGGCATCCGGTGTAGGTAGCCATATGGCAACCATGTGAACTTGGTCTGAGTCTGAGTCAAACTTCACTGGTTTGACTAAGTCCTTAACATGAAGAGAAAGAGGCAGCAATGTAGTTACTGTCCACATTATTTACATGATTATGTGCATAAAATGGCTTAAAAGTATGGCCTGGTATATGTTCTGTTCTGGGCTTTGCCATTTACTATTTACTTACTAGTGTTGGCTTGAATATTTTTTTAATAAAAATGGAGATGAAAACAATATTCTATTCCAAGGATTTTTGGAGGATAAAACAGATAATTCATATCTTATGCTTTTAGCATATTGCTTAATATATAGGAAGTTCTGAGAGCTTGTGATTTGTCTTTCCAGTCTGGCCTTGGACACTGCAGATGTTCTTCCTTAAGATAAGCTAGGCAGAAAGGTGGAAAAGCTAAGGCTTCATAGGACTCACTTTGCTGCTCTCTGGGAAGCTCTTGCAGCAATGGGAATTTCATTCCTGCTGCCGTGACTCAGTATACGGTTGAGAGAAGAAAATCCCTGTACCCTCCACCAGGGCTTCATGCATGCAGATCAGTTTTAATCTAGACTCTCAAATTGCAACCTGAGTCAATTTTTTTCCATGAAAATAGTACCATTAACATTTTGGTACTTTTCGGACTTTATCTAGTATGAATACATTCAGGAAATCACAATCATATTATCTAGACTGGCTAGGAACCTGCTTCTTTTCATGTAAAATTCAAGTGTGAACATTTTCCAAGGTCATGGAATCTAACTTCCACATAATTTAAAATAAGTCATCCTGTTGTATTTCTCTGGAAGTGGAGACATCTTTATTTTAAAATAATTTGTGATGAACAGTTTCTCATCTCATGCCTCAAAAATAATTGCTTTTCAGAATGTCATTTTATATCTTTCAAGATGCTCCTGCATGTATAAACCTCTATTATATGTATATAGTTTACATTAATGTGGTTGCACTATACATCTATTCCATAATCTGCTTTGCTCATTCAACAACATACTGTAGACATCTTTTTTTATGTCAAAATTAAAAAAGGTTACCTTGGCGGGGGGTAGGGGGATGGAATAGTATTCTACTATAAGGATACATTATTATTTATTTACTCAATTTCTTATTATTGGACATTTTATTTTTGATATTTATCATACAATATTTAATGAACATATTTATATAGTATATTTGTCTACTCACACTTTTATTTTCTTAAATAATGAGAAATGGTATTGTAGGACCAAATGATATGCATAATTTGGATGGTGGTACAAACAAGCCCCTGGTAGTGTTGACTATTTTACATTCCCTTTCAAAATACATGAGATACCCTAGTTCTCTGCACTTTTGTTAGAACTGGGCTAATGTTTTTATTTTTATTTTCTTATTAAAGTTGCTGTATCTTTGTAATCTGTACTAAATTCCTATTCGAATTCCATAGTGTATAAGTCAGTTTCAAATATTTGGCAAAATACTATAATTGATTAGTCCTTCTGTATTCTTTTTCCTTTTTCTACAGCAACCATGAGAAAATATTTTCTGAATTTCAGATCACTGACAAAAATGTCAAGGTTGAAAACTTTTCTGATACAATGGCTGAACTTCTCAGTAAAATTTACTCTATACCCTTTATGGGAAAAAAGTCTCATACCAGACTACTTATGAACCTGGCTTCCACAAAAGTATTGTGACTCATTTTAACATTTTAGGAGAAGTAAGAAATTCTCTCAGTGGGTTAACTTTCAAGGACTTTACTGAAGACTTGAAGAAAACTTGAGGGCTCAGTTATTCCTTCTAGACAGGCTATGTAAGATGCATTTATTTTGTCTGCTACTCTACTTATCTAGAGACCTCATTATCTGGGAATATGCCATGGCTCTGTGGCTTGAAATCCCGAGGGAAATATTTTCACCCACCATAATATTAGCCTCTCAGTTTCGAAAGTGGAATGTGAATCACAAATTTATCCTCTAGTCTTCAATTTGTAAAAAGATAGTGCATAGATAAAATGGAAAAAAAAAAGGTAAGTGGGTGAAAAAATCCTGTCCTTATCTCCAGCATGCTAAGAGATGTGAGAAGCTACAGCTACTGTTGTAAAGAGTTGACACGTTCAAAGTATAGAAAAGTCTGTTCATTAAAGAGAGTATTTTAATAATTCTGGCTGTCAGATGAATAGAGAGAGTATATGAAAATGCTTCAAAAGTGCCCACAGAAGATATCATTTGATGACATGCAAATGTCAGCACTCAATTAAAAGGCCACTCCAGTCATTACAGAATATAAGCCATCCGTGACACATGCCAGATCCCAGGGCACATGCTGGTTAGTAGTATTTACCCTTCCTCTCTCCTTCCCTCCCTCCCTCCCTTTCTTCTTTTAAGTAAATTTATGCTCACCAGTCATGATACTGAAATTTTGTTTTTCTCTTTTCACATTTTGAAAGAGCTGCATAAAGAATTTCTGGGCTGGGGCTGGGGTTGTAGCTCAGTGGTGGAGTGCTTGCCTCGAATGTGTGAGGCACTGGGTTGGATCCTCAGCACCACATAAAAAT
Organism: Callospermophilus lateralis; assembly: GCF_048772815.1. Taxonomy (NCBI): domain Eukaryota; kingdom Metazoa; phylum Chordata; class Mammalia; order Rodentia; family Sciuridae; genus Callospermophilus; species Callospermophilus lateralis. Next base: position 106,907,869 of record NC_135312.1, on the reverse strand, counting down.
GAATAAATAAAAACTAAAGCTATATATAAAAAAATTCTGGGCTTAAATTTGGGAAGTTTTCAGTATAATGGCCAAGAAATTTTAAAAAGGAGGAAAAATAATTTATTCTAAGATACAATTTTATGAGCACACAAATATCATGACCCTTAGTGGCACTTACAACATTGGGTCTTCCAACATGTTGTCTTCTTTGTGCTAGAATACTCTTATTCCTCTGTCTTCCAAGAGCATGACACATAGACTAGGGCATCAATAAATTATCTTAAGAAACATGTGTAATGGTTAAATATTTATGGGTTAAAAATAATATAGCTACTAGCTTGTTGTCCTGAGGTTAAAAAAAAAGAGGGGCTTTTTGTTTTTTGTATCAGGATTGAACTCAGGGGCACTTGACCACTGAGTCACATCCCCAGCCCTATTTTTGTATTTTATTTAGAGACAGGGTCTCACTGAGTTGCTTAACGCCTCGCCATTGCTGAGGCTGGCTTTGAACTTGAGATCTTCCTGTCTCAGCCTCCTAAGCCGCTGGGCTGTTAATGAGAAGAGTCTACATAAAAGAACCTTCATAAGTGTAAGGAGACTGTACAGGTGTTTTAGTCAGCTCTTTTGCTGCTCTGACTAAAAGACCCAACCTGCACAATCGTAGAGGAGGAAAAGTTTATTTGGGAACCCCTGGCTTCAGAAGTCTCAGTCCATAGACAGTAGGCTCCATTCCTTGGTGCTCAAGGTGAGGCAGAACAACATGGTGGAAGAGTGTGGCAGAGGGAAACAGGTCATGTGAAGATCAAGGAGCAGAGAGTCTCATGAACCAATACTTTCTCCTCTAAACCCTCTCGAATTGTTTCATATGTAAGCTTTTGGGTGACACCTCACATCCAAACCATAACAACATGGGAATAAAAAAAAAATTAGTGGTAGAATGAATTGAAAGAAGCTGGAATAAAAGAGGTAAACATGATGATTTTCAGAAAGGAGTTTATTGATAGTAAGAATCATGGCAATGCTAATGTGATCCCTGAAGACTAATTTATTTTTTAATTAATTAGATAGTAGAGACAGCTGATCTCTCATTCATTCCCTTATCTTCAGGGACATTCCAGTATCTACAGATCTCTCTTGGTGTATAAGTCAAGGTTCACCAGAAAGAAAGAACCAATAGAATATATATAAGTAAATTAATAAATCACCCCCATATCTATACAAGGGGGTGCGATTTATTAAAGAAATTGACTCATACCCTCAGAGAAAGGCCGCTCACAGGGTGGAGACCCTGGGGATTTGGTAGTGTGTTTCAAAATCTCAAAGTCTGAAAACCTCAGAACCAGGGAAATTGATAGTGTAACTCACATTCTCTGTGTAATTTGCTGTGCCTTCTGAACCTGAATGGCTCAAGCACATGAATTTCACTTGCTATGATTTGCATATAATTTGGCTGTATCACCAAAAGCATGTGCTGGGAACTTGGTCCCTAGGGTGGTGATGTGAGAGACAGTGGAACCTTCAAAGGATGAAGCCTAGTGGTGGTCAAGAGGGGCATTGCTCTCAGAAAGAGATAGTTCTCCAAACCCTAGTTAATTCTCAAAAGAGGATTGTTATGAAAGAGCAAAAATGGCCTCTCTCCAGTCTCTGGCTTCCTGTTTCATTGTCTGATCTCTTCCTCTGGTACACATACCAATTGCACGGACATTTGTTGTGATGTGACACAGTCAAGGATCCTTGATTAGAATTGGCACAGTGCTGTCTGTCATTTCAACCACCAAGGCTGTGACATAAATAAGCCTCTTTTCTTTATAAAGTATCCAATCTTATGTATTTTGTTATAGCAATATAAAATAAATCAATGCAGTGCCTTTAACACTTGCTTGGGCCCAATCATTTATATACAATTTCATTTGATTATAGAGTTGCTACTGTGCAGCCCAATTTTATGATTTGGTGGACCAGACGACATCTAGTTTATGATAGCAGATCGGTTTGCACAATAACTTGGTGGCTCATGGCCAAGCATTCAGTTTCTAGGAAGGCCCAGTGGTAGCCGAGAGCTTTCCTAAAAGGAAAAGTTATCTGCAGATGATGGCAGGGTCTTGCTTCAAAATCCTAAGGACTTGCACTGTATTCACCGAGAAGGACCTGCTAAAGGCTCCAGATAGCATCCCTGCCTGGCACTGTACCTCGAGTACCTTTTGATATTCTGGATCTTATGGCCCAAGAGGCAGAGCAGCTTGCATAGCAGCCTGGATATCATTCAGAGTCTTTTCCTATTCTGGTTGCCACTTAAAACTAGTAGCTTTTCAGGTCAGTTGTTAAGTGAAATGAGGTAATCACCTACCTTGGGAATGTATAGCCTAGGCATTGTGGCTCTTTCTTCATTGTGGATGGGACAGATGCAACAAGTTATCCCTCTCATTAGAAGGTAAAGGGTCACATGGCACACATCACCAGGTCTCTAGAAATTTCACTGAGTTTACAGGCACCTGAATTTTAATTGGATTTATTTCCCATTCTTTTGACACATAAATGTCTTACTAATAAGTCCCGAGTAGTTTTTACTTCAGGCTCACTAGGCCCAGTTAGTATAATGCCATCAATGTAATCAGTGTGATATCTTACAGAAGGGAAAGGTAACCAAGATCCTTGTGGAATGAATTGTGACACAGGACTTGAGAATTAATATACTACTGAGATGGGACAGTAAGAGTGTATTGCTGGCCTTGCCCTCTGTAAGCAAACTGCTTCTGGTGGGTCTTGTATTCAATGATAAAGAAAAAGACATTTGTCAGATCAATACCTGCAAATCAGGTACCAGGAGATGTGTTAACTTGCTCAAGCAATGAAACCATATCTGGCACAGCGGCTGCGTTTGCAGTCACCATTTGGTTAAGCTAATGATAATTTCCTATCATTCTCCAAAATCCATTTGTCTTCTTTCTGTACAGGTCAAATAGAAGAGTTAAATGGGAATATGATGGGAGTTATCACTCCTACCTCTTCCAAGTCCTCAATGTTGGCACTAATCTCTACAATTCCTTTAGAGCAGTATTGTTTTTTACTTCCCTTTTTCCTAGGTGAAAACTCCTCTAATAGTTTCCCTTTGGCCTTTCTCACCATAATAATCTTAACTTCAGAGATAAGGGAACCAATGTGGGATTCTGCCAGCTGCTAAGTATGCCTATTCCATTTATGCATCCAGAACTGGGGAAATAACCATAGGGACCCACTGAACCCAACATGAGTCAGAGCTCCTAATAACCTGACCTCCATGAACTTCTAGTTTGATTGCAATAGTAGAGTGAAGTCTTAGTCTCATGAAGTCAATGTCGCTTCAGAATCAATGTTCGGTAGTCCCAGAAAGAGTGATTATTTCCTTTTCCCCAGTGCATAGTTATTTTGGTGGAAAAAAAAACAAAAAACAAAAAACCCCATAGGTCCCTTTGGAGATGGATGGGAGAAAGATCAACAGTATAAATTTTTGATAGTATACCAAGGTTATTCCTGGAGGACACCTGGCCTCATTTCATTCTGGATCTGAAAACTGGCTGAAGTCTATGAATTAATTGAGAGAGCATGAGTTTTGGTTTTTATTATTTGAGTTAGAATTTTGTTCACTTGTCATGAAAAATTTCTACTTACACAGATCAATTAAGAATTTAGTAACTTCCTGTGTATTTCACTTCTAGGAACCCAGCAATTAACTTGCCAATGCCATAGTTCTACAAGAGTTGGATTGTTCTGAGTGCTGCTTTACATCTGATGTTCATTGCTGTACTTATGCCCACATGATCTTTGATAGTTGAGTGCTGCTACTTAACTTCCACCACTCTGGGATCCAATTATTTCTATTACTAATTTTTAGTTGAATGACTGTCGTTTCCACTTTCCGGTCCAGCCTGCAGAGAAGAACAATCACATAGCTCATCGGGGATTCTGGAGCTCCCCTCACAAATCTATATCAAAGGGATGTAGAAAGATATGTCTTTTGGAGCTTCCCATTGTGGAGACAAATCCACTACAACATTTCAATTTCTTTGTGCCTTTAAATCTCTTCCTCTATATTAAACCAATAGAGATTGGGTATCTCCAATTTGTTCATGGACAGCATCTTTTGATCCATGTTTCAGACAGCCAACTAAACTCTTAGCACACTTCCAAACTCTCTGAGCTGCAACTTTAAATGCAGAATCTCTGCTTAGTGGGTTCACATAAATAAATTTGCCTGATTCAACTTTATGTTGCTTCCTTCCACCATTATTTCACATCCTTATTAACCAGTCTCACATGTTACTCAGTGTGGGGACAAGTACATGGAATACTGCAAACATGGCATATGTTAAGGGCAACTGAGTGGCAAACCACTTACCCCATAGGCACAACCCTGGGCGTGAGGCCAAGTGTTACAGTCCCTGTGCTTGCTCCATGGCTTACTCCTCGATTGGTCACTGCAAGGACAGTTAGCAGAAATCGAATTGGTGGCTGCCTGTAATCTGCTTAGCTACTGCCTGATTATATATATATGGTAACTGCGCAATAAAATCAGAACTGCTTCCTGCTTGGTCTCCAGAGATCTTGATTAGTGACTCCGCAGCCACACTTTCCTCTACCCTGTTCTGTGGACCTCCTAGCTGGACAAGAAACAGCCCACACAACCCAGATTTCTGCTTGAATAAATTAGGAATTCAAAACGTTCTTTTGGAGTATAACACACCCCATGGGTCATACTTTTAACTTTACTAATAGAAATCTGCTGGGACTTAAATCTGGCTATAGGTCTAGAAGCAAAGAGAGGTGATGGAGATGATCTTGAGGCGAATCATCATTGCTTTATTTGGCGACTGCCTCAGAAAGGCCACAACCTTTTCATCAGGCAATTCAAGGTTAATGCTCTCGGGCAAAAGTTAAAATGCAGATACCATAGTCAGAAGATCTTGTCATTAAGGTTCAGAGCCCACTTTTTTCTGATAAGCATGACTCATCAGGATTAGGGAGCTCAGTGTTTCCAGCCTCATCAGGGTCTTCTCACACATCCCCGTCCCAGGTTACAGGATTTCATTATTTTCTAGCCAGCACTTTCAATTTAATAGTAGACAATCTGTGGGGCTGAGTTCAACTTTCATTGTAATTCAGCCAATTGTATGATGAAGAATTATGTTTGCTTTTCATCACTTTTAGCCCCTTGGCTACAGGAAAGAAGATCCTTTTTCATAGCCCGCATAGAAGTTTCAGTTATTAGAAACTGGATTTGGAGTTTGACCCCTGAGTTAATTTTTTTTCTTTTATCCCATTATTTAGTGACATTGGAGTCATCAACCAATACCATTACATTACTTAGTTTTACATAAATGTCTAAAGGTATTATTTATAGCAACCAAGTTCATTGCCTATTAGAAGTGAATTGACTAGGAGAATTCAATGCTGATGTTTTGCATATCTCTAGAAATAGTAGAGACCACGAACTATCAGTGCTTTCTGTACTATTAGAAGAAAATTCTTAGCATTTTAAAATCTAAGCAGACTAGAGAGCCAATTCCAGAAATCAAAAACCAAGAAATTTGGTTCCTCCAAAATTAAAGTTTTGTTCTTCCAGAATCATTGCTGTTTTTATCTGTACTAGTCAGATCGCTCCAAATAGAAAGAACCAGTAGGATATATAGAGGAGTATATGATAGATAGATAATAGGTGAATAGATAGATAAGAGAGAGATGGATGAGGGACTTCAATTGGCTCACACAATTACGGAGACCAAAAAATTCCATGATATACCATTTGAAAGCTGGTAGCATGGCTGTGCTCAAGTTGGAAACCACAGAATAGTATAAGCCAATAGTGTGATTCTGTCTCAAAGACAAATGGCTGAGAACCCATGAGGCTATAAGTGTAAGTCTTGAAATCCAAAGCCAGGAGAGGATGGAATTCTATGTCCAAGGGTAGTAGAAAAATTGTGGCCCAGTTCTAGGAGAGAGAGAAAGAAATTAACCTTCAGTGTTAGCTTTGCATTGTTATGATCAAGATACCCAACAAATTAGTGGAAGGAAAGTTTATTTGGGAAAATAATTCTAGAGGTTTAGTCCATGTCAGCTGAATCCATTTCCTTGGGTGCAAGGTAATGCAGAGCATCATAGCAGAAGGTGGAGGAGTGCTTCTCCATTCATGGCAGCTAGGATGCAGAGAGAGGGACAAGAAGCCACAGAAAAGATCAGTCCTTTCAGAGCATACCCCTAGTGACTCACTACCTCCAACTATGCTCCAAAAGCTTGGTCCTCACCCCCATGTCAATCCAATAAAAGTTTTGAGAAAAAGGAAAAAAAAAAGTTTTATTAATTTGAAAGCTAAGGAGAAAGGAGACTCCTGTCCCAGAGGCTGTGATTCTGCCCATCATGGGGAGCAGGGGGTTTTTAAAGAGGCAATTCAAAGACCACATTCCAGGTCATCTTGTCTGGAATTATAATTTACTTGTTAATTTTGGTGACAATCATTTTCTAGACCTTCTGGTGCCATTTCCAAGTCTGAATTACTTGATTCCTGTAATAGGTGAGTGCTCCAGGATAGATAATTCTGCCTGGGATGGAGAAGAAAGGTAATCTGTTTCCCCCAAGATTAAAGAGAAGAAGAGATTGGGTGGGTAGGGGGGAGGAAACATGTCCATTTTAAAAATAAGTCACAGTGGCAGAGCCTTAAGGCCTTCATTCAAAGCATAAAGTGGACCACTGTTACACAGTAAAATAATTTTATAGCCACCCCCCATGTGAGCAGGGTGTTCCCATGATTTTTTCTCAAATCAATTTTCCCTTCTACATTCTTAGTCCTTCAATGGGTGCAGTCTTTCAAATTTCTGAGGTCCTTCCTATTGTCTCTGTGCAAAGTATCTATCATCTCTTTCATGGCTATAATCTCTTTGACAACCACACAGTCCTTGGACCCAGTTTCACACTCAATTTTCCGGCCAACCTGCAAATGTTTTAAATCTTCCTCCTCTGGGTTTTGCTTTCAAATCTGTCAGTAAACCTGTTTAAAAGCTGCCAGCAAAATCTCTGCCACTTCCCAAAGCTGTGCTGCCTTGAAATATCCTCCACCAGGGTAATTAGTCCATCATCTTTAAATTCAGCCTCAGGATACAAGCAAAATTTAAGACAAGTTCCTTGCCAGAATAAACATGGATGATTTCTAGTCCAACTCCAAGAAAAGTCTTCATTTCCCTTGGAAACCTCATGGGCACAGTCTGCATTCCTCTCAGCATTCTTGTTTCTGAACTCTTACCAGAATCACTCATTAAGCTCCAATTACACCATCCTAAGGTTTTTCTAGCCTGCATTTCTAAACTTTCCCAAATCCTTCCTGCAAATAATTTTCAAAGGCTTCTGAAGCACATGGCCAGGCTTGTTACAGCAATGGCCCCACTTATTGGTACCATTGGTACCAGCTTTGCATCACTTTTAACAAAACACATGACAAGAACAACTTACAGGATAGAAAGTTTATTTGGTATCACGGTTCTAGAAGTTTAGTTCACGGTTGGCTGAGTCCATTTTGGTGGAAGGGCGTGGTGGAGGAGTGCTGCTCCATTCGTGGCAGCCAGGAAACAGAGAGGGAGAAGTTGGGAAGGAGGAACAGGCTACATGGAAGAAGGACCCTTCCAGGGCATGTCCCCAGTGTCCTTATATCCAACCACAATACCTTTCCTCTCTGCCTTTTTTTATTCTCTCAGATCCCCCAAATGATTGCATGGTGCACACCAACTTTGAAGGTCAATATTCCTCACTCAATTCACATGTCAATTTCTTCTGAAATCTCTTTCACAGACACTAGCAGAAATAATGCCTTATTATTTCTCTAGGTATTCTTTAATACAGTCAAGTTGACACCTAAAATTAACCATTACACTAGTATGGGGGTTCTTCATCTTGTGGAAAATAATGAGCAATGTGCTACAAGGCTATGTATGTAAAATAACTCATTAACTCAACATTTTTCTTTTTCAAAATAAACCATCATTAGTTGTCGTAGACTGATAAGTCTGCCATAAGAAAATGTCACAGATCAAGTGACTTATAAACAACAGAAATCTATTTCTCACAGTCCTAGCTGCTGGAAAATTAAAAATTAAGGCAATGGCTGATTCAATGCCTGGTGTGGTTCCACTTTCCGGTTCATAGACAGCTATCGTTTTAATATAACCTCACATGGTAGAATAGAGGAATGGAGTTCTTTGGGGGCTTCTTTTATAGAGGCGCACATCTATATAATTAACTCTCAAAGGTGCTACTTCCAGATACTACCACATTGAGGATTAAGTTTCAACATATAAATTTAGGGAGAACACAGACTTTCTGTCTATAGGACTCATCAACCAAACAAACACAAACTGTGCAAGTCTCACTCAAAAACATCCACAGAATCTGTCAAAAAAAAAAAAATACTAAGTAGTCTATGCATGAGTTGTTTTCTGACCTACATCACCCAAACTCTCTGCTTCTCTTAGGAGGTGATGACTAATTCAATTCTGCCTGACAGAGCACTGTAAGTGGTGGGACTTTTTGAACAGCTGTGGAAAATAGCTAAGACACTGATTCTTTAAAATCTGTTTAGGAGATTAAATAGGGACTTCAGGCAGTATTTCAAGCATTTGTAAGCAATTTCTGTTTGGATGCTTTTCAACCTTGCTTTCTCCCTTATGACAATTCAGCTGTGGAATATCATCTCTTCAAGAAAAAAAGTTTCTGGGACAAAATCTCAATTATGAACTAAAAATGTGTTTCAAAACTGTTTCAACTACAACCCACACCTGCATCTTTTCCCTTTCCACCTCATTCTAATTCAGAGACATCTTGCCTAAAGAGGTATTTTATCACCTATTTCCTTTGGAATCCTAGTGTTTGGAATATTTGTGGAGAGGATGTGCAGTGTGCTTCTAATGGCTGCAACTGTCTTTTATGGAAAGAACAACTTTAAGACATAAAACTACAGGATTATAGTTTGAGACATATGTTTACATCAATTATCAATCATAATTGCTTTTTCTTCCTGATTCATATTGATTGTGAGATAGTTGGCAGAGGTTAAAGATCTATAGACAATTTTTTGACGTCACGTCAAAATATTTTCATTCAAATTCTACTATTTTATTTTATTTTTTTGAAAATGATTGATTACATTTGGTATGTAGACATTTTAATGTCTCCTCTTCTCCCTCTCTTTTAAGATCTCTATGCTTATAGCAAAGTAGGTAAAATCTAACATCTAATTTGCCTATTTCTGCCTTTAAGCAATATTCAACTTACAAAGGCTCTTTCTAACAATAATGATAATAATAATAATAAAACTACTGAGTTTTTTCTTTGTTCTGGGTCTCTTTTCCTAGTTTCATCCTCAGGTAAACATATTGAAGGTAAACTGTATCATTTAAATTATTTTACACGGGCAAAATGTCAAAACGGAAGCTTGGAAAGTTCATATTGCATGAGGTCACAGACCTGGTGTGTCAAGTACGAATTCATGTCTGACTGAACCAGAATTTCTGTTACTTTACTCACAGATGTTACTTTTATGTCTGTAGAGCATCAAATTGTTTATCATGGTAATCAAGAATCAGACTTACATTGGAATGAATATACCACTTCAACTTTCCCAGGGAAACCCTGAACTCTAGCCTCAGGAATTCAGGTCATTGAATAGAAAACAATACAGTAAAAAGACATTTAGATATGAAACAGTGGTTCACTATTCCTTTTGAATATAGCCCTTCTTGCTCTTATTTTTAAAGGGAACATGTGCTGTTCTCTCTTCTTCCCTCTATCCCTCCCAAACAAGATTAGGGAGACACTGTTACCTTTTCTTCCTCATTGTCCTTGAACACACCCACCACAGGAATAGATATCTGCCAGAGGACCTAAGAAGTGAATTTCAAAACAACATCAGGGTGCATCTGGGACCCCCTGTCAGGGCACACCGGGAAGGTGACCTTCCCATAGCTTCTTTAAAAGCCCTCTGTTTTCCATGATGGGCAGAATCACAGGCTCAGAGACAGGAGTCCCCTGTGTTTCTCCTTTGCTAGCAAAGCAATAAAAGTTCTTTTTCCTTTTTCTCAAAATTATGTCCTCATTTTTAAATTGGCATTAACTGGAACTGGGGACAAGGACTGAACTTTTGGTTATAGATACAGCCAATTATCTGAACATTTGGCTAAAAGTAAGTCAGTAAACATGTTTATGTAGATACCATGAATATACTTAGGCACAGGAATTTTTTTTTTTTTTTTTTTTTTTTTTGGTATTGGTCACTTGTTGCCCCAAGAAGTGATTTGTTATTATTATTTTTTTTTCATGCACAGGAAAGCAGTTTCATTAATTTTCTATAATTATTTTCTAGCTACCTGGCTCTACCCAGGAGTTTCTGAACATACTGCTCACATTCCTGACTATGGCTTTTGCAAAGGCCAATTTCCTCATGCTTATGTCCTCTGGTTCTCTTTGCTTCCTTAAAAGTTCTGTAAACATCACAGCTCCTCCCATGTTTCAGATCCTATACAGGGCTTACTTCACCCTCCTCCATTTTCTGATATCTAAAGGAATCTCTATGCCACTTATGCAATTTTTACATTATATTGTTTTGTGCAAACACATCTTTTTTAAAAAAAATCATTATTTTTCCATAATTTTATTGTGCATTATAATTATACATAATAGTGGAATTCATGGTTAGATACATGCATATGCAATATAATTTGGTCAATATCATTCCTCAGTACTTCCCCTTTTCCTCCAATCATCCCTGCCCTGGTCCCTTTCCTCTATTCCACTGGTCTTCCTTCTATTTTGAAATGATTTTAAATTCTCAGACAAATAACAAGAATAGTGTAAACTCTTGTACATTCTTTGCCCAGAATCACCAACTGTTAGCATTTTGTTTCCTTGTTTTTTCTCCCACACTATTATACTTGTTTTCCAAACCATTTGAGATTAATTTGAAGACAACAGCTCTAGTCATTTTAGCAGGTATTTTCTAAGAAAAGGACATATTCACACGATAACTTTTTATTTAATATACTTAGAAAATTTAACCTTGGAACAAATTCTTATCTTCTATTATGGAGGTTTTTATTTTTATCAATTCCTTTTTATTTTATTTTATTTTCTTAGAGTTTCCCATCTCTCTGCCTACTTTATCCATCTGTTCTCACATATTATCCATTTTTTCTTTTGAAGCCTTTAGGTATTTGTTTTTAAGCTCTTCATCTGATAATTTCAAAATTCCTGCCACAACTGAGTCTGGTTCTGATGTTTACTTTCTTAAGATTGTCTTTGCTTTTTAGTATGTCTGGTGATTTTTTTTTTTTTTTTTTTTTTTTTGTTGTTGATAGCCAGATAGGAAGTATCAGGTAAAATAATTTGAGGCAAACAGTTCTTTTGGCATGAGATTTATGTTTATCTAGGAGTTAGTCTGTCTTTATTGTTTCCTGAGGCTGTTGGTATCAGAAGTCAAAATTTTCTCTGTTTACTCTGTTGTTTTTGAGTACTCTTATAGGATACTTCTTAAATAACATCTCCTAAAAAGATTGGCAATTTGGGCCAGGTATGGGTGGTGCATGCCTGTAATCCCAGTGGCTCCAGAGTCTGAGGCAGGAGGATTGCAAGTTCAAAGCCAGCTTCAGCGAAAGTGAAGCACTAAGCAACTCAGTGAGACCCTGTCTCTAAATAAAATACAAAAATAGGGCTGGGGATGTGGCTCAGTGGTTGAGTGTCTCTGAGTTCAGTCCCAAATACAAAAAAAAAAAAAAAAAAAATTGACAATTCTTCCTACTGGAGTCCAATTGATGTGCTGGTCAATGTTGGGGTAGAAGAAATGTTCTATAATCTTGTGACTAGGTCTCAGTCTTTGAGTGAAACTGTGCCACTACATTCTTAGAAATATCTCCCCGACCTCCTGCCTCAGGCGAGGAAGGATGGAGAGTGGCTGGACTTTAGTATTTCCCTTTCTTTAGGTGATTTAGGCAATGCTAAAATCCTAGTGGGTTAGACTCTGATAAAAGTTTCTGTTGGGTGGCTTTTCTTAAAGAAAGCTGATGCTCTGTGCTTATGACTAGTTCTCACTCCCCTCTGCTGGAACCTCCAGGAGATTTTTGTCTGATTTTCACCCTGAGAACCTGTTTGGGCTCCTGGATATAAATCTCACAAAAGTGTGGAAGCCTCCCTAAGACTAAACTCCCCTGAGTTGTTACCTTCCAGGTTAGTCCTTAGTGAGCCTTCAGCAGTTCATTAATCATAATTTAAGTTGTCTTACTGACTGACTCCAGTTTTGGATTTCTGCTCTTGTTAAGCTGAGATTTTTACAGACTCACCTCTCTGTACAATTTTCAGGATGATGGCTTGCCCTATAACCTGAATGTTTTGGTGGTTCTAAGAAGAGTTGTTGATTTTTTGTTTGTTCAGCTTTTTTCTTGCTTTAAAAATGGGAAAGATGACTCCTAAGCCCTTTCATATAAGACCAAAACTACTATAATACATACCCAAATTTCACTAGCTTTTCTAATTATGTTCTTTGTAGTGATTTTTAAAATAGATTCAGGATTCAATAAGAATATCATGTTTTACATTTAAATTTCATGTTTTTTTTTTAAAGTTCCCTTTACTCTAGAACAATTCCTCAGTATTTGCCATGGTTTGCTTAGCTTTATATTTTTCTTTTCATTTTACTGACATTTGAAGAATTTAGGACACTTTTTTAAAAACTGCTTTTATTTTTTAAATACATCATAGCGGAATGCATCACAATTCATATTACACATATAGAACACAATTTTTCGTATCTCTCTCTATAAAGTATGTTCATACCAATTCATGTCTTCATACATGTAGTTTGGATAATGATGGCCATCAAATTCCACCATCATTGCTAACACCCTGCCCCCTCCCTTCCCCTCCTACCCCTCTGCCCTATCTAGAGTTCATCTATTCCTCCCATGCTCCCTCTCCCTATCTCACTATGAGTCAGTCATCTTATATCAGAGAAAACATTCATTCAGCATTTGTTTTTTTGGGATTGGCTAACTTCACTTACCACTATCTTTTCCAACGCCATCCATTTACCTGCAAATGCCATAATTTTATTCTTTTATTGCTGAGTAAAATTCCATTGTGTATATAATGCCACATTTTTTAATCCATTCATCTACGAAGGGCATTTAGTTTCCACAGTTTAGCTATTGTGAATTGTGCTGCTATAAACATTGATGTGGCTGTGTCCCTGTAGTATGCTATTTTCAAGTCCTTTGGGTATAGATAAGGAGAGGGATAGCTGGGTCAAATGGTGGTTCCATTCCCAGTTTTCCAAGGAATCTCCATACTGCTTTCCATATTGGCTGCACCAATCTGCAGTCCCACCAGCAATGTATGAGTGTGCCTTTTCCCCCACATCCTCACCAGCACTTATTGTTGTCTTCATAATAGCTGCAATTCTGACTGGAGTGAGATGGTATCTTAGAGTAGTTTTGATTTGCATTTTTCTAATTGCTAGAGATGATGAACATTTTTTCATATATTTGTTGATTGATTGAATATCCTCTTCTGAGAAGTGTCTGTTCATGTCCTTGGCCCATTTATTGATCAGTTTTTTTTTTTTTTTTTTGGTGTTTAGCTTTTTGACTTCTTTATATACCCTAGAGATTAGTGCTCTATCTGATGTGTGAGGGGTAAAAATTTGCTCCCAAGATATAGGCTCTCTATTCACCTCTCAGATTGTTTCTTTTGCTGAGAAGAAACTTTTTAGTTTGAGTCCATCCCATTAGGACACTTTTAGATATTTCTTAGTTTGAGTTTGTATATCATTTTATCTTATTGTGGCACTGTAACAAGGACTTTTCACTTTTGCCTACAAATGTCCAATGGGTGGCTAACAGCAGGATTTAAAACTTGGCATCCCCATCTCCCTTTTGAATCCATCTTCTTTGCTCCCAATCACCTAGGATTCCAGGAATGAGGTCTGACCTGATAAACATCTTGCAATGAGTTGAAGCTACCCTCCAGGCTATAGTAACTTTCTCATATGGGAAAAGACCCCACCTGACCAATCCCAAGAAAATGGTGAACAGACCACACTTTATCAAGATCACCTTATTTGGCAACTGTGAAAAGCTTCCAACTATGCAAAATCCCCTTCTCATCCTAGCCCTCATCTCCCTTTATGTAAAAACTCAGAAGTCATTGTTAGTGTCTCAAATATGGGACCAAGGACATGCCTTCCTTTGTCTTCCTGGGTAGCTATAATGATTAGTTCCTTTCATGCCCTTTACCATTACCTTTTATGTTTGTTTTTTGGGGCCCATGGTCAGACTTGATTTCTTGGATCCCTGGAGTCAGACCTCTGGCCTGAGACTCTGGCAATGCTACTGGGGATTGAATCTAGGTCAAGCATTTTACCACTGAGCCATATTCTCTCAGTTCTGCCTATTTTTTTTTAATGACAAAATTCAGTTTTTAAAGAGAAGATAAGTGATTTTACTTCCTTTTCTATACATCGTGACTGAATAAGCTTGACATCAAGGTGTCCCACAATTGGTGATGATAATTTTGATTAATTAAAATGGTTTCTCTCAGACTTCTCTATTACCATGTTTCTTATTTTCCTATGTAGAGATACTTTGTGGTGTTGAAAATATCTTTTTCTTCATGAAACATTGACTTAATGCTTTTATAGCATCTACATATGGTTTTTGCTTGTAGTGGTTGAAAATGGTGGTTTTGCTGTTTATCATTCCTTCTACATTTATTAGTTGGTATTCTACTGTAAGAAAATGCTTTCCCACTTTATTGATTTATTGATTAGTATAAACCCAGATGTTCTTGTAGTCTATCATTGCTATTACTTTTATAGTTAATTTTGATTTCCAAATTTTTTCAGATGTGGTGAGAACTACTTCAAACTAACATCTATGTTCTTTTGTCAAGTTCCCATAATTTTTAAAAAATTTCCTTTCTGGCTAACCACAATGACCCAGGCTCATCTTGAGTTTCTTTGCTGTTGTTCTGGAATCATTTTCCCAGGAAAGTCTTGTTCCATGTAGTGGATACACATATTTAGAAATAGATATCAATAAATGCTTTGTATTTTTACTTAACGTTTGTGTATTTGTTCTGATTTTAGAATTGTATTTTAAGTTCTTAAATGTCTATCATGGAATTTAGTATAACAACTGTCTTTTACATTCTGTATTAGAATTTTAGAACTCAGAGTGGCCTTAGATGTTCCTTGTCTACTGTTAACCTATTAAACATGAGGAAATTCAGGCTCAGGATAGTTAGATGGCTTTTCTAAGACTGCAAAAGGGAGATTTGATTTTAGAGTATGACCATGTTGGCTCCCAGTTCAGTTCACTATCACATGATACACATATTCAGTAAGGAGGTATGCTAGTTAACAAAAGTAGAATTAGCATGTTTGGTAAATTAAAGATGGTAATTTTTATTTTTGTTTATTTACTTATTAGGGGTACCAGGGATTGAATTCAGGAGAACTGTCCACTGAGCCACATCCCCAGCCCTATTTTTTTAAATTTTATTTAGAGACAGGGTCTCACTGAGTTGCTTAGTGTCTCACTTTTGCTGAGGTTGGCTTTGAACACACCTGTCCCAGCCTCCCTAGCCACTGGGATTGCATGCATGCACTACCATGCCTGACTAAAGATGGCAATTTTTAATGCCACTTTCACTGAGAGGTGATTTCTGTCTCCAAAAACCTGACCTTTGCTAATTAAAGTTTTGACCTTGAAGACTATTGTATCACCTATTTTATCCTATGGAATCCAAGAGTATATTTTGGGACTAAACTAAAAATTAGATTCTGGCTAAGTAAACCCTTTGCTGCGAAAAGAACAGGGAAAAGAAAGGCTGAAACAAAGCGGTTTCAGTTAATATTTCAAAACATTATTTCATTACAAACAAATAAAAGATATAAAGCAAGGTCTGGTTTCAACACTAAAAACAGCAACAAACAAACACCCCTACAAGTTATTAAAGAATTTGTCGCAGCAGATCATGAAGACTTATCAGTATTTCCTGAGTAATAAAGGTACATGATCCTGGTAGATGTTACCAACTCAAGTTAGTCTTCTAATGTTGATGTCTCTGTTTTGGAAAGAGGAGGTTTTGGTAGCTTGTGTTTATGTTACATTAAAGAATATCCATAATATAATTTCTTGTTTTTCTCCAAGTTTCCATGAGATATTGATCTTTCTAAGAGTGTTATGAATACCTGTACTTTGGAATAATGTAACATTGGAATTGACTAGGGATTAAAATGTGTGATCATAGGCCTGTCTTAACCACTAAATTATGCTTTTTAAGGGCAGGGTCCTTTTGCATCCTCCCCACAACCCCACCTGGATATCAAACCCAGAGTCTTGTGCATGTGAGGCAAGTGCTGTACCACAGAGCTATACCACCCCCAGGCCTGCATCCTATTCATTTCCCAAATCCATAGCCTCTAGTTTAGTGCCTGCTGTAAAAGTTGCTTATAAATGTTTTATGAATGAATTTCAAGACTTTTGTTTGGTCCTGTAGAATATTATACGGAATAGAAAGGTGGGGGAGGGGGGAGGAAGAAATGTGTTACATGTTTGTATGTATTTAAGAGAATTGGAGTCTGCTTCTTTCAGGTTAACAATTATCAGAGAAAAGAGCCCCACTGGATGCTTAGATCTTGCTGTAGTAAGAAGACAAAAGTAAAGTTCACAAGCTCTGCAAGATGAAGACTTTTTTTTTCCTTCCAATTATCCACAGTTGAGTTTCACCAGGGTTGCCCTTGTGAATCAAAAGAAAGCCAATGCACCTATCTATGATTGATTTTAAAAAGTTCCACATCTAGACTAGTACTATTTCAGGTATTTTTTTAAACTTCTTATAATAGTGCACTTAATATCTCATTTTGATTCAATATTTTCAAAAGACAGTTTGGTTCACAGTTACAATTTTTCTACTTAATCCTTCTTTAGAATGTGTACAGGCATGTGTTTATATCAGCCTTCTTAAAAAAATCACTTATCTACACATATCATTTCTCTAACGGCATCCCTGAACACCTCAAGTTATATTCATGATGGTTGCTAAAAGTGACACATGGCTGCACTTCTTTGAGGTATAGAATTACACTCAGCTGCCTTCATGCAGTGCAATCCAAAATAATTACTGTCAATGTCTAACTTCTACCTGTTAGGGCCCAGAGGGTAGCAGAGAATTCATGAGGGAAATAAATTAAATGTGTAACCTTGTTCAAAGCCTTTTTTCCCCTCTCTTCTTTCTAAACCGCTAGTATAAAAACTTCACTAAACAACTATTACTTATGTATAAAAAAAACGCTAAGGCATTTTATCTCAAACTTGTTCCTATAAAATATTTTGAGATTGAAATGTGTTTGAAGACAACATCTAAAGTTTTCTCAGTGATTCAGAATTATTTGACATTATTTCCTTCCTCACATGCACATATTTGGGATACATTTGCCTACATAATTGAATATAAAAATTGAATTTTGAAATACATGGTCATGAAACATAATAAGACATTTTTCTTCACCATATGACTATGAAAAGTAGATGATTTGACGTTGAGAATTCTTATATTGATTGCTCATTTTTCAGCATATTTGCCATATGGTAAAAAAACTACAGAGGTTATATAACATCTGCTGTTAATATTTGAAACTTATTATTTTTTCAAGTGGGATTAAAAAAATCTCAGTTAATCTTGACACTCTGATGATATTGTATGTTCTGAAAATATGTGGAATTTTCTGATTAGAAATATTGAAAACCTTAACTTTTGAATATCTTGAGTGCAAATTTCTCAATTATTTCTGAGTAGCAACTTTCAAAAGATTTTATTTAAGTTAATGTTTATTTTGAATAGCAGGAAACATGATATTACTTCTCTAAATGGGAATTTTTGTAATTATCAGTATGTTCTGAATATTAATATTGGAGAATTTATTTAAATTTTTAAAATTTAGATTTATGCTAGGCCATAACTCAGTATGAAGTTTCTCCTTATGAGAGAAGCAGGATGTGAGATAGAAAATTAAAAACTGCATAAATTAAATCATACTGTAGTGAAATTATCCCTCTCCCTTTTTTGAAAATATAAACTTTTTAAAACTACTTTATAAATATTGACATTTATGTAAACATGGGTAGATTATGCTTTGCAATGCTAATTAAATTAATTTTTATATTTAATACGACTTGTAAGAGTCTTCAGGTAGCCTACTCTTGTACCTAAAAGAAAAAAAACTGCATTTCTTGAAAACTATCTGATTCAAGCTTCCCTTGTTTTTTGCATTAAAAATTTTTAAAAATTTCTTTTAATTAGTAAGTTTTAAAAAAAGATGCAAAAATAAACATATGTTCATTGGTATATTTTGGAATATATTGTTGCTATAGTTTTGGTCTGAAATTTCCCCAAAAGGTGCATGTGTTAAAACCTGGCCAGCCTGTGTGCCATTGGGAAGTGGTGGCACCTTTAAGAGGTGGGCTCAGTGGAAGATAGGTCATGGGGGTGTGCCACTGAAGGGGATAGGAACCCTGGCTCCTTCCTGTCTTTCTCTTTGCTTTCCAGCCATCATGAGGTGAACAGATCTTCTTTGCAGTGTGCCCACACCATGATATACTATGCCACCATAGCCTAAAAGTAACAAGGCCAAACATCCATGGGCTGAAACCTCTGAAATTGTGAGTCAATAAACCTTTTCTCTTTTTAAGTTGATTATCTCAGGTACTTTTTCGCAATGATAAAAGGTTGAGTAATGCAATAGAAAAGATAAATGCCTATAAGCCTATTGAGAAACATTTTTTAATACCAGGATATATTGTCTTTAGGTTTTTTTATGTGCATATTTTATATATATATGTGTGTTTGTGGGTGTATGTGTGTATATATATACATAAACATATATATGTTTACCCATTGAATTTTGGCATTATCACAATATATATAATTGATAAATTTTACATGCTGTAGAATTGGAATCATTGTTTATGCCATTTTTAATTACAAATATGTATGACTAAAAATTTCTTGAACACATCATTTTTATTGACTGCATTATATTCCATGTTATAAAATTTTCTATACTTTATCTACTTTTAAAACATTGAATATTTAATATATTTCAGACTTCCGTTTTTATTTCAGACTTCTATTTTTATTTCAGAAAATAAAAACAGTGTGAAAAGCTTTATAAGTAAATCTTGGTCAGCATCTCAGATGATTTCAGTATTAAAGATTCCTAGAAATGGGTTTACTGATTGAAAACTGTCAATATTTTAAAGCTATTCCTACATATTCAAAAACCTGCACAGAAACCTTGTATGATTTTACCTTTTAGCTGGCAGCATATGGAATTATCAGTTTCACCATATCACCTCAACAATGAATTTTATTACTGTTTTTTGAAAAATCACTGTTGATATGATAAAAAGTGATAGTATGTTTTGTTGTTGTTGTTGTTGTTGTTTTGTATGTGTATTTGTGTGTATGTGGTGCTGGGGATGAACCCAGGGATCAATATATGCTAGACAAGTGCTCTACTACTACTAAGCTATCTCCCCAGCTTGGTATCTTGTTTTAATTTGCCTTTTTTAGTTACTCAGGAAGTTGAATACCTCAAAATGTCAATTTATAGTCACAATTAAAGGACACCAATTGTGCGTGCTAAAGCTTATGGAAAGGTTGAGACAGGAAGTCAGTACTTGACGTACTGGTGGGATACCTCTTTTAAGTCATTATTTCTCTTTCTATAGTTTGTGTGCACATCCATCAAGCAGAAGTGAGAATTGCCTTTCTCATTTTCTATAACATTAGGAAAGACGGAATTCTATTACAAATTTGTAGAGTACATAATACGATTGGTTTATTGAACATATCTGCATTTGAAATCTAACTCCAACACTTGAAATATTTGTAATCCTCTAGCCTCAGTTTTCTCATACTCAAAATGGGAACCCTAATAGAGCCTATCTGGAAAGGTGAAAAGTTAAGCAAAGTAATACGTACAGTGTTTAGCAGAGGACTTTACGTATATTAACATGAATATAAGCTATTAATAATACTGTGTGGAAATACCTTAAAATATAAAATACTTCATAAGATTTTGTTAATTTATCATTCAGACAATATATCAATTACCTAATTTTCTCAGAAGCTTTGTTTTTACCCCTTGACCTTTTGGCATTATTGCATATAGGAGATATTTACAATGTTTTTAATAATAAAATTCATTTAAAAAATCATCATGAATATTGTAGGGGAGGAAAAGATTTTCCTCAACCCTTTTGGGATCCCTGGTTGGGTGTGAAAGATAAACTGACAGATTAGTAGGATAAAAACTACAAATTTATTGAACGTAAGTTATAGGACATGGGAGTTTTATGAAAAAAAATTGTCTTACTTTTTTTGGCCCATTTGTCTCTGAGCCAATTTGAGTAGACTCTTTGAAGAGATTTTGTATTAACTTGATAATTATCCAAAGATAGAAAAATATCACACAGACTTAACACACACACAAACACACATACACACTGATGCAAAAAATATCTTGTGGCTTTCTTTTAAAAATTTTAGCTCTGTTTTAGGTATAATAATACAAAACTTGTAAGTTTTATAAGAGAATAGCTAGATCCAAATTTTATTTCTAGAAGATGGATCCAGTTAAGGCTGGATCTGTTCATCTGACTTTAGAGTTTTTACTAATATTTGTAGGAAAAAAAACTTTTAATATTGTTCATTTGCCTAATTTGCTTCTTATCCCCCTCCCCATCAAGTACAAAAGAAGACAGGGCAGAAGATTTCCATGTCCAAAGCCTAGGATAATCACTATTTAAACATTTCCCCCTTTTTCTTAAGTGTAGGCAATTCTACTTCCAATGTTCTGGTCTTTTACAAGCATCTTGAGATGAGTAGGTGCCGTAGTCCGGCTGCAGCAAACTAACGGGGGGGGGGGGTGACGAACAACTTGTGTACATTGATATAGCAGGAATGGAAGCCGTTTATTGTAAGACCCGAGGGATATTTATACATTCCACACAGCTTATCTTAATTAGCATAAACTAGATACAGCAGTCAACCAATAAGGAATCTTCACACTTAATGGCTCGCTGGCCTTACTTCACAAACCACTCCCTCTGGCATTTTGCCAGGTGCCATCCAGACTTGTTTACAGACTCTAACATTTCTCTGGCAAAATGCCAGGCACTATCCTGACTTGTTTACAGACTCTAACAAGTAGGTAAGTTTTGGGGATTAGAATGTGTAGATGGGCTTTGAATTGCTTCTAGAGCCCCATTTCTGTTTTTGTTTATTTGTTAGACAAGGATAGTTATGTTTAATTCTTCCAAGTATTAGGGTCCTTGAAGGATATCAAGGGGATGACCTACCCATTCATTGCACTATCTTTCATTTGTTCCTTTATATAAGGGAACTGACTTCTAACTAGGATGGAAATCAAATGATTACCATGTGGTAGATTTAAAGTTTGCATGTTTAATAAATCCTTCCACAATAACTTCAGGACATTTTATTTCTCTATGAGTATATCATTCCATCTTAGCTTAAGAGAAAAGACCTTTAAAGAAAAAAAAAAAGTCCTCATGCTCTGAATATCAGCCTCAAACAGTAAATCTTCCTGCATTTCTGGCAGTGTTAAACTTATCTTTCTTGCATGCTCTCTCTCTCTCTCTCTCTTTTAAGCCAAAGGTACCTATCCACACCCAAACAATTAGCCTTTCATGATCTAACCATGGATGAAAGGGGTAAAAGAGGGTGAAAATAGATATAGTTCTCCCAAAATCTGGAGCCATTCCCAAATACAACCAAGCGAAAGGAAGACATAGATTACCCACCCCCAGAGAGTTGACAACAGTTGGTCCATTAGCTGCAAGTTTGATGCCACCCACATTTCTATCTGAACATATTTTTGGGGACCTCTAACTTTTACGTTGAACACATGCATATGTCAGCTTGATGCCCCAAGAAGTGACAAATCAAACCAAGCTCTCAGGACACACAAAAAGACAGCAGGCAAGCAATGGCTGTCCCTGGGAGGGAAGGATCAATAGCTAATGGGTTCACCAACTTAACCAAATTTTAAACAGACTCACAATCCAAATCAACAAAAATATTTTGGATGATTTTGGTAATATAATTCTTTAAAATTTATTTTCTAACTGAAACATGAAAATTATACATACTTTAGGGATACCATGTGATTTTTGATGCACATATACCTTGTATAATGTTTAAAAAGGGTAAACATATCTATCTCTCAAGGATTTATGACTTCTTTGTGGTGAAAACTTTCAAAATCCTTTCTTCTAGCTTTTTGAAATGTATAGTACCTTACTGGTCATCAAAATCATGTGCAATATTAAGTAGGCACAAAAAACTACCCCCAAAAATTTGAATTGCGAGTAATTATTTACAGAAATCAGTAACACTGAACAATAATAGGAGAAATTTGTATTTTATTTATGGGTTGGGCAGTAGTTCCTTCAGAGAAAAAGTTGAAACAATGACTGTTTGATCTTTGGTCCTGAACATCTAAAGGCAGGAACACAAATGATTGCTATTAACATAGCCTTGGGGAAGAAGGAAGAAAGAATCTAATGTTCAGTCTCCAATATTGCTCTGTCTGTGCCAATATTCTGGAAAGAAAAAAAATGAAGGGGTGGTAAAAATTTGCATTCCCCCCCCACCCCAGAATGCCTTTCCTGTTATTTTCATTTGGCCCCAAGGTTTTGGAGAGATCAATACAGATACTTTCCAGGGAAGGAAATAAGACAGGAACATGTGCCCTGGTGGAGCTGCTTAGAATATTGAATAGTTTTTGACATAGCTTGATACAGAGGCAAGGTAATACTCTCCAAGGAGAGAATTGCTACTGTAGTTTGCAGCTCATGGGGGAAGTGAAACTAAATGAAAGCTGGAAGGAGAATGAGTGGATTTTTTTTTTTTTTTTTTTTTTTTTTACTCCTCCCCACCTCTAAAGTTCACAAATAGGATGGTGAGTTGAGAATACAGAAGCTCAAAAAGAACACTTTACTCTGATGAAAACAGTTTTCCACCCCATCATCACTACAGCAGAGGGCAGTGAAAATGCCTCTGCCTCTATTTTAAATCAAAATCCATTCTTTGGGGGTAATACTTGCTTTCTTTCCTGCTTCATTTGATGGTTGCACTGCTGACATGGATTCGCGATGGTTACTAAAATATTCACTGCAAAGGGCTGGTGTGAAACCGCCTCATATACAGCTACTCTTTTACTCATCTGGATTAACCTTTCTCTGGCAATCACAGTATTGTAAACACCCCTCAGCATTAAATAAAAAACAGCAGTGTGCAGGTTTAAACGATTGCTTCAGCTTTTTTTCTAGCCCAATGCGTGACTTGTTTTATTTAGCAGTTTCTGCATTCCCCTACTGTTTAACAATCATGCACAGCTGAGAGCTTTGCCTTTACTTTCTCTACCTTGTTTAATGAGGTACAAGATAAAATACTCATGCCTCCCATTTTTTTCCCCCTGCTGAAAGGTCAAGACTTGAATCAGAATCAAATTTGGAAGGTCAGTGTTCAAAGGTTACTCTTTTAGCCCACATAGTGCTAAGAAAACACAGATGATCACATAGAGAGGGGCAAAAAATTAAGTCAGGATTGGTTTAAAAAACTTGTATTTATTAATGCAACATTGTAGCTGAGAATTTAAACTCATAAAAGTCAGGAAAGTCAAAATTATGATCCTCCCAGCTATCGTTATTCGTTCCTTGCACACATGATAGTATTTTATGTACTATATTTGCTGTTATATTTATGCCTTTATATAGAATATGCCAAGTTATAGTTACTAGGGGAAGCATAACTTTTCATTTCTAACTTTCCTGAATTCTAATTCTTCAGCACAATTAGCATTAGCCTTCTTTCACTTTCCCCTTCTTTGATTTCTTAAAGAAAAGAAAACGAAGTGACCATGTAGCTTTCTATTTTAGCTGTGCATTGATCTTTGGGACTTATTGTGTATTTGTGGGTCAGGCTGCAAGGAACATAGCAAATTTCTTTTGTGTGGGAGAAGAGCCTTCTGCAGTTTGCAGATGTGGTCTGCAAAACCCAGCAATCCTTTGTGGAAGAGGTAGACAGGAATTTAATGGATCTCTCCAGGGTCCTGAAGCCCTATTCCAGTGCTGTTTATAGCTCTAGATACATTATTTTATACGGTTTTCAGCAGATACTGTAAGATTTGAAAATATGAATAGTAAGTATAAGAAAATAGGAATAGTAATACAGGTCTGTGCAATTTCACAGAGTTAAAAAAAAATCTAAGAAACCAGGAACAGTTTTCACTCGATTGAATATTGTTAGTCTTGTAATAAAAAGTGCTCCAGAATCCTTGGTACAGATCATCTAAGTAAACTATTTAATCACTCTGGGTAACTGATATATGTTTAGTAATAGCTTTTTTTCAAAGTCACTTGCAGAATATTTATCCTGATGTAGTTGGTAGTAACATAAAATGGAAGGAGTTGAAGAGTCAGTGGGATGAGGGTTCAAATCTTGATGCTGACCTGAATGGGTGGCTTTGGATAAATGATGTAACCTCTCTGAGTCCTGATCTTCTGATTAAATTGGCTATAGCTACACATTATCATAGAACTGTGTAAAAATTAAATTAGTAGTTTATGTCAATCACCTACTACATGCCAGTCTCTTGTAAGTACATAGTAGAATAACTAGGAGCAAGAAGGATTTCAGTTTGGGCTACACCACTCACTATCTGTAAGACCTCAGACATGTTAATTGTTCTCTTATTTTACTGTTCTTAGTTGTAAAATGGCATAATTACAGTCCTTACATCATGGAGTTCTTGTGAAGATTAGATGAGCTTTGGACAGTGCCCGACATATATTAAGCTAATAAAGCCACTGCTTCCTTCTAGATATTTAGTGTCCTTATTTCTTCATGATCAAAATTTACTTGAGATATTTCTCCCTTCCTGGTTTTTTTTCAGATTTTCTGAAATTTAATTGCTTTCCAACATTCAGATCCTACCACCCTGACAAAAAAATCACTTTCAACATGTTTCTAATATCTAGTAAAATTTCAGTCTGTTAGAGTTCTAAACAAGGGCAAATTTTGCCCAGTTAATATTTATAGATTGTCTTGTTATGATGTCAGTAATCATTATTGCATCTAAAAATTGTTTTCTTTCTGTATGATTTATAAATCTTATAAATTTATTAGTCAAATTTTGTTTTAACTTATTTAAATCATGACTGTATAAATTGTTGTCAATATGTCCTAAGTTCATATAAGTTGCATTGATCTTTAATTATGCAGTTACCTTCTTTAAAAACAATATATATCTTTTTTTTACCACATACATTACATCTTATAAATTTCTTCCTTTCCTTTTCTTTTATATTGAAACTTCAACCAACTTATTTTTATCTGAAATATTATTACTTTCCTTTCCAAATTCATGACTTTTAGTATTTGCTTTTCTGTAATCTCTAGACATGTGAATTACTTATTTTTCATATGTAATTTTTATTATCTTGGAGAAAATGTACTTGATAGCTAAGAAATTATTCAATTTTATTTGTTCCTTGATTTAATAAACACTGAGCACCTATGTTATACTAGGGGTTAAGGGCATTTAGAATATGTGCTAGACTTGGGGACATAGTAGAAAAGAACAGACCCTGATCTTTCCTTGTTACTACTGAAATGTCTAAAATTAGTGTTCTCCAGTATAAAAATAATGCAAGTAAAATATGTAATTTGTAATTTTCTTTTAATCAAATTATAAAAGTAAAAGAAAAGGATTTAATGTTAATGGTACATTTTATTTAACCCAATATATTCAAAAGTATCACTTTAATACATTATTTATATAAAAATTGAGATAATTTACATTCTATTTTTGCATGCCATCTTTAAAATCAGGTGTGTATTTACATTCAGAGCATGTCTAAATTCTGAGTAGCCACATTTCTATTGTCAGTAGACATATGCAGCTGTTGACTACCATATTGAATAGCACAAGATCCATTGAAGCAGGAGACTCATGTTAACTAAATAGCATAGTTGGGTTTCAATATCACCAAAACAATATAAGGATATATTTCCCTCAACTTGAGTTAAATGGCCTTGGATATTTTCTCTTCAATCAATACATGTTACTATTCTCAAGGTAGCAATTAGCATTAAGAAATTGTTTAAATCAATGATTCTTGATGAGGATGTTAGAATTAATTAATAAAGTATAAAAGCAATTTGCAGTTCACATAGTCTTGGGATTGATACATTATTACCTCTGATGCATTGTTTTAATTCTAGATTTTAAAAAATGATTGGAGTTTAGATTTCAGGGTACATAAATTGAAATGGGAGTAAATTGCTAGAGTCTAAATTAGGATGACAATTTTTTTTTTCCCTTGAAGAAAGTAACATAGAAACACACAGGATCAAAGATAAAGTACACACAGGCAGGCGATGGTGGCAGTGAAGGATGTTTCATCTCCCAGACACTCACATTTTCAGCTAATCCGAGGGAGCTCTGAAATCCACCTATAAAAGCCTGACAGTAATAGCTTGAGCAGGGCTACACAGTGGCCCCTGAGGTGTTTCAGCAAGCTGGTTGGAATTATCTTATATTTCAAGGTGAATCCTGGTTCCCATAGAAATCTACTAGTGTGTGCTCCAAGTTAGGTATTTAAAAACCCTAAAAGGAGACCAAGGAAGAAGCAAATGGAGGTCCAAATGAAAAACCAGCAACCTTAAGGGAGTCCAAGATAACATGCACTGAAACCAAATATGCTTGGAAGCAAAACACAGAAACTTTTTCATTCATTTACTTTCTGCTTGGAGTAATTACCCATCATTTCTACTGCAGCTTCTTTCATGCAGAAGATATGGATTAAATGCACATAACTTCAGTGAAATTTAAATGACGTCGCTTGTCTCCTCTTTAGCAAAATGTTGTATTCTCATCTGAAAAAGAGTGAATGCTCTCTGCCTGTTTTCATCCATGTTATTGTGTATTTTGCCTGGACTGCCGTCACACTGGTAGTCGACTCTTTTTGTGCGTGCAACTCTAAGCCTGTTTGGGGGACAGTAGAGAGAAACGGGTAGAAAGGCCGCTGACCCCCTTCTTAGAACATCAACCACCCCATTTTCTTCATCGATTGTCATAGCAAGTTCCACATTTTGGTAAGAGCAGGGACCTGCCCCTAAAGGGTGTAAGAGGATATCTATACAGGTTTACGATCGCCTTTTCTCTTTTATTGTTGAGTGGAGGGGGAGATAAACTAAAATTTCCCTGAGAAAATGTGTGCTATAAATCTGTAGTGGGGAAGGTAGGGGTCTGGAGGAGAAAAGCTCCTAGGCCATCATTTTCACCATGGCCATTCCCCATAAGAAATGTGAAATAAAAAGAAGAGAAAGCCAAGTGAAAATTAACTTTAAGTCACAGAAACTGACAAGCGGCCTCTGTGATTTAGAGTGGAGTCATGTCAAGTCCAGTGTTGAAATAAGAAACATGGAGGACAGGCATTTTTATGTTGTCTGTAATTGGACAAGAGAAGAAAATGATTTGTTGAAGGTGATGCTAATGACAGCAAACCAATGTCAAACTGTGTGCTGGAAGGAAAGGGGAGGGGGGGAAATGAATGGAGAAGGAACATATTGTGCCCAGCTTGAGTTTATGAGAAAAAAGATTTTGTGCCAGAGGGAGAATTTTTTTTGGGACCACAAAAATGTAAATGTGAAGAATTATCTCTCTGGCTGAGTTTTTATTTAATCGGTATCATCTCTCTTGTGCAGGCTAAATGTGTTATGTTTTACTGAAAGCACTCCTGGCTTGTCCTGCATTACTATAACAGGTGGTATTTAAAAACTACCCATTTTCAATTATGATAACATATACTTTTTGGTCCGGTTGGATTGGAGATAACTTTATGTTTCAAAAATAGCCAAGCAGTTGTAGTGATAATTTTTTTTAGTAATCATTAGGGTCACATTTTATTTCCCACCCTCCCAACAGCCTGTCTCTGTAGACCAGGCAGTGTTGAAATAATCATTCATCTGCCTCACGCACATTTGCCTTTGCCGCCAACTCCTGCCTCGTTATGCCTACCCCATTTACTCTGTGGTTTAACCTTGGGGATGAGTGTATTGCTCCTTTTTTTTTTTTTTTTTTTTTTTATCCTGTTAGGATGCACATTTTTCTCCAAATAAGAAATAAAGTGCTTTTGTGTATTGAAAATAAAAATCCCATGAAAATCAAACATAGGAAAAAACCATCTAAGAGTAAATGATTTCTTATCAAACCTTTAACATGAAGTTAGAGTTTGGATGCGGAATTTCCCCCAAGGGCCCATGTGTAAAAAGTTCCATCCCCAGACTCTCACTGTTAGGAGGAGGTGGGACCTTTAAGATGAGGTGCCTTGTAGGAAGTCTTCAGGTCCTTGGGGACATGTTCTCTAAGAGGATTAGTGGGACCTCAGGGTCTTCCTCTTTTCCCTTTCACTTCCCAGACATGAGGTAAGTGGCTTTGTTATGGAAGGTATTCCTGCCAAAATATGCTGTACCCCTAAAGGCAATGGGCCTGCCTCATCATGGGTTGGAACTTAGAGAACCATGAGCTAAAATAAACTTTCTCTTTTTATATATTGATATATCTCAGATATTTTTCATAGTGATGGAAAGCTGATTAACATACCTGCTTTTTTTTAAAAGTTCTCTGATATCCCTAATTTTCTAAGAAGATACATTTAATATGTTCTTTCTCAGCGTCAGACCATATGTTAGACCAGTTCTCCCTATTTCAGAGATACAGGAATTGTATTCTGAGATTGTCTGCCTTGATATTGAACAGCCCTGGACTGATTCCATATTGATTGTGGACAAGGGTTGCAAATACTTAATCTATGAAATGAGGCACTTGATGTCCTAAGAGGGAATTACTACTTAATTTCTAGATGAATTATCCAACCATGTTTCATTCTCTGAGGGGATAAAACACAGGGAGAGGGGAAGAGCTGAGAAAGCATTTAGAATTCTGCAAAAAGGAGGATTTCCATTAACCACTCTAACAGTTGTTCTCAGAGGGACTTCCTAATATTTTTATCCACAATAATAATGTTGATGACCTCTGTTCCATTGTGATAAGACTTAAAGAAACTTTTTCTTTTGTGGTGGAGGTGCTCTACTATATCCTCAGACCTTTTTATTATTATTATTTTTCATTTTGAGGCAAGGTCTCCTTAAGTTGCCCAGGCTGGCCTGGAACTTGCAATCCCCCTGCCTCAGCCTCTTGAACTGAGCCTGCCTTAAAGAAACTTTTAAAAAGTGAAATTCATAGTAATTATATATGTCTGTGTGTGTGGTGCTGGGGATTGAACCCAGCGTGTCGTGCATGCTAGGCAAGCACTCTGCCACTTAGCTACCCTTTTAAAAAAATTATTTTTATTTTGAGTCAGGGTCTCACTAAGTTGCCCAGGATGACCTCAAACTTTCAATCCTCCTGCTTCAGCCTTCTGAGCAGCTGGGATTATAGGAATATGCCAACAATCCTGGCAAAAATTCTACACGTCTTATTTTAGGCAATAACTTTAGCTACTTGTTTCCTTTTAATTAAAAACAAAAACAAAAACATTTTCTGTACAAGTACTAAATTATATAGTTGAAAATTTTAAAATAAAAAGGCTAGGGGCTGGGGATGTGGCTCAAGTCGTAGTGTGTTTGCCTGGCATACATGAGGCACTGGGTTCCATCCTCAGCACCACATAAAACTAAAATAAAGATATTGTGTCCACCTAAAACTAAAAGATTAATATTAAAAAAAGGCTAAACCTCTGTCCCTCAGCCACACAATTCTCCTCAGTGTGTTAAATAAATGTTACCAGTTTCTTGCATATCCTTTATTTACCCTTGGGTGTCCTACTCACTTTAGGCAGCTGTTACAAAGTATGGTAGATAAGGTGACTTACAAACTGCAGACGTTTGGCTGGGACTATAGCTCTGTGTCAGAACGCTTGCCTAGCATATGTGAAGAACTGGGTTTGATCCTTAGCACCACATAAAAATAAACACATAAAATAAAGGCATGCTACAAAAAACCTCAAAAACAACAAACAAAAAACTCTGCAGACATTTAATTCTTCAAATTCTAGAGGCTGGGAGTCTAAGACCAAGGTTCCTACGTGATTGGGTCCTGGTGAGGCCCTCTTCTGGCTGGCTGACTGCTGACTTGTTGCAGTCTTGTTTTTTGAAGGAAGGGTGGGAACTAAGGAGTGAACCCAGGAGTGCTTTGCTATTGAGCCACATCCCTAGCCCCTTTTACTTTTCATTTTGAGACAGCCACCATGCCTGGCTTGACTTGTTACTTTCTAACAAGGCAGAAAAGGACAGCAAGCTAACACTCTGGTCTCTTTTTATAAGGGCACTAATCCTATTTTTGAGGGTGCAGCCTCATGACCTAATGACCCTCTAATTAAATGTCCCACCTCTGAATACCATCACATAGAGATTAGATTTTAATGTGTGAATTTGGGAGGTGGGGGGGAAACACCAACATTTAGTTTATAACATTGGATATATTTATTTCATCATATGTAAATAAGTATGTTATGGACTCATTTTTGTGCTGAGAAAAATTTGTAATGCCTATATTTTCTCAAATTGCCTATATCTACAGAATATATCCCTAGAAATAGAATTTCTGGAAGTTAATGTATTTATAAATTTGCTGGATATTGACAAATTATCCTAAAAAAAAAAAAAAAAAAGCTTTGAAGTTTTAGGCCCATCAGCACAGTATGAGATTATTGCTCCACAATATCACCTGTGGTATCTTATTTAGTTCTAGAGCCTTTGCCAGTCTGATAAAAAATACTGGTATCTTGGTTTCATTGTATTTCTCTTATTATGAGTGAACTTAAGCATTATTTCAATCATTTCAGAGGCATCTATTTCTTTAATGAGGATTTGTGCTCATATTTTCACCATTTTCCAAATGTGTTTTTGAACTTAAAAGCCAACTTGTAGGCACTCTTTACATATTAAATGAAAGATATTTGATATAGCTATTTTCCCTCCACTTTTAATTTTATGACTTATGAGTATTTATTTATTTATATATTTATGCTGAGAATGAACCCAGGACTCGCACATACTAAACATGCACTCTGCCACCCTATACCCCCAGCCCAGACTTCAGAGTTTTTTAAACAAAGAGAGGCCTTTCTTTTCTGAGATGAGAAGTTTTCCCAAGATGTATTCTAGGACTTCTATGGTTAATTCTTCTCTTTAGAAATAAACAATCCCCCAATTATCCTAAAGATGGCAAAATACAATTATCAGAAGATGAAGGTTTGTTTGGCCTAGAAACAACTAAAACCAGACACTCATGTTTGACCCTAAGACATTTCTCCTTGAATCTGGTTTCAGAGGTTATCTGGTTGTGAATTAGGTTCTGTCCTGCCCCAACTTCCTCGCCTACTGCTCTTGAAATAGAAGGCATCTGAAGTTGACAAAGATGTTATACAGGTATAATTGAAGATAATGTCTCCCTCCTGCCCACGAATATTACTAAAACGAGAGCTTAATATTAGTTTGTGCAGTGCGGTAGAAAGCAATTGGAGGCATATACACTGTGGAATAGATCTGATATCATTAACTTTAAGGTTAAATGCCTTCTCAGTGAGCTACCTGTGCAAGTAAATTAAATCAAACATTTAATGTTAGTGATGCAGGTTACTTCATTTATGAAGGTTAAATAGCTGAATTTCAATTTAATTTTTTTTAGCTTTGCAATTGGTGGAGATCTGAAAGAGTTCCTGTTGTATAGGCCTTTCTAAATTGCTTAAAGAAAGTACCTATGCATATTAATGATTTATTTTCTCACCTTTTCAATGTGGTAATAAAATGACTGCAGGTGGTAAGTTATACAAATTATCTGCTTTTTTTTTCCTGGTTAAAAAACATAAAACAGAATCTTCCTATTTTTTTTTTTTTTTTGATATAGGGAATTGAACCCAGGAGTACTCCACCACTGAGCTACATCTGCATTTCTTTCTTTTTTTTTTTTTTTAATTTTGGGATAGAGTCTCCTTAAATTGCCCAGGCTGACCTTGAACTTGTGATCTTGAAAGGGTAAAGTTTCTTAGCTGCAAAGCCTGAATTAAAGTATAAAAGACCGGGCATTGTATTGTTAAATTCCTCTGCTACACTCAGAACCTGAAATTCCTGAGGCAGTTAAGACAACGCCCTACTGGCCATTTAGCCAAGGGCCCTGTGCAGCTTGTCACTTAGGCATTTAGGCCCTAAAACCAATCAGTTTGAATGTGTACCCCGCTTAGGAGTAACCAATCACCCCCGCCCAATCTGTTCCCCGCCAATGAATGTACTAATCATGTCTCAGAGTTGTTGTTCAATTTTCCCGAGCCTCATGATGATTTGTTCTGATGTATGCATAGCCCCCGCCCTCCTCAAAAAGTGTACTTAAGCACTGCTTGACCTCTGTTCTGGGCTCTTGGCTGCTCGCCCTTCTTGAGTGGGCCGGGAGCCCCAGCGCGTTGGAATGGATCCCCAATAAACCCCCTTCTGCAATTGCATGAGTCAGTCTCTTGGTGGTCTCTTCCTCTGACGTTTTGCTGAACCCTTACAATCTTTTGACTCAAAAAATCCTTCTAAGTAGTAAGGACTTTAGGTGTGCATCACCATGTGTGGATTGATAATTCTTTGTAATTATGGGAATAATATAGTTGATAAAAGAATCCTACCATTTGTCTAACATGTTAGTCAGATGTCTATCACTGCAGCAAAATATCTGAGAAAAGCAACTTAAATTGAGCTAAGGTTTGTTTTGGCTCACTATGTCAGAGAGTTCAGGCCATGGTTAATTGGCTGCATTACTTTTGGAGTTGTGGCAAGGCAGGACATCATGGTAAGGATTGCATAGTTGTGCAAAGTTCCTGATGGTGATAAGGAAGCAAAGAGAGAGAAGTAGGAAGGGCCAGGGTCCCAGTATCCCCTTCAATGGCACACCCCAGTGACTAAGCTTCCTTCTACTAGGCCCCATCTTCTAAAGATTTCACCACTACCAAATAGCATCATGGGCTGGTGAATGAGCCTTTAGTAGTTGGACCTTTGGGGGAAATTTCAGTTCCAAACTGTAAGACCTAAGGAATATAAAAAATATTTGATTTTCTTTTAAATGGAGATTTTCAGAGCTGGGGATAATTTTATTTTAATCAATATGAAATATTTACATTATTTAGCAATGTACTGCCATTATTGGATACAGGATAATGACAGTCCACGTATGCCATTCTTATTACTGCAGTATTGTATCTTTCTAACATCAAACTCAATGAAATATAGAGCTCTCTTTCTGGCAAAGATTTTCTGGCTCAATAAGAAAACTAAAATGTCATAATTGTCTGCCAGATTAGCCCACCTGTATGGTCTGTCTGGGTGAAATGCCAGTGGATTAATGAGAATGCCTGTATAGGGAAGGTGACTTAGGTGGCACCTGTGAAGTGATGGACCTGGACCTGTCTTTGCCATAGAGCCCTTGTTGGACTCCCCCAGATTAAAAGGAACAGAAATATGCATTATTCTTACTTATTGGTTATTTTCTTCAACAGATATTCAGGGAAATAAGCAGCTGGGAAATAATGACCATAGTTTCAGGATTGAGCTATTTTCTAGGGATTAACAAACCCCAAAGGGTATAGTACCATTTCAGCCTCAAGATAACAAGAGAAATAAGAAAATCAAGGGGACCTGAGAAAGGGACATTGTGATCGGTCTAGGGGGTGGGGGATGGGGTGGGGTTTGGATTAGATGCTGGCAGTGGGGAGAGAGAAGCAGGTAGACTTGAGATGTCTTTAGGCATAAGTCCATGGTTATGCTAAGCTTCCTCAAAAGTGGAAGGAACTGGAGGGTGACTTTGTGGCTTATTCAAAACACTAACATCATCTCTGTGTTTACTAATTGGTAAGTAATGATTTATAAACTCTAGTGAGCATTATACTTAGGCCAGGAAATCTAAGTATAGTATTTTTCATTCATTAACCATAGGTATTAACTTTATAGTGTAAGGTCTATGCACCATGATTTTTTACCCATAGCCATGTGGTTCTACATTTTGAAATTATTCACAAGTGAAATGGATTTCAAAGCTCAAGTTCCGTTTGGAGAGATGTAGGAGGGAGAACAGGAATAATTGGGCTATACTTTCTATGGTAGAAATGTAGCAGAATGAAGTATGTCTGACTTAATATTGCAAAGATCCCATTGTACTCTGCAAAATCTAGAGTTGCCTTATAGAAAAAGCCTGATATCATCTATAAAAAAGATACAGTTCAGCTGTCAGCATCGTGTGCACACAGCTTTCAGCTATAGATCTTGAATTTCTTGATACTTTAGTGTGTATTTTTCCTTTACTACCAGCTTCATGTATGTGAGTAAAACATTTAATTCCTTCTTTTTGACCTCTTCAAAGGAAAAGTTCCTTAAAATACCAAGTTATAGTCCTCACAGTGTTCAACGTGACTGTCTAAAAATAATAGCCAAGAGCAAAAACTTACCATTAGAAAAGAAGAAATGGAGTAAAATCTCTATATCTAGTATATTAAAAAGAAATCTAAATTCCAAAGCTCTTCTTAAATTTAATGTTAATCAACTCTTCACATTTTCTAGTTATTTTATATTACACATGTTCTTTATGCTGCATGTAAAATAAGCACATAAATAACTTCTAATGTGAGCAAAAACCTTTTATTAAATTAGCTGATGACAGAAACACGTTTTCTTGAAAGGGCAAAGGAGTTATTTGAGTTTTATGTGACTTAACCAGCCAGATTTTTAGGTGTGATTTTTAAGATGCATTATCATTATTCCAGTTGAATTTGTGTCCTAATTCCCCACTTGATCTAGGAGACTAATAGCAACATGCCCATTTCAGGGTGGAAAGAGGAAAATGTTCTCTTCATTCTTTATTTCTGTTTTCCTTCCTGAGGATATTTAAGGTTCATTGGTGGGGAAGTCAGTGCTAGATATTTTTCTAGTATGAGTGCAGGAGAAAAAAAACTTCCATGGTGAAATAAAATGTATCATTTGTCATGGGTTTGATTATTGCCATAACGGAATTTTCATCATTTATGCTGAATCTAACACAATGCCAGTGTGTTTTGCCAAAGTTGGTTCTGGGCAGTGTGATGTGCATGTGGAGGTGGAAGGCTTATTTTGATGTTTCATGGCCATGGTGAAAAACACCATATTCAGAGAATTAATTCCTACCTCCCTGGACATAGGTATGGACAACAATCAATATTTTGTCATTGTTCTCATTTGCAAATCAACGTAGATCACTGGTGCATAGCAAACTATAGTGGTACAATCAGAGTCACTCTTAAAAGAAAAGCTAAGTAACTGGAAAAAAGAGAATAATGAGAGAAAGGGGTGGGGGTGGGGGGCGTGGAGAAAGAGAGGGAGAGAGAGACTGACTTTGCTCACTGTTACATTTCCAGGCCTTTCATCTAGTTTTTCATGAGGTTTGGATACAACCAAGTCTTATGAAAAATTCCTCCTTTACGATTAAGCTACTTTGAATGGATTTCTGTTCCTCACCATCAGAAGAAACTTGACTAAGACACAGGAGAGATGACAAAGTGAACAGCATCAGCTTTCCTGGCATCCGACCCTTATTACTAAGGAAATCCAAGCATAAACGAGCGAGAGAATGGGGCTGACTGCTATGTTATTTCAAGGTGACATTAAAGAGTTTCGATATTTCTAGATGGAATCTGTCCATACCAAGCTACCTCAGGAAGATTAGCCTTATAGAAAAATGGGGTTCCAGTAGATTTTCAGGAAGTGATTGGCCCTGCTGGGGTTCAGAACGTGTACTACCCCAATGTATGGCGGGTTAGCATTTGGGACAAGGGCAAGGAAGGTCTCTCTCACCTTCCCTTCCTGTTCTCCCCTGAGGGGGCAATAAAAGTGAGATAAAAGTAAGGAAAAGCTGACTATAACTTTAATCTAAAAATATTGTGCTAAAGTTCCTCATAGCTTTTCTCTCCAAGGCTGGCTTTTCTCCTAGGCCTGCCATTCCCAAATTTTTAAGAAACCTATAATTTTTCTTTCATTATCTTTATTGTATTATTATTATTATTACTAGAAATTGAACCCAGGGGTACTAAACCACTAAGCTACATTCTATATTTGTAAATACATATATATAATACATATAATTATATTATGTGTTTTGTATACATATATGTATATATGTGTGTATATATTTATATATACATATGTGTGTATATATTATTTTTTTCATATATACATATATGTATAAATATGTGTGTGTGTGTGTGTGTATGTATGTGTATATATATATATATATATATATATATATATATATATATATATATATAAATTTTTGCCCAGACTGGCCTTGAATTTGAGATTTTCCTGACTCACCCTCCTGCATGGATGAAATTACAAGCATGCACCACTACACTGAACTAAAATCTAAAAATCTTAGAGTTTCTGTACAAAAATTACCTTGTGCAATGTACTAACACATTCATATTAAAAATCTATTAAGCAAAGAGAGAGATGCTATTTTAAGAAACCTATAAGATACATTCTAAACATTATCTATTGATCAGATAATAAAGATAACATTCACCTAAAGATCCTGAGAACGGTCAGATTATCATAAACCATCCTGTGATCACCAGACTGATATTCTCATATGCCTTCCCATGCCAACCCCTCCCCAAATTTCTTATAAGAAGAGCCTGGGGCCCTAGAAACATGTCTCAATCCTGAGATAACCTGCTGTCTCTTTGTTTCACCCTTCCTTTTCTGAATAAGTCTCTGCTGGTGCCTTTGTGTGAATGTCTTGCAATTTTTCCATTGTATTTGTCAAGGATCATTATTGTCCTGAGTTGAGGTGAGACCTCTTGGGACCTGTTCCAGTGACAGAAGGATTCCCTGATCTTTCTCTAAAAAAAGGTTAAGTAAACTTCATTCTAGAGGGATCCTATGTATATATGGAGGAGAGGAACATCTTTATACCCAAACACAGAGAAACAGCAAGAAGAAGAATCCAAAACAACAGGCCTTGTTCTCCTGCTTCCACGAGTTCATTGGCATCAGATTGTCTGGTCTTTGTCCAATTGCACATCTGTAATAGAGAGCAAGGGCTCTTTGCCTCCCATGCATAGAAGCCATTAATACTGTTAATACAACTTTTTTTTTTTTTTTTAAATAAAAAGCTTTTATTGAAGGCTGACTGTCAAGGAGACAGAAGTCTTGCTCAAATCTGTCTCCACCACTGGTTGGGTTTGGACATTTATAGGAAGGGAGGGAGGAGAAGCTGTTTGTTGATTGGATGGTGAGATGGGGGTTTCAGAGCTCTTCTCTGCAGGCACGAATGGCCATGCCTCTTCACAGGTTGCATGTTTCTTCTGGAGAAGGAGAGTTATGCTCTGCTGCTCTGAGTGGGTGGCTTGGAGCTCATTGTGTGTTGGTGTCAGGCTTATTCTGTACAAGTCCATTATCAAAAAGCCACTTTCAAACCACCTTTGAGTGGATTCTGGATGATTTACCTGGAAAACTACTTAAGCTTTTTGTTATTTAAGGTATTTATGTCCGTGTGTGTCCAGGCATTAACCGTTTTTTAAAAAATACACAGATCTCCTTGATTCTTAGGATCTTTATTTCCTTAGGAAGTCTCTCCCCAGTCAGATAAAACTTACATTAAATAAATAAGTATTCTTTTTTCTTGTTAATCTGTCTTGTGTTATACTGGTCTCAGATAATAAACAGAGTGATGGGGGAGAAATCTTTTCTCCCTTAAAATCCTTTTAAGAAAGGGGTTCCATGTTCATTTTGTTTTGCATGAGCGCTTGGGACAAATTTAGTCTTGAAGAATAGGAAAGATAGCAAGGCAGAAATGAATAAAAAGGAGACACTGATGGTAAAAGTTAGGGACCTCATTACTGATTGAAAACTTGGTGACCTTCAGATTAATTTTTGAGTGAAATTAGCATATATATAAAAATGCTAAGTGAACATGTACCACACTGCATCACTGAATTTTTCCTGAGGCATTGTTTTTCCAAGTAACTCCAATCAGGATCTGGTTGAGCTATGACAGGTCAGAAAATTTTGTGATGCAGTTTTCCTTCCCATTTAGCCTGTGGTATTAGGATCCAAAACATTGCTTGGATGATATTTTTGTGCCTATTATCCTCCAAAATGATGCTAACGTGAATTCATTAATTTTTAATCTGAAAACACCTTAATTAATTCAGAATGTGAAAGGTTAGTTTGAAAATAAGGTATGTTACAAAGGGGATGGCAGGCACCCTGGTGTGCAGCAGATTGGCTCTGATCTTTTGCAATCCAAGTGAGAGGTTGTTGTTCTGTTATGGATGAAAAGGCTCATTATCTCAAAGATAATTGCCCAGATGCCATACCAGTGAGGTCACACTACACAGGGCTCTGGTTTCTGAACCAAATACTTGAGCTAATTAACAGTTAAAGGTATAGGGAACCATTTTTAATGTACTGCAGAGATCAACCAAAACTACTTACTTTAACCAAAACATTTAACCACTTATATGAGGCGGTATAGAGTTGGTGAAATCGCAAAATTTAGTAAGCAAGATTTTTTTTTCCTTCTTTCTGTTGTAGATACAAGCTCTCTAAATTGGTGAAGTTTTGTTTGACATCTCTCCGAAGGCATAAATCATTCTGTTAACTTTTAAAGAAAGTCATGCTGCTTAAGAGGATAAATAGTAAAATATTATAATACTTTTGCATTCTGGTGTTCAATTTTATGCTAAGTTTTTTGATTTCAAGTTTTGTGAATGCAATTGGAATCTTGAAGCCCTAGACTTTGGAATTTTCTGGAAATTATAGAAGATTGCAAGGCAGTGTATGATGGCAGGACTGGAGGAAAACATAACAAATGAGAACTTGACCCCTTATTCTGTTTTCTCCTCTTCTAAGTAAATGCTATGCTTGCTTTTTTTTTTTTTTGAATTGCAACATTTCAAAATGGCTCTGCAGGTGGTGCTATCTGAATTGAAATTGGATTTTATAGTTATCCATGAAGTCTTTTCCTATTAAAAAAGCTATTAATACTTTACATCAAAATAAGTATTATTTTTGATGTAAAGTATTAAAAATAAGAATGAATTATGTGATTTGTGACAAGAAAAACAATTAATACTTTACATCAAAATAAGTATTATTTTGATGTAAAGTATTAAAAATAAGAGTGAATTAATTATGTGATTTGTGACAAGATCAAGGATGATCACTGCAGTGACTTTAAGTATACTTTCGTCCTTTTTCATATTTGCAAACATTTGTGGAGTGGCCAATATAGAGTAAAAAAAAAAGTGTGGAATTTTTAACATTTTTAGATATAAGTAAAATTCTAATAAAGTTAATTGTGGGACTTTATGGGATAAACTGGAACACAGAATGAGGTATGTTAGCATTGCATAAGCAGCACAATGAAAGAACAGATTCCAAATAGATGTGGAAAACCTTTTCTTCAAGTGTCTTAAGGCTTTATTGATTCTTCCTTTGTGAATTGAATGAGAACTTTAGTACTGGAATTATAGAGGATTTTTGGAATTTATTTGTATAAATTAATTGTAAAAGTTTTTTTTTTTTAAATACACTGTGGATTTAGCCAGTGTCAGCCACATGAGTTAATTTTTTGAAGTGCTTGAGTGTGGTGACTATTGTTTTTGCCCCATGCCCTTCTCCTTCCTTTTGGATGAAGGACCCCACTAATGTGACATAGTCAGTCACAAATAGTGCTTCCCTTCTCCTGGCTGCAGTGATTGACTCAGGGATGTGCTAAGCTGGTATTATTGAAGCCAGATTTAAAGATGGCAGTCAGTGTAGTTAGGTAAATCGCGTCTAATATCGAGTAAAATCCAAAATGGAGGCCATGTTGAGAATGAAGTCCGGGAAACGCAGAACAACTCTTGGAATGTTAATGTCCCCAAGGCCCAGAGCCCATCCCAAAGAAGTGTTAATGAAACAGCTCCCAGCAAACTTGAAGAAGCTGACTCAAAAGTCCTTCCTGCCCAGATTACTCCTTTGGCCCACCTGTGCCCCACTCTTAACTGAACAATGGACAGGAATGTGACAGGAATGTGGGAAAGCTAAAAGAAGACCTTAGCTATAAAAAGGGGAGACAACCACCCTTCCAGGATTCCACCTCTTAGGTTCCCTTCTTCCTCCAGGAGAAGTTTTTTCTGCTGTCCTTTAATAAAGCCTCTACCTTCCACTCTGACCTTGCCTGGGCGTGCTTCTCTGGTGTTATACTTCGACATTGGGGAAGCAAGGACTCGTCCCCAGTAAACAGCGGTAACATTATTTTATTTTGGATGGAAGAAGTGGTAGGGAGTCATCCATTTTCTCTTTCCTGGGATTGTAAACTTGTGCCTGCAGAGCTGCCCACAGCAATGTCGTACTTCACAAGGAGACACCTGAGAGTGAAGCTGGTGCCCAGGGGTCAGGCAAGTCTGAGTCTGAGGGAGCCCTGATTCCTAGTTCTAGTCCCTGAGGTCCTCAGAGCTGCCCTGGTTTCCAACAGCACTTTTCATCCTGTGACTACCATAGGGGCTTGTGCTTTTCTTTTTAATGGGTTTGTTTTCAGCTTCTTTCAGTGGCAATAGACTAAGGCGTAGCCACCAATGACTTATTTTATACAGAACCGTTTGGAAGGGAGCCTCTCAACTGGTTGCCACTTATCTGTATCTGGAGCCATCTTTGCTTTCTTCTTTTGAGGCAGAGAAAGTGTCCCCTATGGCCTCTGTACTGTCCTTAGACCTCCCATATTTTCCTTCTGTCCAGGGTGTCTGTCCTCCACCACTACTTTCTCCTCATCTTCCAGGCTTAATGCTAGATTTTTCAGCTTTTTTTTTTTTTTTTTTTTTCTGAGACTAAAAGACCTGACAAGAACAACATAGAGGAGGAAAAGTTTATTTGGGGCTCAAGGTTTCAGAAGTCTCAGTCCCTAGATGGCCAACTCCATTATCATGGTGGAAGGGTGTGGCAGAGGAAAGCAGATTAAAACATTCAACAGTGAAGCGGAGAAAGGACTCTGCTCACCAGGGACACAGTATATATTCCAAAGGCATACATCTAGGGACTCACCACCTCCATTCACACCCTACTAGCCTACATCCAGTTAATCCATTCAAATGGATCAATGTATCGATTAGGTTAAGGCTGCTAGGGGATACCACGTATATAAACCATAATACCTGATCACTGAATTTACGTGCTTCTGAGGTAGGATAGAAGAAATAAGAAATAACTTGCAAGGAGACCTAGAGGAAGAAATATTTTATTTTATTATCTTATTTTTTGGTACTGGGGATTGAATTAGGGGCACTCAACCAAAGAGCCGTATCCCCAGCCCTATTTTGTATTTTATTTAGAGATAGGTCTCACTGAATTGCTTAGCACCTTCGTTGCTGGGACTGGCTTTGAACTCGAAATCCTCCTGTCTCAGCCTCCTGAGCCTCTGGGATAACAGGTGTGCACCACTGTACCTGGCTTGCCCTCCAGTTACATTTAGGGTGCCAGGGAAGTTTCCAGAGAGTCCCATCCAGGTTCACCTCTTGACGTTTGACAAGCAGGATTATATCAGACTTCTAAGTCCTCACTGCATATGATTAAGATCCAAGGCAACTCTGAATCACTTTGGCTCAAGTTTCTAATTGAAACTTGTTCTTATAGATTTTATGGTTAGGAGGAATTATCTATCTCCCTGAGTTCTGGAATCTGGTCTGTGGAAGGGTCAAAAAATTCTGCCCTTAAAGTAACTTGCATTACTATTGGCAATAGGAGACTTTGGGACCTGCATTTAGGCTGAAGATAACAGATTGTTTGCTGAGGAATGTACAGATTCTGTTGACTTAAGCTAGGCAGGGCTGCAGGTTGATTGCTTTTTAAAAGAATATATGTGATGGTCAGCACAATAAGCCCAGTTAATATGATTGTCCCCTTATTCTCACTTAATCCCACTGTTCATGTCTATACCCTATCATAGGGGATTTTCCAGCACTATTGATTGACCAGATAATGAAGATCACATCAACCTGAGAATCCCGAGACTGACCAGACTACTAG
Organism: Callospermophilus lateralis; assembly: GCF_048772815.1. Taxonomy (NCBI): domain Eukaryota; kingdom Metazoa; phylum Chordata; class Mammalia; order Rodentia; family Sciuridae; genus Callospermophilus; species Callospermophilus lateralis. The sequence goes on along the minus strand of NC_135312.1, from coordinate 106,865,659 downwards.
AGCCCATCTTGAAACCACTAGACTGATATTCTCATATACCTTTCCATAACCACCCTTTACCAAGTTTCCTTTAAAAGAAGAACTAGGAACCCTCAAACTGTGTCTCTCACTTTCAAGATGGCCCACACTCTCCCCTGAGTGCATATTCCTTGCTTTACCTTCAAAGGCATCTTTCTCCAGATTGCTCTCATTCTTCCTTGAATGTGTGTCTACTTTCCTAAATAAACTTCTGTCTATTCCTTTGACTGGCACATGCTGAAATTATTTTCCATCATGGATGCCCAGAAACCCAGTGGTCCTGAGTCAAGTTCCCCCTTTTCTTTGAGAACTCCTTGGACCCTTCTTTGGAGATACCTCTTCTCCCATGACAATTCCTCTGCATCTTAGCCAGTACATAGAATTTTATCTTTCCTGGCACTTATCTCAAATATGATTATGCTTCTATTTTTTGGATAACACTTTATTCATCTTCCCTATTGCAGTATAAACTTCAGGAGAGCCAGGACCATGTGCTTACTTATCAGTTTTTCTACCAATAGCTCTTTCCCAATTCATTGACTAAATTAATGACTAAAAACTCCATTTTACTCATTTTTTTAAAAAAATTTCTTCTCTCTCTCTCTCTCTCTCTCTGTCTCTCTGTCTCTCTGTCTCTGTCTCTCTGTCTCTCTCTCTCTCTCTCTCTCTCTGAAATGGGGTCTTACTACATTGCCAGACTGATTTTTGACTCCTGGACTCAAGCCAGCATCCTGCCTCAGCCTTCTGAGTAGCTGGGACTACAGGTGTGTACCACTCTGGTCCTTTTTACTCTTACTTAACATATGTACTTACACAGGGTGAAGTTATACCTTATAATAGTTATGATGATTAATATATTTCTTAGAATGGACAAATAAAAAATTATTCATGGGAATGATATATGTGATTAACTACCAATTTTCCTTTTCTCCCATCTTCTTTGCAAACAGACCCATGAAAATTTCCAGATGCAAGGTGACCATGTGCTCTGGGGGCAGGAAGAGGAGGAGGAGGGGGAGGAATTTTATGGAGCAGTGGCATTCCTGGAAGTTCAATCCCCCTTTCCAAAGATTTGTTTAGGAATAGGCACAACTGGGAAGATACTGCTGGTATATGCTGAGAAAGTTTTCCTCTCTCTTAAGAAAAGGGGTTCAAGGAAGGGAATTATATTCTTTTAGTCTTTGGACATTGCTGACTAAGGGTATGATGTAGAGCTTTTAAAGTCATTCTGGAGTTTTGAGGTGAACGGCATGATACTGAGGGGAGCAGAGAAGTATAAAAAGAATCACAGTCATGTAGCCTTGAAAACCCTCTGCCTCCAATTTATGCTTATATGAAGTAACAAAATTTACTTATATTTAAAAGTTATTGGAATAGGTTCTCTGCTACTTGCTGTTCAAATTGCTGCTCTTACAGAATGAGTTCTTAATAAGGGGTATAATGGGGGAGTGCCATATATATGTGGTGAAAGAATTATAAAAAACTTCTATGTAGAAAAAACACTTGTACCTAAAATCCTAATCATTGATTAAATATTAATCACTATTCACTTACTTTTGGTTGGAATGAGAAGAATATTCCTAGATGCTGACCAGATATGGAGATGTTCTGATCATTATTATAGATAAAATATACTAGGAAGAAATTCAATGAGGTGATGCTATTTAAAATACTGATTTCCCCCCACCTATTTCATTTAACGATGCAAAATACATGCCTATTTTAAGAGCACTGGAGAATTGAAATGACTGCTGAGATAGTTCTAAAACTGAAATATCTTTAAGAAAGAAATGTTTTCTTTTTAAACAATTATATCTAATTATATTTAAGAAATAAAGAGGGTCTTAGTATTTATGAATCAATAAGTGTTCTTTCTGTTTTCCTACTGTGCTTTGTTTCTCAGAGGTCTGTTAAATAGAAGAAGAAACCTATTTGTTATTGACTTTAAAATCTTTTTTATTTTTAATTAAAAAAGTTTTCACATTATGCAAATAACCCTGCAAATAATTCCTAAATCCAAACAATGAAAAAAGTATGTAGAAAAAGAGTTTTTCTTCCAATTTAGAACAGCCTCCATCCTCAATGGCAACAACTTATATTTATTTTTCTACCTCAAATGACTTATAAAATAATGAACAGATGAACTCATATATTGGACAGATATTTATTGAGTACTTCCTAGGTGTAGGTTCTTGGTGCTGGGAATGTAGTCATGAAAAATGTTACTAACAAATCTGCCTTCTGTTTCTAGGGCAAGTGGGGACAGAAGGATGATAATCAAATAAGTGTTTCCCTAAGGGTGAGAAGTATCAGGGTATAGGAAATACAGGGCATGCCAGCAGAGGTAACTTACTTTGCCTGGAGTGCTATAAAAGTCCTCCTTAGGGAAATGATGTGTGCATAAAGATCTGGGTAAGGCAGTGGCTTTAACAAAATTTTTCATATATTTTGGGCGATCAGAGACAGAAAGAATGCTATGTAGTCATATCCAATTGAAGTAGTTCCTGTGTTTTAGTGATTATTTCTCCTCTCAAATATATTTAAACACATTAACATTAAGCTTTAAAGTGAGATACTACATTTTTTTTTAAAAGCTATGCTTTCAAAAGTAAAAATATGGAAAATTTGTAGCAGGGTGTGGTGGTATATACTTGTAATTACAGCAAGTTTGGAGGCTGAGGCAGGAGGACTGCAAGTTTGAAGCTAGCCTCACAATCTAGTGAGCCCATAAGCAACTTCGGGAGATCCTATCTCAAAATTAAAAATAAGAAGGACTGGGATGTAGCTCAGTGGTAAAGTACCCTGGGTTCTATCCCTACTACAAAAAAGTAAAGTGAAAATTCTTAATTTGGGCCTAAAATTAAATTACTGGAAAAAGGCTAAAATCTGAAGAGATGAATGTATGTGTGACTTCTAAAATTTGAATAAATTATACAAAAGAAGGACAAAACAATACAAAAGATTATAATGTGAAGGATTTAGAGTAAACATTATTGAGAACTTCTAGGAAGAAGACCTTAAATTATATATCATTTATTTAATAAACGTTATTGAAGGTCCACCATAGGTGACAAAGTTTCTTTGCTTGGCTAAATGTGAGTTTAGCCTCCTGAACCATCTTGTAGGCCCATCTGCACACTTCCTTCTAAAATCCAATTTTAGCAAAAAGCTCTGCTAAGTCATTTATCAACCCTTCCCCCATTAATAACTGATTGATTACCTTAAATATCTGATCAGTTTGGCTTGGCATGTCTTTAGCAAGAATCCTTTAGGTCAGTTTAGTCAGTATCTCCCTTACCCCTGGTTCTTTTCTAAGTAATTTCCCATCCACTGGCCCCACCTACTCTTTGGCTATAAATTTCTATTTGCCCGTGATGTGTTCAGAGTAGAGCTTAATCTCTCTTCCCCACTGCAAAATCCTATTGCTATGGTCCCTATCTATTGGGATGATCCCGAACAATCTTAGTGTTTTAACTATTACTAAATATATATTTTTTTCTTTTTCATGATCATGGCATATGTGTGTGGGTGGGAGTGAGGGTGGGGGGAGATGAAAGTTGTTGCTGAATCCTTGATATTCTTTGAACAACCTTAAGCCTTACCCACTATTAAATTCTTTAACACCTCCTAAGAAAGGCTGGCGTGATTGGGATTTTTAGAGCAAAATCTAGACTTTCTATCATAAATTCCAAGGGCAATCACAGAAATGCTGAGTATTTGACTGAAGAGAAAGATATTTGTAAGTGTGCATAAGTACTTTGGATGGTGAGGTATATGGATTGTAAATTTTAGGAAATAACTCAGGTAAGAAACATCTGTTTGGAGACAGGGAACTTCTGTATCTCCACTGCCAATGTCCGCGTTCAGAACTTACCCTTTCTTGTATGGATCATTACAATAAATGTCTGACCAGGTTTCCTCCCTGTCCTCTTCAAATGTGCATTCCCCTTTGCTGCCCAAATGATTTTTGAAAGGGCAAATGTGACTATGTCACGCTCCTGCTTAAAATCACTGGATGATATCCCAGGGCTCCACAGATTACTGTCAGCTTCATAAAGTGCATGGCCACTTGACTCTTTGCTCTTTTCAAAGTTTCCATTTTGTTCCTGCTCTATGCCTAACTTTTTACTTAGATGAATTACTACCAGTTCTGTGAGGAGCACATGCATCCGTAGGCTTGTTTTTGGTTCTCCCTTTGCCAGTTACTTTGGATGGTCTTTTGCTCCATTAAGAATCAGTCATGGTGCTACTTTCTCAGACTGAGGTAGGCTTCATTTTTCTATTTCTTTTCAGATACCCATAACACCTTGTTTACAGGTCTAGTAAAGTATTAACCTTATTGGACCAAAATCATTGAACCTCTTCTCTCTTTTAATACATCCTGAATCCTTTCAAATTAGGGACTATGACACAGAACTTAATATAATTTCTGAAAAATGGAAGACCTATGGTAGACAGGGCTTATTGGAAACAAGGGAAACAAGTTTTATTTTATTCACCCTGTTCATCTGTTAATCAGCTTTACATCACCATAACACCTAGGATAATTGAATTATAAAGGGAAAAGGTATATTTTGGCTCACATGATTGGAGCTTGCGGTTGACAATTGGTTGGGCCCATTGCTTTGGGCCTATTGTGAGGCAATAGTAAGTACTCATGGTGGGACCACGTGGTGGAACAAAACTGTTTCCTCATGGCTAGAAGCAAAGGAGAGTGAGGAGGGGTTGTATTCTATCTTCAGAAGGCATGCCCCCTATGATTAAAGACCTCCCATTAGGCCCCACCTCTTAAAGATTCCATTACTTACCAATCATACTACCCTGGGAACCAAATTTTTAGTACCTGGGTCTTTGGAGACATTTAACATCTACCTGATAGCAACTGGTTAATGTACTGGGAAAGTAACCTACTTTCCAAAAATTTGTTTTTCTTTATTTGAAAGTATACCTTTCCTAACCTTGTTAACAAAGATCTTTGGTCTATACTTGAGGATTATGTTTTAAAGCATTAATAAAGTATAAATCATACACACAATTCATTAAGAAGAGGGTCATTGAGTCAGAATGTGTTAGTTTGAATCTTGGTTCTTTAATTTATTAGCTCTGTGATTTTGAACAGATGACTTAACTTCTTTAATGATTCAGTTTTCCCATCTGTAAAATAACAGTGCCTCCCACACAGGGTTGTTGGAGGATTAATTGGGATAAACATTGTTAAGCATTTAGGATATCTGGAAGAAAGCAAACTTTTAATAAGTATTAGGTATTGTGACTTTAAGAATTTATGCTTTTTTTTTTTTTTTTTTTGTCTTAGGATCCTCTGGCATTCTTTGGAACTAGGTAAAAGCATATGGTGTGGTACTAAATACTTAAACATGGGTGATTGAAAAATGATGAAGGCTAGGTCCCCTACTCACCAAATTCGCAAAGTAGAGAAAAACAGTTCCCATGAGGAAAGGAGGGAGAAAATGAATTAACAATGTAAAAGACGGGGGTGGGGGTTTATTTTCAGGTAGGGCATGTTGTCAAATCTTAATAACTTTTGGCTTTTTGAGATGGGTGATTCTTTATTGTGAAGGGTTGCCTTGCACACTACAAGATTTTTATCATCATCTCTGGCCTCTACCCACTAGAGGCCAGGAATGAGTTCCCAGCTGCAACACCTGAAGTATTTTAAGACATTGCCAAATACCTCCAGGGGGCAAATTTGCTCTTGGTTGAGAACCACCAAGTTGGAAATTTAAGAAAATGCAGCCTGTTTATGCTGGAAGTTGTGAGGTAAATTCAGGTCAACTGTGGAAGTAATTTTCAAATGAACAGCAAAGATGAGAAATTCATCTTTGCAAAATCTTTAAAAATCTGATCAATCTTCTTTTGTATAAAATAAGTAAGATGTTGAGTTTGGTGGAGGAAAGGATTACCTGGGTGTACTATTAACATTGGCCACACCCAGAAGGGGATGAATCTTCTACTGTATTCTCTTTGCATCAAGAAGCTAAATAGCTGTGGAAGGTACAAAGACGCAGAACATGGCTTCTGACATGAAGGAGCTTGCCGTATTATAAACCCTTTAAAGGCAGAGGCAGTATTTTATCAGACACATTTATGAGACATGTTAAAAAGTACTTGAGAGTGAGATACATTTGTATTTAAACAATAAGTCAAGACAATGAGAAATGCACCTTTACAAGATTACTAACAAGATTTTCCAGGAGTTTTTATGCTGGGTAATAGAGGAAAGATTTACTCAGAGTAGTATATAAACAGAGCCTTGAAAATGGGTGGCATTAGGTGAGAGAAAATTATAGACATTTCAGACCACAGGGAAATTCTGAGCAAAGAGATGAAGGTAGGGTTATTCAAGAAAGGTTTAGCAAAGAATTACCTGGGATGATATGTTGAGGGTTTGTTAAAACAAAAAAAATGGGGCTAAAGTCATATTTGGATTCTGTTTGTGAAAAGCCCAATATTTCAACTGGTGCCAACACTAGTAAAATTCTGGTTTGGGACCTTTCCATGATGTCTTTGAGTCACCAGCCATAAGCTACCTCAGGGGGTTAGGATGGGATTTAAAGGGAAAGACCATGTGTTACACTAGTCTGTTCCGTGTGTGTGTGTGTGTGTGTGTGTGTGTGTGTGTGTGTCTGTGTGTCTGTGTTTCCCTAATGTGTCCTGGAAATGTGCTTATTTGGTTCTATATTCTTGTCCCTGAAACTGTGGGTTTTCAGAGGGTCGTGCCTCCCATGCAGGTAAAAAAAGGTTCGATTTTCAGAGCTCTCTTCCCCCTCTTCTCAGATTCCCATGGCGTGTCCATAATGATGCCTGCTTTACAACAACTGCTAAGGGTTCTGGGACACTATTGGGGTAATAGCACTAAACAGAACTATTTCCGCAGATCATAACCTCTAGGTAAGTGCCATACATATTATCATATACAGCTTCCTGCAGAATATAGAGTGCATAGAAGCTGCAAATTCAATCAAAAAATAAAGAAGTAGCAGGAAAATGTATCACTTCATCCACTGAAAACTCCAAATCTCTTTTTCACCATAAAAAAGTGATAGATGCTTGAAGAAATAGGTATGTTAACCTGATTTAACTATTGCACAGTATATACATGTGCTGAAACATTCCATGGTACCCTGTTAATATGTACACTTTTAATATATCAGCATGAATTTAATTTAAAAGAAAAAAGAAGGAAAAACTCTTTTTCAATTTTAATTCAAAACAATTCTCTGCCACTCTAAAAGGTGAAGACAATGCCAAATTAAAAAAAAAAATGAGAGCGCATTGAAAGAAGTATATTTTTTATTTTTTATTTTATTTTTTTATTTTTAAATTTTTATTGTTGGTTGTTCAAAACATTACATAGTTCTTGACATATCATATTTCACACTTTGATTCAAGTGGGTTATGAACTCCCATTTTTACCCCGTATACAGATTGCAGCATCACATCTACTGTTTTACATATTGATATACTAGTGTCTGTTGAATTCTGCTGCCTTTCCTATCCTCTACTCTCCCCCATCCCCTCCCCTCCCCTCCCATCTTCTCTCTCTACCCCATCTACTGTGATTCATTTCTCTCCCTTGTTTTTTTTTTCCCCTTTCCCCTCACTTCCTCTTGTATGTAATTTTGTATAACAATGAAGGTCTCCTTCCATTTCCATGCAATTTCCCTTCTCTCTCCGTTTCCCTCCCACCTCTCATTCCTGTTTAATGTTAATCTTCTTGTCATGCTCTTCCTCCCAACTCTGTTCTTAGTTACTCTCCTTATATCAAAGAAAACATTTGGCATTTGTTTTTTAGGGACTGGCTAGCTTCACTTAGCATAATCTGCTCTAATGCCATCCTTTTCCCTGCAAATTCTATGATTTTATCATTTTTTAATGCAGAGTAATACTCCATTGTGTATAAATGCCACATTTTTTTTTATCCATTCGTCTATTGAAGGGCATCTAGGTTGGTTCCACAGTCTTGCTATTGTGAATTGTGCTGCTATGAACATCGATGTAGCAGTGTCCCTGTAGCATGCTCTTTTTAGTTCTTTAGGGAATAGTCGGAGAAGGGCGATAGCTGGGTCAAATGGTGGTTCCATTCCCAGCTTTCCCAGGAATCTCCATACTGCTTTCCAAATTGGCCTCACCAATTTGCAGTCCCACCAGCAATGTACAAGTGTACCCTTTTCCCCACATCCTCGCCAGCACTTGTTGTTTGACTTCATAATGGCTGCCAATCTTACTGGAGTGAGATGGTATCTTAGGGTGGTTTTGATTTGCATTAAATCTTACAAAGTTTTCTGTCTTGTTATCATTTGAATATGAATATTTATAGAACATATTATGCCAATTTTGAATGTTTCATGTTCATCCACGTGTATGAGATATAGAACAATGACAGAGAATGAGAGAGAGAGAGAGAGAGAGAGAGAGAGAGATATTGAGAGACAAATTCAGGTATGAAAGTAAATTGTGAACTCTTAACTGAAAATTGCAAAAATTCTGATAATTTAAACTTGAAATTTCGTGTTCTGGATTCAGTTTCCTGTGAGATTTATTTATTTTCAACACTGGATACTGAGCACAGGAGCTCTCTACCACTGAGCTATATCCCAGCTCCCTCTCACCTTTTTAAAAAATTTTGAGACAGGGTCTTGCTAAGTGGAGGCTGACCTCAAACTTGCAGTACTCCTGCATTATTAGCCTCCTGAGTTGCTAGGATCATGGGCATGTGCCACCCTGCCCGGGTTTGTAGTCAGATTTCAATCATCAACTTTTTTTTTAGAAGAGATCAGTATCTTTGATATTTTTTAGAAGAGATATTTTTTTTTAAGAGAGAGTGAGCGAGAGAGAGAGAGAAAGAGAGAGAGAGAGAGAGAGAGAGAGAGAGAGAGAGAGAGAGAGAATTTTTTCATACTTATTTTATTTTAGTTATCGGTGGACACAACATCTTTGCCTGTATGTGGTGCTGAGGATCGAACCCGGGCCGCACGCATGCCAGGCGAGCGCGCCACCGCTTGAGCCACATCCCAGCCCCTAGAAGAGATATTTTTTTAGAAGATATTTTTTAGATAAAAATATTAGATATTTTTTAGAAGAGATAAGTAACTTTGATAGAAGAGATCAGTATCTTTGATAACTCTCATTTATGTTATCAAACAGTCACTATGTTCCATCGACTGAGGCTCTGGGTATCATTCTCTTCCTGCAGGGAGGTGGGACTTGAGTACATAACATTTACTCAGAACCAGAGACTACAGTGATAGATTCCACCTGCTCTGGTTTCAATGTCCTTCTGTACTACCCTCTGCTACTTGTTCTGTGGGTGCTGTAGCTTGTTTTGTTGGAGGATAGTTCCTGCTAGGTCACCGCTGCTGCCCACCTCCCAGGCCACCAACTGCCATTCACTGGATGACCATCTGCACTGCTGCTTACCTCCTCTGGAAAATACCTACTGCCTTTCCTGACAAGTTCTTAGAGGATGTGCTCGCTGTGTGTAGCTTTATGATCCCCACCCAGGGGCTGGGTGTCCCTGCACACTGAACCCAGGTCCTGCTGCTTACCTGCTGCTCTTGGTCCCTTGCCTGTTTTTTTCCCAGAAGACTTAATTTAGAAAGCTTCTAATTATAAATTATTTCTTTGCCCCTTTGAAATGTTAATATTTTAAAAAGCCTTTCGCCAGTTTTTACAATTCAGGCGTGTTTTCTCAAGGACCCTTTGAAATGCAATTATCATCAAAGATAGTTCCTCTATCTTCCTGTCTTTATGGGAGGGTAAGTTCCCTGTCCAAGTAGTTAAATACCTTCAGCCATGAAGATATGAGAAGTTTATGGATTCTTTGGATAAATTCAATTAACAAACATAGATGTCCTATGGTTTCCCTCTAATCCCCACAAATACTTTTCTACAAGCTCACTCCTGTGCTCAGAAGCCTTCTCACATTTGTTTCAGCAGATTTGAGTTCAGATTGAGTTCTGGACTCTCTTCCATAGTGCAATTGTGTTCAATTGTCTTCTTTTCTTTTTGTCCCATTGTCTCAGATATGAAATACCTATAAAAACTTAAATATAGTATATAATATCTAATTATACAATGATAAGAAAATATAATTATGACATAATAATCTTAATTAATATATAAACCCTAGATTATGATTTACAACTTATTTTAACACACCTGTGGTCAATTTTGTTAAGATATGTGCAGAATTGAAGACTTGGGACTTAATGAATTAATTTTGTCTTGTATCATTTTTGCTTTGAAGATAATGATGGTTAACACAGATTTGCAGACGTAGAGACACTAAGAAAATGGTGAGACCAATGTAAAATAGGGACAGTTAAGGCATATTCTTTTAACAGGGGAACTTACTGAGTTTGGAAATTGGAGATTTGAGATGGTAATTGATATTCTAATAAAAAAATGGCCCTGGAATTTTGACAGTACGTGGACTTGAGAGTGAATTAGCGTATTGGTAATGTTTAAACCTCTGATAAGGTGTCATTTCTCTGAAAGATGTGACTGTAGAATGGAAGAGATGTGATTGTAAAATGGAAGAGATGTGATTGTAGAATGGAAAAGATGTGATTGTAGAATGGAAGAGATGTGCTTGTAGAATGGAAGCTTTGGAAAAAGTGAAGGAAGAGGACTAAGCACTGTCAGGAGAGAAGATAGAGGGCTCACCAGTAAACACCAGAACCCAAGACAGAGAAGAAAGCTTGAGTTTTAGCTAGATGACCATTTAGCAAAATCTTCTAAAAGATCATTATACCAGTTATGGAATGTTAAGGGGACTCTTATGAGGGAATGCATAGTGAAGAATGGAATCATTTGGGAATTTGGACATAAAAAGTGAAAAAAGAGGAAGGAGAGGAAGAAGACCCAGGAGGTTGGAATAAAATTCTTTTTCCTAAAGTGGATAAGAGTAAAAAACAAAAACAAAAACAAACAAACAAAAACACAGAAGCTTGTTATTCAAGATAATAGCGAGTGAGATATTTATTTTTGGCAGGTGGGAATGCTACATTTGAAGTGAAGAATTTGAATGTGTACATGTGTGTATCTGTGCATTGAGTGGATAGCTTTGATAGTATTATTTCCTTTACATTAAAATAAATTTTTATCTTTTAAAACATATGTTTGAAATTAGTCCCTTATTTTTTAAGCAGCAAACTTTGCAAGAAAATTGAAGTGAATTGTTTTCTTATTTTGTTAGAGGAAGAAATACTTATCCCGGGGGACAAAGCTTCTTTAAATTAGTGGGTCCAGTGGTGTTTCAGGGGTAAATGCCCATTAGAAGAAACTAATGGAGACAGTTTTTATTTTAGAAAGGAGATGGGAAATGTTTTACATAGCTTTAGAAAATGAGTGAAAGAAGGTAAGTAATGTTTTCTTTTATCTTTTTTTTTTTTTTTAATTTGTAAGAGAATGGCTGAAATGAAAAGATCATGCTGGACTTGTTGAAAATGTTTCTTTTTTGTATGAGATGTGGATTGAACCCAGGGGCACTTTACCACTGGGTTTTAGCCCCAGCCTTTTTTAGTTATTATTTTGAGACAGGGTCTCATTAAATTGCCCAGGCTGACCTTGATTTGTGATTCTCTGGCCCTAGCCTCCCCAGTCTCTGGGATTACAGGCATTTACTACCGTGGCAGGCTGAAAGCTATTTTTACTTTAGTATTGTTGAGATTTGGATGTGAGGTATCCCCCAAAGCTCCTGTGTTCAGAGATGAAAATATTAGATTATGAGAGCTGTGACCTATCAGTCCATCCTAGTTTGAATGAACTGATTAGTTGTTAACTGTAGGTAGGTGGGGTCTGGCTAGAGGACATGGGTCACTGGGGGTGTGTCCCAGAAGGGTGCATGTGCCTTGCAATCTGTTCCCCTGTCTCCCCCTATATCTGCTTCCTAGCTGCCGTGAATGGAGCACTGCTCCTCTACTGTGCCATTCCACCATGATATGCTGCTTCTCCTTGAGCCCAGAGCAATAGAATTGGCTGACCATGGACTAAACCTCTGGAACTGTGATCCCCAGATCAACTTCCTTCCTCTAAATTGTTCTTGTTGGCTGTTTTGATAACAGTGACACAAAGCTGACTAGCACAGGTACATAAATATATATATATATATAATTTTGTACTCACACAGTGCTACCTAAGTGCCTAGACCCTTTTAAATTTATTTATTAACCAACTGAGTGAATAAAGTGTTATTACTGTCTCCATTTTACTGATGAGGAAATTGACAGGTTAAATAACTTTCCCAGACTTGCTTATCTACAAAATAGAGTCATGATTCGAAACAAGGTAATCTAGAGACACATTTTATATACATTATTCTGCCTCTTATAATGTACATAGTAAATAGATGGTGCAAGTGCTTCAAAATTTATCTGTGAATAATGTCTCTGAGAAGAGTGGGTCAAATTAAATGTTAAAAATTAAGTCCTAATGTCCTGTTTATGCTCTGTGTATTTTTTCTTTTATGTTCAAGAACGTAGATAAAAATGACACCAGAGTATCTTCATTGGATAGACCTGATTTCATGAAGAAAATACCAAATTTCCCCATTTTCTTGACGAGAAGCGCCAAAAACAGTTTATCTGGTTAAAGGATGCAGCAAAATTGAGTACAATACATAAATATTGTAAAAAATTGCATTTATTATTGATTATGAGTGTGTGTGTGTGTGTGTGTGTGTGTGTGTGTATACTCTCTGCCTTTCAGGAATTAGAACAAGATTTCTTCTCTGTAAGAAAGGATCAAAAATCAAAGCGAAACAAAACACATGCTGCTGAGCAATAGATGCCAGGTGATCTCACATACTCTAATCCAGATGTCTGTGTTCAATTTCTGACTCTGCCTCAACCTTGTGCAATGGCTTTGGTAAATTACTAACCTCATACCTCTGTTTGCTCATCAGTACATTGGAGTCGTTTAGTGCTGTCTACACAATTAGTTGTTGGATTAATTGAGGTGTGAAAGAGTGACTAGCCCATAAAAAAGTTCAATAAATATCTTCTTTTAAAATCATACATGTCTTTAAAGTAGAAGTGATGACTTTATGTACCTGAATTTTATTTAAAAAATAAAAAATAAAAACAAAGTCTTATTGAGACTTTACCCATTCATTTTTTTTTTTTTTAATGAGTAGTACTGGGGGTTGAACCCAGAGCCTTATACATGTTAGGCGTAGGCAAGTGTGTACCACTGAGCTACCCCACTACCCCCCCTTTCATCTCTAACATCTGTCTTTATCATCACTAAATATTGATGGTATTTTGAATCATTTGAAATAGTTTCTCATGGTACAATGCCTTGACTCCTAAATTGAGACAGTGCTATGGTTTTGTGTGGTGCTGTCATAGAAAATTATATCCTGAATCACAGTATCCACAGTTTTTTTTCTCCCATTCTGTTGAGTGTAGGTGATCTCCATAATGTAACATTTCCATTTTTGCTTCTCATAGGATTATTATTTTTTATTTTAAATTTATTTATTTATTCTAATGTGTTAAACATGACAGTAGAATGCATTTCAATCCATAGTATACATATAGAGTACAATTTTTCATGTCTCTGGTTGTACACAAAGTAGAGTCACACCATTCGTGTCTTCATACATGTACTTAGGGTAATAATGCCCATCTCATTCCAACATCGTTCCTACCCCCATGCTCCTCCCTCCCCTTTGCCCTATCTAAAGTTCCTTATTCCTCCCATGCTCCTCCCCTACCCCCATTAATGGATCAGCATTCACATATCAGAGAAAACATTCAGCCTTTGGTTTTTTGGGATTGTCTTACTTCACCTAGCAAAATATTCTCCAACTCTATCCACTTACCTGCAAATGCCATGATTTTATTCTCTTTTAATGCTGAGTAATATTCCATTGTGTATATATACCACAGTTTCTTTATCCATTGATCTACTGAAAGGCCTCTAGGTTGGTTTCACAATTTAGCTATTGTGAATTGTGCTACTATAAACATTGATATGGCTGTGTCACTATAGTATGCTGTTTTTAAATTCTTTGGGTATAAACCAAGGAATGGGATAGCTGGGTCAAATGGTGGTTCCATTCCAAGTTTTCCAAGGAATCTCCACACTGCTTTCCATATTGGTTGCAGCAATTTGTAGTCCCACCAGCAATGTATGAGTGTGCCTTTTCCCCCACACCCGTATTCTTAATAGTTGCCATTCTGACTGGAGTGAGATGAAATCTTAATTTTGATTTGAATTTCTCTAATTGCTAGAGATGTTGAACATATTTTCGTATATTTGTTGATTGATTGTATGTTATCTTCTGAGAAGTGTCTGTTCAGTTTCTTGGCCCATTTATTGATTGGGTTATTATTATTATTATTATTATTATTGATATTAAGATTTTTGAGTTCTTTATATATTCTAGAGATTAGTGCTCTATCTGAGGTGCATGTGGTAAAAATTTGCTCCCAAAATATATGCTCTGTATTCACCTCACTGATCATTTCTTTTGCTGAGAAGAAGTTTTTTAGTTTGACTCCATCCCATTTATTGATTCTTGATTTTATTTCTTGTACTATAGGAGTCTTATTAAGGATGTTGGGGGCTAATCTGACATGATGAAGATTTGGGCCTACTTTTATTAGGCACAGGTCTCTGGTTTAATTCCTAGGTACTTGATCCACTTTGATATGAGTTTTGTGCTTGGTGAGAGAAAGGGGATTAATTTCATTTTGTTGCATATGGATTTCCAGTTTTCCCAGCATTACTGTTGAAGGGGCTATCTTTTATCCAATGTAAGTTTTTGGTGTCTTTGTTTTATGTGAGATAACTGTATTTATGTGGGTTTATCTCCGTGTCCTCTATTCTGTACCATTGGTCTACAAGTCAGTTTTGGTGCCAATATAATGCCATTTTTGTTACTCTTGCTCTGCAGTATAGTTTAAGGTCTGGTATAGTGATACCACCTGCTTCACTCTTCTTACTAAAGATTGATTTGACTATTCTGGGTCTCTTACTTTTCCAGATGAATTTCATGATTGCTTTTTCTATTTCTACGAGGAATGCCATTGGGATTTTTATTTGATTGCATTAAATCTGTATAGTGCTTTTGGTAGTATGGTCACTCAAAGGATTATTTAAAAGGTTCATGTACAACAACATCCAATCTGGTCTTTGAAAAGATATCTTCTTCAATTAGTTCCTTATTTCTTTGAAGCATTAAATTTAAAAAGCAAACTAAGGTAAAATTTTATGCCTTCTATTTTATATATATTTTAAAGAAAGAATTACTTATCTTGGAGGAAAGACTTCTTCCAAGTCAGTGGGTCTAAAGGCATTTAGGGGCAAATGACTGTTAGAGAAAACTACAAAAGAAAGTTTTGTGCAGCCACAGAAAATGAGAGGAAGAATTTTTAATTTCCTAGGGTTTTTTTATTTTATAAAAATATAGCTGTATTAAAGAACAATTTATTATGGAATATTTGAAAGCAATTTTTAGTTGTGCTATATATAGCACATTGGAGAATATGCTATATATAGCATATTGGACATTTGAATCCATAGCCAAGGAATGATTCAGTGACATGTTTCTTTCCTTTTTAAGATGATGATTTTCTAAATCTCTCTCATGGTCTTTCTGACTAATAATATTTCTTCCTTTAGTTTTTATTTTTTTCAAAATTAAAAAAATAAGTTAGAGGGCCCTTCACATTTGATTATATGGTGAATTCTTTCTAAAGGATATTTGGGAAAACTTTTTGTAGCTCTATTTTATATTGATAAGATGGTGAAGGTGCATAGGGAAAGTAAAAGGCATGCCCGGGGGGAAAAACATAGATAGGTTTAAACTTCCCTTTCAGGAGTAGGGGTACTGTTGCTTGATAGGTGATTGCAGTGTGTACCTTTTAGAGCAGAATGCTGTGTCTCAAAGCATAGTCGTAGGATTGACTGCTTTGGAGGACAACATTGAGGCACTGTACCTTATGTATGGGGGCCAAGAATCTGGTTTTTAAACCAGGTCTTTCTCACTTCACAGTCACTGCCCCCCATAGCTTGAGTTATTTTGTTCCATATAATAGAGAACATGCATGGCAGAAAGGAATGGAGAGAAGAGTGGGAGACGAAGAGCAAAATGGTGCAAATTATTAAGATATGGAGGTGGGAATTGGGAAAGAGACTTACTCCAAGGAATTAACTTACTCAGTTGTGGAGGCTGAGAAATCCAAAGTATACAGTTAGTAAACTGGAGACCCAGGAGAGCTGAAGGTATATGTTAGGGTTTGAAGATGAATAGTGTCCCCCAAATTTCCAGGTATTAATGGCTTGGTCCCCAGGGTGGTAATTTGGGACTCTGCTATGGCCCTGAAGGAGAGGGGCCTCATGGGGGGAATCATTGAGGGAGTGTTCCAGAAGGGGATTGTGCTCCCCACCATTGTCATTGGTGCCTTCACTAGAGGCTCAGAATGGGGCTGCCCATCTTGGACTGGAAACTATAGCTATGAGCTTAAGGAAAACTTTTCTTTTTATTAAATTTGTTTCCTTAAGTATTTTATTGCAGTGACATGAAACTGACTAGTACAGTGCAGTTCTAGTCAGAATCCCAGGGCCTAGAAGCCAGGAGAGCTGATGGTATAGATTCTGTTCTATGTCTGAATTCAAAGGCAGGAGTAGATCAATGTCCCAGCTTGAAGTCTGTCAGGCAGAGGGAAAGAAATGATTCTTTTCTTAATCAGGCTTTTGTTCTATTTGGACATTGGCTGGCTTGGATGAGGTCCACTCACACTGGGGAGGACAATTAATTTTACTCATTCCACATACTCAAGTGTTAATTTCATATACAACCTCACAGCACACTCAGGATGATGTCTAACCAATCATGTTGTGGGCACCCTGTGGCCCCATCGATTCGGCACATAAAAGCAACTTTTGCAAGTACGATATGCCTCTTTTGCCCTCCTGCCTTCCTCTAGTCTTCTGTAAAATGGCACAAGTGTATCTGGTTGGTGTGATGGGATTTCTTAAGAAGTTAGTGAAGCTGTGTTTTGATCTGGTTAAAGGAATGCCCCAAACTCTGCCATCATGTAGTGGAGAAGGTCAGTTGGCTTCAGGTCGTATCTTATGTATAGCTTTTGAAAATAAACCGTTCAATATAATTAACTAATATTTACAAAGTGCTTCCAAGACACTCTATTTGTATTCTTAAATAGATGAAAATGACATTGTTTTCCTGCTCTTAAAGGGCTTGTAATCTTGTGGGAGAGAGAAATCTCTTACTAGAAAAAATACTGTGCTCAGAGTGAAAGGTAAAGATAAAAATAAGTGTTGATCACTGTGTTCATGCAGAATGGAAGGCCAAAGAAGTGAAAAGACAAAGACATAAATTATCAATGACAAAGGCATAAATATTTATTAGTGATCAACCTGAATTAAGGTCCTGTCATATATTGGATGACATTGGGAGGTCACTTTTACTATTTTTGAGATTTTGTTATGTTTTCACATATGAGAGGGATATACACATAAAAGGAAAAATGTTCTGATAAATTATGCATCATAAACATATTTCATTAATACAGATCACAGAATCCCTATTGATAGCATTACAAAGGGGTCAGTTTGTGTCTCATTACTCAGCTGCCCACTCTCTTTTATTTTATTTATTTATTTAAATTTTTTTTATTTGTAGATGGACACAATATCTTTATTATATTTATGTTATTTTTTAATGTGGTGCTGGGGATTGAACCTAGTGCCTCATGTGTGCTAGGCAAGTGCTGTACCACTGAGCCACAACCCTAGCCCTCAGCCACCCACTCTTAACCCCCTTTCCCTTTGAACACACACCTTATCTACCTCCATGGGTCCAATGCCCAAATTCTTGCCCCTTTCCCTATGCCTTCTCTGTTTAAAGTCCTTTAGTGGAATGGTTGATAAGTTACATTGATGAATTATATACTGCATATGAATATAAATGACTCCAGTTACATCTGAAACCATTTAACCTTGACACCATGTTGGGGATAGAAGAAATTTTGAATGACAAGAAGTGGTTTGAGGGTAGGTGCCTTTTTTCTCTTCCTCTCCCCTTTAGCTCTAAGCAATTACTTTCCAAAGAAAATGTTGGTTTTACCTTGACAAATTTGCTTAAACGGGCAAAGAAGACTTTCTTGAAAACTTTTGAAACAGAGTCAAGTCTATGCAACATGGAACAGACTGAACTCAACTCTGAATGCACAGACAGTGGGGCATTTCTAATGCATGAACAGAGTGAGGGAGTCACGGATAGAAAAAGAAAAAAGAAATGACTAAGGGGAAGCTGGTTATATATCGGCCGTGGGGAAAGAAGAACTTAATTTGATGTCAGTGTTTGCAGGTGTTTTTGCTAAACTGGCTTAGTAGGATTCTTGAGAAAACTTGGTTCAATAGGATTCTTAGTTAAAACTAGGATGTATTCAAAGGACATGTTCCAGTCAAGAAAAGAGCTCAGGAGAGGTCAAGGAAAGTCTTGTTGTTGAACAGTTAGAGGGTCGTTTTGGTGTAACTGAAAGGTGTTGGGAAAGGTGACTAATATTAGTTTTGACTTTGAAACTTCAGTGTTTGAAGCCCCCCTATTCCTTCTCTTTAAGAAGAGACACTATAACTCTAAACTTCTGTAGTTCCAACTGTGCCACTCAGTACATTTTGTGGCCCATCCTATTTCATCTTCACAATGGGCCTGTGAAGTAGTTCCCAGTACTATCCATATCAGAACACCGGAGCTTGGCAAGGTGGGGTAGATTATTCAAGGTCACATAGCTAAGAGGTGGGATTCAGACACTAGGGTCTATGTTCTCATTGCCAAGCTATACTACCCTATCGTGAGGGTCTTCCTCCAGCAATAGTGGAAAGTGCGTGCTCCCTCATCAGTTCTCTCCCCTCTCTCTCCTTCCTGGAGGACACGCTCAGATTTCAGGATCTATTTTCCCATCTGTATCTGAATTTTTATCATCCTTTTTTCTCAGCCACATGTTGACTACACTAAGGTTGCTGGACAGGCTCTTCACAGCTACCTGGTCAATATGAACTTTTTTATATATATATACTTTTTTATTTTTGTAGTAGTATAGATCAAACCCAGGGCCTGGTGTATGCTAGGCAAATGCTAGGCCACTGAGCTACATTCCTAGCCCAACTCTTTACCGACTTATAAATGATGTTCAAGTACCATAGAAGAAAGCATGATGGTATATAGAAACCTCCCCTTAAAGTGGGAAAACAGAGAAAGAGTCTAATTACAAAACCCAGATTTTGAGTGATTCCCTATTAGTTTATTTCCCCATGTACATGTATCTTACATGTTATGCAATAACATGAAAATAGGTTGGCATTGAGGGAGATTAATAATACTGAGTAATAATAACTTCAGAAAAAAGTCATCACAGTTTGCATGATCATAGCGAATGATTCCAAATATCAAACTGGGTACCAGGTGTGCTTTTAATTTAAACATAAAAATCATAATCTTTGAAGAAGAGGGACCCTGCAATCTGCTTTGTAAACAATCGTTTGTGTGATTTTCATGTTTAAACTAGAAAATCATTGCCCTGTTAGGTATAAAAGAATTTTTTAAAAAATTATTCTTACTTTAATGACGACATAGTTTAACTTGCCATGATTTAATATAAATTTCTTGAACTGATAAAAAAATGGATTTATAGATCAATGAACAAATAATTCATGCTTAACTTTAGCTTTATTTTGTAGGAGTCTTAGAGAAATCTGATTAAATCCCATTTGTGTTATTTTGAAAGTATTCCTCTCTCCTTTTCCTCTTCTCTTCTTTCATTCCTGAAGAATAGCCATGAAATTGCTCAAATTTGTCCATCTGAAAGACTGGGTTACAACCTGGAGGTGAGCCATTTTGGGGGAAATCACTATTTGCAGAAACATATAGCTCCTTAGCCTGCAGAAAATGTTCTTGTCTCCATCAGAAGCAGGTGTGACCCAGCTGGAAGGCAAGGGTTGCCATGGCCACAGTGAAGCCTTCAGACACTCAGGTGCTTGAGAGCTGGCCTGCCATCGGCAGTGTATGCTGGATTCTTCCATTGCCAAGGCAGAGAACTTTCTCTAGGGAAAGTGGAGTGCTCATCATGGTGAGGGATATTCACTCTTATGGATTCAAGTTTGATTTGACAAAAGAATCCTGGAACATTCCATTATACCCTTGTGTTTTGATGTCAAAACAACTGACATGAATCAAGAGCACTTAGGGTATTTAGGGTTTTTGAATGTTACTCTCACTTGTTTCTTCAGAAGCGATATTTATCTAGCAATTAGAACTGGATTTTACAGTCAGATTGCCAGGGTTTCAACACAAGCTGCAGTATTTTTTTTTTAACCTGTCTAATTCCAAGCAGGCTATTTTACTTCTTTGTGCTTCATTTTCCCCTCTGCAACGTGGAGGATGATAATTGATGATAATTGTACCTCCCTCATTGAAGGGTTTCATGAGGATTAAATGAGATAATGCAGGCAAAGTATTTGGAAATGTGCCTGGCTCACAGGCAGTGCTCTGAAAAGGTTAGTTAATGTTTTCTGAAATGAGGAACAAATTGAGCTGTTCACATTCAAATGATGGACTTCATTTGGTAAAATGTTTAATTTCTAAGTTTTGAAGATTTAAAAATACATTGAATCCAGCTCAAAGTGCTGTGTACATATGTATGCCTGTTTTGGGTGCTGGGTGAGGGTAAAACAATGTAGATCCAGGCATTGTTTGTATACTTTGTGGTATTAGGATGAGGAGAGTAATTAAAGCCACAGCTAAGGAATATGAAATTTCTTCAAAAACTTGTTTTACCTTTGGTAAGTTCTAATTTTGCAGTTGGAGGTATCTTCTATTACGTTCCACTCCAGTGGGGCACCATTTTGGTGCCACAGTTATGCCCCTCTAATGTTACCTAAGAAGAGTTTGGTTTCTTTGACCCAGTTCCTCATTTGGATGGCACAGAAAGAGGAACGCATGATGGCGAGGCACACTATATTGAAATGATGCATGATGACAGAGAGGATCAAGACCCTCCCCTGAATTTTGTGGTAGAATTTTGGGGTTAAGGGCAGGAACATTCACTGACAACCCTCCTTTCTTTCCCAGGAGAGACTTATCTACCAAGAAAAATACTTGTTCCTTATTTTCCAGATTGTGTTTCAGCTAAATGGCAGTGGCTGGAGAGTAGGCAGCCTACTTAAAAGTGACCTACCTCTCTTTTTTTTAATCAATCAGGAATAAACTTGGGGGAACAGATAAATAAGGTTATTTTTCTTTCAGATTAGAAAGTATTGCTCTCGTTAGACAGTGTTCTCTTCTAGCAGTCTAATCTGCCTATTTCTCAGTAAGCCATCTCTTATCTCTTGTTCACTTTTAAGGTACTATTAGAAGGATACAATAGTCTCATGCTGAACCAAATTGTGTGCTTATATATTACTTTCACCGGGCTTCTTGATCTTACTGAAGCACAACCTTAACCCTGTGTCTGAGACACAGTTATATGACAAGTGATGATTTTTGCATAAAATTATATAAAAAATTTAAAATGTTTGAATATTTAAAATTTCATTCTCCATGCTTTCCCTGCATTTCTTCATGTCTTACAAGCTGTGATGCCAAAATATAAATGAAGATGAGAGTATTAATGTTTAAAGAAAAGATTGTGGGATACTTGCACTTAGTCCTCTACTCAGTTCTTTCATTTAGTTCTGAACGCTTTCCTTTTTTAACTTCATCCACACTTCATGCTATTTTATAACTCTGACCTGTCTCATTGTCTTCTAATTCATTCAGTATTCCTTTAGTTCCAGGCAGATAGCACCTGCCCACTTTATCAACTTGACCTTGTATTCTCTTTTTGCAATTTCTAAGAGACAGTTGTGTGTTCATGTGTGTGTGTGTGTGTGTGTCTGCAAACTGAGTTTTTTACTTTTCAGTTACTCAATCCTGTTCTTAGCTAGGGAATACTGAAATGAGATTATCTTGTTTAACTTCTTATTTGAAAATTTATTTTCTTTCTTCTTTCAGTCTGTTTTGGCTGCTTGGGTTGGGGAAAGGTATACTCCCATAATCCATTTTAACTCCCTTAAAGAGCAGGAACATTATCGAAGACTTCAATATAGTTATTGTATATCTCCCAACTATATGTTGCATAAAAATGATCAGGTCTGAAGGTTAGAAAAATTCTTCTTACTTCAAGTATTAAACTGTATCTTAGTTATATAGATAACAAAAGCTGTTACCAATAGCATATTATTTGTCCCAAATGTTCTAAGATTAATGAGAATATCTACATATGTTAAAAATTCCAGAACTGATAGCCATTTTAGCTTTAAATGTAATCATTAGTCATTATGGTCTGAAAATTTCCCCTGGGTGAAATGTGCCTTGCAGATTGAATTGTGTAAATGAACGACTTTGGTCATTAAGATTCTATTGTCTTCTACCTGTGCTAGTCTTTGACAAAGTGAATTTGTGTATTTATTTTTAAATATTTATTGTTAGGACTTGGGGATATAGAGCAGTTATTTTGCATGCACAAAGCCCTGAGCTCCATTCTTAGCACAACTAAAACATTTTTAAATTGACATATAATGATGTACATATTTATGGGATATAGTATGATAATTTGATACATGCATACAATGTGTAATGATCAGTCAAATCAGGGTAGCTGGAATTTCCATGACTTTAAACATTTTTCATTTTAATTTTTGTATTTGGAGTCTACAAACTACTCTTTTCTAGTTCTTTATAAAATATGTAATAAATTGCTGTAAACGATCTGCATCCTACTATGCTGTAGAACACAGAAACTTATTCATCCTATTTAACTGTTTTGGTACCTGCTGTCCAACCTTCTCCTATCTTGTCCCCTCCTTTCCCTTCCTAATTTCTAGTAGCCACTACTCTACTTTCTATTTACATGAAACCAACATTTTTAGCTACCATATTTAAGTGAAAACATGCAGTATTTGTCTTTCTGTGCTTGGCTTATTTCATTTAATACCATATCTTCCAGTTCCACCCATTTTGCTTAAAGCAACAGGATTTCATTCTTTTAAATGGCGGAATAACATCAATGTGCATGTATACCACATTTTTCTTTACCCATTAATCTGCTGCTAGACACTTTGGTTGATTCCATGTCTTGGCTACTATAAAAGTGCTTCAAGAAACATATCAGTAAAGGTATCTCTTTGATATGCTAATTTTATTTGGATATATGCTCATAAGTGGGACTACTGGACATCATATGGTAGTTCTATTTTTACATTTTATTTATTTATTTATTTAATATATGGCAGTGGAATGCTTTACAATTCTTATTACACATATAGAGCACCATTTTTCATCTCTGGTTATATACAATGTAAGACAACAATTCATGTCTTAATATATATACTTTGGATAATAATTATCATTAAGTTCCACCATCATTTCTAACCTCATGGCCCCTCCCTTCCCCTCCAACCTCCCTGCCCTATCTAGAGTTTGTCTATTCCTCCCATGCTCCCTCTCCCTAACTCACTATGAATCAGCCTCCTTATATCAATGAAAACATTCAGCATTTGGTTATTTGGGATTGGCTAACTTCACTTAGCATTATTTTCTCTAACTCCCTCCATTTACCTGCAAATGCCATGATTTTATTCTCTTTTATTGCTGAGTAATATTCTATTGTGTATATGTGCCACATTTTTTTTAATCCATTCATCTATTAAAAGGCATTTAGGTTGGTTCCACAGTTTAGCTATTGTGAATTGTGCTGCTATAAACATTGATGTGGTTGTGTCCCTGTAGTATGCTGTTTTAAGTCCTTTAGGTATGGACCAAGGAGAGGGATAGCTCGGTCAAATGGTAGCTCCATTTCCAATTTTCCAAGAAATCTCCGTACTGCTTTCCATATTGGCTACACCATTTTGCAGTCCCACAGCAGTATATGAGTGTACATTTTCCCCACACCCTCGCCAATACTTATTGTTGTTTGTCTTCATGATAGCTGACATTCCGACTGGAGTGAGATGAAATCTTAGGAATTTCCATACAACTTTCCAAAATGGATGTACTGATTTATATTCCTATCAACAGTATATAAGGGTTTCCCTTTCCCAGCATGTGTTATATTTTGTATTTTTGATTATAGCCATCTTAACAGGTTTGTGATAATATTTCATTGTGGTCTTCACTTGAATTTTCCTGCTGATTAATGATGTTGAGAATTTTTTTTCATATGTTTTAATCAGCTATTTCACTGCTGTGACCAAAAAACCTGATAAGAACAATTTTAGGAGAGTAACAGTTCATTTGGCACTCATGGTTTCAGAGGACTGAGACTTCTAACTTCTAACTTCACTGCTTTGGATTCGAGGTGAGACAGAACATTATGGCAGAGGGTGTGGTGGAGGAAAGCAGCTCTGGGAATGGAATCAGGAAAGAGAGGGTGGGGGACAGTTTTTTTTCACTCACCTGGGACAAAATATATACCCCCAAAGCCACCTCTTCCAGCCACATCCTGCATGTCTAGAGTTACTACCCAGTTAATGCCTATCAGAGGTTTAATGTACTGATTAGATTAAGACTCTCATAATTTAACCATTTTATCTCTGAACTTCTTGCATTGTTTCACACACAAGCTTTTAGAGGACACTTCATATCAAAACCTTAACAATACACTTGTTAGCCATTTGTATATCTTCTTTTGAGACATGTCTATTTAGATAGTTTACCCGTGTTACAATCAGATTTTTTCTTAGCAGTTGAATTTCCTTGTATATTTTAGATATCAGTCCCTTTTAATTGAATAGTTTGCCAATATTTTCTCCCTTCTGCAGAATGTCTCTTGACTCTCATGATTTTTTTCCTTGCTGTGCCAAAAATTCTTAGTTTGATATAATCCCATTTGTCTATTTTTGCTTTTGCTGTCTGTGCTTTTAAGGTCTTCTCTACCTTCTCCCAATTATTGGAAATCATTGCTTATCTCTGTCTTGAAGTTTTCCCCTATATTTTCTTGACTTATAGTTTCAGGTCTTTCACTTAGGGCTTTGATCCTATCTTAAGTTGATTTTTGTACATAGGGAGAGAGAGAGAGAAGTCTAGTTTCATTCTTCTGCATATGGATATCCAGTTTTCCCAGCATCATTTATCATAGAAACTGCCTTCTCTTCAATGTATATTTTTGATGCCTTTGAGAAAATCAGTTGGCTATATATGCTGAATTTTATTTTTATTTTTATTTTGGGGTTTTCTATCTGTTCCATGGTTCTATGTTTTTTTTTTTTTTTTTGTTGTTGTTGTTTTTGGTTGTTATGTGGTGCTGAGAATTGAACCCAGTGCCTCATACATACCAGGCAAGTGCTCTACCACTGATCCACAACCCCAGCCCTATGTGTCTGATTTTATGCACAGTACCATGCTGTTTTTATTTTTATTTTTTCTTAGAATTGTCGGTCAAACCCAGGGCTTTACGAATGCAAGGCAGATGCTTTGTCATTGAGCTGTATTCCAGCCCTACCATGCTGTTTTGATTTCTAATATTTTGCAGTATTTTTTGAAGTCAAATATTTTGATGCTTCAAGCTTTTTTTTTTGTTGTTTAAGATTATTTTGGCTATTTAGGGTCTTTTGTGTTTCCATACAAATTTATGACTATATTTTTTAACTCTGTTAAGAATGTCACTGACTGAGGATTGCCTTAAATATGTAAATTCCTCTGGGACTTCCAGACCTTTTAATAACATTAGTTCTGCCAGTCCTTGAACATGAAATATCTTTACTTTGTGTGTGTGTTTGTGTGTGTGTGTGTGTGTGTCTCAAATTTTCTTCATGAGTGCTCTGTAAATTGCATTGTAGAGAAGTATGGTTAAATTTATTCCTAGGAATTTTGTTTTTTGCTAGGCATTGGAGTGGGATTGCTTTCTTGAATTCTTTCTTGGTAAATTCTTTATTGGTATATAAAAATCATACTAATTTTTGTGTGATGTGTATCCCAAAACCCTAATGAATTCACTTATCAGTTTTTTTGTTATTGTTGAGTTTTTAAGCTTTTCTATAAATAAAATTATGTTAAATGTAAAGAAGTCATTCTTCCTTTCCTATTTGGATGCCTTTTATTTCTTTCTATTACCCAACTATTATGACTGTGACCTCCATATTATGTTAAATAAGTGGGGAAAGTGCTCGTCCTTGTTTTTTATTATAGCAAACTCTTTCCCCATTTAGTATAATGTTGGCAGTGAGTTTTTATGTGTAGCCTGTATTAAGTTGGGGTAGATTTCTTATATACCTAACTTATTGAAGGTTTTTATCATGAAAAGATGCTGAATGTTATCAATTGCTTTTTATACATATTTTGAGAGGAACATACATGGTTTTTGTCTTTCATTCTTTTATTGGGATGTATTATGTTCATTAACTTCTATATGTTGAACCATCTTTGCATCCCTGGGACAAATCCACTTGATCATGTCCTATACTTTTTGATTCACAGAAATTATTGATGATTTTGCAACTAGATTCATCAAGAATATTGATTTGTATTTTCCCCCTCATCTAGCTTTATGATCAAGGAAATACTGGTTTTGCAGAAGAGTTGAAGGATTTGGACCCTTGAATTTTTTGGAATAGTTTGGTAAGAATTGGTGATGATAGTTTTTCTTAAAAGTTGAATGAAATTCAGCAGTGAAACCATCTGGCCTTGGACTTTTCTTTGTTGGGAGAAATTTTATTGCTATTTTAATCTTGTACCTTATTATTAGTTTGTTCAGGATATTTATATTTTCATGTTTTAGTTTTGCTAGCTTTTATGTGGTCGGAATTTTTTCCCATTACTTCTAGATTTTATAATTTGTTGGTATATAGTTTTCTTAATAGTCTCTAATGATTCTTTGTCCTTCTGTGGTATTAATTGTAACAGCTAATTTGTTTAATTTTGTGGTACTGGAGATTAAGCCCAGGGGCAGTCTTCCACTGAGACATATTCATAACCCTTTTTATTTTTTTATTTTGAGATAGGTCTGGTTAAGTTACCCAGATTGCCTTTGAATTTGTGATCCTTTTACCTCAGCCTCTTGCGTGGTTGGTATTATAGGCATTATTTGGCTAACATCTTATTTTTGTTTATGTCTGATTGTAATTATTTTGCTCTTTCTCGTTTTCTCTTTAGGTTGCAAGACTGTTTGCCAATTTATAACAATCTTTTTTAAAAACCAACTTTTTGCTTTGTTGATTTTTGTATTTTTTCTTTAAATTTAATTTTGTTTATTTCTTCCTTGTTTTTTTTTTTGTTTGCTTGTTTTTGTTTTTGGTTGAGGGGGAAATTCCCTCCAAGGCATAGCTGTTAAAATCAGGGAAGGTATGTGGGGGTGTGCAACATGGGCTCCTGCCTGCTCTGTGACCATCTGCATGTACTCCAGGTAACACTTCAAACTATGCTCAGGTCAGTGAGGGTTGTAGGAGTCTCCTTTGTGGTCATTTACAGCTGCATTTAGGACTGTTGGAGGTGTCTAAACTTTTCCCTATAAGGAGAAATCCATCTTAGTTTTGATTAGTTCTGAGCCCGTCTGGATGGAGGAGAGATAGTGTGGGAGGGGGCAGGGTGCCTCACTGTCTTCTCTATGGCTCTGTCCTAGGTTTTCATGTTCCATAGGGTCTTGTCACTTCCCTACACCTCTCCAGGGTCCTTCCTCAGTCACTACAAAGTGAATATAGTTGTTTACTCTTTGTTGTGGGTTGTTTTTATGGTAGGATGAGCAACTGACATTTCTGTTCAGCCAATCTTACTGACACCACCTATTTTTTAAAAGCAGATACTATCTTACTATTGAGTTACGGGACTTACATATTCTATGTACAAGTAATTTATTGTGAGTATGTTTTGCAAATATTGTCTCCCAGTCTGAGACTTTTCCATTCATTTTCTTAATGGTATCATATTATGCAGCAAATAATTTTAGAATTATTTAACACTAATTTGTTGATTATTTTCTCAAATATCTTTTTGTGTACTCTTTAAAATGCCATTGCCAACTAAAAAGTTACTAAGATTTTTCTCCTAAGATTACTTTAGAAATTTTAATCATTTTAGTTCCTGTATTTTAGGCTATTCACTTTTAGGTTTTTTTTTTTTTAATGTTAGCATTAAAATGTTAACATCAATTTTTAAAGATATTCAATTTTCCTAGTCTAGTTTGTTGAAAAAAATGACAATTTCTCTCTTGATTCCTTTGGTACCTTTGTTGAAATCAATTGACCAAATACATATAGATCAATTCTGGGCTCTATAGGTTGCATTGAATTATATCTCTATCTTTATGCCAATATCACAGTTTCTTGATTAATATAATTTTATAATGTATCTTGACATAAGATAGCATAAGTCCTCCAACTTTTGTTCTTCTTTTTTTAATTGGCTTTTCTAGGTCTTATGCATTTGCTTACAAGTTTAAATCAAATGGTCAATTTCTGTCCAAAACCTACTAGAAATATTTTGAGATTGCTATAAATTTATTCGTTTTTACACCAACACATAACATTTTTTTCTTTTTTAAAAAAAGCAGATGACAAAGACCCAGTTTACCAGCTTTTTTACACCTAAGCTTAACATTACATATTTAAATAATTGTCAAACCTTATACTAGGTTGCCAGCACCTCTAGAAAACACCTTTAAACTTATATTAAACCAGAAATGTATTACCATTAATGCATTAATCTTTCATTACTAAACACTGAAAAAAACCCAAATTATTTCTATAGGAAACTCATCCTGGCAATGTTAGCTCACAGCAGGCTGTGTTTGGCTCACATTTCAAACAGAATGGAAAGCAGATCCATGCTGGTGTTAGGATACAATCTTGTCCTACCACTAACTCAAAGTCAAGGCTCACCTTGGATTATGTTTAATAAAAAAGCAAAGTACATACAAAGATTATAAAATTTTAAAGACCAAAAAAAAAAAAAAAAAGGTCCTATTGTGTGGCCCCAATTTGTCTGTGACAAAATAGGGGGTCCCCTGAGCAGTTTATAAATACTTTAGATTAGGTAAAATTATACTGAAAGTTGAGTTCCTTTGAAATCTTAAAAACAAAACAAAACCAAAAACAAAAATAATGTTTCTGTTAACATTTCTCTTAAACTATATTTCTGTTAAATTAAATAAGGCCACTGTGACTTAGTGACCCAAATACAGTAACCCCTGTATCAAATGAAGAAAATCCACCTCCAAATGATGAAAACCCACTGAAAGCAGAGAAAAACAAGCCCATATTTTGGTTTCTGATTCCCAAAAAAAGTCTTCAAATGGGTCTTCAAAGAAGTTGAACGAAAATGGGTCCCTTCCACCGAAAAAAAACCCCTGAAGACATCATCAGGGTTTGGGAAAGTGAAGCCAAACTGAAAGGGACTTGCACCTCCACCTCTACCATTTAAGCCTTCTTTGTCATATAAATCCCCCATTTTTAGCATCTGATAACACCTCCTATGCCTCAGCTATGTGTTTAAATTTTCTCTCTGCTTCTTCTTTATTCTCAGGATTTTTATCTGGATGCTACTTTAGTGCCAGTTTCCAATAGTCCTTTGTGATATCCTCAGGTGTGGCATGTCTTTGCACACCTAAAGCTTCATAGTAATCACCATGTTTTGACAGATTGTTGGAACAAGTCTGAGAATGCTGCTGCAGGACCGGGTAGGGGCTGGGTGCTCTCAGTCCAGCACTGCTGTTCCGGTGGCAGTGGCAGTGACTCCTCGTGCTTTCCTTTTTGAGATAGCTATGAATTTATGCATCAATTTTGAAAGAATGAAATCTTACCAGTAATTGTCTTGACCTATGAAAATGTTGTATTTTGATTCTTCATCTACTCAAGTTTCTTTTAACAATGTTTTAGTGTACGGATCATATATGTATTCGGTCAAATTTATCTATAGTATTTTAAATGGTATAGTTAAAAAATTTTAAGTTCTAAATACATATTGACAATTTATAAAAATACAATTAACTTTTGTTTATTGACTTCGCAACCTCACTGAACACTGTACTTAACTCGAGGAGATTTTTTTTTCTTTTTTTTGCAGATTTCTTGGGATTTTTCAACACACATACTCCTGTCATTGGTGAATAAAGATGATTTTATATATCCCCCCAATCTGTGTGTTTTTTACTTTCTTATTTTTGAATGCACTGAGTAGGATTTCCAAACTAATGTTGAAATAGATTGACTAGGATAATTTTGTGAATATTTTATTGTTTGATTGTAGAATTTTATTTTACTTTTTTACAATTTTTCCTTGTATGTTCACTTGACTCATTTCACGGAAACACCAGAGTGGCCTTTAGATTGTAACTGGTTTCATTCCATTACTGAGAGGAATCCCTTGTGAATATATGACCCGGTTCTCATACATTAAGAGATTTTTGCCTACCTGTGGTTGGGACCATGAATTTTTCCTGACATGATACAATCTCTGGAATTGCTTCACCAGTCTGAGAACTCACATGTGTGTGCTAAAAATATACTCATCTGAAGACATTTAGGAAATCCATTATGTATTTTCAGAGTTCTCTTTCTCTCTGTAGCATACTCCTGCATGTTTTGGATTCCCCATATTCTCAATTCTGCTTTCTCAATTTCGGAAAGCTTTCAGGATTTTTTCTTTATCTGGCATTCCTTGCCAAGGACTAGAAACTGCAGACTGAAGGCTAGGGGTAATTTTACGAGTCTTCTCCCTTGTTCGCCTTTTTCAGGCATCACTCTCTCGTAATGATTTGTCTAATGTCTAAAAATTGTTATTTTACATGCAATTTTTTCATTTCTAGTTGTTTATGATGAGGGTTTAAAAAACTGGTTTCTATTATCACATCATGTCCAGAGCAAGGGCCTTAGGTATATTTTTAATTCATAAAATTTATGAAATATATTAGAACTTATTCAGACTCAGACAAAGAAACTCAATGCCTTAAGTAGCTGCAGTAAGAACTCATCTAAGTGGGACGTTCAAGATACATAATAGCATCCAGAAGTTTAAACAATGTGATGAAACATACCTTCTTTCCATCTCATGTTTGCTTACTTTCCTGTATCTGATCATCTTCTTTTTGTCAGAACACCTCTCACTGGTGTGAAAAAATGACACGGCACCTTTATGCTTATGCAAAATTTAGAATACATATCTCAGAAGAAGGTTGAACATTTTTCTGGTAATCTCTACCCTTTGTCAGGCCATCCTTTGTCCAGCATATCCATGCTGTATACTCTACTTCCCTATTGGTAACTTAATAGCTGTCTCGGTTATTAGATGGCTTGTGGTATTGCAGTGCTCATATTAACCCTATTTTACTTACCAATAATCCTAGTAATGAAGCCAGCAATTGAAATATTCCAGGGAAACCATGAAGTACTTCGTGTAATGAAAGGTAGTAATGAAAAATTGAAAGTTCTCTACTGAGTAAGGATAGGCAAAAAGTTTTTTTTTTTTATTGTTGTTGAGAATTCTGATTGGTTCCAGTTTAACTTTCATGTGCAGCTCTGAAGTGATCACTCTGAATTATAGGGCATTCCCTGATGTGCTGTGTTGATTCTGGGTCTCTTGGCCAAGGAGAGTGTAAAAGTGAGCCATACCAGTGACTTGGAATGAACACTACTATTTGGAGTGGGAAAGACTGATTCCACAAAGCAAGGTATGTTGGGGAAATAAAAAATGCATGCTCATGATATTTAACTGATGATGTTGTCTAAGGCTTATATTATCTCTTGCTGCACAGCAAATTGCAGCAAAACTTAGGATCCTGAAACAATGAATGTTTATTATCTCACAGTTTCTGTAGGTCATAAGTGGTTTTGCTTTCTGCAGTTTCAATAACCTACAAGTCCACGTTGGTTCAAAGAAATTAGATGGAAAGTTCCAGAAATTCATAGGTTTTAAATTGTGTGCCATTCTGAAGTCTTGGATCTTCCCACTCCATTCCAGCTAGAACACAAATCATTCCTTTGTCCAGTCTTTGCATGCTGTATATGGTCCTTACCTATTAGTTAATCACTGTCTTAATTTTTAGACTGCTTGCTATGGCATTGCAGTATTTGTGTTCAGATAAGGTTATTTTACTTAATAGTTGAAAATTCTCTACTTAATAAGAATAGAAAAAAATCTTCTGATGAGGTTGCTAAAATCTATGTAAGAATGAATCTTCTCTCCATGAAATTGTGAAGAAGCAGAAATAAGTTTTTGCTAGTTTTTCTATTAACTCAGACTGCAAAAGTTATGTCCACAGTGCATGATAAGTCTTCAGTTAAGATGGAAAAGACATTAAATTTGTGGGTAGAAGACAGGAACAGAAAGTATGTTCTGATTGAAGGCAATGTGTTGCACCAGAAAGCACTGAATCATAGGCTCTGGCAGTAGCCATGGTTTTAGGTATCCACTGGGAGCCTTGGTATATATACCACACAGATAAGGGGGGCTACTCTATTGGCCAGGTCTGCGGCCAACTGAAAGTTTGACTGGAGACAGGCAAGGTGAGGATCAGCTTTCAAGCTCACTCACTTGGTGTTGTCAGATTTCAGGTCTTTGCCAGCTTTTGGCTGGAAACCTCAGTTCCTTACTATGTGGATCTGTCTATCCATTTCCTGAATGTTCTCACACTGAGGCAGGTGAATTTTCCAAGATCAAATGATCTAAAAAAGAGATTTTTAAAATTTAAACCTTAAGTGTAAGATAATACTTTTTAATAACCTAATATCAGAAATAGTATCACATAACTTCCATGAGGTTCCATTCATTAGATGCGAGCTGCAGGGTCTAGCCTACACTCAAGAGGAGAAATATTATAAACTTATGTATGTATTTTAAAACCAAAACAGGACTTGTATAAACAGAACTTTATAATCACAATGACTTGTATTTTTTTTTTACAGTTTTTGTCTTCACACAACAATTCACCTAATTTGTGGTTTGAAATCTGAGGCTTAATTATCTTACTATTTCAAAAGGAAAATCATGTTGAAATGCAGAAAATCTTAAATGCAGTTTTGTAATGGTGATAATAATTAGTTGACTTTCTGGAATGCTTTGAAAATGGAAAGAAGTCTATAGAGATATTCTTATATATCATATTTCAAACATTTTGAAAGATTTTGTACAAATTAAAGAACCTTATATATTGGAAAAATAAATGGAGCCTTTCGCCTTCAGAGACAATATAAGCTCATCTTTGTAAGTTTCAATTGAGATTACTGCCAAGTTCACTACAGTGTGGAGGAGATGAATTATGCATGTGGTACTTTGTATTCCTTTTAAAATTGTGGTCTGTAGATACCTACTTTGAAACATTTTATGAATAATTTTCTACCTTGCATAGACATTTCTTAAAATGTCATGTGGTGGTATCTTTAGGAAGGTAATAGCATGACAGTTAATTTAAGTCAACACATTACTTTAGTGGTTTCAAGTTCCAGATAGTGAGAAATGTACCTTGATTGTAACCTGCTATCTGTTCTCAACCTTAATGTGTGCTATGGTTTGAATCTGGAACACACCCCCAAAAGCTCATGTGGTGAAAGCATGATCCCTGCCGGATGCAGCAAGTTTCAGAGTGGGGCTTTTGGGCAATAATTAGGGCTATAACCTATTAGTGGATTAATGCAGCAAATGGATTAACCCATTGGAGAACTAAATGAATGGGTGGTAACTATAGGTTGGTGGGGCATGGCTGGAGGAAGTAGGTCACTGGGGCATGGCCTTGGGGACTATATCTGTCTCTGGCTCCTCCCTCTCTCTCTGTTTGTCTGCTCTCTGACTTCCATGAGCTGAATAGCTTTCTTCCACCATGCCCTTTCTCCTAGATACTTTATCTCACTTCAGGCCTACAGCAGTGGTGCCACTGAGACCTCTGAAGCTGTTAGCCAAAATTATCTTTTCCTTCTCTAAGTTGTTCTTGTCAGGTATTTTGGTCACAGTGATGAAAAACAGCTGACACAGTATGTTTACTGTAAGAAAGAAGCAGAAATTCTCTGTAATTTAAATTTTCCTTCATTTCAAAATGGAAATTCAATGAAAAAATATTTATGTGAATAATACTCTGAACATATCTTCAGGTGTAAACTTGAAAAAAAATTTTGAAAGATTATCTTTTTGTCAAAGGTGTTCGTGGAAAACCAATTCAAATAGTACCAAAATTGAATGTTTTGTACTACAAGCTTCTCCTGCCTCCAATCTTTTGACTCTAGTGCCTCTGTTTTATTACCTGGAAAAAAATCCCTTAAAGATTTCTATGTATTTTAGGAGGATGGCCTGTGTATCTAGAAGGATATGAATGCATGTTTCTGTGTGTGTTTTCACTGATGTGTGCAATGCTTTTCTTTAATTACAGCAGTGATTTTCTAACTTTAACATGTCTCACAATCACCTAGAAGGCTTGTTAAAACACAGATGCTACGTATTACTCTCTGGGTTTCTGATTCAGGAGGTTAGGGTTGAGAAATGAATATTTACCTTTCTAACAAGTTCCTAAATAATGCTGATGATGCTTGTCTGGGGTTCACACTTTTAGAATCACTGAATTATATATAGGCAATAACTGCTTTTTCTCCTTATTTACTGAAGACTAGTTCATGCCCATTCATTTGAAATTGCACCACTGCTTTTCAGAGACTTGAGCTCTATGGATAGTTCATAATGTAGTTAATATATCCCTCCCTATTGATAGATGCTTAGGTTGTTTCTAATATTTGAAGTTTTGATAGAAGAAGGTAATTGGCCAGTATTCAATTTTCTAAAATGGACAATTTACTTAATATGTAGTTCACAAATCAATTCATGTTCAGTAAATTCAAAGAATGTAAAATATGTTGTTGAATGTCTAATTTGATGAATTTACCATATTTAGCTCTCTCAGGAATGTTTGATGGCTTTAGTGAAAGTTGCTGTAATGACCTTATGAGAATGTTCAATTTTGGTTACTGGTGGTTCTATGGACGAAATTGCATAATTAGTAACTTAAAAAAATTAGTGGAATATTTGATGGCTTTAATGGAAGTAGTGTAATGACCTTATGAGAATGTTCAATTTTGGTTACTGGTGGTTCTATGGAAGGTATTGCATAATTAGTAAGTTAGAAACATTAGCTAAAGTTGATACATTACTGAGGGAATAGGCTAGAGAATCACAAAACTACTTATATGTTAGTGAAATAGCAATCACTACATATTAAAAAAATTTCCCTCAATTCTGCTATATTTAACCAAAATTCTACTATTTTGTTCATAATCATATTTAAGCTACCAGTGATTTTGCTATGTGAGTTTGAATATAAATTTCTAGCTTTTAAAATTTTAAAATGTTGATTATTTTTTTGCACATTCCTTAAATGATATAGGAGCTTTCATTTTACATGTCTAGCAAACAAGATTTCAAAGTGAAATATGAATGCTGTTAAGTTTTTAATTAATTTCTCACTTTAAATTAAGTTGCAAACTTAAATTTAGATTTCAAGGTAACCCAAAGACATCAATTAAAATAATCCTATCTCATAAAAATTTTGGTTTTTGTATTGACTGTGTAGAAGTTTGTAGGAAGATTATATTTGAAAGGACAAAATCATTCAGAATACTAATAAAAAATTAGGTTTTATGGAAGGAGTGGCATAATTAATAACTTAAACATCATACATTTCAATCATAAATTGGAAACTGGAGCTTTCACATCTGCCTAGGATATAACAATCTAAAGCATGCTCCACACTCAGAAGAAGAAGAAAATCAGATAAATTACAAAACCATAACTTTTTCTTTTGAGCTCATCAGAGAGTTGATATAATAGGATATTCAAATTATCTGGGGTGGGGTTGTGGCTCAGTGTTAGAGTGCTTGCCTAGCATGTATGAGGCATTGGGTTCGATCCCCAGCACAACACACACACACAAACTAATAAACAAATTATCTGAAATCCGAAGAAAGGCAGAGAGTGCCAAGGAGAGGTGAAGTGCAAGCAAAGCTCAGGGGTGGTGGATTATGGGAGAGAAGATTTTGGGCACTGCATGTGCTAACAGCACTGTCTGTGCTATTAGAGAGAATTCACTAAAAATTTTGATGGTTTGGGAATCTCAGACCAAACAAGCGTTTGCATTTACTTTCAGATTTGTCTCCACAGCTTGCTAATAGGTGCATGTGAGAAAAATCAGTAGGATTTGAAAAAGACACCTCAGCATTGAGGTGTGGAGGAGGGGAATGCCAGTGTCTATGGGAGAAGAAGAAACTCCTCCTAGATCCTTCTCTCAAATGGCAAAAAGGTTTAAGATAATGGGGGAGAGAAAACAAATGCTGTCACCCCCCAAGGAACAGGTGAAGGCATACTGCAGCTGCAGAAAGGTAAAATACTCCTTCGCCCTGTGAGATGGGCAGGAAAAATTCTGGTGAAGCATCCTTTTCCAGAGGAAATTGAAGCAAGACCATAACAAACCTAGCTCAGTTCTTCCAGCTGTGTATACTAGCTTAGCAGAAGAGGAAGCATGCACATTTTCTGGCATAAATACCATTTAACTCAGTCCCTACTAGTCTACACAGATGTATCGCATTCAAAGATAAGTAATGTGGTGCACAAGAGTCTAGGATATGTTCTTTCTTTGTAAATGTGCTATGGGCACTTGCAAAACATGAGTATTCTGCTGTTGTTGAGAGGTGTGTTGTATGAATGTCAGTTAGATGCTATTGATTGATGGTGCTGTCATTTTATCTTCTTGATGATTTTCTATCTAGATGTTCTATCAAATGTTTAGAAAGAAATATTGAAAAAAACCCCTGAAATATTCAACTGTAGTTATGAATCTGCATTTCTTAGTTCTGTCAATTGTTTCACGTTTTTCTTCTTTCTATGTTTTTAAATGAACAAATAAAAATTTTATGTATTTATGGTATATGACAATGTGTTTTGAAATATTTGTGGAATGGCTAAATCTTATATTACTTCACACTCATATATTTTTGTAGTGAGAAGATTTAAAATCCACCTGAAATATTGCTTTATTTTTTGTTTTTAGTTTATTTTATCTATTTTCAGATTGAGTAATTTCTATTGTTTAATTTTTGAACTCTCTTATTATTTTCTCTTTCTCTTCCATTCTTCTGTTGATCCCAATTTCTGAGGATTTATTTAGATTTTAAAAATTTTTCAATTTTAAAATTCCCATTTGGTTTTCCCTTTTTCTTTGTTGAGACTTTATATTTCTTTGCTGAAGTTTTCTATTTTCTTTTTGTAATGTTTTGAAGCTTTTTTTTTTCTTTTCTTTCAATCATGGCAGCTTTAAAATCTAACAACCCTGTCATCCAGTCGTTGGCACTTATTATTTTTTTATTCAGTTGAGATCATCTTTGTTCTTGGTATGACAAGTGATTTTTAATTGTGCTTTCCGTAAACCTGTTTTACCTGCATTTATGTAATACCACTCTAGCAGGGGAAGATCTTCCTTGTTACTGCCAGATGGAAAGAGAAGTACAGGCTACTCACAGCAGTGTGCTCAGTTGCACTTGGGGTGCGGGGAGGCCTCTGTTTGCAGCTTGGAGGGACCGGGGATTTGAGACTTCCAGTTTCCCTGGTGGTCCCCCCTGACTTCAACGAGGCTTATATCTAGCTGAAAGAGATGAAAGGATGGGCTTCCTACTTCGTGATCTCAGAAGCAACCTGGTTAGGGTGAACTTGGAGTACCTTGTTAGGCTGAACAAGTCTTTTCACTTGGCCTTCCCTATCATGGTTGAGGTGGGTAGTGTTTTTTCTTCTTTTTTAAAAATCTTTCTAATGGAGTAGAGGGGTTAGTTGTTGGCCTTGCTAGGCACTCTCTTCCTCCTTCTTTGGCTAGACAGGCTTTTGTTGGGAATTCTTTTAAATTTTATTTTTACCCAGCAGTGGGGGGGTGAGCCCAGGGCCAGGGCGTCTTTCTGTATGATTCTGTTGGCATTTCTTGTTTGCCAGTTTCTTTAGCTCCAAGTCTAGGGTATCTAAGTTCCGATGAAAACACAGGGAACCAACCACGGTGTCATTCCTTGGCCTTATGTTCCACAGACAGTCATCTTCCTACCATCCATTCTCCCTTACGTGTTCTTTACATCCAGTATCAGAGTTTTTAGTTGTATGTAGTGAAAGGAATAGGAATGCTAAGTCAATTTCATCATCTTGACTGAAAGAGTTTTCCTGCTTTTTTTTTTCCTTTTAATTTTTCACTTATGTTTCTCTACTTATGATTTTCTTACTTTGTAAATTGGCATCATATTTTTATGGAAAGACTTTCAAGTATAAATTACATTCTGTTAGGACAAAATTATGTGAAGGAAACTGAACAGAGATATGAATTCAAGGAGAATAAGGACAGATGTTAAATTCCTGAATAATATAAGTGTTTGATTATGCATATTAAAATAAAGAATGGGGGTAAAATACATTCTTATATTTAGAGTATTTAGCCACATTTATAAAGGTATTTAGCAGTTTAATTTAAAAAGGCCATATTTTCATTAAACAGGAAATGACATCTTTTAGAACTATAAAAACATCTGATTAATAGCAGTGGTCAATTTAAAAATGGGAAAGGGATTATAGAAATTTTAAAAAGTATTTAGGGAATACATTAAAAAAAATTTGAGTCCAATGCTCCGGGTTATGTACCTCAGTTGAAATTGCTTGATTCTATATATGAACAGCTTGAGAGGATGTGAAATCATTTTCCAAAGTGGCTGTATCTATTTATACCCCCCATCATCAGTGCCTGATGGCTCCCAAGGTCCCCTGTTCTTTTATGCAATGAAAATGTTCCTCATGTTCAGTATGGATATTATCAGATTAAAAAGTTTTGCTATTATGGTCAGGGAAAAATATTGACTCATTATCATTTTAATTTGTGTTTTCCTTATTGTTGGTGCAATTGAGTATATTTTGGTCGTTTATTTCCATATTTATATTTTCTTCATTTAAGCTGGCATTAACAATACTTATTTTTTCCCTCAAATTTTCTACTGGATTAATTGTAATTTTCATATCGACCTGAAGGCATTCCTTATGGGTCTTCACCAGTTGTTTGTCAATTACCATGTTAACTTCTCTTAGCTTGTAGGTTATAAATGAACTCTCATTTTGGTGTTTTTAATGAATAAACACAGTGATTTTGATTTTAATGAAGCACTACATGTTGATCTATTCCTTAGAATTTGAATTTTTTTACATCTTGCTTGTAAAATTCCTTTCTTACCCCCAGGTCATGAAATAGGCTTTTTTTCCTGTGAAAGATATTGTAGCTGTAGCTTTGATGTTTACATTTAAATTGCTAATACCCCTGGAATTAATTCTTGTGTAAGAATTGATATTGAATTCTGATTTTCCTTTCCCCCTATTGTTTGCATGAAATTTATTGAACAATTTCCCTTGACCCCACATATTGGCAATGCTACCTCTGTACAAGTTGCTTCATTGTATTCATGGAATTGCTTCTGGACTCTTTTGTCTCTTGCTTGCTGCCATGAAATTTTATTCGCTTGTAGTTTTTTTTAAAAAAATAAAAGCTTGAGCTGTGCATGGGGGTGCACATCTGCAATCCCAGCTTCCCAGCTACTGGAGATTCTGAGGCAGGAGGATGAAAAGTTTGAGACACGTTTGGGCAACTTTGTGAGATCCTGTACCAACAACAACAACAAAAGCTGGAGATATTGCTTAGTGGTAGAGCATTTGTCCAGCGTATGGGAGGCTCTGGGCTTACTCCCCAATACTGCAAAACAAAGAAATAAGACAAAACAACCGGACCCCCCAAACTTGATGTAATGAGCACATCTTATAGTTCCTCTGGGAAATTTCCTCTCATATTCCTCTCAAGGAAATTTAAATAAAGTGCTGGGGATGTGACTCAGTAGTGGAGCCCTTGCCCAACAATTGTGAATGCCTGGGTTCAATCCCCAGCACCACCCTATTTTAGGGCCAGGCATTGTAGAATGAATAGTACAGAGGAATGGTGATCATGTGATCTGGGTTATAAGGAAATCTCTCTGACTCTGCGAGTTCCATGGAGTGAACAGTGTGTGTGTAATAGTTTATCCTTGTCTTATTTTCAGTTGGCCAAGTTGGGGCTTTAGGCATTGTAGGAGCAAAGGAAAAGCTTCCTTTTCACTCTGTGACGGTTTGCTGGAATGAATAGAGAATAGACTAGTAGAAAAAAGAATGTCTATAAATTTATTTAATAAACACGCATGGGGGACACTCATAGAGTGATTATTCAGTAGCTCAATGAGATCCAGATGCTCAGATATTCTTTTTCACAGGGAAGGGAGGGATGGGGAACATGACAGTTTTGAGGGGTGATAACATTTTAGGGGAATGAATGGGCCCAGTGTTCAGATAATAGTTAGCAAATGCTTTTCTTTGGAAGTTGAATAGGACTAGAAGATGGACAAAAGATTGTAAGAAAACCTGCCTAGGTGTGGTTACATTCTTTAGTTCCTTTCCTGCAGATCTAAGTTAATGAAAAGTGAGATAAAAGACCAAAAGTAATTATTATTTTTTCCTTTCGTGGGTCCTGTTTTTATACAGATAAGGGAAATATTAAAGCATCTTCCAGCATCTTTTGCTGTCCAAGTGCATTTAATGTAAGATAATCAGCATTCTTGGGTGTCCTATTTTAAGGTGAAATTTCCCAAACTCCTTAAGTGTCTACAGTGTACTTCAGTGTATTATCTGCTCATAATTTTTTCTCTACTTT
Organism: Callospermophilus lateralis; assembly: GCF_048772815.1. Lineage (NCBI taxonomy): Eukaryota > Metazoa > Chordata > Mammalia > Rodentia > Sciuridae > Callospermophilus > Callospermophilus lateralis. The sequence continues at coordinate 106,824,908 of NC_135312.1, read as the reverse complement.
GCTACAGTAATAAAGGTATCTGTGTATTTTATCAGTCATTTTTGTCTACCTTGCAAATTTGTAGTTTCACGTTGTTTGTTTTGGTACTGGTGTTACTGAAATCTCAGTCCTTGTTCCCAATGCCAATCCAATAATGAGGACAGTTTTGAGAAAAAGGAAAAAGAAGTTTTATTGCTTTGCTGGCAAAGGAGAAACAAGCAACTTCTGTCCCAAAGACTGTGATTCGGCCCATCAATAGGAAGAGTGTGCTTTAAAAAAAATTTGTTCTAATTAGTTATACATGACAGTAGAATGCATTTCAACACATTATACATAAATGGAGTAGAACTTCTCGTTCTTCTGATTGTACATGATGTAGAGTTACACTGGTCGTGTAATCATATATGCCCATAGGGTAATAATGTCGGATTCATTCTACTATCCTACCCATATAAACCCCTCTTCTCCCTTCACTATCCTCTATCTAATCCAAAGTACCTCTATTCCAGATCCCCCCAACCCCTATTGTGAATTAGCATCCGCATATCAGAGAAAACATTTGACCTTTCATTCTTTGCAATTGGCTTATTTAACTTACATTTACTGGCAAATTTCATTCTTCAAGGCTGAGTAATATTTCATTATGTATATATACCACATTTTCTTTATTCATTCATTTGTTGAAGGGCACCTAGGTTGGTTCCACAGTTTAGCTAATGTAAATTGTACTGCTGTAAACAGTGATGTGTCTGTGTTACTGTAGTATGCTGTTTTCAAGTCCTTTGGGAGTGGGAAAACTGGGACAAATGGTGGTTCCATTCCAAGTTTTCTGAGGAATCTCCATACTGCTTTCCATAGTAGTTGCACCAATTTGCAGTCCCACCAGCAATGTATGAGTGTACTTTTTCCCCTACATTTTTGCCAACATTTATTGTTGCTGGTATTCCTGATAATTGCCATTCTGTCTAGAGTGAGATGAAATTTCAATGTAATTTTGATTTGCATTTCTCGAATTGCTAGAGATGTTTAACATTTTTTCATATATTTGTTGATCGACTGTATTTCTTCTGTGAAATGTCTGTTCAGTTCCTTAGCCCATTTATTGATTGGGTTATTTGTTTTTTTTTTTGGTGTTTAGTTATTTGAATTCTTTATACATTCTGAAGATTAATGCTGCATCTGATCTGCAGGTACATGTGATAAAGATTTTCTCCCATTCTGTAGGTTCTCTCTTCACGTTATTGTTTTCTTTGCTCTGAAGAAGCTTTTTAGTTTGATTCCATGCTATTTGTTGATTCTTGATTTTACTTCTTGTGCTTTGGGGGGTCTTGTTAATGAAGTTACCTAAGCTGATATGGTTACCTAAGCTGATTTTGGCCTACTTTTTTTTCTATTAGGCACAGGGTCTCTGTTCTCATGTCTCATTCCTTGATCCACTTTGAGCTCAATTTTGTGCAAGGTGAGAGGCAGGGGTTTAATTTCATTTTGCTACACATTTCCAGTTTTCCCAGCACCATTTGTTGAGGAGGCTATTTTTTTTCTCCAATGTATGTTCTTAGTGCCTTTGTCTAGTATGAGATAACTGTACATATGTGGGTTTGTTTCTGTGTCTTCTATTCTGTACCATTGATCTTGTCTTTTTGGTGCCCATACCATGCCGTTTTTGTTACTATGGCTTTGTAGTATAATTTAATGTCTGGTATTGTGATGCTTCTTGCTTTACTTTTCTTGCTAAGGATTTATTTGGCTATACTATGTCTCTTATTTTTCCAAATGAATTTCATGATTGCCTTTTCTATTTCTATGAAGAAATATGGATTTTAATAGGAATTGCATTAAATCTGTATAACACTTTTGGTAGTATGGCCATATTGACAATGTTAATTCTGCCTGTGCAGAGCAGGGGAGAGCTCTCCATCTTCCAGGTTCTTCTTTAATTTCTTTCTTTAGTGTCTGTAGTTTTCATTGTAGAGATCTTTCACCTCTTTTATTAGGTTTATTCCCCAATATTTTATTTTATTTTTTTGAGGCTATTATGAATGGGGTAGTTTTCCTAATTTGCTGAATTCATTTATTCTAGAAATTTTCTGGTGGAGTTTGTTTTTTTTTTTTTTTTGATCTTCTAAATATAGAATCATGTCTTCAGCAAATAGTGATAGTTTGAGTTCTCTTTCCCTATTTTGTATCCCTTTAATTTCTTTTGTTTGTCTGATTTCTCTGTCTAGAGTTTCAAGGACTGTATTGAATAGAAGTGATGAAAGAGGTCATTCCCGTCTTGTTCCAGAGTTTAGGGAGAATGCTTTCACTTTTTCTCCATTTAGAATGATGTTGGCTTTGGGTTTAGCATATATAGCTTTTACAATGTTGAGGTATATTCCGACTATTCCTAGTTTTTCTATTGTTTTGAACATGAAGAGGTGCTGTATTTTGTCAAATGCTTTTTCTGAATCTATTGAGATGATAATATGATTCTTGTTTTTAAGTCTTTTGATGTGATTAACTATGTTTATTGATTTCCATATGTTAAACCAAAATTGCATCCCTAGGATGAACCCCACTTGATCATGGTGCACTATCTTTTTAATATATTGTTGTATGTGATTTGCCAAAATTTTACTGAGAATTTTTGCATCTATATTCATTAGGGATATTGGTCTGAAATTGTTTTTCCTTGATATGCCTTTGTCTGATTTTGGTATCAAGGATACAAGTCTCATAGAATGAGTTTGAAAGGGTCATAATTGGTGTTAGTTGTATTGGTGTTAGTTCTTCTTTGAAGGTATTGTAGAACTCAGCTGTGAATCCATCTGGTCCTGGGCTTTTCTTGGTTGGATGGCTGTTGATGGCAACTTCAATTTCCTTGTTTGAAATTGATCTGTTTAAATTGTCTATATCAGCTTGATTCAGTTTGCATACTGCATATGTCTCTAGAAATTTTTCAATGTCTTTTAAAGATTTTCTATTTTATTGGAGTATAAATTTTCAAAATAGTTTCTAGTTATCTTCTGTATTTCAGTGTTGTCCCTTGTGATATTTCCTATTTCATGACAAATTTTAGTAATTAGTGTTTTCTTTCTCCATTAGTGTGGCTAAAGGTTTATCAGTTTTATTTATTTTTGCAAAGAACCAACTTTTTTATTTTGGCAATTTTTTTGAATTGTTTCTTTTGTTTCAATTTCATTGATTTTAGCTCTGATTTTAGTTATTTGCTGTCTTCTACTGCTTTTTATGTTAATTTATTATTCTTTTTCTAGGGCTTTGAGATATGATATTAGGTCATTTATTTGTTTATTTTTATTCTTTTATGAATGGGATCAGTGCAATGAACTTTCCTTCTAGCACTACCTTCATAGTGTCCCAGAGATTTTGATATATTGTATCAGTGTTCTCACTTACCTTTAAGAATTTTTTAATTTCATCCATGGTTTTTTTCTGCTACCCATTTATTGTTCAATAGTGTATTATTTAGTCTCCAGGTGTTGGTGTAGTTTCTATTTTTTATTTTATCATTGATTTCTAATTTCATTCCATTATGATCTTATAGAATGCTTTATGAAATAAGATATGGTCTGTTTTGGAGAGGGATCCATATGCTGCTAAGAAGAAAGTATATTTGCTCATTGATGGATGAAATATTCTACATATGTCTGTTAAGTCTAAACTATTGATTGCATTATTTATTTGTATAGTTTCTTTGCTTAGTTTTTGCTTGGAGGATCTATGCAGTAGAGAGAAATGTATGTTAAAGTCACCCAGTATTATTGTATTGTGGTCTATTTGGTTCTTGAAATTGAGAAGGGTTCTTAAAATTGAGATGTACATAGATGCTCCATTGTTTAGGGCATAAATATTTATAATTTTTCTGTCTTGTTGTAGTATAATTCACTTACACAGTATGAAATGTCCTTCTTTGTCCTTTGTGATTAACTTTGACTTGAAGTCCACTTTATCTGATATGAGATAGAAACCCCTGTTTTTTTAGGAGATCTATGTGAGTGATATGTTTTTTTTTTTTTTTTTTTTCTCATCATTTCACCTTCAGTCTGTGGCTGTCTTTGCCTATGATGTGAGTTTCTTGGAGACAGTATATTATTGGGTCTTGCCTTTCAATCTAATCTGCCAGCATTTGTTTTTTGGTTGATGAGTTTAGGTTGTTAACATTCAAGGTTATTATTGAGATATGATTTGTATGCCTGGTCATTTTGGTTTATTTCTGGTTTTTAATTTGAATTTGTTTCTCCTTTGATTGTTTATACCTTTAGTGTAGTTCCTGCCTTTGCTGGCTTTCCACTTTTGTTTTCATTTCATCTTGGAATATTTTGTTCAGAATGTTTTGTAGAATACACTTTCTAGTTGTGAATTTTTTTAACTTCTGTTTGTCATGGAAAGTTTTTATTTAATCTTCGAATCTGAAGCTTCATCTTGCTGGGTATAGTATTCTTGGCTGGCATCCATTTTCTTCTTTTTCCAAGACAAGCCTACCTTTAAGGGTCTGGATTGTGAGATCAGTTGAAATCCTGGTTGGTTTCCCTCTAAATGTGACCTGCCATTTTTCTCTGGCAGGATTTAAAATTCTATTCTCCTTCTGTATGTTAGGCATTTTATAACGTGTTTTGGTGTGGGTGTGTTGTAATTTTGTACATTTGGGGTCCTGTAAGCCTCTTTTAAAAAAAATTTTAAATTTGTTTTAATTAGTTATACATGACAGTAGAATGCATTTGTGCACTTTGATATATCATACATAGAGGGGATATAGTTTCTCATTTTTCTGAGTATACATCTTGCAGAATCATATTGGTCATGCAGTCACATATATACAGTAGGTTTGGGGCATTTTATTATATTCATTTTTTGAAAAGATTATGCCTTCCTTTGTATCTGCACCTTCTTCTATTCTGATAAATCTTAAATTTGGTCTTTTCATATTGTCCCATACTTCTTGGAAGTTCTGTTCATGGTTTCTTAACATATTTCCTGCATGTTTTCAAGATTATATATTTTGTCTTCATTGCCTGAGGTTCTGTCTTCCAAGTGGTCTAGTCTGTTGGTGATAGTTTCCACTGAATTTTTAATTTGGTTTATTAATTCCTTCATTTTGAGGATATCTGCGTGATTTCTTTTCTGAATCTCTATTTCTTTTACCTCTTGAATTTTATCTCTGATTTCACCCCTTACATCATCCTTTGCCTCATGGATCACTTTAACTATGTATATCAGTTTAACTGTGCATATCCTTCTCTGGCACTTCTTCCATTGTGGTGTCACTGGATTTTATTGTTGGTGCATCTTAGTTTATTTGAGGAAATTTGTTAGGGTCTGTAAACAAGTCAAGATGGCGCCTGGCATTTTGCCAGAGGGAGTGGTTTGTGAAGTAACGCCAGCGAGCCATTAAGTGTGGAGATTCCTTATTGGTTGACTGCTGTATCTAGTTTATGTTAATTAAGATAAGCTGTGTGGAATATATATACCCCTCCTTTCCAACAATAAACGGCTCCTACTCCTGCTGTATCAATGTACACAAGTTGCTCGTCACCCCCCGGTTATTTTGCTGCAGCCGGACTTCGGCAGAAATTTGTTTCCTTGTTTCTTCATGCTGTTTGTGTGTCTACCCATCCAGCAGTGTGGATTTGAGGCAGTACAGTTTCTACCCTGTAGACTTATAGTGTCTTTAAAGGTTTCCAGTACCTTATCTTTAAGAGCAGGGAAAAATAATAGCATAAAACAATGCCAACAATGTATTTCCTTAAACCAAGTAGCCCCTACTATAACAGCTACATTTTTGTTGCAATAAACAGAAATGATGTGTACAATTATTGTGTACAATAAAAACAGTAAGTTTGCAAAAGGGTTTGCAATTTCAGGTGGTGGACAAAGAGAGAACAAGAGTGGTGTAGGATATGTTTATGAGGAAGGAGGAGAAAAGATAGAAGCAAAAAATTATAGGAAGAGTGAAATAGGGAAAAATCAAGTTTGGTTGTTAGCAGGAGAAAAAAGAAAAGAGTATGAAGAGAAAAATACATGTGAGAGAAAAATAAAATATGTAAAATAAAAATTTAAAAAATTAAAAATGGAAAGAAAAAGGTATAAATAAAGTAATGTAAAACAAAACTGAAATATACTATTCAGACATATGAATCCTCAAAAAAGTGATACATGAAAAATAATTGTTTTAAAAAATGGTGGACATGTGAGGAAAAAAGAAAAAGAAAAGATAAAAGGAAAAAAACCTCAATGAAAAATTGAACAATTGTTTCCGGAGGAGTTCAAAAGTTTCTCAGCTTACCTTCTCAACAGTTAGATGGGCTTGTCATCTGTTTTGAATGGGGCAGATCAAGTCCAGTGCCAGAACCTGCTGGAGGGTGCTGAGACCTATGGGTGGGTGCTGGGACCTGTGGTTGCACTGACTTAGCAGGTCTGGTGGCTATTTGGGGTGTGGGGCAATTTAGGGCCCAGCTACACCCAGGACCCAGTTGTTTAGTGCCAAGTACAGCTGTGAACTGTGGGCTGCCCAAGAAACTGTAAGCAATGGGCCAGGTTGGGTGCTAGGGAGGAATTGGGACAGTAGGGACTGGGGAGCTGGAAGGCCCAGACTGGGTGCCAGACTAAAGCCTGACCTGGCAGGTCTTGTGGAGGGAGTCGGGGACCAGGCTGGTGCTGGGTCCTGAGAGTGCCAGCCCAGAGCAGGCTTCAGGAACCCGGTGGGTGCCATATCAGCTGGCTGGGTGAGCTGAGAGCAAAATGCCCTCAAACCTTCTTCCAACCTGCTAACTCTGACCTTCTGTAATCAGTCCCATTAGTCCCCAGGAACCTCTGGGCTCACAGAGCTGGGAAAGCCCAGCTCTCTCCTGCCTCTAACCTATATTCCCTCAGCAAAATGCAAACTCACAAATCTGGGTTTCCAGTTTCCTTAGGCTCTGCCATACTGCAGTTCCAAGTTGGCTCCTGAATTGTGGACAGGTAGAGAAGGTTTTTCTTCTTCTTCTTTTTTTTTATATATCTGATTAATAAGTCAAATAGTCTAGTTCGTCTAGGGCAGACTACCCCTCCAGAATCAGGAATTTTCATTCTAGGCCTCTTGTTATTATTGCTGTCTGAGTTCTGGGTAACTGAGCTAAGAGAAATGCTGCCTCATACTAATCTGGCATCTAGAGAACCAACTGTTTGCTTTTAAAGAGGTGATTCAAAGGCCACATTCAATGTGTTTTCTATTCCAGTTGGAATTCACTTGTTAATTTGGGAAATGGTCATTTCTGAGATCTTCTGGTGCCATCCCCAAAGTCTGAATTACTTTGTTCCTTTGGTAGGTGTGTGCTCAAGGGCAGATCACTCTGCCTAGGATGAGGAAGAAAGGTAATCCTGTTTCCTCTGAGATTAGGGAGGGAGAGACATTGGGGAGGAGCAGGGAGAGAGGAAGAGAAAGAAACATGTCCATTTAAAAAATAAGTTGCAGCAGCAGAGCAGCAAGGGCTATATTCAAAACATAAAGTGGGCTGCTGTTACACTGGGGATTGTACCTGATACTAGTCTTGAAAAATCAGGATTGATGATAAAACACCCGAGAAATGCTAGGCAAGTGTAGAAAGTAAATTTTATTTAAGAAACACAAGAGAGATGGGGAGGAAAGGGGAAAAAGACTCCTCCAGAGAGGAGGAGGGGCCCACAAAGCTGGTACCTGAGGGAGTGGGGCTGTTAAAGAGGTGGGCAGCAAAAGGCATTTAATGTAGATAATAAATACTTAGGTCCCATTGGGAAGGTGGTGGCTGGTTGATAAGGAAAGGAAATCAAATGCTGACATCTTCAAAGCCCTACTCCCTTATCCTCCAACCTGTTGCTAAGGTATCCTGCCCCAGGAATTGTTTCTCCCAGCAGAGAGTTGTAGGAGTGGTTAATTAATAACTCCCGGGGTGCTGCATTCCTGCCTGGCCCACTTCACCATCTGACTACCATTGGTTATGTGTACACAGGATGGGGAGAGGAGAGAAGCAACATAAAGTGAGAAGGAGAGCATGAGAACTAAGGAAGGCTAAAATCCCACTTCCTTGGATATCCAGTTCTGATGCCCCTCCTCTGTGCAGAAGTCTAGCTCTATTCTATCCTTTAAATAAAACAGCAGAGCAGCAGGGCTCTATTCAAAGGAGAACTTGCTTTCTATGCTTGACTTGGCGATTTTCCCGTGTCCAGTCTTCACATGAGGGGAAACAGAACACCACCCCGATTTATTTTCATCCCTGGTGGTATCAGTGTCTTGCCCATTTTATCGATTTTTTAAATAGATTTCAGGTTTCCTTTCCTTTTGGTAGCTTGTGTTAGAATGTGTGATCCTTCCCCTCCCCCAAGGTGTCAGCAAATGGTTAATGGGGAAGTGCTGTCTACCTGTCTCCTTTTCTTTGATAATCAACTATCTGTCTTTTGCCTAGGTCTCAAATCCAGGGGTGCTCTATCTCTGAGCTATATCTCCAACCTGTTTTATTGTTCATTTTTTTTTTTTTTTAATTTTGAAACAGGGTTTCACTAAGTTGCTTAAGGTCCTGCTAAATTGCTGAGGTGGTCTTTAAATGGTGATCCTTCTGCCTCAGGTTCCCGGGTCACTGGGATTACAGGCTTGTGACACCAGATAAAAACTTTGTGTTTTCAAACAGAGGAACAGAAGGGTTGTGGTTCAGCGGTAGAGCACTTGCCTAGCACGTTTGAGGCTCTGGGTTCAATCCTCAGCACCACATAAAAATAAACAAAATAAAACTATTGTGTCCAACTCAAACATTAAAAAGCAAAACAAAACAAAACAAAACAGAGGAGCAGAAAACTCTTGAAATTCTCTCTGTACATTGTTATAGAAGTTCTAAAGTGAGGGCAATTGGTTTTGATTTTTTAGTCTCTTCTTGAGATCTTTATTGGCAAGTAGCTTCTCTCTTATTTTCCTTTATTTCACTTTAGTCTATTTTTTTTAACTCTATATTAGTCCTTCTTCATTTATTTTGAAGTTGATGTTGAAGTTATTTATTAGTATTAGTGAAGACAGAATTTCTATTTTATTTTCTTGTCCTTGCTCTCAGTTGGTTTTAGAAATAAAATGTCAGTTAAGAAGTTTCTATACACCCAGTCTGAAATCTAAGCTTGATGCTTGAAGTTATTGAAATAATTTCTATATCAAAAGATATGCTTTGGATTCAAATCAATTTGTGGAGACTATTTATTTGTATTGAGAGAAAGAACTTTAATAAATATGATATATTCTGTGGAAAAGCTGAATAGATTGCCTAATATAACCACAAGCACAAGATAAATAAATATTTTCTTCGGATTTCAATTTTACAATATGTTTTGGTGGTGGTGAAGAGTCAAGTGGAATATTATAGTTTTGAAATTCACAAATATGTCCCCTAATACATACATATTTGGTTCCTGGTTCAGTTCCCAGCACTGCTACACCCTTGAAATCTCTGGAATGATGAGTGTCTTTCTATGCAAATTATTGGCTGGAGTCTGGGGGCCCTTTAGATAGATTTAGGAAGTGGCACTGGTTGCCAGAAAGACTCCCTGACCTCTGGGGAGGGGTGAGAAGCTGAAGGTTGAGTTTGATCACCAATGGTCAATGATTTAATCAATCATAACCTACGTAATGGGTCCTCCATGAAAATCCTTAAAACCATGGAATTTGGAGAACTTCTGGATTGGTGAACAACAACCTAGAGATGACAGAAGAGTGGTGCTCCTTGAAAGAGCATGGAGGATCCTCAGACCCTTTACTTTGCACTGTGCTTTTCTTCCATTTGGCTGTTTCTGAGTTGTATCCTTTATAACAAATTTGTAATAGTAAGTGACAACTTGGGAATTAACAATTACCATGTGAAGTAGAGGAAGTCTGGTGGGACTGGACTCTTGTGGAATCTGCAGCTAACTCAGATAGTGCCAGGATTGAATGGAAGTGAATTGTAGGATACTCAGCTGGTGTTGGAGAGCAGAAATGGTATTAGAAAAGACACCATGCATTTGGTATCAGATGATTGTGAGTAGAAATAGCTCCCTGGTACATTTGTTGAAGCATACACTAGGAAAAACTCTAATGTAATTGGTTATCTATCTTTCCATTTTTGATAGTATAAGCAGACACTATTAATCTCATATAATATGTCTAATATTGGGTATATCACTCTTGAGAAATAGAACTGGCTTTCTAGCACTAAGAGAATTACTGACACTGGCTAGCATATATTAGGAACCTCAAAAGAGCTACTAGAGGTTACTTTGTATGTAATTCTGAATATCTAACTTACAAGTAACTATGATTATGAATATAACAATGCATGAGGGATAATTTATGAATGTGATGTTATCTAACTTCAAATTCCTTATTTAAAATGTTACTCCATTGTAATTCCAAGTAAGAGAAGGTAGTCTAGGTTGAATTCTCTTTCACTAAGGTTGTCTTACTGGTTCTGAATTAAAAATTGCTCTTTAGTTTCTATCAAGTCTTCAGAAAAAGCAAATGCTTTTAGGGGTAAAAAGTCCTCCCTGAATGCAGAATTTTTTCTTTGTATTTCTCTGTTCTTTTTTTATTCTTTCTTTTTTTTCATGTTTTCTAGTGTTTTAACTCATGTGGGGGATAAGAGAATTATCTTGCTTACTTATATTAAATATGATATTCTTGCTATATTTCATAAGCTTCAGATTTTAGTGGACATCCTAACAATGCTACTGATATCAAAACTCCAACTGTATTTTATAATTTTTTTAAAATTTTATTGATTTTTTAAAAAATAAATGACAGTGGAATGAATTACAACATAGTGGCACCATTATTTTTTTCCCAACTTACAGTGGCCAAAATGAATTCAGAATAATATTTAAAGGTGCATTATAAAGAAGTCCTAGACTCAAACTCTGATTGTGATATACATAAATATAGTTATATTTATTTCACAAATATTCCAATTTGAGGTAATAAATAATTATTTTATTTTAAAGCTACAATTAATACAACATTGCTTTAAAAAACATTAAAAAGTTATTATTAGACCAGTATTGCTCATTCCTATTGATAGTCTCATAGATTAGAAAAGCTATTGTATATTTTATTTATTTAAACATTTGCCCTTTCTGTAATGCATTGAATATTCAACTGAGCCTTTTAGATAAGTTGCTGATTAATATCATCAGAACTCTATTGTCTTCCTTGGTATATGCATATTGAGGTCTTGGAATTAAATTATTTGTAATAATGAATTTTTCTTAAAAATCTTGAACTAATATTTCCAGTCAGTACTAATTTTTCTGAGATAAATTATCTACTTTAAAACCCTAAATAGAAATCTGTCTAAAAGTTATAAATAGATTTAACACAAGGATGATATCTAATTTTGATTTAACATTTATTGAATAATCATTATTAAAATATTAAATACTAAAGCTTTAGCAGTAAATAATTCTTGCCCCACTGTTAATAAGATTTGAAGCCTATTATAATTATGTAGTCCCTAATCAACTTTATTATTTTTATTAAGCCTACTTAACTTGATCCACTTCTGGGTTACTCAAAAAGGTATAGTATGTTTTTTTCTGGACTTAAAATAATTATATGAGAATCTATTTATGAGAATTTATTAGCTTCATGCTAAAGATTGTGACAGTTTAACCTGATGTATAGCTATCTGCTTTAGGTTCTAAAATATAATATTGTAATTATTATATTCTTGCTTTTGCTTATTTTAAGTTAAAGCTATTGTTGCCTTATTTCAGTTACCAGGAAACAGAACCTTAATAGTTTTTATCTTTGGGAGCTTGAGGGTAGAAAGTAAATGGTAGATATACATTGGAATCAGGCAAAGATTAGAATATTTGCCCTGTCACTTGTGGAATGACCCTGAATAAGTTATTTCATCTCTCTGAGTATCATTTTACTTTTCTATAAACTAAAAATTATAATATCTATGTTGGTGGTTTTTGAGTACACTAAACTATACATGTGTGTGTGTGTATATATATATACATATATATATATATATATACACATTTAACATAAGAATGACATCTAATTTTGATTTAACATTTATTGAATAATCATTATTAAAATATTAGATACTAAAGCTTTAGCAGTAAATAAATCTTGCCCCAGTGATATATATATATATATATATATATATATATATATATATATATATATATATAAAATATGGTAGCTATTATCAAAATAGTAACAGGTTCCATAGTAACAGAGCCTACCTTCTCCCTTCTCCTATCCCCAAGGTAGTACCAAATCATAAATTAAAAAAAAAAGGTAAAAAGAAAAACAAGCAAAAAAAAATAGTTTTTTCTTTTTCATCCTAAAATCTCTATTCTGGGCTCTATATTAAGGCATCTGATTAAAGCTTTGTTGTTCTGTCCTCAAGTAAAAAGTGTTATTAAAGTCATCTAATTGTAAATTAAATGATAAGCCTGCTTCACTGTGGGATGTGAAACTTGTGGTTATGAGGTCAAATTTCTCTTGCTAGGAAAAGAATAATAATAGCTCCTGGCTGTTTAAGCTGAAAGAATATGTTTCCTGTGACATTTAATCTAATAATAAAAGGCTGTGGATAATTCTTAGGGGAGGCAGGCAAATGATACATACTAGGAAATGCTCTGTTCTGATTGTCACAGTTCAAGGTTGAGTAACCTTCTGTGAATGTAAGAAGAGCTATTTTATTGCAATTCAGATAAACAAATGAGTATTTAGAACACAAAATGAATTTGATGTAATTGGTGAGTTTACATGGAAATGTATAATACAGTTTGGAAAGAGATTGCTACTACATAATATTTTGCTTTGGGAAAACTGAGTTTGAACAAGTTGGTCTCAACCTCAGTCCTGAATGTCATGCTGGTTTATCCAATTTCAAGAGGAATTATTGACACAGATTTGTTGGAGGAAATTATTTTCCACACCATGAAATCTTTTCAGTCTATTGTTCAAATGAACTCCAACATGGTAAATACTCTTCAAAATAACTGAAGTTGGTAAGTATACTTTTCAAAGTAACTGAACAGAACATCAAAGAGCAAACATACATTTTTTTGTACTCTCCAAATGAAAACATATCAATTTAGTGATTGTTTTAATTTTAAAGACAATGTGAACATAGTCACAAATAAAAAATTCAACACAGTTCTTATGAGTCTCACAATAAAGATTAAAAAGGCTTTAGATATTTTTGACAAGTGTTTGAAGTAAAAATTTGCATGAAATTTTAACTGACTTCTTTTACCTTTTATCCGATTCTGCTGAAAACCCTCCCTATTGATGTAGACTCTTCTACCATATGCTCTGACTTTCAAAATCAATAATACCAGTATGGATCGTGGAGTTGAAAATCTGACATCTGTGATTTTGAAATTAGGTTCAATCATTTACTAATTGTGTTACCTTAGGTTTTTGAATTTCTCTAAATCTGTAAAATAGGCTAGTGATATTGTCTCAAAAGTGATTTATCTGGAGGACTTAATTATTTGTGTGAGAAACTAGTGCAGGGCTTTGGTATCAGCTTATTTGTAGATTTGATGTGGCTATCATATGGTCCTTACCCTGAATGTCTACTGGACTTCATTTCTTAAAAAAAGAAAAAAGAAAGAAAGAAAGCAAAAATCATTATTTTTTGTCTTACCCTCTATCTAAATTGCTTCTTTCCTATAAGAAACTTAAGCATATTAATAAATTTGTCATGTGGACTGGGGGTGTAACTCAGTGGAAGAATATGTGCTTAGCATACATAAAGCTCTTGGTTCAATTCCCAGCATAAAGGTTACTGGCCATGAATATCTATATCATTAGAGATATATGTGGCTAACTATATTTTTGGAGGTGAAGAGAGAAACCAAGGAAGATTCAAGATGATCTGAAAGATGGTATGCTGTACAAAAAGGTACACCCTATGTGGGGGTATCTTTTGGTTCTTTTCCTCATAGTGCTACCCTCTTTTATGGAGGGAAAGAATAAATAATATTGTGAGTGATGGATATTCCCAACATTTTTTATATTTATGACTTTTTACCAAGTAGTAGAAGGCATCAGATGCTGTACATAGATAGATATTGTCTTTTTAAAAAAATTAATAGTAAGGTAAATAAACATTGGATTGTTTTTTTTTCTGAGAGTATTTTCTTTTTTGGTGACTTTTTGTGTTCAAAATTTACTAAAGAGTTTATTTGAAAAACCAAATATTTTTTGTGTATGTAATTTTGTAGTTTGATTAGTTCTAAAAAACCAAACAGATACACTTTTGCTTTCTGGCCTGACATGTAAAAATACTGAAAATCATTATTCCTATCCTTACAACAAGAAAAGGGCTAAACACACTGAAAATAAACAGTTATTTTTATATTTATCAGATATTTAAATTCATAGCATCAACTACTGCCCTAAAAATTGAAGTGACAGAGGAATGGATGCAAATAACTCTCCAGAGAAGGAGGTCAGGAAGAAAAGTCAGCAGAAGAAGTTAGTATCTGTAGGAATACTTTGTAATTGACAAATTGTTCCAAACTCAGTATACAGTGAAAGTTAAAAACTTACAGGGGGTCAGACATAGAAATCCCTTATACTTTTTGTGTTTTACCTCCACGAATACTCAGTAGTAATTTTGAAGATCAGAGAAAAATTTCCTTGTTCTTTGATATCAGAGGAAGAGAAAAAATAACCACTTTGATATGCCTATAGGTTTGTGTTTTCTTGAACAAATTCTATACTTAAGGAAAAATATTTTATTTGAACAAATCAACATGTGTTTTACAAAGGCCTCAATGATTTGGTTTAAGAAAAATATACCACTCTAGTCCCATTTAATCTTCAACATGGCGGAAGGTGGAAACTCATCTCCAGGCTCACTAGACATTGGAGACTTAATAATATGACTATTCCCTCCCTTCCAGACCTTACCACTATCTCAGGAGGGTTCCTATATAATTATAGCTAAAATTATTGCAAGCCATGTCTTAGAAAATAACTAAGATGACTGGGGAGACAAAAACAAGGATAAGAGGAAATTTTGGACTCTTACACCACAGTTGTAGCAAATAATAAAAGAGACTAAGTCCTAATCAGATAATCATAAAACTTTATACTAAGGCAGATTTTTCCCCAGTTCCTTTTATTTGATACATCATGTCTATCAATGCTCTAAAGGTGGGGGAGGGGGACTCATGAGATATGTTAAAAGGCAAAAAGCATACTCCAAATAGAAATAGTAAACATTAGAACTAGACTTAGATATGGTAGAGATGTTGGGTTTATCATATCAGCCATTTAAAAATAGTTGTGTACTACATGTATTACAAACTGGAAGTTTGCATCCCCTCCAGATTCATGTTGAAGCCCTAATCCTTGTATGATGGTATTTGACAGTGGAGACTTTGGAACATAATTAGGTTTAGATGAGGCCATGAATATATGAATATGATGGAATCAGAGTTCTTATAATTAGAGGAAAGAATTGGAGCTTGCTTTCTCTCTGTAACATGTGGTTACAGTGAGAAGGGCATCTACAAACCAGTTGAGAGACCTTATCAGGAACTGAATCTGAATGTTTATCTTGAATTTTGTGGACTCTGGAACCATGAGAAATGTCTGTTGTTTAAACCATTCAATCTGTTATATGTTGTTATGGCATTCTGAGCAAAGACATGCTAAGAATTCTAATGGAAGAAACGAACAACATGAAATAGCTGGTGGGTAATATTAACAGAGAATTTTGAGGAATTGAAAAGGATATAATAAAACAAATTATACAATAAAAAAAACATGAAGAATGCTTTTGATGGGCTCATCAGTAGGCCAGACAGGGCTGAGAAGAGAATCAATAAATTTAAAGATATGTCAATCAAAGCTTTTGAAATCAAGAAGCCAAAAGAAAAAAAGAATGAATAAGATGGGAAACAATATTTAACCACTGTGGGAAAATAAAAGGCAAATAGGGATATGCCAGAAGAGAGTAAGGAAGAAAAAAAAATGCTTGAAGTAATAATGGCTGACTTTTTCCAAAATTAATGATAGACACCAAACTACAGGTCCAAGAAACAGAAATAAAATCCAACAGGACCAATGGCTAAAAATCTATACCTAGAAATGTCATATTTATGCTGGAGGAAATTGAAGATAAGGGAAAAATCTTGAAAGACAAAAAAGAAGGGAAAAAACCTCCTTACCTTACAAACAAAAGAAATTACATTTAATTTCTGAAATTACATTTCAGAAAACATGCAAATAAGAAGAGAAAGCATGACATTTTTAAAGAGTTCATAGAAAAAAAAAATCCACCAAGTTAGAAATCTGTATTCAGTGAAACTATCTTTCAAATGAGTAGGATAAAGACTTTCTCAACAAGCAAAATTAGAAGAATTTTTTTTAATTAATTTTTATTGTAGGTTGTTCAAAACATTACATAGTTCTTGATATATCATATTTCACACTTTGATTCAAGTGGGATATGAGCTCCCATTTTTACCCCATATACAGATTGCAGAATCACATCAGTTGCACAACCATTGATTTACATATTGCCATTCTGGTGTCTGTTGTATTCTGCTGCCTTTTCTATCCTCTACTATCCCCCCTCCCCCCTCCCCTCCCCTCTTCTCTCTCTACCCCCTCTACTGTAATTCATTTCTCCCCCTTATATTTTTCCTCCTTTCCCCTCACTTCCTCTTGTATGTAATTTTGTATACCCCTGAGGGTCTCCTTCCATTTACATGCAATTTCCCTTCTCTCTCCCTTTCCCTCCCACCTCTCATCCCTGCTTAATGTTAATCTTCTTCTCATGCTCTTCGTCCCTACTCTGTTCTTAGTTACTCTCCTTATATCAAAGAAGACATTTGGCATTTGTTTTTAAGGGATTGGCTAGCTTCACTTAGCATAATCTGCTCTAATGCCATCCATTTCCCTCCAAATTCTATGATTTTGTCATTTCTTAATGCAGAGTAATACTCCATTGTGTATAAATGCCACATTTTTTTTTATCCATTCGTCTATTGAAGGGCATCTAGGTTGGTTCCACAGTCTTGCTATTGTGAATTGTGCTGCTATGAACACGGATGTAGCAGTGTCCCTATAGTGTGCTCTTTTTAGGTCTTTAGGGAATAGACCGAGTATCGGAATAGCTGGATCAAATGGTGGTTCCATTCCGAGCTTTCCAAGAAATCTCCATACTGCTTTCCAAATTGGCCGCACCAATTTGCAGTCCCACCAGCAATGTACAAGAGTACCCTTTTCCCCACATCCTCGCCAGCACTTGTTGTTGTTTGACTTCCTAATGGCTGCCAATCTTACTGGAGTGAGATGGTATCTTAGGGTGGTTTTGATTTGCATTTCTCTGACTGCTAGAGATGATGAGCATTTTTTCATATACTTGTTGATTGATTGTATGTCCTCCTCTGAGAAATTTCTGTTCAGGTCCTTGGCCCATTTGTTGATTGGGTTATTTGTTATCTCATTGTCTAATTTTTTTAGTTCTTTGTATATTCTGGATATTAGGGCTCTGTCTGAAGTGTGAGGAGTAAAGATTTGTTCCCAGGACGTAGGCTCCCTATTTACCTCTCTTATTGTTTCTTTTGCTGAGAAAAAACTTTTTAGTTTGAGTAAGTCCCATTTGTTGATTCTAGTTATTAACTGTTGTGCTATGGGTGTCCTATTGAGGAATTTGGAGCCCGACCCCACAGTATGTAGATCATAGCCAACTTTTTCTTCTATCAGATGCCATGTCTCTGATTTGATATCAAGTTCCTTGATCCACTTTGAGTTAACTTTTGTGCATGGCGAGAGAAAGGGATTCAGTTTCATTTTGTTGCATATGGATTTCCAGTTTTCCCAACACCATTTGTTGAAGATGCTATCCTTCTTCCATTGCATGCTTTTAGCCCCTTTATCGAATATAAGATAGTTGTAGTTTTGTGGATTGGTTTCTGTGTCCTCTATTCTGTACCATTGGTCCACCCGCCTGTTTTGGTACCAGTACCATGCTGTTTTTGTTACTATTGCTCTGTAGTATAGTTTGAAGTCTGGTATAGCTATACCGCCTGATTCACACTTCCTGTTTAGCATTGTTTTTGCTATTCTGGGTCTTTTATTTTTCCATATGAATTTCATGATTGCTTTCTCTATTTCTACAAGAAATGCCGTTGGGATTTTGATTGGCATTGCATTAAACCTATAGAGAACTTTTGGTAATATTGCCATTTTGATGATGTTAGTTCTACCTATCCATGAACAGGGTATATTTTTTCCATCTTCTAAGATCTTCTTCTATTTCTCTCTTTAGGGTTCTGTAGTTTTCATTGTATAAGTCTTTCACCTCTTTTGTTAGGTTGATTCCCAAGTATTTTATTTTTTTTGAGGATATTGTGAATGGGGTGGTTGTCCTCATTTCCATTTCAGAGGATTTGTCGCTGATATACAGGAATGCCTTTGATTTATGCGTGTTGATTTTATAGCCTGCCACTTTGCTGAATTCATTTATTAGCTCTAATAGTTTCTTTGTAGACCCTTTTGGGTCTGCTAGGTATAGAATCATGTCATCTGCAAATAGTGATAATTTGAGTTCTTCTTTTCCTATTTTTACGCCTTTAATTTCTTTCGTCTGTCTAATTGCTCTGGCCAGTGATTCGAGAACTATATTGAACAGAAGTGGTGATAGAGGGCATCCCTGTCTTGTTCCAGATTTTAGAGGGAATGCCTTCAGTTTTTCTCCATTCAGAATGATGCTAGCCTGAGGCTTAGCATAGATTGCTTTTACAATATTGAGGTATGTTCCTGTTATCCCTAGTTTTAATTAGAAGAATTTTGTCTTTAAAAAGTCTACTGTTATGGTTTGGATATGAGGTATCCCCTGAAAAACATGTTTTAAGCAAGACTGTTCAGAGGTGAACTGACTAGATTCTGAAAGCTATAACTTGTTCAGTGGATTAATCCACTTGATGAATTAATTTGAATGAACTACTAGGAGGTAACTGTGGGTAGGTGGGGAGTGGCTAGATGAAGTACATTATTGGATGTGTGCCCTTGGGGGTTAAATTTTCCCCCTTGCTCCTTGTCTTCTCTCTTTTTCTATTTCCTGGCCACCATGAACTGAAAAACTTTCCTCTGCCACATCCTTTCACCTCTGTCTTACCTTGGACCCAGAGCAATGGAGCCAACCAACCATGGGCTGAGGCCATTGATACCATGAACCCCAAATAAACTTTTCTTCTTCTAAGTTGTTCTTGTCAGGTATTTGGTCACAGTAATGAAAAACTGACTAATACTGAAATTGCTGCTGAGAAGTGGGATCACCATAGTAACTAACCTCATTGTGCTATTCAAAAGTCTTTGGAAATGGTATTTGGGAGGAGACTGGAAATGCTTGGAAATGCAAGGTAGAGAAGTCTTAGAATTTTTCAAGCAGAACTTAATGGGTGATTAGGTTGGGAGCTTAGACTAGAATGCCAATAGAAATATGGAGAGTAAAGACTGTGCTCATAAGGTTTAAAAGGCGAATAAGGACTATATTGGGAAACTAGAGGCCATTTGTGTTCCATGCTGCCAATGAGCATGTCTACATTTTGTCCATGACCTGAAATTTCTGTGGGCTTGCATTTAAAGGTGATAGACTAATTATCTGGTGGAGAATATTTCAAGCAGCAGAGCATTCAGGCAGTGGCACGGGTATTGCTGACAGCTTGTAACCAGGTTTACTATGATAATCATGACTAGAAAGTGGAAAGGAAAAACTTAAAAGAGATTGAGTTTGGCCAGAAAATCTCATGTAAAATTGGACCAAAAAAGTTGTAGTTGCTGAAGATTTACTTCCATTAGAGAGATGGAAGTAAATTGTATGGAGATAATAGAAAAGATGCCTTGAGGTCATCTATTCAATTAGCAAGACCACACCCATCACAGAGTTACATGGGGTAAAGATGAAAACTCATTTGAGAAGAGAATGTGGGGGCACTCTGCTCATTCAGTGGTGCTCAGGAAGTTGTTTAGCCAGGATTTGCTTCACTTGCTCATCAGTGTGCATGCTCAGAGGTCACTAAAGCTGTCCCCAGGGGGTCTGGTTATTGCTAGAGCTAGTCATAGACCCTGGCACTATCCAGATGGTGCTTGTTCTGTAGAAATTCAAGATGTTGGAGTTAAGGAGTCAGGGAAGCTTGCACTGAGATTTCAAAGGAAGACATGGGAGGGCAGGCAAAATATAACTGGGTCAGAAGTCCTGTGGGCAGTCCATGAGAAGGTGATGTGTGAAGCAGTAAGAGTGAAGCTAAAGCTGTAATGAAGATTCCAGGATTTAAGAGATGTCAGCCATGTGGAATGTCTGCTGGGGAAGCCTGTGGGCTATGAACAGAGCCAGTTTATGAGAGAGGCCATGTGGCCTGCAACTGGCAAAGCTCTAGAGGCAAGGCTGCTTAAAATCTTTGGGGCCCACACTTCACTACCACATGTCCTGCACATTAGACTTGGAACTACAGGACCTGTTGGCCCAGCTAGGTTTCAGTCTTATATTGATTTTGCCCCTTCTGTGCAACTATTTCTTTCTTCTGGAATGGGAATGTTTACTCTGTGCCATTGTATATTGAAAGAATGGCAGGTGCTTTTAATTTTTTAGGGACTGCTTCAGTAAGTTTTTTCACTGCTTTAACCAAAAGACCCAACAACAATAATTTTGCAGGACGCAAAATTTATTGCAAAATTTATTTGGCACACAAGGTTTCAATCCATAGATGGCCATTTCCATTGCTCTCTGCCCAAGGGCAGAAGGGCATGATGGAGGAAAGCAGATCAGGACATAAAAAGGAAGCATAAAGACTCTATGGACCAAAGACAAAATATAAATCCCCAAAGCACATTCCCAATGACCTCCCACCTCAGCCATACCCCAGCTACCTACAGTTACCACTCAGGTAATCCATTCAAGTGGATTAATGAACTGACTAGGTTAAGGCTCTCAACCCAATTGTTTCACTTCTGAATTTTCTTGCAATGTCTTATACTTGAGCTTTTGGAGGAACACCTCATATCTGAGCTATAACAGGGGCTCATGGTTAAGGGTTTTCCTTGAGTACTGGAGGAGACATTGGATTTGGACTTTTGATCACGGTTGAAATTGTTAAGACTATGGAGACTTTTGGAGATGGGTTGAATGCATTTTGCATTGTGAGATCGCCATGAGCTTTTGAGGTCCAGTGGCAGAATGCTATGGTTTGGGTCTAGAAATGTCCCCTGAAAATTCATGTTTTGAAATCATTATCCTCAGGGCAGCAAGGTTCAGAGGTGGGGCTTTTAAGGAATGATAAGAGATGTAATCTCATAAGTGTATTAATCTGATTGATGGATTAATTAACTTGAATGTGCAACTGGTGGTAAGAACAGGTAGATGGGGCATGGCTGGAAGAAATAGGTCACAGGGGGCATGCCTTAACTTCTCCCTCTATTTCTGCTTCCTGGCTGCCATGAGGTAATCAGCTTTTTTCCTCTATACCCTTTCATCATGATGGTCCACCTCACCACAGGCCCAGAGCAGAGCTCTGAAACTGTGAGCACAGGTATTTTGATCACAGTGACCACAAGTGTACTAACATATGGAGGAAAAATACCCCTAGAACTAATAATCAGGTATAGCAAGGTTTCTGAATGCAAGGTTAATACATAAAAGTCGATTACCTTCCTGTGATCCAAAAATAGACATTTGGAATTGAAATCAACAGACACATACCAAAAAGAAACACTTAATTATAAATCTAATAAAATGTGTATTTTATATATGAGACAGAATATATAACTTCCAATGAGGAAAAATTAAAGAATAACTAAATATATATATACAGATATCATGTTATATTAAATATTGTCAATTTTAAGGTATCAATTCTTCCTTACTTAATCCATAGATTAAATGCAATCTCAATCAAAAAGCCAGCAGTTACATATATATATAAATTCTAAAGTTTATATGGAAAAGTGAAAGACCAAGAATATCCTACATAATATTGAAGAAGAGAAGTTGAAAAACTTAAACTATCAAACTTACTACAGATTGTAAAACCCTTACTATAAAGTTACAGTAATCAAGACAATCTGGTACTAACAAGAAAATAGACAGATCAATGGAACAGAATAGATCCACAGAAATATA
The DNA here is from genome assembly GCF_048772815.1 of Callospermophilus lateralis. NCBI lineage: Eukaryota > Metazoa > Chordata > Mammalia > Rodentia > Sciuridae > Callospermophilus > Callospermophilus lateralis. Next base: position 106,802,799 of record NC_135312.1, on the reverse strand, counting down.
ATCAACAGATCTTTGAGAGTGGAGTAAAAGCAATTCAATGGAGAAAAGATTGTCTTTTTAAAAAATGGTATTAGAATAACCAGACATTCACATTTTTAAAAAATGCATGCTGATACCGAAATTACCCCTTTCAAAAAGTTAATTTGAAATGGATCCTAGGCCTAAAAGTTATGCAGAAGTATAAAACTTCTAAAAGATAAGACAAAATATACATGACCATGAGTATGGCAATGAGTTTTTAAATACACTATTACAAGCACCATAAGTTTGCAAGGAAAAAAAACCAATGGTATCCTGGACTTCATTAAAATGAAAAATACTGCTATGTGAAAGATGTTCTTATAAGAATGAAAAGACAAGCAAATATTTGGGGAGGTATTTGCAAAACACACATCAGATAAAGGACTTGTATTCAAAAATATATAAATATCCCTTAAAATTTGACAATAAGAAAACAAATGACCAAATTAAAAAAAAAATAAAAGAGCAATTGGCCCAAATATATTATGAAGATATTTAGATAGCAAATAAACATGTGAAACATTTTTAACACCATGTCATTTGGAATTGCATATTAAAATAGCAGTGATGTATCAACAAACACCTATTATCATAATGGCTAAAATCCAAAACACTGATCATACCAAATGCTAATGAAGATATGGAACAAGAACAACTCTCATTCATAACTGGTAGCAATGCAAAATGGTACAACAATTTTAGAAGACAATTTGACAATTTATTTCAAAGCTAAACATAGTCTTACTATATTGTCCAGTAGGTATTTGTCTTAGTATTTACCCAAATGGGGTGAAAATATGTGTATATACAAAAACTCACACACAAATGTTTAGAGTAGTTTTATTTATAATTGCAAAAGTTCTAAGCAAATAAGATAACCCTTAATAAATGAATGGACAAAAAGAATATTATTCAGTGATAAAAATAAATTAACTATAAAATTCAAAAAGAGACTTGGAGGACCCTCAATGCCTTTTATGCACATTAAGCCAGCCTGAGGTGCTATATATTATTCTAAATACATGATATTCTGGAAAAGGCACAAGTATACAGTGAAAAGATCAGCTGTGACAATATGGGGTGGGTGCAGTTTGAAGGGATGAATAGGTAAAGCAAGGGCATTTTAGGGTAGTGAAACTGTTATATATGACACTATAATGGTGGATACATGACATTACACATTTTGCAAAACTTAGAACTATAGAACACAAAGAGTGAATCCCAATGTAAATTGTGGACTTTCAATATTGGTCCATCAATTTTGACAAATGTACCACTCAATGCACGATTGAGTGATTGTTAAGAATAAGGGAAAATGGCTGAGGCAGGCGAGGAAGTCTCTCTCCATTTCTTCCAGTAAACCTAAAACTGCTATAAGAAATAAAGCCTATCAATTAAAATGCATCTGGATTAAAATAAATAAATATAATGATAACAACAAAGGGAGTGGTTAGAAGCAATTTAAACCCTATTGAATTCCTACTTTGCAAATTAAATTTTGTGATTTTACTTTTAATGATTTTGTACTGAAATATGCAAGAATTCATGTGTTAGATACCTATACTCATACCAACATAAATGTAGCATATATGTGTATGCCAAGAATGTTACTGACTCCAACTGGTTAGCTTTGCTTCATTAGAACAAATTCCTAAAATTTCTAGAAAATTCTGTTTCCAATGTTGACTCATTAGTTACTGTTCTTTGAACATTTTTTAAATATTTACTTTTTAGTTGTAGTTGAACACAATACCTTTGTTGTATTTATTTTTTTGTGGTTCTGAGGAGCAAGCCCAGGGCCTGACATGTGCAAGGTGAGCACTATACTGCTGAGCCACAGCCCAGCTCCTCTTTGAACATTTTTATTGATTAAATTTGAATATTTTTATATCTGTGATCATGGTCTCTGCAACATACCCTTTAGCAATTTTCCAGAAATATTCCTCTTGAGAATTCCACATAAGTTATATCCCAACTAAGCTCTGATCATGCCACATACATCTTCACTTCCACTCTTGCTTACCTACCTGGAACCCAAATTCTATTTTGTTTACTGAGCATTTTTTTTTAAAAAATTATAGTCAATTTATTTAAATTTACATTGAATTTATTGTTTTCACCACTCATACTTTTATAATTATGCAGAATTAGGTTATGTACTCGTATGGTAAAGCCGGTATTATGTGAGTCTTTGCATTTCCAGTTCTTAGCACAATTCTTCATGATAAATGTGTGTTGGAAAAGGTTTGTCGACATTGACTCTAAGTCAGATTTTAAAAAATTCTCGGGTGGATGCCATTCTGCATTTTATCTTTATATCATCTCTAGCTGTGTATTTGTTGAATAGGTAGTGTCAATATACTTTGTAAGCTCCCCTAAGCACACTAGAAGTAAATATTTACATTCTAGACAACTGATGTGCTTGTGGGAAATATCTATCCAATAAAGCCAGGAATTTCATTAGACAGGCTTTTATTAGTTTAGTTCTAGTCACACCATAACCTGAAAGCAAACATTTCTTTGGAAACAATCTGCTAAAATTAAATATTTTGGTAACTCAGAATGCTTTATTTTAGCCTATATTAATGAATTTTATTTAAAAAATCAAACTGTATAGTACTCATAGAAGTGCTGTTACAAGCACACTTCACTTCTTTTGGAGGTCATTACCATGCTTTGACATTTTACAGGTTGAAATCTTTGTTTTGAAAATTAAAAAAAAAAAAAGATGAGGTGCATTGACATTCATAGTTATAATGAATGAAATGAGGCGAATGAATTGTGACTTGTCTTGTTGCCGTGAAATATTTATGCCCTTTGGAAATCTCAATTACAATGCTCCCTCCCTCTTTCTAGTGTTTCAGAGAATGAAAAAAGAAAGAAAGAAAAACTCAATATGGTTGGTTAGAAGATTTTACAGTATAGGAAAGAAGCCAAAGGCTCTTCAGAGGGCACTTGTCGGTCGATGATGATCTCTTCTACCCAAGGGGACCTTGTTGCCTTTATAGGCAGAACTGGATCTGACAGATGTTCCTCTATTTGCAGGGGCTGTCTGCAGTGAAGAAATTGAGAGAGGGTGATTTTCCTATTATAGTGTGGTCAGAGAGCTTACGAAACAAACAAAAAAAGAGTGCTGTCAGGCATGGTTCGGGACATGGCAATAGTAATTGTTCTTATGATGATTATAAGCTATTCTTGTTGTATCTGAATGGTCCGGACCACTGGGGAAGCTTTTTCAGACTTGGACTCTGTCCACTTCCCTGCTGTGTGGGGAAAGCTGTGGTTCACTTTCATGTTCTCTTTCTGTTCTGTCTTGGAAACCTGTAACATTGAAGTTACTAAGCTTCGCAGTTTAGTGAATGCCTTCGGTTAGTCTGGAGAAGAAACCAGGAAGTAGGAACTGACTTTCTAAACAGATTTAAAGAGTGGGGGAGAGTCCTCTTCACACATGGTAGTTTGACTTATGGAAGAGTCAATTGCTTCCTTTCATTTCCAGCAGGCATTGAGAAGAGCGGGATGAACAGTTCACAGAGTATGGAAAAAATGCAACTGAGTATAGAAAAAGAGAAGGAGGAACTTCTGAGGCAAGTCAGATCAAAGAATATTTCAGTATTTGGAACACTTCAAAAGTGTGATGTGAGCAATTCTTTCCACCTTTAGCCTCAAATGCATATCCAATATCCTTGGGTAAGCTTTCATATGCAAAGCAAAAATGAGAACTGACTCTCCCATAAAACATACTATTATTTCTTGTCTTTCATTAAGGTGGGACCTGAGAATACAGAAAGAAAGAAAAAAAAATAACAAAGTTAAGCTGATATTTTTTTGTGAAATGGAAGTCCTTTTAACCTCAGACACTTTGACATAGGTAGTAAGTGTTTAAAACCATTATTTCAAAAGGTAGTGTTGCTTCTCCCTACTGAACTCCTTTGCTAATTATATCACTGTGGCTTTGGAATTTTTTGAATCAATTGATGAAGAAATAATAAACAGTAAATGCAGGAAGATATGAATAAAATACCCCTGTGGAGCCTTAATGTTGTGAACTTGCAATATTATGTATTAAACAGATAAGTAGGGAGTGAAAAAGTACTTTCTATTTGGTGACATTCTAAAGTTCACAGGTGTGAATGCATCAGTCACTACATTGAAAGCATCTGACAATAGAAATGTGATATTGCAGTCATTTTCTTTTTAAAACACCACATTACTGAGATATATAATTCTGCTCTGTGTCCTGACCTTGAAAAAAATACACCTGGAGTCCATGAAACCTAGAACTGTTGGAGAGGCTTCAAAAAAACTGAGTGAAACTGAGTCTTCTGATGGATGATGCCATCAGAATGTGTCGCCCATAGGGCCTTGGAGAGGTGATTAGGTATTAAAGACTCTACTCTCATGAATGGATAAATAGTGTTACCATGGTAGTGGTTTAGATACTGGAGGAGTGAGTTCTTTATAAGAGGAAGAATTCAGCTCCTTCTCTTTTCTCTTTTGCAAGACTGCTTTCTAGCGCTTCTGCCTTCTGCCATGAGATGAAGAAGTAAGAAGTCTTTGCCAGATGTAGTCTCCTTGATGTTGGACTTCCCAGTCCTCAGAACTGGAAGAAATAAGTGTGCTCATAAATCACCCAGTCTCAGGTATTCGGTTATAGCTTTCCAAAATGGACTAACACAAGATGGAAAGACACAACTATGAACATAAATAAAAAATGTATTTGTCTTAATACATTGCCCCTGATTGAATAGAGCAGCAACTGTAATATTGTAGCCAAAATCCTCTGTGAAAATGTTAATTGAGGACAAGTCAAATACAGAATTATTTGCATTAGGTTTAGAGATTTATGCTTCATTCTGAGCTTCTGACAAACTCATTTACAATTTATTTTCACTGAACAGCAGGCCAACTCAAAGTTTCTGACGGCCTCATCTACTGTTTTGGTAGTAAAGGTGCATAGGTGAAGCAAATTGTTGTGTCTCATGTATCTTTTTTTTCTGGAGGCACCAAAGGTCAAATACATGGCTGTGTCATGAAGCAGCCTGCTGAGACCTTCCACTGTGATGTTTATGTTTAGAGATTTTTAAAGTTTTATGTATTTTAGGTAATTCAATTTATCTCGTGAGGTATACTTAGTTTTTAGAATTGTAAGTAACTTCTGATTAGATTTCACACATGGGAAAATCCAAGCACAAAACCTTTTATTTAACCAAGGACTTTTCTAGATCATGATAGGGGCTATCTGCCATAATTAATCCCTTACTTTAAATATTTTTGCAAAAGTATTTAAATGAACAAGTCACTAAAATCCATTTATATTAGACTGTTCTTAACTGATGATGGAAAGGCTTTGAATTATCTAACAGAACATTTGTCTATTTTTTAAGGTTGAGCATTTCATGTTCTGGATAAAAACATTAAAATTTGGAATTTGAAAACCAAAGAAAAGAGGCATGCATACAGGTATTCAGTAATGAATAAAATATCTAAAATAAGATAAAATAGACTTTGCTTACAAATATTGAAGTATCCATCTACCAACATCTTTGTCCTTTTGGTCATATGGACCATTGATGACTTTCACTGGGGAAATCATAAAAAGTATTGCATATCAAGATTGATCATCAGATTTCCCTCAATGAGTCTTCATTTTCTCATCTATAGGGTGGTGATAGTAAAAAATAGACCTAAAGAAGATGGTAAAATGTTAGAGTAGAAAGCATTGGAAATCTCTTTCTCCAGCCATACAGCAAATACACTGGGTAAATGTATCTGATGCAACTATTTTGGAACTCTGGTGTCTACAGAAGGCAGTAAATTGGAGTGGACTTATCGGTAGCTATCCATTCTCCATTCCCCAGCTCTTTGGCAGACAGCAGTACCTGTATTCTTGAAGCAGCTTGTGTACATTTTCTAGGAACTAACATGGCTAATAAGGGCCATAACCTCCACAGTAGGAATAGGGAATCTGTGTCCTGATTATTGATATGGCCCTGATTGTGGAGGTGCAGACACAGAAGTGGTAACCACTGCTATGGCACCTTACTCTCTGTTGCAAGCCACTTCCTCTATCACTAAAGTGACTTCAAGGGCAATTAAAAGGCTAGAAATGCCCTTCGTCTTTCTCTTTTTCCCTTTATGGGATTTATACATTAGTGACTAAGACAAAAAAAACTAGATATACAAGCCTGCCCAGGGAAAGATGCAGGCTTAGAAAAGATTTGAAAAGACACCTAAGGTTGGTACTTGGCACAGAGGAGCACAGAGGCAGCCTACAAAATAAACACACACACATACACACACACACACACACACACATATACATCAGCAAATTCCAAGAAAGTGGAGATCATTTGATCTCCAGATTTATCACATTATTAGATTCAAATGTTCAGATTACAAAGCAACAATAACAACAACAACAACAACAACATATTATAAGACATTCATAAAGGCAGGAAAATATGTCCCATTAAAGGAAAAAATAAATCAACAGAAACTATTCCTGAGCAAGATCCATGGCATATAGAAGTCTTTAAAATAACTGTCCTCCAGATGCTAAGAGAACTAAAGGAGGATTCGAAGAAAGTTAAGATAATGCATCAACAAATTGAAATACCAATGAAAATATGGAAAGCTTAGAAAAAATTTTTGGAGTTGAAAAGTACAAAAACTGAAATGCAGAATTTATTATAGGAATTCAAAGATAAATTTGATCAGGTAGAATAAAGAGTCAGCAAACTTGAATATAGGATAATTGAAATTATTAAGTGTGAGGAACAGAAAGAAAAAAAATTGAAGAAAAGTGAACTGAGCCAAAAAGACTTGTGGGGCTGCATGCAGCAGACTGCCATATGTGTTGGGGGAGTCCCAGAAGAACTGGAAAGAAAGAGAGGAAAAGAGAGATAGATAGATAGATAGATAGGTAGATATTCAGAGAGAATATATGAAGAAATAATAGCTTAAAACTTCCAAAGTTTGATGAAAATCATGAATATATACACCCAAGAATCTCAACAAACTCCAGGTAAGATAAAATCAAAGTGACCCATGTTGAACCAAACTAGTCACATTAAAACTGTTGAAAGCCAAAGCTAGAGAATGTTGAAAGGAGAGAGAGAGAGAGAGAGAGAGAGAGAGAGAGAGAGAGAGAGAGAGAGAGAGAGAGAAGTGACTTCTTGCATAAAAATGTTCTTTAGTAATATTAGAAAATTTCTTATCAGAAGCTTTATGGATCAGGAAGCAGAGAATGGATATATGTACAAAGTGCTAAAAGGAAAAAATATACTATAAACTGTGAATCCTGTATCTGGCAAAACTGTCATTCAAAAGTGAGGAATAAGTTAAGGAATTCCCAAATAAACAAAAGCTTAGGACATTCATTACTGTTAGGCCTGCTCTGCAAGAAATGTTAAAGAGAGTCCTGCAGCTTGAAATGAAAGTGCCTGGATAATAACTTAAAGCTGTATGAAGGCACATATATTGCAGTAAAGCTATTTACATGGGTAATTATAAAATATAGTGCTATAATTTTGCTTTATAAATCCATATTTTGTTTTCTACATAATTTAAAAGATTAATGCATTAATAAAAACAATTATTAATTTCTCCTTTTAGATACACAATGTATAAAAATGTAAATTTTTGATCCAACAAATTTTCCTAGTCCACAAAATAGTAAACTTTATTATATTTCACCACACAGTTGTCACAGACTTGATGCCAAAGTTTTTTGCAAGAAAGTGGGGTGTGATCATTATGTGAAGTTTTTTTAAAAAAAAAATTGTGCCAGTATTACTTAAAAATAATTTATTACTAAACTGTCTTTGGTGCAAAATTAGGATGCATGAAAAACTTGTGAATATGTGTTAAAGGTGAATAGTCCTAGTCAGGCACAGTTGTGCATTCCTGTAATCCCAGCAATTTAGAAGGCTGAGGCAAGGGAATATCAAGTTCAAAGCCAGTCATAGCATTTAGCACCCTAAGCAACTTAGTGAGACCCTCTTTCAAAACCAAAAATCAAAATTAAAAGGATTGGGGATGTGGCTTCCCTAATACAAAAAAAAAAAAAAAAAAAAAAGAAAGAAAGAATAGTTCAAATCCATGAACATTATTTCTTCATGATAGTTAGTGAACATATTTCTGGTATGAAAAATAAAAAGATAATAATATATTAGTTGTTATTGATTTGTACATTAGTTTAGATATTATACTTGAAAAAATATACCATAGTATATATGTCTGAAGATTCTGCATCCCTATTATTGGTTTCTTTATCTGACTGTGGTCCTTAGTGCCCCTCATACACTGTGTGTGGTTTGTTCAGAGCACTTCAGGATTCACATAGTGGCTGATGAAAAGTACATGTGCTGACAATTCTAGGCTTCTGGCTATCAGAACTGAGAAAACAGGGTGCAATGATTATACAGTGGCAAAAAATGGACAATGAAATACACACTAAAGAAACTACTACTACTACTACTTACTTGTAAGTAAGTCCTGATTAATTTAAAGGAGAAAACCAGGATAAGTTTTCACCTTCAAACTACATACTGACCTATTGATTACATAATAAAACAAAAATGCTGATAATAACCTGTAGAAAATTGGAGTAAGAAGAAAGATTTCTTTTTGAACATTTTGTAGTATCTGATAGAATGTCCTATATACAACAATTATTGACAGACCGAACCTTAAGTAATGGACTACATTCTTGACAAAAATGAGAAAGAATTTGAACCTGATGATTCCTTATATTGTATGAAGAATAAATTACATGGGTTATTATGTGTACAGGGAATTAATTGCCTTTAAAACACGTTGAATTTAATTCATTTCATTAATACTAATTTGCATTTATAATAAGTCACTACCCTTTTGTAAATGATTTTCAGTGTTTATGTGGGAGACATGTTGGATGATCTCCTACTAAAAATTTGATTCTGTTTCAAAGATAGGCACCAGGGAATACACTACTAAGTGGAGTGTGAAATGTGCTCAACGTGTCTGGGAAGGAATTGCTTCTTCTTACATTTCCTATCATCACAATGTTTCCATAATAATTGATATTGAGCATCATAAAGGATACTGGCAGGGGCCTGAGATAACCATTAATTGAACATACGGCACATGTAGATAGTGTTTGTGAATGTACATTTTATTATTATTAACACATCAAACATTAGCCCAGGTATTACTTATGCCAATACCAGAACATTAATATAGGACTGCTTTATTAAAACAGTCAATTGTCACCTATTTAAATACATGTTGAATTTATATAAATTGGTTTTATAGTAGCTTATCTAAATAAAAGGAATAAGGGGAACTGGGGTTTTGGCTTAGAGGCAGGGTGTTTGCCTAGCACATACAAAGCCCTGGGTTTGATCCTAAGAACTGAAGTGGGGGTGGGGAATGTTAGGATAAATACAAAGTATGAGGTTTCCAGAGACTATGGAAATATTTTTAAGTGTATATTAAGAGCTCTTTGGAAATAAGAATTATAAAGTTTAAGAATATGTTATAATGTAGAAGATAAATATAAATGATAGGACTAACTTTAAATTCTTTTTTAATGTGACTATTTGGTTAAACTATGAAAATTTAAAAAAAAGTGAAAATATTTTTTTCCTAGTTGAGAGACTTTGAAAGAGGGGAAGAAGGGTTTTGCATTTCTTTGATGTTCTCCTGAGAGGTCCAAAAAAGCCAATTTGAAGAATTTGAAGGCTCTTAAGACAAATATGCTGATTAGTATAGGAGATTAGATATTCAAATTATTAGTGTGTTTTGTTTCTTGAAAATCATTGGAAGAAAAACTTCTTGACAGACTCCTTCAGCTCAGGAGAATAATGAACAGGAGAGGTGAGAGATAATGGTAGTTGGATTCCTTTACTTGATGTTGAAATACTTCAAAATGTGGTGTTGAAATACTTCAAAATTTGATTCATTAAAAATTTTAATCCATTTAGTTTTTATTTTCTAACCAATAAAAAAGTGACCTGTTAAGTTTTCTTTTTTTGGTATCTATTTATCATTTCTGGTCTTAATTTGAATAAAGTTCATCTTCCCACTCTCCCCAATTATTATACTAATATCTTCAGGATAGAACATCAGGGGAAAAAAAGGAAAATTATGTTTACCCATGAATATTTCCACATCTAGAGATGACTGGTTTCTTACAAGTTAGTATGTTTTATGCCATTTTTTAAAAGCATGGTTGAAGTCATCTTATAGATAGATATTTTTGTCATGTTTTTTCTTTATAGCATTGTATCAAAAATCTTCTCATGGCATTTTCCTTATATCAAACAATATATGTCGCTATATTTATATTTGTGTCCATATAACATTACAGGTTATAGAATATAAAGTCCACTCAAGCTTGCTTCATAATTTTGCTATTTGGTTGTTATTATTATTATTTTATGACCAAAATTTACATAGTGCATTCAGTGCTCTTATTTTATGTAATTTTGTTATTTCAAAATATAATACAATTATTAATGCAAAAATATAAACTATTCTTTAGTCCATCCTTAGTTTCCATTTATGAAAACTTTAGATTTTAGCTAAGTATATGTTGTACAATGGGCTTTCCTTTTAACAACCATTTTAATCATATACTGTCTATAAGATTACCTGTTAAAACCTCTCATCATTATACAAAGTACATGTATGAAGACTTGAATTGGGTGTCAACATACCTTATATACAAACAGAGATATGAAAAATTGTGGTATATATGTGTATTAAAATTGTAATGCAAAAAAAGTACACGTATAATGGCAAAAATTGGCGTGAACATACTTTATATACAGAGATATGAAAAATTGTGCTCTATATGTGTAATAAGGATTGTAATGCATTCCACTGTTGTCATGTATTTAAAAAAATAATAATAATAAAAATAAATAAGTCGGGGGGGAACTCTCCTACTGGAGGTAGACTTTAGGCTACTTCATACCAAGATTTTTTTTTACTGTTGTTAAGAATAGTCAGCTGGTAAATTGTGCCAGGGAAACAAATTGATTGGTTATCATATTTCCAACTCAGTTGTAGAGGAAAACCTTGGAATTATGACTGGTAGCTCTGAAAATATTTGAGGGCCCAAACTGATCATTATGAAATGTGAAAGACTAATTATTGGGTGGCAAACTGACAAGCTATTTGAAAGAGCTATATGTGGACTTTAAGCAAATGAACTAGTCAGCCAGAAAAATTTCTTTCTTTAATCACAAAAGCAATCCATATTGCAAAAATACTAACTCATGTGATATAACACATGGCATTTTGAAATCTCAAGTTCCTTGTCCAAGCCTGTGCCTTGCACAGACCAAAGGCAAGGCCCTGCCTGCAAGTGTAAGCTGATGATGGATGCACTCCTGCAGGTTGACAGCAGCGTAGCCTTTGTTCACAGCAGCCAGTGGGAACTGATCATCTCTAGTTCAGCATCACAATTTAAATTGGCCCTCTTCATACTGGCAGTGTCACCATGGGAACTGTCCCTGCAGACCCACTAGGGACATTGGGACTTTTCTTCTAGTGACTAAAATCTCTCACCTCATTATTTGCTAGATGAAATTCTATGTAGCAAACTCCTCCAAAATCGCCTAAGCAAATCTAATATCTAATACACAGTCCCCAATGTATTTCCCAGAATATTCAAAGTCTAGAACACATAGTATGCTCTAAATACTGAATCAACACTGATCTCTCAAAGTTCTTTCCAAAAGACATGGATTTTAGAAAATGAATTTCTATATTGTTGAAGATTATATCCGTAAAAATTTTATATTCATTTATATTTCAGCTATGTTATTGAAAAATATATTGAGATTAGCATCAACTATCATGTTAGTCTTTGTCAATGTCAGGGATATAGGTTTTAAGTGTGTAAACTCACATAAGGTAATTTATTTTTGTATTTTTTCATTTTGTTCTATGGTGAGAAATGATATACTGTTACAACTTCCTTTCCATGGCACACAGATTACATAGAATTGTGCTTTTCAAAGTGTAGCCCACAATCCATACTACTCCCTAAGCTGTGGCTACCTGTCTGTAGTAATATAGATGGAAGAAATTGAGTCAGTGAATGGAAACCTTTTATAGCAACTTGATGTTGTCCAAATGTCTTACTATCTTTGTAGATTCAACATCTTGAACATGATATGGACCAAAAATATGAGTTAAATGATATAAAAAATCAATTTAAAATGAAAGCAAAATAAAACAAAAACCCACTGATTTTTTACATAAGATGGGTTGAGAAGCAATGACATAATATGAAAATTCTAGATATTTGACCTCAAAGTGGTTATTATTAGTTCTGGAGACCTGAATTGCAGACTTGTTAATGATGATATTGAAAGTTTGCTCCAATACCCTATTTACTGAAAAGCTATTTTTCCTCTTCTGTGTTCATCTTTTAATAATGACACGTAACTCCAGGAAGAAAGCATCTGACTACGTTCAAATAAATACTTAATTTCATATGAAGTCAAGTGAAGGATCTTTTGGTTTAGTTCCTTGAGAAGTTTGCACAGGACTTCCCAATGCTGATCTATTCTCATCCACAGGAGTTTTCTTTTTTCAACTAGCTCACTTGTTTGTGTGTGAGTGTGTGTATGTGTGAATGTTTATGTGAGTTGTGATGACAATGGGCATATAGGGGTCTGTTAACAGCATAGATACTTCTTATGACAGAAGCTACCTGATTATAGTTTCCTTCAGATAGGAAGTTGGACTAAACTTTGGATTAATTCATAGTAACACAAACCATGCAGGCAAAAATATTACAATATCTTGGTTAAATAGATCTAGTAGATGTTTGTTACCTGCAGAGTGAGATGGGAGTGAGGAACTGGTTTTTTGGAGGACACCCTGTACCTGAAGGAGAAATATACTTGTATTCACAGAGAGCTCAGTTGTGTTCTGGGGGGGGGGGGGTTCTGTAAGCCATCAGCCCCAGAAGTTGGTTAATCATCAGATCCCTTGCACTGTGTGTCTGGCAAATGCTGGATCTCCATCTTGACTTGAAGAGAAAACTTTTGGATTTCATGCTTTAGAAGTTCTGTCTCCAGTGTACAAGGACAACAATAAGGATGTTGGGTACCATTCACATGATGGGTGTCTGTCAGCAACCAAAGTGAGAAAATGCAACTACATCTTCTCCTAATAAGCAAAGTTGATCATACCAAAAGTTTTGCATCCCTGAGAAATTTTTTTTTTGTTTAATTTATGTTCTATTAAGGGCCATATGTTCCTCTCACTTACACCCAGGGGAAAAGTTATCAAGAGCTAAAAACTCCATACTTCAGTGACAGCTTAAATAAACACCACCTCTTAAAGAATATCTGAATGTGATAAGATTATGCAAACAGCCCATGAGGGACTCAAATTTCTGACCTGTTATAAACAATTTATGCAAAGTTATTTTGTTTAAAGGAAACCCAAGCACCTTGTTTCTATAACCTTGTATGGAATATCATTTCCTGTGAACTTATAAATAATATAACAGACTAATCAGATTTGCCTTTACTTATTTTTCCAAATGTAACCAGGACCTTTTTCAGAAGAGTCACAGGCCTGACTTGGAAAGAGATTAGAAATAGATTAAAAATGCAGTACATTATGGAGTATTCTTGGAATCCCGGCTAACTTCCTTCCTTCCTTCCCATCTGGAAGGATTGGGTGAGGAAGAGTTTGATGTGTGCTACACTTGCAGTAGAAGCCTTAGCTTACCCCATAGGATGAACTTTTGGGTCTGTCCCAGGTTAAGGTGAGAAGTGGGACTCTGTAGTATCAATGTTGATCATTTTGTGGAATATGAACTATTCAGACAAGAGAAAGGAGATGTGACTTGAGAAAGGAGACTTTTCAGGCAAGCCAGTTACTTCAAAAGACTGAGAGTTAAACACTGTGTACTGGCAGTTTCTCCAGAATAATTCCTTTTATTTCTAACATATTCCATGTATCTCATTGGCATGTACTGAATTGTGTCTCTCCCAAAGTCTTGTTCTCGTCTAATCCCCCTTTCCTCAGAATGTAATCCCAATTGGAGATAAAGCCTTTACATTAACATGAGGTCTTTACGGGAGGCCCTCATCCAGGATGACTGAAGTTCCTATAGGAAGAAGAAATTTGGGCACAGAGAGAGGCACCGTTTTGTGTACAAAATACCTCCATGTGGTCATGTAGTGAGAAGATAGCCATCTGCAAGCCAAGGAGACAGGTCTTAGAAGCAACCAGCCATGGTGACACTTTGATGTTACAATTCTAGCTTCCAAGAACCATCAGAAAATGAATTTCTGTTGACAAAGTTACCCAGTCTCTGTTATTTTATTGTGACAGCATTAGCAGTACACACTAAATGTAGCCATCTAGAAAATCATCATCTTTTATAATAAACTTGGTTTTTGTCATCAGGCATTCTGAAATTAATTCAGACTCTCCTTTGGTGGCTTATTCTAAGTATTAGGAGAGACCTAACTAGCAATACTTTAAAATTGTTATACTCAGGTTGATTTTGCATAATTAACTTGCTCAAGCTTTGTCATTATTTAGTCATTTATTCCACTCTTAAAGTATGAGATCCCCTTTCAATTATGAATCAAAAAATTATTACTTAAGAGAGGGAAAGTTATGTTAATCAGGCACACAGTCTCCGAAAAAAAAGACTATTTTTTTCACATGGGGTTGTTGGGAAATGTCAAGTTTGGAGATCATTCAACGGCAAGAATGGGTTAACTCAGCTGGTGAACCTTGATCACTGGGCTGGCGATATATTTCATTGGCTGAATTTCAGAGATATGTTCACTGAAGTGAAGCTGCTGATGACTGGCTGACTTTCAAAAGTGGAGCTCCTACTGATTGGCTGGCTTTCAAAAGCATGTTCATTGAGGTGAGTTATCATTGATTGAACAAACAAATTTAATTCCAGTTATGGTTGTTACTTTTTACCATGACTATAAAACAATCAATCTTTTCCTATGAGTGTGGAAACAGCCACTTGCAAATAAAAGGTGTCAATAAATATTTGCTTAACTAATTAAAAAATGAAAGATGCTAAATAGGAGATTAAATATGTGAGTCTGAATTTCTGGAGGAAGTCTGAGCTTTTAAGAGCTACTGCCATAGAAATGGGGTATAAAACCTGATGCTGGGCAAGATAATCTTGGGGGTATGAGTAGAAGAAAGAGAAATCTGAGATCTGATCCCTGGAGTTTTGCAGAGTGAACTTCTCTCTAACATTGTACTTCACAACCTCAAGTAGGTATAATAAAGGTGAAAAATGATTTGGCATATAAACTATTTACTTACATCAATTTTTTTTGTGTGTGTATATGTGTTTGGGTTGTATTCCTTATGACTATCCTCCATCCCAGATTGTGATGAACAAAAAAATGAGAAAAATGATGATCCACTTGAACTGAGATAAAACTGATTAAATAAGGTCAGCAAGTGTATTCCCATTTTTCTCTTCCTGAATTAGAGGACCCATTGAAAATTGGTTGGAAGTGTTCTTTTAGGGAGCAGAGATTATGCAAAAATAGTACACATGATTCCTTCTTTTCACTGGATTATGAGAGGTGGATTTCAACTGTCTCTGCTCCCAAGGAATACACCAAACTAATCTCTTTGATCTAGAAATTTTGCAAAGGCAGGTATATACAGGTTTTTACAGAACTATTATATGGTGTAGTTGGGAGAGTAGATCTAGGAATAGCCTGAATCCATGTCAGCAGGTAGAACAAGGACAGATGAGGTTTCCTGGGAGTCCAGAATGAGGCTTGGAATGCACTTAGAATAGAAATGAAAGCAAGGTGTGTGGTCAGCAGTGCAGACCAACAAAACAAATAGAAAAATTAGCCTTGGCGGGACACATGGAGATCAATAGCTAGACTGAAAGTGAGGATTGGCACTGTCTTCATTGTATTATCCATCCCAGAAAGCTCTGCAATCTAATGTTATACTAAAGACTTAGGAATAGACTACCAGTACCAGCCACTCAACTGAATGAATATATGTTAATGGTCACTGGCTGCCAAAGAGTGACCACAAGGAAACACCTAAAATCCCCATCAACCTTGAGGAGCAGGAGACAACAAAGAAGACCTTTTACACTGCTGCTGGTACTGCCAGGAAATGCAGGAAAGTGAGCAGTCTCCTAGAAGCTAACAGTTAATTGGAAGAGGACAGAGAAGCACAAGATTGAGTGTCTGTTGGTCCTTGCGATTTGAAGTGAAGATAACAGAAAATGCTCTTGATAGGAACACAACATTGACTGGGGTGAAGAATGTTGTGGAACAATACTTAGAGTTATTAGGATTTGCTGTTGTCTTTTTGACATTAGAACGGTGCCTGACAGAGTAAGAGCTCAATAAATATTTCTACCTTTGTAAATAATCCTCTAATTCATCCAGAGGCGATAGATTTGACCTGAGAATTAGAAACAATGGGAAGTTTTTCTTTTTTTTTATTTTTAAAATAAGCTTTTGGAGTCCATTTCAGAAACAACAGACTCAAAAAGAAAACTGATTTGCCAGACATGGGTTCTGTTTTACAAAGAAATATTTGTAAGAACCAAAAGGAAACCTGAACAAAGTGAGGCACTGAATTCACGTTATTGCATTAGATTTAGCAGAGAATGGAGCTAGGTGAAAACCACTTCTGCTGGGAGCAGTGGTAGGAGACTATGTGACGTGATCCTGGAGGAGCTCAATAATATCTGGTTTAAAGCACCTGAATTCAGGTGAGTGGGACCTGCTTAGAGAAACAGATAAATATTGTAGGTCACTAGCTCCAGGCAGGCAAACAAATGTCGGTGTTCATTTCCAATGCCCAGGTTTAAGCAAAGAAGGGAATTTTTTGGCTCCTCTATTCAAGCCAGAGGACATACAGGAAGAGAGATGAATCTTTTGAATGACTGCAACCCAGGTCTCCAATGCAGTTACAATTCACTCTGCATCTTTTATTGATGTTTTTCTTTCCAAGAAATATTAATTATTCTGTGTCAGTTCTCTTCACAAGGAAGAAATTGAAGTTACTAAAAGAAAGTTGGCTTATTACTAAAAGAAAGTTGGCTTATATTTTTTTAGCTTTACCACCAGAGAAAAATTGGTTCCCTTTCCTTGATTCCAGTTTAATAAAATGCTACGGGAAAGGCTCTGCCTGCTCTTCTCAGTCATAGGCTTATGGAGTTGAAATGGTAATGTGATTTGGATATTAAGTGTGTTCTCCAAGGGATCATACGTTGGACTTTTGGTCTCTGTGTGGCAGAGCTGAGAGGTGATGGGAGCTTTAAAAGGTGGGGCCTAGTGGGAGGTCATTAGTGGTCCTTCTCTATCTCTCTGGCTTCCTATTTTCCTATGAGATCTCTTTCTCTTTCACTTGTAATGCCATCTGCTACTATGTGAGGTGACCAAGGAGGCCCTCACAAAAAGATGGATAAATGGGGCTGCCTGCTCTTGGATTTTTAGCCTTCCAAACTATGAACTAAATTAATTTTTTTTCTTATAAGTTAAGAAACAAAAAATGGACTGATAGAGGTTGTTTTTTTTTTTTTTTTTTTTTTTGTCAGTCCCCAGCTTAAGAGGGGAAGCATTACCTAAAGAATCATCTTTTTCCTTAAAAAGATACTTACCATGCAAATCAAATCTAAATAAATTAACTACAGGAAGAAAATTGAATAGTGTTATAGGGACTAGAAAATTGTATCATATTTCATATAATTTTATAAAAAAACACTTCCATCCTTCCATCTTCAATTGTGCTGATACATTACAAATAGGAGGAGAGTGTATTAGATTTGGAATAGAAGGAGATTTTATAATTTCTGCAATTTCGTGACTTATCTTTGTACCTCAAAACTTAGAACTGAATATGATAAAATAACCTATATTTTATTTAACAGGTTAATATACATGTTACATATCAAAATATTCAAATTATGCAACTCATAGTGAAAAAGAAGTCATTTGATTACATCAGAAATGGACTATGTGTCCATAATGATATTGTCTTAGTCTATTTTGAACTACCAGAACAGAATACCTGAGAATTGGTAATTTCTAATAAACAAATTTATTGGTTCATAGTTCTGGAGGCTGGGAAATTCACGATTGACAGGTTGGCATCTGGTAAAGGTCATTTCCCATAATGAAAGGGCAAAGGGCAAAGAGAAGTTGGGGGGTGCCAAACTCATCTTTTATAAGGAATCCACTCCCATGATAATGAACCCAATGCCCTGTTACCATTTGTGAGGGCAGAGCCCTCATGACTGCATCACCTCTTAAATGTCCCACTGCCCAACACAATCATATTGGGGATGATGTTTCTACCACATGAGCTTTGGAGGACATATTTAAAATGTAGCAGAAATTAGAATAGTTAATTCCTTTCAGCCATTACTGACACTATATTTTTTTAAATTTCAAATTTAGGTTTTCCTTTGACATGATGTAGCACAATTTTAAGTGAATCTTTCCATAATTAATTAGTATGTACATATAGAATTCATTGGTTTGAAATGAGCTTATAGAAACTAATAATTTTATAAACAAAAAAAGTCAATTGCAGTTCATGTAGCAGTTAAAATGAATGATGGAATTTCTCTTTCTGGTAGAATTTCAGAGTATATCAAATGTTTCTGCAAAACAAAGAGGAAGGTCTTTGAATAATAAATAAAACCAGTTTTGTGACTCTGTAGTCACCCTTCATTATTTTCAATTATATTTCTTGCTATCAGTCTGTAAGGAAGGATAATACTGAGAGTCAGGTAAGTAAAAGTTATGGTGGGATTTATGATCAATTGTAAATTTAAGGCAACTGTTGATAATCATTGTCATATATAAAATTGTCATAATATTAGTTGAAAGCTTTTCTTGTGAAAGATTATTTCACTGATGGTATTTCCAATAGTTAAATTTAATTTTACAATGCCTATTAAGTGACCAATGACTCATTTGTAAAGTGCCAATTCTTAACATGATTAGGAGAGAAATGGGACCAGAGTATTTGCATCTTAAATATGAAGACTAATGTTGTTCTGAAGTGTGTGCTTGTGTGTGTGTGTGTGTGTGTGTGTGTGTGTGTAAAGAATAGTTATTTCAGTGTAGTCTAGGAGAGTTCTCTTTGTAACTTACAGAAATGAATCTGAACTTTGTATCTCCTTTTTTTTTTTTTTTTTAATTACCTGGACAGCAATTTATGGCATGTAATCATTGTATAAGATTCAGTCAAGAAAAAAGAAAAGTTCCATCATAAACATTAAAAACAACAAGAAGACATCTTCCCACAAGTGGTTTTTTTTCACACCCTCTAACTCATGCATGTCATTCTGGTGACAGCTGTGCATTCAGAATTGAGAAAACAATAACAAAGCTTAATGAGATTTGTAAATTATTATAATAAAAAAGCCCTTCAAGCAGCCAAACTCATTTTTGCAGTCATTTAAAACTCTATTGCAGTAGGGATTTGATTTAGAACAAATAGCATTTTTCTTTCTCTCAAAGAGACAGGAAATGTAACAGACTTTTCTCTTGTTGACTGTGGTAGGCTGAATGATTGTTCCCCAAAGATGTCTGTATCCTAGTCCCTGGAATCTGTGACCTTTCACAATAAAGAGGATTTTTCACATGGGATTGAGTACTAGGATCCTGAGATAGGGATAGATCCTAGATTATCTAGGTGGGCCAAATGTAGTGATAAGGGTTTTTCTAAGGAGGTGGGGAGAGCAAGGTCAGGTTTAGATGTGATTGATAAAGGAAACAAGAATTTGGGATGCTGGGGAAGGGCAACAACCAGGGAGTTCAGGTGGCTTCCAGAATGTAGAAATGGGGTCATCCTTAAAGCTTCCAGAAGACTCGAGTTCTGAAGACACCTGGATATTTAGCCCCATAGACTCATTTTGGATATTTGACTTACAAAATTATAAGAGAATAATTTTTCTTGTATTCAGATCTCTAAGTTTATAGCAATTTGTTACAACAGCAACAGCAAACTAATATATAAATCAGAGCTGTGGTATTTGCATGAATTTTTTGCATTATTTGGTATGCACGAATAAAAACAGGATAGGACCAATTAATTTTATACTAAATGTTTCTGAAATCAGTTACATGAAGAGTCAGGCTTTTCCTCTAAGCTGCATTAATGCAAATTTGATTGATTGTTTATTTAATTAACTAATTCATGCATTCAACAAATATTTTTGAATGCCTACTGTGTGCTGATTATACATAATAGAGATCACTTTTTTGTTAATTAATATATAATAATGATACATATTTGTGAGTTACAGTGTAATATTTCAATAGATGTATAATGACTTGTGGTTTCATATAAAAGAGTGGGAAGGAGGACAGTATCAAGTGTTTGCTTTTTAGTTCAATATGTTGTTGTACCATGTAGGATGCTTTAAGTATTCAAAACAGGAAACATTGATTTATGTTGGTTAGGGAATGCTTTCTTTTCTTTTTTTTAATATTTATTTTTTAGTTGTAGTTGGACACAATATCTTTATTTATTTTTATGTGGTGTTGGAGATCAAATCCAGGGCCTCACCCTTGCTAGACGAGCGCTCTATTGCTGAGCCACAAGCCCAGCACTAGGGAATGCTTTCTTGAAGAAAAGTTTTTTATTTGACATATATAAGATAAATAGAAGATAATACAACCTTTTGATCATTTAAATTTTGTTTTTAATTAATTTTAAAGAATTTGAGAGAAGATTCATGACTTTTTAAATAAATCTGGTTGCAATATGGAGAAGGAAATGGAAGGAAAAAGAAGAAATAAAGGAATGTTGGTTATGGGGAGCTGTTTATTCAGTCAAAGAAAGTGAACATATTTTGACCAGGATAGTGTCAGTGTAGATAAGGATTCAAGAGAAATTTAAGATGCAGAATTACTAGAAAGGGGAAGGGAGGGCAGAATGTGAAAAGTCATTAACACATACATCCCCAAATTAAGCAATAAAGAATAATGCTAATACTGTGCTAATTTTTTAATATTTCACATATAAAGTTTTAAATAGAATATAAATAAAAACAGCCCTTAGAAAATTCAAATTTTTTTAAAAAAATTGATGAAGAAAGAGTTGTTTGACACAGAATTAGAGAGAGGGCAGAGACTGCTTTGTGAGAGGCTTTGTTCATCATCCTAGGAGTTTAGGCCTGATCCTGCACCACAACATACCAGAGAATGAGTTTTAGGCAGTACGAAAGATTTGTGCTTTAGAAACTGTCATGGAAAAAAGAAAAAAAAAGACAAGACACTATAATATAAACAGGAAAGAAAGAATTGTGAGAGGTGCTGTGTCCGTAGGAGGTGAAGTGCTATGGGTTTGCACCTGCAGAAGTTCTTTGGCACCTATGTGAGGCTCAGTAGTAATGACTTCAGTCTCTCCAAAGGTCCAGGATGATGGGTGAGGCCCAGAATAGCTCATGCATTCAAGGGGTTGGTCCTAGGAGAAGAGGTGGGGAGAAGAAAGGTAAAAATGAGGGAAGAAACTGCAGTGGCTTAGATGGAGACTTCCAAATGTTTATCTTGGGTTTAGATATTTTGGATCTCTTCTGACCATCTTGGATCAAAGCATAATGGTTCCTCTCATATTAAGGTAGATAATATAGTATAACCCACTGGGAGAAGGGAGGTCATGATTTAGAATTTTGAGATAGCTATTTACACAACAACTTCCATTTAAATGGTTGCACAAAATAAATACAATATCATTGATAATATCATTGATAATGTGAGAAGTGGGATGTGATTTCATTTTAGATTGAATACCAAATGATTATCTACTATATGGCTATTGTATGGATTCTCTATTTGATGTTTTATCATGAATTCATACATTTATTTTCAATTGCATTTCAGTAATTCCCCTGTGGTTATAAGGAATTCGGTGCCTATTTAGGATCTCACTTTAAGACTTACATATTGACACATGGAGCCAGTGGTGTGTTTAGGCTTGTTCTTACCAACTCATATGAGAGGATTGTTACATTGTCAGGAATTTTGTGACCCAATTGTTAATAACATAGTTGTATCAAATATTAATTTGATAATATAAATTGATAGTATTAATATCAAATATTTAAACAAACTAAATAAATTATATTTAAAAAGATAAATATTCAGAACTCAGTACTTCCTAATTATTTTACTACATTCTTCTATTCTCTAAGCTCTTGAGGTGGTTTACACCTGCTATATGTATATGGTCAAGATTCTATATAATATGTGCTCCTGAATATCAAGCAAATGCAACAAATCAGGACATGATTTATTATTTGTTTATTGTGTAGAATTAAGTAAAGTGATAGAAAAATGTTGATGGTGTATATTTAAAATCTGTATATCTGTAGCCATTACATTGCAAATAGCAAAAGATATTGAGAAACACTCTGCCTTTAATTGAAAAAGTATTGTTTGATTCAGTAGTTTGTTTGCATAGCCATTGAATGAGTGAGTTTCCAACATATATATTAGTTTCACTTTCATCCTATTTATTAATGTAAATGAAGATATCAAAGAACATTGATTTAAGAATGTATTGGTTCAACACTGATAACAAAGTTTGACCACTGATACAAGAGTCTGGCAAAAGTAAAAGAAAATAATCTCTGAGAATCAATTACCTATACATAAAGGTATTATATGTCTATTATTATTTGTAAGTTGTGTTATATATATCCTTATACCAGTAAGATTAATAATAAACTTACGTACCATGTATATATTCAGAATTTTTTTTCTCAGAGAGCTTGTTAAACATTTACCAGCAAACTACTGCCTGGAAATATATCTATAGATGATATTGAAATTGCCATTATTCAGTTTAAAATTGGAACATTGGCCTTACTGTAACAGTTCCAGCTGTCCTAATTCCCTTTTCTATTGATTCTAACCATTACGATAATGGCTCAAGGTTCTCCAGGAAAGACATGATCTGGACTCATCTATCCTGTGTACTGTTTCAAGAAAAAAAATATGTGCCTTCTCTTGTGTAAATCTAATCTTGAACTCTACCTGAATTTGCTGGAAAAAACAGGAAGAAGGGACGGACAGACAAATTATAAACACCCAGACCTATGTGCTTTGTGACTGCAGACTTGAAAAATTATGGGGTGATACAAAACATGGCAAAGACTCAAGATGTCTAGCCCACCAAATGAACAGCTGGCATGGGTTTTGCTGGAGTCAAAATGAGGAAGTAGTTTCTGGAGGCTACAGAGATCCATATGTAATTAGGAAAGTATGCTACTTTATAAATTTATTGGAAATCTAAGCTTTAAGATTGACATTGGATTGAACAAATGTACCCTTTCCAGAAAAGCTTTAAGAAAATTCACTTCATAGAAAAAGATTATCAGCTTAGATGGAGCTTGGGTGTGATCCTGTACAGTTCTGAGATTCTTCTTTCTTTCTTCTAAAAAGGGTTGTAATAAGGATACGAATGTTCCGATAGAGGAATTACTTGGCAGAGATTCAAAAGAACTAGTAAGTGACACTGCTTTCCTATAAACTAAATAAGTTATTAATTATGAATTATGGTTCCTTGTCTGTATAACTAATTACCTTCAAGATGATAATCTTTCCCAATATCTATATTTTTTTACTATGGATATATCTTTGTGAAATTTATTTTTCATGTTTCTTAAAATTAAATAGTACTTCTCAATGATATACCAAATATCTTGGGAATTGAAGAGATAGGAAATATAGTTATATTTCTGCTACAATAGATGGACATAAATGCCCAAGCATCAAACCCCTGGGGTTTGCAAATCTGGAGAGATGTCTGATGGTGACATGAAAAGAAGTGCTTTTTATGAAACTCTTAGCCTAAAATTTTTTCTTTTGCTAAAATTCAGGCTAACCATGTTGCTGAACACATAATTATATAGTGGTTTCTTTTTATGTCATTTCAATATTCCTTTTATTACTGGGATGACTGCCTAAGAGCACATTTCTCCATGCATGCGTATGAATATTATCATTATCCTTCCTGCTACATACATAATGGCTCAATGTAGTTCAGATACTTATTTCTGAGCTCTGAAGTTAGCTTATACATTTTTTTTTTGTTAAAAGTAGTTACATTTTGTACCTTCTAATAAGTGGTTTAAAATTCTGAATAATTATTTTGAAAAACAAATTTCAGATTTTTGAAAAATGTGATAGTGTAACTACTACTTATTAAGCACATAGCTATAACAATATGAGTTAGGCATTTTATATAGTTATCTCATTCAAATTTCATATAACATGGGTAGATATTATCTCAGTTTGCTGATAAAAAGTCTGAAGCCCAGAACATAGGTAAGGTCACACATTTAATAGATTGTTGGTGATCAGCAACTATCAGATTGTTAATCATCATTTGGTGCTTACAATTCTCTACAATAGATGGAAGTCTATCTTCATTTAAGTATCTTCATGGTATATGATAAGAAGGTATCATAATTTATATTATTTTAAATTCATTTTTATTTATGTATTTTTATTTTGCAAAATTAATTTTATTGTTTTTAGTTACTTATTTTTCTAATTTTTTGTTATCATCAATAATAACCATGTAATTATTTATATTTATTTATTTCCCCATTTAAACGTGAACATGTCAACTAGAGTACCCATTTAAAATTCTATATATATCATTAAATTGTCCTTCAGGGAATATCTGAGGATGCCTACATTTTTATACCCATGCCAACATTAGATATTAGAAAGTGTTAATTTTATTTTTCTAATTTAGTACATAAAAAGTTTTCTTTTCATTTTATTTCCAATTCTTATAATAACAAAAACTCTTTAAAAATTTATTATTTGCATTTCATCTTCAATAATTTTTAGTATATTGTTTTTGGTGGTTTTTAAAAATTTTTGTTGTTTGTAGAAGGTTGTTATTAAAAGAACTATCATGTATAAAGTAAAACTCTTTATAGTTTGTTGTTTCATTAGCAAATTTGTTCTTACTATTATTTTTTCTGTGCAAAAATTTAAATATTTATAAATTGAAAAACAACAGTCTTTTACTTTATGGATTCTTATTCTTCTGTCATAATTATAAATGCCTTTCCTATTCCAATAGTGTGAACATATTTAAATCTCAATTTAATATGAAGTATATGAAGTTATAATTTTTTATGAGTTAGTTTTGGACCATATCCTCCAAATTATTATTAAAATTATGTTTCATATTTAATTAATGCATCATTTTAGTTTTTTAAAAATCCTACTTGTCTAAAAATATTAGTTGTTTTGCATATCTAAAACTTAGCAGGCATAATCAGCTGTGGAGTAGTATGATCATCTACGTTATGTGTGAGAGCACAACTTCTTTCTCTGTCCTACCACCTTAGCATCTACTTGTCTTGAAACTGGCTCTATTCTTCATCAGATGCGAACAGATTTCCTGTTCATAAGAAATACTTCCCTAACTGTGAAATATAACTCCATTTCTCCAGGTTGGATCCATGGTTGCTGCAAGACTACCTCTGGACCAAAAACAGGCACCAGGATCCAGGCACAGTTTTTGGTGTGCCCAGATTTATCAGAATCCATCTAAATTTGGGAACAGAGTCAGCTTTTCCTAAAGCACATGATAGATACACAGTAATACTAGAAGATAGAAAAGGGAGTCCTTTCATCAGTTTGTCTTTCATGAAGTTTTACGTGGATTTTAATTTTGTTCCGATTTTGTTATATTTATCTAACAAATTAACTTATATTAACCCAAGTAATGGTTATATATATATATTATGTATAAAATATACATTATATTATATGTTTGTCATGTTATTGTATATTCCTTTTATATTAAGGACAGATATTGAGTAACAATATATACTTATTTCTTCATTTAATTTTAATTGATTTTTTGTAACATTTTTCATGAAGGAAAGTTGGCAATGTTATATAGCCAGATCTAAACGTTAAACTTTCTTCTATTTCACTAATTTGTAAAACTTCTTTTTCACTAATCAATATTTTTCTTATGAGCTATTCCCATAAAAATTATTTTGATGTGTGGTATGTGACGAGTTTCTCATTTATTTTATTTTCTTAAATGTTAACCAGTTATCTAGTTTCATCTTATTAAGTAAAAACTTTCTTTGTATGCTGGACTTTATTTTTTTATATCCAGTAGGAATGCCAAAAAATCACTTATGATCTATCATATCAGAGAGTTTAGGATATTGGTGTTCAAAATTAATTTCCCAGGCTTATTTATAAACTTATGAAGAGCAATAAAAAAAATATTTAGTGTGCCATGTTATTTATATGTATTATCTAGGTTGATATTTATAGCAACAGTACACAATAGTTATCTTCATCTCATGAGTGAGGAAACTGAGGAGCTATTTAACTTGTCCAGAGCCACTAATTGAAAGGTAGAACTTGAAAGCTCACATATTTTCACATTTTGTTTCCATAAGATCATAAATGAAAGATGCCAAGGCTGTCTATTGGTGACCAAATTAGGGATACTGAAGTCTAATTTGTGAAGAATCTGAATTTAAAATTATTGCCTAAGTAATGGTTATGGAATTTTTTTTTTTACCCATTTGCATCTCATTCTTTTTGTTGAGTGAAAGGTTCTTATTTAGTAAACAATTACTCCATTAGTATGTTTTCTCACCCTGTCGGTATATGATCTTCATAAAATATTGGAACAAACTGAGAATTCAACATTTTATTATTTTCAAATGATTTGTTTTTAACCCTGTTGGCAATGAAGTAGCTCAAAAGCGGACATTTGTTGTGGAAGAAAAGCATGGCAGACTGTGACAGTATCAGGCATCTCCTTTACCTTCCTTTTGGAGCAGGCATCTCACATTACTGGTAGTATGATTTCGTCCTTGGAGTGGGTGAAGATAACCCATTGTTAGGTGGTATTCTAAAAAGGTAATAAATTCACTTTGGATATCTCTGTCTGTTCCTTTCAGTGTAAATACCTGATATATTTGCATGATACAAGTCTTTTAAAACTTTTTCTAAGCCTTTTGATACCATCATAAATGTCACTAATATATGATGCCAATCCTGAAACCCCAAATGACAGAAACTTTATAAAATTAATTTTAGGAGTAATATAAATAAAAGTTTTTCTTTATTAAAGGACTAGGATGCTTTTCTCTATGAAATAATAAACGAATTCACACAGAATTGGTTGTATTACCATTTCTACCCTGTTTTCAGACAAAGATCAGAGTTAAATGTAATGCTAGGTCACCATGCCTACATAATGCAAACCTACGATTTCATGGTTGTCATGTTTATTTTTACCTGTGTTTAATGGCTTGGAATTTTATATGCAAACTTTTAAGTCTTCCCCTGCCCCCTCTTTTTTTTGTGTGTTGGTGATTGAACTCAGGGTCTAATGTATGATAGGCAAGTACTGTACCCTAACTCTTTAATGGTCTTACAATAAATGTACCTTGTTTTGTAAATCAACTCAATTCAATTTGACAACCAGGAAAAACATGTAAATTAAAAACTAAAGGTATATTCAGCCTCCAAATGTTGGGATTTCCTAGACTATAAAATGCCAGTGTTTTTCATATTTAGCTTCTTAATTTGTTTGCTTTAAACAGAATGAAAAATGTTTAGGATGGGTGCCATAGAAATTCCGTTAGCTAGCATAAGTTTCAACAGGATTTGGAAGCAGCTTAGACTGTTCAGATTTCTGAGTGGAGTTTAACTTAATCTGCCTGCTTATAGTAGAAAATGAATATGTAACAGAGTTTTAAAACTTTCCTTCTGATATCACTCCTATCAAAAAACTTAAAAATACTTAAAGCTAAACTAAAATCAAATGAGCAAATGATATGTGCAGCCTCCAGAGTGGCATCTTTCCCACTGTGAACATGCTATAGTTGCCGAGAGTGATAAGCAGACATCCGTCCAGAATTCCTAATGGCTATAAGTGGCTATATTCCAGCCACTTTCTCCTAAGTATGTGTCTAATCACTGCAACAGGTAACTCAGGGAACTCAACAAACCTAAGAACACCAAACTACCTCCCTATCAGGAATTCGTAATTCTGATTTAGCAGAACAGGGCCAGTGATCATTGAAATGATAATTAAATGTTTATCTTGAATGTAACTTCAACATATAAGAAATTTATAGCATAATAGAAATTATTAGAATAAATGTATATAAAGGTATTGAGAAAGACTTGACACAGACAAGCATAACATTGAATGTTTTGATGGATTTATGAAAACAATTGTACCTCAAATGTTTTGGAATTATTGCCACAGATTGACATTTGTCATTTTGACTAAGAATTGTGTATGTTTGCTCAGGAGAAAGTCATAAGACAGTTGTTCATGCACTGATGAATATCCTAAGAACCATTGTCTTTCTGAGGTCTTTAAAAAAAACTTTAGGTATTTTAAAGCATCTCTTTAAATAAAGGAGATTGTGAGCTTCTACCTGGAGAATTTGACAGACATGACATATCTTTTCTAGAAACAAGAGATACCTTCTTGGTGTTCACTTTGGTTAGAGTTCCTACAGTCTGTCAGCTACCTTTGTGGAAA
The DNA here is from genome assembly GCF_048772815.1 of Callospermophilus lateralis. NCBI lineage: Eukaryota > Metazoa > Chordata > Mammalia > Rodentia > Sciuridae > Callospermophilus > Callospermophilus lateralis. The sequence continues at coordinate 106,774,221 of NC_135312.1, read as the reverse complement.
AGGGAGCTATATTTGGAAAGGAGTCAGCAAACCTCAGATTGTAATTGTTTTCCCTGCCAAAAAAGCGGAGTTCTGCTGGAGCTCTGACAGCTATGCCTTGTCATGGAGGAAAATCTTCAACAAGAAAACAAAAAAGCACTTATCCCTATCATACATTATGCTCAAATACTGTGCATAATCTGCCCATCATTTAAAAAAACAGTACACATACATTTTAAATAACTCTACCCAGAAACAACAATATCCAAGTTTTATTTTTTTCTTCCTATTTAGACTCTCTAAAAATCATTAAAACATTTTTGCTCAGGGGAAAAGAGAAGATAATTATAGATGGCTTGATTTCAAGCATGTTGGGGGCAAAGTTACAAAGAACACTTTTTCAGTTTTGTAGGAGATTATTCCTATAGATGACACAGCGGGAATATGGGCATATTCATCATTTCTGCAGTTAGTTAAAATAAAAACTCTCTTGTATTATGCTATTACAGTTTCAGACTAAAGTCCAGAATTCCTTGTACAACTGTTCATGACTCTTAGCTTCAAAAGAAAGAATTTTGTATTTTGACAAAATGACTTCCTGAAAAGATTGACCATAATTCATATATTCTTTCTCCTTTTGATATGATATTAGAAGAATAAATATGAGCATTTTTGGAATATTAGTACAGTAGAAATGCAAATTTTTCTAGAAACTCAGCTCTGCCATCATGATACATTATGTTCTTTTTCTAAAATTAAATCAAATGGCAAAAAAATGCAAGTGGAATTGTCATCAGGATGTCCTTTCTCCCTGTCATAGTCCATTTTGTGTCACTACAACAAAATACATGAGGCTGGGTAATGTTAAAGAAAAAATATTTAGGTCATAATTTTGGGCCTAAACCCAAATTGGGTGGCCCTATCTGGTCAGCTTCTGGTGAGGGCCTTCTGGCTGAGTTATAACATGGTGGAAGGGCATCACATTAGTGGGAGTCATGCAAGAAAGGTCACATTGTAAGAGAGAAAGCAAGAGAACAGTAAAGACCAGGCTCATTTTGTTTTCTATTGCTGAAAACTAACCCACTCTGGGAGACCAGCACTGATTCTTTCATGAGAGCTCTCATGACCCTATCACCTCTCAATAGGCACCACCTTTTAAAGGTCTCACCTCTTAATACCATTACTTTGGAACAAAGTACATGGACCTTTGGGGAACAAACCATAGCAATCCCCAACCTAATCATGTGACAGCTACCAGAGTTATTACTTAGAGCACTGTAACGGATGAGGCCCTCTGTGCCCCAGGCCATATTTGTCAGTACTGATTGTCCACGTTTCCTTGATTCCTGGAAAGTGGGATGCTCTGAAGTGCTGTGGTGCCTGAGAGGACCACACAGAGATGTGTTTTCTTCTGAGGACCCAGAGTAGAACTGAGATGATGGTTTCTCTCCTTGAGGACCTCAAAATCATTTATTACTTTCCTAAATGCGGAAAAGCTCACTTGCTCTCATCCACTCTTCTTTTTCTCCTCTTTAACACCTTAGGAACTACTTAGCCTGATCCCTGGGTTGGGGTTATATTTTGAATACATAATCAAAGAATTCCCTACCACCCCCATCTACACCCTAGGGTATTCTGCTGGTCAACGTAGCCAATACGCAAGTGTATATTAAGAATGCACTTCTTTCTTAGGGGAAAATGCATAGAGAAAAGTAAAAACAAAACAAAACAAAAAACCCACAATATAAAAACACAAATTAGCACCCTAAAGAATTCTTTCTCTGTGTGAGTTTGGGGAAATTATTTATACTCTCTGTACTTGATTTGCTCATCTATAAAATTGGATAATAAATGCACTCACTATGAAGATTTATGCATGTAACATACCAAGAATGATGCCTAACATGGCACATGATCTTTAATATTCTTGTTATTTTTGAGATATTGAAGGACAATAGAGGCATACAAACATATAAGCATGGTGTCTTAAGCCAGGATATTGGAGTTTGTATCCCTGAGCTATTTAAATTTGGTCAAATTTATCTTGTCTGTATAATAGGGATAAAAACAAAATACCTCTTTGATTTTGGGGAGTGTAAGGTTTTGGAAAAATGGGAACAGGAAATGCTTAATATATAATACCAACCTGCATTGTCTTACTGTATTAGTGCTAATGATTTTAAGCCATGCACAGTGCCTCTCAAACCAGCCCTGTACTATTATTCTATTCAGCTTTGGACAATGTAGTGATAGTTTGTCTGTTTCTGATGTTTTCAAATGGATTTCTCATGAAAATCTAATATTCTAGAAGTATACAAGCTTCATGTTTACCGTTGTTTGAATCTTTAAAAGCCTACATAAAAAATAATATTCCCACACACAGGTTGCTGAATTCTGAAAATATAAATGACTCATGTGGAAAGTAGAAGGAAAGTTGTATAGCAAATAAATACAGCATAGAAAACCCAAGAACAGTGATCCTGCAGAGCTAAATTCAGTAAATCTAATTTTTTGGAAGAATTAGAAATTCTTGTAACACTAAGGGATTATTAGAATCTGCAGTAACACTCAGGGCATTTTAAATTATTTTCCTCTTTGCCACCATGACTCATGTTATGAAGTTCATAATATATCTAAAACAAATTGAATTATTATTCTTTGTTTACCTCATATGTATAACATATATGTATAATATAAAATGTTTAAATTAATTTATAACTCAATATTTGGTATAAGACTGGTTAACAGATTCTAAAAATCTCTCAATGAATCCACCTAATGTCAATCTCTATCTATATAAGTATATATTTATTTATAGTTCCATGTATCAGAAAAACAAAGTTTTAGTATCATGCATAGTTGAAAAAGGAATAATGTATCAATTTGTTCCAGATGTCTTCTGAACGTGAGGATATGTGTTGTAGTCACAAAGATAATTTGAATTGTCCTGATCTTTTTACCTCCCTTACTGATTAAAAATATCACTACTATCACCTTTATCAGTAGTAATTATATATCTAAGGGTGAGATAAGTCAGGGCTGTGGATGTGGCCAATTCTGGGGGTGATTTATTAAAGCTTAATGGAGAATATGTCTGAGTGAAATTGAACATGAAAATTTTGGTGATGTTGTTGCTAGAACAAGTATTAGATTTTTTAACATTTAAACTGTACATTTTTAAGCTGGGCAGTAGTGAATGCCTGTGATTCTAGCTACTTGGAAGCCTGAGTCAGGAGGAATGCAAGTTGAAGGCTATTCTGGGCAACTTAGTGGAACCCTATTTCAAATAAAATAAAAGGATTGGAGGTGTGGATCAGTGGCAGAGTGCTTGCCTAGCATGTGCAAGGCCTTGGTTTCAATCCTCAGGAACACACACACACACACACACACACACACACACGTCGGGGTTTTTAGCCCCCGTCTCCTCCTGAGAAGTGGGAAAGGCACGCCTTGACCAAGACAAGCCAAGAGAGGTAAAGGTCGTCGACTGGCCACCCACACCCAGCCCTCCCTCCTGGGAGGACAATCAGACGTGCCAGGGAGAACAGCCAAAGCAGGATCTCATTTAATGAGGAAGTACACACAGCTTATATACTGCAAAATAATAGCACAATCTGAAGAATAATTTTTTAATAGCTGGATTTTACTTTTTATTTTTTATTTTTGGTACTGGGGATTGAACCCAGGGGTGCTTTAATACTGAGCTACATCCCCTGCCCTTTTAAATTCTGAAACAGTGTCTTGCTAACTTGCTTTGAACCTCGATAAGTGCTAAATTGCTGAGACTGGCCTGAAAGTTGTGATCCTCCTGCCTCAGCTTCTGAAGTTGCTGAGATTATAGGTGTGTGCCACCAAAACAATTTAACTTCCTGAGAATGAATCATTTTTCCAAATACATAAGGAATAATGTGAAAATACAGAAAATGATAACATCTGGAATGTCTGATACTCTAGCTATTTCTGATATGGTCACATCAGGTGTTTTCAATAAAGTGTCCAAACTTTAAAGCCAATTGGCTCTTATAGAAGGGAGAATAGATTCAGTTACCTTCTAAGCTACTAGAGCAGATATTACAAAAGAATATTGCTCCACAGTTTAGTATTGTGAATTGTGCTGCTATAAACATTAATGTGGCTGTGTCCCTGTAGCATGCTGTTTGTAAGTCCTTTGTGTATTGTCTGAGAAGAGGAATAGCTGGGTCAAATAGCGGTTCCATTCTCAAATTTCCAAGGAATCTCCATACCGCTTTCCAAATTGGCTGCACCAATCTGCAATCCCACCAGCAATGTATGAGTGTACCCTTTTACCCACATCCTTGCCAACACTTGTTGTTTGTCTTCATAATAGCTGACATTCTGACTGGAGTGAGATGGTATCTTAGAGTAATTTTAATTTGCATTTCTCTGATTGCTAAAGATGATGAGCATTTTTTCATATATTTGTTGATTGATTGTATACCCTCTTCTGAGAAATGTCTGTTCTGGTCCTTGGCCCACTTGTTGATTGGGTTATTTGTTTTCTTGGTGCTTAGCTTTGTGAGTTCTTTATATATCCTAGAAATTAGTGCTCTATTTGATGTGTGAGGGGTAAATGGATGGCGTTGGGGATGATAATGCTAAGTGAAGTTAGTCAATCCCCCAAAAATAAATGCTGAATGTTTTCTCTGATATAACGGGGGGTGGGGGGTGGCTCATAGTGGGGTAAGGAGGGAGAGCATGGGAGGATTAGATTAATTCTAGATAGGGAAAAGGGGGTGGAAGGAAAGGGAGGGGGAAGGGGATTAGCAAGGATGGTGGAATATGATGGTCATCATTATACAAAATACATGTATGAAGACTTGAATTTGCTGCCATATACCTTATATACAAACAGAGATATGAAAAATTGTGGTATATATGTGTATTAAGGATTGTAATGCATTCCACTGTTGTCATGTATTTAAAAAAATAATAAAATCATTTAAAAAAACAAACAAAAGAATATTGCCCTCGTAGCAGCTTTAGGAATGGAATCTGATTGCTTGCATGATTTCCAAGAAGTTGTATTGAATTGTTTTAGACATGTTTTATGTAAAGCTAGCTTATCTACATAAGTATAATTAATATACTGTCTTAAAAGGGCTACTATATGAATGAGAAAGAATTTGTGGATTTTTTTTCTCTTAACAGTTTAAGGCAATACTGTGTGTGTGTGTTTGAAAGAAATTTTGCTTAACTTAGCAGTTCAAAGCATTTGATTTTTATACTTTTAAAAATTTTACCTGACATTCCTTTTAAATTGAACATTTTGTATCCTTTGAACAATTTTGTGCTACCTAATGGCTTTCAATTCATAATATGAAGCAGCAAGGTAAATTGAAAAATTCATTGCAATTTAAAAACAATAAAATCAGGCCAAATTAAAAATATTGTTGGTAATATTTGCTACAATAGTTGGGAGAATTATACTGTTTGAACCAATCAAAATATCCACTTCTGCTTGGTGAGCCATAACCAGAGTTTAAAGGTGTCCCATTTGAACATTTTCATTAGTAAACCATTTCTATAATAATGGTGCATAACAATCAGAAAATCTCAGTGGAATTCCGAAATGAGCCTTTCTTTTGCTTACAAATTTGTGCATCTGGTTCTACTTCAGGTGTTCATCCTCTGATTAACCAGGTTGGCTCTGTTCCATGTAGCCCTTGGATCTGTAGGTTAATGTGGCATGTTCTCCTTGTGAAGATAACACAGTTAGGAAAAAATGAACCAAGACCTTGACAAGTGCACATCATACTCCTTGTTTCATGTCTGTTGATCTCTCATTGACCAAACAAGTCACATGGTCAGGCTACAAGTCAAGGGCTAAGGTATTTTCTATCCTTCTCCCTCAACATTGATGCCATAGCAGAGAGGGGTGAACAACTATGGACAATAAATCAATGTACTATGTACAGTTTATCTTCCTCTTTACTGCTACAAAATTAGAACTATAGTCACTTAGAAAGACGTCATGTCATTTATATCAGAAATTGGTTGAACTGAATTGTTTAAGGTAACCTGGATGGATACTTTCAATTGTATGTTAAATAACAAGACAATGAGTGTATCACTTCCTTGGAGCTCTGAACATTTATTAACCTACAAGATAATAGTAAAGTGCTTCCTCAAACAAACTTCAAGGTATTTACTCTGGAAAGCATTTTATCTTGTTCTTAGAGGCATTTTGAAGTTATTTTAAAGCATTCCAGTAACATTCCATAATTATTTTTTCTCATGAATTTCTTGTTTTACACTCTAGTCTTAGTACATATTAGCCTCAATATTATTATTTTTCTGCTTTGAAGTGATAACCTTTAGGCTATTGAAGATACTGAATTATTGATACATGTACCCTGGAATTAACAGAGTTGTCAAGAACAGTTTTATTCACTCATTTCCAGTGCATACCTGTGTGCATACCTTTTCTTGTAAGGCCAGAATATGCTTGCAGGAAAGAGTAAGCTCTAATATCACTGCTTGTTTTTGTATTAAGCACTGTTATGAAAAAGCATCCCCCCAAAGACCATATGTTAAAGCATTTCTTCTCAGGGAGGTGCTCCTTGAAGGTGGGGAACATTTAGAAAGTGGGCCTAGTGGGAAGACCTTAGGGTATTGGTCATGTGCCCTCAAAATGTTTATGTGGCTCTTATACCTTCCTTTTCTCATTTTGCATCCTGATGTATGAAGTGAGAAGTCTGCTCCACAACATGCTCTTGTGGTGGATATGCTGCCTTATCATAGTCCCAAAGCAAAGCAGTCACTTGATCTTGGAATGAAACTCCAAAACTGTGAGACAAAATAACCCTTTTCTATTTATAAGTTAATTGATTCAGATATTTTTTTCATAGCAATGAAAAGCTGACTAACAGAACTACCTTAAAATTCTTATGCTTAGGGGCACAATATAATTGCATTCACATTTTTTTTCACAATTTTATTCAACACTGAGTTAGTTAAGTATAGGAAGCAAGACCAATGTTTTCTGTGATTAATGAAAGGTAATAATGGCATTAAGAAAAAACTTTTTGTGTACCTCCATTCTTCATTGCTATACTCATAGCTGTTATTCTGTCAACACTATCATAATATATTTTACCTTTTTCTATTTTCTATTTTGATGCTCAAAATAATCCTTAGTTAAAGTTAAAAAATATGTCTTCTACATGTCACAAAATTTCAGCAGCAACCACAAAAAGTGCACAATTTTTCCATAAACTCTTATTGCCTTTGTGAAGAAATGGTTCAGGCTTTCCATCGTTGGCTTTACCCAAGTCTAAAGTGGAATAATTTTTGGCATGAACGTGGAATGACATTTGCTTTTTCAAATGACATGCTCCTGTCGACATGTAACATTCAGTACTGTCACTCACTTTTGCCAACACCTCACTGTGTTTTCTCTCTGATTTTAATCCATGTCCTTTACTGTGTGAATGGTTTTATAGTTTCTCAGCAATTTTGAGATTCATGTCTGAATTACTGATATTACTGAATTACTGCATTTTTCTGAAAACTATTTTGATATGACTAACATAAAAAAGCCATAAATATTTCAAGTTTACATCTTGATGAGTTTGAATATTAGTATATACCTGTGAAGCCATAGACACAATCTCTGCCAAGGCTTATTCATCTTGTATAACTGAGACTCTGTAGGTTTTAACTGTCTCGTTTTGCCTTCTTCTGGTCCCTGGAAATCACCATCATGCTTTCTGCTTCCAACAGCTTGACTATCTTAGATTCATTATGTAAATTGTATCATGTAGAATTTGTCTTTCTGTGTCTGGCTTATTTCACTTAGCCTAATGTCTTTCAGATTCATCCATGTTGTTGCAAACATTAAGATCTTCTTTTTTAAGGCTGGATATTATTCCATTGTATGTATATGCCATATTTTATTTATCCATTTATCTGTAGATTGGTATGTAGCTTGTTTCTAGGTCTTGACTATTGTGAATGATGCTACAATGAACACTGGAGTGCAGATGTCTTTTAGGTCCTTATTTCAGTACTTTTTGAATATACCCAGAAGTACAATTACTAGATTGGTAGCACTGAAATACAATTCCACTCACTGTGTACAAAGGTTGCCTTATCTCCCCATCTTTGCTAAATTTTATTTATTTTAATTGGCATAATAAATATTTGTGAGGTACCATGTGATATTTTGATACATATATAGGTTGCATAATGTTAAAATCAGGATAAGTGTGCGTAAGTATTGCTTATTGATTTGCCATGAAAACATTTAAAATTCTTTTTTCTGGCATTTTTGAAATATAGAGTACATTATCATTATTCATGCTCACCCTACTGCACAATAAAACACCAGAACTTATTTATCTTTTTAAATTATAATTTAGTACCTATTGATCAACCTTTGCTCATTTCAACCTCCCTCCTACTCTCCACAGACTCTGGTATACACTAGTCTACTCTCAAACTCTATGAGATGAAAGTTTTGATATTCCAAATATGAATGAGATCATATAAAATATTTATCTTTATATGCCTGGCTTATTTCATTTAATGTAATGAGCTCTAGTTTCATCCACATTGTCACAAATGATAGGATTTGAACCTTTTCTGGACAAATAGTATTCCACTGTGTATATTCATACAACATTTTTTTAATATTCATGCATCAATTGATGGACACTTATGTTGTATTCATTTCTGTTGTAATAAACATAGGAATACAGAGGTGTCTTTAAACTACTGGTTTCATTTGCTTTGGATAGATACCAGGTAATAGGATTGATGGATTATATGGTAGATTATTTGTTTGTTTGTTTGTTTATTTATTGGTACTGGACATTGAACTCAGGGGCATTTTACCACTGAAATACATCCCCAGACTTTAATTTTTTTTTTTTTCTGACAGGGTATCACTAAAGCTGTTAGTCTAATTTTAGTTAAATGTGACTCAAAAATTTTATACTTTCTAAAATTCTCTCTTTGTTACTTGTGCTTTGAAGTCTGATCATGATATGCCATGGCAAGGATCTTTTCTGTTAATATTAGTGTTCTATGGGAGTTTTGTACCTGGATATCAATATTTTTTTCAAGATTAGGGAATTTTTCTGCTATTACTTCATTGAATATTTATATATACCATTTCTTTTTCTTTGCTTTAAAGATCCTTAAAATTTAAATATTTGGGCTGGGGTTGTGGTTCAGTTGTAGAGTGCTTGCTTAGCATGTTTGAGGCCCTGGGTTCGATCCTCAGCACCACATAAAAATGAGTAATATAAAGGTATTGTGTCCAACTACAACTAAAAAAATAAGTATTAAAAAAATTTAACTTAAAAAATTTGTGAATATTTTTTAATATTTGTTTGTTTATTGATATCCCCAAAGTCTCAATAGCAGTCTTTATTCTTTTTTTCTTTTTCTTTTGTCTGACCGGGATATTTCAAAGGACCTAACTTCAGATTCAGATAGTCTTTCTTGGTTTAGTGTGTTGATAAGACTTTCAATTATATATTATTTAACTTATTTAATTCTTCATTTCCAATATATTTTTCATTATCCCTGTTTTCTTAATTTCTCAGCCATGTCATGAGTGGTTCTCCTAATTTTTTGATTTGTCTGTATTCCCTTGAATTTCATTCAGTTTCCCTATAATCATTGTTTTGAATTTTTATATGGATTTTATCAATATCCTTCTGTTTGGGGTCTGTTGCTAGAGCTATTGTGTCCCTTTGGAGCATCATGGTACCTTGTCTTTTCACATTTATTGTGACCTTATGTTGAGATTTTTGCATTTGGTAAATCAGTTGTTTCTCACATTTTTATAAGTCAGCTTTCATAGTGTCATGGTTTGGATGTGAGGTATCCCCCGAAAGCTCACATGTGAGAGAGACGATGCAAGAAGTTCAGAGAAGAAATGATTGGGTTATATGAGTCTTAACTCAATAAGTGAATTAATTCCCTCATAGGGTTTCACTGAGTGGTAACTGAAGTGGTAGGGTGCGGCTGGAGGAGGTAGGACTTGGGGGCATGGATTTGGGCTATACATTTTGTATCTATAGGGTAAAAACTTCTCTATGTTCTCTGATTACGATTTGAGCTTCTTCCCTTCACCACACTTTCCCGCCATGATGTTCAGCCCTGCCTGAGCCCTGAGGAATGGAGCCTGCTGCCTATGGATTGAGATCCTTGAAACCTTGAGCCCCTTAATAAACCTTTTCTTCTCTACAGTTGTGCTGGTTGGGTCTTTTAGTCCCAGCAATGAAAAAAACTGACTAAAACAAATAATAAATTTTTTTTTCTTAAAAATATGTCTTGGAATGTCAGATTGGTAAGCTACTCTGGTTGTGTTTTCAGTTTGGTGCCATAATGTCATCTTCTTATAGCTCTTTCCATTATAATTGATGTCTTTGGGGATGATGTGCATGATAGAAGAGTTGAAGAGTCCTTCTTCTGTGTCTAGGCTCCATGTGAAGGAGAGGGTAGTCTGGTAACTCAGGTGGCTGTGGTGTACACAGCATAGGGTTGTGGTTCCACTGTGCGGCCATTTGGCAAAGACAGTGGTGGTACTGACAGCATGCATCATGGTGGATGCTTCCTCAGCAGTGGCAGAAAGCCCTTGGACCCATCACTAGCTCAGGTCAACTATGGGATGATCAAAGTGGCAGTGACTAGGGGCATATTGCATAGAACATGCACCCAGGGACAGTGGTGGCTCAGGTTTGGCTAACTATGGGTCAGATGTAGGTAGGTTGTGGCACTGGTTGTGGGATTGTGTTTCATAGAATGCACATTTTAGGAACAGCAGTGTCTCAGGCCACCTGCACAATGGCTGGGGCCAACTATTGACTGAAAGCTTCAGTTCACTGTGGCTTGTTGCAGTAGGAGCAATGGGGGGCATGTAGCATCGAAAGCATGGTCTGTGTCCTCACATAGTGCAGGATTGATGATGGGGGGGCAGGGTGGTTGCCCCCAATATGTCACCCCTGCTACAGCAGCCTGTGCTCTGGTGATCATTAGGGAGATAATATAATATCCTTGTTGGAAGCAAAGCTACAGTGCAAATTCCTGGTAGCTCCTCTAACTAGTCTCCGAGCATCTAATGACTGTGGATCCCATCTGCCAGTAGGGTGATCAGAGTCCATGAAGATAAAACACACTCTCCAGTCCACACCTTCTCTTGCAATGGGAAGACCCCTACTATATATTCAGAGTCATGGTTGCCAATGTACTTTATTTCATTCTTTATTTTGCTATCCCAGGCCTCTGACCTCTGGGATTATTCTCTCTCCCTTGCTGAGTTCCAGAGCCACACACCTCAAAATGCAGCTGTTTATTTGTTGTTCTGCTACATCTTTGTGGAAGAGTAGGCAAGGGGATGGGCATCTCTATTCAGTCACCTTATCATAGAATCTCTCATTTTCCTTTTATTACAGGCTTCTAGTTTCGTTCTATTGTGTTTAGAAAAAAAATATTTGAAATAATGTCATCCTTCTTAAATTGTAAGACATGTTTTATGAATTAGCCTGTGGTCTATATTGGAGAATATTCTGCTTCCAGTTCAGGAGAACATGTATCCTCTTCCTGTTGGTGAAAAGCTTTGAGTATGTCTGTCAGGTTCCTTGTCCACGGTGTATTCAAGTCTACTGTTTCCTTTTGATTTTCTGCTTGAATGATCTATTCATTATTGTAAATGAGCTTTTGAAGTCTCCTATTCTTAATGTATTGCTGTCTATTTCTTCCTTTAGTTCTATCAATGTTTGCTTTTATATTTAGGTACTCTGATGGTGGCTATTTATGTTTGTAATTGCTATATCTTTCTGTAAAAGTGATACTTTTTTTTCTCTTTGTCATGCTGAGGATTAAGCCCAGGGCATTTTGCATGCCAGGCAAGCACCCAAACACTTAGCTATATCCTCAGCCTGAAAGCGACACTTTTGTCATAATATAAGAGCAGTGTTTTCTGTTTTGACCACTTTTTTTCTTGTTTATCTACTTTGGATTGGTGCTTTGTACATGTATGTAAAGGTGGAACTCACTGTGATTTATTTATACATGCACATAGCATGGTTTTGTTAAATTTATTCCTAATTTCCTTCCCTTTCTTGTCTCTCCTTCCTCCCTTTGGATCTTCTACTCCACTGAATTCCCCATGTCTTTATGTTATCGGATCCCTTACTTTCCCCCCTTATTTTGCTCTAACTTCTGCATATGGGAGAAACATTCAACCCTTGATTTTCTGTGGCTGGCTTATTACACTTTGAGATTAGGTATTGTGATGCTTCCTGCATTGCTTTTCTTGCTCTGGATTTCTATGACTATTCTGGGTCTCTTATTCTTCCAAATGACTTTTAGGAATATTTTTTTTCTAGTTTTGTGAAGAATGACATTGGTATTCTTATGGGATTGCATTGAATTTGTATATTGCTTTTGGTAGTATGGTCATTTTGACAATATTAATTCTGCTTATCCAAGAAAATGGGAAGTCTTTCCATATTCTATAGTCTTCTTCAATTTCTTTCGTCGGTGTTCTGTAATTTTTATTGTAGAGATCTTCAACCTGTTAGCTAGATTGATTCCCAGGTATTTAATTAATAATTTATTTTTGAGGTTATTGTGATTGAGATAGTTTTCCTGATTTCTTTCTCCACAGAATCACTGTTGGAGTATAGAAAGCTATTGTTTTATGAATGTTGATCTTGTATTCTTCTACTTTGCTGAATTCATTTATCAGCTCTAGAAGTATTTCAGTGAAGTTTTTGGGTCTTCTAAATATAGGATCATGTCATCAGTGAACACAATTAATTTGATTTTTTTGTCTTTTCCTGTTTGTATCCCTTTAATTTTCATCTCTTGCCTGAATGCTCTAGCTAGAGTTTCAAGAACTATATTGAATAGAAGTGGTGAGAGTGGCCATCCTGTCTTGTTCCTGATTTTAGAAGAAATACTTTGTTTTTTGTTTTTTTTTTTTTTTCCATTCAGTTTGGATTTGTCACACACAGTCTTTGTAATTTTGAGGTATGTTCTCTCTATCTCTAGTTTCTCAGAGTTTTTAGAATAAATAAGTATTGAATTTTATCAAAGGCCTTTTCTGCCTCTATTGTGATTCTTGTCCTTAATTCTACTATATGATGAATTACATTTATTGATTTGCATATGTTAAACCAATCTTGCATCCCTGGGATGAAACCCACTTGATCATGGCGTATTATCTCCTTGATGCACTTTTGAATGCAGTTTGCTAATGTTTCATTAAGGATTTTTACATCTATGTTCATCAGGGATATTTGTCTATAGTTTTGTTTCTTTGATGTGTCTTTGTCTGGTTTTAGTATTAGGGTTATTCTGGCTTCATAGAATGTATCTTGGAGTGTTTTCTCCCTTTCAATTCATGGAGTAATTTGAGATATAATAGTTTGTGTTAGTACTTCTTTAAAGATCTGTTAGAACTCAGCTGAGACTACATCTAGTCCTGGGATTTTCTTTCTTTCTTTCTTTTTTTAATATTTATTTTTTAGCTTTAGGTGGACACAGTATCTTTATTTTATTTTTATGTGGTGCTGAGGATGGAACCCAGTGCCTCACTCATGCCAGGCGATCACGCTACTACTTGAGCCATATCCCCAGCCCCTCTTTTTTTGTCTTTTAATTGCTCTTTCAATTTTGTTACTTGATATTTGCCTGTTTAGGTTTTCTATATCTTTCTGGTTCAATTTGGAGCAGTCATATGTGTCTAGAAATTTGTTGATTTTTTTTTTTTTTTTTTTTTTTTTTTTTAGATTTTGCAGTTTATTGAACTATATATTTTCAAAATAGTTTCTAGTGATCCTCTGGATTTCAGAAGTGTCTATGGTAGTATCTTTTTTTTTCTTTTTCATCTCTAATTTTGTTGATTGGATTTTTCTTTCTTTTTTCCTTTGGTTAGTTTAGCTATTTATCTTTTTGAAGAACATACTCTTTGTTGCATTGATCCTATGTATTGTTTGTTCTCAATTTAATTAATTTTGGCTCTGATCTTAATTGTTTCTTGAGGTGCAACATTAGATTATTTATTTGGGAACTTTTTTTAAAATTAATTTTTGAATTTTCCTCTTACAAGTGATTTCATACTGTCCCAGAGATTTTAATATGTTGCATCTCTGTTTTCATTTGTTTCTAAGAATTTCTTCTATGATTTATTCTTCATTTAAAAGAGCATTTTTCGGTCTCCATGTATTTATGTGGTTTTTATTTTTTTTATTGCTGTTGATTTTCAGTTTCATTCCATTATGATCTGATAGGATGCATGGGATTATATTAGAATTTTGTTTGGATTTACTAAGATTTACTTTGTGACCTAGAATATGGTCCACAGTTGAAAAAGATTCTGTTTTGGGGTAAAATATTCTGTAAATGTCTGCTAGATTCATTTAATTTATATTATTATTTAGGTTGGAAATGTCTTTATTGATGTTTGGATGACCTGTGTTTTGATCACTTTTGACTTATATTTTATCTCATATAAGTAGAGCTATCACTGCTCTCCTTTGGCCGTCATTTGCAGGAGTTAACTTTACTAACCATTTACACTTAGGGTATATATGTCCTTAAATCTAAGTGGAATGTCTTACAGACATTACATAGTGTGATGTTTGTTTATCCATTCAGCTGCTCTATATACTTTAATTAATGAGATTAAACCATTTATATTTAAAGTAATTATTGATAGGTAAGAATTTATTATTGCCATTTTGTTGCTTTATCTATTTTGTAGTTATTTTGTCCCTTTTTTCCTCTCTTGATGTTTTCCTTTTTGTTTTGATGATTTTCTTTTTGTAGTCACCTACTTTGATTTTCTTGTCTCTATAGTTTTGTTTCTATTACAGGTTATTTTTCTTTTTGGTTACCATGGGAATAAAACTTTTTATAATTATAATAACCTGGTTTATGTAACATAAACTTACAAAATTTTTCATGTAGAACACTTGATATTATTAAGGTTATAATTCACTTCATTTGATATTTGTGTGTCCATTTGCCAGTTTTATTTTGTGACAGTTGTTTATTGTACTTTAGTATTTTAACTTTAATATAAGAATTAAAGATAACTTATGTACCACCATTCCTGTTTTATGTTATTGTTCCGTGTCTGTCTACACATTTACACTTATCAGGGAGGTTATACTTTCATGTCCTTTGGTGCCCTCTGTTTCATGGTGAAGATATCCTGTTAATACTTCTGTAAGGAAGTTCCTATGGTTCTGTTGTTCTGCCTTATGTTTTGTCTATGAAAGTCTTTATCTCTCCCCCATTTTTAAAGGTCAGCTCAAAAGTCCTCATTGCAAATAAAAGTTCAAAAGGAAAGTATTCTTTTCATCCACAATTTTTGGAAACATCTGCTGTGTTAGCAGGCAATCTCCTCAGCCCAGGATATATGGTGCAGGAATGAAGTAATGATGAAAGTGTGCACGATAGACTAGGAGGGACTTTCAACTTTAGAAGTACGTTTTATCCTCCTGAAAACTCTTACTTAAAGTTAGCTTAAACAACTTAAGAACTCCTAGGCTTTATCCTATCAGTAGGAATATTAGTTCTTCTTATTTTTCTAAGAAAAAGAAGGCCTGATGGCTTAATGCTATAGCAAACACAAGGGGCTAAGTAGCTTTACCAACCTCTCGATTCTCTTCATATAATTAAGTTTTAATAAATTACATAATAAACAAGTATCAGGTGTGTTGGAATAACTTTCAGTTTACAGCTAGCAACAATGAGCAGCTCAGAGTGCTAGGAAAACATTCCTATACTCATACAGCCTGACAGGAACACCTGAAGTACCTACAGGGCGCTCTGCCCTAGTGAGCCATCAGTGAAACCACATCTTCAGTGCTTGAGGTCAGTGTTGCCAAGCTACCAGGCCAGGAAACTGAGAGTCAGGTGCTTCAGGGCATGAAATCCCCTCCCCTAGGGACAAAGACCCTTCCAGACTGCTTTCCATCACGTAGGAATATTAAGAGCTTCCTCATAGTGCTGCTCCATTAATCATGAGATGATTGGTTTCTAGGTGTTGTGTAACCTGCTTGCTTATGTATGATTGGAAGATGCATTCTATGTCAATTGTAATCACTTCCGCATTAAATGAGCTGCTGGACGTCCACTGTGGTGGTCACCAGCCAGCTTTCTCACCAGCTCCGGGTGTCTGTGTTGACTCTACATCTCTACCCTCTGTGACTGGGGTAGTCAAGTGACCAATTGACCACACTAGTGACAAGAACGCATACACAGGTGAGGAGTTATAAGAAAGATGGAACTCTAGCCAGGGGTGGTGGCACAAGCCTGTAACCCCATACCTCAGGAGGCTGAAGCAGGAAGACAGCAAGTTCAAGGCCTGTCTCAGCAACTTAGACCCTGTCTCAAAACAGACAAATAAACAAACTAGGATGTAGCTCAGTAGTAAAGTGCCCCTGAGTTCAATCCCCAATATCAAAGCGGGAGAGAAAAGATAGAACTGTTCAGTTAAATTAAGTAAAAGAATACAAAGAAATAAAGTGTGCAAGTTGTAGGTTTTGGGGAAGGTGTGTGTGTGGGGGGGGACTTGAAACTTGCCTTCTGGCTCTTTATGAGAAACTCAGACAAATCAATAAAAGCTCTGATTAGAACATTTCTACAGGAAATTTATAAAAATGAAAGCAAGGGCTGGGGATGTAGAGTGCTTGCTTGGTGTGTGCAAGGTCCTGGGTTCAATTCCTAGTAACACAAATCACACCACACACACACACACACACACACACACAGCAAATATATTCCTTTTTTTTTCATTTTACAACTGAACTTATTTTATTGGAACTAGCTTATCATTGATCTTTACATTTGAATTTTATTAGTGCATTATAGTTGTACCTATTGATAGGATTTGTTGTTACTTATTTATATATGCACACAATATAATAATATGGCCAATATAACTTTCTAGCACTTGCTCTCACCTTCTCTACCTGCTACACCTTGGTCCCTTTCCTCTACTGATGTCCCTTTGATTTTTTGAAGCCCCCCCCCACCTTTGCTTTCATTTTTCCTCTCTAGTTTCTGCATTTGAGAGAAAACATACAACCTTAAGAGTTTGACTTTGGCTCATATGGTGGTTCCATGCCTAGACTTTTGAGGAGTCTCCATACTGATTTCCACAGTGGTGGTACTAATTTACAGTTCCACCAAGAATGTAAATGTTTTCCTTTTTCTCTACATCTTTTCCAGCATTTATTACTATTTGTATTCTTGATGATTTCCATTCTGACTGGTACGAGATGAAATCTCAGTGTAGTGTGGTTTTCTTTTTTGAGATGCTGGGGATTGAACCCAGGGCCTTGTGCATGTGAGGCAAATACTCTACCAACTGAGCTATATCCCCAGCCCTCAGTATAGTTTTGATTTGCATTTTCCTAATTGCTAATGATGTTGAATTTTTTCATGCATTTGCTGACTATTTGTATTTATTGAGAAGTGTCTGCTTCATTCATTCGCCCATTTATTAACTGAATTATTTAATTTTTTGGTGTGTAGTTTTGGTGTATAGTTTTCTGAGCCCTTTATATGATGTTCATATCTGTCAGAAGAGTAGACAGCAAGGGATTTCTCACATCTGTGAGTTCTCTATTCACATTCTAAATTGTTTCCTTTGCTGTCCAGGAGCTTTTTAATTTGATGGTGTCCCATTTATTAACTCTTGGCATTATTTTCTGAGCTTTAGGGGTCCTATTGAGAAAGTCATTGCCTGGGCCTAAAAGGTAGAATGTTGACCCTACATTTCTTCTAGGAGTTGCACAATTTCTGGTCTAATTCTGAGGTCTTTGATCCATTTTGAGTTGATTTTTGTGTAGTTTGAGAGAGAAGGATCTACTTACATTCTTCCGCATATGGTTAACCATTGTCCTAGCATTATTTGTTAAAAAGGTTATCTTTTCTCCAATGAACGTTTTTGGCACCTTTGTTAAGAATCAGATGACTGTATATGTGTGTGTTTGTCACTGGATCTTCTATTTTATACTATTGCTTCATGTGTCTGTTTTTATGGCATGCAGTTTTGTTATTATTAGCTCTGTAGTAAAATTTGAAGTCAGGTATTGTGATGCTTCCATCATTGCTATTTTGATCTAAAATTGCTGTGGGTATTCTGGGCCTTTTATTTTTTCCAAATGAATTTTAGAAGAATTTTTTTTTCTAGTTCTGTGAAGAATGTCATTAAATGGGATTGAATTTAATTTGTTCATTGAAAAGCAAATATATTTTAAGGAAAAATTTAACAAAAACCTTCAATGAATATATATACTTTCTAAAAATATGTTAAAACAACCTCTATTCCCAGGTTCTTAATTCTGTAAAAATGCCTACAAAATAGTATGTTGAAGACAGTTGATGGAATCTAGTCATTTATGTTATGAAGTAATTGCATTTTGGGCTCATCGGGTTTGTTTATTTGGTCAAGGTGGAAAAATCTTGCTTTAAATTAACATTAGTGCTTAAAAGGTAATGAGGGCTTCTGAAACCAGATCAATAAGGAAAGATAAAGAAATGGAGATAAGCTTTAGAAGATAAGTTTGAGAGGTGACTTGATGCTATTCTTCAAGCATAGCATATCAGGAAGTGGGTTTGGTCAATGTCTCATCAAATATTTATTGAGTGCTTATTTTTTGTGTGGTCCCTTGCAAGATCCCATAGGTAACAACAACAAAAAGAATTTAATCAAATATGTAGTATTAAATGCAATTTTAAAAATGATTATCTACTCTGTATAAATCTGTATAAACATATAAATATGTATTTTTTGTCCAGGATTTATTTTTAGGAATAGTGTTGTAGCTATTTTGGTTCAGACTTTTGATAAAAATAAGGAAAATCCCAATGTTTAGTTAGACACATGACAATCCAGAACTAACAGCACATTTTCAGTTACATATGCTTATTTGCCTAAGTCCTGAATTCAACTAGAATTATAGATAATGTTCTTAAAGGGAGGAACATTATGTGGTGACTTGATATACAGAGTAGCATAAAGATGGTCCATACGTTTACTTCATATCTATTCCAAAGGCTATTCTCCCCTGAGGGCTAAATCACTGAGTTGAACTAAGTACCACAAAGTGGAAGATAAGGGTCAAGTAGGAAATAAGGTGTTCCTCATTTAAGAAGTTCATATAGCTATAGATGCTTCCATTTGTATAAAGCTATTAATAACATTTTACAATGCCTTTGATATCAGTGACACATTAGAATTGTCCATTGCAGAATCTATAAAACAATTCTTGGTGAGTCTGCTGCAATGTTCTGCATCCACCATAACTTGTCTTATACTACAAATACATTTTATAAATTTTCATCTTAATTTATTTTTTTTTGCTAATATAAAGCTATACTTAATTCTAATTTAAATGCTTTCCTTAAGAACATATACTCCAGTGGAGCAGATATTATGTATCTATGACATTTTGTAGTTCCTTGACAGAACCTGCCATATAGATAACACTAATATATTGGTTGACTGGCTTACTGAAAGAGAGGGTGGGGGAAAAATGGGGAAGGGGCAGGGAGGGAGAGAGAGGAGAAAGGTAAAAGAGAGAGATGAGGAGGAAGGAATGATCTTTTTCTTTCTTTAGAGGTTGTGACTCAGAGATTTTATCATCCATAAAACTATTTCCACTGGAACCATTTGTAAAATAAATTTGAAATGGGAACATTAATATTTACCATTCTTTTTTTATAAGAGAATTGTGCCCCCAGAGGGAATAAGAAAAGCTTACTGTTTTTATGGATACTTTCTACAATTCTAGTTGTTCTCACATCTCATTATCAAGAATTAGACAAATAAGCGCAATTTTTTTCAAGTGTTTTTTTGGCATGTAAATTCACCATATGTTTAAAATAATTTAGGAAAATCTTTAAAAAATTAGAAAAAGCTTTTGGCTTGCCAAGGAGTGCCTACTTATTTATATAGAGATGTCAGACTTATAAAATTATAAGTTATGATCATTTTTGAAGTATAGGCCAAAGATTAAAGACATTGTTGTCCATCAGTTTCTCTTGTGAATACAGCACTGTGCTAAAGGCACTGGGTGAAACATAGGGAGAGTCTGCAATTGCTGACCATACCAATTCTTTCCATAGATTTTGAAGTAATGGAGAAATATAGAAAAGTTGAGTAGAGCACAAAATGCTTGTTTTGCTGATGTAAAAGCTGGATTGAAGAAGTCAGCTTTATGAGCTACCTTATCATGGGGCATCAGGAGTAGAGGATAGAGTATATGGGGATTGTAGCCTCCACTGACCTCCCAGGTATTTTCCAAGATTGTCAGAAAGCATTTCCATAAACCCTTCCAACCCTGTGTTGGGATGGAGGTTTCACCACTGTTTATTTTTTTCCTATCAATGTGAACTAACCCACCTAATTCTAATCTTCGGATAACATCCTCCCTTATTTTTCCAACACAGTTTGAGGTTTATTCTTGAATATATTTATTATTTCTCTGAAGCTTTGGAATAGATATGAAGTAAATGTATGGACCATCTTTATGCTACTTTGTATATCAAGTCACCAGGATTTGTGTATTTTCCCTTTTCATTCTGTATTTAATCTTAAAAAATCATTTGTTTCAGAAGACCTATATATACTGAAATACATTTTATTCTCTCCTCTTTTAACTGTGAAGTTCATGATCATTGGAGATAAGAGAAATGATGGTCAAAGAAAGGTACTTGAAAGAAGCCTTTAAAATGAATGAGAGATTTTGTTTATCTATGTGCTTGAGTAATAAAATAGCATCTATGCTTCTGAAGTTAAAAGTTGGCACAGCTATTTTGAAATTCACATAGAAAGACTTCATTTAATCCCCAGCCCTGCTTGGTAAACTTTACACAAACACATTTTTAATGTAGTTTTGAATCCTCCCAGTAATATAACCTCAGATTTGTAAAGTGGAAAAGGGAAGGGGTAGCCTGTTGGACAGAGAACTAGAGATCATGAATGAGTGTATCTTTCCCTTTATATGGATTTGTCCCACCAAGCACTCATCTATGGGCATTTTTTAAAAAAAAGAACTCATGAATGTTGGTATATTTTCCCAAAGGTTATTTTTCACATGAAAAATATTTTCACATGAGCACAGGAGATTCTAGTTTATTACTATGTCTAATTTATCTCTGAGTCATGACTAATCTTATTATTCAGGATATTTTTTCACTATCCAATGGTCAGGAGTTCTCCAGACCACCCCAGATTTAGATAGACTCACAGGATTCAGCATATAGGTGTAATCATGATGAGATTTATTACCTGCCCCCCCCCCCCCAAATAGCAAAGGGTAAAAGTACATAAGATAAATTCCTGAGGCAACCAGGCTGTCTGTTCCAAGGGTCTTCTCCAAGACAAGTATGCAAGATGAGCTTAGACTCCTTTAGCAATGTGTTGTGAGAACATGTGAAGTATTCTCTACTTGGGAAGCTAATTAGAATCTCAGAGCCAGTGCTTTTACTGGGGGCTGGTTATATAGACACTCTTCTGTTTATCATATAACCAAATCTAGACTCACAGAAGAAAATCAGGTGTTAAAAAGGCCACAT
The DNA here is from genome assembly GCF_048772815.1 of Callospermophilus lateralis. Taxonomy (NCBI): domain Eukaryota; kingdom Metazoa; phylum Chordata; class Mammalia; order Rodentia; family Sciuridae; genus Callospermophilus; species Callospermophilus lateralis. The sequence continues at coordinate 106,752,666 of NC_135312.1, read as the reverse complement.
TATTTGTAGAAACAGGTTAAGCACAGTCTACCACTATTTATCTCTTAAAGAATGGTGGGAACATTGTTGAAATTCAAGTTTCCGGATGTCAGCCAAGAACCAACCAACTTTGTTAACAGATTTTCTAAAGAGAGAGAGTGTCTTAGTTCATTTTTGTTGCTATAACAGAATGGCTAATTTATAAACAAAAAACCCGTTTCATGACTCTGTAGTCCAAGAGGATGGTGCTGGTGTCAGCTCAGCATCTGGTGAGGTCCTTACTGCATCCTGACATGGCAAAAGGCAGAAGGGCAAGATGGCTCTCCTGTCAAAGAAAGCAGGAAAGAGCAAACTCACAGCCTGGAGCCCCTTTAAAATCATTCTCATGACTTGATCTCCTCTCAAAGCTCCCATCTCTTAACATGGGATTAATTTCCCAACTTGTGCTTTTTGAGGGGCAGATACAAACCAAAGCAGATGGCTCCCTTAGATCAGGCCTGCTACATAAATTTTCATTGCACACCAGGTTTGACCTCCTTATTGTGTATTTATTAATATTTTGCCCCATTTAAGTAATCCTTCAGATAACAAATGGGGAAAGGCAGAAATAATTCATTTGTATCTTCATGAATAAACTTTTTAAAGGTTTGCAGGAGCCAGGCCCAGTGGCATACGTCTATAATGCCAGTGATTCAGGAGGCTGAGGCAAGCGAATCCTGAGTTCAAAGCCAAACTTAGCAATCGTATCTCAAAATAAAAAATAAAAAGGGTTGAGGAATGTGTCTCAGTGATTAAGCACTGCTGGGATCAATCCCCAGTACCAAAAAAAAAAAAAAAAAATTGAGGGCTGGGGTTGTGGCTCAGTGGTAGAGCGCTTGCCTGGCATGTGTGAGGGCCTGGGTTCAATCCTCAGCATCACATATAAATAAATTAGAGATCTATTGACAACTAAAAAATACACACACACACACACACACACACACACACATACACAAAGATATGATGAAGAATGATGTTGAAAATACATATATATACATGTATTTATTATCTACTATAAGTTACAGTTTTCCCATATTGTTTCCTACTGAAAATTTGCATATTTTATAAAAAATTAAATTTGCTTCATATTTTATTCAATGACTTAAATTATTAGTTGCATTATTAACAATTTCTTTCTTATTAAACCTTTCATTTGGATATAATTGTAGATGCTAATGTAGTTGTAAGAAATACTGCAGATATATTCCATATACCCTCACTCAGTTTCTCCCAATGGTACCATCTTGAATAACTATCATATAATTACAACCAGAAATTGACACTGATACAATCCAGACTTACTCAGATTTTATCAGTTCTTCATGTATTCATGAAAGAGAGAGAGTATGCGTTGGAGGGAGGGTGAATATCTTTTGGTTCCATGCAAAATCTTCCATCGTAGATTCTCATCACGATCAGCCCAGTCAAGGTAGGGAACAGGTCATTACCATGAGGCTTCCTTGTGCTGCTCTTTTGTGGCATATGGTCCTCCCTCTTCTTACACTCCCATTTCTATTTGACTCCAAATCCCTAGTAACCACAAATCTTTCCCTTATCTTTATAAATGCGTCATTTGAAGAATATTTTATAAATGGAATCATAATAAGTAACCTTTGGGATTGGGCTTTTTCACTCAGCATGATTCCCTTGAGCTGAATTATTCACGTTCCACATGGTAGTTCATTCCCTTTTGTTGATGAGCAATATTCCATGAAACGTGGTTTCCCTAACTATTCACCCATGGACAGACATTTGGCTGTTATAAACAGAGCTGCTATAAACATTTACAAGTTTCTTCATGAAAATACATTTTCATTTTTCTCTGATAAGTGCCAATGAATGCAATTGCTGGGTTACATGGTAATTGCATGTTTAAAGGGAACTGACAAACTATCACTTTACCAGAAAAATACAAAAGGCATGCCTTTTCCACATTCTCACAAGCATTTATTGCTGTCACTGTTTAGCCATTCTGATATATGTGCAGTATTGTCTCATTTCAGCTTTAATTTTCATTTCCCTACAGTCTAATAATGTTTTACATCATTTCGCATGCTCGTTTGCTGTTTGAAATGTCCATTGCTCATTTTCTAATTGGATTTTTTAAAAAATCGTTACATTTGGAGAGTTCTTTACATAGTCCAGATACTAGTTCTTTGTCAGATATTTGAAAATATTTTTCCCTCATTAAATTATCTTTTCATCCTGTACAGGGTGTTTCACATGGTGAAATTTTCATATTTGATGTATTATTGTTTGATTTTATAAATCCTGCTTTTGTGTCAAATCTAAAAATTCTTCTCTTAGCTTTATGTCTTGAAGATTTTTTCCTAGTTTTTTTTTCTAAGCTTTATGTGTTATATATTTAAACCTCCTGCCTAGAGCAACAATTTTCAGCAAAAACACCAACTTAGAATTAACATTGTGAACAGTGACAACACCAGACATGTTTTGCCACTGTATAATTGTCAAATTTGTGTGAAGACATCTGATGCATTCTGTTCTAGGGTGGAGCGTACTGCTGGTGGCAAGTGAGGAAGAGTCGACTAGGAGAGAAATAAGCTTGAACTACTTGTGAAATGATCATTTCTTGAATTAAATTTTAATCACATCTTTCTACCTCAATCTATTTTGTTTATTTGGTGTGAATAATTAAACAACGAGAAACAAAACAGAGGAAAAATTATAGCACAAGGTGGTGCTTCCTTACTGCTTTTCTAGAAATTTTAAATTAAAAAAATAATATTTTAATAGCTGGAAGACCATTTCATCTTGTATAATTATCTTTTAAAGGAATTTTGAAAGGGTTTTTCAGAGTTGTCTCTGAGAAAACATTACCTTTTTAGATTTTAAATAAAATATATAATGATTGGCCGTCACAGTGGCTGCTTCTTGGGTTACATTTCAACACCAGTCATGTTCACAAGACCAAGTGCATTTTCAAACCCAATTCCACATGCATGTCTGATTCTAGAAGCTTTTATTTTTACTACATTTTGCTTGACATAGAAAACCATACCATCAAATTTGACTTTTAGCCTGCAATGGCTTTCTTTTCCTGCTTTCCATGTACTAGAATACAGTTCACTTCTTAGCAGCTAACAGAGATTGACTTTTTTAACCTCTGTCAGAAGGAAAAAAAAAAAAAAAAAAAAAAAACCAAAAAACCTCCTTCTTTTTGAATGCAGAATTTCCCAGTTTCCCATGCCTGTGGATTTGGAGTCAGCAAATAGTTACCTAAGTGTATCCCACTGGTCAAAATAACCTCACTGCCCTGTCCCTGTAGGTGGCACACTACCATTATTTTTTTTTTTCTTTCTTACCTTTAGGAAGTCCTGGCTTCTTAAGTCACCAGCCAGCACAGGAGCCTGTTCCCAGTTTCTAGAATCATTCCATTTTCAAATATTTTAAAAATTGATTTCTCTTTCTTCTGAAGTCTCCTTGGACTTCTGCTGTTTTGTTTGGACTCATATTTATGTTAACATGCCTCAATGATCAGAAATTCTGTCAATTATTTGTAAACATTCCACTGTTTCCACCCTAATAAACTTAATATAGACACACACTCTAAAATCATTCACTGGCATTTATAGGCAGAATGTGCCTACTATCAGCATTCATATAAATAAAATGTAAGGATATAAATGCGAAACAAGCTTATTTCATGCCATTCCTCAACTAAATGGTGTGATATAAGGAAAATATTTGTTTCTACATAAACTGTATTTTATAAGATGAATAATTTTGCATTAGCTTACCCTTTATGTTAAGGGGATATTAATTTGAGTGCCAAGAACAATGGTAAAAAGGAATTAATCAAAAATTAAAGTGAAAATTCTCCTTTTAGTGCCTATAAAGGTTTCAATATTTGTTTTTCACTCCTTTTTTTTAAAGCATACTTTTTTAAAAAGATATTTTTCTTGGTTGTAGATGGACACAATACCTTTATTTTACTTATTTTTATGTGGTGCTGAGGATTGAACCCAGTGCCTCACATGTGCTAGGCAAGCGCTCTACCACTGAGCCACAGCCACAGCCCTAAAAGCATATTTTTGTATGCTTTATTTAATAATAACTTCAGACAAACAGATTAATTCTGAATTATATTTTTACTCTATTACAGGATTTTGAGATGAAAATTAAATTCATGAATTAGTCACTATGCTATGTTAAAACTGAATCTTAACTGATAAAAATATTTCAGTTTGGCTTATTTTAAGTGACTCTAACACATAAAATCAGATTATATCAGAGTGAGTAATATTTTCAATTGTGTCATAAGAAAAATTTTGAAAAGATGGCCTTCTCTAGACTTAGACTATTTCATAAACCTGGAAATAACATAATTATTTTGAATAAACACATTTCAATGACAGAGAACCACCACCTAAGCTTATGTATGATGCCAGGCACAGAAACTGAATAAAGAAGCAAGTTTCCATTGCTGCTTGACACTTTCAGTCACTGGGCCACAAAGAGATTAATCTTGAAAAAGATGATAAAGTGTGCTGCCCTTCAGGTGCTCTGTATTATTGTTTCTAATCATAAGATTCCTAATTATTCTCTGTATTTTTAACAAAAGTTATCAGTACTGATTAGATCTGATGTTCTCTGGAGGAAATAATTTAATTGCATATCATGTCTAACTGTCTGTTTTCTATTTTTTTTTTCCCCTAAATTGTGGGCTGGTGAAAATCTTTGCTAACCACATACCTCACAAAGAATATAAATATCTGTAAGTCTCTTGTTGCTGGAGTAGAGGACTAAAAACTCAACAATAAAAATACAGACAATTCAATCAGAAAATGTGCAACAGACATTTCACTGAAGAGGATGAACAGATTGAAAATAATCACATGAGAAATGTTTGACATTAGTAAACATTAGGCAAATGAGAATTAAATATATAATGAGCTGGGCATGGTGGCACATGCCTATAATCTCAAAGGCTTGGGAGGCTGAGACGAGAGGATTGAAAATTTGAGACCAGCCTCAGCAACTTAGTGAGACCCTATGTAACTTAGTGAGACCCTGTCTCAAAATAAAATATGAATAGGGCTGGGAATGTGGCTCAGTGGGTAGGGCACCCCTGAGTTCAATATTCAACATCATTAGCCAAGAAACAGAAAACCCTACAATGGGATATAACTATGTTCCTATCAGAATGGCTAAGATAAAAAGTGACAGCTGCAAATGCTAATGAGAATTCTGAGAAATTGGGGCATTCATATTTTGCTGATAGAAATGTAAAATGGTATAGCCACCATGAAAAGCAGTTTGTATATTTCTTTGAAAAATATATGTGTTAAAAGAAAGATTAGACAAGTTAAATTTGAATTTATTTGAACAAAGAAGGACTCAAAAATTGGGTAGCACTCTAAACCAGTACAGGCTCAAAAAGATTCACACAGCAATGTGGGCTGACAGTATTTACAGATAGAAAAAGGAAGGGATGAACATAGCTTGATTGGTAACAGCTGGGCATTTGCCTTATGTTGCAGTCTGTTTACATCCTTAGGTTACAGTGTGCACTGTATGAAGACAACTTTAAATCAAATTTAATTTAATTTGAAACATGGAATTGTCCTGTGAACTATCAATTTTAATCTTGGACATTTATCCTGCCTAAATGAAAACCTATGCTCAAACGGAAGCTTATCTGTGAATGCATACAGTAATTTTACTTGTAATAGACAAGTGTCTGTCAATGGTTAATAGTTAAATGATTCTACATCTGCACTGTGAAATACTACTCATCAATTGAAGGAACGAAGTATTGATACATGGAACATCCTGGATGAATCATCAGAGAATTATGTTGAGTAAAACTGTAAAAGATTATATGCTGCATGATTTCATTTACATAACATTCTTGAAAAAATACCATTACAGAAATGGAAAACAGATTGTTGCCATAAGGTTTAGGAATATGGTGATGGAACTGTTCTGTACCATGACTGTGTTGGTTTTTATAGGAAAGTACACATGTGATGATACTGCAAGGAAATGCTCACACATGTACAAACAAATGCAGTCAACACTGGTAAAATCTGAAAAAAACAATCTGCATTGCATCAAGGTCAATTTCCTGTTATGGTATTGCACTACAGTTATGCAAGATGATAAAACTGGAAAATAAAGGGTACATGGGATTTCTCTGACCTACCTTTTTTTTTTGCAACTTCCTATAAATATATAATTATTTAAAAATAAGTGAAACTGATGTGTTTATTTCTTGTAGAGGTTACACTATGCTGATCTCCCCAAAATTGAATAATTCTTATTTTCAAGTTATGATTACTGTTATAACAAACAAATGTTTGATTTTAAAAGAGAGAGACAATTATTAGATACAAAAGTGTTAAATAAAAAATTTTTTGTTTAAATAATTTTCTTCAGGAATCTGCACTCCACATAAGACTTTCAGTGTGTCATGGATGTTCTTGGGATATTTATACTTAATATTTTCTTAGAATTATGCTTCTTTGTCAAATGTGAACAGTAACCTGTAATTTTTCCCTCTGTATTTGATCTAATTAAGTCATTTAGCTCCTACTCCATGAAAAAGTCCAAACCACTGTAAATAGAAAATAAAGATATGTTTTCAGCAACTTGCATGTAGGCTTTACGATCCCAGTAGAATTTTCAATGTATCCTTTATGAAAATATTCACTTTATGTTAAAATAATTTCCCATTAAAATCCACTGTATTACTAGAAATTTCCTAAACACGTTTCTAACAAAATATAAATGGGTTATCTAAAAAATCTCATCCCTAAGACTGACTTGAGTCATAATGCCATGGCAACATTGAGATTGTGGCTTTGAAAAACGATTTATTTTGAGGAAGGCTTAAACCTAACATCTTGGTTCTTACATGATTCTAGGATGAATCTCTTTTAAGGTTGATCTTTCTGAATTACAGATATATTTCAGTGCCAATTTCATCAGTTTGGAAGCAATTAAAACTCTTTTCGTGTTTACAGACCTCTCTTGGTTTTCTTAGCTCTCAATTTATTTGTCCTTTCTTTTCTCGGTAGCCTGAGAAGTTTTGGGATATGTTTTCCAAAAACTTCTGCACTTTGTGAGACAGTGTATATGTGATTCAAAGGGCTATGCGGTCAGAATCAGACCTGGGTGGCATTTACTATGCACTTTTTTTTTGGGATGGGGTGACTCAGGGGCCTGGTGACTGGTGACCACTGAGCCACATCCCCAGCCCTATTTTGTATTTTATTTAGAGACAGGGTCTCACTGAGTTGCTTAGTGCCTCACTTTTACTGAGGCTGTCTTTGAACCCTCGATCCTCCTGTCTCAGCCTCCCGAGCCACTGAGATTGCAGGCCTGCACCAACACACCCAGCTCAGGCACTGTCATTTTTGTGGGTGGTGGGATGAGGTGGGTTTTTGTGTAGGAATAAAAAAATGGCCAAAAAATGTACCAAAAAGGGCAGAATGCTTTTTTAGAGTTGCAAATCATGCCATGGATTAGGCTAGACATTGAAATGTCTGCATATTAATTTAGAAAAAAATTATCATTTAAAACCTCTAAACATTAGGGAAACAGGCTTAGAATCAAGAGATCTGGGTTGCAGTGACTTTATTCTTTTTTTTTTTTTTTTTTTTTTTTTGGTGCCAGAGATTGAACCCAGGGGCACTTAACCACTGAGTCACATCCCCAGTTCTTTTTATGTTTTATTTACTGACCAGGTCTCACTGAGTTGCTTGGGGACTTGCTGAATTGTTGACCCTGGCTTTGAACTTGCAACCCTCCTGCTTTCCTGACTGCTGGTATTAGAGGTGTATGCCATCATGCCTGGCTGCAGTGACTTTTAAATGTTCCAGATTTATGATCTTGGATGAATTAATCTCCCATTCTTTAACATTCCCATGTGAAAAGTGATGCTGTAATATTGTCATTTTAATTAATTAATTTATTTTTGAGATGGAGTTCTTGCTATGTTGCCCAGACTGGTCTCAAATTCAAGTGATTCTGCTGCTTCAGTCTCTCAAGAAGCTGGGACTACAGGTGCACACCACCATACCTGGCTTGTAATACCACCTTAATAAAGTTTTTTATAGCAGTTAAGTGGTTAACATACAAATTCAATAAAATTTCAAAATATAAAAGTCAATCTGAGTATAGGATGCTATGACTCTTTAGCAATCATTGTAACTTTATGTAAAATTTACATGTGTGAACATGTAACAACATTTGTAAGTACATTACATGTCTCTGTGTGTCAGTTTACTTCATTAAGGTTAAGGATGAACTTTTATTTTTTTTTTAAATCAATATATATCTAGTGCCCAGTAGATAGGAGGCACTAACTAGAAATGTATGGAATTAATGGAAGAATGATCTTACAGGAAAATTGAAGCCAGATTTACAGATAGGTAGTTAGTGTAGTCTAACTAGTCGGGTCTAATACCAAGTAAGATAAATAAAATGGAGACCATTATCGAGAATGGAGTCCAAGAAACCAGAGCAGCACTTGGGGAAAGTGAAATGTTAATGTCCCCAAGGCCCACAGCCCATCCTAAGGAACTGTTAATGGAGCAGCTCCCAGAAAACAGAGAGGTGCTAATCAAAAGCTGCCCCAGGCGCTTCCTGGCCAGATGACTCCTTCAGCCCACCTACCTATATCTCCCACCTTTTGGGCCTTACTACCTGCATCCTATCATTGAAAGATAAAGGGAAACAAAGCACAGGAGTGTGGGAGAGCTGAAAGAAGACCTTAGCTATAAAAGAAGGAAGACCTCTCCCTCCCACGGATTCCACCTTCGGGTCCCCTTCTTCCTCTGGGGAGAAGTCTTTTCTGCTGTCCTTTAATAAAGCTTCTACTTTCCACTCTACACTTGCTTCTCTGGTGTTATACTTCAGCATTCAGGGAAGCCAGGACTCATCACCAGTAACAGCGGTGGTAACAAAATGTACCCAGCCTCTAAAGAATTAGTCTATTCTAATTTAGTTGGCATCATCAGGTTAAGAGTAAGTATAGAAACTGCTAGAGCAGAAACAGAATTACAGCATCTCCTAAATAAAATTAAATAATTTTAGAAATTATGGTAGTTTTTTTTTTATTTTAACAGTTTCATTTTACTGGTATTGGCACAACCATGAGTATCAATCATGATAGTCTCCTGCTCATGGCCATAACTGTCATTGCTACCATCGCTGAGAAGATAAAATTAAAATTTTAATTTGGCACTAAGCTTTTAAAATTATCATTCTTGTCTCTTTTGGATATTTTCTATATATACCCAATAGCCTCCTTTCTTTACTCTCATTTCCTCACCTGTATCTGGGCTCATTTTGAAACATCCTCCAATTTATGTATATAGAATTCGCCCCCCCCACCACCCCCCATCCTTCACTTTCTTTGCCTATTGCCACTGTCTTCATGGAACCTATACAGATAACCTCAGAGGATTTTTTTCCTGACCTTATATATTCATGCCACTCTACATTTGAGATCATCGTCACTTCCCAGTCTAATTTATAAACTTTTTGTTGGCATCTTCTATTTCAGATTTGCCTTTGTATTTTCAAGATACCTATGTTGTAAATACACAACAATTATTTATTTATTGAATACATTGAATGCATATGCATTTTATGCTTTCACTTGTGAAAGACACGCATTTATTAAAAATTGTTATGTACAATAAGGAATATATAGTTTTTTTATGCTAAGTGAAATAATCCAGACCCAGAAAGTCAAGGGTTGAATGTTCTTTCATATGCAAAAACTAGATGAAAATAAAGGGAAAATAAGAGGGTCTCATTAAAATAGAAGAGAGATCAATGGAGTAGAGGATGATGATTGAGAGGAATAGAGGGACAGAAAAGTCAGGAATGATGGAATGAAATTAATGAAACAGTACTATGTACATGTCAGAATAAACCACAGCTGCCAGGTGTGTGGTGCATACCTGCAATCCCAGCATCTCAGGAGGCTAAGGCAGGAGGACTCTGAGTCCAGCCTCAGCAACAGCAAGGTGCGAAGCAACACAGTGAGATCCTGTCTCTAAATAAAATACAAAATAGGACTGGGGATGTGGTTCAGTGGTCACAATCCCCAGTACCCCACCCCCCCCAAAAAAAGAATATACCATATTTAATTTCATCTTTATGTATATTGATAGAACATTATTTAAAAAAGACTATAAATAAATAGAAAGAAGACCAATAAAGAACAAGGAGAGAGAAGGGGAGGGAAAGGAGAAGTACTGAGGACTAAATTGGAGCAAATTATATTCCATACTTGTGTAATTATCTCAAAAAGAACCCCAATAATATGTATAACTGTAATGTACAAATAAAAAGGAAATAAATATATATGTTTTCTTGATTTTCACTAACTCATCATCGTTAAGGTAAATTGATTTGGGCAAAAGTACCAGTGCAATTCTTTTGGGAAATGATAATCTTTTCAGCAAATAATACTGAAACATTAGGACACTATATACAAGAAAATAGAAAGTTACCAAAAAAAAAAAAAAAAAAAAAGGAAAAATAAGGGTGTCTACTTTTACCTAAACATGAACAAAAATTCATAATAATTGATCATATACTTAAATGGAAGCACAAAAGTATAAAATGTCAAGAAGAAAATACAGGAAAAATATTTATATTCTTAATTTATGGAAAGATATCTTAGATTTGACATCTAAAACATGTTCCATAAGGAAAATAAAAAGATAAATTAGACTTGATCTAAATTAAAAATTAAAGTTTCATTTCTCAAAGGATACTAGTAAGAAAGTAGAATGGACAACCCAGAGAATTGGAGAAAATATATTTTAATCATTTACTTGATAAAGGACTTGTACTCAGAATTCACGAAAAAATCTCTTATAACTCAATAATCCCAAAAGCCCAAGTTAAAAATTAAATAAATAAAATAAAAAGGCACAAGATTTGAATAGGCATTTCAAAATATGGATAGCAAATAAGCTATGAAGATAGACTCAAAACTGTTAACCATTAGAGAGGAGCAAATTAAAGCACAATGTGATATTGTATCATATTCTGTACAGTGAATAAAATTAGTAAGACAGAGAATATCAAGTGTTATCAAGGATATGTAGAAACTACAATCATGATACATTGCTTCTGGGAATGTAACACAACAAAACTGCTTTGGAAAGCAGTTTTATCACATCTTAAAAGAGATAAACATACCCTTGCCATGTGACCTAGAAATTTTATTTTTAGGTATCCAAGCAATATAAGTGAAAACAAAAATCCACATGGAGACTTTTATGTAAATGTTGCTAGTAGCATTGTTTGTAATAGCTACAAACTGAAAATAATCCAAAATGCCTATGTCTAACTGACGAACAGATGAACAAAATGAAGCACATCCTTACAAAGAAACATTATTTGTCAAGGATGTGCTAATGACATTTATGAACTTCAGACATTCCAAGTGAAAGATATGAATGACTCGATCTCTATGAAATTTCCACATAACACTAGAGTGTAGAGTCAGAAAGCAGATATCTGGTCCTGGGAAGAGAGATTGCCTACAAATGGGCATGCTGGAACTTTGGGGACTTAAGGGAAATGTTTTCAAACTGGAGTGTTATTTGTAAAAGTATATAAATTTATTAAAGTTCATTGACCAGCACTCTGATGATGAGTATATTTCATGATATATAAATTATATTTCTGGAGAAAGAGAGAGAGAGAGAGAGAGAGAGAGAAACATCTATTGTTATATTCTAATTTTAAGCCACATTTCTGTCTGCTTAAATGAAACATATAACTGTGTTAGTTCTTTTTTTATAATTTTAAATTCATATTGCTACTCATGACATGGTGTTTAGGGCTAAAAGTACCATTTTCATTTCCTCCCAAATTCTGTTGCAAGTGGACCACATCATATAGTCTAGACTTCCCAGTGGGCTTTCCTTTAGTCCATGTAAAAAGGGATAGACTAATAATCGTGAGGCCTTTTGCCGCAGTCTGGCTGGGCACAATTCAGGAGCCACTTGTCAAAAGAAACTAACTTTATTTTTAGAACCACACAAGATAAACAAAACAGCTCCTCAGGAAAAAACCCTCAGAGCCCAACTGCCACCACCGGCTTCCCACAAGCCACACCCCCCAACCGGCTTCTTCCTCCTACAATCCTCCTGCTCTTGAGGCCGATTAGCTGGGTTGCATGGGCGGAGCCAAAAAAGTCCCAAAAGAGTGTTAAGTAAATTGTTAGAGGAAGAAGGCATCTCAGTAAAATCAAGAACAGTCAGGGCATACGTTGATACAATGCAAAAATGTAGCCCATGGCTTTTTAAGGAGAAGCCGGTTGGGGGGTGTGGTGTGGGAAGCTGGTGGTGGCAGTTGGGCTCTGAGGGTTTTTTCCTGAGGAGCTGTTTTGTTTATCTTGTGTGGTTCTAAAAATAAAGTTAGTTTCTTTTGACAAGTGGCTCCTGAATTGTGCCCAGCCAGACTGCAGCAGCCTTTTAATCTCTCTCTCTCTCTCTTTTTGCTCATGCAGACTACTTTTGAACTGTGATAAAAGCTGTAGATTATGTCCTTAAATTTATATGTATGGAATATTTTTTTTCCTTTTACAGAGGCTTTGCCTACTCTTAGAAGCCCACCCATGAGCCTGCAGACCCACAGACAGCAAAATAAGTATCTGGGTAGTACAATTACTGTAACCTAGAATATGTAGCAATATATGCTGAATCACTTTGAAAATTTATTTTTTTCTCCATAGTTCTAACTTTTATGAGATCTATTCAAGGAAATGCTCTACATGTATGCAAACTGTTGGATTACTGCATTGTTGAATCATTACCATTTTGCTAAGAGGACACTAAATAATGTAGTTGGTTGAAATCTTCTATAGTGACTTTTTTTAAAAAAATAGAACAATGTGACTTTTCTCTTTTAAAACCCATTAGGGGTTGAAAAAGTCATTAGTATGTGAATGTGGATATCTCAGGAATTGATGTACTACAATTGAAGCTGTTATATTAATGAAAGCCAGATTATCATAGAAATGAATCATATAGCCATAAACTTGTAGCACACAGTGGGATCCATTAGTATGTCGGGGAAATGATGGGATGTTATCAAAGAAAATGGGATTTGTCTTAATGGAGAGAAAGTGTGATCAGAACATATAGCTGAAATTCAGAAAATTCTAGGAGGATTTAAAAGCTAAAACTCTCCCGTTATCTTAAAAGTTCTCAAAATAGGTTCTATTGTTGAAAATAATTACATTGAATATGATATTATTATATAAGCTAATAAAAGTTGAAATTAATTATTATAAGATTATTGATTTTTGCTTATCTCTTAAAATGTATAGAATTCCTGCTGATGTATAGAGATATCTAATATATATATATAGATATCTAATATATATATAGATATCTAATATAATATATATATTATATATATATCTAATATATATATATTAGATATTAATATATTATATATATATATATATAGCTCTGGAATAAATATTATATTATAAAAATATTATGGTTAAATTAAAATATAATATTTACATTATAAACATTTATTTATATTCTAATTTGTGTATATATTACTTACATTTATTTGGCAACCTAAAAAATCTGATATAAATTTCTTTTTCCTGAAAGCTACTTAAGTACCCTGTTCAGAAAAGTGGCTTTGGCATAGAGGTCAGGGATTAAATAAAGATATTACAAAGTTCATCTTTTATTTCCAGTGATTACAATTAAGAGTGGAATTGTAAATTCCCTTCTGCTTAAAAAAATATGAGTAAAATTTCTTAGGATGAGTTTGTGCTATTTAGTTATTCTGCAATTTGGAAACTTGCTTGACTAGGTTCAGACTCAGTGCTTTGATTGAAATGAGGGGTTATGATCTCAATGAAAAAAACCCTAAGTTATATTTCACTTAGTTTTTGATATAAAGACCTCTGAGAAATCTCACCCAGAAAATGATTATGTGGAGTTTTTTACTTCACCTTATTGTCATGCTACAAATTACTTAGATCTTAAACTGAAGAAAATCTCACATCTCAATCTGGAAATCATATCTTCATATGTCTTTATATTTTTCCCTTGTATTCTGAAAGCATAAAAAGCTATATACAAAGAAAACATGTCAGTGATTAACAAATCAGGTATGTGAGGCACTAAAAATTAATTTATAAAAGTAACAACATATTTGTTAATGATTGAAAATTTAAGAACTCATAAACCTGGGGGGAAACTTTCATGAAAATTTTAGTGTTCAATATATACAATTATGAATTCCAGAAATTAAAAAAAAAAAAACAGAATTCCTAGTTCTACATTGATCACAGTGTGCAAAATACAATCAGTTAAAATTTATTACGTTGTTGCAACCATAGTTTCTACCACAAAGGAAATGTTAGCTAGCTATGGTAGGTGTTTTATCTCTATTATTTTAAAATTTTTGAATGATCCAAAATGATGATAGTGATAAATTAACAGCTGATATACAATCCATATTATGTAAATTACATAGGGCAGTATACTTATACTATAATGTGTGCTTTGCCTTTGATTGAGTTAAGGAGAGGGGAAGAAGCAATGAAACTCATTTTCAGGCAGAGAAAAAAGAGTAGAGGCATAGAGATATAAGAGGGAAAGGTTTGTTCAGGAATCAAAGTATTCAATGATAAAGTAATTTGTAAAAGATGCTTGAAATTCAGTTGTACTCTGGATCTATTGCCCCTTTGACCTTTATGTGACATGAGTCATTACTTTCTATGCAAGGAGGATATTTTTAATGTTAGATTAAATCTTATTTTTTCCTTAGTATATGTTATATACATGATCTTGGCTTGGTTATGGCTGGAGGGGAGAAGGTCACGATTTTTTTGCTGTCAGATCAGAGCAGGTATGACTGTGACATCAATGAGAATCACAGAGCTAGGGGAAATTATACTGTGCTGAAGCTTAAAATTCTTACAAAATGTTCTTTTACACGTTGAGAGCTTATTCTCCTAAAATAAGTAAATGGGCAAAGAGCTGCTGAAATTGCTCTCAGTATCTCTTCCCTGTTCTCTGCCACTGCTTTTATATTAGGATAATGAAAAAAAAAAATAGAAAAAAATAAAACAAGCATGTACTCTCAGCTCCCCTAAAAAAGCCACTTTGGTTTTTCTGTTTTGAAATATGGCAAAAGCGATTTAAGCAAATTATTGGTCACATTAGTGCAAGGATATGACAAATTACAGATGAAAGTGAGAAACCCTCTAGGAGAGCTTTATAATAAACTTGTCAACACTCTCTTTAAGAGGCCCAGCTGGAGGCTGTGACAGTCTCTAAGATCACTGGCCCTAGATTGTCTTTTTCTCTTTTTTATTGAAGCACTAGCATCAACCACAGGTGGTAAGTGGTAGCCAATTATGCTCCCACTTTCAAAATTAATAGCTTTATGCAGTCTGACAGGCCCATAGTCTTGACCTATGTGGGTTAACTATTAGGCCATTGTTACTCTGTCTCTTTCTCCAGGAAATGCATCAAATTCAGCAACTAGATTGAACAGGGAGCTCATCTGTCTCTCCCTCTCTCTCCTAATGAGCTACCTGGAATCCCAGCACACTCTGCCCAAGCAGCAGCCTTCTTGGTATAGTCAATGGTACCAGGAAGGCCTGCTTCCTGCTCCTGCCTCTGGCTTCCATGCATGGACTCAGGCTGTCCATGTGAACGTCCTGGAAGTGCAAAGAAAGCACAGAGTTACCTTTGCTGAAAGTGCTTCTTGTTTGAGACTCCTGGGACAGACTGTATAAATACAGCATTTAATTGGCTGGATTATCCCTAACCCCCCAATGCCATTTTGATTTATCCAATTGAGGCATTCATCTTTAGTCAAAATTTACAGCATAACTAATTTTCGTATATTTTAAAGTATTTTTCTAGTTGTAGATGAACACCATGCCTTTATTTCTTTTATATTTTTATGTGGTGCTGAGGATCAAACTCAGCGCCTCACACATGTGAGGCAAGCGCTCTACTGCTGAGCCACGACCCCAGCCCAAATCTTCATATGTTTCTCATTGTGCTCTTATTCCTGTTTTCTCCTGACCTTTCTTCTTGGTATCATTGTTGACTCTCAGCACATACATGCATCATTTCAAGCCATGTCTACAGCAGTGGCATTTGAACTACTGCAAAAATCTTCTAAATTTAGTGTTTACAAGACATCCCTGCTTCTGGTACGTACAGTCCATTCTGCCCATTCTGCATATTTGAGACCAATTAATCTTCACATTATATTTTCTATGTGGGAATTTAACACAGCTTTTCTATTTTTATTACATTAAATCTAATGTAATCCAGGACATAGAAGTGTGTCAGGAGGTAAAAACCTTATATTTGGCTTCGACAAACTACTTCTTCAGGTTTTTCTCCTTTCTTTATCATTGCATTTCCTTATTTTAAAAATAGACTTCTGACACTGCCAGACCCAATTCTGTTTTTCTTGATAAAGAATTTGCAATCTCTTCTGACAAACTACCCTTACGGTTGGTGGATAATCATTTTATATTCCTAGATGATTTCAAAGAACACAATTTCATCTTTCATGTGAAAAAGAATTTTCCATATTTTACACTCTACTCCACAATATATTTGTGTTCACTTAAAAATAATATTTCAAGTCACTTGTCATTGAATAAATTTGCTGTTCTGGAATGCACCATATTTATTTGTTGACTTTTGAGGACCAAGATATGCCTACCTAATATTTCATGCAGTACAGCCTTCAGTTAAAGAAGCTGGTTTTTACATCATTTACTTTTGTATTATGAGTTTGGGCTTCTTGCTTATTCAACTCTAAGCTAGTCTTATTTCTCACTTGTTATTTGAAGTCTTCCGGGACTTCTTCAGGCTTCATAGGTCTTCTTCATTTTTAGCCCTTGAAACACTAAACACTGTACCATGAATTTATCAAGCATCTGATTTAGAAAAAGAGAGGGCCTAATTATTCACTGTCTTGTAGCATTCCATCTGTTTTAATCATGTTTCGAGTTAGACTGTAAATTCCTTAAAGGCAGAGACTATCTTATACTGAGTGAATATTCCCAGTAAAACTTAAGACACTTCTAAGTTTTAAGTAGGTGGGTAAGTAGTTGATTAGGGAGGGATTTTTAATTACTGGTAAAATCATTGAAGAGATAAAAATTTAATAGTTTTGTTTTCTAATAGTTTTTGTTTTCTAATAGTTTTTGTTTTGACTGTTTTCTTTTAAAATTGTTACCATGGAGATTATGGATAGATAAGTCCTCAGGGTGACCTTTTAGTCAGAAGAGTGTAGAATGTGTAGAAAATGTGCTCTCATTTTATTTTTATATTTAGTTTTATTTATTTTTCACATGTCAACATCTTTTACTGATGACAGTCACTTAAATAAATCTTTAGAGTGAGGGCAAGGCTCAGTGCAAAGATGATCTAATTAGTTTTTACTTTGACTCCTAATGAACATTACTTTTTACAAATTCACATTTGTGGCCTGAACCACACCATTTAGTATTTGGCTACACGCTGTTATTTATTTTTTTTCCCTCTAATAGTTTTCATACCGAATTGGTCCACCTCATAAGGACAGCACCTGTTCTTGCAAATACTTGCATGCCCCACTGTGCTGGACACCTTAAATATTTGACTGATTAGCATTCACACCAGTGCTTGGACACAGCTAAGAAATGAATAGTATTCCTACAGAGGAAAGTGCCTGAAGGCTAATCTCTTATTTCATATTCAATTTGCATTTCATAATAATACACTGACCTTGCATGTGTATATAAACGTTTACCTTTTCAAATGCCTTCAAATTATAATCTTATTTCATCCTCTTTGGTATTTTATCCTACTGGTTCCTCACCTTTTATGATAACAGTGCCTGTGCTTGATTTTATAAACTACACATGACATATGTAATTCAGTTCCTGTTATCCTTTGTGTCAGAGCAGTTTTGAATAATCTTTTTATAGAAGACTTTTGAAAACTGAATGCCATTTTCTTCAATTTTATAGTATGGAAAGCTTTCCATAGGCATCTAAAATATTTTTAGCATTCTTTAAATTTTTTTGTAGCACATCTGATGATGAATTTGTAACCCACAAAGTTCATACATCACTATCACTGGGCATCACTCCAGTTGTACTGATATGACAAAAGTCCTATAGAAGAAATACATAATATTTTCTTACTTATTTCTCATGTCCTATGACTTCTGGGGTCAAAAGGTGTAGTAGACAAAATACCTTCCTTGCTCTTCAATGTCATTTCCGGCTCATTTTCCTCCTTTCTCATTCAGAAGTTGGATCTCTCTTTTTGCATATACTACTCAGGACCCATAATGTCTACTGACCTTCTTCTAACATCTTTCTCATTCACTGAAACATTTATCCCCCTACTCATGTTTGTCTTCACCTCTACTCCTCTCATAGTCATGATTTATGGCCAATCCAGTATTCACATGGATAATCCATCTAACATCCTGACCTCCTAAATCATAAATCTCATTTTCCAAGGACCTGTTTTTAACTAGTTTGGGTCATCTGCTGCCATGATGTCATATTTCTTAGACCTTGACACATCAGTAACTATATCAGCTCCTACTTCTCCAGTTCATTTATTCCAGTATTTCCCAATTTGGGAATTTTTAAAGTAAATCCTCATATCCATTTTTTTTTTGTCTGTAACATCCTTCTCTTATTTTCACTTATCCATCAGAGAGTTTCTAGCTCAATTAAGTGGAATCTGTACCAATCTCGATTTCTTCGTTTCTTTTCCCCTCTATTTACTCAACTGTCAAAATTTTTAAACTTGATTTATACCCAATTATTTCCTTCTCTGTGACTGGCCTGGAAAACATAATATTTTTTTAAAAAAAGAAGAATCACATGATTGTGTTGATTCCTTTTTCTTAAAGTTCAGTAGCACAAAAATTTCATTAGCACTTAACCCCATCAAAGAATTTTACTAGATTTTCCAAGGAAGTTTAGTTTTCTATTTTCTGTAAACTATTATAGGAACTTTTCTCCCCTTACTTTTTTCTTAGTTGATTAGCTCACACCATTCTTCTGGTTCACAGATCTGTAAACATGTGTGATCAGTTTCTGTCTTTTCACCTGCACAGGAGTAGGCTAATCTCCCTTTGGTCTATGAGCCTCACCCCCTCTCACACTCCTCACATTCCTCTGTTGTTCTTTTCCCTTCTCTCTACTTTACTATTGTTTCCCCACCCTCTGTGATCAACCAGGAAGCATATACATGTGCTTTTGTGTCACCTACTAAAGTTTCCTCCTTCTTTCCAAATAAAACAGGCTCTTCCTCCAGTTGTAATGATTGTCCACAGGTGTTGTGTGGATTTTCTGGTGCTCCTTTCACTCTTCACCCCTTGAAGAAGCTGCAGCTTGGGAGCTGCTAGAAGCAAAAAACAATGAAGGTATTTCAAGAGAACCCTGAGTTTTATGGTCTTTACAATAAAGAGTACTTCCACGTTTTATTATTTATAAATTATATGGTATCATTCTTTATGTACACAGCACTTATTTTTTTAAAAAACTTTTGTCTGAAATATATACCTGCCTTCCCCCCACTGGAGAGTTTATGAAGGTCATTGAAATTTGTGGGTGCACTACTACTAATACACATCTTATATGCAGCATACGAAGAAAAGTACTCTTGCTATTCTCTCACAGCTTTCCCTGTCATTACCATGCCTCTTGCCCAGGCTTCTCCATCCTTGTAACGGATATAATCACTCACTCTGTTGAGAAATCCTAAAAAATCAGTAGTCACACCTAGTTGCTCCTTTTTCTTGTTTTCTACATCCACACAATCTAGTCTTCACCTCTTTATTTAAAATACAAATCACTTTCCACTTTCATTGCCAACATACTTTTCTGAGTTGCCATTATTCATTGTCTAGACTATAGGAATACTCTCTAAACTGGAATTCATTGTTTTCAGTTTTGTCCCCCTCCATTCTTTATTCACCCAATGTCACATTTTTCAGAAGTATACTTCAGATCATCAATTCCCTGCTTTAAACACCTTTGTGACCGATGCCTTAATTAGCTAGATGCTCTTGGACCACAAGATTAAAAAAAAAATAGCCTTTGCTTTTTTGGGATCATGGCATAATTAATCTGAAGGAAGAGATGTCCACTGCCTGACACATGCACAGCCTTCCCCTCAACAGTATCCCACTCCAACAAGGTATATTTGTTGTAATTTGTGAACTATATTGATACAACATTATCACAGAGTCCGAAATTTGCATTAACGTTCACTCTTGATGTTGTGCATTCTATGGGTTTGGACAAATGTATAATGCCCTGTATCCACCATCATAGTACATATGGAGTAGTTTCACTGCCCTCAAAATCCTCTGTGCTCTGCCTATTCATCCCTTCCTCTCCCCAACCCCTAACACTCACTGGTATTCTTACTTTCTCCATAGTTGTGCCTTTTTTCAGATATGATATTATTGGAATCATACAGCATGCTGTCTTTTCAGATTGACTCCTTTCACTTGGTATTATGCACTTAAAGTTTCTTCATGTCTTTCCATGGCTTGATGACTCATTTCTTTTAAGTATCAAATAGTATTCTGTTGTTTGGATGTAGCACAATTTGTTCATCCATTCCCCTACTGAAGAACATCTTGGTTGCTACCAAGTTTGGGCAGTTATGAATAAAGCAATGAAGAAATTAATAATATACCATCTCAAAAGATACCATTATGGTATATTGACTATTTTAAGTTCAAGGCACTTAAAGAATAGCAGGTACTAGAAAATCACTTTTAACTTCATGCTGTTTCTTAAAAGCAGATGAAATTCCCACGTGAAAGATGTCCTCTGGCTGGGCATGGTGGCACATGCCTGTAATCCCAGTGGCTCGTGAGTCTGAGACAGAAGAATCACTAGTCCAAAGCCAGCCTCAGCAACTTTGGGAGGCCCTGAACAACTTGGTAAGACCATATGTCTAAGTAAAATATAAAAAGGGCTGGGGATATGGTTCAGTGCTTAAGCCTTAGTACCCCAAACAAAACAAACAACAGTAACAACAACAAATCAAGAGGTCCTTTGTATACTAAAAGGAAAAGTAATATTCTCATCAGAACAGAAAATTGAGTCTGAGAGTAATCTGTGTAAACCTGTTGCACTTCCTAGCCACTTCCCTGCATAATTAGTTTCCCTAGTGCAAGCACCTTTGCCTTATTACATGTTCAGAGTTGACTACTCTGATATGAATAACAATATGTCTCTGTCTATCATCTATCTATTTTTCTATGTAAATATGATGATATAAATATAGTTTGAGCATATTCACCAGGTATTAGTGTGTCGGAGGTGTGGTACCCAGTGTGGTGATAGTAAAAGTGGTGGGACTTGGAGG
Source organism: Callospermophilus lateralis (assembly GCF_048772815.1). NCBI lineage: Eukaryota > Metazoa > Chordata > Mammalia > Rodentia > Sciuridae > Callospermophilus > Callospermophilus lateralis. The sequence continues at coordinate 106,731,253 of NC_135312.1, read as the reverse complement.
GATGTAATTAGGTCATGAAAATGCTGCCATCAGAAGGTACTGATGAACGTCTCATGAGGTCCTGGCTAATTCTCATGAGAAGATTATACAAAAGCAGACCTGGTCCCTCCTGTCTCTCTCTCTGGCTTCTTCTCTTGCTATGTGATCTCGCCCACTCACCTGCATTCCTGCCATTGTGATATCAACTCTGCAGGCCCTCTGTGGAGCTGAGTCATGCCCTTGAACCTCTAGAACTATAAGCTAAATGAGCCTCTTTTCTTTAAAAAGTATCCAGCTCAGGCATTTAATTATAGTAACAGAAAATGGTCTATTTTATACTCTCTCCTGCCCCAATTCAGTATATATATTAACAACTCTGAGGCTTTCAGTCTTCATTTCCTTACAAGGACTCCCATATCATATAATACTTACACTAAATTAATGTGTATATAAATATTTATGCTTTTCTCACAATGATCTTTCTTATGTCCATGTGATTCTCAGGTATAGCTGAAAATCCTTAAGAAGGTAGATTAGTCTGTTTTCTGTTGCTACAACATAATTTTTGAGGCTGAAAATTTTGTAGAGAAAAGAGGTTTATTTTGCTCACAATTCTGGAGCCAAGGGTATGGAACTGACTTCTGCTTATCTCTGTGAAAGATGCCCTGATTAGAGTTATAACAGAGCAGATGGCTTCATGGCAGGAGCATCTGTGAGAGGGAGACTTAGCAATTCAATAAGTCAGAGACTACAAAGAGGCTAGTCTTTCTCTTTTTAGAATAATCCGCCCAGTGCCTTAATTTTCTCGCAGTAAGCTCCACCTCTTAAGTGTCCTACCAACCTCTTAATACCACTATATTTGGGACCAAGCTTCTAACACATGAACCTTAGTGGGGGACACATTTAAGCTGTAGCCAAATCATAGCAGAGGGTTAAATTAAGATTTTATCTCCCTTTAAGCTGCTATAAACATTTGTGTGCATAGAAGTTTTCATATTCTATGAGTAGATATCAAGGAGCATGCCTGCTGGATCAGATGGAAAGAAAATGTTTGGTTTTATCTGAAACCACTGAACTACTTTTCAAAGTGACTGTAAAATTTTACATTCCTGCCCGCAGTGAAATTCCTGTTGCTCCATATCCGTAGCAGTGCTTGGTGTTACCAGTCTTTTGGATTTTGGTCATTGTCATAGGTGTATAGTGGTATCTCACTGTTTTATTTTACATTTTCCTGATGACATATGCCTGTGGAGTATCTTTTCATATGTTTATTTGCCCTCCATGTATCTTGTTAGTTGAGGTGTCTGTTACAGCATTTGGCTCATTTCAGGTTGGTTGTTTTCTTATTGTTGAAATTTTTTTTTTTTGGTATGTTTTAGATAATAGTCCTTTATCTAATATACCTTTTGCAGAATTTTTCCTCCCAGTCTAAGGTCACAAATTTTTCATCTTGATCTTAGCATAATGGTAACGTCATGAAGAGTATTTCCTTTCAGGAATACTAATGTACAAAAGATATGCAGGATGTCATTATTAAGCAACATGCTTCTGTTGGTGACTTCCTATAACAAACGGTGGGATCCTGTCGAGACTGGACTAAATATTGGAATTCACAAATATACTGCTTTTCTATTAGTCTGGTGGTTAATTTTTCAGTTGTATTCAGTTATAACAGCAGAAGTACCTCCAATTTTCTCTTCTTCTTCTTTTGTCTGCCTTTCTTGAGGTTGAGTTTTTCATCCAGCACCTTATATTTGGGGTTTACTTGCTGTTTTAGCAGAGGTACAACCAGGCATTACTGTAGAGCTGGCTTTGGAACATTATGGGGAGAGAGAGAGAGCACGAAGAGTGAGCTATGAGCTTTAATCTTGTCTCCACTTTATTTTTACTCATGCTGTCTGTTTCAAATAGAAGAATAGAACATTCTTTTCTGCATGCTTGATTATCTGGCTCTTTATTTTTCAGATATCATTCAAATATTGCTTTCTCAGAGAGTCCTTCCCATACTTCCATATCTAAAATAACATTGCCCATACTGACAATGTAATGAATCTATAGTATAGCTTATTTATTTTTTCTTAAAAATTTATTACTTAAAATTTTTCTTAAAAATTATTACATTTGGAGATTATTTTATTTACCTGAGTTATGCCAGTTTCTCACCACTGTTTGCCCCACCATAATACAAGCTTTTTGAGGACAATGACTCTGCCAGTACTATTCACCATAGGATCCCCAGTGTTTATAAGTATGCTTACATATAGTGAATGATCAATTAACAAGTGTTGAATGAGGCAATGATGCACAGGGTATAGCAAATGACAACTATGCATGTGGTAGATGCAGTCATGGAAGGACTGGGTTATAAAAAGAATTGAATTTGGGATACAATGACTCATGGTAATATGCTTACTTATTTGATATAAATCACTGAGATTGCTCCTTGAACCCAGCCAACTTTCCATTTCCTTTTCTTCCTTAAACAGGCTTCAGGGACTCCATGTGTTCACACTATTTACTGCTTTCTGTTTCTCCCAATGCTGTTTTGAGTGTGGAAGCCAATCTCTTTGTTTCTGATTTCAGTTCTCCCTCTGAAAAAAACATACCTATAAATTCTATCCATTTTAGAGATTGCACCATTAGTTACTCAAGGAGGCCAATAGAGAATTATACAAATTATACAGTAGAAGAATATCATGATAATTAAAAGATCTCCCAGAGTTACATATCAAAATTCATAAATCTGTCCAATCACAATTCCCCTACACATGTGATTTTATTAAGGCAAGACTGTATTATGTAGTGGGATTACTATGAGCCAGAAAGGATTAATTCAGTTTGGGTATTTCAAGTAGAAAGGAATTTGATACAGGTAATGAGACCCTTGTAAAATCACTGAAAAGGTCAAAGTAGTGAATGTTAGTGAAAGTGTCATAAGCATTCGGGTATGGTCCAGAAAATTTGGAACTTGATATTCTCCCCTCTTCAGAAGTTTTTGGGAAATTTCCACACATGGTCACAGTTTCCCAGTGGCGGATCATGGCTATTTTCAAATGGGAACATAAAATAGGTGATACCTAGAGCTACTATAAAACCTCACCTTGACTGAAGGCAAACATATGTTCATCTCTGCTCTGAAAGATAAACATAATGAATTCTGCTTCTCTTTTATGTCCAAATCAGAGATTTACCTCATTGGTAGAATGAAAATCACATCTAGGCTCTGGAAACAAAGAAATCTGGGAAAGCTATTTCATAGGTCTCTAGTCCGTGACACTCAAGGGAAAACATAGATAATGGTAAGGATTAAGTCTGATTGCCAAAACAAACAAACAAAGAGACACACAAGCAATACCCATGACAAAATAAATATTTCACTCTCCTACCTTCCCATGAATGGTAAGAAAGCTTGATGCCCTAAGAAGATAATTTTCTTTTCTAGGGAAATCCTGATTAAAAGAGTCTTGTGCCACAAAAGTCTGATTCAGACACAATTCCTTATATCCATTCTCTGTTTTTCTCACATTTAGCAAAGATGATAAGAGCAGTTCAGGAGGAGAGGTGAACAGGTTAAAGGGCCAAATGGAACATCCATTGATTTTGGACAATGTCCGCACTTTGAAGATTATAGAAAGGAGCAAAAATACCATGTCCTACATTACAGTACTTGAAAACCTAGCTGTAGAGACAGGATTAAAGAACATAGAACAAGTTGGGAGTGAACATGCCATATAATGATAATAGTCTTGGTTTTGCTACTTTTCTTACAAGGAAGAAAATATCAGTAAGGGAAGAAGGGATACTGACCAACACTTAAAAATGGACTATATTTGGAGCAGTGGGAAGAACATTTGAGGTGTATGTGGGAAGGGGAGAATGCTATAAGCAAAAACTGGAATGAGCACATGGAGAAAGAATAGGAGGTTCCCAAACAATGATTTCTTAAAATAACTGTCTGTCTCTAAATTTGTCCTGCCAGTTCATTCTCCACACCAGTTACAAAGGGTTATCAAGTATTTTTTTATATCTTGACACATGTAGTTTTTCATTTTCATAATGTCACACTCAAGGATTTGCCCAGACTTATGCAAATTTCATTTTAGACCTGAGTCTACTCTTTTTTTCTCAATTGGGAAAACATACTGAGAAATAAGTGAAGGGGCTTGGGGATGTAACTCAATGATAAAATACTTGTCCAGCAGGCATAAGGCCCTGGGTTCAATCTTCTGCACTGAAAAGAAAAAAGAAAGCACATTTTGGTCCTCACCACTGTAAAGAAGTAATTGAATGATGAATAATACTGATGACTTCCATTTTGAATTAGAAAGGCATATCATAAAGCAAATTATCAATAAAGGTCTCATTACCTGTATCAAATTCCTTTCTAATATAAAATATCCAAACTGGATTAATTATCAACCAGACTATTGAGTGGAATGTTAATTGGCTAAAAAAATTTGCACTTTGTTACTACAACAATAATGAGCAAATTTCAACGTACCTTCTCTTTTTGAAGAAATATGTGTTTTGGTTCTGGTATTGATGATATGGGTAGATACAAGAGTAAATCTGGCTTTATTATCTTTCTAGAAAAAAATTCTGTAGTTTTCCATTATACCTATTCTTCTTGACCTCAAGTCCTGTGCCCTGTGCACCTTTGTTGTATGTCCCACCTCCCTACCAGGTATAGTTTATGTTCTTGTTGGCTGCATGCATTATGCTGTTGCATACAACACTATATTTGCTAATGTTATTCTTTGACCTAAAAACTTTCCACCAAATAAGCTCTTCTCCAGAGCCAGGTAGAAGCTAGACCAATACTCCTGAAGTTTCAGAACTATGAGATTCATAAACTTCTTTTCTTTATATTTTACTCAGCTTCAGGTGCTTTTATTGTAGTGACAGAAAGGAAACTAATATACCATATTTTAAAAAGGGTTAATATTTAAGATATACAAACAACTGCTATAAATAAATAGCAAAATAAAACAAAACCAAAAATCCCCTTACTTTTAAAATGGACAAAGGAATTGAATAGACATTTCTAAAAAAAAAAAAAAAAAAAAAAATAGCCAAGAGGCATATAAAAGTGTTCATGTTAAGATGGCTATGATCAAAAATGAAAAGATAAACATTGGTGAGGATGTACAAATAAGGGAAATTTTGTATGCTATTTGTATGAATTTAAATTGGTGCCACAACTATGAAAAACAATATGAAGAGTTCTCACAAAATTAAAAATAGAGCTACTATATTATCCAGCCATCTCAATCTTGGGCATATGTTCAAAGGTATTGAAATCAGGATCTTGAAGAAATAACAGTAATTCCAAGTTCATTGCAGCACTGTTCACTATAACTAATACGTAGAAAAAGATTACATGTCTCTTGATTGACAAAGAGATAACGAAAATGGAGTATATTCATATATACTGAATAGTATTCACTATTGAATGAAGGAAATCCTGGCATTTTTAACAACATGGATGAACTTGAAGACATTATGCTAAGTGAAATAAGCCAGGTACTGTGACAAGTACTGCATGACAATACTTGTTCGATGCCAACCTCATAAAAGTGGAGAGTAGAATGGTGGTTTACAAGGGTAGGGGTGGTGGAAACAGAGAAGTTTTAGTCATAGGGAACTTGTCAGTTATGCAAGGTATGCAAGTCCTGGAGAGCTATGGTTCAGCAGAATACCTATAGTTAACAAATCTGTGGAGAGTCTTATGGAATAGATCATGATGATAGTTTCACAGGCAAGCATCAAGAAATCCATCAAGTTGCTTACATTAATTAAGTCTCTGTAGCTTTTTACAACACCTCAATAAAGTAGTTTAAAATGGAGTTTGCTAATACTCAGTTTCTTTAAATATGTTGAGGGGCTGGGGATTATTGCTATTTCATTCATAAAAAATAACTCTGCTCAGATGAGAAATAACTTTCCAGTGTCAGAGCTGGCAAAAAAAAAAAAAAAAAAAAAAAAAGAAAAGAAATAAAAAACAATGGGGCTTTCAGCTAAAATCTGTCTCTAAAGCTCTTCTACACAGTGTTGAGTAATATAAAGGGAATGATTATTATAAATGGTTATTTGAAATAACACTCACTGATTTCTCACTAGAAGTCTTAGGTTGTTTTAAAAAGAAGTTTCTACATAAGTGAGACCAGATTTTTTTCAATTCTGTGCCAGTTCTTTGGCCTTCTAGAATCATGGGTCCATAGAGAGATCCAATACAGCACACAGACTGTTACATTAGTTGGGATGTCATTCAAAGTGCAGCTGGTAAATACTTCTGCCAAAGGAAATTTCAGGATAAAGGTGCTGCTGCTGAAGGCTATTGAGCTACCTATTTGTAAGAGCTATCTTAAGTTGTTTTTCTTTTTATTCTGTGTCACCAGAGGTGGGTAATCCTTTGGTTCCTGAATTGTTTTTTGTAGTCATTCTTCTTAGAATGTCAGTCTCACACAATGGTTGCCTGATATGTGCCAATCTTCTGTGATTTCCACTGTGATTGCTTCTTGTTGATGTCAAGAGATGAGGGTGAAACAGAAGTTGACCTACTAACCAATGAGAGGTAGCTTATATAGGGCTTGCTTTGAATAGACCGTCCCATGAACCTCTAAGAATCATTACACAAGCCACATTTATTTCCTGAAATTTGGGTGATGGAAACTGAGTTTAAGTCATACTTTATACATCTACTTAGGACTCACTGTGGGTGTTCATGGCATTTATTATCATTTAAATTTTTATGAATCTCTTACCCTCTAGATTGTTACTTTAGTTAGCTTTTTTTTTTTTTTCACTGCTGTGACCACACCTGACAAAAACAATTTTAGGAGAAGCTTATTTTGGAGTTCCTGGTTTCGGAGGTCTCAATCCATAGTAGGCAGAGTCCATTCTTTGAGGCTCGAGGTGAGGCAGAAAGAACATCCTGGCTGAAGAGTGTGGTGGAGGAGAGCAGCTCAGAACATCACACTAGGAATCAGAGACAGAAAGTTCCCCTCAACAAGAAAAAAATATAAACCCCATAGGCATGTCCCCATGGACCCATCTCTTCCAGCCATACCCTACCTGCCTTTAGTTACCTCTCAGTTAATCCTATCAGAGGAATTCACTTATTGGGTTGGGGCTCTCATAAACTAATCATTTCACCCCTAAGCTTTCTTGCATTGTCTCACACATTAGCTTTTGGGGCACACCTAATAACTAAACCATAACAATTGTCAACTCTATAAATGAAAAATCTGAGTTCTGTTTTTCAGTGCAAAAATACTGTGAATGACTGCAGTGTCTCCCATAGTTCATGACATGGAGTAAGCACTTCAAAGATTAATTACTGAATACATGACTAAGTTACAAAAGTCTGACATTTTTGATTATTGCCAAATTTTTCACTGTGTTCCAAGAAAGAAGCATCATTACTATTATAGTTTAGACATGAGATGTCTTTCAAAAGTTCATAAGTCAGACAATACAAGAAAGTTTAAAGGTGAAATTACTCAGTTATGGGAACTTTAATTTACTCAGTGCATTAATCCCATTGAATGATTTAACTGGGTAGTAACCTAGGCAGGTAGGGTGTGCTGGAGCAAGCAGGTCCTTGGGGGCTTGTCTTTGGGGTTCATGTTTTTCTCTCTGGTGAGTGGAGCTGTCTCTCTTGACTACCTGATGCCATGTCCTGAACTGCTTTCCTCTGCAACATCCTTCCTCCATAATGTTCTGCCTGCCTTGGGCCCAGACCAATGGAGTGGCTATCTCTGGACTGAGACCCCTGAAACTGTGAGCCTCAAAGAAACTTTTCCTTCTTTATGTTCACCTTGTTAGATCTTTTGGTTACAGTGATGAAAAGGCTAACTAAAACAACCACATATAGCCTTTAAAACAGGGTTTCTGAAAATTTCATCTACAACTCAATCACCTGAGGATCGTGTTAGAACTCAGAGTTGGCTTTAGTAGAAGGGGGGTAGTGATTCCAGTCTTGAGTATCAGGAACCTATCCTTGTCCTCCTGGAGTTAAATACCTGAAAAATGTGGAGGCAAGCAAGAAAACAAGTTTTTACTTAAGAGGTACCAACAGACTTCTCCAAATAGAAGGAGCCCCAGAGCTGGGAGTCTCCTGGAGTGGGTGTTATCTTGCTCTTTTCTTCTTTTATAGATTTTAGAACCTCCCCTTTTAATCTCCATCTGTATGCTTAAGGGCAGGATGGAGCAGGAGCACAGGGGGTTGTCACTAGCCACTCCTTGTGTGATATCAGAGGTTAGCTCTTAGCCACCCATGGAGCTGGGAAGTGTGATAACCCGTCATCATCTTCTCTAGACCCCATCATTCATTACCTACACTGACTACCAGACCTTCACCTCCTGCCTCAGTTTGTTGAGGATATGTGACATATCCCTCAGGATATTCCCTCAGGCCAGGCAGGGATACAGGCAGATTGTTTCTTGGCAAGGAAACTATGTGGGGAGTCAGTGCAGTGGGTTCATTTTATAGAATTATTCTCTTAACCTCATGTTCCCACTGTTGACAGAGCTGGGACCTTCCAGGAAACTGAGGCAGTGTGAAGACTCCCTCTTCAAATTCCAGTTCTGTGATCAAGTCAGAAATATTTCAAACATGTTGCTCAGAGTAATAGGAATGAGCTTGTTGAAGGGATAGGAAAGGGGAAGGGGATACTCCAAGGGAGAGAGTGGGTTCTCTCAGAGAGGAGAATGACAATGTGTCTTTTCTGCACTCCAGTTTTATTGGGGTCCCAGGGAAGTTTCCAGAGAGCCCTGCCCAGGTCTGTCTCTTGACTTTTGACTGACAGCAGGGTGACATCAGAATTTCCCCTCCCCATTGTCATGACAACTCTAGGTCACCTTGGCTCATGCTGACCAGTTGTAATTGGATTCTTAACCATACATTCTTACAGATTTTATACTTAGGAGGAACTATCCTTATCTCCTAGAGTTTCAGGATCTGGTCATGAAAATCTCCTGGGTTCCTCCCATCAACATTATCTTGGGCCTGCACTTCTTCTCCTGCAGTTAACAGATAGTTTTCTAAGGAATGTGGCATATCCTTTCCATCTAGACCAGGTGGGACTGCAGGTAAATTGCTTCTTGTAAAAAAAAAAGCTTGTGGGGGTCAGCACATGGGTCCATTTTATAGAATTATTTTCTTAACCTCATGTTCCCACCATTCTCATCTGTCTGTTCCATAATACAACCATCCTCATCTATTTGTTTCCTTATAGTAGGACCTGAAACTCTGCATTCCTAACATGTTCCTGGACAGTGCCTTGCTGCTGGTCCTCAGGCACCTTAACCATCAACTGTTGTGTTCATGTTACTACTTGTCCTCCAATTTTATTTATTTTTTGCCTGCTGGGCCTAACTGGACTTCCATTAGTAATTCATTAACCACATTTAGATAGATAAATTTCTTTGTCTACAAAGCCTGCAGCACACTGCCTGGGTGCCCCTAAGAAACAACTCAATTGCAAGTCATTGCCTTCAGTTTAGAGGCTCTGTCCTTGTGACTTTTGATTTAGGGTTCATATATAAAATCCCCTTTCATTTTCTTTGTGTCACTCTTTTAATACAAATAGTGCATCTCTCCTGTCAGCAGATACTCAAGTCTGGCTTTTTACCTTATTGTCAGCTACTTTGAAGGACTCTCTAAAATAAAATTTGTGTGTATATGACATAGGCCATGTTTTAGGTCAGAAGATTCTTACAATATCCTACTAAATGACACAAAAATATGTCCAAATATTTTAGAGTGATGTAAAAACCAAATAGGATCAATAAATGCAAACTTTATTATATTTATGAAGACTCTTTTTGCTCCCACTGAGTATAAATAATCAGTTTCATGGGGTTACTGCGAGGAGTAAGTAATGATGCATATAAAACATATAGCTCTACAGAACAGAGGACATAGAGACTAACCCACAAAATTACAATTATCTTATATTAGACAAAGGAGCCAAAAACATGCATTGGAGAAAGATAGCCCTCTTCAACAAATGATGCTGGGAAAAGTTGAAATCCATATGCAACAAAATGAAATTAAATCCCTATCTTTCATCATGCACAAAACTCAAAGGATCTAGGAATTAAACCATAGACTCTGTGTCTAATAGGAGAAAAAGTAGGCCCTAATCTTCATCATGTAGGATTAGGCCCCAACTTGCTTAATAAGACTCCTGTAGCACAAAAATTAAAACTAAAAATCAATAAATGGATGAACTCAAACTAAAAAGTTTCTTCTCAGCAACAGAATCAATCTGTGAGGTGAACAGAAAGCCTACATCCTGGGAGCAAAGTTTTACCCCTCACACATCAGATAGAGCACTAATCTCTAGAGTATACAAAGAACTCAAAAAGCTTACCACCAAAAAAACAAATAACCCAATCAACAAATTGACCAAGGACCTGAAGAGACATTTATCAGAAGAGCATATACAATCAATCATACAATGTATGAAAAAATGTTCATCATCTCTAGCAATTAGAGAAATGCAAATCAAAACTACTCTAAGATATCATCTCACTCCAGTCAGAATGGGCAGCTACTATGAAGACAAACAACAATAAGTGTTGGAGAGGATGTGGGGAAAAAGGTACTCTCATACATTGCTAGTGGGACTGCAAATTGGTGCAGCCAATATGGAAAACAGTATGGAGATTCCGTGGAAAACTGGGAATGGAACTACCATTTGACCCAGCAATCCCTCTCCTTGGTCTATATGCAAAGGACTTAAAAACAGGGACACAGGGACACAGGGACAGGGACACAGTCACATCAATGTTTATAGCAGCACAATTCACAATAGGTAAACTGTGGAACCAACCTAGATGCTCTTTAATAGATGAATTGATTAAAAAATGTGGCATATGTACACAATGGAATATTACTCAGCCATAAATGAGAATAAAATCATGGGATTTGCAGGTAAATGGATGGCGTTGGAGGAGATAATGCTAAGTGAAGTTAGCCAATCCCCCCACAATAAATGCTGAATGTTTTCTCTGATAAAAGGAGGCTGATTCATAGTGGCAAAGGGAGAGGGAGCATGGGAGGAATAGACAAACTCTAGATAGGGCAGAGGGATGGGAAGGGAAGGGGGAGGGCAGGAGGTTAGCAAAGACGGTGGAATGTGATGGTCATCATTATCCAAAGTACATGTATGAAGACACAAATTGGTGTGAACATACTTTATATACAACTAGAGATATGAAAAATTGTGCTCTATATGTGTAACAAGAATTATAATGTATTCTACTCTCATTTATTTAAAAAGATCAATAAAAAATAAAAACCAACCAATAAACAACAACAACAAAAACAAAATAAAACCCATATAGCTCAGTTGTGTGATAGGAGTTCATAATGGGGAAAATGTAGAATATTGTAATCACAGTTATTATTTAATTTTATTATTATTGCCTTGAGGTGTTTCCAGTGCATTTTATGAATTCCAACTGTAGAAAAGAATGTCTTATTTAAAATAGAAACTGAAGAGTTCTATTCCTAGTCCCAAAGCTAACTCAAGCTATTTACTGACCATCTTCTAGTTTATTTTTGATAGAAGAGGAACAACTTGTCACATGTTTAAATCCCATTTAGGCCTTTCTTAACTTTAAAAGATTACTTGAGAAATGACCTTATTCTTTTTTTCCCCTTTAAATACCTTCTGAGTTTCATCACCTCTCTTGACAACCTGTCTACTGTTCAAGTTCTATTTGCCTTATCTTTTCTATTTTTAGTTTAATGCCTTAATTTCATAACTTCTACCCCTTTCTTCACTTACTTATCTCATTTAATATTACGCCATAGTTTTTTTTCTTTTCTACTTTACATATACTGTTATTTCATTATCTATTAGCACATTAATCAAGACTTTTTCCTTTTGTTCTTTGGAGGTACTGTCATAGGGTTGGATAGCAGATATTTTCTTTCTTTTGTGTTTAATGTGATGGGTTTTCCTGTATTCTCAGGAGCAGATTACTGTGTAGGGAATGAGGTGGTTCAAAGTAGCTTTCTCGGTTTTATTGCCTGCTCTGCTATTACCACAATGCATTAAAAATATGACCTCTCTGTGTAGATATATCCTCAGATCTGAGATCTACCTTCTTAGCACATTTTACATTTAATGACTCAATTTCCAGTGTTCATGATCTGTTCAATTGTGATTCTATTCCCAACAGAGTTTTTTCCCAAATTAGCACAGATTTCTGTTTTTGGAAGGAGATTGTGCTAGGTATTTCTGAGGTATTCAAGGGTTTAGGAAGCCCAGAAAATTTCTGCTCTCTGGAGAGATGTGTGGAATTCATGCAGTTTTTTTCTGGTTGGGCCCACATGTGCTTGCTAAATATTTCACCCAAGTAGTAGAGTTCTCTCTTTTGTTTAGTTATTTGTTGGAAATAAATGAAGTTTAGACCTCTTAAGATCATCATAATTCTCTATCTTTCCTCTGCTATTTCTGCAAAGTTGCTAAATTCATGCAAATTTAGACTATCTTGCTAATATTCTGGGCATGGTGGGAGAGGTCTAAGCTGTCTTAGATGTTCTGCTAGTTTTTAAGAGAGGACAATGTTAGTCAATTTTCCATTACTTAACAGATATCTGAGGAAATCAACTTATGAGAGACACAAGTTTAAATGTTCTAGTCCATGAACAATGGCTTTTCTGCCTTGGGCCTATAGAGGCAGCACATCGTGCTGGGAAGCTTGTGGTGCAGCAAATATTTGCCTCTTGACTGAAATGCAAAAAACAGAGACAAAGAGGAGGAGATGAGGATTCTACCATTCCATTTGAGGGTATGTCCTCAGTAACCTAAGACTTTCTATAGGCCCTACCTCTGAAAGTTTCTATCAGCTTCTGTTTTAGTCAGTTTTTTTTTTTTTTTTTTTAAACCACAGTGACCAAAAGACCTGACAAGAACAATTTTAGAAAGGGAAAAGTTTATTTGGCATCATGGTTTCACAAGTCCCCACCTCAGTCCACAGATGGCCAACTCCGTTGCTCTGGGCCTGAGGTGAGGCAGAACGTCATGGTAGAGAAGGATAGCAGCTCAGAACATGGCCACCAAGAAACAGAAAGTCGCTAGGGTTGGCTAACTCGGGTCAAACATAGACTCCAAAGGCACACGTCCAAATACCCATCTCCTCCAGCCATAACATACCTGTCTACAGTTACCATTGAGTTAGTTCATTCAAGTGGATTAACACATTGATTAGATTAACACTATCATAACCCAACCATTTTACCTCTGAAAGTTTTATGTTGTGTCACACATGAGCTTTTGGGGACACATCATACATGTAGCATGACATCTCTCAATAGTGCCAAACTGGAATCCAAACTTTTAACACAATAGAATTTGGTGGTGTTGGAGGGGAGGACATCCAAATAAGCAAGGATATGATCAATTGAATAGGATCACTTGAAAAGCTTTTGAAATATAGTAGCACTCACTAACTACCTAACTTTCAACTTTCAGTTGGTCTGAGACAGAATCCAGGCTCTAGGAGCTTAAAAAAATTCCCTAGAATGTTCTCAAATGCAATCATGCGTGCTTTGTGTTAGGTCAACCTCCTCTTTGGTTTTCACTTTAACTGATGCGTAGTTTGCTTAGCCAGCCTACAAGGCACACCAGGAAGACTAGTAGTCATTAATACAGATGCAGCATTTCTTTTTCTCATTGAAACATAAAAAAACCAAATCCCTTTCATTCCAAAATTATTTTAGTATCTCCTCTATTTTTCCTTTTTTTGCTCTCAGAAAATAATTTAAAAGTGAAGTATTTTAAACTTTATGGCATGTGAGGATAGAGAGAATTTTCTTATCAAATTTTGCTCCTTACTCAATTATTTCTATTGTTAAATGTTTTCTCATGCTTTTAATTGTATTTGAATAATTACTAGCTTTCTAGTTTCTAGGGGATAAGAAGAGATTTTTCTTATTAAATACTGTCCTAAAAAATGCTCAGTGGAGGGAATTTTACTACAGGAAGTGTTGCCAACTTTATATGCATGTATAATTAAAATATTTTTTCCTTTGTATTCAATTTTCTTAAGGAAAGCAATATTTATTTTCAGTAACTTTAGCACTTAAAATATGTGGCATAAAGTGTGTAGAAACTGGTTAAATAAATGAAACTTCATAGTAAGTGTTATAGAAGTAATTTTTTTAAAAAGTGCTTTTACAATGTGAGGTAGATTCTTAATACATATTTAAAAATAAAGTAACAGAGTTCATATTGTACTCTTCAGATTACCCAAAGAAGACACTCTACGTAATTTAGATTTTTGTTCAATAGGAATAGAAAAAATGACATAGTGGAGTGGTTTCTTATTTTAGATAGTGGCCTTTTGTGGCACTAATAAAATAAGAAGCTTCTAGTCTTGTTCCTTTGACAAAGGCACAGGAGTAAGCTTCTATACTGGACAGTGCTGTGCTTAGGTAAATGTCAAAAGCGATCTTGATTCAAAACTTAGCATAAAACACTGTATTAAAATTGATCACCCCAAAGGCTATAAATACAAAGTGCCTGACACAGGCCCTGACAAACAAGAAATTTATCAGAAAACAAGCCAATTGCAGATCCATGTAACAAATCAGCTGCCCAGCTTTGTTGTGCTGTCTTTTTCTGGGGAGTAGAGATAAGATTGATTGGTGCAACCTTCAGCAACCTTTCTTAGGTAACAATAAAAACACAAAAAGTAGTGTTTGTGTGGGAGATAATGTAAAGGTGCAGTTGGGGTGTTTCACAAGGAAAGAGGAAAAATCAGTGAGAAAACCACAGGGACCAGGAATTAGTAGATGGCATGCCACTTAAGAACTCTTGTCACTTATCACATTGAACATGGTAATCTCTTTGCCTTGTTTGCCAAAATTAGAAGTGGAAAATGACTTTTTCTTTTCTTCTAGAAAATAATTCTTATTTTTTTAATGCATGATACAAAAATAACTAGGTTATAGTTATTGATTAGCATCCTAAGTGTTTTACTTATAGTTCTTATATGTGAGAATCTTCAGCGTGGTTACATTTGTAAATTGATCGCAGACTATAAAACAGTGAAGGATTGGTTTAATCAAATTAAACAGAATAATATTGTGTTTTTTAAATTAATTGGTAGTAATGAATACTTGAAAATTAAAGGAAACCACTAGAAAATACCTTAAAATGTTAGTTGTTCTTTTTTTTTTTTTTTTTTTTAAGGACTGTAAACATATCAGAATATATTCCTTCTTTGTATTATTAGAATTACAAAAGGGAACTGAACAGAATTTGTGTGTGGCTGGAGGTTTTTGCCTGATTGGGCTTTCCCTTCTGGAGGGAAAATAATCTATGCATTCTAAAACTGCAATTCCATGAGGCAAGATGATCATAAAAGTACCTGAATTAAATCAATATTTTAATTTTCAAATACATTATAAATGTCTTGGAGATATATGTTTAGGTAAATTATTTTTAGGCTCTATTTGTAAGGCAGTCCCAAAGATATATATCAATGTTGTCACATAAGTTGTTACATGGAAAATTAATGGTCAGCCAAAACTAACGCAGACACTTCTTTCCATTAAATGTAGTAGGAAACTATCAATTTTCTGTTTTTTACTTATGTTACTCAGTAAAAACACTGAGAAGTATTATAGCATACTGGACAACAACATAAATCTGGGAATGTGGTGGACCTTGGCTCAAATTACTGCTCAGCTAGTGAACAACTCAATGACTTTGTGCATGTTAACTGCATGGGACCAGTTAATAATCCCGTAGTTTAGTCAACTTTTGCATCACTGCGACCAAAATACCAGATGAGAACAAGTTAGAGTAGGAAAAGTTTCTTTTGGCTTATGATTTCAGAGGTTCAGTCCATGGTCAGCTGACTCCATAGCTCTGGACCAGAGGTGAGGCAGAACATTATGGCAAAAGGGTGTGACAGAGGAAAATAGCTGAGGACATGGCAATCAGGGACAAACTATAAATCCCAAAGGCATGCCCCCAGTGACCTACTACCTCCAGCCACACTTCACCTGCCTATAGTTACTACCCAGTTAGTGTATATCAGTGGATTAATCTACCGATTTGGTTAAAGTTCTCATAATCTAATCATTTCACCTCTAAATATTCTTGCATTGTCTCACACATGAGCTTTTGAGAGTCACCTATATCTAAACCATAACAGCAGCCTTATAAAGATTCAGTGGGTTTATGCATGCGGTGCATTGAACACAGTGCCCTGCTCATTGCAGCTCTCGAATCATAGTTATTATTATTTTCATATCGATTCCTTGAATCACAAGCCTTAGGAACAGTACTTGGAAGAGATACATTAACTACTTACTTAAGCATAGTTTTGACTTAGTTATTTGTTTTTACCTAAATAGATTTTTAGTTTGTTTCAGCTTGCTATTAAACAATGTCCAAATAGAAGGCACTGGATTGTAGGTCCTGCACAATGGATCCAGTTAACCTCTCCAGGCTCATCCTCACTCCTTTCCATCACACACCTGCACATGAAGCTGGCTCTTGAAGAACAAATAAACACATGTTCTCTTTTGCCACCTTTCCTTTGATCACTTTGTGTTTTTTTTTTTTTTTCTGAGAGTGTCCATTTCCATGTCTTGCAGGTTCAACACCTTATCATTTTAAAAGATCCTGTACAAATCTAATGTTCTTTTTATTTGTCATGGTGCCTCCTCCACCTCTCCAACTGATGTGGCAAGGTAAACCAGAAAACCTTCCCTTATTTGATCTAGAAAATTTAATCTATTTTTTCTCTTATGAAATTTATTTCTGAGCATGGCCACTTCCTTCTATTTGACTGAAAGGTGGAGCATATGTCTTATCCACCTGTATTATGTCTCCCCAGCACAGTACCTTGCACAGATGAGATTCTCTGTGAATATATACTGAATAAATGGATATTGCTTTTATGGTGTATTTACATCCAGTAGGTATTTACAAACATGGATGTTAAAGGAGTTTTAAGAATGAAAAAAAATTATTTTGATAATTATTGTAAATTTGTAAAGATTCTAAATTTCACCAGGATCTTCATTTGGAAACAGAAACTTGGGTTTTATTTTTCTAGATGATCCTAGAAGTTGAATACTTACCTTTGTTGATTATAGAGAGTCAATCCTGGCCTTCAGATTCTAAATTTCCATTTTTTATCAAAAATATTTGTTGACCTGGATTATTTAGATAATTATTTTCCTTTTCCTTTATATGGTTTCTTTCAATTACTGATCTTACTCAGTATTCTGATCTTCCTCTTTTGGCAGACGACAAATTCTCTCACCCGAAAATCTCATTTTAGTCAGTAATCAGATTGTTCTGTGGCCTGCAAATAACCCTGTTCCTGCTTCAAGAACCAATAATGACCCTGTTGGAAATAGAGAGCATCCACGTACCAATTTGCCTTGGTGAGTCTGGTTGCCATGTTTGCTAAGTGCCGAGAAGTCTGGTCTCTTCTGATGCAGGATAGTAGGGAAGGTAATGATGAAATTATCTCAGGCATGTTAGGTATTTTTTTTTTCCTCTTTAACACAATACTTTCATATTTGGTGTTATGCAGACACACAAAAAAACTTGCTTTTATCTTTCCTTTGAACTTTGATTTAGTTATGAGTAGTTTTTATCTCTGGGGATACAAAATAGAATACACACAGAAAAATGAACATGAACAATTCCTTGAATATTTTTTGCTGAGCAATATGTATTCAAACACCCATGAGGTGCCTACTTGGTGCCATATACCATTTTAGATGCAGCAATTTTTATAAAAAATTTTAAATTAATAATGTTTATTAATATGATTTTTAATGTTACCTATGTGTTTATTTGTTGAAGTTACATTTATTCTAACTGATACATAAAAGCATAAAATTGGACATGTTAATGGGATACCCTATAATGTTTTTATATGTGAATACTTTGTATAATGTTTCAAGTAGTGTTCCAAACATATATCTTCAAACATTTACCATTTCTTCATGGTGTTTGTATATAAATTTTATTTGTTCAAGAATCTAATGTCACCTTTTTTTTTTTTTTTAACCTTTGTGTCTCTATGCTGACTCCTACATTTGAAATAATTTAGTAAGGCAAGATAAGTTATAATGCAATTAAATTACCAAACAAGCAAACACCCAGAAAACAAACGGGGCTTGGGGGAAGGAGGAAAAAGCTAACTCACAGGAAGTTTAAGGGAAAGTCAGGAAAATTGAATTGAATGACAAATGTGGAAATAGGAGGCTTATTCATGTTGAGAAATAATTAGCCTACATTATTTTAGGTCACACCATGGATAGATTAGAATAAAATTATAATAATTAATGAATAGTTCTTAAGCATCCTCCTTGTACAGAACATAACACAATGAAGGCCTGAGAAGAAACTAGAAGAATTATAACTGGAAAATTATAATTGGCTATGAATATAGGCAACTGATTTGGGATAAACTTGGAACTGTGAAAGGTAAGTGAGAGAATATAATGTAGGCAGAGGGACAGAAACGTCAAGAATGATTGTTAAGGGAAGTCTCACACATAATTGAAGACAGAGGAGAGAGAAGGGCAAGAAAGCACCACAGAGATGGACACATTAGGGATTCCAGAAAGATAAGAAGTAAATTACCTTAAAGCAGCTTCTCAAAGTACAGGAAGAAAACAGACAGCTTAGATAGGGGGATTTTCTTTTTTCTTTCTTTCTTTCTTTTTTTTTTTTTTTTTTTTGTCTTTCGGGCTAAACTGTTTATTTTTTTTTTTCCTGAGAAATATGTGTGTTAAATTCCTTGGGAAAAAAAAAAAGAAGAAAGAAATGTACTAAAACTGTCATCTTTGTATTTTAAAATCAGTATTCAAACTATCTTTCCAGAAAAAAAGAAAAAAAATTCTCTGAGCATTACACCTGTGTCCAAAGTGAACGAATGGGTTCATGGTTATTATCTAGAGAACCTGGTAACCCAGGTAATTTGTTCATACAGTATGGTCTACAATTCTAACTGAGGACACTTTCAAGATATCTGAGAGAGAATGAATGACAATAAAGATTGTGTGAATGTTATCTCTTTTATAATAGTCCTCAAAATCTTGCCTGCTTTCATCTAAATAATTTGGGGCAAGTACCTTCCTAATGGAGCTTATTTGTTTCAGAGCTATTGATGTGAAAGCTTACCAAGAATAAATTTCATTAAAACATTTTTTTAAAAAGCTAAACCAACATTGTTTACAGTGGATTTGCTCTGCAGTATATTCAAACACAAAGCTTCTGCCAAGTGCTTTCGATGCCATATGTATGCCTATTAATTAACTTCTTGTAAACGTGCCCACTGTCCCCTTGGGTTTGCTAAAGTTTGCATTTGAAGCATCACTTGAACCACAAATTCTGTTTCTCTCAATTTTAAAATGGAGTTTTTAGAGACCTAATAAATAGCACCCTTCTCTTTCATCTGAGTTTGTAACCATTTGAGAATTACATTTAGGAATTAGGTAAATAGGGGTCAATGTGTCAACTTTAATACTGGTGAGGCTGATATTGAAGGTCATAGATTATTGTGAGAAGCAAATGGAGCTTAATAATAATTCTTTTCCAAATTAGACAAGCGCACCCATCCAGTACAGATGTTTCTGGACAAGGGCAGGCCTCTTGTCTTGGAAGCAGCTGAATCACAGGTATCAAACATGGGGAGGGCAAACAGAACGCGCATTCTGCAAGCAGCTAGACCTTGGGATAGAGGAAGAACACAGGCTAAACTTGACCAGCTTCTTCTCCCAAATCTGTCAACATTAAGTCAATGTCACCAAAGGACGTAAAATCTCATAGACTCTTTTCCTCCTGAAAATGAGAGATGTGGGAAATAAGCATCTATCTTGATTTCAGAGATCTATACTATAGTACATTCAAAACATTAAATACATTTAACAACTCTGTGAAAACATCTAGTGAACAAAACAGACCCTGTAGTTTCCATTTTTAAAAAATCTTCTTTTTTTTTAATATTTATTTCTTAGTTTTCGGCGGATACAACATCTTTGATTGTATGTGGTACTGAGGATCGAACCCGGGCCGCACGCATGCCAGGCGAGCGTGCTACCGCTTGAGCCACATCCCCAGCCCAAAAAATCTTCTTTCCACTCTTTTTAGTTCATGGAAAGACAGTAAGAATTTCTACAAAGCAGTTATGTGATAAAAAGATACCATCAAATACACTAGATTAATCTGTTGTTAGTAGCATTTTTGACCAAGCTCTTCTTCAGTTTGACTCACTGATCAATTTTATATAGTAGGAACGATTTGTCATAAATCTAGGGATGCTGACCTTTGTCAGATATTGTCATTCTTTTGTTGTTAGAATAAAATTTTGGCTGAAAAATTTGTATTCTGAAATCAACTCAGATTCATCTGCCCTGCTGATGAATAAACAGACATTTATTCTAGATTATGAGGTGTTAAGAAATGATATATGTTTTATATTATTATATTGTTCAAAGGTGTTTGACCAGGTAGGCACGAATGCTGTTTGTAGACTATCTATAGGGGAGTGATACTTGTGATTAGTGTTGAAATAAGTTCTTCCTATGTTTCCTATTAAATGAACTATTCTGCAAGGGTGCCTGTCACTAAAGCACCTGCCTGTTGGACTCTGCTTGACTTTTCACTTTAAGGCAGCCAAGCACAGACAGTGAAGCCTCAAGCTGAGTTTCAGACCATCTTGCTCCATATTTGCCTTGTATCCTGGGATAGGCTACCTAATTTTTTTTCAGTTTCTTTATATGCATAATGGAAACAATATTGCATTTAAGGTGACATCTAATCACAAAAACCAAACCCACTTATTAACACTTAATACATGTTAGCTATTTTGTTATTGTTGTTGCTTATTGATTGCAATAGAGTACTAGATAATCCCTCAATAACTTTCCTTGTCTATGATTTTCTTGGTTTTCAGATGGAACAGACACAGATGAGGGTTATTTTAACTGTGTTGACCTTTAGGTCTGCCTTTTTTCCATTTCCAGTGGCTTCTCATCCTCTGTAAAAGTAATTAAGTTTCTCTTATCCTTTTCTAAATTAAAAAGTGAAAGTTTTCTTTGATTCTTTCTTGTCTCTGTATGATTTTTCTTTCTTATTCCAACTTCAGGACTTGGATGATCTTCATCTCCTCTCTGTCTTTTCTGAATCACTCCTCAGTTGCTATTTAACTCTATTATCATGGATACTTATGCTAGACACTTTGCTTGGTAATGGGGATATAGTGGTGAATAAGATAGATGTAGATTCCACCCACATAGAAATTCTGCCACCATCATTCTGATGGAACTTCCCTGAAGAAAATTTACCAATGCTCTCTGAAATAAAGAACTTAATGAATGTACTGTCATGTGGCTTTCATGACAGCTCTCTCTTTGGGTCTTTTTCTACCCTCTAGTACTTCTAGGTTAGTTTCCTTGCATCTCTATTTCTGAGTATATGAGAAATGTTTCCTAGGATTCCATCTTTGTTTCTCTTCTTAGGATCACCAGAGTAGCATTTTTAGTTGATTATTAGATATTCTGAACTGTTCTATGTCAAAGATAGCTCATAGCTATTCTGACTTGTTCAACATCTCTTTCTCTGTCTTTCAAATCTGCTCCTGACTGGCATTTGGTATTTCCCTTCAAAGCATCATCATTGATTTTTTCCCATCTCAATCTGAGAAACCTGAGTATGATTCTCGATGCCACTTTCTTTCTTATAAACTATATGCACTTGATATATAGTTCCACTGCCTTCCCTCCTTCGTATCTCCTTAATTTCCACTCCCTACTCTATTTTTATGCCTTTTGAATAGGATTTATTCTCCTCTAAATCTTTTCAGTCATTCCAAACCTATCTAACCAATAAATCTACCTAGCTAAAACTCAATCTGAATCTTTCACAATCGGACCCCAGTTTTCACTTGTTGCTATAGTATCTACGTCTTTACTCCCATCCTATGTATTATGGAATGAATTAGGTGCCCAAATTCATATGTTGACTTCCTAATCTCCAGTGTGAGAAAATTTGAAGATGGGACCTTTAAAAGTTAATTAAGATTAAACAAGGCTTTAATCTGATAGGATTCGTGGCCTTGGAAGAAGAAGATGGAGAAGGAGAACAAAAAAAGGAATAAAGAGGGTAAGAGCATAAAGGATAAGGAGGAGAAGAGAAGAGGACAGAGCTGAGGGGAGAGTGAGAAGGTCTTCTTTCTCACATGTGAGGATATGATGAGAAGGCGACTATTTACAAGTCAGGAAGAGAGACTTCATCAAGAACTGAATCAGTTGGCACCTTGATGTGGGATTTCTACCTTCTAGGACTGAGTGAAAAGGAGTTTTTATTGTTCAAATCACCTGGGCTATAGTATTTTATTATGGAAGCACAAAGAGACTAATATACTAGGCAGCAGGTAAACTTCAGGTGAATTCAGATTTTCATTGCTGACCACTGGTGGTTGATTGACAAGACCCTGTACTTGCACTCTTTCTTCCTTCTGTCTAGAATTCTTCTTTCCACTTTCCTCCTGGAAGAAATTCTTCCCATCTTCCAAGAGCATGCTCAGTTACTTCTTCCCTTGTCTTTTATAAATTTCCTCATATTCAGAGAAGCAAGATTAGAAAGCCATCCTTTTGGAACATACATACTTGTACTATAGCAATGCCAACAGTGTACTTTTATATTTCTATGTTTTAAGAGTAACCTGCTTAGACCAGGAAAAAATTTATTTCATTCTGTTCTATATTTCTAGAGCTAAGCAGACAGTTTTGATACTGAGTAAACACTATTGAATGAACTAATGGATTGGTGAATGAATACAGAATATAAAGGTTGAATGCATTTCCTTAAACCAGCAGTACTAAATTGGAGGATAAACCCATGTTCCCTAGAGTAATATTCTCTTTCTGGGCTACCTATTTATTAATTTATTTAATATTATTTATTGAATAGCTATTAGAATGCACTATTGGCTTTATTCCATAAGACAGGGAGGGGACCAGAGATTTGAAAGAAGAAATTTGTTCCATAAATAGTTTGGGTTTTTGTTTTTTTAATAACATGCTTAGATCATCAACAGAACAAAAGCATAACTATCCATTCTAAGCAAAAGACCTTCAATAAGTATTTAATGTGTCACTTATATAGGCCCCAGAGAATAACAATGGGTATATATAAAAATAGTTGAAAAGTTACCTCTTCAGTAATCAAGATCTTCAATTACTCTTTGTAGAGAACCGATAATCATAACATAGCTGGAGCCATAATAATAAAATACATTTAGAGTTTGAAAAGAATGTTTGCAGAGGCACAATAATCACCAAAATTATTCTGGGCTAAAGACAAAATATAATTTTCATATTAATAGTCTTAGAATAATGCAGTCAATGTAATTTCATGTTTTTAATGGGCCACAAGGAAATAATAATATATCTTACTTAATATTGGTTCTAAAATTTTAACCTAATGTAACTTCAACACTCATTTTATATTACAATGTTGTGAATAGGAACTTCCGTTAAGTCTGCCTGTTCTAGTGAATTCTTGGCCCAGCAGCCATACCTTATAAATTAAATGTTTGACATTAATTTTTGCATCAATTTGTCAGATTTTTACAACTTAGTTGTAAGGACTTATCAAGTAGAGTTTGAGGAAGCCTTAGCAATTTTCTTTACTATATAAATGATGAGACTGTGATCCTGGGGAGCATTTATATACCCGAGGTACATAATGCAGCTAATGGCTTAGAACACAGAAAGGATTTCATCAGCCTTTCAATACTAGAATATAGAAAGGTTCTGCTAATAGTGAATTATGATAATTTTTCAAAGGGAATACTAATCAAATTATAATAATGGAAAGTATATAGGGTTTGATTTTTATCAAACCTGGATTTGAGAGCAGACTTTCTTGCTGTCCCAGAGGATTGAGCAAATGCCTTATTTTATACTTTGTTTTATCTTTTATAAAGTAATAGCAATCATTCCCACCTGTAATGTTTTGAAATCAATGATTCTGTTCACTATGATGCTACTAGAGACTCACATAGTGCCTGGCCTATAAAATATGTAGAAAAACCATATATTAAGTGAATGAAGAATGAATAAATGTATAAATGAAGAGGAGACTTTGGAGGCAGAGTGGTCAGGATCTACCTTTTGTAGTAATTTAAGATAGAGTAGAAGTTGGTTTGAATCATTAATTATATAATAAATCCCTTGTATTAGTCATCTGTATTATTTCTCTCAATTTGTTGTAACAGATGCATTAAAGCTACGAACTTACTCAGTTCCAGTGGAAAATCCCCTCAGTCTTTCTCACTTGTGAATTTATTCCCTGGCTATCCTTCTACATTTTTCCACTACATGCCATTGATAGCTATAAAAAGTCCTGCCTACTCTGTTTTCACATTTCCAGTCTTTGCTAAATTCCAGGCTCCTGCATTCCTGGGATCTGGCTTACTGCAGTCCGGCAGCTCATAATGAGAAAGGGTGTTGCATTGACTTCTTTAGGTTCTCTCTTATTTTGCTCTATGGTAATTTCACTTGTGCCCCTACCTAGGATTAGGAATTTAGCGGGGCAGGAGACAGAAGAGGACAGAAAAGTTTGGATTCCGTTTGCACAGATATAACCTGGCATTTTGTGCTCCCTTGATGCGGCAGAGGACAGGCCTTTTCTCTTGTGGGATTCTTTCATGGATTACTAGAAAAAGTCATTACCAGAGTACTCAAAGTCAACTTCCTTGTTTATTAGCACCTTCCGGTTCCCCTCCCACTCCTGCTGCTGTGATCCTTTTATCCTTGGAGAATACTAATCCTCTTAGGTAGAGTACCTGTTAACATAAGCCCTAAATAGCCTACTTCCATGGTCTGCCTCTGGACCACCAGAGTGAGTCTCTTAAGGTTGCTGTAAGAAAGTACCACAGACTGGGAGATTTAACAACACAAATTTACTTTCTCACAGTGCTGGACTCCAGAAATCCAAGATCAATGTGTTTGCAGGCTTGTTTTTGCTGAGGTCTCCTCTGTCCTTAGCTTGCAGCTGGCTGTCATCTCCTCATGCCTTCATCTGGTCTTCCCTCCAAGGGTATCTGTGTCTGAATTTCTTCTTATGAGGACATCAGTCACGCTGGTTTAGGACACACTCTAACAACCTCGTTTTTAACTCTTTAAATAAAGTCACCATTTCCAAGGTATTTGGGGTTGGGGACTCAACGTATAAATCTTGAGGAGATACATTGCAGACTATAGGAACTAGAAATACACAATGTTCAAAACTGCAATTACCAACAAAGCCTTCTCTCTTGCAGTTTGGACACCAGTCAGTCCCCTCTACTTGAACTTTTTGAGCAAGTGAGACACCAGTCTCTATGTGCTTCAAAGGACATATGTTGAGTTTTGCCAGTGATTTTTCTTTTTATAAAGAGCATGAAGGGGTGTTGTTTACTAAGTAACTGAAAACTCTCTACAAAGAAATACCTTCAGAGGCATCTTCCATCTCTTCTTCCATGTGCCTGATGGGAAGGGTGAAAAGTGGTAATGATAATAGGATCATAGAGTCCTGGGTGGTCCAGGGTTTTGATTGTTATCAGATTGTTCCTGGATTTGAGGGCTTCCCTGGAAACTCTTCCACTATTATAAACAATACTTTAATGAACACACATGTATTAAAATTATTTTGCTGATCCACATTATTTATTTATTTATGAGACAAGATTTCTAGAAGTCATTTCTAGAAGTCTGGTGGTTTTTTGATAAGTGAGGCATTATATGTTTATATTGCTTCTTACATTTTTAATTGACATAGTAATTGTGCATATTTATGAGAGTGGTATGATGATTTGATACAAGTATGAAATGTGTAATGATCAAATCAGGGTAATTAGCACCTTCATCTCCTCAAAAATTTATCATTTCTTTTTGTTGGGAAGCTTTAAACTTTCTAGGATTTTTTGTAAAAGGTACAACAAATAAGCTATGGTTACTCCACCATGTTGAAGAAGACTAGAACATATTTCTCCTGAGTGTGTTTTGCTGCCTGTTATCTAATTTACCTCTCACCTTCCTAGCCTCTAGTGAACCACTGTTTTACTCTTTACATCTATGAAAACAACTTTTCAAGTTTCCACACATAAGTGAGAACATGCAGTATTTGTTATCTTGTGCCTAGAATATTCCAACTAGCATAATATCCCCCAATTCCATCCATTTTGTTGCAAATGCCAGACTTTTATTCTTTTCGCAGCTGAATAATATTACACAGGATGAATAGACTACAAACTCCTTGTCTATTCGTCCATCTATGGGTAACTTGTTTGCTTACACATATTGGGTATTGTGAACAGTGCTTCAATAAACGAGGCAGTGTAGATCCCTCTTTGATCCACTGATTTAGTTTCTTTTGTATGTATACCCAGTATGGTTGTTGGATCACACTGTAGTTTTATTTTTAGGGATCGAAGGAACCGCTATATTGTTTTTCATAATGGTTTTATTACATTCACATCCACAGGGCATGAGAGTTCCTCTTTTGCTGCATCCTTGCCAGCATTGGTTATTTTTTCTCTTTTGATATGCTTTTTGAGTGTGATGATATCTCATTGTGGCTTTGATTTGCATTTCTCTGATGACTGGTGATGTTATCCATTTTTTCATACACTAGTCCATTTGGGTATCTTCTTTTGAGAAATATCTGTTTAGGGCATTTGCCTATTTTAAATTTGGATTATTATTATTGTTTTTGCTGTTTGAGTAGAGCTTTACTGGTACATATTAATTATGGAGAATAATGGGTTTCATTGTGGCATATTTGTACATGCATATATAATGTATTTTGATAATTTCTCTTGACCCTCCTTTTTCCTTCCCCATGCCCTTCCTCTTCTCTGTCTCCCTTCTACTTTCAGATCAGTTTTCTTCTATATTCCACATTTGAGATCTGAGTTGTTGATATAGGTTCTTATTGCTCTCAGCTTCCCTCTTGGTACTGTTTTTATTGAATTCCATAGATTTTGGTATATTGTGTTTCCATTTTCATACGTCTAGAAATTTCTTTCTTAAAATTTGCTGACCCAATGATCATTCCGAAGCATGTTGTTTAATTTTCATGTATTCATACAATTTCAGTAGTTCTCCTTGTTGTTCCTTGTCTGTTCTGGATATTAAGTACTTAGAGATGGAAGGTTTGCAAATACTTTCTCCTCTTCTGTAGGTTGATGGTTTTCTTTGCTGTACAGAAACTTCTTAGTTTGTTGTAATTTCACTTTTACATTTTTGCTTTTGCAGCCTGAATTTGTGGGATTATTCTTTACTCATTTTTTTTTCTTTTTGTACTGGGGTTTTAAACCCAGAGCTTTGCATATGCTAGGCAATCTCTCTACTACGGAGCTATACCCTAGTCTTATTTTATTTTGAGTCAGAGTCTTGCTGAATTTCTGAGACTGTCCTCACACTTGTAATCCCCATGCATCAGTTTTCTGAGTAGCCAAGATTACAGGTGTGCACCACCATGCTTGATGGGATTATCATTGACTCTTCATGCACTTTAAAAAAAAAAACAGTAACAATTCATTTTATACTTGTTTTTGATTTAGATTTTGGTCTTTTATAGTTTGGATGTGAGTCATCTCTCAAAAGCTTATGTGCAAGACAATGCAAGAAGATTTAGAGGAAAAACGATTGAGGTTATGAGAGTCTTAATCCAATCATGAATTAATCACCTGATGGAACTAATTGAGTGGTAATTGAAGGCAGGTGAGATGTAGTTGGAGGAGGTGGGCCATTGGGGGTGTAGCTTTGGGGTATATATTTGTATTTGGTAAGTGGAGATCTCTCTCTTTGCTCCCTGATCATCATGTGAGCTGCTTCCTTCTTCCATACTCTTCCACCATGATGATCTGCCTCACCTGGAGGTCTGGGGAATGGAGCCAACAGTCTATGGATTGAGTCCTCTGAGACCATGAGCCCTCAAATTAACCTTTCCTCCTCTATAATTGTGCTGATCAGGTCTTTTACTCATAAAGCTGACTGAAACATGGTCCAAAACTGATAGAAAGGAAATGGTCCCATGGATATGCAGTGATTCCTTATTTGAAATGTTGATGTTTTGTAATATTAATAAAATTGAAAGCTGTCAGTCATATTCCTTTTATACAAAAGTCATGGGAAATAGCTCCATACTGGGCAGTGCTATGTTTAAATATATGTCATGGGTAATCTTAATTCAAAGTTTAACATAAAACATTGTATTAGAATTGATCGCCCCCAAAGGCTATAAATACAAAGTGCCTGACAGAGTTCCTGACAAACCCATAATTTATTAGAAAACAAGCCAATTGTACATCCATGTAGCAAATCAACAGAGCCTTACTGAGCTGTCTTTTTCTGGAGATTTTTTTTTAGTTTCTATTTCATTGATTCTGCTCTGATCTTCATTATTTCTTTTCTTGTATCAATTTAGGTTTGGTTTTCTCTTATTATTCAGGTACCTTGAATTGCATCATTACTGGAAGGGAAGTTCAGGCTTTGTACCTATATTTTATAATGGTTATATCCTATTGTTGGATTAATCAATTTATCATTATACAATAATATTTATTGTCTATTTTTATAGTTTTTGATGCAGTATATTTTATCACATAAAAATGTAGCTAGTTTTGCTCACCTTCAGTTTTCATTTGCATAAAATATTTCCCCCCTTCCCTTTCAGTCTGTGTGTGTCTTTGGTACTGCTGGAAGTCTAATAGAGATTCCCTGATATGTAACTTGATGCTTCTCCCTTGTTTTTAATATTTTTTGACACACTGTTTTTGATAATTTGAGGATAATGTGGTACAGAGAAGACTGCTTTTGACTGATTTTATTTGAAGTCATTTGAGTTTCATGGACTTAGATGGTGTTTTTCCTTTTAGAAGACTTTTTCTTAGAGATGTGTCCTAGGGTGTCAATAGGTAGGTTATGTTGGCTTTGGTCCATACAGGGACAGTAGTGTACTGTCTATAGTGCTTATTCAGCTGTAATCAATGTCATCAGTGCCTAGGGATGTTCCAATGGCCTAAGCTGTAGTGTTTTTGGAGATTAGTCCACCAGCTAGAATGCAGCTTTCTAAGTGGTTAGTTTTGTTGACAGTTCTGTGTAGGGTATGCATGGCTGTGCATGCAGAAAATCTGGGAGTCACATGGGAGTGGCTCTACTCTGGTGAAACTCAAAGCTGAGGCATTACTGGAATGGTAGTGGGGATAGGGCATTCGTCAGCAACTGAGGGCTTCATGGGGGACTGGGCCACAGTGGTAAACTTGAGCAGGGGTTCTATCAGGTTTTTGGGGTTGTGCAGATGCCTTCAGGAGATTCAGTAACCTGAGTTGCCCAAGGTGGGGCTGGCCTGTGGAGTGTGGGCTTGGCCACTATATTAGCCAGGGTTCTCTAGAGGAACAGAAGCAACAGGAGGGATAATTATAAAAAGGTGATTCATTAGATAGGCTTACACAACCAGAAGCTGGATAGTCCACAATGGCCATCTGCAGGCTGGAGAACTAGAGGAACCAGTAGATGCACTCTCCAAGATGCTGAAGCCTCAGAATAAGACTGATCAAGGACCCTCTGCTTCTTCTTTCTCTCTTCTCTCTACTCTCTTTCTCTCTGCTCTCTTCCCCTGCTCTCTGCTCTCTTTCCCTCTGCCCTCCTCCTCTCCTCTCTCTGCTCTCTGCCTCTCCTTTTCTTCCCCTTAGGGCAGCCCCCCAATAAATCTCTAGGTTAAAAAAAAAAAACTGATCAAGGATACTACTACTCCAGTCTGAGACCCACAGGCTTCTGGTAACTCCCTGGAGAATGACTGGCAGAGTCTGCTTTGGAAGAGTGACAGAGAGAAAGTCTGATATCCTCAGGTAATCACAGCAGTAATCAAGAACCTGTTTAAGAAGAATTAAGCTTACATGTGCTCCTGCTTCCTTGTCCTTCCAACTTTTGTTCCATTCAAGCCTCCAACCTATTGGACAGTGCTGCCCATGCTTAGGGAGGGTCTCTGCTTTAGTTCATTATTCCACATGCCAGTCATTCCAGGACACACCCTTGCTGATACACCCAGAAACTTCTTAATTTTCCACATCGCTTAATCCAATCAAGTCAACAATTCAAATTGACCATCATACCAAGCTCATCCACCTGGGTGCTCTCCAGTGGTTTGGCAGCCACTCATCATTGACTGCCTGGCTCTTTCCCCGTATTTCAGGTGGGTAGGCATGGTTACCTAATGTGCTCCTAGGGCCCCAGGAGGGTGGGAATTGCTGACTGACTGCTTTGTAGAGCCAGGAGTTGGTGAGTAACGCTGAGTAGCTGCTTCCCCCAGGGACTTGGCAGGATAAGGTACCTGGCTAATTCGATGGTCTGCAAGAAGCTGAGCAGGGCCACCTAGCAGCTCAATGGCTTCATGGACCTGCACGTGATGGGTGGGGCTACCCTGCTGGTTCCCATGCAGAGGTATCTAGGCTACCGGAAGCAGATGAACTGGCTGCTTGGAGGAAGCCTGGTGAGTGGGGTCTCAACACAGCACTGTGTAGCAGGAGCATGGGTGGGGAAGGTCTCTTCATGAGTAGCCTCTTCCTTTGGGGTATGCAGAGGTAGATTCCTTGCATGTTCTCTAAACTCAGCTCAGAGCCTATGAGGGCCTGTAATTTCCTCCAGTAGCAAATACTTCAGGGTCTATGGCATTAGTGGGGACTATAGGGGTTATCTGTTTTACCCTTTGTCATTTAGGATTGGTCTCAACTAGGAGGACAGAATGGTAGATGTTTGCTCTTTAGTCTCTTTGCTCCCCAGCATCTCTGACACACCACTGTTGTATTCCTCTACTGTCCCTTAACATCCCAGAGATATATTTGTTGTTTTATTCTTTTTTTTTAATCCTATTTTTTTCTTTTTTTTTGTGGATGGAAATATACCAGGTCCTTTTATTTGGTCATCTTATTGACCTTACCCAGAACATTTTTTTTAAAAAACAATTAAAATTCATAGTCTTTTTCTTTATGATTTGTGCTTCAAAGTCATATTTTAGAAAATCTCCCCTGATCAGAATCTATAAGTACATCTGTGTGTATTTTCAACTAGGAGTTTTGTAATTTCTGCTTTTAGGATTTTAAAGAATTTATCGTTACTATTATTTTCTTTTGTTGTATGTTGGGCCTCGTAGATGCCCCGTTGAACTTCATCTCCAGCCCTTATGTTTTAATTTATGGTAGAAATACACATCTAATATTTCCATGTGTTCAATTGTAAAACTCCTAGATGAAAATACACAAACATTTATGTTCATATATAAGCAAAACTGTTTTTGAGTTCTCTGTTCTGTTTTGTTACTCTTTTTGTTGATTCCCAAAGCACCACCAATTGTCATAATTATACGGCTTTATAATTAGTCTTGATACCTGGTGGGTCAATTTTCTAAAACTTTTCAATTAAATTCTTTTAGCTGTTTGTCATCGTGTCTATTTGATATGAATTTTTGGATCAGTTTCTTAGACCCACAGAAAGTTATATGGAGATTTCAGTTGAAAATGAATGAAATTTATAGATCAATTAGGGATAATGGGCATTTTATGAAATTTCACATGCATTGATGTATTTATCCATTAATTAACTGCTGTTTTGCGAGCTTTAATAATGCTAATTAAAAAACCTTAACTCTTGTAGTCGTCCTGTTAGGTTTTTTCTTGTACCTTATGAGTTGAAGCATGCTGGCTAGCATCATAAAGTTTATATGAGAAAAATCCCGCAGTGGAACAGAGATTTCTTAGCCGTGTACCAGTTCCCTTTCTAGAACATAATGCTCTTTAACACATTTTAAGCCTTCAGGAAGGAATAGTTTTATTGAAATACTGCAAAGTAGGTAGAGAAGAGACAGAGGACATTATGGTTCAATTAATACAGAATCGAGGCCATCAGCGACATTTGAGAAATAAAGTGCTTTTCTTTGTGAACAGGCTCCTGAAAATGAAAGCCAAAAACATTGTTAAGTGCTTATTTGCTTTGTGACTTTTAACTTAGTACTTAAAAAAATTTAAGACAAAAAATGGATGGCTACTGAAAGACTGTTTATGTCATTCTTTATTAAACTAGTCTGTAGTTTTGAGAGACTTTTAAACTTGATTTTGACATAAATCTCATGTTGGAAAAACAGTGTAATCAATTCAGTGTTTCCTTCAATAAATATAGATTAAGTGGTATGATCCAGGCACTGTACCAGTTGCTTAGGATGCAAAGATAAATATCTAGCAACCTCCACCCTCCTATAAACACTCAGAATTTTCTATTTTATATTCATTTTTATCAAGGAGATAAAACATCTGACCATGCAATGAAGAGTTGTCAGGTTCATGTACAGGGCACCATGGACATTCTCAGGAATATGCGATCATTTCCACACAGCGTTGCTTGAACCGTCAAATTTCCCAGATAGATGGCTATGACCAAGAAGACATAGAGAAGGAAGAATTATATAGGCTGAGGATGAAACATAAACCAGCAAGTGTAGAAATTGAAGGCGTGGAGATCAGACAGTTGCAGTAATGCAAGCAAGAAGTAAAGGAGGATGCAAACAAAGCAAGAGCAGTGGAAACTGAGAAACAGGGGTGGATTGGAGATTCATTAAGGTGGTAAAATAGTAGGATTTGGGACAGTGTATCTGTGGGAGTTAGGGAAGGAGGGGCCCATGGACCACTATAAGTCTGAGAAAATTTCTAGGTATCTGGCTTGGGAAATCGGGTGAATTGTAGCGGTTGTAGCTCTAGTAATGTAATATTACTGCTTATCCACCTGGGTAGATTTGCTTTTATGCGATCGATGTAAGTTCCATTACTTAGCAAGTGAATTGTAAGTTGAGTATCGGTCTCCTCTCTCTCTCTCTATATATATATAGTAATATATTCTGAAAGATTACATTTCAGAATTTCCACTTGGAAAAAGGTTTTTCAGAATACCGTGAGTAACAATAAAGTCCTACCATTGGTTTGCAATTGTTTTGATTTAAGGCATAGATCAATATCAATAGCTTGTTGTCCTATCTCAATCGACTGACTCTTTTCAAACATTTGTGTTTAAGTCTGTCATCTAGATATATACTACTCATCTTCAGTTGTGGGATTTTCAGGTCTGGATGAACCACTGATCTGATTCAGAATCGCTTGAAGCAACATGTAATCGCTTTTATGTTTTCTTTCCTATCGAAATACTCAATAGTCAATAAGAAAAGACTTTTATGTTTGCTTGTCAAGATGAGAAAAATTAACACTTTAGAGTTACGAGTAAACTCAATTCTTATACAGAATGCCTTGCAAAATAGACAATGAAAAAGAATAACACATACTACAGTCTGTATAAATGACCAAGGTGCTTTGAATAGTAAACTATTAGAAAAAAATCTCAAAAACCAACCTGTAAAAGACTTTAGATCATCATTTTAATATACCATTAGTTATTTGAAGATACAAATTAGTTATTTGAAGATACATATTTTATATTGATAAAAATTAGGGAAATCACTCTGAAAAATTAGAATTTAATATGTGTTGTTTTGCTGAAAGTATTGATTTAATTCTCTTATATTCTTTGCTTCTAAATATACATAAGTATTATTTCTACTACGTAGAGAAAGATTTGTATAAATGAGGAGATGACTAATCTCTGTATCTTTAGTGACTAACTACTTTGCTAAGTGTAAGTGGGGAAACATTTAGAATTTTCAGTTTCATATTCATTTTTATCAATGATATGAGCAGACTTCTCTTTGTTTTGAGTTTTTATTTTCTTGTGGTATGATTAATGAGAAAATTTTAGTGTTTCATAATCTTTCAAAATAGTGTTATTAAATTTGGGAAGCATTGAAGGGGTTGAATTTTTCTTATAATAGATATCAACAGTAAGACCTTAATAAGTTGATCTGTAGAGAATTTACTTGGTAGTAAAAGATATAGATTACTTTTAAAGCATTCACTTTGTACAGCTTTTGAGAAAGGAGGATCAATACATTCCTTATTTTAATGGAACGGAGAATTTTTGTACCAGTGTTACTTAGCATCTCGACTCTGCTGTTTTCTTTGTTGTTTGGTTTTAAATTAGTCATGCAATTGAAAAGCAATTTTAAGAATAATATTTGAATACATTGAACCTTTTAAACTTACTTTAAAAATTAAAGTGAGTTAAGGGGTTTCCCCTAATATCATTAGGTTGTATGAGTTACAAATTATATATTCAGAGTAGTATATTACAAAGAGAATAATAGGTTGATGTATTGGAAAGATACAAAGGTTAGCAAAACCAAACCATTAGAAATTATTTGTTTTATAAAATACATAAAATTTTTATAAAGTTTATCTTGGAGGTATTCCTCCATATTTCAGTAATTATTAAAAAATATTAAAAATGAATGGGATGTTAAGTATCATCTAATTAAAAGGGATAGGGCTAATTAAGATTTGAATCTTGGCACAAAATATTTTTTGATTGTATTGGTTTTGAAAACAGCTATGAAAGTCCAGGACTTTCGAAATAGTCAAGGGAATTCTGTGCTCCTTGAAGCCATGGGCTTTTAAAGATCTAAGTATGTTGATCTTCCCTGTAGATTTTTAAAATCTACAGTATGCTTTTAGCAATGAATTTAAAGATATTTTCTTCTTTATTGTAAGCTTCTGAATTTTTATTGCTTTCACATTTTCCTGTCTTTACTCCTTGCCACTTGCTTCATAACAGGACCAGATCCATATGTTACAAGACTATTAATATCTTCCTCTTAATATCTTACCAGAGCATCACATTTTGCTCTTTATGCTAGTATTATTTTAAAATGTTTTTGCTGTGGCGCTAACTAGAC
The DNA here is from genome assembly GCF_048772815.1 of Callospermophilus lateralis. Lineage (NCBI taxonomy): Eukaryota > Metazoa > Chordata > Mammalia > Rodentia > Sciuridae > Callospermophilus > Callospermophilus lateralis. Next base: position 106,696,397 of record NC_135312.1, on the reverse strand, counting down.
TATTCCTAATTGTAAGTCTTAACTATTTCCATGGTTTGGATATGTCATTGGTGAATATCGAGCTTTCATTTTAACATTTGAATTTTCATGCTATTGGTTGTTGTACAAATGTCCATCAAAATACGAATTGGGAGACAGTTTTTCTTTTTATGTTCTCACACCTTAGCCTCTCTTGAATTGTTCTCATTTTAAATTTAAAATATCTGTTCCTAGAGGGTTTATATCAAAGATGAATATATATGTGATATGTCTATGGATAAAGTACATATTTTCCTAGTGAAATGAACTTTTCTCTCCATTTTTAGGAGAAAATGAAGTTTCCTATATGGGTGCACTAAAGTGACTTTCACAAGATTTTCAGAGATACTGAGCTGATGGAAAAAAAAATCACAAAATATATTAGTAGTGGAAGAAGAAAGGTGTTTTTTACTCTCTGCTTGAGAAGTGACAGAATAAAAGAATCCTTGAGAAATGTGTCACATAGATCTTTTTCCCCTTGTGCAAGAAAAGAGTCAGAAACTAGAAAAGAGAAGGCAGCCTTTGTGAGTCTTACTTGCAAACTGTGCTAGCCTGCCTGAGCTTTTTGTTCATTCCTAACACATCGAACATCTTGAGGCATCTGAGAAGATTGAGATCGAGAGTTAGCGGTGTGATTGAAGGTGGAGTATTATTCTAATTATCAGTTTTGAAGTGGAACTTTAGAAGAACATATTTTTTTGGTAGCTTAATAAGTGACTCAGACTTTGAAATACTTCCAGCATTTAAAAAAGTCAAAGTAGATATGGATGTGAAAATTGCATCACTTGGTTGGACTCCAGTAGTTCGTTTTATGGCTTTCTGAGCAGTAGCAATGCTGCTTATATGTTCATTTCAAATATTCATCATCAAAATCAATTCAAGCTGGTTATAGTTCCTTTTATATTCAGTGAGAAATGTATGTTAATAGACTGATGGATTTCATGAATCTGTTCATTTCTCTTTTTTTGGTGTGTTCTCGTTCTAAAAACTCATAAAAAATTAGAAATACATTATATTCCATGGAATATACAATGTAGGTAATCTCACTGAACATAACTTTAATGTCCTATATATAAAGCATATGATCAAGAAATATTTTGGCCATCATAACAAACAAATTATATGGGAACACTAATGGTAATTAGTCTTAACAAAGAACTAGCATGTTTAACATATTCAAATGAATGGGCAATTTATAATGAACTTTAAGGACTGCAAATTCATATTTACAAAAATAGCTTCGATTTTTGTTTTCTAACCCAGCCCAATGTTTATTTCCAATGCCCACTTCAGTGGAGTGGGAAAAACTTAATCTGGTTCAATTCTAGAACACTCCACTCTAAATCCTGGGAAGAAAAATGAGAAAGGTTTCACAGAATCCCATGTGATTGAGAAAGTGAAAAACTGATGTTGTGAAAAACTATGTGATGGGATGTTAGTTCTCTCAGGTGAACCTTGGTCTTTCATTTTTGAAGTTCATGGTGAGTTGTCTGCTGTGCTGATCTGCCTGGTCCTTTTAGGTTGTGGTGACATCTTTGCTCTGGACCTTACTTGGGGACACAAGAATCATTCCACCATTCTAATTCCTTGTTATTGGCATAGTCCCCAGAATATCTAGACCCATTATCGAACTATCCCACCTTGCAGGGAACCTTCCCAGGGAAGATCCATGGGTCTTCATGGCCCTTAGTTTCACATACTTATCTCCAGTACAGTTGTCTCCTTGGGGAGGCAGCTTTCAGAGTCTCTATCTGGGCCCCATATTCATCCGTATCTTTATAAACTTCTCCTCTATGTCTCTTTCCCTTCTGTTTCCTCCCATGTGTGAAATGTGTAAAATCTTTTAAAAATATATGCTACCTGCAATTTTTTTGTCTTTGCTTTTTATTCCTCTAAGGAATTTGTTATTTCAAACACAAAACTCAAGATATATATTATGACACTCCCTTTTCTCCAGCCTGCTGTTTTCTCATATCATTCCCTTGAGGAAATGAGCACAAACTTGGCTGGCAGCTCTAATTGGAGGGTGGTAGAAGATGGGAGTATAAGAAATGTAAATTGCAAAGATTAATATTTCAGAAATAGTGTTGCATGAAATATAATAATGCTTAGTAAAAGTAAGCATTTGGTAGACTGATGTTATGGAGAGAAAACATCTGAACTTCTATTTGGCTGTGAAAGATGGATTACTGAATACATGTATTATCAGTAGACAAAGGGATCCTGAGACTTTATCATCACAACATCAGAATAAGAAAACATCCTTTGATGTGATCAGACTTTAATGTGATCCCTTATTCTAAGGGAAATCTAGAATTCTTTTAAATATAAGCATCAAAATTATGCATTAGAAGTATGTATTTATCTCATTTGATCCCATCCTTATTTCAAATGCATGAGCAAAAGTATTTTAAAGACCAACTGATATGTGATGTTAGCCTATCTTTTTCAACCACAGTATGATAAAGACAGTGACATGCAACATGGTGTACAGGAGTCACCAAACTTGCTACACAGAGGTTCTTAACATCCAATAGATGTGGGAAAAAAGAAGTCTGCAGACTCACTGGGATTTTGGTCTTTCTCTTTGAATAGCAGTTTCTTTAGCCACAAAAAACTTTAGAAGCTCTTCTTAAAACAAATCCCCAAGACAAAACCATTAAAAAAACGATAAAGGTTTTTTTCTACCCTAAGCTAGACTTTATGTGACTAGGAACTGGGGGTACACTGTAAAGAAAATTTGGGTAGCTGAGTGAGGTGGCACATGCCTGTGATCCCAGAGGCTCAGGAGGCTGAGGCAGGAGGATAGCAAATTCAAAGCCAGCCTCAGCAAAAGCCAGATGATAAGAAACTCAGTGAGACCCTGTCTCTAAATAAAGTACAAAACAGGGCTGGGGATGTGACTCAGTGATAGCGTGTCCTTGAGTTCAGTCCCTGGTACCCACAAAAAAAAAAAAAAAAGAAAAAGAAAAGCGAGGCTTATTGCTAAGTGTGGACTGCAGACATGAATGAAATGAATAAACAGAACTCTGATGAAGGTTGATGTGCTGGTGACAGGATTTCTTAAACAGAGAAGTGACAATGGTTTAGGAAGCCTAGTTGTAAATTCACACTGCTCTTCAGCTTTTTGTCACTTCGAAAGAGTGAAAATTATGTGTAAAACTAGCCATGGATGTTCAAACACATTTTTATACAAGGCAGATTATTATTAGGGATTAATTACTAAGAGGTGTGGACTGTCCCTCTGAGTTTGAGCCATCACTGGCTCTTCTTTTTTGCGACTGGCAGGGGGCAGCAGATGACAAAGATAACGCTTACCATGCACAGATAAATTTACTTTGCTTGATCAAATTCATTCTTAAATTCATGATGGCATTCAATTCGTAATGGGTGCAAAGATGGGTCAGGGTGCCTGAGGAAAAATGGCAGGGGGAACAAAACATGAAGGGCTTTGAATGTCACACTAACAGTTTTAGGCTTCGTCTGAACATTCGCTGGATGTTCACAAGCAGGTGACTGACATGACCATCTGTGAATCATGCATGGTAAGATTTGCATTTTAGAAGAGTCATTTTGAAAATAGTAAGAAGGTTTGTATTTGAGGAAGTCCAAGTAGCAAGTATTTCATCTTCTTTCTAGGTCTTGTGCTAAGTGCTTTATCTGCTTGACTCCATTAGTGGTTACTCCCTAGATGGAGGAGAACTGAATCACTATGCCTGTATCAAAGAAACAGGAAGTCATACCTTATTTTTTCCTACTGTATTATGATGTCTCTTGCCAAAGACTGGGCAACCATTTGGAAAGATACTTCAGCAAGGCAAGTGAAAATACATGAAGCCCTGAACTAAGACGTAGAACTAAAGAGATAGGTTCAAGATAGAATCAACTGGACTTGTTATTTAATTAAGTGTTGTGAAGAATTGTCTGGAATCTTAGTTTTGTGAATGTGGGAAATCAGTAGATATCACTGATAGCTGAAATAAGAATTATGAATTATGAACAAGTACTTTTATTTTGTGTGTGTAGGTGAGTGTATATAATAGGGAGTTGCAAATCACATAGAACACATAAGTGGGATACATAGTAGAATGTTGATAAAGTAGACCAGGAGAAAGTTTTGTGCTGGAGAGATTTGTGATTCATAAGTATATAAGTGGTAGTTGGAAGAAAGCATTGTGTGTGTGATTGCTCAAGGAGTGGAAAGAGATAAAACATGGGGGTCAGAGATTTATTTTTTGGTACTGGGGATTGAGTTCAGGGGTGCTTAACTACTGAGTCACATCCCTATCCCTTTCTATTTTTTAATTTTTAGACAGGGTCTTGCATAGTTGCTTAGAGACTCACTGGATTCCTGAGTCTGGCCTCAAACTTGGAATCCTCCTGCCTCAGTCTCCTGAATTGCTGGGATTACAAGTGTGTGCCACTGTGCTAGATGGGGACAAAACTTTTAAAGCAGCTTTCCTGTGTATTGGAATCCCACTAAGGTAGTACAAGAAAATACAGTTTTCCATACTCTATTTCCAAGGATTCTGGTTAGCAACCAGAGGATTCTCATGCTAGTGGACAACACTTTGAGCAATACTCTTATATGGGATGAACAGTAGGAGCCTGAGAGGAGGGCTACTAAAGTAGGAAGAAGAATAACAAGGTTGTCAGACTCAGAAGCCAAAGGAGGCCATGTCTTAAAAACAAACAAACAAAACACAAAAGTAAAACAAAACAAAAAACCCAATAAAGCCTTATCACCAATGTTGACAGTTTCAGAGTATTAAACCTCAGCAACCAAAGTCCCTCCATTCTTCCTTTTGGATAGCAAGTTCCGACTAGGTGCTGCAGGCTGTGTTTCAGACTTAACTGGGACAACTCAATTTCCTTCCACTGCTGCCTGCTTCTCTCATTCTTTCAATGTGGCAAGTACTCAAGGGATTTCCTTAACTAAGGACTCTGCCATCACTCTCCACTTCTGGACACAAATGTCCAGTGAGAAATTGAGAAAACTATTTTTAACACAAATCAGATTGGATTTTATCCAGAAACCTTCCCTGAAAAACAACAAAAAAGGAGAACTCACCATTTGCATTACCACTATCACACTGCATCTCAGAAATACAGGGGCACTTTCTCCAGAAGTGAAATGTGGGAGGGATATTGGAAGATGCTATAAGTTTCAGGCATCCTCTTCTTATACCAAATGTGCTATTCGAATCCAAGAGGTTTCTTCATTCTCAAAATATTTGCATTGGCTTCAGGTGTGAGGGTGCTGTGTTTTACTGCATGAAATCATTCTCCAGTCCACCTCCTCCCACCTCCCAACACTGCAGCCTGTGGAAATCACCCATGGGGATTGGAACCGCTGAAGTGGTCAGCAAGCAAACAGTAAATGCTATTCATAAATCTCTAAGTCAAGCCTGAAGCAAACTTACACAGAACACTAGAAAATGAATTTTAGTTTAAATCGAAATAGGGATCAGGAAAGATAGCTTGGGATTTGGGGATGATTAAGTGAAGGATTCAGTTAAGAGATTTCACCTCTCCAGAAAATATAAGGCAAACAGTCCCATGACTGACCTATAGATCTTTGCTGTATATGGCACAATAAAATGACAGCTCTGATCATGTATTGCTTTAACTGGCCTTGGTACATACAACTTGACTGAGATGTTTAATTCAGGACACAGATAGGTCAATTTTGGGTTCAGTAACTAAGGAGATTTTTGGGTTTTTTTTTTTTTGATGGGATTACAATTATTTTTGAATTAAATCCAGTAATTTTAGCAAGCATTGCCTAATGGAATATGAATGTTGATAAAAAAACCAGCATATCCCAAACCATCGAGACGTAATTTAAAATTTTATCTCTACCATTTATTTTATAATATGGGCAATCATGTTGGTGCAGAAAATTGAGAGTGGCCAAGCAATTTATTGTAGGCAATCTGTTAAAAATATCTTGAAGGGTAAAATTAGAAAACAAATTAAAGAGAAATACGATCTATGCTTATGTGAGCACAGAGAATTCTTGGTCCACATAGAGGGATGCTCAGTGCTAGTTTCTCTCTCTCGATCAGGCTCTCCTCCTTCAGTTATTCTCTAAAGGTTCATTAGGGCAAACATTAATAAATTCCTACTCCCATCCTCCTTGCCATGTGCACAGTTTTTATGTTTAAAGCCTGTATCCTCCCACTCTTTCAGTGGATCTATGTATTTTTACTGAACATCTATTCCTTGAATAAGAAATAGTGTGTATTGCTAAAATAACCCATACTTAAAATTAAAGATCTTTATCTTCCAATTAATGAGTGTTACATATCAGCATTATGCTTCTCATGTTCTACGGAGGAAAAAAATCAACAACAAATAGATCTCTAAAGAGTAGGGAGAGAGAGTAAATAGCTGAGCTCTGACTTGCAAAACAGTGCTGGAATAGCTACTTTGGACTCATAAATGAGATGTTTGAAAAGGGCATGAATGGAACAGTAGAAAAAATACTTTGCTTAGCAGCACACCTATTTTTTCTGGCAATGGGTTCTTGTGAGATGAACTTCTTCCATTAGAAGCCTCCCTGCCTTGAGCTTTCTAACACAAAGCTAAATACCAACACCCAAGAATGGTGGATTTGGGAGATTTTGAAACACAGTAATTGCTAAACATGTAATTCTTGCCTGAAGTAGAGTAACAAAAAATACACAGATTAGAGTGATTCAGTCCATTTATTTGTTCTTAAAATTACATGCATGAAGAAATACAAATATGAAGCATAACTGCATGTGCTTTCAGGGAAAGAAGTTTATGTCTAATTTTGGGGTGAAAGTCATTGCTTTTCACCCTCCACATAAATCACTACAGTTAGGAATTAGGTGAACAGATTAACATATCAATTGGAAGATCAGTTTGTTTTGGGGGAAATATAAAGAGCTTATTTGAAAGCTTTCTTCCAAATCTAGGACTGTTGATGTGCAGGCCCCTTTCCTTGAGTGTCTACTTAGGTTTGCTTGTTCGTCTGGTTTTAGATTTATCTTTTATCACATCTAAGGAAATAGGTAGCTACTGCTTCTCTGAATCTGAGAACAATTGGCTGGCTAGATGGAATCAAGCTGGCAATCTTATCCTCTGTAAGATGAAGTGGGTTTAATGGCCAGATGGGAAGATTTTGAGGCTGTGGCCAGAAAGATAAGATCACAGTGACTTAAAATGTCAAAGCAGCATGCATCCCTGAAATGCTTTCTCCAGGAACTTTAAAAACCAACATTGTCAGGAAAGGAAGCACTATTTTTCAAACTCCATTTGACAAACAGATCTTTTATTTCTCTGCAGGAGAAAAGCTTCTGACAATGTTATTCATAATTAGCTTGCTTATTTTCATATGCTTGAGAGTAAAGAAAAAACTGCACATCACTGAAACTAAAAGGAAGTGAAAAATGTTTTGTTACGTATTTTTAATAGCAATCACTAGCAACCTACATATGGCATAGCAGTATTAGTGCAAGGTGTATTCAATTCAAAAGCTAATGTGTATCCTAGACTTTTGGTGGGATCACACTGAAACTTGAGGATTGCTTTCCTCTATTCTGTTTTTCGATTGTTTTGAGATAGCTTTGTATCTTAAAATTTAAATTTCCAGGATGCACACAAAGAGATACTTAAAGCCATATTTTCTAATCATCAGGGAGCCATAAGTCATCATAGTTATTATTATTTTTTCCTTACATAGATAATTTATTTATTTCAAAAGTTTTTTTATTATTATCATTGAACAATGTATTGGACACCATTGTTTATGACACTATTATAATAGATTGTGCTTACATTTTTCTAGTTGCTCTGAAGGGGCTTTTGGTTTAGTGGGAGAAACAAAGCAGTTAATGAGCAATTATGGTAAGTGGCATAACAGTTGTAACCATGGGGATGAATGTAGTGTACAAAAGACACAGAGGACTGGACTTCAGTAAAGGATTCCAAGAGAATGAGATTATTTGGCCTAAAGGTGAACCTAAGTATTCGGGCAAAGAGAGGGAGGATATAGAAGAAAGCGTATAAAACTCCTAGAAGTAAGAAAGATGTTGGAGAGCTGCAATCAGGAATAGCAGAAACGTTGGAAGGAAGGGAGGAGAAGACAGGGGCGACCATGGAGAAATAGGCAAGGATAATCCCAGACAAGTCCCAGATAATAAGCTCCCAAGAGCTTTGGGGATCTACTTTTAAGTGGAAATGGAAAAGGCGTAGATATAGAAATCAAGGGCATTTCATAGTCAAATGTGCAAATTGGAATCCCCAAGCCATCCCCCAAACCTGCTATCACACTGTCTTCTACAGCTCAGTTAAAGGTGATTCTGTCATTAGCCCAACTGTCATCTTTGACCCTTTCTCTCACAGCCTACTTTGGATATCAGGAAGGCTTGTAACCTCCAAAACAGATTCAGAATCCTACTACTTCTCTGAACCTCCATTAGCTTTAACCTGAATCCTTGGCTCCATCACCTCTTATATAGATATTGAGAAGGATTCCAACTGCTTTTCTCCACCATCACCTTCTGCTGACCACTACCACTCTGAATTGGTATGTTCAACTCATCTCAGTCTTGACGTCTTTTCTGTTTGATTATTTTATCAGTTCCTGTGAGAGTTTTGTTAGAAATTACCACTCTAATGGATCTTCCTCATTCTTTCTTTGTTCTCTTTGTCTTATAAATTTTGAGAACATTCTATGAGGTGCATTTGAATTTAGAAATGTAGTATTTTCCTATTGCATTACCAATATAAAATCTTTCTATTTCTAGTGGAGCTTTTACACATAGGGTACCCATTCTGTTGTTAATATAGACATACTAGCTTGGCTTTGGTTAGTATTTGCACAATATACTTTTTCAATTTTCCAGTCAGGAAGACTAAAATCACATTAGTTATTTCAAGCAAAGTATTTAATAAGGAGAATTAGTTGCACAGGTTTGGAGAGGTGAAAGTACAGGAAGGTAACCCAGAGATGATAACTACAGGAAGCAGTTACATCTTTGCCTGAGAAATCCCTCTCCACTTCCCCTAAAAGTTGAGGTACAAGGAGACGGTTGTGGAATTGGTGCTCTGTCCCTGAAAAAAGGGGTGCCACTCAAGGAAAAGGGTATTTTCCCAGACTGTTGAGAAGTCAGCTCTACTGAGCTCCTGTTTGTACTACTGAGGAGCTATGATGAGGCTGGTCCTGGGGAAATAACTGAAGCTGATGGTTTCGGGCTTCCAGTGCTGGGCTGTCTAACACTGATAATTGTCACAGGAAAAAAGAAGTAAGCTCCTTCTTCTTTCCTCTGTTCTTCAAATTTTCTCTAGTGACCCTAATTGGAAAAACAACAGAATTTCAGCTGGCAGTCTGAAAATGTGATTTGCAAGGTCCTAGTCCCAGGATGACAGATCCGTCTTAGAATTGAAGCATAATAAATAACCAGAACATCTGATATGTATTTTTCTCCTTTTATTTTCAAACTATCTATATTCTTAAACTTTAAAAGTATATCTTTTAAGTACTGTAGAATTGACTTTTTTGGTAGTGATGGTTGAACCCAGCTATGTTTTACCACCAAGCCACATCTCCAACCCTTTTTTAGGGGATCGCTTATTTGTTGAAGCTGACTTTGAACTTGCGATCCTCCTATGTTGGCCTCTGAAGTTGCTGGAGATTGCAAGTGTGAACCACCAAAACTAGCTCTAGAATTGTGTTTTAAAAAATTGACTCTAGCAATTTTTGTTTTTAAATGAGAGAATTTAGATTACATTGCATATAATTACTATTACATTAATTATTGACACTTTTGGATTTAGATCTACCATCTTGCTATTTTCTTTTCATTTATCCTAAAACAGGATAAGAGGAAATGTTTTTACTGTCCCTTTTTTTTTGGAATTAACGATTATTTTTATTTTTGCATTTCTCTCCTTCAATCACATAGTTTCACATTCTCTTATGGTTCTTTTTGTTGCTATTCTATCATGAATGTTTTACATGTAGAAGCTAATATTAGTCAGACTTTCCCCTCTTCCCAACAATAAGTTGGGCCTGAAGCAGCCTTCACTGCATCTCTGGCTCTGAATTTCAGTTTTCATCCCACATCCTCTGTGCTTTCTGAAAGCTGTGCCCAGTTAGTTGTTCAGCCTCAGAAATCTCTTCCTACAGAGGACATTAGCCCCTAAGAGAAAAGTGCTTCCAAATGTCAAGCTAACTTTTAAACTCTCTTCTACTTTCAAATATGCCCCTATAATTTTCCACTGCCTTTTTGACTCTCCAATGCTTTCGAGACTTTTTTTTTTTTTTTTTTTTAATTCTGCGTTTCTATTTCTCAGCAGGAGGATTGTTCTGAATTGCTTCATCTACCACAGCAGAATATGGAACCTTTTTGCAGTCTGTTCTCCTTAGAGAATATTACAAATCAGATCCTATTCCTCAGCTAAAAATCTTCCAATGAATCCTCATCTCATTCAGAGGAGAGGCTAAAGTTCCCCGGGAGTATCCCTCACCCATCTCCCTTGAGCTCCTTTCCTGGGGTCCCACACTGGCTCCCTTGCCTTTCTCAGGCTGGACAGACTTGTCCCCAGTTCAGATCCTTGCATTTGCTATTCCCTTTACCTAGTGAAGGATATGGAAAATACCATCCCCTAAGAAAAGGGGAATGACAGCCCCCAGGGAGGAGGGAGGACAATGGGTCCAGGGAGAAAGAGGTAGACATTAGGCCCTGGGCCCTGGAATTTCATCCCTTCCCAATAACAACCAGTCCCTGGAGGAAGGAGGTAAACTTTAGGTTCTGGGCTCCAGTATTTCATCCCTTCCCAGTACAATGAGTCCTGGAGGGGAAGGCCAACAAACGGGCTCTGGGCTTTGGATTTTTATCCCAGTAAGGATGAGTTTTGAGATTTTACAGCTTTTTAACCTACACAACTAGTTTCCTGACTTCCCAGCCAGCACATCCCAAGTCTCTGATGATTAAGTCACACTAAACATTCAGCTATGATTAACTCTCATTAAGACCTATAAAAAGTAGACCCCTCTTGTAACCAGTTGATATTTCCTTCCCTGAAAATGTGCCATTCCACCTGCTTAATCTGAGGTCTGGTCCTGTTTTCGGTTATTTTTGCTTACTCCTAGGACCAGGTATTTTTCTCATTTAACAATTTGGCCTCCTCCCTCAACCCCTACTCCTCAAATATGTGCTCCTATGTTGCTTTCTCAGTGAGCTTTTTCCTAATGATTCTATTTTAAATTTTACTGTTTAGCCACTACCTATACTCTGGTTTATTTTTCTCCTTAGCAATTATTAACTCTAATATATTCTTTAGCTCATTTATTGTTATCACTTTTTATTTGTTTATATCCATTAGCATATATGTTCCAAAATGACAGAGATACTTTAAAAAATTTCTTCTCAGAATGTAGAATAGTCCTCGGCATACAGTAGGTGTTCAATAAATATTATTTATTTATTTTAATTTTTTGTAACACCGGGAATTGAACTAAGGGCCTTGTATATGCTAGGTAGCCCTCTGCCACTGAGCCATATCCTTATTAGGTCACCAATAGATATTTATAAAGAAGAAATAAGTACTGTAGTTAATAGTGAGGTAAGATTCTGGATTTAGATCTGAGAGATCTTAGGTAAGCAGAATTAACAGTTCTGTTGGATAATTGTATGGGAATGGTAGTGTTAGAGGAATGAACATAACAGTCACACTTCTGGCTTAGGGAACCCTTTGTTCCTCTAAACAGACATACCCATTATTTACTGAAAGGCACATTCACTGCCTTTTTTCTTCTCTGATTCTGTCTTTTTGGGTTAATGTCTCATGTCACTGTTTAACTTTGAAGCACTAACTATAATAATGATGTTCAACAAGATATTACCAATGAGGTCACAGGTCAAAATGGGTCCTGAGGGAATATACATCTGTTGAGTTCAGATAAAATTTCCTAAGTGTCAATTAAGTGGCAGAAATGGTTAAATGCTACTTATGTTAAAAGGAGAGAGATATTTCTATGGTTTGAGAGTTTGGAAAAGGTCAGCAAAAAGAAACAATTTTTCATTTGCTCAGTAGCATTTGGATAGGGTTTGGCTATGTAAGATTGGTTTTTCAGCTCAAACCCGACATGGGAATAAACATAAATGTGTATAGATAGAAATGGGATTAAGTGAAATAGAGTTTGGAAAAGCTTACAACAGTTGGAATGGGGCATTCAGGATAAGCATAATTGTGGCAATTTCTTTAAATTGCTTTTGAGAGAGATGAGTATATCAATTTGAAGTGACATAATTTATAATTATGCATCATGTTTATTTAGGAGAAAAATGGAAGGTGAGGCTGGAGAATACCTGATAGACAAACATATGGTTTATTCAGTGTATTTTAATACTCAGGAATATTTGGAAAATATGATATGTTATTTGATATAAATTTATGTACTTCTTAGATTCAGTCAACATTATATCCTTCACATTATATTATATGGTATTTTTTTAAAAAAAGCAACAAATAGGGTTTCCATTGAGATAGGGCATGCAGTTTTTGTTCCTTGGAAACTGATTTCTTCTGTATGACCTTTACTACATTTCTGAAAGCTGTTTAAGATGGAAAGCTAAACAGGGATTGCTCATTCTTGAGAAATGTGAATGTGTCAGTCTGAGGTCAGAAAAACTATCCAGTTTATTAAAACAAAGAAACAGAGAGTTAAAAACACAGAGTGAGTGATGTATAAATGAAAGTCAATTAAAACTCAAAAATGTTATGTTAGCTATTAAACTGCTTTGGAGCATTAAAGGAAGTCAGTTAGCTTTCTGTAGAATCAGACTGGCTACATTCATTTGTCCTGACCAATTCCTACCTTTTGAGTTTCTGGGGTGTGGGCTCTGTCCTCTTCAGCAGTCTCAAGTAACTTGATGTAGAAGGAGTACTCATGACTAAATGTGCCTCATAAATATCAACAATCTTGGGCAAGTCAATTAACTTCTTTCTCTCTTTCTTGTGCTAATAGATATAAACCAGGGCAGGCTAAACATGTGCTGTACCAGTGAACTATATCCTCAGCCCCTATTCACTTCTTTGAGCCTCAGTTTCCTAATATGAAATATCAAAGAATTGAAGAAGATGCTCACTATATCCCTTTCAAATATAACATTTCATACTTCTATAGAAATCTGTCCATGGAACCTGTACTATTTTAATACTCAGGAATCTTAATACTATTTTAATACTTTAATACTTGGGTCTTTGACTGGCTGAATCAGAGTATGACCAGAACATGACCCAATGTTTTGTACCACCAGTTCAGTATTTGTAGAAGGACTTACTTAGTAAAGCAAATAACTAAACTTGATATACCTCGGTTCATTCCTGAGGTAAACAAGTGAGAATCCTGATCCTGTAAATGCCATCACGTGCCCTCTATAACTGGGTGTTATCCATGAGGAAAAGAATATTGTCCAAGTAAGTTTTCTTGTATCACATCCATCTCCAGAACGAAATGAGGGTACCTAGCTAGTATTGTCTTGGCAGGCAAAAGGTAGGGACCTGTCTGTCCCATGGAAACAAGTGCCTGGGTTTAGCTCCTGCAGTGTCCCTAGCATCTAGAAATACAGTCCTTACTTTTAAGCTATTACAGATTTCACTGCTGAATGTTATTTATGTAAGGTGACAAAGACAAGACTCACCAGGACTGAAGCATTTAATAAATTTATCATTTTATTGAGTGCCTCAGACTAAAGTTGCTAGTTATGTAGCAAAAGTTCAGTGGTTCACTTTTAGATAATTGGTTTGTATGAGGACCTATATTGTTTATCAATATAGAGTAAGTAATTTATGTTTGTGGGTTTTATCTGTATATAGAAAAGAAATTATTGATGTGGAGAGAGGGTGGGCTTTTGAGATTGTCAGACTAGGGATCAGATTTCAGTTCCACTATTTGCTAAATGTATGGTCTGGAAATAGTTACAGAATCATATGAAGACTTAGTTTCCTATTCTAAAACTGAGTATAATAAAACCTAACTCAAAGTTGTGCTACAGATAAACAATATAAAGTAAGTCAAATTCATAGCATAGTTTCTGACACACAATATATCCTACAAAATAATTGTTCAGTGAATACAATTTGATTTCCTCTGAACTTCTGAGAAGGTATGTTCACTTCTAACTTCTTTAGTTCCTGAAAGTTGTGGAAAATAAAATATGGCAATGGTAGCAGCTATACTTTGGTTTGTTCTCTTCCCTTTACTATTTTTTTAAACCCAACATCTTTTCCTTTGAAAATTGTGTATCAGAGCTAGACTACAGAACTATAACAAAATTTCATTTCAATGTAATTCCATACACGTCTTTGCTATTTACCCTGTGCTAGGAACCATGTGAATGATCAGAACAAAATCCCTTCCAATAAGTAACTCCCACATGAGTAGGGTGAAATAAAGCAGAGGTGCTGTGTTCAAGCTGAGTCTTTGACTGGCTGGTTATGTCCACTGCTGTATGCAGGCTCAGGATTAAGCCGTGATTCCAAGGCAAATGTAACAGTCTGAGACTGGGAGTGAACAGAGAAAATCTTTTATCCCCAATTGTCTTGATCTAATATCAAAGGCATAGAAGAGATAAACAAATTTAGTCAATAATATTGAATTACAAAAAAGTTTTTTTGGATAAGTCATATAATTTGCAATGACTAGATCCTATTTTGTTTTATTTTTTAAATTTATGTATGATAGCAGAATGCATTACAATTCTTATTACACATATAGAGTAGAATTTTTCATATCTCTGGTTGTATACAAAGTATATTCACACCAATTCGTGTCTTCATACATATACTTTGGATAATAATGATCATCACATTCCACCATCATTAATAACCCTATGCCTCCTCCCTTCCCCTCTAAACCTTCTGCCCTATCTAGGGTTCGTCTATGCTTCTTACGTTCGAAGTAATTTATTTTTATTTTTTGTTATTCTTTATCCACACACACACAAAAAATCAGATAAAGAAGCAGAACTGTAGGCCATCAATATGGATGTAGATTCCTGCTATGTTAGAGGAAAAGCAGC
Source organism: Callospermophilus lateralis (assembly GCF_048772815.1). Taxonomy (NCBI): domain Eukaryota; kingdom Metazoa; phylum Chordata; class Mammalia; order Rodentia; family Sciuridae; genus Callospermophilus; species Callospermophilus lateralis. Next base: position 106,681,320 of record NC_135312.1, on the reverse strand, counting down.
CGACATTCTTGTATCAGAAAAGATGAATCACACCTTAATGAGTGAGGAGCTAAAACTAAAGTTATGAAAGGGTGGAACAACCTTTTTTTTCAGTAGACTAAGTATTAGGATATATCTTTAAAAATTATAACAATGATGGTTATTAATTATAAAACAGAGACTTTGAGATTAATTCCTTAAATCATTGCTTCATTCTGCCACTCTTTCTCCTTGGTAGATTCAGTAAACATGATACTGCTGGTTACTGGTGGCAAGTTCCGCTTCCTCACATGTTGAAGTATAACATTAGAGAAGTGCGCTGAGGTAAGCATATAAAGTAGGGTTTATTTAAAAAGGAGTAAGAGATTTCTCCTGGGAAGGAGGCCATACCTGGTATCTTAGTATCCCAGGAAGTGAGGGTTGTTCTGACTTTTTTATGTGTCCTACGCTTCCTTTGTTCTCTGCTCTCTTCCCCCTATCTCTCTCCTTCCTGTGTATGTGACTAGGCCCAGGAGACACTTTGCTAGGATGGCTAAAAGGTGAGAAGCAGATGGGCTGGAGGGGCCAAGGTAGAGTGATCTGGGCAGGAAGGGGGTGTAATTAACATTACCTGTAGGGAGAGACAGGTTGCCTTAGCTACAGGTTGAAGCAGGGCAGGTTATCTTGATAAGGGTGGAGGAAAGATTGTGAGAAGCCATTGCAGTCCCTCAGGGGGCAGTCTCCAAATTCCCAGACTTAAATTGGCCTCCTTGATCCACCTGACTGGATTTACCTATCTATACTGACTGCCTGTCTAATTCTGGCTTAAAACTCATACTACCCTCCACACAAAGAGGCTGCCAGGCACAATGGTCTGTAGAATAAGGGCCAATGTGGACCAAAACAAGAGAGCTTAGAATTTAGGAGAGCAAATTGCCACCTTCTTGGGAACCCTGGGGTGACCATTCCACCATACCTCTTCAAAAGCTGACTTGATTGTGTTTATACTGAAGAGAGCCCTGAATGGAAAGCAAGCAAACCATTAAGCAAAAGCATGAAAAGCTCAAACAGACTTTGAATTGAAACAGACCTGGTTTTAAATTCTAGCGCTGCCTTTTCACAGCTTTGTGATCCTTGGCCAGTAACGGCTTGTCTTTGAGGTTTGATATCATTTATTTGTCTATGTCAAAGTTTAGCTATTAAATGAGATGGAGTACAAAGCACTTGGAAGATATATGATGCTCTGTCATGTTCATTATTTTTTTTTCTGCCTAGGAGTGGCATGAAGGAAGTGCTTCGTAAATAGTTCTGATATTAAACTGAATATATAACTCTTGGGGTGGATATGAGTTTATACTTAAGAAGCATACAGCAATAACAACAGCAGCAGAATTACAAAAGACATAACTTGATGCAAGGAAAGAAGGATCAATAACCTTCGATTCTTATTTCTCCCCATCCATAAAGTAATGGGAGGTAGTGTTAGATGGTTTTCAAGATCTCTTTTTAGCTTTCAAAATTCTGTGATTCAGTAGATTCTGATTCTCTTCCTAAGAAAGGGTGGTTTTATGTGTATTCTTATATAGAGAAATACCCAGTTTTAATAGAGCACTCTATATAGCTGTACATCAAAGGGGAACTCCAAATGCCTCACAAAAACTCATTTTCTATTAAAAAAAAAAAAACACCCTCCTTCTTATTCTTCTTGTGAAAGCTGGAAACCTAAAAGTTTAGAGAAAATGAATGGGAGCAAGCTCTAAGGACATTGCAACAGAGGCAGAGAGAAGATTGAGTGATAATTACAATAAGGGTTGGAACGGAAGGAGAAAATGGTATCGAAATCACATCTGAAGGACAAAGTGTCCAGATGTGAATGAATGACTGAGAGTAAGAGGGCAATGGATTACAGGATGGCATAGGAGATGAAGAAATGGTCAAAGAAAGACAGGAAAGCAAGAAAAAAAATATGAGCTGTGCTTTTTAACAAAGAGAAAAAAATAGAAAAGATAAAGGAAAAAGGGCAGGTAGACAACAGATAAGTACTATAAGTATTTTTCTAACTTGTCTTTCATATGTTAAGTGACGTTCTATGTATTATTAATGTGGTTTTCCCATGAGATTTAGACACTTAATGGCCTTTTCTCCTCATGAAGTTTGGTCTACTCTGTTTGGTTTTGATGCTGGGAATGAATCAGGAGCCTCATGCATGTTAAAAATATGCTCTACCACTGAGCTACACCCCCAGACCCAGATGGGTTCACTTTTAATTTACCTCAAGATGGATAATAAACAACAGAAGCCTTGAAGGCACACGTCATGGGAGAAGACAGTGGAGATGTGGGTTTTTTTTTTCTCTTTTTTTTTGGTGGGAGCCAAGTTAAAGCACTGTGAAATAACGATGGCTTTTCAAAAGGAAATCACTAAAGACTGCTGTATTTGGTTTAGAATTTTAGAAGACAAACTCCATTAGGGGACAGATAAGTAGCTTTCTTAGGATTGCACTACCACATTAAAATTTCATACCACTTGGGAATACACAAATACCATGCTTGTGGCTCTCTAAAAAACAAATTTAAACTGAAAGCATATGTGACATGATAAAATTAAAATCACATTTCTACCCAAATAGTTTGCTATTCTTTACTGGAAAATTGCCCTTATAGAAAATGAATTTAAAAGTAGTGTGTTACGTCTTTAAGCTTAAGTGGCAAAGAAATTCTTTAAGTTACCTGTACCTCCTGGGTTATGGATTTCGTCCCTTCTCCTTAGGCTGATAAGATTTTTCTATTGCCTTCAAGAGCTCTGCCTCTGGAATTCACTCCAGTTTGTTTTTAATCCAGTCACCAGATTCTTCTTAATGCTCAAATGTCCAGGAGAGAGCACATAATTTTTGGTGAGAGCCTGGAGTGATGATCTATAATATGTACTTTAAGAAGATTAATTTGGAAGCTTTGTGGAGGTTGGATTACTGTCTGCAAAAATTCACTACATTGTTAAAAGTCTGTATAAGGTCAAATTTTTGTATCAGGAATCTGACTTCTTATTTGGGGAGCTTCTAGGGGCTTGACTCCCTTTCAGGCTAAAAAAAAAAAAAAAAAATCTGCACTTAACTTCAGGCGATCTCTGTGCCTTGATCTTGCTAAAGTCTCTGGATTAATTGTGGGCTCTTCTGAAGCGAGCATCACACATCTTCCTTTTCAGGATTGGGTGGCAGTAGCTGTCCCAACACTGATTACAGAAATCAGTACTCTAGACAGTCAATGGCCTAAGCATGAGAAAGTGAGGGAGAGAAGAAAATAAGTACAGGAAGAAGGAGAGAAAGGAAAGAGAGGATGAGAGAAAAGGGAAGAGGGAATGAGAGAATAATGAGAGCATCATTAACATCTTAACCATTAACTCTCATTCATCCACTTTCCAAATTCTTTTTTTAAAATATTTTATTCTAATTTGTTATATATGACAGCAGAATGCATTACAATTCATATTATACATATAAAGCATAATTTTTCCTATCTCTGGTTGTATACAAAGTATACTCACACCAGTCATGTCTTTACTTTGGATAATAATGATCATCACATTCCATCATCATTTCTACCCCATGCCCTGTCCCTTCCCCTCCCACCCCTTTGCCCTATCTAAAATTCTTCTACTATTATGTGGTTATTATTATTATTTTTTTGTAGTTGTAGATGGACAGAATGCCTTTTATAAATTTTTATTTTTATGTGGTGCTGAGGATCGAATCAAGTGCCTCACACATGCTAGGCAAGCACTTTGCCACTGAGCTACAGCCCCAGCCCTCATGTGGTTATTTTTGCTTGAAAATGATGGTGTCACCTTTAAAACCTATAACTTAATTCTTTAAGTTAAAAAAAAAAGTCAGTATGGTTCTATACACAATTTTTGGAAAAATAACATCTGGTCATTTTATTTTCCTTTGGCACCATGATGCCGTGCCCTGTGAGCCTGGAAAGGAGTAGAAGTGCCAACAGTATGCCCTTAAGCCTTTTCTCTTCAGAAAATGTTAACACCCTGCAATGTCAACTGTAGCTACATCACTGTGTTCCAACTACATCAAAGGACACAAGTGCTTCAAACTCATTCTTAAAGTCAAGAAAGTTCTCTTAATGACCCCTATGCCTTATGAATTTTCAGATACTGCTCTAATACTTAAGAAAAAGAAAAGCAAGGAAAAAGGAAATTGAGAGGTAGATTAGGTTAATGATAGCGAAAAGGGAAAGACTGAATCACATCTTTTCTTACTTAGAAGCTTAAAAGACCACCTGGGATTTAGTAGGTTTTTCAATGTATGTTACTTAAATTTATAAACAATGCATTAGGGATTAAGTCTGAGAAGGAGGAAACAGTTCACAAGAAAGACTCTGGGAAATACCCCAAGTGAAATAACAAGAATAACCAAATCACATAACTTCTCATTGCCAGTAAATAAATCAGAAAGTACAAAAAAGGGGGCTGGGGTGGTGGCTCAGTGGTCGAGAACTTGCCTAGCATGTGTGAGGCACTGGATTCAATCCTCATCACCATATAAATAAATTAAAAAAAAATAAAGGTCCATCAACAACTAAAAAATATTTTTTAAAAAAATGCTAAAATGATATATATAAAATGTGGGAAAAAAGTCATTCCTCTGTTCAAAATCACTTACTGGTTTTGTGTTTGCTCAGTATAAAAGCTGAAGCCTTTCCAGGGGGAATCCAGTCACATCTCCAAACTTACTGATTTTTCTACCCCAGGTCCCTGGGCTGCAGGTACACTGACTTTCTGCTTGATGGACCTGCTCCAGGCTCCTGGTATTTTCTCCTGCTTCCCCTCACTTGTCCTCCTAGGTTTCTCCCTCACGTCTTTTTGACCTCTAATCAGGTGTCAACACCTGGGTGAGGCTTTTCTTGATCACATTATTTAATATTCCATTGCTTCTCCCTCTGGCATATGCTGTTCCTTGCTTACTTTATTTTTTCCCCAGAGCGCTTCACATTGTGCAACTCATTTAACTTTTATAGTATCATACTGATTGACTTTAAAAAAAAAAATGTCAATCAGTTTTATGTATTCATTCATCCATTTATTTTAATTGAGGAATAATTTGCATCCAATGTAGTTCATTCATTTTTAGATATGCAATCAACAGATTTTTAAAAAAATTGTACATTAGTGGCCACCACCACAATAAGATAGACAATCTCCTTTACTGAACACATTCCCTTTGCAATCTTCTCTCTTTACTGTCACACCTGGGAACCACTGACTAGGTTTCAGACACTATAGTTTTTCCTTTCCTAGAATTTGATATTAATGGAGTAAACACACACACACACACACACACACACACACACACACACACATTTGTGTGTGTATTTGGCTTCTTTCATAGCATAATGGTCTTGAGATTTACCATGTTTTTGGGTATATTAATAATTCTTTTTACTGCTAAGGAGCATTCAGTCCTAGGGTTATCCACAATTTGTGTTCCTCTTTTAAAAATGTTTTAATTGACCCATATTTATTCATATTATGAAATACAGAATGATAACTTGACACATGTACACAATGTGTAATTAAAATCAGGGTCATTAGCATTTATATTATTTCAAATATTTATCATTTCTATAGGTTGAGAACTTCTGTTATTTTGAAATATAACATACATTTTGTACAATTACTGTATTGTGCTTTAGAACACCAGGATGAATTCTTCCTATCTGACTGTATTTTAGTATCTGTCAGTTAATCTCTCTGTATTCCCATTCCTCCCTAATATCCCATCATGCACCTATACTATATTTTCTTTATTTACTCATCCTTTGAGATGGAAAAATTTGTTAATTGCATATCTTTACTGTTTTGAATGGTGTTATAATAAATACAGGCATACATATATCTCTTCTACATACTAATTTCATTTCCATTATGTGTGGGTGGACACACATACCTAGGAGTTGGATTGCTGGATCATATGGTAGTTCCATTTCGAGTCTCTGACAGAACCAATTATAATTGTAGGGCCACAAGCTGTGGATAAGTGTGTTCTCAGGCCCCTTGGAGGTCAGAACCAGTGGGACTTTGGCCTCTGGCAATATCATCCATGATTTCAGGCCCTGTAGAGGCAAAAGACATTGGTGGTGTCTCTACTGGCAGCCATAAAGCATGGAGGGGCATGTTCTCAGGTCTGGAGAGGTACATGTTGGTGGCACTGGGGCCTCTGACAGTAGCTTCCATGATATCAGGGTCAACTACCAGCCCCTAGGGCAGACGGACTCCAGAAACTGTTCTGTTTTCAGGATGGTACCATGGTGTATCAGCTTATTCTCTGGGGATTGGTGGTACCCAGTGTGAATTCCTTCTATGGAACAAAACATTTGCATTGACTCTAGGCAACAGATCCCCACATGGATTCAAAATCATAGACATAGAACTCTCCTGTCCCTAGAATAGCCAATCTACAGCTGTGATGGGGCCACTGAGCCTTTTCTGTTTACCATTTCCTGGCAATGTAGAGTCCTCCCTATCAAGGGAGCTGAGTTCTTGGTACAGTGTGCTTTGTTTCTCTATTTATAATGCTATCTGCTGTCTCTATGCCATTTATGGCCTTCATTACTCCTTTGATGAGTTCCAGTGTTCTTCCTCTGTTACTCTTTTCAAAATTCAGTCAGTTATTTTTTTGCCCTGGTTCTTCTCTGTGGAGAAGGCAAATGGAGGGCATATCCACATAGTCATCTTGGATCCCTCCCCTTGACTAGTCTTCTCTTGGTGAATATTTAGGTCATTTCCAGATTAGGCCATGGTGAATAAAGATGGTTGCAGATTTGTGTTCAAGTCTTTGAAGTCTCATTTATTTTGGGTAAATACATAGACATGGGATTGCTGAGTGATATGGCAAGTGATATGCTAGCTTTATCAGAAACTACCAAAATGCATTTCCTAAAAATTTGCCTAATTTAATTGTTTTCCAGTTTTTCCTCTCTCCTTTTATCCTTAGTACTACTGGTGTTATCCCCAGCCCTACTACTGGCATTTTAATTTTAGTCATTCATGTGAGTGTGTAATAGCATCTCACTGTGGATTGCATTTGTGTTTTCCTAATAACTAAGGAAATTAAGCATTTTTATTTTTTTAACATTTTTTTAAAGTTGTAAGTGGACACAATTCCTTTATTTTATTTATTTATATGTGGTGCTGAGGATCAAACCCAGTGCCTCACACGTGGTAGGCGAGCACTCTACCGCTGAGCTGCAACTCCAGCCCAAGCATTTTTATATGTAATCGATTTATGTTCTTTGGTGAAATGTATATTAAATCTTTTGTCCATTATTTTTATTAGTTTACTTTCTTGTTATTGTATTTTGAGAGTTCTTTTATTATTATTATTATTCTAGATACAAGCCATTTATCAATACACCACTTGCAAATATTTTTTCCTATTCCCTGTCTTGTCTTTTTAACAATATATTACAATGTCCTTTGGAATGGCTTTCCATGATTTTTTTTGCTTGGTATTTGTAAATATGTGGATATCCAGATTCATAATTCTCACCCAACATATTATTTGTTTCGTATATTGTAGTTTCTTTTCCCTGAGTTTAATTATGGTGTTTTAAATTTTTCATACATTTTCTTCTTGTGGTCATCTTCTAATTTCCTTCAAATAATTAAGATTTGTAATAGCCATTTAAAGTCTTTGTCTCATGATTCTATCACCTTTGTTATTTAAGAATCTCTTTACTGATTTATTTATCTATTAATTTATTTTTAGGTTATAATTCATGTTTCCAGTTTTTTTTACACTTGGCAATTTTGACTGATCTTGCAAATTTCATGTTATTGAATATTTAGAGTTTGGGCTTTGTTTTGGTACACTGTGGGTGACAGATTTCAGGGTGGCCTCTTTGACTCCCATGTTCCATTGTTCATACCCCCTTGAGTATTCCTAATGAATAGAATGTGGTGAAGAGTGTGATGTCATTGTCCTGATTAAGTTTTGTTATATGGCAAAGGTGATCGATCACTTCATCCTCTCAGACTAGAATGGGAGGCTTTTCTTCTTTCTTGTCTTTTTTTTTTTTTGGAATTGGGGGTTGAACCCAGGGTTTTGCAAATGCAAGGCAATTGCTTTACTATTGAGCTACATCCTAGCTCTGGAGGCTTTTCTTACAGGCATGACAAGGACAGTAGCCATGTTGGCCGGTCAATGGCACATGGACCTAAGGATGGTATCCCAGACCTCAGAGTGGTATCCAGTGGACATCAAGCAAAAGCCAGGGCTCTCAGTATTAAAAGCACAAGAATTAAGTCTGCAAATAACCTGAGTTTGGAAGCAGATTCTTCCCCAGATGAATGTTGAGATGATACTTCAACTTGGTTGACATCTTGAGTTAAGCAGATTAATTTGTGGTGATTTTATACAGCAATGGAAAATGAATGCACACACAGTTAAGTTACTTTTGTTGCCTTTTGAGGCTTGCTGTTAAGCTATTTTATGATGAGTCAGGAGCAATCTTTACACATACCCTCTATTAAGATGTGACCCTATTGAGATCTCTATGGAAATACACTGTGTATGTGAGTTTCTTCATTCTCCCATTCCCAGCCTGTGAGAGTATTAAGAATTGTGTGTTCTACTGCTTTCACCTGCTCAACTTCATTAAATTTCATCCCACAAAGACACAGAACTGTACTCTGTGGAAGATATGAGAGGGTCCTTCTGAGATCTTATACTCTTTCTTTGTATAGTACCTCTGTGGTAGTACTCTGCGCTGGAAATTTTAGCCATCTCTTAAGTTCTTTAATCTGTATCTTTGATTCAGAGAACTGCCAAGTCCTGTTTGTTGCATCCCAGGAAACCATCTGGGCAGTAAGCTGGGCAGCTCTTAGACTTACTCTTTCTTGGAGATTTCACAGTCCTGGGCTCTCTGAGGTCCAGTATGTGAAAATATACATGTCTTTTTGTTGTTGTTGTTGTTTTCTGTTTTATTTTCATTGATGGTTTGTTTGGTTTTGCCTGGAGGATAATTCTCAGAGCAGTTACTACTTCATAGGTTGAAACAGAGAAGTCCTGCCATGTCTTCTGTTTTTTATCTGTCATCATACTAGAATATATGGTGACACTGTAGTCACCATGTATTATTGGTGTATGCTGGCAAAGAACTGGCCTGCTTTGATTATCACAGGAACTCTAGTACCTGGAGTGCTTTATATATACAAATATATATATGCTCAGTAAGTAATTTTACATGAGTGAGCTTGGTCATAGCATTCTTAGTGTCTATAGGGTATATTTTTCATTTTCCAATTTATTTTACCAACCCTTAGAGATTATATGGGTTTTCTTTCTCTTCATTTTTTTGTTTGCGATATTTCACAGAGCCTTTCTTGTAAACTCTTTCTTGCTTCTTGGAGTTAATTTCTGATGTACTTGTTTGTTCATTAATTTAACAGATATACATTGAAAACATAATACATCCCAAGTCCTTTTTCACATTCTAGAGAGTAAAGCACATCATTGAGTTTCTCTCTTTTCTCTGCCATTAGCTTAATGTCTTAACTTTCTTTTTCCTTGTCTTATTGTGTTAGAGCAGTATCTAAAAATTCTTTAAACAGAGCAGTCATTTAGTGGATTTTTGTAGCTTTAAGAATAATGAGTTTGAAATAGTTGTGTAATTTTATGTAGTTGGACAGCAGCAATGGAATAACATTTGACCCTTGGGAGGTGTGAACAACTTGTGTAGAGCAAAGGTTAAAGGTCAGAAATAGTTGATATCTCTACTCTTTTCCCTACTGGAGCATATGTTATCAGTGTGTCCAAGGGAAAACAAGATGCCCGGAGTATTATTCCACCAAAGTAAAATGTTCAGGAAGATACTGAATTAAAATAAGAGAAAATGACATTTTGGGAGGGTGGTACTGGGGATTGAACTCAGGAACACTCAATCACTAAGCCACATCCCCAGCCCTATTTTGTATTTTATTTTGAAACGGGGTATCACTGACTTGCTTAGTGCCTTGCTTTTGCTGAGACTGGCTTTCAACTGGCGATCCTCCTGCCTCAGCCTCCCAAGCCCCTGTGATTATAGGCATGTGCCACTGTACCTGGCTAGAGGGAAGTGACTTTTGAAATATTCTAATTTAAAATCTTCTGAAGCAAAAGTATTTTTTCCCCCATGAAAATGTTAATACACTACTTTTCTGTACAAGAAAATTTGGTAGTTCAATATATTTTCTATGACTCTAAGTGTTCCAGTTTGGAAAGTGCAGTACAAACCTACATTTCAGGGTCTTCAAAAATTAAGTCAAGCTAAGTTCCTGCAAATGATAATCACAGAGTGATGTAGCTCAGTTTCCCTAACAGTAAACTAAATCCAACCTTTAATAATTCTGTGGCTATAATATGTCTTAATTTGCTAAAAATATTTCAATTAATGTTTTTCAGAGACTAAAAGTATTATAATACTGAAAATTATTTTTATAATATTGCTGTATTTTATTTAAAACATGTTGTGTTCCATGGCACTCACCTGTAATCCCAATGGCTTGGGAGGCTGAGGCAGGAGGATTTCGAGTTCAAAACCAGCCTCAGCAATTTAGCGAGGCCTTAAGCAATTTAGCGAGAACCTGTCTCTAAGTGGAATACAGAAAAAGGACTCGGGATATGGCTCAGTGGTTAAAAGGCCCTAGGTTCATTTTCTGGTAAAGCTTCCCACCCCCTGCCCAAATTGTTTTTATTTTCCAAATTGCCAGACTGTTAGTTCCATTAAGACTGAAACTATGTTTTGATTATCAATATAATCCTAGAATGGACTCATTCTAAGGGTTTAATAATTATTTGTTAAATAATTGCTTATCAATGATATTAAAATAAAATTGTTAGCAATAATATAGATTTTGCAAATTTACCATATAAAGTTAGTTCTTTCTCAAATGATTAAAATGTACATGGAATTAAAGGATAACTCTTGGGGGTGGTGTAACTCAATGGTAGAGTGCTTGTTTAGCATGTGGCAAGTTTTGGGTTGATCCCCAGCCATATTAAAAAGAAAGGAAGAAAGGAAGAGAGAGAGAAAGAAAGAGAGAAAGAAGGAAAATAGTTAACTCTAATTAAAATATAATAATGGTCACTAGATATTGGGGTGAGAGGGGTAAAAAAGGGTTTTTGAATTTGATCAACATACTGTACATTGTATGCTTGTACAGAATTATCACAATAAATTCACTGATATGTACAATTAACACATTAATAAAGTGAATATAAAAAAGAAATTCTAACTCATTTGACAAAAGAAATCATTTACATTGATTTATATCATAAAGAAAACTTTAGAACACTAAACATATTTATTATATGAGGCTATAATAAAAGGAAAAAATAAAACATTGAAGTATATGAGTTTATCAGAAAATATACAATACAGTTCTTCAGACAAGCTAAAATAAACACAAATCTCCAGAATGAAATGCAGGTCAAAATTATTTTACTTACACTTGATGCGGAATAGAGAAATTTATGAATAAAGGAAGCTCTGGAGACATTATGGCAAGACATTGTGTCTAGAGGCATTGCGATGTCTTTTAGGTCCTTTTTTTTAAATTTTATTTTTAGTGTGGCATCCTGGTTGGGGGAAGAAGTGTCTCTTTAGCTCTTGGACTCTCAACTTGTAAATTTTCACAACCCGTTAGAGCAAATATTGCCACCCCAGACCAAAAGCCTCCTTTTCCTTCCATCTCTCCACAAGCCCAATTCACCATGTTTCTTGCTCTGGCTTGCTAAGGACTCCTGGCAATGAATATTTTAAACAGAACCACTTCAAAATGTATATCTGGCTTCTACCTGGGTGCAGGATTCTTTGGCTGACCTAAAGTATCATGAGAAGGACACGGTGCAGTCAAAGCTTGAGCATAACTAGTTATTTTTTCACATTTTCAAATCTTCACTGTCATATTATCTATTTCTCCTTGGTAACTTTTCTGGAGTGATTTGAAGGTTTTTGCTGTTGTTACTTCCTTTGGATAAATTTACCACTCGTATTGTTGGTTATTGGATTTGGCTCCAGGAAGCCATGATGTTATCCTTGCTGGCAACCATATTTTCGGGTATGCTTATGGATAAAATGAGGTTCTACGCTTTCTTCCTACCCTTCATGGAAATAGGAAAGGTATAGATTTTGTCCCTCCAAGCTCACTTTTTTTTAATAGTATTACCAAAGACAAAATCTGTAAGAAACAATATTAGTCTGAACGAGGACTCCCATTAAAAAGCACTAATGTGGGGCTGGAGTAGTGGCTCAGTGGTAGAGCATTTGCCTAGCATGTGTGAGGCACTGGATTCGATTCTGTGCACTGGATATAAATAAATAAAATAAAGGCCCATTGACTACTAAAAGTATTTCTTAAAAATGCAGTAATGTTTCTAATATTCTGAATTTTTACAATTTTGAAAATCAATGATTCTTATTTTACATCGTAAGTTGTGTCACTGTCTCCTGGATAGTTTTGAAAGTAAAAATTCATGTATCAAGTGTGTAAAGTTTTATGATGAGTCAGATTGTTCCTGGAGTGACTTCTTACCTTGTGAATGTTTATAAAACTGAATGAAAGTACATTATTTTTGCTGTAGATTCAAATGTTATCCAAGGAGCAAAACCCCATATTCATTCATGCAGACACTCTCACTTTCTCTTGAAGAAAATCAAATACTGTAGTTTATTTATTGTTAACTGTAATTTATTCTGGTCTTCAAAATAAGCCATAAAATTTTATAAGGTATAAAAAAGTAATAGTCTCCAAGAACCCAGTGGAGATTTTTGTTTGAGAATGAAAAGAAAATAAATAATTGAATGAAAAAATAATTCTATACCTTTCAGATTAGATTTGGGGAATAAAAATGAACTTATTTTATATAATATTAATGCTATTTTTATATGAAGTGAACAAAACAATTCTGTATATTGGTTTCAATAGAGAGTGCATAAGATTATGACTGTAATACAATAAGGATTTTATTATTATCTTACTTATGAAATTGGTGTTTTCTACTCACACTTATATATTTGCTTGTTCCCCCAACTCTCTCCTGTTAAAAACCTTGACATGGTACCACACCTTATTGTTCTTTGGTTTTTATCATAATTTTGTATGTAATTTAAGGCCTGGATAATTTAGGTAATTAAATATACAATTTCTTTTCAACCTTGTCTTCAGTTGTATTAAATTTTGTATGTATGCATCGAATTATTAGCTTTATGTCTAAGATATTTGAAATTGTCATTTCAGTGAATGGGATTTTCAAGAATTAAACTTCTAATGCCCTAAGGCCTTTTAAAGCAAACAGCTTGCTATAAGGTCTGGCATGGAAGCCAATAATAGAGATCTGTGGAAGGCATATCATATTGCAGGGGTGTGCTTTCTAATTTATTCATTTGATAAAAAAGTAAAATGACCAATTCATTCTATTTTGCCTGATATTTTGCTGTTTTTAGAACCCTGGGAACCCTCTCAGTCTATGTAATTCATATGGAAAATTTCAGTGGGTTTGGCTATAGGCTGTATCTAATTTGTCTTTTCTTTATGTGTACATGAAGCTGTATTTATAGTTACACATATGAAACTAGATATGTGATATGAATATACACAGTAATTCAGGCAGGAGGAAAGTAAAAAGGGGTCTTTTGCTGGAGTGGTGGCACACACCTGTAATCTCAGCAGCTTGGGAAGCTGATGCAGGAGTATTTCGAGTTCAAAGACAACCTCAGCAATTTAGTGAGGCCCTAAGCAACTTAGTGAGATCTTGTCTTTAAATAAAACACAAAAAGGGATGGGAATATGGCTGAGTGGTTAATGCCCTGGTTCAATCCCCAGTACCAAAATAAAAGTGTTTATATTTTTGCATATATAGACAGTATTTTATTATTTGTATAATATTTTAAGGTTCAGAAGGTTATTAATTATATAATCATTTCATAACAATTTTCATGACTGGTCTATTCCAGGATTCTCTCATTATATTCATTTCATCTTTTCTCTTTCATGTATTATTTCCACTCTAATAATATGTTTAATATGTATTCTCAAATATTTTTGAATTCTTATAAAATTGAAATGTCCAAAAAAACAAATGCTGAATGTCTTCTCTGATATAAGGGGAGTGACTCAAAATGGGGTAGGGAGGGAGAGCATGGGAGGAAGATTACCTCTAGATAGGGAAGAGGGGTGGGAGGGAAAGGGAGGGAGAAGGGGAATAGCCTGGATGGTGGAAGGAGACCCTCATTATTATACAAAATACATGTATGAAGATGTGAATTTGGTGTTAACATATCTTATATACAGAGATATGATAAATTGTGGTATAAAGGTGTATTAAGAATTGTAATGCAAATAATAATAATAATAATAATAATAATAATAATAGAGCTCATGTAAAATAAATAAATAAAAATTAAAAAATAAAAAGGTAAAAAAATAAAATTGAAAAGTGTCAGTTTGTAGGCATATAGATTTTAATTTATACAAATTTTCTGGACTAGAGGTCTTATTCTATTAAAAATTATTTTTGCATTTGAGATTTGTCAGGTTCTGATATAATTTATGACTTCAGATTACCCTATGAGATTCTGTTGTACATACTTATTACCTTTTAATGTTCATTTCCTTACTGACTGGTACTTAAATTGCCTGAAACCCCTTGCTATTGTAAATAAAGAAGCACTAAAAATCCTTGAACCCTTCTGAGTATTTATCTGGATTTCTTATGTGAGAGAGCTTTATGGCAGGGTCTAGGCATCCTTTATTTCAATATGTTCTGCCAGACTGCATTCCAGAAAGAGTACATGTATTTATGCTGTAAATGAGAATGTTTGAATTAAGACTTCCCATTTCCCCATTTGTGTTTCAAAGCTTGGCATTTTCCACCTTTCTAATTGAACAGTTTGTTTGAATGCTCATTTGTTTTTAAGCAAATTGTATTAGTATGCATTTTGATTAATCTTTAGTTTTCTCTTTAGTTTTTTATTGGTGCATTATAGGTATACACAATAGTGGGAGTCAGTCTGCCATATTTGAACATGACATAATTTGATCATTTCCTCAGTGCCTTCTTTTTTCTCCTCTCAGTCCTTTCTCTGATCCTTTTGTTCTACCAATCTCTATTCATTTCCTTTCTTCTGAAATATCTACCCATATATCTATACACCATATTTTACTTTATAATGAAAAACAAAAAATTACAGGACACACTGTGACATATGCGTGTGAAAGGGACAATACAGTACTACTTCTGTGCAGGATTCACTTTCTTTTTGCAAATTGATATTGTTAAATTACTCCTAATTTAAGTTTTCATGTATCACTTTAAAGCATAAATTCATTAAAATACTAACTGAAAAAAATTGCTCCAGATTTTGTTTCAGCTGGATATGAATAACATATCTGGGTTTATGAATAATAAAAACTGGCCTATCTCATGTCAGAGTATTTGTCTCAAAAGATTCTATGAATTTATGTATATGTGACTTGAGTTTGCAATCAGTGTCTGTATATAGCATCAGCCTCCCTGGGCCTCAACATTCTGTGATCACTAATTAGGTCATATTACCATTTATACTCATATTTAACTTGCTGATAGACCCCATCAAATAACTACAACATCTTGTTTTTTAAATCAGAATCTCCCGTCCCTGTGTTTTATCTTTCTGGGATCTCACACAAGTGTTCCCAGTCTTCTTATCCTTAGGCCTCAAAGTCCCACCTGGGATGAAGCTTGACGTTCCCATGGCTGCCTCCTGGAGAATAATATTTCTTTACTACTGTGTGCTTTCTTTACTTTCTGTCTGCTGTGTTGGATTTTGCTGTACAATGTTCTATTTTATTCGTCACCTTTCCCTAGTGCTTGAGATAGTACTGGTACATAATAGTTGTCCAGTAGCTGTTTGTAGATTGTGTGAATAAATGGATGCATTCCTTATTCATACATGTTTGTTTAGTATCTTAACATGTACCAACCAGTACAGTGCCAGTAAATGAGGATGCAATGAAGGTCATGGGACATTGGTTTTGCTCACATGGAGGGCAGTTACAGCTCACTAGAAAGCAAAGAGCAATGAGCATGCAATTGCGATGGGTCACATGGCCCCAAGGGCCTGAGAAAAGAGTTCAGGGTGCTAAACCCAGCAAAGGGGGGCACCTAGGTGCTTTATTCGAGATCCATCCAGGTAACTTTGACCTATGGACAGCTGGCTATGCTGGTATGTACTTTGTCTGGGGATGGGCAGAAGAATTCTTTCCTTTGTTGGATCCAGGAATGCTCTTGCTAACATAATTATCTCCAGAATTAAGCATCTCCACAAATTCTAGGCCATTTCTGGGTTTGAGGTCGTTTAAAAGATTCATATTTCTGAAGCAGAAAATTGATTCTTTAATGCATTTCTGTTTCTAATGTACTGCAAGAGAATTTCAGAGGAGAATCTAAGCATATCTTCAAAAAAAATCTTAAAATGTAACTTACTAACCATCATATCTTAAAAGTATGATGAAAACTTGACTCATTTACTTTTTTTTTTTAAATGGAAACTGCAAGGTGGATGCCTTACAATTCTTCTAAGGCAGGCATTTTAATTTTTTTCTTGTTTAATCCTCACTGGCAGGTGTGCATGATGGTGCTGGTGGGGTTTCTTTTATCTCTTAAGAAGCATTTAGTATACAATTTTATTTCATGAAGTAAATTTCAATGGGACCAATGTACTCTTTGAAACTCATTTAATATCACAGGGTGGAAGACTAGGATAAGAACCTGTTTTAAATGTACATTTCTCCCCCTTTGTATCATTCATATGCTAATATTGTGCTGTTTTAAGTGTGTGTCCTAGAGCTTTAGAAAGTTTTTAATCTTCAGATACTTCATTCATGCTCATCAAAATACAAATGGGAAAAATATGAGACTGTAGCCCAATGGTAGAGCACTTGCCTACCACGTGTGAGGCACTGGGTTCAATTCTCAGTACCACATAAAAATAGATAAAATAAGGTTACATCAATAACTAAAAATATATTTAAACAAGAAAAGTATGGCTCACTTTCTATGCATTTTCTGACTGATAACACATAGCTGCATTTTATCAATATAGTCAGCTATTTAAAATTTTTTTATTAATTCTGTTTGAATCTGTATATAAAACTGATTTAAAGGAAGCGACAATGTTTAACGTGAAACATTAAATAAAATTTCTCCATGTTTTGGTAAGTTTGTCAGAGAAGAAAATAGATTCATCATTTTAATTGCTATTAAAAACTAGATGTACTATTTGTATTATTGGTAATTTTTTATTAATAGTATTTAATCTAGTTCATAGATGCTACACTTTTTCAATACGTTTTTTTTCTAATGTAAACACTGGTTATTCAACATATCCTGTATGAATAAAAGGGAATGGGTGTATATGAAATGCATTTTTTTTATTTAACTTGGGGGTGTGTTGATGATTGTTGGCATTATCCATATTATAGAGCATGTAAAAAACTGGCAGTATTCATATAGAATACTAGGGTCAACAAGAAGACTGCTGGCAACCTTGAGGAGACCATCAGGGCTCCCATCTACTGTGTGTTGTCCAGCTGCCTGAGAGGATCCATATCTCAGCACATCTGTGCCCCATTTACTGCACACTGCTCAGAAGCACCATACTCATTCCAAGGGCAGCGTTGGAAAAATTGTGAACTATATCACAATAGGCACAGATTTCAACCTAAGTGTTCTCTTTGTTTCTTTTTCTTCCTCTTCTTTTTCATTCATTCCTGTCCTTATAAATATGCATGAAAACATATTTTTTCTGAATAAATCATTTACTCTGAAATTTTTGATAATAAATGTAAATTAACATAAAATTACTCATAATACCAAACCACCAAAAATGGTGGATATACTGCATGTGTGTAAGTGACAATATATCATATAACTCTGTGTATACTTAAAAAAATTTTTTTAAATTCATTTTAATTTGTTATACATGACAGTAGATGCACTTTGATACATCATATATAATGGAGTATAGTTTCTTCTGCTTGTACATGACGTAGAACACAGTGGTTGTACAGTTTTATATGTACATAGGGTAATAAAGTCTGATTCATTCTACTATCCTTCCTACCCTCATACACCACCCTCCCTTCACTCTCCTCTACCAAATCTAAAGTAACTCTATTTTTCCCTAGTTCCTCTCACATTACCCATTGTGAATTAGCATCTGAATATAAGAAAAAACATTCAGCTTTTGGCTTTTTGGGATTGACTTATTTTGCTTAGCATGATATTCTCCAGCTCCATCCATTTACCCATTAAATGCCATAATTTGATTCTTCTTTAAGACAGAGTAATATTTCATCATATATTGAAGGGAACCTAAATCAGTTCCATAGTTTAGCTATTGTGAATTGAGGTGCTGTAAATATTGATGTGGCTGAATCACTATAATATGCTGATTTTAAGTCCTTCAGGTATAAACCAAGAAGTGGGATAGTTGGGTCAAATGGTGGTTTTAACCTAACATTCTGTATCTGTTTCCCTTTAAAATTTACATGATTTTTAAATGTTACAAAGTATTTTATGAAAGAAGTATTCTATAGTTAATTTATAATGTATTTTTAGGTAATTCTCATATTTTCATACTATTATAGTTAATGTGCTGATATATAGCCTTAAATACAAATAGGATACATTTCTACAAGAAGAATTAATGGTCCATTTTAGTGCTAACTCCAAGCTGGTAGTGTTTCACTGTACATATGTTTTACTCACATAAAGATCAACTAGGGAGAGGTGGGGTTTGGGGGTTGGGCTAGAGAAGGAAGGTCACTCTTCAGAATCTTAGAAGAACAGCTTCAGGTTCTGTTCTTGTCAACACAGGGCTTCTCTGGTCACCTGGGGAGACATCCAACCAACAGGTAGGAGAAGAGAAGCAGATTGTGGTACTATATGAAAGATTTATATGGGCCAAGAGGCGTCCTCAGTTCTCATACTCCACAGCTGAATTACACACACCACATTGTCAGGGAGGTTGAAAAGGAATTTAGCTGTGTACCCAGCTATCTTATCTTCTCTCAACATCACAGTTCTAACCACATTTAAATTTCTTGCTAATTATTCTAAGAAATGATTATTCAATTCACACTCATGTAACTGTGGGAAAAAAAGGCTTTACCTCAAAGTCATGGTCATATTTTTAGTTTTCTGATCTTAAGGTAAAACATGAAGAGAAACTCTCATTATTATTTTAAAAAGTGGTTCTTTCATTATCAATAAAATTTAACATTTTCATGGGTACATGGACCATTATTTCATTTTTTCTACACAGAGAATTTTCTTAGATATTCAAAATAAGTATTTTTTTATAAAGTTAGGAAGAAGGCATGTTTTTGAATTTTTAAAAATCATTTGTGTTTGTCTTTTTTAAATATTTTTTTTAGTTCTAAATAGACACAATAACTTTATTTGGTTTATTTAATTTTATGTGGTGCTGAGGATCGAACCCAGTGCCTTATGTGTCTGAGGCAAATTCTCTACCATTGAGCCCCAGCCCTTGTGTTTGTCTTTTAACTGTGCTCATGATATAACTTTTTCATTGAGAAGCCTTTAATTCCTATGGGATCTAATAGTGTTTCCTTCTTCTTTCAGTCTTTTTATGTGGGTGGCTTTTCTGGCATGTTTTGTCCTCCTGTCTTGTGCCCTTCATAGTCTTTACGTTTCTGCTTCCACTTCTGTTCATTCCGAGTCTCTCTTCTCTGCTCCTTAGGGCGGGCATGCTTACCTTGGTTGTCATTCTTCCTCTCACTCTACCCTGTCCTCAAAATTCATTGCTTCAGAGAATCATCCTGCAGAAGGAAAATCTTAACTGCACTTTTCATTAATATACTTATTAAAATAGTAAATATGTGCCAACACTCTGGAGTGATTCAATGCAATATTTCATTATATTATAACACCATCCGGGTTAAAGAATCAGATCACTTGTCCAAAGTCACACAATAAGTTTAGAGCAGAGGATGGACTTTCATTATTGCACTTGAGGTATTAGAATTTGACTTCTTGGGATGAGGTCTTTCCAAGGCCACCTTTATTACAGTGCATAGGTTTCTCTCTAGATTTGGTGGCATTCTTGACACCCAGAGTGGGAACATCCAATCAAAATCTCTGAAAATCTTTTTTTTTTTCTGCACAATTCAGTTATAAAGTAGCCATTTCTTCCTATTCATCCTTGATACAATGGAACAGAATCAACTCATTCAGGTAGAAAGCTCTGCTCTTCCCATCAAGTAAAATGGCCCACTTTTGAAACTATTTCTTTTTATGTTACATCAGAAAATTTTGGAAACAATTAGTATTTTGGAGATAATAAAGCATTGTCTGAGTCCTGGTGTCTCATAGCCCTACTGTAGATTCATCTTCCATTCATTGATTTACCACCTCTTGTGCCTAGGATGCTAAGGAACTTGTATTATTCCCTACTTGACTCAGATTTCCAATTTGTTTAAATCTGTAGATAAAAAGGTTGTGATAAATACAGGAATCTCATTATTACATTCTTTCCCTTCTTAAAACAATGAACTCTGACCAAATAGGGTAAGCTCAGAATGGTGACTTTGCTGGACATGTAGATTTAGGAATTTATATTTTTAAATTGGACTAATACTGACCTTTCTATATACACACTTCATTTTTACACTTTATAACATCATTCATATGGCCAACCATAAAAATCGTTTCCTTTCCACCAAATAAATAGATATACTCCTTATCAATTTTATTTAGCAGGGGAATAGAAGTATTCAAGGTTCATCTCATGCTGTAAGTTTAATTGTGAGAAGAAAACCTGAGCCGGGTGACAATTCCTTGAGGTGATTTCAGTGTGTATTAATAGATAATAGCTTTTTAAGCAGAAACATCCATAATAATTGAATTATCATTTTCTGTTTTACTATGAGATGGTGACTCTAATGGAACCATGAAAGATCATCTAGAATCACTTGTGACTATAAAATAATAACATAGTTTGTGGCAATTGGCTATGGTATTTTTTCATTACTTTGCAGCTAGATCCAGTAATTTCCTTGTCTATTGACAAAGCCATTTGTGCACTGTCACAAACAAAGAAAAATACTATATTTAGAAGGCTTCAGAGCAAAAAATCCAGTACCTTCCTTATGAATATTTTTTATATCAAAGGAATCAGTACCATAAGCTCTTTCTTTACATTCAATCTGAATTATAAAAATCAACATGTACGACTTCCTGCAGAGATGTGGACACTCTTAACACATCTTTAACTCATTTAATCTTTTTTTTCTTCATATTTTCTCTGAAGACAAGAAAATTATACCTTAAAAAGATACAAGATTTAATTTCTTTCTATGATGATTTTACAATTATAGAAGACAAACTAAATAAGAGGACCAAATGACATGTATATGAATTTTGGGTGAGAAGATACAAATGTGTTTTTTTGTGGAATATGCCATTCCTTACACATGTTGAAATTTTCTGAGAAGTTATCATTGCTGCTACAAAAACAAAATGAAACTTAATTCACTAGGAAATTCATCCTGTTATCATTTAGGTTTTCTAATGTAATGCACTTTTTTTCCTCGTTTGGGAGTTAGTGGAAATTCTGAGTATGGAATTCAGTATTTACAGATAATTATCATTTTTTAAGAAGAACAATTGGTTTTAGTTATTTTTTAAACTTAAAATATTTGTCTATGTAAATAAATTTGAGTTCATCCTTTTAAAAACTTTTTTTTTGTTTTGTACTATGAGCCATATAGATTTTATTTTTCAAGTTTACTTTTTAGAATATACTGCTTAGAATAGTATGAGTTTAAAGTAGTTGGAATGGAATGGAATGTTGAGATGTATATATTTTTCCATATAAATTACTCTATAAATCTCTAAGAAAAGCTTGGGGTATGTTTGTGAATAATGTATTGTGCTTCAAGTATGACACATTTGTTCCTGTGAATATGCATTTTATAGAGTTCATATTGAGTCTATTGGATTGCACTTGAAAATATGTCAACTTTATAAAATAGGTTACTGGATATACCCATATCATCTATTCAGTCTTAGTAATTTATTCTAGTTTTCCTTTTGGGGGCCAAAATGCTCATATTTTACTGTAGTAGTTACCATTCATTGCACCATATGAAAATAATTGGATCAAAATCCAGATTTTCAGTTTCTGGAGCTTTTATAATACAACTCTGAACATGAATATTTCAAATTTATAAAATTTTGATAATATGTGAAATGGATTTTTATAACCTATTCTAGGCAGCCTTGTATATTCTTGAAGTCTTGTGAATGTGATTCTATTTAATCCCCCAAATCTCAGAAAGATACTGTGTCTTTATCTCTTATACCCCGAGGGAGCCTGTTTTTACATTGTTGAAAAGTTGTGAAGAATGTGATTATGGCAATTCTCCTTAGAAAAGTGAAGAATAATTGTGCAGAACTTTCTTCAAATTCTTATCCTGCAGCACCACATTTATATTAAATAGGGTTGTAGAATGGGATGAGAATGAAATGTTTAAACTAAAATTATGATTAGCCTTTCATACAATAATTCTGAACCTTATTAACCTTGGTGAATTAAAAATAAAACAGATTTTTTTCACATTTGCTAATATTTTATTTTTGAAAAAAATGCAAAATGTGTGCATCCTATGGCATGTATTAAGCATAGATTGATTAAAACTTTTAAGGGTTGCTTGTTCAACTTTCTGCAAAGCTCAAATCAATAATCAGTCTCTATATGTTAAATTATAATAAAAAAAACCAAGCAATGACAATTGAAGTCTTGTGATTTCTTGGTTAATACACAGGCAGCTGTATACAGTGACACTAGAAGGTCACAAATGCTGGCCCTGTGGGAAGCTAACTTCTTTACTTTGTAACAAATTAATAACCAGCTTCTCCATAGATGAATGTGAGAAACCAAATGGTTCCATCTTCCGTAATGTATTGGTATGAACTTATGAAAAACACTAAACGAACCTGTCACGCTCAGGAAATTTTAGGTGAAAATTATAATCAAGTCATATGAGCAAGATCCAATTAAGAGGCCAATGGACAGGGTTTAATTGGTTTGGTGTGTTTGATTTTGAATTGGAATTTGGGTTTGAATTACTTTAAGTCAGAGCTTGGCTCTTTACAGGAAAGAACTTTGGGTTTCTTAATAGTTGAATAATCTTTGAGCAAATTATGGATCCTTTTAATTTCTGTACTTTATAACATGGGGATAATATAACACCTTAAAGGGTTTTGTGGTATTTGGGGCAACATTTTAAAAATTCTTTCTTTTACTGTTCACTCTCCTTGGACTCCCTCAATAAATTCTCATGGATTTTAATCCCATTTTCACAATAATGGGGCCCAGGCCCTGGTCTTGCTTGTGCGCTTTAGATTTGTATACCTGAATTTTAAGTTATTTATCTTCACTTGAATTTCTCACACATATCTAAAGTTTACCCTACTTAAAATTGCTCATTGTGTTCCCTGAAAATATGTGTACCCTGAAAAGAAATTGTCCCCTCCCTTCCTTTAAACCCAAGCATTGAGATAATTTATAGACCTGATGATCAGATTTCCAAATTCTGACTTGCAGCTGGAACTGTGGCACATACCTGTAATCACAGTGGTTCAGGAGGCTGAGGCAGGAGGATAGTGAGTTCAAAACCAGCCTCAGCAATTTAGCGAGGGTGGCCCTAAGCAATTTAGTGAGACCATGTCTCAAAGAATAAAGAGGGCTGAGGGTGTGGCTCAATGGTTAAACACAATTGGGTTCAAAACAAACAAAAACAAAAATCTGACTTGCATTTTTTCTTTTTCACCCATAATACCAACTCCTTAGTCTACCATATTTATCTTGTGCTTGGATTGCTATCAGAGTCTATAATCTTTCTGCCTTTTCCCATTTTGTATGTCTGCTGTCTGATTTCCACATTGTCAACACTGTAATCTCCTCACTACCTCAACTGATCAAGTCATTCTTTACCTTTACCTTCTTCAGGGTTTTCCCACTGAATTTAAAATAAAATTCTTATTTATTACAATGGCCTGCAAGGTTCTTCAAGATCACTTGTTGTGTATCTTGTCAAATTTATCTTGTACTGCACTCCTATCTTGCCACACTCAAGCCAAACTATTTTTTTCCTTCAGTTTTGTGAGCATTCCAAGCAGTTTCCAGTCTTTACCATTGGCATAAGGGGTGGACCTTGCAAAGCATCCTTACCCTGCCCCCAACACCATACCACAATGGATTCATTATTTTTTTTTTTGTTTACTTTAGATCTAAGTTTCAAGATATTTTCCTCAGCAGTCTTCCCTGACTGCCCCAACCAGAGAAGATTTTTTTTTTTTTTGGTGATTTCTTTTCTTGTGTGTTTCAATGTTAATACTCACTAAAAATCGAAATGATTTCAGTATGTATTAGTTTGTTTTCTTTTTGTCTGTATTCTCCATGAGAAGTTAAATCAAATGAGAGTAGGGATAGTATCTGTCCAGGTCACTGTCTAGCCTGATAGGTTAACTCTCTAGCTGGTAACTAGAACAGTTTTTATATATAGTTGGAGTGTTAGTGATTAATCCACAGATGTGGCCAAAGCCCTCATGATCCATTCACTTCCCCAGAGCCCTACAGTTGAACATTGCTGCATTGGGAACCAATCTTCAACATATGAGCCTTTGGGGGCCACACCAGATATAAATTGTAACAACTAGCAGGGAAAATATATATGTTGAATAAATATACCTAATGAGAGATGCATGGAAAACCCAATACATAGTGTTCTATCTATATTAAGCACTCAATAAATGTGCTATGTAATTACTTGAGTCAGTGGAAACTTTCCTACAGATATATTTGAATACACCAGAGTGAATCTCAACATCATGTATATCCACAAGACTGGGATCCTAAATAGAACAAGATATTTTCCAGGTTTGTATAAATATATCAAAATATAGTCTACTGTTATGTATAACTAAAAAGAACAAATAAAATTTTAAAAGGAGATTATAAAGTATCTTTTTAAAACAACTCCAACTCTGATGACTTTTTTTTTTTTTTTTTTTTGCTTATTTACTTTTTATTATTTTTTGGTAAAATTAATTTTCCCCTCACCTATTTCCCTGGCAAGAAAATTTTTATGATGATTATAAAATAATGTATAGTGATAGGAGGATTAGTAATCTTTAAATGGATGGAATGACTACAACCTTTTAATGTAATGGGTCAATTTTTAACTAATTATAAAAATAATTGGCCATTAAGTTATAACCATTAAAATGCAGTGAGTATGTATACTCAGAAATAAATTAGAGAAGAAAAAGAAGCATGAAAAAAGAGTTTTTTATATGCACTTTAAAAAATACTCAAGATAGATGACATTTTCTGGTCCCTGAAAATGATGACTAAGTAATCTCTGGGAGAGAGCTTGTGGCTTAGTACTAATGGCAGACTGGGAGGGGACTGCTGGCCTCTGTCTTCAAGGCCAAGTCCACTTGGCTGCAGCTGCCACATTGTCATTTGCAATTCAGTTCTAAGGATGGTGTAATTTGTGATCTAGTGACTTGCAGTTTGGGCAAAGCTCCATCTCCCCTCAACCATATATCTTCCGACCTTTTGCTGTTATTTTTATTCAGTCCAAGCCTGGGTGGGTGTTACTACTTTGCTTATGAAGCAATCTTGTTTTCTAAATAGACTCCATACCTGCTTTCTCAAGCTTCCACCTCTGGATTTCATCTACACCAAAGAAGAATCAAATGGCTAACCTTGAAGTTGCTTTAGAGCAATTTGGAAGGAGGTCCCTGTCAAATTCTTAGATGAGTTGTAATACATGAATACCCCTAACCATGAACACATTTTCCTTTCAAGAAAATTAAACACTAGGGAATGGCCTTTGGATCTAGATATCTGAGTGTTGTTTCCAGTCTAGTCTTTATTCTCTTTTTTCTTCATATTCTCCATGGGGTAAAAGACCACTTCTTTTATTTTAGTTAGGTTATTTAGGTTATTTATTAGTAACATATATTATAGTTTCATTTCCCCAATAATATAGGGCATATTTTCTGTTTTATGAGAATATTGGATGACCTGAATTTCCCATGCTTAGTTTTTACTGCTAAAGGAGAGAGAAGAACATCTAAGAAATTTGTTCTCAAAACAACAATGCAATTTGTAAGGCATTTTCTTCCTACAAAATTCCATTTTGCAGGTAAGGTGAATTTGTTACCAGAGTCTCCCCCAACTCCTTTTCATTCTTTCTTTGAAAATTTCTAATCTTATCCTACAGGCAACTGGTTGCCTTTGATTGAATAAGGTATAGATCGGATACTCATTATGATGATCATGAAAGAAGAGATAGAATGACATTCGAAATAGTCTCAATAGGTCTTGCTTTATACTAGTCATTTTCACTGAAAGAAATATTTAGAGTAACAGATATTGAGTTATTCATAAGACGAAGAGAGAAAAATACAGAAAAAAAGGGAGAGATGTCAAAAGATATTCAATATGCCTTAGTATATTTTTGTCATTATACTGTGTATATAATTTACCACATATGACTTATACTAGGCTAGCATCAAACTTTAAGTTCTAAAGTTCAGGGAGCTTTATGTGAATCAGCTATGAGTGCTCAGTGTGGCCTGTATTGGTTGGCAACATTTAAATTCAAGAGCCGTTATCTGCTCAATCTGCTCAACCGCGAATTCTTCACTGCACATCCTGCATGCATTCCATTTCTTGCCCCTGATTTTTGCCTGATTTAGTGAGCAGCAAGGTCTATGTAAAGACGTTGCACAGTCAGCACTTAGAGAAGGAGCAAAATTTGTAGTGTTGGCTCTGTTGGTAGATAAGCTATAAGAAAAGATTGCAGTTATTAAAATAAGATAGTGACTGCTGGATGACTTTGCCAAGAGGTTTATTATAATGGGATATGGATCTTGTTAATTAACTCAGTAAAAAAGTACTAAATCTAGAAGTTCCTCTCTGGAAAATATAGAAGTGACAATTTATATGCTCTAAAGAGTGTTATAAAATCATCAGATTTTCACTCAAATATGCATACTGCCTATAACATGTCATGCATTCTACTAATGGGTGGGATAAATCGGATGTGTGATTGAAGCACCAGGATATAATATTTAAATTTCAAAGTGAATATCCAGGTCCAAAGAGAATTCTTAAAGGAAATACCAAAGTACTGTTTCATGACACCTGAAATTTCTGACATAATTTAGGGTCATAGAATGATCAAAATAGACATTGAATAAAAGAACTTTGAAGATTTTTTTTTTTTAAAGTTGGAGTGGAGGGGTGATAGTGACTAATTTCTAAGTCTGTGATCTCAAGAAGTTTGATGTGTGTCTCTAGGCTGCAGAAAGACAGGCTTGAAACACATATCCGAGCCATATGACGGCAGGAGATGTCAGTCTAGGTGGCAGAGCAAAGAGAGTAAGGAGTTCCTGCTGCACTTAAAGTAGCTCCCCTCTTCCACTGGAGACCCTGTGGTAGAAATGCCAGTCTATTAGTTTAAGAGAGATTCTGCCCCCGATCTGTCTACCAGAGGGTGAGCGTGCACTAGCAAAGAGGCGCTTTGCAATGACGATCAGAAAATCAGAAGAGAGCTGGAAGGGAAGCAGCCAGATGAGACATGGTGGTGGGTGGGGGCAGGGGTGACTAGCAGGAGACAAACTCACCAAATGCCCAAGAAAGAAAAGCCCACCTTGAGTAACAGTATAGCTAGAGGATATACCCAGTCAAGTTAAACTTTCTGCATATAATAGTTCCTTTTCTCTCCCTTAACTAAAAATGTAGAGGATCCAAAAGCTGTGGACAGCAAACTACAAAAGTCATGATAGAGTAAAATCTGGTTATACCCCAGAAAACAAGTAGCTGCTAATCTCAGGCCTATCATATAGAAAAGGGAAGATTTAACTCCAAGTAAAGCTCAATGTTTTGATTATTGCACTGGGTAGGATATCTTAATTAATCAATTGAATTGATTCTCACTGAACTAAGTCTCATAGTAAGCAGAAAAGGCATAGATCCTCCCAGGGTGAAGGAAGAAAATTCTTCGCTAACTGAGGATGCTTAAAAGGAGATTGGGACATAAAAAATAATGTATGTTGAAAATATTCCATCTTAGAGAAACAAAAGGTGTGACATAGTGTTTGCTCTTGTGGAGTCAAACCTTAATGCTATTTACTTGTTTGTTTTTGCAGTGCAGGGGATTGAACCCAGGGCCTCCTGCTTGCTAAGCAAGAGTTCTACTGCTGAGATTCACCCCCAGCCCAAAGGCCATATATTTAAAAGGAGACTGATACTTAAATAGGGTACAATGGAACTCTTGGGAGTAATATTTAACTAAGACAGAGGAATAAGAGAATCTCCCAGGTGATGCATTTAGCTTCAATTTTGAAAGGTGAGTTGGTGTGAGCTGGGAGGTTTAAGAAACATGTCTGGGTAGCAGGAAGAGTACATGCAATATTATGATTGATTTTTTTTCAGGAGAAAACTTTTGCCCTGTCCTCTTCTGTGGAACTGAGTTGAGCTAGAAAACAAGGGAAGGAATCGGAAGGGGTATTTATGTTGATGAGCCTCCGGTGGACGAAGCTCTCTGTTCTTTGCTTCCTTTCTTCTGCCCTAAACTCTGACCTCTTTCAATATTTCTGGAACAAAATTTTCCTTCGGACAGTGGACATTTATATCCCAAACTAGAGAGTAGAGAGATCTGTAAAGAATTTGAGGCTCAAGACAATTTCCCTGAATCTCTCCAGATTAAAGGCCTATCTGTCCTTCCATTCCACTCCCAAGTCTTGAATTGGGGGATAGGTGAGTGGAGAAATGGTTGTTGACCATTTCTGACCCAAAGTGAACTGTTGTTCTTTCTTCTCTTGATATTTTCTTTTCCTTATTAGTTTTGGTGCTGAGGATCAAACCCAGTCCTAATGTATGCTGGGCATGTGTTCTATCACTGAGCTGTGTGTGTTTGCTTATTTCTTTGTTTTTAGGTTAAAATGATCCAAAATTCCAGACAAGTAATGTGAAAAGGAAAATCCTACTGGTCTTTCCCTGAATCTTCACTTCCCTTTGGTTTTGGTTTTCTTAGAAGGAAGAAACATACCCACAGGAACTGCAGCTTACATGTGGCCATGAAACCTCTGTGTCCCCAATATTATCTTACTTTTGATCAGATGTATTGTTTCTAATTATTTGGAAGTTGAGTGTTTTAAATGTTGTAAAATAATTCAATAACTAATAGATAACTTAAGTAGTAAACTGACATAATTTACTTATTTTCATTTGTTGTATATATTGTATATCTACAAAATTTCTGTGAGAAGGAAATAATGTAGACCACAAGAAGGCAGATGCAAACCAATAACTGCTACATCATTGAAATTCTTGAGTTTTTCTAGAGACTATACCAAATAGATGAAAGAAAAAAAAAAGCAAAGAGCTAGAAGTGCTATGTGAACTCACTGTAAATAAAGTTGGGATTGGTTGAAATAAACAATCCAACAAGAACTATTTTATCACACAGCCTGATTCTTAACTCCTGTGAGGCTCAAACTCTTGGGTTTGTAATAAAAATAAGACAAAAGAAACTCTGACTTTTCAATTCTAAATCTTTGAACTTCAGGAGTCACTCAGAATAACAGAAGAGGGCTCAGTTTAGGGCCAGTGCTCTGTTTCTTGGAATTGGGTCTACCAATCTCCAGTTGGATGACCAAAGGGACATCACTCCTCATCCTTGGTTTCTGTTTTGTCATTTCAAAGAGAATTTTTTTTTCCATTTCAAATGTTGTTTTTAAACCCCAAAGTTATTGCATTTTTCACTGTCAAGTACTGCAAAAATATTAGTAGTTATTATTTTGGGAGTTGACTTGGTATTAAATCCTGGACCACTTGAGCTGTGGGAGTTAGAATCTCCTTTCATTTCTTACAAGTTTTGCATCCTTGGACTGATTATTTGATTTTTCTTCATATATGATTTTGCATATATAAATTGAAAATCATGTTTACATTGCAAGGTTGTTATAAATATTACAAAGATTATGCATGTTAAGTATCTGGTTGAAGGCCTGGCGTTTATAGGTATTCAAAAATTAATAGACTTAATCAGTGGGGATACAGAGGTTCCAGGGCCACACGTAAGCTGCAGTTCCTGTGGGTATGCTTCTTCTTATTAAGAAAAAATACCAAAACCAAAGGGAAATGAAGATTCAGGGAAGGACAAGTAGGCTTTTTCTTTTCACATTACTTATCTAGAATTTTGGATCATTTAAAGCTAAAGACAAAGAAATAAGCAAACAAAATGAGCACCCCTTTAGAACTGGCCCAAATCTTACTTTGCTGTTTGAGATGAGGATAGGTGATTTAACCATTTATTATGATAGCTTGCTCCTTAATCTATGGAAGTGTAGCATAAGCTCTTTTGTTGTCCTTGGCAATTCAACAGATTGATTGGTAAGCACGCAATAATTCCTAAGAAGGTGAATGTTATTATAAACTGATATTCCCTACTCTGAAATCCCTGGGGCCAAACATACATCTGAATTCAGAATTTTAAAGATTTTTTGAAAGGTGATAAAAGGACTCATATCATATGTTCTACTACTTTGTTGGAAGGATCTATGACAATATCATGTAATCAAATGTTTGTATATCCATGGTGAAACATGCAAATAATTGAGCTCAACAGGATGAAATAAAGACTAAAGGCTTCCATCATTTCAGGGTGGGTTTTGCTAACAAATTTGGTTCTATTTTGGCAGTTATTGTTGATATATGAGTTATCAAAACATATTTGAATTTTAGAAGTTTTAGATCTTTAAAAGATGGTGAACCTATGGTCCCAACTGAGCTGTATTGAAAACATATTGGAATAATACAACTCATGAGAAAGGAAGATTTAGTGACGTCATAGCTAACCAGATTATCTTTTTGCTACTGTAAGAAAATGCCATGGGCTGGATGATTTATTAGATATTTATTTTCTCACAGCTCTGGAGTCTAGGTGTCCCATGGAGACACCTGCACCTGTCTTCTTCATAAATATTTTAATCCCATTCATGAGGGAGGAGTTCTCCAGACCACATTACCCCTTAACAGCCCTGCCTTTTAACACTGTCACGTTGGCAACACCTGGGTTTTGGAGGGGCTACACTTAAACCATAGCATGGATCATTTCCGATATTTTTGGCCCAGTTTAATCTGTAGATTTCATATATCATGTTAGTATAGCATTTTCCATCTTAGCAAGTTGCCAATAAGCTCTTGTCTCCTGACCCTCCCATTCCCATGCAGCATCTTCGTCCAGCTGATCCTTAATGAAGCAATGAAACATTATTACTATTGATACTTTATTCTCCCACCTTGAGGGCCAATTTTGAATTCATCATTGATTCTTTTTTTGTAACCACAAAAGCTGATCTCTAACACATTCCACACATAACTGAAATGTTTCTTTATAAACACTGTTCCTGATATATTGATGCATTGCCTAATACTCTTTAATAACTTTCCATTTCACTTAAAATAAAAACCAATATTCTTCACAAGAAGAACATTTTTTTTTTGGTGTGTGTTTGTGCTATCTAGCCCCTGGTTATCTACCTCATATTATTTTAACATCATTTTCTTCTGCCTGCTTTTTATTTCTGTATAACTCAAAATTATTTCTCTTTTAAGGCAGTAATAGGTACTGTGTCCTATAGTTAGGGTTCTTTTCATCACTGCTCTCCTCATTCTTTGTCCATCTCCTGCTCATCCTTCTTTAAATACTATTAATTTATAGAGACTTTCCCTGAATCCAAAATAGGTCTCTACTCTTGTTCTTGTTCATAGTACCCTGGTCTTTGAATTGATCACAATTCGATCATATATTTATTTCTCTATGTTTTGGTTAATGTCCGTTTACCCCTTTAGAACTTAATATCCACAAGGATAGCATCTTGAGTCACTTCTATGTGCTCAGTGCTTAGCAAAGAGCTGACTTAGGGAAAGAGCTAAAAAAAAACTTGGATAAATGGATGCATGAATAAATGAATAACTTAATTGGTGGTGACTAACAGCTAACAAAGCAGTCTCACACTCATTATCACATTTAATCTCAAATCAACCATGTGAGGTAAGCAGGACAGGTATAATTAGCTCTAGGTTATAGATAAATATGCCAAGCTTAAAAAGATTAAATGACTTGATTAGCATCGCATCTGAGTAAGAATAATGTCTTAGATTTCTGATTCTTACCCCATCTTTTTAATTGTTTTCTTCAAACTACTGTATCTCTCAGTCTTTAAAAGTAAAGGTAGATTATGAAATCTTGCAGATTTCAGTAGGAAAAATTCTTATGACAGATTTTTAGGTAGTTGAATACATGGCTGGAATGAATGTTGCTCCTGATGATTTCCTACACCAAATGGATTTTTGAAAAATTCAGGATATAATACAAAAGTAAATTACATGGGAACTCAGAAAAAATTATAAAATAAGAAGAGAGTACAATAAGATAAACTG
This sequence comes from Callospermophilus lateralis, assembly GCF_048772815.1. Taxonomy (NCBI): domain Eukaryota; kingdom Metazoa; phylum Chordata; class Mammalia; order Rodentia; family Sciuridae; genus Callospermophilus; species Callospermophilus lateralis. The sequence continues at coordinate 106,648,783 of NC_135312.1, read as the reverse complement.
ACTTTGCTTTTAAGAATGTGCTCAAGGATTGCAAACCAAGTAGAGGAAATGAAAATCTGCCTGTTAATATTCTTTAACTTCCCCATGTGATAAAATGCTGCAGATGCAACTAAGGAGTACTTAGTGGCTCAAAAATAGTTCTCAATGAAAACATAAATAAAGTTGTGTTTTCAACGTAAAAGGCTGCCTGAGCTGAGCAATCCCCTCTTGACCTTGTTTTATCCTGTCGATAAAATGAGAGCCTTGCCAGATACTTTTCAATCCACAATGTTATTTGATATAGATTCTAGAATCAGGAGGAAGATGATTTAATTGTGAAGTATTTAATATAATATGGGTAGATCAGACTGATATACTTCTCAACTGCATGCCATTGTGTTCATTTTTAAATATTTATTTTTCAGTTGTAGTTGGACACAGTATGTTTATGTTATTTATTTATATATGGTGCTGAGGACGGAACCCAAGGCCTCACATGTGCTAGGCTAGTGCTCTAACCCTGAGCCACAATCCTAGCCCTGCCATTGTGTTTTAAAAGTAGTCTCTGATAGATATCCTAAGTGTAGACAAAGTTCTGATACAGATTTCGACAATCCCACAAGCCAAGTCAGGCCACCTTTACAGTGGTGGATCTGAAAAGCATCTCTCAGAGTTGGCATCAAGTACACGGTGTACCAACCAGAAATGGGCTGATAGGAAGAGCTGTAGTATGGCACAAAGACAAGGAAGATACTTCTAAGAAAAGATATTCTACCAGTCTTCTAAATATACACTATTCTTTTCAGAAAATATGGAAATTAGTTTTCCAGGGCTGTGTCCACAAACTCTCACGGGGAAAGATAAGCCCAGTTCTAGAATGACTTTAGGTATGTGTAGCAGATTTTGAAGTCTCTTCATGAATCACATTACAGGAGAGGTCTACAGCATAATAGTTTAGCTATCTAAGAGCCTGGAACTGAAATCATGGCGATATGGGTTGGAATCGTGTTCTGAAATTTGCTCTTTTTGTGATGTTGGGAATGTGCTACTCTACTGATGCTTTAGTCTGTAAAATTATACACATATTCCTTTCTATAACTGAGATTATGCATGTAAATACTTGTACCCCAAAATGTTACTCTTTATCACATAGGTGATTACTTATTTAAGACAATTACTTATGTTTCAATATAAAATATTCATATCCTCAGGTTACAGTAAAAATGAAAGGAGAGAAAGAATGTATTTATTGTTAAGAACAATTCTATTATTGTTACTAAGAAATATGTATTTCAAGCTTTAATTTTTAAATTTGGGAGTATTTAATTAAATTATGCTATGTGCATGCATGAATATAATATAATGAATCCCACTATTATGTATAATTACGATGCACCAATAAAAATAAATACAATTTTCCAATAAAACTGCTTCAATTAGATGATATCTCCCTCATCATTTTTGTCATTTTCTTTACTTCAGTTTTCCATTCCTGAACCTCCATATGAAGTGTTTTCCCCATCTGAGCCCAGACTTTCTGGGGACTGCCCTTTATGGTCACATGATTATCTCTAAAATTCCCAGATTGCAAAACAAAAATGCAGTACGGTGATTGTACATAGTTGTAAGTCCTCCCACTCTTCTTACATTTTTTGTTCTTTATAAGTAATCACATTTCTGTACTCAGCTGGAGAACATCATGTATATTAATTGGCACGGAGGTTGCTACTGGCTACCACTTTTATTTTGGAAAAGTATTTAAGGCAGAAATACATAAATTCCAATCCAAGCATTTTAGTTATTTGGATTCTTTATATGCAGTTCTCAGGAAGTATGCACAAGCATTGCTCTTTATTATCCAGATATAATTAGAAACTCATTGCAGGGGAAATAATATGAGAATTAGCATCTTTATTGAAGCACAGAATGGGGTATTTTTGAAGAGACGAAGACAGACGGGAACAGGTATAAGCACTTTTTAAGCAAGTCCTCAGTTTCAAGTAATTTGCAGTAGAAACAAAGGAAGGCAGACGGTTCAATGCTTCTCCAGAAATGTCAATTTTATGACACAGAGTTTGACTAGATATTTTAAGAAATTTTGATGCAGACCTTTGTGTTTTGCACCCTATAAATTGTATAGCTTGGGAAATTACCTGGAATTATGAAGAAACTAACAGAAACAATAGACCATGCATCACATTTTTCTATGAATGTCCTTCCACTATCAGGGTTTCTCTAGTTTGTTTCAGAGGACCCAGGGTCTGGAAATGACTCAAGAGCTTCAATTGGTTTCTGAAAATTCCTTCCCAAATACAATGTATATGAGCATATTAATAAATTTGGAGAATTGCTACGGTAAAAAATCCTTTTCAATTTTGTTTTATTCAGTAGTTTTTCAAATTTGTCTGATCATGTTATCTTACTTCTTTGGAGTTTTAATATCCATGAAAATTGAAGACATAAATATGAGAAAGCTGGAATAAGCATCAACTACAGAATATAATTATTCAATCGCAATATTTACCCAATGCCTAACTCTCAAGACTGATCAAGATTATAGTATCAACATATAACATACCATTATGAATTAATTTTCAGGTTATGGGGTCTCATTTGCCAGAACAGAGTATCCTAATGGAATGGGAGTGATAATGATTATACTAATAACTTATTTTGGAAAGTTTCAAGGTGTCTGGCAATATGTATGATATTAAGTGTTTCGTTTTACTTAAACCTCATAACAGAACTAAAATACAGATAGTACTCTCCATATCTTTAAATAAGAAAAAGATGTTAAAAAGTTCTAAGTCACTTTAAGCTGGGCAGGGTGGTGCACACCTATAATCCCAGCAGTTTGGGAGGCTGAGGCAGGAGGACCGTGTGTTCAAAGCCAGCCTCAGAAAAAGTGAGGCACTGAGCAACTCAGTGAGACTCTTTCTTTAAATAAAATACAAAATAGGGCTGGGGGTGTAACTCAGTGGTTGAGTGCCCCTGAGTTCAATCCCTGGTACCAAAAAAAAAAAAAAAAAAAGTGTTAAGCAACCGTAGAAAGTCATACAATTAAAGTAGGTCTGAGAACTGAGAATCCCATCCCATCCATATTTTTTGCCCCTTAGTTTTCTAGAAGAAGGTGTTGGAGGGCAGGAGGTGACAATCTGTAAAAGTAGGACCACCATTCACCGGAGCCTGCTCAGTAAGGGACAGTGACCATGCTGAAAGGACACTGGAATTCTACAAATACTGATCAGTTAGGCATTAGGCGGGAGGGAGTCACAGATATTTAGCTCAATTCATAGTTTGTTGATGCTGATACTAAATAACAAACCATAGAATTATGTGAATCAAAAAATTTCCCAAGCTTATCTCATATATAGTTTTAAATTGACTTATAAATCCATCACATGAATCTGAGGAACTCCTGCCAACACCTGATTTTGCAATAATCTAACAGATGATGGTGTATATTAATCTTATAATTAAATAATGAGTCTCACTTAAATGATAATTGGCTTATAATAAAGAAAATACTTTTTCCAGTAGAAAGTATGCAGTTGTTATTATAAATCTCAAAAACATGACAGTTAATCTTGTAATAATAGTTGTTAATGAGTTAATAAAATCAATAAAGTGAGAATTGATTGATTTTATTATGAATTGGTGCAAGGTGATAGGAATTTAATTATATTGGGAGCTTTAAAGGAAAATAAACTAGAAACCTCCTAGAGGGTGTTGAATAGAGGAGAAATAAAACATACTTTAAGGTAGATCTTTGACTTCTTCATAACATTTGTTCCACTTTTTACACTGATTGGTGATCAAAACCGATTGTCTCTTCCTTTGAAAAATCTCTTGTTGTGACACGTCTTTTCAGCCTGATGCTTTAGTTCATGGAGTGGTCATCTTTTGACTTTGGATATTCCTGCCTTTGGGACCACTCCTTCTTCTCCTTCATCTCTCAAACAACTTCTAGAATGCTCCCAGAATGACCATTGATCAATCGCTTTGAATCCCTCATTACTCACCTAAATATTTTAATGTCACAATGTACATGTCATCATCATTCACAAATGGATCATTACCTTTGGGATTCAATCAAGACAGTTTAGTCTGTATTTTTGACTCTTTCCTTTATATAAAAAAAGAAGATATATTTTATACTATTTTGAAAGCTATTATGGCTCCAATGGGTTTTAGAACAGGTCAAGCTGACTATGCAAATGTAAATTAATTGATCGTTCTTGGAGGGTGATGTGCCAATGATGCTGAGGATTCATTGGAAAGGATACTATTTGGTTAGCAATGTCTGCCAGAAGTGAGTAAAAGCATGGCAAATGCTAACTCATCTTTAGCAGTAGATCATTTAGTTCAAACACGTATTTGATCTATGGAAAAATGGAGGCAGAGAAAGGTGATGAGACTTTGTCACACAATGAAAAATGTCAAACAGGAATAGACCTTCTCTCCTTTGTTTCCAAAACCAATGAACTTTCTCTTGAATAGAACTTTTCTGATATTTTTCAGTATAGAGAAAAATGACTTTTAGAGTCTTTTATTAAAAAAGCACAAGTAAAACAATATAAAATTTCAGGAAGATGTAGGAAGTAATTAATAATAACTTTTATATAATTATAAATTTTTCTTTCTTCATTTTAGTGAGGAATAATACAGGAATAAAAAATGACTCTCTGATTGATCCTTTGCCCTGGAGAAGCTGATATTGTTCTGCAAGCTTTAAATGTCCAAACTGCAAAAGGAGCTATTGAAATGACATCTAATCAAACAAAAGTGAAATAAGACAGGTTCTTATATTTTTGGGTCAGCCCAGCATTGTAGTATTTTTTCCTCCAAGTATGATTATTCATAATTGGCAAATATTATTTTGTGTTTTAATTAATGGATGAAATTTAGTAGTTTCTCAATTTTGCAAAAAATGTTAATGAAATACCTAAGAAATATATTAAAACTATTATTCTTAGTTATGCAAAGATTTATACTTTACCATTGATTACTTCTCACATATATTTCTACTCCTTAAATTACTTCAACAGAAAAATTTTCTAACCTTAAATTTTTTCAAAATATACTATTTTATTATTATTTGATGGACTATATAATCCTTATTTTAATTAATACATAATAATTATAGATACTTATAAATGTACAGTGTGACATTTCAATACATGTCTACAATATGTAATGATCAGATGAGGGTAATTGGCATATCCATCATACATCAAAGGTTTATCATTTCTTGGAGTTGAGGCTGCTCAAAATCCTCTGTTATTTATTTTGAAATGTACCATTAATTACTTTTGACCATGGTTATCCTATGATGCTATAGAACACTAGAGTTATTCCTCCTAACTGTACTCCTTGGTCCATTACCAGCCTATTTCCATCCTCCCCTTTTTCTACACCTTCCCCAGACTCTATAACTACTATTTTACTCCTTAGTTTTATGGTATCAACTTCACCACTTCAACATGTGAAAACATGGTATTTTTCATTCTGTGCTTGGCTTATTTCACTTAACATAATTGCCGCAGTCTGGTTGGGCACAATTCAGGAGCCACTTGTCAAAAGAAACTAACTTTATTTTTAGAATCACACAAGATAAACAAAACAGCTCCTCAGGAAAAAACCCTCAGAGCCCAACTGCCACCACCGGCTTCCCACAAGCCACACACCCCAACCCAGCCTCTTCCTCCCACAATCCTCCTGCTCTTGAGGCCGATTGGCTGGGTCGCATGGGCGGAGCCAAAAAAGTCCCCCAATGAGCAGCTCCGTCGTCTGAAAGGGCAGGGAAACAGCCCAATGAGCATCACCACAGAGGAGCCAATCAGCTAGATGTTGCTGGGGACGCTGTGAGCCAATCATCAGCTGGCAGTCTGAAAGTTTGCTGGGGCCCCTTCAGCTCATCAGCTGGCAGTCTGAAAGTTTGCTGGGGCCCCTTCGGCTGTGGCTCTCAACATCTCCCCCTCTCTGTTTAAACAACAAGCATGTGGCTTAGGGACCGTGCCTGCCTTAGGTTGTCCAATAGTACATATGGTCCTTACCCGTTATCGGATGAGCTGACCTCAAGGCGTCAGCCTCCTGTCTTAGGTTGGTACCATAGTAATTGGATCTTACCCGTCACTGACTACCAGTCCAGTATACAGCCACACCTGTGTAGAGGTCTTCGTACCAGCGGGGGGCGGGGTGAGGTTCTTTGCCTCACGTCTGTTGGCCCCCAAATTTTAGCTGAATGATCATGACAAACAGAAGGGAGGAAGATACACCAAGCCAGCTGACGGCTCCTTTTGGAAAAATTGTACCACCGATGACACCATCAGCATAAATACCCCAACACTACCAGAAGTCGCTGCACCAACAGATAGTTCACAATGCATACAAGTGAGTTCACAATGCATATAAGTGATACATAGTCCAGGCAAGTTCTGCAAGCAGTTCAGTGATGGCTATTGCAGAAGCTGTAGATTGGTTTTATCTTTGTCTTCATGCACTGGGATGAAGATAGGAATTCTGGCAATAATGGCTAAAGAAAAATTATATAACATTATATAACATTCCAGAAGGCACTAAAAGGAAACAATTTTCTTAACAATTTACAGTGTCTTCACTGGCACTGGGATGAAGATAGGAATTTTGGCAATAATGGCTAAAGAAAAAATTATGTAACATTCCAGAAGGCACTAAAAGGAAACAATTTTCTTAACAATTTACATTGTCTTCACCGGCACTGGGATGAAGATAGGAATTATGGCAATAATGGCTAAAGAAAAAATTATGTAACATTCCAGAAGGCACTAAAAGAAAACAATTTTCTTAATAATTTACATTATCTTTAAGAGAATTATTAAATATAATGAAAAGGAAAGGTGAAAGTAAACAAACAGATCTGTTAACCTCCTTTTTTGTTCACATTTTAAAACAATCTTCAACAGCTGTTTACCCAATTTAAATTAAACCATTTAAATCACGTGAATAAAAAAATTATTTGGATCCATTTTTTCATGAGCGCTCATCATATATGACATATGGACATACGTACATTCAAACACAAAACACAAGTGTGCACACATAATACATACGACACATAACATAATAGTAAAGGCCTTATAACTTTTTACAGGTGAAATCTCCATTGCAATGTTTAAAAACTCTATAGTCAAAAAATAGAACTGATCAGCAAAACATTAACCTAGGTCTGTATGAGCTCAAAAAAACAAAATATGGGAAAGGGCAATAATAAAATAGATATTGAAAAAAGCATTCTGGTTCTGTCGCAGATGTAAGAATAACCAAACTGGAGTTCTGGATATCACATCTTCTTTTTGGTCTGTAGAAATTGCTTTAGTTAATCTGTCTGGAATCCAAATCAGCTGCTGTTCTCCCTGTGGAAACACATAAACAGACCCCCGACTCCAGGAAATCACTGGGTCAGGACCTTAGTTAATCTCTCTGGAATCCAAATCGGCTGCTGTTCTCCCTGTGGAAACACACAAACAGACCCCCAACTCCAGACAATTACTGGGTCAGGACCTTTCCATTGTCCTGTTAGAATATCCTTCCAAAGTACCTTGGGCTTATGTACATTTTTTGGACACATATGCCTTTCTGAAGCACTAAGCCCTGATGAATCCAAATTTAAAAAGTTTAGAGTAAAAAGGGTTATTTTAAGTTTATCTTTGGGGAATATATACCCCTTCCCAATTCCTTCTTTTTGCTTTAATAAGTACATTTTAATAGTTTGATGAGCTCTTTCAACTATGCCTTGTCCCTGTGGATTGTATGGGATTCCTGTTATATGAGTAATGCCAAATGATGAGCAAAATTGTTTAAAAGAGGTAGAAGTATAACCAGGGGCATTATCTGTTTTTAACTGTTTTGGAACGCCCACAGTGGCAAAATTTTGTAAGCAATGAGCTATAACATCTTTAATTTTTTCTCCAGCATGAAGGGAGCCCATCAAAAATCCAGAAGAAGTATCAACTGTAACATGTAAATATTTTAATTTTCCAAATTCTGGCAAGTGTGTGACATCCATCTGCCAAATATGGTTAGGTATCAATCCTTTAGGATTGACTCCAAGATTAACTTGTGGTAAAAAGGTCACACAATTTTGACATTGTTTTATTATTTGTCTAGCTTGTTCCTTAGTTATTTTAAAACACTTTTGTAAAGTATTAGCATTGACATGGAACTTTTTATGAAAATTTATAGCTTCTTCTAGTGTAGAGAAAATATGTATGTCATGTGTAGTTTTATCTGCTAAATCATTGCCCAAACTAAGGGCTCCAGGCAATCCTGTATGTGCCCTGATATGTCCTATAAAGAATGGATCTTTTCTGTCCCAGATTAGACTTTGTATAGTGGAAAGCAAAAAGAAAACAGTAGAGGAAGGGGAAATCCTACCAGCATCTTCAAGGGATACTATAGCATTAACTATATACTAACTATCGGAAAATAAATTAAATACAGAATTTTTAAACATCACAAAAGCCTGTAATACTGCCTCAAGCTCTACCTTTTGAGCTGATTGTTTGGGTACTAAAAATGTAAAAGTTTGATCAGGTGTAACTATTGCTGCTGTACCATTATTTGATCCATCAGTGAATATATTTGGAGCATTCCCGATAGGTGTTTTTCTTGTCATTTTTGGAAAAATTACAGGATGCGATGACCAAAAAGACAATAAAGGATTAGATGGTAAGTGGTTATCAAATGAAACATTAGATTTGCACATGATTATTGCCCAAGTATTTAACTCATTAGCTAACTCATCAATTTGATTCATAGTATATGGAGTAATAATTTTATTGGGAGAAATTCCAAACACTCCGTTTGCTGCTTTTATTCCTTTGAGTATTAATTGTCCTACAGCCTCAGGATACCTAGTAAGAATAGTGTTAGGAGAATAAGATAAATGTATCCATAATAATGGACCTTCTTGCCAAAATACTCCTGTAGGAATATTTTTTGTTGGTAGTACAATAAATAATAAAGGCAAACTTATATCAATTCTATCCAAATGCATATTTTCCATATATGTTTCAATGATTTTTAATGCCTTTCTTGCTTCAGGCATTAACATTCGGGGTGAATTTGGATCTGATGGACCTTTTAGGATATCAAATAAAGGTCCCAACTCTCCTGTTGGTATACCTAGATAAGGCCTTATCCACTTTATGTCTCCTAATAACTTTTGAAAGTCATTAAGTGATTTGAGTTGATCTACTCGTATTTGAATTTTTGGTGGACGGACCATGGTTGAGGATAATAGAACTCCTAAATAATTAATTGGAAAATTTAATTGTACTTTATCTATTGCTATCTCTAGATTATAATTTTTTAATAAGTTTGTAAGTGTGGCATAACATTCTAGCAATGTGTTTTTAGCTTTGTGTGCTAATAATACATCATCCATATAGTGAAATATTTGTAGTTCAGGATTTTGATTTCTAAGTGGCTGGATTGCTTTGTTAACATAAATTTGACACATAGTTGGGCTGTTAGCCATCCCTTGAGGGAGTACTTTCCATTCATATCTCTGATCAGGACCTTCATGATTCAGTGCAGGGATAGTAAATGCAAAACGTGGACTATCCTCAGGATGAATTGGAATTGAAAAAAAAACAATCTTTAATATCTATAACTAAAACATACCAAGTTTTTGGCAAAGCAGACAATTGAGGAATCCCTGATTGAGCAGGTCCCATAATAACCATCTCATTATTAATGGCTCTTAAATCTTGCAATAATCTCCATTTACCAGATTTCTTTTTGATGACAAAAATGGGAGTATTATGGGAAGATACAGAAGGTTGTGTATGTCCTTCCGCTAATTGTTGTTTGACCAGATCATGGGCTGCTTGTATCTTTTCTTTAGTCAGGGGCCACTGAGGAACCCATACTGGTCTTTCTGATTTCCAAGTAATTTTGATTGTCTCAGTGGCCCTTTCTGAAAATCCAACCCATGTCTGTCTGTTCCTTGATCTATTTGTATTGGTGCTGCTATACCTTGTTCTTGTTTTCCTAATCTTTTTCCTTTCCTAAAACCTTGTCTAGTCATAATAGTGGGTGCATTTTGGTTGATGTTATTTGTTAATGTCAAACCTAATTGATCTAGGACATCTCGTCCCCATAAATTTATAGGAAGATGATCCAATACATATGGCTGTATAGTTCCTTCACATCCTTCAGGATCCTTCCAATCTAATACCATTGCACTTCTATGGGGATTAGTCGCCACTCCTAGGCCTCGAAGCGTTCGAGTGGCTTGTTGTAATGGCCAATGTTTTGCCATTCTTGACGAGAGATGATGCTAAGGTCTGCACCTGTATCCAGTAGCCCATTAAATTCATGTCCTTGAATATTTAGTTTTAGCATGGGGCGAGAATCTAAATTTAAAGACAGCATAGCCCAATCTACACCTGTGGAGTCTAATCCCTTGGAACCTCTTTCTATAGCATGACTGGAAAATTTATCATGTAGGCTTGGTATTATTAGTAACTGTGCTATTCTATCTCCTGGTGAAATTACTGATATACCATTTGGAGAACTGGCTATAATTTTTATTTCACCTTCATAATCGGGATCAATTACCCCAGGACTTATCATAAGTCCTTTTAGAGTAGAAGAGCTGCGTCCCAATAATAAGCCTACTGTTCCTTTGGGAAGAGGTCCTTTCACCCCTGTGGGAATGATTTGAACCCCCATCTCTGGAATTAGTACTGATCTGGCGGAGGTGCAGATGTCCAACCCTGCACTCCCTCTGGTTTGTCTGATGAGGGATCTGATGGACAATGTGTCCTGGGCACTACCCTGATGGGGTTGCTGGGTTCCTCCAGTGCTCCGTATATTTGTGGTTTTGGGCCCCGGAGCATTGGGCCCCCCTGTCCATTTTTTGGCAATGGAGCCCAATGCCTTTCTCCACGATATCGTGGATAAACACTTGGTTCTTGTTAGTTTTTTGATAATGGAGTACCCTCTATGGTGGTTTGAGAACGGCATTCATTAGCCCAATGTCTCCCTCTACGGCATTGTGGGCAAATACCCGGTATTCTACTCCTTTGATACCTAGTTTTGTTAAACCCTCCTCCTATGGGGCAATTCCTTTTAAAATGTCCTGTTTGTTCACAATTGTAGCATGTTTTTGGCCTGGAATCTAAAGCCTGTTTTACTGCAGCTGCCACAATTTGCCCTTGTTCATTAATGTCTCTGGCATCTAAAGCCTGTTTTACTGCAGCTGCCACAATTTTCCCTTGTTCATTAATGTCTCTGGCATCTAAAGCCTGTTTTACTGCAGCTGCCATGACTTGCTCTTGTTCATTAATGTCTCTACATAATTTAATATATGTGTTTAAATCTTCATGTTTCCATGGTCTAATGATATCTCTGCACCAACAATTCGCTTGGTCATAAGCCAGTTGTTTTATTAATGGCATTGCTTGTTTTGTATTCCCAAAAACTCTGGCAGCTGTTTGAATAAGCCTATCTACAAATTCAGCATAAGATTCATTAGTTCCTTGTATTATCTTAGATAATTGACCTTGTAAACCTCCATGTCCTTGTAAAGTCTTCCATGCCTTAACTGCATCTACAGCAATTTGTAAATATACACCAGGATCATATGCAATTTGTTGCTGCTGATCCTCTATAAGGTCTCTTTCCTAACAACATATCTAGATTTCTCTGAGGATAACCAGCTGCTGCATTTCGCCTAGCTGTCTCCTTGCAAAATTCCTCATTGGCAACCTTCCATAACAGGTATTGTCCTCCATTTAGCATAGCTTTGCACATATTAGCCCAATCTGCTGGCGTCATGTTCAAGTTGATAAAGGATTCGACCAAGCTTACAGTGAAGGGTGCTTGAGGACCATAGGTTGTTACAGCCTCTTTTAGCTGCTTCACTGTTTTGAAATTTAAAGCATTGTAAATTCGCTGCCCTCCTACCTCAAATACAGGGCATGTTAATACTTGAGATCCTGTCTCAGGATCCGAACTATCAACTGCGGGGGTTTGGGGCCTCTCAGCATATGGAGGTGGCCTTGTCAGTTGGACACTTACGTCCTCTAGTGATAGAAAGGTGTTAGTAGCAGTCTCCTGTAGAGGTGGTGCTGTTGGTTGGACACTTAAGCCCTCTGGTGATAGAAAGGTTTTAGTAGCAGTCTCCTTTTGTAACTTTCCCCTGATGGCTTTTTCTGCTCTAAACTTTCTTTCTCTGTCTGATTAGCTCGAAAGACCTTCTCTTTTACTTGAATCTTTTCCTCTTTCTGACTAACTTGAGAGACCTCCTCTTTTACTTGAATCAATATGTCTTCTCCTTCCTCTACCTTTGTCTGAATTGAAGGCTTTGGACTAAGCAAACCAGATACCAATGCCCACAATGTCAATGTGCCAGCTGGCACAGTTCCTGGGCTGTTCTTTTCTATTCTTTTTAAATCTTCACCATGATGGTTCCATTGTGATATATTTAACAACTCCTCCTTAAAAAGCCATGGGCTACATTTTTGCATTGTATCAACATATGCCCTGACTGTTCTTGATTTTACTGAGATGCCTTCTTCCTCTAACAATTTACTTAACACTCTTTCAGTTTGTTTTTTACTAATTTCTGATCCCGTATTTCTACTATAATACAACCCAACAAGATGACGCCAAACAAAACCGAGACAGAATGAAATAAAAATGGAACAACAAAAATTCATTATAGCCTTTCTATCCTCCTGATATGTGCATCCGTCCTTTCTCCCTATCTGTTCCTCAGATGTAAATAGTTTTTCCTCAGATGTGAGCGGTTTTTCTTCCGTCTCACTCATCTCCAGGGACAGGCAACTTAAAACAAAAATGAAGCAAAACAAAAGAGGAATCTTAAAATGGCTCCCCATCCTCTCACCCTGCCCTCAGGGGCGAGCGGTTTACTTACCCTCAGTCGCTCCCCGTGAGAGCCACCAAATGCCACAGTCTGGCTGGGCACAATTCAGGAGCCACTTGTCAAAAGAAACTAACTTTATTTTTAGAACCACACAAGATAAACAAAACAGCTCCTCAGGAAAAACCCTCAGAGCCCAACTGCCACCACCGGCTTCCCACAAGCCACACACCCCAACCCAGCCTCTTCCTCCCACAATCCTCCTGCTCTTGAGGCCAATTGGCTGGGTCGCATGGGCGGAGCCAAAAAAGTCCCCCAATGAGCAGCTCTGTCGTCTGAAAGGGCAGGGAAACAGCCCAATGAGCATCACTGCAGAGGAGCCAATCAGCTAGATGTTGCTGGGGCCACTGTGAGCCAATCATCAGCTGGCAGTCTGAAAGTTTGCTGGGGCCCCTTCAGCTCATCAGCTGGCAGTCTGAAAGTTTGCTGGGGCCCCTTTGGCTTGTGGCTCTCAACACATAATGTTCTCCAGTTTTATCCAAATTGCACAAATGACAATGACAATTCTAGTTTTATTTTTTTTTTATTTTTTTTTATAGCTGGAAAGTATCCTATTGGGTATGTATGCCACATTTTCTTTATCCATTGGTCTGTTGATGGCACCTGGGTTGATTCCATATCTTGGCTTCAATATCCACAGGATGAAAAATGTCTTGTTGACACACTGATATAATTTCCTTAGGATATGGAACCAGTAGTGAGAATGCTGGATCATGGTACTTCGATTTCTAATTTTTTAGGAAACTTCCTACTGTTCTCTATTTACATTTAATTTACATTCCTACCAGCATTATGTGGGAGTTCTTTCTCTATATCCTTGTCAGCATTTTTTTTTTTTCTGGTCTTTTTTGATAATAGCCATTCTACTGGCGTGAGATGATAACTTATTGTCATTTTTGCCCTGATGATTAGTTATGTTGAGCAATTTTTTGTATAATTGTTGGCTGTTTATATATTTTCTTTCCAGGAATGTTTATTCAAGTCATTTTATCACTTTTAAATCATATTAATTTTTTGTAGTTTTGCTGAATATTTTCACTTGAGAAATGCTTATTCAGATTCTTTGCCCTTTTAAAAATCATATTATCATTATTATTTGCTATTGAGTTTAGTTCTGTATATATGCTAAATGTTAATCTTTTGTTGAATGAAAAAATTTCGAATATTTTCTCTCATACTGTAGGTTGTCCCCTCAGTCTCCCTATTATTTTCTTTGTTATGAAGAAGCTTTTTAGTTTGCTGCTATATTATTTTCAATTTTTACTTTTGGTATTTTTGCTTGTAGGGTCATGTAAAAAAATCATTGCCCAGACTAATGAAAGCTCTATGAAAATTTTGAAAGGGAGTTTCCTATGTTTTCTTCCAGAAGTTTTATAGTTTGGGGTTTTACAAGTCTTTGATCTAGTTTGAGTTGATTTTTGTTTATGTTGAGAGATGGTAGTTTAGTTTCATTCTAAAGCAATTTTCTGAGCATAATTTATTAAAGAGATTGTCTTTATTGCAAGTAAGCTAACTATAAATACATGAATTAATATCTGCACTCTCTGTTCTGTTACATTGGTTTGTGTCAATTTTTACACCAGTTCCATGTTGTTTGGTTGATATAGCTTTGTTTTAAGTTTTTTTTGAATTTAGATATCATGATTTAGATGTAGCTTTTTTTTTCTTTTGGTTTAATGTTACTATGACTAGTATAATCTTTTGAGGTCCCATATGAATTTTAGGACTATTTTATACTTTGTAAAGAATACATTAGAATTTTGATAGGGACTGAATTGAATTTATAGATCACTTTAGGTTGCATGGAACATTTATAAAAATATCAATCCTTCCAATGTATGGACATGGATGTTTTTCCTTTCTTTACTGTTTTCTTCAGTTACTTTCTTCCGTGTAGGTGTATTGTAGATTTCATTATAGATATCATTAACCTGATTGGTTAAATTTTTTTTCCTAGATATTATATTTCCTTTTTACCTACTGTGAATGTGAGTTACATTCCTTCTGCACAGCACTGAGTAGTAGAACTTTTTGCAATGATGGATGTTCTTCTGAGGTAGCCACTAAGCTCATGAGGGCATTGAGCACTTAAAATGTGTCCAATGTAATGGAGGAACTGAATTTTCATATTACTTAATTTTATTAAAATTAAAATTATAACTTATATGTGACTGATGGCTACTGTATTGAACAGCACATGTCTAAGAGTGACTAGATTGTCATCAGTTCTTTATTTACACTTTGAGGCTTCTATTCTATTATTTCAAGTTATCATCCACATTTTGGCTGCGGAATTAAATATTCTTTAAGACACACCCTGAGTGGCAATAACATCCTTTACACTCTTTTCTGATCCAAAGCTTTTATTACCACTCTCTGGATCTGCCCTTTTAACTATTATGATATTAATTTAAATCACAAAGGGATGATGTCACTTATCATTTTTTTTGTGAGCAATTTCTTTATTATAAAGGAAAAAGAGATGTGCATGGCTGTTTAATTTATGGAACTATGCAGTCATAATTATTTGTTTTTATTGATGATAATGAAGACACTACAATGTGACAAAAGTTTTCTCATGAATCAAGAAAAAGTATTCCCTTAAAAATTTTTCCAGAAAAAAATTAGACAAGTTATTTGTTGCCTTGCAATAACCTGGCTTTGTTAAATGTTAAATAGAAATTTATCTAATGAAGGATGAAAGGAAAACCAGGAGAGGCTGTAAATATCAGTCCATTCTTTCAAGGAAGTTGTCTGTGTCTTGTTTATTTTTACTGTCTTTTATTCTCTAACTTCTAGACACCTATTAGTTTTTCCATATTATAGAAAGCATATAATACCTCTTTTCTTGGTTTAGTTGTGGTTTATGTTTTAACTTATTACATGTGATTAAAAGTTATTAAATCACACACAAATAGAATGGGTTTATTTTTTTTAAGTTTGTTTATTCTAATTTGTTATATATGACAGTAGAATGTGTTTCAATTCATAGTATACATTTAGAGCACATTTTTTCATGTCTCTGGTTGTATACAAACTAGAGTCACACCATTCGTGTCTTCATACATGTACTTAGGGTAATGATGTCCATCTTATTCCACCATCGTTCCTACCCCTTCCCCCTCTCTTTCCCTCTCTCCCCTTTGCCTATCTAAAGTTCCTCCATTCCTCCCATGTTCCCCCACCATCCCCATTTTGTATCAGCATTATCATATCAGAGAATACGTTTGGCATTTGGTTTTTTGGGATTGTCTTACTTCACTGAGCATAATATTCTTTGTAAGGAAAATAAAAAGGAGACACAGAGCCAAGGTGCAGAGGCAGGAAAAAAAGATGGCAGAATAGCAGAGAGGCCAAGCTGCCAAGCTTTATTTATATCAATAGGTTACTTTTGGTCAGTGGCATCATTAGTACATATTGTTCATTGTATTACTAGGCAGATTACAGACTTAGCAATATTATGCAGTTTATTCCTCAGTTGCACACTAAGTTGCAATGTGTATTGTGAGGAGCTTTGTGTAGATCTCAAGAAAGTCTATTGTATAAAGTTACTGTTATGTGGACAGGTTTAGGCTCAGTGAAACATGTGGTTGTCTAAAAAGAGAATTCCTTTGTTCCCAGGAGCTGTGTGCCTGAGAGCAAGGGCCAGGCTGATAAGACTCTACCAGCATTGCCACAGTACCTAGACATAGCACATGTATTAGTTATCTTACTAGTTCCCAGGAGAAACTGCAGGGCATTCTAAAGGTGGGAAAGAGAGTGCCTATTATCCACCCCACAACCCCAGGACTTTTTTCTTTTTCTTTTTCTTTTTTTTTTTAACCAGAGGAATACTTCCCTGTATATTTCCATGGTCAGAATCCCTACAATTCTCCAACTCCATCATTTACCTGAAAATGCCATAATTTTATTCTCTTTTAATGCTGAGTAATATTCAATTGTGTATATATACCACAGTTTATTTATTCATTCATCTATTGAAGGGCATCTAGGTTGGTTCCACAATTTAGCTATTGTGAATTTTGCTTCTATAACCATTTATGTGAGTGCATCACTGTAGTATTCTGTTTTTAAGTCCTTTATGTATAAAGCAAGGAGTGGGATAGCTGAGTCAAAGAGTGGTTCCATTCTAAGTTTTCCAAGGAATCTCCATACTGCTTTCCAGATTGGTTGCACCAATTTGCAGTCCCAACAGCAATGTATGAATGTGTCTTTCCCCACATCCTCACCAACACTTATTATTGTTTGTATCCTTAATAGCTGCCATTCTGACTGGAGTGAGATGATATCTTAGAGTAGTTTTGATTTGCATTTCTCTAGTTGCTAACAATGTTGAACATTTTTTTCATGTATTTGTTCATTGATTGTATATCACCTTCTGAGAAGTGTCTGTTTAATTCCTAGGTCCATTTATTGATTAGGTTATTTGATTTTTTTGGTGTTAAGATTTTTGAATTCTTTATATATCCTAGAGATTAGAGCTCTGTCTGATGTGTATGTGGTAAAACTTTCCTCCCATTCTGTAGGCTCTCTATTGACCTTACTGATTGTTTCTTTTCCTGGGAAGAAGCATTTCAGTTTGAATCCATCCCATTTATTGATCCTTGATTTTATTTCTTGTGCTATAGGAGTCTTATTAAGGAAGTCAGGGCCTAATTGACATGATGCAGATTTGGGCCTACTTTTTCTTCTATTAGGTGGAGAGTCTCTGGTCTAATTCCTAGGTCCTTGATCCACTTTGAGTTGAGTTTTATGCATGGTGATAGTTAGGGGCTTAATTTCATTTTCTTGCATATTAATTCCCAGTTTTCCCAGCACCATTTGTTGAAGAGGCTATCATTTCTCCAATATATGTTTTCTGTGCCTTTGTCTAATATGAGATAACTGTATTTATGTGGGTTTGTCTCCGTGTTCTATATTCTGTAACTTTGATCTTCAAGCCTATTTTGGTGCCAATGCCATGCCATTTTTGTTACTATTGCTCTGTAGTATAGTTTTGGTCTGGTACAGTGATGCCACCTCCTTCACTCTTCTTGCTAAGAATTGCTTTAGCTATTCTGGGTCTCTTATTTTTCCAGAGGAAATTTATGACTGTTTTTTTTTTCTGTTTCTATAAGGAATATCGTTGTGATTTTGCTTGGAATTGCATTAAATCTGTATAGATCTTTTGTAGTATGATAATTTTGACAATATTGATTTTGCCCATCCAAGAACAAGGTAGATCTTTTCATCTTCTAAGGTCTTCTTTAATTTCTTTCTTTAGCATTTTGTAGTTTTCATTGTAGAGCTCTTTCATTTCTTTCATTAAGTTGATTTTGAAGTATTTCATTTTACTTTTTATTTTTTTGAGGCTATTGTAAATAGGGTAGTTTTTCTAGTTTCTCTTTCAGAGGATTTGTCATTTAGGTACAGAAATGCCTTTGATTTATGGGTGTTGATTGTATATCCTGCTACTTTGCTGAATTTATTTATTAGTTCTAGAAGTTTTCTGCTGGGTTTTATTTTTTGTATCTTCTAGTTATAGAATCATGTCATCAGCAAACAGTGATAATTTGAGTTCTTCTTTTCTTATCTGTATCCCTTTTATTTCTTTCATCTAATTGCTCTGGTTAGAGTTTCAAGAATGATGTTAAATAGAAGTTGTGAAAGAGGGCATCCCTGTCTTGTTCCAGACTTTCGAGGGAATACTTTCAATTTTTCTCCATTTAAAATGATATTGGCCTGGGGCTTCACATAGATAACTTTTACAATGTTGAGATATGTTCCTATTATCCTTAGTTTCTAGTGTTTTGAACATGAAGCCATGCTGTGTTTTGTTAAATGCTTCTTCTGCATCTATTGAGATGATCATATGATTCTTATCTTTAAGTCTATTGATTTGATGAATTACATTTATTGATTTCTGTATGTTGAACCAACCTTGTATCTCTGGGATAAACCCTACTTGATCATGGTGTACTATATATTTTTTTAAATATTTATTGAGCACCTTTAATACAAAACTCTATGCTGTGTGCTTTACATATTCTTCTTTGCTTCTTGCAAGAGATGTTATTAGTATTTCTGTTTCACAGTTGACTGAGGGAAGTTAAAGAAGCACACAGCTAATAAGTGGCCAAGCTAAGATCCAGGTGTCTCTCACATGTTTCTGTTGACCTTGAACAAATTACTTAATTCTGTTTTCCATCTGTAAAGTGGGAGCAATTGCTCTTCAGGGGCTCTAGGACAATGAAATAATGAATATTAAAGCTTCTGAAAAACTCATTCAACCCTAACATCTGGTATTTTCTCCTAATCCTTCCTGTGGGTGGTATTATATGCCCAGAGGCAGGATAACAGAATGGTTTAAGAGCACATGTTCTACAACTCAGTTGTTTGAATGCCTTTCCTGGCCATGTTATTTATCAACTGGGTGATTACTTTGATCTCTTTGAGGGTGGTTTTTGTTAGAGTTGACATTTTTCTAGTTGTAGCTTACTCCTAAGATAGAGTCCCCATATCTGAGGCAGAAGCTCAAACAGTGGTTTTGACTTATAGAGCCTAGCTCTTACTCCTAAGTTATACCTATACTTTTAAGTTAGTAGTTCTTCTGAGACTTCAGCTGATAACCTAGGGCATTTAGCAAGGCCTTTACACCTTGACAAGGCTTGAATCCCTACCTCTATTTTCCTACCAGTGTGAAACTGTTGATATCCTTGCTCAGCTCTTTAGCAATCATCTGCTGATTTCCACTTGGTTTCTGGGGGGTCTTACTCTGCTTGTGCACAGCTTAGGATTTTGCCAATGCCTAAAGGGGAAATCACACTAGAATTTTGGGCTAATTCTTTGTAATTCCCTCTATCCTTTATTTTTATATTTTACCTTCTATCCCTTGATGTCCCAGTCCTGTTGGCAGACCAAAATCCCACCTCTCTCTCTTTTTTTTTAATTAGCTACACATGACATTACAATGATCTTGGCAATTCATACATTTGAATCAATTGGGGTATAATTTCTCATTTTTCTGATTGTACAGATTGCAGAATCACATTGGTCATACAGTCACCTATATACATACAGCAATCATAATGTCTATTTTATTCTGCTGCCCTTCCTATCCCCCCTTCCCCTCCCTTCCCCCCATCACTTCTCTCTATCCAATCTTATGTGACACACTTTTTTTTTCTTTTTTTCCTCACAACATCATACATATATTCTGTATAATGATGGGGTCTCTTTCCATCTTCCATGCAACTCCCCTTCTCCCTCCTATTCCTTCCCACCTCTCTTCCCTATTTAGTGGTAATCTTCTTCTCATGCTCTTCCTCCCTATCCCATTTGAGTCACCCCCCTTATATCAGAGAAGACATTTGGCATTTGTTTTTTAGGGATTGGCTAGGTTCACTTAGCATAATCTTCTCGGATGCCATCCATTTCCCTGCAAACACCATGATCTTGTTATTTTTTAGTGCTGAGTAACATTCCATTGTGTATAAATGCCACATTTTTTAGTCCATTCATCTATTGAAGGGCATCTAGGTTGGTTCCACAGTCTAGCTATTGTGAATTGTGCTGCTATAAATATTGATGTGGCTGTGTCCCTGTAGTATGCTCTTTTTAGGTCTTTTGGGTATAGTCTGAGAAGGGGAATAGCTGGATCAAATGGTGGTTCCATTCCCAGCTTTCCAAGGAATCTCCATACTGCTTTCCCAATTGGCTGCACCAATTTGCAGTCCCACCAACAATGTATGAGTCTACCTTCCCCTCCCCCTCCCATCCTCGCCGGCACTCTTATTTTTGCAGATGAATTTCATGATTGCTTTTTCTATTTCTTCAAGGAATGCCATTGGGATTTTGATGGGAATGGAACTGAATCTGTAATGGTGTACTATCTTTTTGATATGTTTTTGTATTCGATTTGTCAGAATTTTATTTAGAACCTTTACATCTATATTCATTAGAGATATTGATCTGAAGTTTTTTTTCTTTGATGTGTCTTTGTCTGGTTTTGGAATCAGGTTGATATTGGCCTCATAGAATGAGTTTGGAAGTTTTTCCTATTTTTCTATTTCATGAAATAATTTGAGGAGTATTGGTATTATTTCTTCTTAGAAGGTTTATAGAATTTTGCTTTGTATACATCTGGTCCTGAGCTTCTCTTGGTTGTTAGTTTTCTGATGGCATCTTCTATTTCATTGCTTGAAAGTGATCTGTGTATATCATCCTGATCCAGCTTGAGAAAATCATATGACTCTAGAAATTTGTTGATGCCTTTGATATTTTCTATTTTACTGGAGTACAAATTTTCAAAATAATTGTAATTATTTTTTGTATCTCTATAGTGTCTCTTGTGATATTTCCTTTTTTATCATGCATGGTAATAATTTGAGTTTTCTGTCTCCTCTTCATTAGCATGGCTAAGAGTTTATCAATTTTCTTTATTTTTTTAAAGAACCAACTTTTTGTTTTTATAATTGTTTCTTTTGTTTCAATTTTATTGATTTCAGTTTTTATTTTAATTGTTTCCTGTATTCTGCTTTTGGTGTTTGTTTGTTCTTCTTTTTCTAGGGCTTTCAGATGTATTGTTAAGTCATTTTTTTTGTTGACTTTTTCTTCTTTTAATGAATGAACTCCATGCAATGAACTTTCCTCTTTACTGCCTTCATAGGGTCCCAGATATTTCCATATGTTGTATCAGTGTTTTATTTACTTCTAAGAATCTTTTAATCTACTCTTTGATGTCTTTTTCAACCCATTGTTCACTAAATAGCATATTTTTAGTGTCCAGGCATTGGAGTAGTTTCAATTTTTTGTTTTATCATTGATTTCTAATTTCACTCCAGTATGATCTAATAGAATGTAGGGTAGTATCTCTTTTTTGTATTTGCTAAGACTTGCTTTGTACATAACATATGTTCTATTAAAAGAAGGATCCATGTGCTGCTGAGAAGAAAGTGCATTCATTAATTGCTGAATGAAATACTATATATGTCTTTTAAGTCTAAGTTATTGATTTTATTATTGAGTTCTATAGTTTCTTCATTTAGCTTTGGCTTGGAAGATCTATCTAGGCATGAAAGAGGTGTGTTTAAATCACCCAGAATTATTGTGTTGTGGTCTATTTGACTCTTGAACTTGAAAAGAGTTTGTTTGATGAACATAGGTGCTCCATTGTTTGGGGCATATATATTTATAATTGTTATGTCATGTCTTGATGTATGGTTCCCTTGAGCAGTATGAAATGTTCTTCTTTATCCCTTTTGATTAACTTTGGCTTGAAGTCCACTTTATTTGATACGAAGATGCAAACCCCTGCTTGCTTACTCTCTCTATGTGAGTGGTATGTTTTTTCCTAACCTTTCACCTTCATTCTGTGAAAGTCTTCTCTTATGAGATGAGTCTCTGTAAGAAAGCACATTGTTGGGTCTGCCAGTCTTGGCTTTTGATTGGTGAGTTTAGGCCATTAATATTCAGGGTTATTATTGAGACATGATTTGAATTCCTGATCATTTTTGTTTATTTTTGGTATTTAACTTGGCATGGTTTTTCTTTTGATAGGTATTTCCTTTAGTGTATTATCTCCCTTTACTGATTTTTTATGTTGTTTTCCATTTCCTGCTCATGGAATATTTTGCCGAAAATGCTCTGTGGTGTAGGCTTTCTACTTGTAAATTCTTTTAACTTTTGTTTATCATGGAAGGTTTTTTATTTCATCATCAAATCTGAAGCTTAATTTTGCTGAATATAAGATTCTTGGTTGGTATCCATTTTCTTTTAGAGCTTGGTATATGTTCTTCCAGGGTCTTCTAGCTTTGCGGGTCTGGGTTGAAAAATCTGCAGATATCCTAACTGGTTTCCCCCTATATGTAATCTGATTCATTTCTCTGTGTCTTTTAAAATTATCTCCTTATTCTGTATGGTAGACATTTTCATCATAATGTGACTTGGTGCAGATCTGTTGTGATTTTGTGCATTTGGTGTCCTGGAAGCCTCTGATATTTGATTTTCCAATTCATTCTTTATGTTTGGAAAATTTTTTGATATTATTTTATTGAATAGATTGTTCATTCCTTTGGTTTATAACTCTTTTCCTTCATGTATCCTAATAAATTTTAAATTTCGTCTGTTTATGTTATCCCATAATACTTGAATATTCTGTTCCTGGTTTCTTACTATCTTCACTATATGGTCAACATTCTTTTCAAGATTATATATTTTGTCTTTATTGTTTGAGATCCTGTCTTTCAAGTGATCTAATCTGTTGGTGATGCTCTCTATTTAGCTTTTAATTGGTTTATTGTTTCTTTTATTTCACTAATTTCTGTTTGGCAGTTCTTAAACCTCTATCTCCTTATTGAAGTAATCTTTTGCTTGCTGTATCTGTTTATGTAGCTCTTTATCAAAATCATTATTTGGCCTATATTTTCTCTCTTATATCATCCTTTAATTCACAGAACAGCTTAATTATGTATATCCTGAACTCCTTCTCTGTCATTTCTTCTGTTGTTTTGGCCATCAATTCTAGTAATGTAATATCTTGGTTTATTTGGGGCACTTTCTTCCTTGTTTTTTTCATATTGTTTATGTGTCTTACCTTCTAGCACTGCGTATTGAGGCACTATAATTTTTACCCTATAGGTTTATTGTGTCCCTGGAGGTTTCCAATACCTCTCCTTTTAGGGGGAGAACAATGTGAACAGATCCCATGTTTTCACTTTTGTCACAGTATACAGAAATGGTAAGTTTAATTATTGTCTATAATATAATCAATAGGTTTACAAAAGTTTCTGATGGTGGTCAAAGAACCTGGGGTTAGGTGTAGGATGATATGTTGAGGGGGTAGGAGGTGAGGATATAGAGTTATTAGATCTTAGAAAGCATAAAAACAGAATCTAAAGAAGTTGGTTATTAACAGGAGAAGAGAGAGAAAAAGTAAAGTACAAAAAATAAACAAACATAAACATTAAGAAAAATAAAACATGTAAAAATAGGAGATAAAAGAAAATACAAACCACTGTAATATACTATTCAGACATTCCACTCCTCAGTAGCCTGATACATGAGAAGTACTTGGTTTCACAAATGTTGGGGATGTGAGGGTGGGAGAAGAAAGAGGAAAAAAAAAATCTCAAAGGAAGATATAAGGATTGTTTTTGTTGGACTTCATTATCTTTCCAGCTTCCCTTCTCACCCAAGAGGTGGAGTTGCCTGTTGTTGCTGGTATGTACACCCTTAGTTTAGTGAAGGTTATTAGGGTAGGAGGGTTGGTCTTAGGGGCGGAGCTCCTGGAGGTGGAGTATAGCACTTACTGGTCCCTGATTGGAGCATGCACTCCAAGGATCTCCTTTCGGTGCACTTGCGTGGTGGGGGCACCTTGTCTTTTCTCCTTATATCGCCTGTAGACCTTGCTATTCCTGGTCTCTAATTTAGTCTCTAAACTGTATCTCTCACCCCCTTCTTCTCTACTTCCCATTCTGAAAACTCTCTCTCTCCGGAGGTCTTGTGGGTTGAGCTCTGGGAGCTGTGCACCTGTCATGGAGAGATGTTTTGTATTGGGCAGTTCAAACCCTGTTTTTTGCGAGCTATGGACCAGCAGTGTAGCCACAAGCACTGGGCTGGGTTAGCAGCTACTGGGGAGAAGAGGTAGTCAGGGACTTTTGGTACTTTGATATTGCTTCTAAGCCCCATCCAATGTTCCAAGCTGGGAGTTGCCCTGACTAAAGATGGTGAGGAAGGTGTCCGAAGATGAAGGAGACTGCTTTCAGAGAGGGATGTTGGGTACAGTGGGGTGAGTGGGTGGCACGTTGGGCAGCTCTATAGTGTGCAGTATTGTGGCCGGCCAGTATCTCTGGACCCAGTGCAGTGTCCCCAGGTGCAGGCTATTGTGTGTAGGCAACTATGACAGTGGTTGCAGTGCCCCAAGATGGAGGCTACCAGGGGAGCCCCATGTAGGTAGATGGGGGTCCACACAGGAATGGTGGCCAGAGTTCCTGCACAGGTGGGTGGCCAGGAGTCCTGCATGAATGCTAACACCGCTGGCCCTACTCAGGTACCCAGAGGTCCTGCATGGACTAGTGGCTGAGAGTCCTGCACTGTCACTGAGGCCTGCAGACCTGCGTCTCATGGCTGCTGTGACTTCCTGTGCAGGAACAGCTCTTGGGGGTTCTCTAATCACTTGCAGAGAAACAGTATTCCCTCTACTTGAATCCCAGGTCCTAGAGTGACACAGAATGCAACCTCCCTCTAACCCGCCATCTTGGATTCCCTAGAGTGGATCTTCCACTTCAGCTATTGTAAGCAAATTGTAACATATGTATAGTATATTTCAGAAAATTTTTTTAAAAAGTCACTTTCCATATATGGGAGTTATTTAATGAAAAGAGTACTTCTATACTGCAGTTTGCATGCTAAAGGTACTCTCTCAATCTCTTGTCACTACAACTCTCCCAGTAATTGGATGGTATGTTTCAAAGCAACAGTCTTATAGAGGGATATGATATTTATTTTTTCATTAGTAAAATAAAACTACATGAAGACCCACGACATGTCAGCTCCTGTGCAAGTCGTCTGAGACACAGAGAATAAGTCATGGCATCTGCCATTAAGATGCTCAAGTCTGCTGGAAAATTCCCGAAAGAGGCCTTCAGGTGCCCATAACATTATTAAACAGGTACCGTGTAGCTGTAGAAGAGAGGGAAAAGTTTGGGGAATTTGGTAAAAGCTTATCTGAGCAAATGACATCTGAGATAGGAATTGAGTGAAGAAAAGAAAAATAACCTTTTTTAAGGAGAACACATGAAAAGGCATGATCATCAAAATGTTCAGCATTGCCAAAATTGATGATTTATGTGAAGGTGACAAGAAATGAGGTTAGAGCAACCAGATATTGGAAAGTGTTGTATGCCCTGTTAGAGATTTGATTATTTTTTTTCTGTAGGTTATGGGTAAGTAGGACTTAAAATTTTTACTTAAAATTGCCAAAGAAGTCTTTCAAATATGTCATTTAGCAAGTAATATGTTAGATCTATAAATTAAAACAAGTTTATCATTTGATAGTTCATCATTATAATGGTCAATAGAAACCATATTCCAAGTAATGTATAATTATAAAACTCACTCTTACTTTTCTATTAAGAGGTTAAGATACAAAAAGGATTAATGTTTTTATTTCATAACAGATAAATAATAATTGTTTTCATGAACATTAAACAGACCTGCCTTCAATAGATAGTCTTTGTCCATTTAGGCTAATATAACAAAATAGAATAAAGTGGGTGGTTTATAACCAACAAACATGTGTTTTTCACAGTTCTGAAGGTTTGGATATACAGTAGACTAGTTGTCTGATGAGAGCCCCTTCCTCACAGATAGTGAGTTCTAGCTGTATCCTCAGATGATGAAAGAGGCAGGGCAGCTCTTGAGGGTCTCTTTTATAAGGGCTCTAATCCCAATCATGGACCATCTGCCTTCATGATGTAGTTTCCTCCAAAAGGGCCTCCCTCATGTTACCAATTCTTTGGATATTATTTTTAAAAAAATATTTTAAAATTTGTTTTAGTTATACATGACAGTAGAATGCATTTATACACTTTGATATAGTTAGATGGGGTATAATTTCTCATTTTTCTGATTGTACCTGTTGTAGAATCATGTCAGTCATGCAGTCTTATATGTACATAAGGAAATAATGTCTGTTCATTCTACTATCCTTCCTATCCCCACCTTTCCTCCTCTTCCCTACCTTCACTCCCCTCTACCTAATCTAAGGTAACTCTATTCTTCCCTAGTGCCTCCCACCCCATTGTGAATTATCATCTATATGAATTTTAGGGGGAGACAAATATTAAAGCTTATAGTAGAGCTGAATTTCTCTTTGGCTTTAACATTATATGAACCTAGACCTTCAGTTAGATACTACACCCAAGTCTCTATTGCTATCTTTCTAATTAGACTTCATGTTTGTATTTAAGTCAATAAATCTAAGTCTTCAGAGGCATTTCTTACAGAGAAATAAGACTAAACATTTAAAAAATTAAGATAAATATAGCCACACAAATAATCTTTGCATTCCCACTTCATTTCCTGATAAGTCATGCAGATAATCAAAACTAAGTAGAAGATGTCTTGGATCAATTAACATGGTAAAGTTGAATACTCTTACATGATGAAAACACAGATGTTCTTCTGTGACTTAACTTTTAATTTTGGTAGATGGAATCTCATATTTTGTGTGTTAAAAATGGGCCAAAGTGTGAAATATGATATATCAAGAATTATGTAATGTTTTGAACAACCAACAATAAAAATTAATTAAAAAAAATAAAGTACAATAAACTAAAAAAAAAATAAAAATAAAATGAGAATGTATTTGAAAATCACTATTTTGATAGTTATTAATTTTCTTAGTTTGATCTTTAACTATGCAGCTTAGATTAACTTTCTTGATGTTTTCACACAATATTATTGAGTTTAACAATTTCTCTTTCAGAGACTCTTCATTAAATACAATTAAAATGGACCATTAATGAGAAATATATTTCTTTTTTGATGTTTAATGTTGAACAGATTCAGAAAATGTGCATTTATGATACATGCACTTGAAATATAGGTCATAGAAATAATATTTAATTTTATAATAATAAAAATGTCATATAGATTCAAGTCTAGGTAGAGTATAAAATTTATAACTTAAAACATATTATTTGATTTGAAAAAATAAAATAAACACTTTAAGGAAATATATTGGGGAGATGTGAAGATCAATGCTCGGTGGTTTAACAATTACCAGGGAGTTCAAAATAATCTCAAAGAAATATTGACAGGAGTTCCATGCACTAGTACTACTTTATCATGTTTAGGAGACTAATTCCAAATTTCCAATGTTTTCTTGAGGAATACTTTGCTTCTATACACCACTGATACATCTGCATTAATTGCCTCCTTAAAGCAAAAATAGTGTTTATTAGAAGAATATTAGGGAATTGTGGAATTGGATGGAGGCTGGTCACCAACCCCGCTGGGAAAATAAATAGGAACTGTGAAGGAGGACCATGCTATAAGACTCACAGTCAAGATCAGTTCAGGAGGGTTTTGATCCAAATGCTGATGCTGTGCTGGAGATAACCAGCCTTTTGCATATTGCTGTGCTGGTTCAAGTCTAGGAAGAAAATATTTACCAAGTTCAATGATCATTCCAGGCCAGGGAGATGTTGTCTTTGGCTTCCATAGTAGGAGATGGGAACCACCTTGCAAGATGACTCAAGGAGAAGGATTCCCCAAATGGACAGAATGGCTATGGTGGGGGTGTTCAAGGCTGAACAATTAACAAAGAACAAATGTTTACTACATAAATCTTTCTGTCCCTGAGATACACACAATTGACATATGTATTTAAAATGTTTTCTAAATAATAAAGATGATGGATTTGTTATCTGTAAATCCCCTTATCATAGTTACTTAAGTAATATATTGGTTCTAAACAAAATTATGTAAGAGGAAACAACATATATATCAGCAATTACTCTTGTGAAATGTTTGTATTTTTCTCATCTCTTCTGGCATGTTTTCCCTATTTTAAGTCATTCTTTAATCTCTCCTTTAGATTGTCTTCATTTATAAATTCATATTATTTTTCCCCACTTGCTATTGCCTTAGTCATCACCTAAAATTCATTCTCATAAGCATTTGAGCTGATATGATTATTTTAGTATGAATTATCCAGGAAGCAGACATTCTACAAGGATTTGCCTGTAAGTGTTTTATTTGGGAGATGATCCCGAAAAATTTCATCAGGAAGTATGGAAGTGAAACAGGAAAGAGAAGATCTTCCATAAAGAATTTTAATCAAATAAGTTGCCACTATAGATAATTTGTACTTGGTCCTACTACGGCAATCTGACAGCCGAGGTAGAACACATACTTCAGTATGATTGTGATAAGGAGAATTGGAGCTGAGTTATTACATACTCAAATTTTCACTAATCATTGATTTTAGTTTCACCAGACCTATCTGGTCTGAGTCAGGTGGGAAAAGTGAGCTCTGATAAACAGAGAAAGCCATAAGCAGGTGTTTGTTAAAGCCTGGTAGAACATTAGGTTATTTTTCCAGGCCCTCATCCAGGAGGAAAACTTGTGCTCCTGGCCAAAGGTAAGGAAGTAGACTACCAGACTAATTCCTGGTTGGAATCCTGAAGCAACCATATAGTGGGTTTCTAACTCTTTCCAACCACTGAAGTGGCCCTGTTAATCCAGAGACTTGTAGAGACACATGTTCATCCATGAATATGGACACAGACTCGCAGAACTTGACATTGGCTTTGATTCCGAAGAAGCCCTGTGACTTACTTCTAGCTCTTTCAGCCACATTTTGTAGTCTGTCCTTCCTATACATGATGTGGGGAAGCCCCTCCCCACTCACTTGTCTGTAATGCAAAGAAATACAGTGAGGGCAATTGGAATTCATGTCAAGGTGAAGTGAAATGATGAGGACGAAGGATTACAGGTGTGTCTCCAATAGTATCTGCTGCAATAAAAAAAAAAAAAAGAAACCTACTTAGTCCCTGCCTCTAGGTCTGACCAATTGATCATTTATCTTATTAGCCACACTTAATCGTGATGAACTGATATTCCAAAATGAGCTCTTGAATAGCCAGCCGGCATTTAGGGACTTGAATAGGCAGCAAGCCATCAGGCCCAAAATTTGTAAAAGGGTGAGACAATTTAGGAGAAAAGGAGAAAGTTAGCAGCCAAATGGCGATGGAGTATTTAAATGGGATGTGCTAACAACATTACAAAGCATGAGAGAAAAAGACATAAAAACTGGGAATAAACCAGAAGCTATGGTTGATGCTGAGGTACTGTGCATGGTTCATTCTTCAGGATTCTGACCATCATTTCTAGCTACTAAGAATGTTGCTGGCTGACAGCACACATGGTGTCCTTTTCTCAAACTTGCTCTAGAAAGGGAGTTTTTTTGCTTAATGTTAAGTCACGTGCCCAGGAATATCCCACATCCAATGGCTTGTCAGTACACAAAGGCCCTGCTTCCTACCTATAATGGGGCATCTTTGAAAGGCCAGACCTGCTTCAGAGCCCCCTTTGATATTGGCTGAGGCCTCTGTTGAAAATATATCACAGAGTCTACCTCTACCCCATCTTACTTCCTCACTTCTTTATAGGGCTGATTTTATTTTTCCACCCTGAGAGAATATGCTAGTCAGCGTTCTGCCATTGTAACATGTAATCAAGAAAATCAACTTATAATCAACTTATAAAGAGAAAAAGTTTATTCAGGCTCATGGTTTCCAGTCCGTGACTGGTTGGCCCTGTTGCTTTTCGGTCTGTGTTGGGAGTGCATGGTAGACAAAAACTGCTCTCCTCATGGCTTCAAAAAAGTTGGGGAAGAAGTTTGGTCTCCTCTAATCCCCTTTGAGGGTATAACTTCAATGAGACTTGACTTCCCTCCACTAGGTCCCATGTCTTCAAGGTTCTAACATCTCCCAATAACATCAAACTGGGGGTCAAGTCTTTAACCCATGGGACTTTGGGGTACACATCAGATCTGAATTATAATAGCAAGCATGCCTGGCAAACCTCCAGTAAACACATTTTCTTCTAGGAATCTGTTTTCTGGGAATCCCAACTAAAATAGAAATATGTAAGGAGTAGACAATGGAAAAAAATGGGAATAATGACTTTATTTATTTTTGCTGGGAGTGAACCCAGGCATGCTGTACAACTGAGCTATATTCCCAGTCCCACTTTTAAAAACTCTTTACTTAAGAGAGTGTCTTGCTAAGTTGCCAAGGCTGGCCTTGGACTTGCAAGCTTCCCCAAACTGGTCACCCACAACTGGTGGAATAATGACCCTTAGCTGACTGTCCTTACACTGGGTAGATGGGTTGACAGTATTTGTTAGTGTATTTATTTATTCCAAGC
The DNA here is from genome assembly GCF_048772815.1 of Callospermophilus lateralis. Lineage (NCBI taxonomy): Eukaryota > Metazoa > Chordata > Mammalia > Rodentia > Sciuridae > Callospermophilus > Callospermophilus lateralis. The sequence goes on along the minus strand of NC_135312.1, from coordinate 106,617,954 downwards.
CTACACAGAAATGAGTTCTGATCTGAGACTCAGCCCACAAATAATTGTTAGTGTTTACTGATGCACATTCTATCTGTATTCTAATGCTGAACACTTGTAGCTAACTTTGATTTCTATTATATATGAATACCAAATAAATGTAGCATATGAAAAAGAAATTGTTTTATGGATTGTTGTGAATATTACCAATTCAAGAAAGATTTGGAGAGCAAAAGTAGGGTTGTCATCTAGTGAGATTGGAGTCGTTGCGAGTATGGTTCATTTGTCAAGTTTTATATTGTTAGTGACAATCTTATTTTTTATCAACAATATTGAGAGGGAAATGCTAAGTAAGTTAGTTCAATTAGTTTTCTATAAAAAAGTGACCTGTATTACTAGGAATCTTAATGTCATCTTGTTATTTATTTTTCAAAGTTTACAGCTTTGCAGGCATTGGAACTTGCTCTTGACTTTACCGACATTTATTTTAGCATGAAGTTTTCCATCCTGTCCTCATCTTGGATAAAAAGAGAATTTTTTACTTTACAGTGATTCTGCCTCACTAAACCTGTGAAATCACTTTTCTACCGTATGAACTCAAATAACTTGCTGAAAAGGCTCTCTCTTTTTCTCACAGTTAAAAACTCATTTCTTTCCTATTTATCTTAATATATCTTATAGTTCCTTAGGCCAGGGGATAGGAATGACTATAAGGAAAAGTACTTATGTTTTCAGGGCTTTCTTTTCTGAAGACTGGAGAATTAGGCTTGACCTTTTTCCAGCAGAGTATCATGGAATGACTAGAGCATATTATGGATTTGAGAAATAAAAGATGATGTCAAGAAGAGTAGGACCAAAAAAAGACCCTTTGTATACTCAAAAAAAAAAAAAGGCCTTCTTTTCCTAGCTGTATTAACTTTATATAAAAGGTTTAATTAGAGTAGTATCTTTAATATGCTAGTCTGGTGCATATTTTTACTTTTTGTCAAGAAAGTAAATGAGTGGAGCTTTAGAAATTCACCATAGTGATCTCACGGATATAATGTGGTTAACAAACTGAAATTAGGCTCTTGGGCTTAGGAAAAAATTAATTCATTTATGAAGAGAATTTTTAATTAAATTGAAGTGCCTTCATCCAAATAGTACAATTTGCTAGTCAGAGATAAAAGGTAGAGATAGACCTGAGAAGAGAAGATAATGCCAATGTGAAGTTGTGTGAGTCGAAAGTGTTCATTTTAATGTTCCTGTGCTCCTCAGCATCCTGGCAAGTCAGGACCAAGGAGAAAAAAGAAAGAAAAGGAGACAAAACCACATAGATTTAACATTGATAAATGCATAACGATCCTTTTACTCTGCTATGCAGCCCACTTGGCATGTATTAGTATAATGGTTAATTTGAGTTGTCAACTTGATTGGATAAAGAGATGTAGGTAATTAAGAAGCTTATGGTGTGTCAATGAGGGTGTGTCTAGAAATGATTGGCATGTGGGATGGCCAACTGACATGGAACCCTCTCTAAGTGTGGGCAGCACCATCCAATAGGATAGTGCCTTGGATGGAATAAAAGTTGGAAGAACAAGGAAGCAGCAGCAGATGCAAGCTTGACTCTTCTTTAACAGGTTCTTGATTGCTGCTGTGATCGTCTGAGCTTTTTCACTCTTCCAAAATGGGCTCTGCCAGTGAGTCTCAGAAGCCTTTGGTCTTGTACCAGGGCAGCACTCTTGATCCCTCTTGTTCTGGGGCTTTAGCTTCTTGGACTGCATAGTTACCCTTTCTTCCAGCTCTCCAGCCTGCAGACAGCCATTGTGGACTATCCAGCTTCTGGTTGTTTAAGTCAACCTATTAAATTCTCTTTTTATAATTATACTTCCTGTTGATTCTTTTCCTCTAGAGAACCCTAACTAATACAAAGCCTGTGTATACATGCATTTGTGTATTTCTGTACCTCAACATCTACATTTATAGCAAGGTAAACATGAGCTCATACTGATGGTCATTAATTCTAATTCATTACCATCTGGATCCTTCTACTCATCTTACCTTGGTTATCTGCAAACTCCTTCTGCAGCAGTGAGAAACCTGGTTCCACCATCTATCATCCGTTTACTTATTTGTTTCATCTTGATCTACATCTATAGTGATTTCAAGATGGTTAAACTGTATTCCTGTAAGAAGAACCAGAGTACAGTCTTAATGTACAGTTTCTCTTTATCTACATTCTTACAGTTTCTACTTTTCTAAAGTTTTCTCCCATCTTAATCATTGAAGTTATATCCTATATTTGTAATAGTTTATTTTATCACAATTTGTATTCCATTTTGGAACAACTGGCCTCCTTGATTTTTTTTGTTGTTATTTTTTGATTGTATGCTTGCATTAAAGATCACTCGTATAAAAAATTCTATGAGCTTTGACATGCATAGTGTCATGTGTTTATCATTATATGTCACACAAAATAGTTAAGCCATTGAAAATAATCCTTGGTGCTTCATAAAATTAACCTCTTCCACCCTCCAATGCCTAGATCACCACTGCAACTGTTTTCCTTCTGTATTTCTTTTTATTTTCTAGAATGTCATATAAATGAAATCTCCTAGTATGTTGTGTTTCCTACTGGCATCATTAACTCAATGATATGCATTTAAAATTCATCCATGTTATTTCATAGATTGGCTGTTTATTCATTTGTAGCACTGAGTAGTATTCCATTCAGTGATATGCCACAATTTGTTTATGTTTAACCTATTTTAAATTTTGGTTGCTTCTAGATTTGATAATTATGAATAAAGCTGACACAAACATTCATGTGCATGTTTTTGTGTGAACATAAGTTTTCAAATCAGTTGAATATAATGAATGCAATTGCTGGTAAAATTATGTCTAGTTTTGTAAGAAAGCCTGCCAAAATGCCTTCCAAAGTGACTGTGACAGTTTGTGTTCACACCAGCAATGAATAAAGGTTCCTACTGCTCCACATATTCACCAGTATTGATACTGTCACATTTTGAGTTCCAACCATTCCAATAGATAGTAAGGTGTCATTGTTGTTTGATTTGCATTTCTCTAATGGCAAATGATGCTGCAGATGTTTTCACATGCTATTTGCCATCTGTATAGCTTATGTGGTGAGTTGTTTGTTCAGATTCTTTGCCCATTTTTAAATTGAGTTTTTTTCTTATGGTTTAATTTTAAGAGGCTTTTATTATCTTGTATATTTTGGACACATCATCAGATTTGCAATTTTTTTTCCAGTTTATGACTTCTTTCATTGTTTTAACAATATTCCTTTTAGAACATTTTTTTAAAAATTTAATAAAGTCCAAGCAAACTTTTATTATTATTATTATTATTATTATTATTATTGTCTATCCTATTTGGTGCATACACCACAATTTATTTCTTCATAATTTATTTTTGGGTATTTCATGGGTTTCTACTTTAGGTATTCTGAATGAAGCATTTATGAAATTCTTGCATATTTTAATGGAACATTTTGTATAATTTTCTTTTCTTTTCTCTTGTCTGATTTAACAAACTGGGACTTCCAATAAAATATTAAAAAGGAATGAAGAAAGATAATATTCTCTCCTTTTCCCCTAATATTAGATGGAAAGTATTTAATAATATAATGTATCTGTACATATATCTCCTAATATTTTACTAGGTGTTTAATATTTATTTACATTCTTAGGTTTAGAAAGTTTTTAATCATAATTAGGTTGTTGGTTTTTACAAAGTTTTTCTATAATTCTTCATATGATCATATATTTTCTTAATCAGTCTGTAATGTGATATGTTACACTAATTGAGTTATGAATGTTGAATCAGCCTTGATTCCTGGTATGATGTATTATCTTTTTATATATTGCTTCATTTGATTCATTAACATTTTAAGTATTTTTGTGCCTATGTTCATAAGAGTTCTGATTCTCTTAGAGTAATTTTATTTAGTTTTGGCATTATTTGGATTATGTGTTAGTAAGTTTTCCATTAAAATTGAACAAAATACCTGAATAATCAAATTAAAAAGAAGCAAGTTTTATTTTGGTGTAAAGTTTTGGGGGCTTCAGTTCATGGCCAGATGGCTTCATTGTTGTTTGGCCTATGATGAGTCAATACATCATGGTGGGAGCACTTGATGCTGCTCACTTATGACAGCCAGAAAACAAAGAAAGAGATAGGTGAGTTTCTTTTTCCTCCTTAATGAGGATATGTATGACCTTAATTCTTCTCAATAGGCTTTACCTCCTAAGGGTTCTACCACCTCTCATAGTGCTATATGCTGGGGGTGAGGGGCAAGCACAGGGGTGTTTGGGGACATGTGTACAAACTGTAGCAGGCAATGTGGGTCTGATAAAAACATTTGGGAATTATTCCTTCTTCTGTATTTGAAAGAGATTGTATAGAACTAGTTTATTTCTTCCTAAGAGGTTTTATAAGAGTTAACCAATGAAACTACCTGGGCCTGGAAATTTCATTTTGTAAGATTTAAAATACTAATTTGATTTCTTTGATAGATATGGAGATATTCAGGTTATCTACTAATCTTTGAGTATGTTTTAGTAGTTTCAATTTAAGGAATTTGTTCATGTTGTCTACGTAATAAAGAATGTGTGTGTAGAATTGTTAATAGTGTTTAGATGGTAGTCTTTTCATATCTATGGGGGTCAAAAGTGATTATCTTTCTCTTTCTTGCTGATTCTGGTAATTTGTGTCTTCTGTCCCCTTTCCTTGTTTAACTTGTGTAGAATTTTATCATTTTTATTAATATTTTCAAAGAACCAACTTTTGGTTGCATTGATTTTTTTTCCTTTACTGTTGTCTATTCCATTGATTTTGATTTTAATTCCTCATTATTACTTTTTGCTTATGTTTGTTTTAAGTTTATTTTGCTCTCTAGTATTCTAAAGTGGATACATACATTATTTCAGGCAATGTAATTTGTGCATCAAATTTTATAGTGAGACACATGGTGGGATTGTTCTGGAATACACCTGGGCATTGCCCTTTGTTCTGAATAGGTCAAAAGACAAAAGGAATAGCAGCAGTTCTCAGCTGCCTTAGATGTGACAGCCTTGGGAAATAAAACAGCACTGATCCCATTGGTGGTGAGAATGGAAATAGAGAGCTGATAAAAAAGTAAGATTTATATCATTAGATATGAGGCCTATTGTGGTCTGATTTATGATTTTTCCATTCTGAAAGTTGGAATTTATCTTCAATATGAAGTTTGAAGAGGGTAGAAATTGGATCTGAGTATAGTGTTTAAAGGTGGGTCCTTTGGAAATTAATATTATATAAACGAATCAGGATGGAGTCCCCATGATTTAATACTTGAGGCTTTATGAAGACATTAACGCACGCACGCACGCACACACACACGTGCTCTCTGTCTCTTGCTGAGTGATATCTTGAGCTATCTTAGGACTGAGTCTGCCAGCAAGGATACTTGAACCAGATGCAGTCCTTTGACTTTGGGCCTCCAGAATCATTAAGGAAAAAAATCTCTTTTTTTCCTTAAAAGTTAGTCTGTGGTATTAAGTTATTAACAACAGAAAATGGACAAATACAAAGTCAGTATACTTTCATCTACATGTTCAATTTGATGTCCCCTTGAGGGAGAATGAATTCTTGTTGTGATGCTTTGATTCCCACACATTCCTGCTCATCTGACAACACTAGGATGGGATAAGAGTTGAATGGTCACCTAGTGAATTCTGCATTTTAAACCACAAGTTGATACTAATTAGAAATCCCAAAAGGTCATAAAACTTACTTCCAACCATGCAAATAGCAGAAGAGAACTCTCCAACATCAACTTTGGAGTTCTGTACTGAATCATGGCCATGATTTTGCTATCTAAAAACCAGTTTACTGGATCTTGTTGTAGTTCTACACATTTATGTGGCTGCAGAATAGAATACATTTCAAAAAACTATGGTTAAGGCAATAGTTTTTCTGTTTTCTGGATTTTTGCTTAGTTTTTGTTAGTGCTGCCTTCTAACTTTGTTTCAACAGGATGCTAGCTTTTTATGTGTTAAAAACTTTCTCTACCTACTAGTTTGAAAACTACCAAGTTTCATAGCATACTGTACAAACCTCTGATGTTTAAGGACCATGACCACTACATAAATTTTCATAAGTTATTTGCCTGGAAGCATAAATGCTTTTATTAATTCTATTATCTATTAAAATATTAAGTATCGACCATGTTTTAGTCCTGTTCTAGGCCATACTTTTCTTATAGAGTCAGAGAGAGATAAAAATATTAAAATAATTATGTTATAGGGCATATGTAATATGACTGCATCTAGTGATTAGTACTAAATAAAAGCAGGTATATGTAATAGAAATTGAGATATGTGCATATCTGTGGTCTTAGGAAAGGTGTTACCCAAAGAGTAATTGTTATTTTTTTCCCTTAAGGTGGGAGTTATGTTTAACCACTGATTTTAATTAAATGAAGGAAGAAGCAGTGTTGAAAGCAAATAAAAAAGCTCTAAGTATGAATAAGCATGATATCTTAGAAGAGCTCTTCCCATGAGCCTAGAGAAGAGGAAGGTAGGCAGGAATTGGTAGGAGCAGCAGCAAGAGAGAAAGGTATTGAGAGAGTCTGCAGTGTCTTCTAGACATGGTAAGAGTATTTAGACCAGGAGAGTCAATGATCTGACTTATGTTTTTCCAACTTTAGTTCAGAAGCTGTGAAGAGAATCACTATTGACAAATTTGTTTAGCCTTGAGAAAAACAAGAAACTGATATGTAACACTTTGCTTGGAGTTCAGAATAATTTGAACAGATCTTGTAGTGCAAATGATCATGGTTTAAGTAAATTCCATGGGATAAACCTCAATGTTGTATCATTAAAATAACCAAAGAAAAAGAAAGAATTAATAGGAGAACTGGCTAATGATTTTAATCTTGTCTCAGTTTTCTGAGGTCATAATATAAGAGATAATGGACTAGATGGGAAGTCAGCTGGTATGAAAAGTAACTAATTGCCCTTTTACTGGAGAGAGTTAATGCATCTCTAAGAACATTTATTTACAGCCAGGTACTGATTTGGAAATTAAGAAAATTGTGCTCCCTGAGACCCAAGGCAGAAACTGAGTGAGACAAATTCCTTGGAATCTACCTTAGATATTTCCTTTATTTTTTGGATATTTCCTTTATTGTTAAATCTTTTAGTTATTAACTCAGTAATATGGAAATACTAATGTTCCATTCTTGGAAGCATAAATTAATTTCATTGCTAATTAACAACATATTATATATATATTTAAATCTTGATAACTGTTTTAAAAGTACAGAGAATGGTTGGCTTCTGCTAAACTGGGTGATGATGGACTGTTACTTGGTCTCTTTTACTGAGGAATTCAAAAACAGACATGTGCCATCCATCTAGGCAAAATCTTGTATCTAAAATATATCACATTTAATGTTCACGGTCAGGATAGTATAACAGGACGAAGTTCTAAATAATATAATTTAGGTCTTTGCTATTTTTCAGCATGTAATTTGTCTTACTTCTCCCTTAATACATAAGTTCCAATTACGTTCAGATCACTTTTTTCCTTAATGTCTTTGGCATTTTCTCCATCTCTACCATTCTGTCTCTTTTTTTACTAGTTTGCTTTGTGTTTTGCACTGTGACTATTCAGAACAGTTAAATACTGCTGTTATACAAAAAATTTGAAAAGAATATTTGCTCTATTTAATAATATCTATAGTAGAGAAAAAACGGATTGCAGAAAGCTTAGCATTGATTTATTATTTTTATCAATCATGTTTTCATCGACTTACATTTGATAAACATTTGGCATAGATCAGGAACAGTGCTAGAGAACAAATCTTTTAAATGATGAATATGATGTAATTTGTTGATACATAGTTCATATTCTGGGGAGAGAGTAATTATAGTTGTGTTTATTAAGTGCTTTGTGACATAGGAACAAAATGCTAATGATTCACAGAAAAAGGGAAGCTCTCTTTATACCAGGAAAAGTAAAGAGAACCTTTAAAAAGAGGTGGCATTTGATGGTGGTTTTCACAGAGAAGTTAGATTTTTCTCATGTAGAGACTTAATATGACCCCAAAGGTACAGCAGTACAAAAAGCACAAGACAGATTCAGGAGTAAGCAGATAGCCTATTGGAATAAATATGAAAACTATATAAGGAAAGTGGTGAGAGATAGCAACAGAAGGTTGAATGGGGCTACTTTGTAAATTATCTTTATGTCATATTAAAGAATTTTGATTTTATTTTATAAAAACAATCAGAAAAGATGTTTGAATACAGTTATGGACTGAATTGTGCCCTCCCCAAATCCATATCCTGAAACCCTAGCCCCCAAGGTACCTGTATTAGGAGAGAGGGTCTGTAAGTGGTAATTAGATTAAATGAAGTCATAAGAGTGGGTTCTTATTCAATATAACCGATGATGTCCTTATAGGAAGAGGAAGAGACATCCAGGACATGCACACAGAGAAATGCCAAGTGAGGATGGTGAGAAGACAGCCATCTGAAAGCCAGAGAGAGGCCTCAAAGAAAACCAAGTCTACAAATATCGGGTCTTGACTTCCAGCCTCCAGCATGGTGAGAAAATAAATTTCTATTGTTAAAGCCACCCCGTCAATTGTACTTTTTGATGGCAGTTCTGATAGATTAAGATAATTACTACATTATTTTGCAAAAAAAAAGTTTTTATTTGACTTCTGCATTATTACTCTCTCAGTATCTTCCTGCCTCCTCACTTTACTTTTCTGTGTCCTTCTTTGGCTCATCTTTCTTTTTGTTTCCTTTTGTTATAGTCTAGAGATGTGGTGTCCCCGCAAAGCTCACATGTAAGACAATGCAAGAACATTCAAAGGTAAAATGATTGGGTTATGAAGCCTTAACACAATCAGTGAATTAATCCCCTGGTGGAGACTCAAGACAGGTAGGGTATAGCTGGAAGAGGTGGAGCCTTGGGGGCGTGCTTTTGGGGTATATATTTTGTATCTGGTGAGTGGAGTGTGATTGCGTGTTCTTCTCTCTCTCTCTCTCTCTCTCTCTCTCCATTTACTGGTTATGTCCTGAGCTACTCTTCTCCACCATGCTTTTCTGCCCTGATGTTCTGCCTCAGCTCAAATCCCAAAGAATGGAGCTGGCTTTCTATTGACTCAGACCTCTGAAACCATGAGCCCACCCAAATAAACTACCTCCTTTAAAATTGTTCTTGTTGCGTCTTTTGGTCACAACAGTGAAAAAGCTGACTAAAACACACATTTAGTGCTACTTCATTAAGTGCTACTATTCTCCACTATTTTTGTTGATGGTCTTATTTTTTTTTCTTGGCCTCTTTTTTTCTCAAATCTTATCCATTTCTATGATTAAATATTGCCCACATGATAATGACTTCAAACTCATATCTTAAGCACAAATTTCCTTCTGAGATTTTGATTGATAGATAATAGTTGCTCATTCTACTTCTTCACATTTACTGGTAACAGTGGACTTAAAAGTTTGGTTTCCAGTATTTTTCTAGAGTGTCATCTGATTTGGAAAATATCATCTTAGTTCCCTAAATTGGAATTGTGAGTGTTATTCTACACTCTTCCACAAGTCCAATTAATTACCAATATCCAAAGATCCTACTGTTATGGAATTTCTATTTTTGGACTTTCCTGTCAATTCCTTCAGTACTGTTTTTTAGCTTTACTAGGCTTCTAAATGGTAGGTATTGGATTTTACCATTTACATTCTATGAAAGCTGGTTATGTCCTAATATCTTCTAATTCTGCAATAATAACTTGGTAGACATTTTCTATGATTGAACAATTAAAATCCTATCTAGCTTTTGATAATTTCATACAATGTAGAGTTTTCTATCCAATATGAATAATAAATACAGAATTGGCATATGATGCCTTCAGGGTTACTTCAGCTTAAAAATTCTGGACTGCTTAATGAGATATTTAGTAATTAGGGATCATTTAGAAGGTTCAGTTTCCTAAAATAAGACACAATTTTTTTCCATTATGATGTGATCTTTGTCTTATAATTTAAATGATAACTCAGACTGAAATTTAAATAAAGTCTTTTTGAAATTAGTAAAGCACCCCTGTTTTTCTTGAGCAAAATTGAAATATCTATATAATGGCTGGTTGGTCATATATCAGCCAACATATTCATTCAGTTTACCTACTTGGTTAGTCACCATTTCTGAGGATAACATTTTAACTTCTAGAATCTTACACCTTTTTGTTTAATTCCTTTTTTTCCCCTCAAAGATAGATTCAAATCTGCTTTACTGAATTTATTTATTTATACTACTCTATCTTTGCTTTTCCAGCTCAGGAATTCAGTGTATGTTTCCAATGTCTTGGCCTTCACATTCACAAGTGGTGGTAGTTTGGATCTTTTTCAGCTAGGAGACTGGGGTGTGTCAAAAGAAACTGAAAAGAAAATCATGAACTGTTGAAATAGAAGCCAAATGCACACAAAATAAAAATGCTTTTATTTCTTCTGTCATTTCATCTCTTACCAAGTAGTTTGTTATATCATTTTCATGGATTTTGTTATACTTCAAGAACAGACTGTGAAACATTCTGTTGGAAAATGTGAAAGAAAGGCTACTGAGACAATGTAAATACCGGTATTATATTTTGATGAATGATTTTTATTCATAGCCGACTTGTAATTTCTATAATATATTTCCATTGGATGTATATACTTTTTCATTGTTGTTGGCTTTATAGTTGGGGGGAAAAATCAATGGATTAGTTGGTGGGTAAATCAATGAGATGATATAGATTGCCTATCTCTGACAGAAAGGAAAGCTACCTGATTCTGAAAGCACAGCGTTTTTGTTACCTATAAATAAGAATTACTGGCATACAAATAACGAAGAATCTAATTAGAGTTGTTTGCTTTATGCCAGATTTTGCAGTGGAAAATGACAAGAAAGGGTGAGTACATTTTCCTTATACCACATCACCCCGCCTCAACTAATGTGGAGCTCTAGCACAGGCCATGAGGTTTACTGTCTCACCAGCCTTGACCTCAGGAAAGAAGGCAGCTCCTCTGTTGTAGATGAAGAGATAAATAAATATAAACCAGTGACTTCTCAAACTGATGCTTGCTTTTAGGGCTATCGTATCATTAGGTTACAAAGTGCCTGTGTTTTAGCACACACTGATTCTTGTGAATACTGACTTGTTATTGTGGTCCAGTTAATGAAAAAACACACAACTATGCTGGGTAGTAACCATACTTCTCTAATACTTTTTCTCATACTAAATATATTCCATACAAAATTGTTTACAGAGATCATAATTATTGATAATGAAAAAACCTTTAAAAATGAAGAAAAAAATTATAGTGACAAGAAAAATTTCAAGTTATCTTTACTGTTACTTTCTGTTCTCCTATGACATGAACCTGGTAGGAAAAAAGTGAAGATTTTGGTCTTTGAATTGAGAAACACTACATTTTAAGTCTTTACCTTAATCATTGTGTGTTCCTGAGTAATTTGTTAGTGTATATATATATATATATATATATATATATATTTTTTTTTTTTTTTTTTTTTTTTTTTTTTTACTTTTATTGGTTCTGGGAATGAACTCAGGACTTCATGCTTGCTAGGCAAGCACTTACTGAACAATGGTCCTAGCCCAGTTGTTTAACTTTTAAGTTTCAATTTTGTCATATGTAAAATGAATAATAATGCCTGCTCGATCAGCTTTTATGAAGATTAAAGGAGACACTCTATAGTAATGCTTAGTCTAGCTTCTGGTGCTGATCAACATTCAATAGAGGAAAGCAAAGAATTAAAACAGGACAATAACCAACAAAAAATTGTTTTCCTTTATATAAAGTTTATTATTCTTACTCATAAAATGGAACAAAGAAATTCTGATAAGATGCATTTACCTCTAAGATTAGATAGCCTTTACTCTTTAAATGCTCACTGTTTAAATTTGCATTTTCTTAGTACCACAGCCATATGGACTAAGGGATATTTAAAACAAATTCACTAAATTATTATTGTCAGATATACCACATATTGAATGTTTATTATGACCAATGCTTTACTGTGTTCTTAATAGGCCAGCTTAAAAAAACTGACTAAAATCACATAGTGAAGAAACTACCAAGTTAGTTTTCAAATCCATTTCTTATTTCAAACTCATGTTCTCCGTCAGTTTGGCTAAATTTACCTCTAAGTTGCAGATTTATCTCCAGAATTGCTAGTGCCAGAAATGCAGAAGTGTCTGGTGTCTGAGGTAAGATTTGGTATATGAAGTTGGACAAAATCCGGAAGATTTTACAACAGGAACCATAAACTATATTATACTCCAAGGTTCTTTTTATTTTCTAGAACAAATCAAATGATCTTAACAATTATAAATGTAAATGAAACCTGTTTACTCCGAAAAAATGGTTGAGGGACTCCTCAGGGAAAACCAGCTTCTCTCTGACTCAGTACAATATATTCAGGAGGGCCTCTCATAACTGTAATGCTCATTATCTAGGGGATATTTAAGTCAAAGACACATCAAATGGACTTTTGGAATGTTAAGTATGAACCACCTTATAGCCTATTCGTGCTTTGGATAAATAAATAAATAAATTTTATGAACTGATTGACTTGAAATCTCAGTTATCTGAAGGGTTCCTATGACTGCTTTCTTCCTGATAATGCTACTGCAAAGAATGTAACTGCTGAGGTCGTAAGAGGTCATCAGCCATAAATGGTGAAGGGCCCTTCTGTGAAAGTCAATCATTTATTACATTGCATATAGAAAACATTTTCACAATTGCTAATTGAAGCTGAAATACTACTTGTTAGTATTATATGCATTTTGTGCTAAACAGGTAAAAAAAATTATGGGACATTGCTTACTTCCAAAAACTCAAAATTTCTTTGTATTTAAAAGTTCCAGTACCTCCATACACTCCCTCTGCCCCAGTTCCATTTTGATGTTTCAGGGGCCTTGGGTTTCTGTGAAAAACTACAATCTCCCTTGACCAGAAAAACGAAGGAGAAGAAAAAATGGTGTTTTACAGGGTAAGGAAAACAGTGTCCCAGAAATGGACATGAGAGAATGAAACTGCGTGTCCTATAGTTATACATTACCAATATGACAGATGAATATATGATAATGAATTGAACCTTTCTGTGAGAAGATTGCGGAAGTGAAACAAGAAACCTAAATTTTGTGTAGAATGGTAACATGTTAGAATTGCTATTGCTTGCTTTTGTTATGTACAGAGACATATATGTATGGAGCAGGATATGTAAATTGTGTGTGTATGTTGAATGAAAATATAGAATGAAAATATATGTGTGTGTATATATATATATAGGATATATATCTACTATATGATGTATATATATGTGTGTATATGGAAATGCACATATACAAATATATACACATATATGTGTGACTTGATGGCTGGTTATATATCTGCTTCTCTGTTTTGATCATACTACATTTGAAGTAAATTTGTTCTGATTCATTAACTAATTTGGAATAGACCATAATAAAAAAAAAGTCCCTAATTCTAAGCATCTGGATGCTAAAAGTTCAAAATCTGTTTATATATTGAGGTTGGTTTATGGGCAGGGTGGGGACATCATTTAAGTTGTTAAGTAGAATAAAAGTTTTACCGATTTGATTAAAAAACTGAGTGTTTCCTGTGTTCAACATTTAGACTCTGGCAGGTTGAAATATGCCACTAAAAAGCATCACTTCTTTTGCAATCTGGCTTGAAATATTGGATGGAAAATGAAAACCATTATGGCAACCTGGTAGCGAGTCCAATTACAAATGACTCCAGAGCCCTCTGCAATGTGACCTGACTCTAAATCGTCCTTTAGGATTGTCATCCAGTCTGCTGGCCCTCTGCTTTCTGCCTACTCACATGTAATTGGGAAATGGAAGGTACTTATCTGTCTTGTTGATGGCCCTGTGCTCATTTAATAACAGTTGCTCCACAAGAGCACACGAAGGAAAGTACATTTGCTGTAGCTATAAATTTAGTCACTGAAGTGAGTAAATCTTGGGTATTACAGCTGGACAAATAGTCATTGGGAAGAGGAGGTAGGGTAACAGTACTTTTTCTTAAAAACAAAACAAAACACCTCTTTGTTCACCCTCTTTACCTGACTTCAATTATCTTATTCATGAAAAGTACAGGAAAGGAAGAAAGAAATAGGAAGAGTGGTGTTTGGGGAGTCACAAAGAGCTAAGTTGTATTCATTTCAGAAGAATCTAAACATCAGGAGTGGATTTTACGTGCAATGTAGTTATCCTTTGAGAATTCTTCTTTGACAGAAGGAGGTTCTTTTGATGTCCTAATACTACACCTGAAAATGCTCAATAATATAATTGCTATTTTGTCCTGCAGTTAGTTGGTAAGCAGTGGAGACTTATTTTGCAATGTTATACTGTCCATTTTGTGTTGATCTAGCAACCTGCAGCTTTGTGAATATTCACTGCAGGTGCCTGGTCCAGGGATCAGATTTTCACACACTGAGCAGCAGTAAAGGAGTCCATTTAAATGTAAGAATTGAATGCAGGGGTTTTATGGTTTTATACATTTTTTATGAATTATAAAAATTAAATGAACACAAATCCACATCTGCAAATAATCACAGGGATCTAAAACCAAGTTTAAAGCCTTGAACACAGGAATTTTCACCTCAGCAAGCACCGAGGAGTGTTTTCTTAAAGTGCTGTCATGGTAATAAAAACAAAGATTTTACATCTTTTATTAGCTCTTCTGATTTAGAAAGCTGAAAAACACTTTGACTCATATGTGAGAATGAAAATACCCAAACCAAAACCTTTTTCTTTTTGGCAATAAATTCTTGTCTACTTCTGAGGGTTGTTTCATATTCTCTTTCTGGTATATTAGTAGCAAAACTCTGTCTTACAACCTGAAGCAAATTCCTTTATTTGGGGCTTTATAAGAATGATTGATTTCTCAAGAAAAAAGGAGTTGGATTAGATAAACCCATAGGCATTTGTTGCCTCAATAACAAGAATACTTTAAAGTCTCCAAATTATTGTTTTTAAGCTGAAATAGTGTTAAAGCTTAATAATACTACTAATAAGATTTATAATTAGAAATCACCTTGATTAATTCTTTCCAATTTAATATAAAGTACCTGTATTTCTTTAAGATACTGTTGGAATGGGCATTCTGAATTTCCCTTTATATCTGCAGTTTTGTAAGATGAAGGTTCTAGCCCAAAGCCACACACAGAGCAGGGATTAAAATGATTGAGTCCTTACTCCCGGTACTGCCTTTCTCTTCTCTTGACAACACATCATCCAGCCAAGGAGCAAATCAATAATAATGAAAACTCCCTTTCCCCCCTGGAGTGTTAAAGAGAACAGGTTCACGGAGCAATATCTATAGCAGCAACCGACTGCTTGTTGACCAAGACCTTAGCCATTTTGGTGTGGAACAAGGGGGCTACTTAGGACGGCTAGCCAGGGGACGAAAACAGCAGTTAAAAAATGAGACCGGCAGAGAGTAGAGCCCCACGGACTAAACATCGTTCATCTCAACTTCTGACACTGATTGGCTCTGTGACTTTGGGCTGATCACATAATTCCTCTGTGCCTTACCTTGGCCACACACGAGATGGGGCATGGAGGCAGAACAAACTTGCTCTCTGCAGTTGTGGTGTTAAATCAGTTTTCTGGGGACTACTTTCTAAACGCAGGTATTTGGGCTGCTATATTCTGTTTTGATCTTCATTCTAAATTAAGCTGGCATTTTAAAAATCTTTATTAAAAATTTAATGTATAGGTTATAGATTTGAAAACAAAAATGAATATAATTGAGACTGATATGTAGCGTGAAAAATGACTTAAAAGATTTTTAAATGCTAAAAGGAATTTTTTTTTTTCTAGAAAAGTGGCATTTTAGATGAAATTACAGTCCAGTACCAATATCCCTGAATCAGACTCTTTTAGAATATCTTGCCCTTGCAGGATGCCCTCATGCCAAAATATTCCTAGTAGTCATCCCGAGGGTCTGTTTCTTATGCTAAATTAGTCCCTTTTCTGGTGCTCTGCCTGCAGCCTTTGTTGGTAGACCACTGACATGTCCAACCTATAGTTGCCACCTCCATGTTTGGGTGAGGACCTTCTCAGGATAGCTCTTTCAATGTTTCCTGGGGTTGAAATTATCCAAAGGCTAATTTTTTAAAAAAGGATTCCAAAATGTAGTTATTTTCCTTTCAGCTTACACAAAGGCCCATAGGAAACAAATCCCATAAGTTCTCACATTTAGGGGGAAAAATTCTTTATTAGAACCTAGAAAACATTTCCTATGTGGAGAAGAAGCAGAATCTAGAATGTTCTCTTTATTTCTCCTTCCCAATCTGCTGCATAACATTTCTTTATTTTTCTTCACCTAAATGCAAATTCTCTTATGCTTTTCTACTGTAAATAGAAGTCCCCTTTTTAAAAAGAGAGTATAAAACGCAGTCCCAGCAATTCCACAAACAGCTAGTCAAAGTTTAGACGTAGAGACGATGTGCTTTAGCTATCACTATTTCTCTCTTTTTCTTTCCTCTTTATTTTCTCATATTAAGGAAAAATAACAAAAACAAAAAATTAAAAATTTTAAAAATGTCTATTTCTAAATTTAGCTTGCATTTCTCATTTCATTCTGAGATTTACTCATTTATTTACTAATATTTTACATATACCTAAAATACCTGCTTAGCAAAGTAAGCACTACTTTGCTTACTTTGTTTGCTAAGTTGATCCACATAAAATTTAACATTTTTATCTATAAAAAATAGCAACTTCATACAGCATCCTAAATACTTCCATTCTTCTTGGAAAAAAGCTTTACTTCTAATGTCTTCAATTTAAGAAATAAGAATAATTTGTCTATAATTAAAAGAAAAATACCTTATCAAGGTTATAAGGACTGAGACAATCATCAATCTGTAGTTTTACTACTTTGAATATTTGATTAAAATTTTTGTTCAAGAGGCATATTTTTATTTATCACCTCACTTAAGCTCTTTCAGGTTTTGTTTGTGCATTAATATTTTGACATGTCAAACTGAAATATAGGAAATACAATTTTCTTATTTCTTGGTTTATATAGAGCTGTAGATCTGAACAGGACATAATAAGACATTTTGCTCAAATATCAAAGGAAAATATTTTCATTAATAAAACATGCAACTTCCAAGTCCAAAATAACTCAGTTCTAATAATGGTATGAGGCAATGGGTGGGAAAAGATTAGGTTGAAGATTATGGGAGTCAATAGTAAATGGAAGAATAAAGAGCTAGACAAGTATTGTCCCAAAGTCCCTGAAGTGACTAAACATAAAACAGTCTAAAAAAATTCCCACTACTACTGAGCTATAGCAGAGGTCATATAGCATGGGGTCAGATGCACTTTGGAAACACATGCACATGTACTCTTGGACTTTACAATCTGACTTTATGATTTCTCATGTCCTTCAAGACTTTCTCAGGTATTCATTTTGGCATCACTTAGGCTGTATAAAAAAATAAAATCATGGTTGTCAAATGAGCAGCAGAAAGATATTCTGCAAGATTGAGCAGTGGAAAACTACAGCAACTGTAGTCAGAACTAATGAATAAGTCATGTCTTGGGACAAAGATAGTTTGACATCTGACCTTTTATATACATGCTGTTGAAAGTCAGTTGCTAAGGTCTTACAGCTGGGTGCACAGAAATAAATTTTAGTTAGTTGGTAGGTGAGAGCACAATGATTGTAAATATCCTTCGGTCATGTGCAAACCAAGTAGGAGAAATTTGTGGCACCGATAAACTTCCTTTTGAGCACTAGCCATAGAAAATTCATAGTGGCTTCTAAGAATAAAATTCTCAGAGGATTTTGAGGCTCTGTTAATTAATCACAAGATTAGTCCTAAAATATTATCTCTTTCTTCTGTAGACAGACACTTAAAAATATGACTTCCTGTACTGTATTCTTTAAGGAAATTATGAACTTATTTACATGCTTTTGGTATGACTTTTAGGCCAGTCACTGTTATTGCTCATAAGATTTCCCCTTATTTTTTTAAAAACATAATATTGCCTCCTGGAGAATGATATCAGTAAGATGGTGAACTAAGTGGTTCATCTTTTCCACAAAGACAACAAAAGCAATCAACAAAAGCAATCAACAAACATAGCAGTGGAAGGCTCAAGAGCACAATAGAGAAGCCAAAGAAACTCTGTGGGACATAAAAACTGAGGATGGCTCTGTAAAAAGGATAAGAAGAAGTTTGTCAGAGTTACTCCATCTCCCAGTCCAGAGCAGCTTGGTGCCAAGAGCAATCTCTATGGAAGGATGTCCCCTCACAGGGATAAGAAAATAAGAAGGACCCTACTAACGCTTGTCATTGATGGGGATACCTGAAGCCTTCCCCACTGATAATTTCACAGTCTTCTTGATACTGAACCTAGGTGATGAAGTCATTATGCCCCCTGTAGAAGGAATGGCTACTGAATATCCTCAGAGGTGCAGCTGTCTCTGGGCTGAATCTCTCTCTCAGGTGCCCAAGTCTCTGCTGAACATCACCCTTGAGATCAAGATGCAGAGTGTCTTACCATCTATGAAACAAGAGCTTCTGTTATGCTGTGCCCTACATTCTGGGGCTTGAGTTGCAGCTGGGATGCATTGTCACTGAGGCTCCTGTGCTGTATCCTGCTTTCTGAGTCTTAATGCTGCTTTGACATACCATCCCTGTGAATATGCTGCTGCTACATTCTGACTCTGAGACCCACGTGACTGCTGCATCCTGTTATCCTAAAGCCCATGCCTCAGCTGCATCTTACCTCACCAGGGCCTGAATGTCTATTGCATACTTTGTATACCCAGACCCTTGCTCCATGGGTATTCTACACATGCCTGTGTCTCAGTTACTGGTCCTACCAACATAGCAATATATCCATGCTCCATGTTTGAAACACTGCAAAAATTCCTTCATGCTCTTGAGCCCAAGACACTGGCTTCACTGCTACTCTGAGTATATGTACCTCACTGTTTCTGAGAGCTCACCTATACCCTGGATCCCAGTAACACAATGGCTACGTCCATTCCAGTACCTGATCTGATTAAAAAAATATTTCCTCAGTTAAAACTTCCCTAGTGTGGGAGAAGAAATATAGGGAGGTTTTTGAAGCCTGTCACTGCTGCTACTGACACCTGCAGTTTTGGCCACAATGGACCCCTGTAGTTTTTACTAATATTATTTTCAGCTGGTAAAGTTGCATGGCGATTGTACTGATGTTCCTACCTTGGAATAGGTAAAGTTATATTGCATCCAGCTGGCATCCTTACACTCACCTGCAGGTGAGAGTTTTCCCTACCAAGCTAACTAAAAAGACTGACAGAGGCATAGTTCTCTTGAATGTACAGACATAAATGCAAGTCAACTAAAAAACACCGAAGTGTGATACCACCAAAGGAGCACTAACATTTATTTTTGTAACTGCCCTCAAAGAAATGGAAATATGCAAGTTACATAGAAAAAATAATAATTAAAAAAAGATTGTTTTAAGAAATCTCAGCAAGATACATGAGAACATGGTTAGATATTTAAATGAAATCAAGAAAAAAAATGTGAACAAATAAAAAACTCAATTATGGGTAGAAATCATTTAAAAAAGTACCAAGCAAAAATTCTGGAGTTGGAGGATATGGAATAAAAACACAGTGGAAAGACTCAATCAACCAGAGAATCTGGAACTCAAAAACAGACCTTTGAAAAATACGGAGGAGAAAAAAGAAGTAAGAATTAAAAAACAGCAAAGAAAACCAAGTGTTATGGTTTAGATATGAAGTGTCCACTAAAAACTAATATGTGAGACAATGTAAGATGGTTTAGAGGTAAAATGTTTGGGTTATGTGAGCTTTAACCCAATTAGTGAATTATTATACTTGAATGGATTAACTGGGTGGTAACTGCAGGCAGGGTGAGGCTCAAGGAGATGGGTCCCTGGGGGCATGATTTTAGGGTATACATTTTGTGACCTGAGCTTAATTCTCTCTCTGCTGTCATGTTGTGATATCCTGAGGAGTTGGCCATCTGTGGACTGAGAACTCTGAAACTATGAGACCCCAAATAAACTTTTTCTCCTCTAATTTTTCTTGTCAGGTCTTTTGATCACAATGAAAAAGCTGACCAAAACACCAAGGAAGTCATACCACATTAAGAAGCAAATAAATATATGTTTTATGGCAGTCTGAGAAGGAACACAGAAAAAGAAAATGGGAAAAAAAGCTTATTTTAAGAAAAATAACTACTGGAAACTTCTCAAATCTTGGGATATTTAGATCCTTGAAGTTCAAAGAGCTCAAATAATTTTTAGCTTAAAGATAACTTTACTGAGTATGATCTATTACCAGTTGTCAAAGACAAAGTATTTTCAGACAAGAGAAAAGTGAATTATTTTTTACAAGGGAACCCTGATAAATCTATTACTGAATTTCTGAGCAGAAATCTTTCAGGTCAGGTTTCAAAGTGCTAAAAGAAACTAACTAACTAACAAACTAACTAACTAACTAAATAAATAAATCGAAAGCAAGCAAACAAAGAATATTTCCCAACCATGAATACTTTATTCTGTATAGCCTCGTTCAGAAATGAGAGAGATTTTCCAGTCAAAAAAAAAAAAAAAACCTGAAGGAGTTCATCAATATTAGGCCTGCTTTACAAAAAATACTAACTAAAGTTCTTCAGGTTGAAATAGAAGAATGCTCATTAGTAACACAAAAGTATATGAAAGCACAAAATTCACTGGAAAAGGTAAAATTAGAGTCAAATTCAGAATGTTCTATTCCTGTAATGGTACATGTAAACCATTCTAACTCTAGTATAAACATTAAAAGTTGAAAGTATTAAAATAACTATACCTATACCAGTTTTCTAATGAATACAATATAAGAAGATGTAAATTGTGACATCAACAACATAAAAAGTGCAGATGGAAATTAAAGGTGTATAGGATTTTTAGGGAAATGAAGTTAAGCAGCTGATAAAGTTTGGATGTTGAACGTCCCCTAAAGGTCCATATATTAATCATTGATCCCCAGTGCGGTACCATTGGGCGTTGGTAAAATATTTGGGAAGTTGGGTCTTGTGTGTGATCCTTGGGTCATTGAGGGAGGGCCCCTGAAGGGGATTTTGGGACATCAGTCCATCTAGTCTTTTGGATCATTTCTCACCAATGCCATTTGGCACCTCCACCAGAGGCTCAAAATTATGAGGCTATTTGGTCATGGACAAGAACTATCAAAATAATGGGTTCAATAAAGATCATTTTTTAATTATCTCAGGCATTTTGCTATGGTTAAGGAAACTTGATAAGCTTCCTATTAACCATAAAGCAAAAACTTATACTACGTACACAAAAGATATTTTTTCCAAAGAAGATATTTTAGTCCACTTTTTCACTGCTGTGACTAAAAGATATGGGAAAAACAATTTTATAGGAGAAAAAGTTTATGTAAGGGCTCAGTTTCAGAGGTGTCAGTCCAGAGACAGCCAGTTTCCTTAGGGTTTGAGATGAGGCAGAACATCATGGCAGAAGAGTGGTGGAGAGAAGCAGCTCACATGATGATTAGAAAGCAGAGAAAAAGACTCTACTCACTAGATACAAAATATGTACCCTAAAGGCATGCCCCCAATGTCCACCTCCTCCAGCCACATCCTCCCAAACTTCAGTTAACACTCAGTCAATCCTGTTAGGAGATTAATTCACTGATTAGGTAAAGACTTTTGTAATCCAACCATTTTTCCTCTAAACCTTCTTGCATGGCCTTACACATGAGCTTTTGGGGGACTCCTCATGTCCAAACCATAATATTCTACCTCTGGTTCCCCAAAGATCCTGGTCATCTCACAATGCAATACATTTAGTCCATTTCCAAGAGTCCCCATAAGTCTTAACAGTTCCAAGACTGCTCAAAAATTCAAGTCCAAAGTTTCCTCTGAGACTCAAGTCAAGCTTGCATCGTGAGCTCCTGTAAAACTCAAAAGTGATTTACAATTATTCAATATATAAAGGTACAGAGTAAATATTTCCATTCACCAAAATAGGGGCATAGGAAGAAAGGATAGAACCAAAACAAGACTGAAATCCATCTGGGCAAATAGGTCCTTAGCTCCCAGTTCAGCATCTGGAACACATGACATAGTGATGTTCTGTTCAAAGGGCTTCTGTAGCTCGGGCCTTGTCGCTTTGTTGGTTGCAGCCCCTGTTGCCTTTCTGTGGGCTTCTGTTGCTCAATTCTTGTAGCCTTCTTCAGTGGATGTTCCACAGTACTGGCGTTTCTTAATCTCTGGTTTCTCCACTGCAGCTTTGGCTCCCTCCTGATATCTCTATGCATCATCCTCTCTGGGGCTGCCCACAGAGTCTTTGACCTTGGGACACTTTGCCTAGCCTTCCAGATCTTCTTTTGAAATCTTGGTGGAAACTTCCATTACCCTCTAACTCCAGCTTCCTGCAACCCAGACAACCAGCCCCACCAGGTTGATGCCAAGATCTGCAGCCATCTCCAGCAATAGCCAAGCCTCCAGAAGCCTTGGCTTCAGAAGCCCCTGAGTACTTCAGTGGCTGAGCATGTTGAAAAAAATTTCCTAGGCCACTTGTGTAAGAAGGGTGTCCCACTGGTCTCTTCTCAAGAGAATTTTTGCTTTACTCCCTGGAGACTGAGGTAGGTATAGTCTCCCCAATTCCTGAAATGCCCTCAAGCCATCTTTCTTTTTCTCTCTGGGCGAAATCTTGAGCATTTCTTTAGTGGCAGTAATGTCTAACAACTGCAACTTAGCCAGAGTTTTACTACCAGTTTTCAAGTTTGGTTTTTCAAATCTTTCTGCTCACAATATCACAATAATCTTGGCTAAAAGCTGCCAGCAATATCCATGCCACTGCCTGAATGCTATGCTGCCTAGAAATTTCTTCCACCAGAATAAGAAGCCCATTGCTGTAAAAATCAACCTCGCAGACACTCGCAGGATACTAGTAAAATACATAAACTTCTCAGTCAGAACATAACATGAATGGCTTCCAGTCCAATTTCCAATAGAGTCCTCCTTCTTTGAACTCTCTTGAGCACTGTCTTCACTGTCCACAGTCTTCTTGGCATTCTGGTCTTCTGAGCCCCCACTGGAACTGGCCATTAAGCTCCACTAACAGCCACCTCAGGCATTTCAAGTATGCACCACTAAACTTTCCAAAATTCCTTCCACAAGCCCCAAAAAGCTCCAGAAGCTTCTGAAACACATGGGCAGGTCAGTCATAGCAATGACCCCAATTCTTAGTATCAATTTTTGTTTCAGTCAGCTTTTTTGAGGCTGTAACTGAAAGACCAGATAAGAACAACTTTAGAGGAAGAAGAGTCTATTGGAGGGCTCACAGTTTCAGAGATAGCCTGCCTCTATTTCTTGAGGTGAGGCTGAACAACGTGGCAGAAGAGAGTGACAAAGAGAAGCAGCTCCTGGATGATCAGAAAGCAGAAAGAGACTCCACTCTCCAGATACAAAATATATAAACAAAAGACATGCCCCCCCCCCCATGAACACCCTCCTCCATCCACACCTTATCCACTTACAGCTACCACTCATTTAATCTCACTGGGGGGATTAATTCACTGACTGTATTGAGGCTTTTATAACCCAATCATTTCTCCTCTACACCTCCTTGCATTGTCTTACACATGAGCTTTTGGGAGACATCTCACATCCAAACCATAACAGAAGATATACAAATACTCAAAATATACATAAAGGTGCTCATCATCTATCATCATCAGGGGAACGCACATAAAAGCCACAGTAAAAATTCACCTCACATCTGTTAGGGTAGCTATTAT
This sequence comes from Callospermophilus lateralis, assembly GCF_048772815.1. Lineage (NCBI taxonomy): Eukaryota > Metazoa > Chordata > Mammalia > Rodentia > Sciuridae > Callospermophilus > Callospermophilus lateralis. The sequence goes on along the minus strand of NC_135312.1, from coordinate 106,594,096 downwards.
CAAAAAGATAAAAAATGGCAAATGATGCCAAAGAAATAGAGGAAAATAAAATTTGTGGAAATATAAATTGGTATAAGTAAAACTATCTTATGACCCAGAAATACCATTTCTGGTTACACATTCAGAGGAAATGAATTTAGTGTGTCAAAGAGACATCCATACTCTGATATTCATCACAACACTATTCATAATTGCCAAGATGTGGAAGCAGTCTAAATATCTGTAGACAGATAAATGGAGAAAGAAATTGTAGTATATGTATACAATGGGATATCATTTAGCTTTAAAAAAGAAGGGAATCTTGCTATTTTTAACAATTGGATGAAATTGGAAGACATTATGCTGAGATAAGCTAGACACAGAAAAATCAATATTGCATTATCTCATTTATTTGTGGAATCTCAAATAAGTCAAATGTAGAAAATAAAGAGTAGATTGGTGGCTGCTATGGGCTGGCGGCTGGTTGGAGAACATGGATACCGATTAAAGTGTACAAACATTCAGTTGTAATAGCAGTGAGTTCTAGATATCTAATATAGAACATGGTAACAATAGGTAATAATAATAATGTATAATTAGAATTTGTACATTCAGATCTCTGTTAAGGTGATGGATATTATTAGCTTGACTGTGAGAATTGTTACACAAAATTTATTTCAACATGACATTTTAGAGCTTAAATATATAGAATTTTTAATTTGTCAATAATACCTCAATAAAGGTCTAAAAATATTGTCTTAGATCCTCATTTGATAGGTAAGATTTTTCTTATTTTTACAAAGTCCTTTCCTTTGTCTCTCATCCTTATTTCCATCCTTTTTGTAATTGCTTGTTTCCTGCCTAAGATATGCATAAAGTTAAACCTGCTAGAGGCGGAGACTGTGTACTAAACATGCAGGAGCTGTCAGTTGGGGTGGATCTGGGGATGATTCCAGAAGTCTGTCTGCTCATTTTAAGAAGAAAACACATTATCAGCAGAGTTGAAGCAGGTCTTCTTAGAAAAACAAACAGATCTCTGACTGCTCTTATAAAATTCACAGATCCTGTCACAGTAAGTTCGATGCTGTTGACAGATCATCAATTAAAGAGTGCCTGTGTGAAAAGAAATGTAGGAGGTGATTGGTATATGGCTTTTTGTCGGATGACAGTGACTCTCACCACATTGTGAGATGAGCTTGGATTCATTTGACACCCAACTCTGCCTCAAAGGCCATAGTGTTAGATATCAAGGAGCAGGGATTAATTTAAGACTATTACCTTTTCTTCCAACCCATAGCTACAGGTCCTTGAAAACTGCAGTAAGTAAAATCAGCTAATGTCATGCCTTGTCATTACAGAAAAATATTATTATTCATCCCCATAATTTGTCTTAGTTCTACCAAAGAGAGGGGGTCTGGTTTAGTGTGCAGTATTGTTGAACATTAAGCAGATCCATCCTTGCTATGATTGATGGCTCTATTTCACTAAGAGAGGGATAGTCTGGTGATTATTTCAAATAATTCTGTCTAATACATTTAATGAGAATGCAAAATTCTTTCTTTTTTGGTTGTATATATGTTGGAGAACTACTAATGTGCATTGGAACAAAGCAGGGAAGGAGGTCCTGCTGATGTGTGCTGTGTGGACTAGAAGCTGTGTGATCTGGGCAACTCACTTGTTCTCATCATCTGTATAGTGGGGATGATAATGCCTACTTTGAGATGTATTGGATTTACCCTTTTCCACAGGGGAATGTTTCAAGATTCCTCCCAGAGGATGCTTAAAAATCATGGATAGCTCTAAAACCTGTATACACTACACTTAAAAATAAATAAATAAACTATATATATATATATATATATATATATATATATATATATATATACATATATATATAAATTATATATTATATATAAATTATATATATGCATATGTATATATATGTGTGTGTATATATGTATACATATAATATACACTATACTTGTAAGATATGTGTGTATATATACATATAGTATACATATAATATATACACATAATATATTATATACATATATAGAGAGAGAGAGAGCGATAGAGAGAGAGGTGTTAAGCCTCAATAAACCCATTGTAAGTTGAAATACCATAGGTTGACACATAATAACTTAACCCATCAAACACCACAGTTTAGCAACACAGCGTACTGTGTGTGCTGTTTTCCCTCATGATTACATGGCTGACTGGGAGCTGCAGCTGAAACCGTGGAAAATGAAACCATCTGTGGTGTTGGTTTTGGAAAGCCCAGCCTTGGTGTAGATTTTTGAAAGACCAAGTTCCTGCTTTCTGAAATAGTTACTGAGACACAGAATTTCAAATCATAACATCAAGGATAGACTATAGGCTTCATCACCCCCAGATCTCTGACCACCCTTTATCACTCATTGCTTTTCTTTGTTTCTTTTCACTGGAAATATGAATGTTTCAAACCATTACATGAGATGTTGTATCATTGCCTGCCAAGAGTTTAGAATACAAAAGCTACTTCGAGATTCCCACCAGAACCTATGACTTCATCAGGATTACATATTTTTAATGATTTTTAAAGAATGCAAGATAAAATTGAATATTTGATGATACTCTTTTATTCTAGTGATGACATCTATTAGAAGAAAAAAAGCCCAGTGCTTGGATTAAAAATTGAGAAATGTAATTAAGTTATATCCTTGCTTTGCTCATTTTTCATAAATGAATTTTATTTAGTAAAACATTTTTCTTTACAACAATGCAAAATTAAATGTACTCAGGACAAAACTATATTAAGGAGGCCTATGTAATTGTTTAACTTTAATACTGGTGATTTTGAAAGCAGTTTTAGAACATGTATGTAATGCAGTCAATAAATCACATTGTTAAAACCACTTTAACTTGAAGACATACAAAGTCTTTATAAGACATTACTGGGAATGAAATATTTCAACAACTTCCATCAGTGTGGTTGAAAAAAGCAAAAAATAAGATATTTCAGTTGTTTATCAGGGTTTAATTAAACCCATCACACAGGTAATTAAATATGTAAATATTTAATTGAGTGATGAACTTTAGACAAGGAACTAACAGTGATTTTGAACATGGTGGAGCTGCAGCTTCATCACAGATTTAATCTATGTAAATGATGATATGTTTAAGAAGGAGCATGATCTTAAAATGCAAATTAAAGTGACCTGAGATCTTTCTTAGTGCTTAAATGGGTATTTTTTTGAGCTGTTTATGATTTACACAGATATACTTTTCCAAGTATAATTGTAATTTTTGGCATCCCTGTATTTAACATTGCAAAGATACTATAGAAGATCATTAAAATGTCTTTTATAATAAAAATATCTTGGCATTAGTGAATTACAGCCTAATTTACAGGACTTTCAACTTCATATCTGGCTTTGTGGTATTTATTTCCAGATAAATAACTGATAAATATCAAGATATCTTTATTTTCTACCAATTCATATTTACATCCCACAACTATCATTTATGTGACTGACTAAATTGAATGAGTAAACTTCTTTGGATGTCAGAACAAAAACCAACATTAGACTTATCCTATTTAATCATTCCTTTCAGCACTAACTTTTACTGCATTTTAATACCCCAATCTTAAGTAGCAAGTGGTTCATAATCCAGAAACCCATTATGTGGTATAATCTTTTTTTATTTTATTTTTTCTTTGTACTGGGGGTTGAACCTAGGGGCACTTAACCACTGAGGCACGTTTCCAGCCCCCTGCCCCTCTTTTTTTTTTTTTTTTTAATTAAGAGACATGGTCTTACTAAGTTGCTTTAGGGCCTCACAAGTTGTTGAGGCTGGCTCTGAACTTACAATCCTCCTGCCTTACCCTGTTCAGCCTCTGGGATTACAGGCATGTGCCACTGTGCCTGGCAATGTGGTATAACCTGAAGAAGTTAGTTTAACTCTCTCCTGTGCTGAAACTCATATATCTGCCTAAAGTGCTATATAGGGGAAAACAGAGCTGAAAATGGTGAGTACTAACAAGAAGAGATGCCAGTTTTCAGCTGCAGAGTATACTGGAAGTTGCAGATTCTCAGTTCCTTTCAGCATGCTATATTAAAGGTTCATGGTCAGCTAAGCTGAGACAGGAGGATCTCAAGTTCAAAGCCAGCCTCAGCAAAAGCGAGACACTAAGCAACTCAGTGAGACCCTGTCTCTAAATAAAATACAAAATAGGGCTGGGGATGTGGCTCAGTGGTTGAGTGCCCTGAGTTCAATTCCCGGTATCAAAACAAACAAAAAGGGTTGATGGTGCCTTTTTCTTTGTCACTGATCTTTTTACTACGCCTATTGCTCATTTTTTTCCAACTGTTTATATTTTAAAAGCAATATCATATATGGTTTTGCCATTAAAGTTTTCATATGTACCTTAATTGATGGATATGGTAGCACTAATTTATTTTTAATGTGATAGCATTTGGAGTTCATTCCACATCATGGCTAGAGCTACAATTTTTATACTCTTTGTTTTGGTAGCTTTGCCTTGCAGGCAGCATAATAATGTGTTGAAAATCATCCCTTTCAGATAACATACTTGTAGCCTTCTGTAGCTTTGTTCAATGTGGAGAATATAAAGGCAAGTGAGGTCAGAGGCAAGTGACATGCAAATTCTTAATGGTTTCTATAGGGTCTTGGGATAGCATAGTCATCCTTGGGAAAAGTCACTAAAAATCATTGTCTTGGTTGCTCTTCTGTAAAATGCCACTCATCTTAGAAGTAATGAGAGTGTTAAATAAGATGATCATTTGATAGAACTTTGACAGTTTCTTGCATACATGAAAATAATTATTAGTTATCATTGTTAAACTACTTTGAACTTTCTGGAAATTTGTTTCAACTTTTTGGGAGGCTGGCAGAGCATGAGTTTAAAAGCCTGTCCTACCACCCTTTCCAATAACTAGTCCCTTTTTGTATTTCCTCTTAGACTTGCAAACTGGTATTCATTGTGCACCTAGAATGCTTGATGAACTAGGAAATATTAATAACACTGCTTCTTATTCACCTACTCAATGTCAAAATGGGGCCGACTGATTAAAGAGAAGGAAGACATGAATAAAATGACAGAATACACATTAAATTTTAATCACTACAGGTTCATTTAAGACATGGAGCTGACATACTGAAGAAGAATTATATTTAGGTCTGGGAGACATGAGTGTTCTTTAAGAAGGTGGTCAAACTCACCCAGCCAGGGGGAAGAGAATGGTGAGATAAAGACAGAAGAACACAAATATCTTTCTCCTTTCTGACCCAAGCATTTAAACCTTTTAAGTCCCAGACAAAAGCATGGATGGTATTTTTGATATCATTGTATTTGGAATAAAATGTATGTGAAACTTAAAGAAACTTATATTGGGGTGGTTTCTTTGAGCATCCTTCTCATTTAACTGAAATAAGGTCCCACAAAATGTGTGGGGGGAAAAAGATACCTGAAACAGCCCTAATCTGTCAGATACAAGCAGTAAGATGAATTTCAAGTGACAAAATGTTTATTATAGAACTCTAGGCTATCGATTAGTGTGAAATTGTTCATTTTTTTTACCGTGTCATTTCATTAATTCCTTCAAAGAAACTGACATGTTTGTCAAAATGAGGCATGAAGCTATTTTAACTGCCTACCTAAAAGCGTTCACATTCCTTAGCATAACATTTAATGGAATCCACAGTCTGAAACCAATCTGCCTTCCATTTCACTTTTCTTGTTTATAAGTTCAATAATTCAATTACCCATCAGAGGGCCGACTGTTGTCCAACAGACCTCTTCCAGTGAGGGAGTATAGGGAGGGGCAGCAACATACTGGAAAAATCCACTCCTGTTTCAGTCTATCAAAGTCTATATATCTTTTTTTTTAAATTTATTTTTCATTTATACATGACAGTGGAATGCATTACAATTCTTATTAGACATTTAGAGCACATTTTTTCATATCTTTGGTTGTATATGCAGTATATCTTTTCAGGCTTAATTCAAATACTATCTCCATCTCAAATCTTTTCTGCTCTCTTATTTTTTTTTATCTTCCAGGAAAGGACAGTAAGCAATCTTTCTTTTATTCTTGTGTTTTTGACCATTTATTTATGCCTAGCTTTTGTAACTTATTACTTTTCAAATTCTACAATTATTTATGTACATTTATTACTAATCTCTAATATAGTAAGCTTCTAAAGAGCAAAGTTCTTGCATTGTGCACCAAAGAACCTAGCAGGCCACCTCGTTAATTGTCATCTGTTTGCATAATAACCCATTTATTTACTCTACAAACATTTTATGTTTGTAGAATGTTTCAAGGCACTGTGGATACTAAGTACTAAGGAGAGGGAAGGAGGAAAAGAGTAAAGAGGGAGGAGAGATAGGGAGGAATGGGGAGAAAGGGGGGGAGAGAGAGAGAGAGAGAGAGAGAGAGAGAGAGAGAGAGAGAGAGAGAGAGTTAGTTCTTGCCCTAAAGGACTAATACTGCTAAGTAAGAAACTAAACGTAATGTCTTAATGCTTTAAGTACACTGATATTTTGGATAAAAAAATGTTAGCGGGAAAAACGTAATATTCATGAGAGATAGAGAGGAATTTGAAGGGTCAGAGGTGTGGCATGAAGCTCTTCAATACTGTAATATCTGGAATTTTAACTGAAGGTGATGAGGATTTGTTGAGAACTCTTAAGTTCCACACTTATACCTTCTGATTATGGGAGGATGAGTGGTCTTGGCATCTGAAAATTGAGACAATGAATCCAGTTTGAATATTGTTGAGGTTAATAGTTAAATAAACACAAATAATAAAGTTTACACTGTAGCAAAGGTGAAAAAAGACAGATTTAAGAGCTAATTTTTATGAAGCCTTGACAATGTCCAATCATTGATTTGAGGCAGGAAGGAAAGTGATGAAGGAATTAGGATGACTCCAGAGGGAGTCATCGAGAGGAACTTAGGGAACTCGAGAGCCACATTAATGGACAGGGAAACTTGGCAGGGGGAAAAGGTTTGGGAAGGAATCATCATCAGTGTTAAACCAAATGTGTTTAGTGTGCATTTATGTGAGATGGAGGTTGAAGGTCACTGGCATCAAAGGGGGTCAAGCAATTGTAAAGCTCAGATCCAAGTGTCTCACTTCTATGCATTTAAATTTGGTTAGAAAGGTAGGAGATGTTGAGTCAGTGATTGGAGAAATATGGAGTGGAGGAGAAATATGCATATTACCAGGAGGTGAATCTCTGAAAACAACAGAGAAAGGAATTCCCTAGAGGACAACCCCACAAAAACCTATCTTAGGAAATCTCCTAGCAAGCCAAAGGTTCCTGGCCTCACCACTGCTTGGTTAAGAATTGCATTTGAGATTTCTACTATAAAAATGAAAAATGCATTACCCAGGACAGTAACCACCATGCTAACCTCACAGTTGGGCCTGATGAAAGAAGCTACTTGTAGAAAGAGCACGGAACCAATGATCATTCAACATCTGTGATATTATGTCCCTTAAATTGCACTGGAAAATTTGGGGTTTATTTTGAAAATTTTTTTTTTTTTTAGTTGTTGATAGATCTTTAGTTTATTTACTTATATGTGGTGTTGAGGATTGAACCCAGGGCATCACACATGCCAGGCAAGTGCCATGGAGTTTATTTTTAAAAAATGAAAATAAATACATTTCAGAGTATACATGACTTGCTGCATGTCATGCCAGGGGTGACTGAGGTCCTAACACCATTCTCTATCACAATAGCCTTATGTAGTAAGAATGAGGATGGTGTTAACAAACCCATTTCCCAGGCCCTGTGTACTAAAGATGGTGCTTTATACATTATATATCACATCATGATTAACCCTCTCAGTATTACCAAGTAGACACCTTTTTTTAAAATTTATTAATAATAGAAAGCTGAGGCTCAGAGGAATCAAGTAATATGACTATTATCCTACAGCTCATAAGAATGGTGAAATACAGATTCAAACCTAGATGTAATTGGCCCACAAGTTGTTAACTATTATCATATTACCTTAATGCTCTTCAATTACTTGATAAGGGCCAAGAATAGACAAGTTGGATTTTTTTAACTTTATGATTTAGTTAATTGGCAGCATGTTCTTATTTAATACACACTTACAAAATCAGTTACTTTAACATTTGAAACTTGCCATTGTTAGCTTTCATTATGTCCCCATTGCCTTTCACTCAAAATTCACATCATATCCAAATGGGATATACTATCTTATAATAGTGTCCTGTGCTTCAACTGGAAGTTTATTTGAAGCTCATTAGGAATGTTTTTTAATCAGGTATGTATCTTGCTTTAACAAGTGAAGGAACCACCTTATGTATTTCTGTGACACCTTGAAGAACTTGTGGTTGATTTGCAGTTGTATTTAGTGTTGTCATTAGGCTCTCTTATTGGAATGACTAATGCTTATTCAAGGCTAAAGAGTTAGGAATACTGGAAAAATACCATCTGACCACAGCTTTTCAGTCAGTGAAAGAATGTAGCTGAGGCAAGTATTAGAGCAAAACATAAGAATATGAGAAAATGTGGAATGATGACATTTATTGACTAAATCATGTTAATTATTTGACTATCAATTCAAAGTGAACAATTTTTAAATATGGGATGACAGAACAGACAGTCAATTAATTCCAAGTGGATAGAGTCTGATATCATTAGTTCTTTCCTTTTAAGATGGCTAATAAATAACACAGGCATTTTCTTCCCCCAGTGGGCATTAGGACATTAATGAGACATGTTTTATAGAAATTGCCAGGCATAGGAGCCACCTGGATTTAGAATCAGGAATCAGAAGGTTACAAAAACTAAAAGCAGTTTAAAAAATCTCAGAATGAATTTAGGAAGTGCAGAAAAATCTCAGTGTATTCAGAATGTTAGTATTTTATATCATTGCCAAGTTCCTATGCTTCTGTGCCAATGTGTTCATGCAAAATGTTTTTCTCTCTGTTGCCAAGTGTTTTTAGGTGTTCAAAACCATAACATGGAAGTTTTGCTTCAATGATGAATGTTTACTCTCAAGTTCTACCTTTTTCATAAGTTACTCTTTATTTTTTAGTTCTACTTAAGTTGCATTATCTTAGCATCTTCAAAAATTTTAAAATTATGTCAGATGCACTTGATGAACTCATAATTAAGCACATTCAGTTTATGGTGAGAGCACATGTAATTAAATAGTTAAAATTCACCACTTGATGATGTTTCAGATTTATAGAACCTTGCTATTCCAATAATATCAGTGATAGTAACATTGTTTCATATACCATAGGAGATATTTTCCTCACATTATGAAGATAATGACAACATATCAATTTACATGTTTTATGAATGACAAACAAGACAGAGTAGACGAATTGAGGATTGAAATCTAGAATTACAGAATTGAGACTCCATCTACATTGGGACAGAAAGGTTTAATTATGAGTAAAGAATATGATGTTATTTAATTGGATATTAGCTAGGTTTTTATCATTATGGTGATGATTGGCCACAAGTTTAGCAGCTTAAAACATTACCTACTTATTATCTCAGTTTCTGTGGGAGAAAAACCTTAGCTATTTACTTGTATTAGGGAAACATTGGAAAGCATAAGCTTATCTTTGAAAATAATTCAACATTTTCATTTATTAATATGTACAATAAAATTTTGCATTTTTATTGTACATATTAATGAGGGTCAGTGTATATTTTCATACATGCATATAGCATTTACTTATCAAGTCCAGCCTTCCTCTTTTTTCATCCTTCTACACACCCTTTCCAATCTCTAAAAATCACTATCTAACTCATAGTTTAGCTTTTTAAAAAATATTCCACATATAAGTGTCATTTGCTTTTCTTTGTCTGGCTTATGCTCTTTAACCAGTTTCATCTGTTCTGCTGCAAATTACAGGATTTTGTTCTTGTTTCTAACTGAATTGTGCTCCATTGTGTATACATCAAATATTTTTTTTATCCATTTATCTACTGGACACCTGGGCTGATTTCATATCTTACCTATTGTGAATAGTGCTGATGTATTTTTGGTATGCTGATTTTATTTGATTTGGATATGTCCAATAGTGAAACTTCTGGATCATATAGTAGTTTTAGTTTCAACTTTTTCCAATAATCTCCATAATGTTTACATCCCCATAAGCCGTGCATAAACGTCCTTTTCCTCCATATCCTCACCAGCATTTGGTTTTTTTTTATATAGACAACCTAATTTCTGAAGAAAAAAATAGTTTTATATTCTTTTATAAGTATGGAGGCTGAAAAAGAGGCAAATCACCTCAAAAGCTTAAAATATGTCTCCCTACTCCTACCATTCATCCTGAACTAAAAGAATCCCACCATCTGGTGATATACATCATTTTATCTAACATTTCTACACCTAGTTAAAGAAACATGCCCATACCTACTTAAAGAAACTAATAATTTTGAAGTTTTAAACAATCAATCCTGCTATTTGATGATCTTAAAACGTTAGGTCAAAATCGTCTCCAAACATTGAGCTGTGTTGAAATGTTGAGCTGTGTGCAAACATAACTAAAAAAATATATGTAAATAGAACATAAAAATAAGAAGGGAAAGAAAACAGAAAGTGTTAAAAATCGAGGAGCAGATACCCAGTCTAAATCATTAATAGATGACATGCAGATGTCTTTCCAGTGCCTTTTGAATTTTCTATGAAAATATCATCATTCTGTTAAAGCTGGTGACTGCACCAGGAGGGAAAGTAGCCTATAAAGGTTTCATAGCTTGATGATTACCAGTTTCAATAATTTCTGGGTATTTTTTTTTCTTTTGGGAAAAATGTCTCTCCTAAGTATGTTTCCTAGGATGGAATAATGCAGGTTTTCCTTAAAGGTTTCTTAGGCTGTAAATGATTGTGCTTTCTCTGCAGAACTGACCTTTTGTTTCTGAATTCTCAAAACTGGTATTATGCTTTTCTCTGATATGTCAGTGTTGGCCGTGATTGTCACTTGCTCTCCTGTTTCTGTTTTTAATCTCTACTGTTCTCCCTGCTTCCTATCGACTCCACTTTCCTCGTTGTTTTTATTTTCTCTATGTCATTCTTATTACCTTTTTCTTGACACCTATCTCTTATCTCATCAAACATTCTTGAACATGTGGCTTAGCCTTACTGTCTTTTCTCCTTCACTTAGTTTGTAATTCTGCCATTGAATTCTACTGTCTTTTCCTCACTGCTCTCTCCAAGAATATTAGCTTATTCAAATTGACAAATATTGATATTTTCTTGGATAATCTGCTACATTGCGTGTTCTTTCATTACTCAAATGTTGGTATTTCCTTGGATTCTTTCTTCTTATTTCTTGTTGATAGTCTTACCATCTACAATTCTTTCTGGGGATTATCATGGATTCTTAGTATTTTGTATGTTTATATTGTACCACACTATTTTGATGAATTTGTCATCTTTAGAAGACTTTTGGTGAAACCTTTAGGGTCCTCCAAGGATAGGATAATATCATCTGAAAATAATCAACTTCTTCTTCTCCTATTTGTCTCACTTTTCTTTCTTTCTTTTTCTTTTTTGTCTACTTGCTCTGGCTAAAATTTCAACTACCATATTGAATATGAGTGGTGAGAATGGGCATCCTTGTGTTGTTTCTGATTTTTAGAAGAAATGTTTTCATTTTTTTCTATTGTTGACTTTAGGTTTATCTATTCAGTTGACTTTAGGTTTATCATATATAGCCTTTATTATGTCAAAGTAGGTTCATTTTTTTGTAGTTTCTCACAGTGTTTATCTTGAAATGGTGCTGAATTTTGTTGAAGATCTTTTCTACATCTATTGAGATACTCACATGATTTTTGTCTGTGATTCTATATGAAGTGTATTACATTTATTGACTTATGCATGCTGAACCAGTCCTGCAGCACTGGAATGTGACTAACTTGACCCATAATGTATGACCATTTTAATGTATTGTTGAATTTGGTTTGCTAGTATTTTTAAAGGATTTTTGTTTCTATGTTTATCAAAAATACTGGCCTCTAATTTTCTTTTCTTTATCTGTCCTTAGCTGGTTTTGGTATCAGGCTGATACTGGCTGTGTAGAATGAGTTCAGAGGTAGGTATTCTCTCCATTTCTATTTCATTGGAATAATTAGAGGTACACTAACATTAGCTCTTCTTTAAAGATCTGGTAGAATCTAACTGGGAAACCATCTGATACTGAGCTTTTGTTGATAGGCTTTATAGTACTGCTTGAATCTCATTGTTTTTGGTCTGTTTAGTTTTCTATATCCTCTTGGTTCATTTTGGTAAGTGACAAGTGTCTAGAAATTTATCCATTTATAGACTTTCCAACTTATTGGAATGAAAGCTCTCAAAATTGTCCCTATGATCCACTATATTCAGTTGGGTCTATTGTAATATTCCCATTTTTATCTCTAATTTTATTAATTTGAGTATTCTCCTTGGTTAGTTTGACTAAGGGTTCATTAATCTTGTCAGTCTTTTAAAGAACAAACTCTTTGATTTATTAATCCTTTATATTTTTGTCTATAATAAACTAATTTAAACTATGATCCTTATTATTTGCTTTCTTTTACTAGATTTGAAATTGGTTTCTTCTTGTTTTCTAAGACTTTGAGATTCATCATTGAGTTTTTTATTAATTAATTAATTAATTTTAATTAGGTTATATGACAAATGCATTTTGATTCATTGTACACAATTGAAACACTACTTTTCATTTCTCTGGTTGTACACAATGTAGCATTGGACTATATGTGCAGTCATACATGTACCTAGGGTAATGATGTCCACCATATCCCACCATCTTTCTTGCACCCATATCCCCTTTCCACACCTCCCTCCCCTTTGCCCAATCAAAGTTCCTCTATTTTTCCCATGACCCTTCATGTAATGGACTGGATCCACTTATCAGAGAGAAGATTTGGCCTTTGATTTTTAGGATTTGGATTACTTCACTTAGTATGCTATTCTCCAACTCCTTCCAGTTACCTATAAATGCCATAATTTTATTCTCTTTTAATGCTGAGTAATATTTCATTGTGTATATATACCATAGTTTTTTTATCTATTCATCTATTGAAGGACATCTTGGTTGGTTCCACAGTTTTGCTCTTGTGAATTGATCTGCTATAAACATTAATGTTGTGTGTCACTATAGTATGCTGATTTTAAGTCCTTTGGGTATAGACCAAGGAGTGGAATAGCTGGGTCAAATGGTGGTGCCATTATTCCAAGTTTTCTAAGGAATTTCCATACTGCTTTCCAAGGTAGTTGCACCAATTTGCAGTCCCACCAGTAATGTAAGAGTATGCCTTTCCTCCCACATCCTTGCCAACATATATTGTTGTCTGTATTTTTGGTAACTGCAATTTTGACTAGAGATGAAATCTTAAGAGTATTTTTGATTTGCATTTCTTCAATTACTAGAGATGTTGAACTTTTTTTATATATTTGTTAATCAAATGTATATCTTCTCCTGAGAAGTGTCTATTTAGCTCCTTAGCTCACTTATTGATTGGGCTGTTTGCTTTTGGTGTTAAGATTTTTTGAGTTCTTTATATCCTGGAGATCATTTCTCTGATATGCATGTTACAAAAATTTGCTCCCAAAATGTAGGCTCTGTTCACTTCACTGATCGTTTCTTTTGCTGAGAAGAAGCTTGTTAAATTTGAGTCCATCCCATTAATTTATTAATTCTTGATTTTATTTCTTGCTCTTTAGGAGTCTTGTTAAAGTAGTCAGGGCGTAATCTGACATGATGAAAATTTGGACCTACTTTTTCCTCTATTAGATGCAGGGTCTCTGGCCTAATTCCTAGGTCTTTGACCCACTTTGAGTTGAGTTTTGTGCATGGTAAGAGATAGAGGTTTATTTTCATTTTGCTGCATAATATTACCAGTTTTCCCAGCACCCTTTGTTGAAGAGGCTATATTTTTTCTCCAATATATGTTTTTGGTGCCTTTGTCTAGTGTGAGATAATTATATTTATGTGGGTTTGTCTCTGTATCTTCTGTACCATTCATCTACATGTCTATTTTGGTGCCAATATCATGCCGTTTTTGTTACTATAGCTTTGTAGTATAGTTTAAGGTCTGGTATTGCGATGCCTCCGCTTCACTCTTCTTACTAAGGATTTCCTTGGCTACTCTGGGTCTCTTATTTTTACAAAAGAATTTCTTGATTGCTTTTTCTATTTCTGTAAGGAATGATGTTGGGATTTTAATTGGAATTCAATTGAATCTGTATAGTGCTTTGGGTGGTATGACCATTTTGACAATATTAATTTTGTCTACCCAACACTATGGCAGATCTTTCCATCTTCTAAAGTCTTCTTTAATTTCTTTCTTTAGCATTCTGTAGTTTTCCTTATAGAAGCCTTTCATCTCTTTGTTAAGTTGATTCCCAATATATATATTTTTTGAGGCTATTGTGAATGGGGTAGTTTTCCTAATTTCTCTCTCAGTTGATTCATCACTGATGTATAGAAATACCTTTGATTTTTGGTTGTTGATTTTTATATTCTGGTACTTTGCTGAATTTATTTATTAGTTATAGAAGTTTTCTGGTGGAGTTTTTTTGATCCTCTAGGTATAGAATTATGTCATCAGCAAATAATGATAGTTTTAGTTCTTCTTTTCCTATTTGTATCCCTTTAATGTCTTTTGTCTGTCTAATTGCTCTGTCTAGAGTTTTAAGGACTATGTTGAATAGAAGTGGTGAAAGAGGGCATCCCTGTTTTCTTCCAGTTTTTAGAGAGATACTTCCAATTTTTCTCCATTTAGAATGATGTTGACCTTGGGTTCAGCATAGGTAACTTTTACAATATTGAGGTATGTTCCTACTATCCCTAGTTTTTCTAGTGTTTTGAATATGAAAGGGTGCTGTATTTTGTCAAATGCTTTCTCTGCATCGATTGATAAAATCATATGATTCTTTTAGTCTATTGATATGATGAATTACATTTATTATTTTACATATTTTGAAACAAAGTTGCATTCCTGGAATGAACCCCACTTGACCACAGTGCACTGTTTTCTTAATATGTTTTTGTATTTGATTTTCCAGAATTTTATTGAGAATTTTTGCAACAATATTCACCAAGTATATTGGTCTGAAATTTTCTTTCTTTGATGTGTCTCTGCCTGGTTTTGGTATCAGGGTGATACTAGCTTCACAGAATGAGTGGAAGGGTTCCTTCCTTTTCTATTTCATGGAATAATTTGAGGAGTATTGGTATTAATTATTTTTTATAGAACTTGTAGAACTCAGCTGTGCATCCATCTGGTCCTGGGTTTTTCTTGATTGGTAGGCTTTTGATGGTATCTTCTATTTCCTTGCTTGAAATTGGCATGTTTAAATTGTGTATGTCCTCTTAACTCAGTTTAGATTGATCATATGTCTCTAGAAATTTGTTGGTGTCTCTGAGGTTTTCTATTTTACTGGAGTATAAGTTTTCAAAATAGTTTCTAATTGTCTTATGTATTTCAATAGTGTCTGTCGTGAAATTTTTATTTTTCATCACAAATTTTAGTAATTTGAGTTCTCTCCCCCTTCTTTTAATTATGGTGACTCAGGGTTTGTCAATTTTATTTACTTTTTCAAAGAACCAGCTTTTTGTTTTGTCAATTTTTTGAATTGTTCTTTTGTTTCAATTTCATTGATTTCCACCCTGATTTTAATTATTTCCTGTCTTCTACTCCATTTGGTGTTAGTTTTTTCCTTCTTTTTCTAGGGCTTTGAGATATAATGTCAGGTCATTTATTTGTTGACTTTTTCTTCTTTTAATGAATGAACTTAATCTAATGAACTTTACTCTTAGCAGCACCTTCATAATGTCCCAGACATTTTGATACATTGTATAAGAGTTCTCATTTACCTCTAAGAATTTTTTTTTTTTAATTTTCTCCTTGATGTCTTCTGTTATCCATGCATCAATCAATGGCATCCCTTTTCACTCCAGGTATTGGAGTAGCTTCTCTTTTTAATTTATTGATTGATTTCTAATTTAATTCTATTGTGGTCAGATAGAAGATAGAATGCAGAGTTTTATCTCTATTTTTTTGTATTTGCTAAGACTGGCTTTGTGGCATAAAATATGGCCTATTTTGGAGAAGGATCCATTTGATGCTAAGGAAAGTATATTCACTTGTAATGGATGGAATATTCTATATGTGTCTGTTAAGTCCAAATTATTGATTGTATTATTGAGTTCTATAGTTTCTTTGTTTAGTTTTTGTTTGGAAGATCTTCCCAGTGGTAAGAGAGGTATATTAAAGTCACCCAGTATTATTGTGTTGTGGTCTATTTAGTTCTTGTATTTGAGAAGGGTTTGTTTGACATGCATAGTTATCTCATTGTTTGGGGCATATATATTTATGATTGTCTTGTCTTGTTGATGTATAAATCACTTAAGCAGTATGAAATGTCCTTCTTTATCCCTTTTCACTAGCTTTGGTGTAAAGTCCACTTTATCTGTTAAGAGGATAAAAGCCCATGCTGGTTTACATGTCCCATGTGAGTGGTATGTTTACTCCCACTCTTTCACCTTCAGACTGTGGATGACTTTTCCTGAGAGATGAGTCTCTTGAAGGCAACATATTGTTGACTCTTTTTTTTTTTTTTTAAATACAATCTGTCAGTCTATGTCTTTTAACTGATGAGTTTAGGCCATTCACATATTGAAATATAATTTGTATTTATGATAATCTTTGTTTATTTTTGGTATTTAACTTGACTTTGTTTCTCCTTTGATTGGCTTTTCCTTTAGTGCATATTCTCCCTTTCCTGATTTTCATTGTTGTTTTTCATTTCCTCCTCCCAGAATATTTTGCTGAGGATGCTTTGTAGTGTAGGCTTCCTCACTGTAAGTTCTTTTAACTTTTGTTTATCATGAAAAGTCTTTATTTTATCATCAAATCTGAACCTTAATTTTGCTGGATAAAGATTCTTGGTTGGCATCTATTTTATTTCAGAACTTGGTATATGATGTTTCATGCTCTTGTGGCTTTGAGTGTCTGGTTTGAGAAATCTACTGAGAAACAAATTGGTCTCCCCCCATATGTGACCTGATTCCTCTCTCTTGTGTCCCTTAAGATTCTATCCTTATTTGCTAGGCATTTTTATTATAATGTGCCTTGGTGTAGATCTGTTGTAATTTTGTATATTTGGTGTCCTGCAAGCCTCTTGTATTTGATTTTCCAGTTCATTCTTCATGTTTGAGGAATTTTCTGATACTATCTCATAGAAGAGATTTCACTTTTTTGGTTTGAATCTCTGTGCCTTCCTCTATCCCAATAAATCTTAGATTTGGTCTTTTGATGCTATCCCATAATTCTTGGATGTTCTGTTCATGGTTTCTTACCATCTTCACTGTGTGGTCAACTTTATTTTCCAGATTGTATACTTTGTCTTCAGTATCTGATGTTCTGTATTTTAAGTGATCTAGTCTTGGTGGTGGTTTCTATTGAGTTTTTAATTTGGTTTATTGTTTTCTTCATTTCAAGGATTTCTGATTGATTTTTCTTCAGAATTTCTCTCTCTTTCCTGAAGTAATCTTTTGCTACCTGTATTTGCTCCCTTATCTCTTTTTTGGTGTGACCAATGTTTACCTGTATTTGCTCCCTTTGCTGTTTGTTGGTGTCATCAATAGCTGCCTGTATTTGCTCTCTTATTTCTTTGTTGGAGTGATCAATTTTTTTGCCTGTATTTGCTCACTTAGTTTATTCTTTAATTCACATATGATTTGAATTATGTATATTCTGAACTCTTTTGCTGACATTTCAGCAACTGCACTGTTCATGGGTTCTGTTATTGTTCTATCCTGTTTTTTTTGCAGGGGGGCACTTTCTTTGCTTGTTTTTTCATGTTGTCTATGTGTCTTCCTTTCTTGCAGTGTGGATCTGTGGTATTATAGTTTATACCCTATAATCTTGTATTATTCATGCAGATCATCTGTATCTCACTTTGGTGTTGGGCTTTCAGACCCGCCAGTGTTCTGTGATGGTTGTTACTGCAACTAAAGGTGGTGATGGCAATAGTGGAGGTAACTTGAGATAGCAGTAGGGGTTTCCCAAGATGGATGCAACCTCTTTCAGAGATGCCGCTAAAAGGGTGGGCCTTACACTGACTTTAGGATGCCTTTTCTGAGATGCAGTTGTTTCTAGGCCTTGTCTGTTGTCACAAGGTCAGGGATACTGTGTTGGGAGTGCTATGGTGATGGCCTGGGCCTGGGCTCTGGGTTGAGTCTGCTTGTCAGGGGGGCAGACCTGGGCCTTAACTGGGCCTGGCCTCCCGCCACAGGTGGTATGACTCAGTTTTTTTTTTTTTTAATTTTTATTTATTTATTTTATTTTTAAAATGTAAGATCTCTCTGATTTTTTAATGTAGTTATGCATAGCTATAAACTTGCCTTTTAGAACTTACCTTCACTGTATTCCAGAAATCTTGGTATGTTGTGTATCCATATTCCTTAGATTTTAAGAATTTTTAAATTCCCATATTGATTTCTTCAATAACTCTCTCACCATTCAAAAGTGTATTGTTTGTATAGATATTCTTCCTTTTGCTTTCTGATGTTATTCCATTATGATGTAAAAAGATACAACTGATTATTTTAATTTTTATTTTGTATTTGTTAGAACTTGCTTTACAATCAATTGCTTGCTAATATAAGATAAATTTGGGGGAAAATTTCATAAGAAGCTGAAAGGAAAGTGTATTCTTCTGTTGTTGGATAAAATAGTGTATAGACATCTATTATGTCTATTTGCTATACAATATAGTTTAAATTTCTTGAGTCTTTGTTGATTGTCTGTCTGAATGAATTATCTATTATGTATTGAAGTCTCCACTATTATATGGGGGCCTATCTACTGATCAGTTTGTTTTATGAAATTGGGCACACAATTCTTAGTATTCCATTATCCATTTCTATATTTGCATACCTTATTTTCTCTTGGACATCCCTTATATCATCAGTTGGATTCTCAGAAGCAGACGCAGAGGAATATATGTACAAAATAATTATCAAGTGACAACACTTTGAAAAGGATGGGTAAAAAGAAAGAAAACTTGTGAGAGAAATGTTGAAACATGGTCAAGATCTGACAAAGTCTCAGCTAAAAATCCAATGGAATGTTCCAGAGAAATAGCTGTCTAGCAGAGGAGTCCTGCATGGACTCACAATCACTAAGATCTTAGAGTTCCCGTTTTCTCATTTAGGGATTAAAACCATACCTGGAGCTCTATGTCGCTGAGGCCAGTCCTGAAAGAAGAAATGTTCAGATGCTCTCTGTTGACAGATTTCCTTTTTCCCTCTATAAGGTGTAGGATCTTTTTCTCATCCTGAGTTAGAAGGTAATTGACTGCTAAACCCTAAGATTTTAGGTAGAGTATGGGAAGAGGCTTAACTTCTATATCTCTCAAATACAAACTCGCTGCATTTTTTCTATAATTGAAAAACTCTGTATGAATAATTCTGTATTCTTTATGCTGAGAGTGGATTGTCTAACCACATTGTGTAGTTCCTTTCCATAGCGATCCTCTAAAAATATCTGTGCTTCAAATTTGTGTTTAAATCTCTCATTCTTCCTTTCAGAAGAAAGCAAAAATTTACTGGAGGGATTCCACCAACTCTCCACATCAGAGAATTTGAATAGTACAAAGCCCTCTTTGTCTTCATCATATGAGGTCACTGAGATTGTGATGTTGTTCTGAAATCTATCATGTAAATGAAGCAATGCTGAGTGATTTATTTTCTTTTATAATTTTATACTATTTTTTAAAAAGAATCATTGTCTTCAACTGTCATTGTTAAAATATTATAAGGGGAACTTCAGAAGGAAGAAAAGCTAATAAACACATTTTTATATACATACACATATCCACACATCCCTCCCTTCATGTACTTACAGAAAGGACTGTGAATTGAATTAACTTGTGAAGAGCTATCCTTTGCCTATGTTCCACTGAGTTCTAAGAACATCTCTTGACATTCCAGAGCCCCTAAATGAAATACCAATTCCCAGCTGAAATAATGCCCTGGATTTTTGTAATCGTGAAATTATGTCTGTTTCATGCTGAAAACGTATTCTCAGAATCAATGTCATTGCCTTCTTTTTCAGACATATCGCTGTGAAGATTTACATGCACATCCCTATATTATAAATCAAATTTGTTTCACACTTCCTTTTAAACTACAGAAACAGGATTTATAAGGTATGATAGGCATTTTCTCTTCATAGAGTGAATTTTCTTTTGCACATTTGAGAATGGGTATAATGTGTCTTCAACCAATTTGAATTCATTCTGGCTACTGTCAGATTTGATGATATTTTTCATTAGTTTTTGGTGTCAGTTAAGAGGCACTGTCCATGGACATACTTTGACCATTCTTGTTTTTTTTTCCCTCTGATTTACTTGAAAGCTACTTCAATGTGTATTTAACAAAAACTACCACATATTCAAAATTTATGTATTTAAACTTAGCAAAACATTAAGTTAAAAAAACATTAAACTTTGTTAGAATAGAATTAAACATAAGTCTCTTTGGTTTTAAGTTGTTCAGATTTCTAAATAAAAGAAGTAATAGCAGCAAGTGGAAGGGAAAAAGGCAAATTCTTTCTCAAACAAGCATCTTGTGATGATGCTGCATAATATAGGAGAATAGAAAAGGATATGGAATTTTAGGGAGTCTTTTTGCTTTGGGAATTGTCAAATAGTTTGACTATTATCCTTTTGAAATTGCTTAACTCTTATTTGTGTAACATTAAGTTTAGCCCTTGCATTTTCTGGTAGTTAAAAGCTGCTGGAGGGCAGGGATGACACCTAAAACTTTTTTTTCTTCCCCAAGCATTGCTTTGTTCAGATTAGGACTTAACTGATGCTTAAAATTCTCATGTAATTGATCTTGGTTTTTTCACTGATGGTCTTCCCCCACCAATGGATTAATTGAAATCCATTTGGCATTAAGTGTACATGTGATACTGATCCAAGAAAGGAAAGCTTGTTCAGTCTAGGTGAGTCATCCATCACGCCAGAGGTTAGAATTACTTTCTTATAGTGGGCTAAGAATGTGGACATACTAAGCGTGTCAGGCACAGAAATGATAAATGGAGTGATCATACTATTATATGGGAAACTGGTTAAGAACATATTACCCAAGGTCTTTTATTGCCCTCAGCCACTGCAGGAAATTGTTCAAAAGCATATCAGGTAAGGGTTGATGAAGAATTGATAGTTACGTATTTGGTGGCATAACAAGCCCCCTGTGACTTGTTGCTTTCTGAGTAGTCTTATTAAGTTTTGTTTTTCTATGTCTGCCTGTGCTAATTGTCTACCCACCCAGGCTGAGATTCCAGAACAGAGTTTAAACCAATTGAATGCTTAGTAATATTGCTATCAAGAGGCATAACTGGAGGCTGAATACCATGGCCTATATTTGTATAGAATTTTTAGTGTTGGCAACCTGTCAATTTTATTTTATGGTTAACTACCATGAAATGCTGTAGGAGAAAAGTTTCATTTTCTCCTCCATGGTAAAGATAAGTCTATAATACCACACTTCTAATTTCCATGAACCCTCTCTCTCCCTTGCTGTTTAAATATTTATATATCAGTTCCTAAGGTAAATTAAACATCAATATACTCCAAGGTGTAGAATCTATTTTTATAAGAGCATTAATAAATGTGAAGGTGAGAAATGAATTTAAGCATTTTTTTGGTAGAACTACTTATACCATTTTGTTTTGTTCCCAGCAGAATCAATTTCAGTTTGTTACAGTTTTAATGCCTAGAATGTAAGAATGAAAATCATTTCAGAAATGGGAAGCATCAGTCTAAAACATATCGCCTTGTTTTTATTAGTTTATCTCAATTCTACTCACTCTTAAAAATATAATGATAATATTTTCCATTGCCCCCCTTTCAAAAATAGAAATACATAAAGGCATCTCTTGCTTTTATTTGTTACTACTATAACTTATATGTAAGTTACTTAGAAGCATAATTTATGTCTTGTGTCTGTCTGTACCTTAATTTAAGAAATAATTTTTTAATTCTATTCATCCAGAGAAATGACCAACTTGCTAAATCAAGAAGAGAATGATGGGTATTATTTTAACAAAATAATTGAACTTTTATGTTAAGAAAGAGGATCTAGAGTCAAGCTTCTGAAACTCCTGGTAAATCTTTAACATATTAATTCTCTATTTATTCACAAATGTTTTTAAGTTAACTTTTATAAATATGAAGTAAATACGGCAAGATTTCTGCCCTCAGGTAGCTCTTTCCACCAAGCATAAGTAAATGCTGATATATGAAAGTTCAACCGTAGACGAGAGTTAACTGTGCCACAAGAGACATGCATAGCTTGCAGAAAAAACTGATGACAGAGAAAGAGGAAAACTAAACAAATTAAATAGGTATGCATTAGTTGGATTTGTATTGCTACAGTAAAATACCAATGATAGCTAACTTTATAAAGAGAAAAGGTCTACTTAGCGCACAGTTTTGGAGGTTCAAGGGCACACTGCTTGCCTCAACTCAGTTCTGCTGAGGACGTCGTAGTAAATGGCCAATAGTGAAATCTACAGGATCACAGGAGCAGAGAGAATGGGAGAGGTTGAACTTAGGAATCTATAACAAGCCTCTTAGAAGAACTACCAAGGAGTCCCAGGAGAATTGCCTTTGAGGACATGTTCCCATCACCTAAGGATATCTTACTAGGTCCTTCCTGCCAAAGCCTCAACAGTACCAGAGGCCCAACAGTGTCACCCTGGGGACATAAACTTTAATCACAATGGAAACTTGGGGAACTTAAGAATCCCACACAAACCATAGAAAGATATCAAGTTAGAAAATTATAACTGTTTAAAAAGAAGACATTGATGATTTGAGAAAAGAAACAAAGAAAACATTGGAATTTAGAAGGAAGAGTATATAATCCCAGAAGATAAACCATGTAAGTCATCTCTAGCTGCTCAGAGTTGGGTAATTCTGGAAACTAAGGTTGTATATTGAGCTAAAATGTAAGACAAAATAGGGTTGTGGTTGAGTACCCCTGAGTTGAATCCCTGGTACCCCCAACACCACCCCACCCCCCAAAAGTAAGAAAATTATTGAAACAATTCTTCTGTCCCTTTATTCTCTCCTTGAATCAGTTTTATGTTGCCTGATATGTCACGGAATACAAACAGAACATACTATTTAATATCTGTATATACACTCACCATAGGAATATATAATGTGTGGATATATCTGTTTCTGTGTTTAAACAAGATTTTTGTTTTATTACTTTACCAGAATGATTTAATTTTTTAATAGGGCCTTTTATTATGTGCTGGGAGCCATCAGCCAAGTAGGTATGTTTCAACATTTCTCTCACAAGTTTTCTTTCTTTTTACCCATCCTTTTCAAAGTGTTGTCACTTGATAATTATTTTGTACATATATTCCTCTGCGTCTGCTTCTGAGAATCCAACTGATGATATAAGGGATGTCCAAGAGAAAATAAGGTATGCAAATATAGAAATGGATAATGGAATACTAAGAATTGTGTGCCCAATTTCATAAAACAAACTGATCAGTAGATAGGCCCCCATATAATAGTGGAGACTTCAATACATAATAGATAATTCATTCAGACAGACAATCAACAAAGACTCAAGAAATTTAAACTATATTGTATAGCAAATAGACATAATAGATGTCTATACACTATTTTATCCAACAACAGAAGAATACACTTTCCTTTCAGCTTCTTATGAAATTTTCCCCCAAATTTATCTTATATTAGCAAGCAATTGATTGTAAAGCAAGTTCTAACAAATACAAAATAAAAATTAAAATAATCAGTTGTATCTTTTTACATCATAATGGAATAACATCAGAAAGCAAAAGGAAGAATATCTATACAAACAATACACTTTTGAATGGTGAGAGAGTTATTGAAGAAATCAATATGGGAATTTAAAAATTCTTAAAATCTAAGGAATATGGATACACAACATACCAAGATTTCTAGCAGATTGTCTATATAAACTTTTTGTTTTCAAGAAAGACCTTTGGTTCTTCTCTTTAGCCCTTGACTCCCTGGCTATGCTTACCCAATGGATTAGACTGGAGTTGCAACAAGGGACTTCAAAGAAAGCTAGGGAGGTATTTCCTTAGCTTTAAGCTCTCTGTCAATGGGGCCACAGATGGTGGGTGGGCTCCTATGAGCTGAGTAACTCTGACCAGGTCCCTGGTGCAGATGTACACTGTGCAATTCAGTAAGTGGTTAAAACTTCAGAAGAAAAAAAAATTAAAATAGTCCTGAAGAGATGATAGAGCCTTGATTTGATTTCCGCTGGAGGTGCTCTGGTAAAGTCAGTAAAGGAGAATGGCCTGGGGTATGTTACTACAAACCCTCTCTCTCCAGAGTACCCTCCTTTCAGGGCTGCTGCCAAGATAATAGGGTGCAAGCAAGTGACAGCAACCCCTACTCCCACTTTGAGGTAGCTCTAGCCTCTCATAATTAAAACAACTTTCCCTGAGACATCAGATAGTAAAAGCTAACTGTCCCTGGCCAACTGCTTGACCTGGCTCTCTCCTTCATGAAATTTGTCACTGTATTAGTCATAGTTCTCTAGATGAACAGGAGTGACAGGAGGTATGATTATAAAAGGGGTTTTACTAGAATGGCTGACAAAACCAGAAGCTGGATAGTGTACAGTGGCTGTGTGCAGGTTGGAGAACTGGAGGTACCAGTAGCTGTGCAGTCCAAGTTTCTGAAGCCTCAGAACAAAAGGGATCAATGATGCTACCCCAGTCCAAGACTGAAGGCTTCTGGAAATACCCTGGAGAATCACTGGCACTGGCATAGTTTGCTTTGGGAGAGTGAAGGAGCAATAGTCTGATGTCAGTAGATTGCAGAAGCAATCAAGAACCTGTTCAAGGGACTGCTCCAAGTGTCCTGCAAACTCTGGGTGGATCACCTGACCTCTCAAATGTGGGGATCAAGAGGACCCTCAAGAACAGAAAGTCAACCAGTGCACATTCTATAAAGAGGAAGGTCATTGGAGAGGGAAATGTCCCGGGGATGCTTCAAGGTAAGCTTATTATAGCAGGTGGCACAATTGGTAGAGGAAGATCAAAAAAGCCCAGAGGCTTTAGACAAACTCCCAAAAGTGACTCCTGAGGGATCTCAGCTGACCCTGACAGTAGATAGGGACAAGATCAATTTTTAACCAACTTGGTCTTAAACACCTGGCTGGAAAGTATAACCAAAGAATAAACATATAAATGGATATTAAAAAAGACTTGTCCTTTTTTTTGGACAAGTTAGCAGGGATTAAACTCAGGGGCACTCAACCACTGAGCCACATCTCCAGCTCTATTTTGTGTTTTATTTAGAGACAGGATCTCATAGAGTTGCTTGGTGCCTTGTTTTGCTGAGATTGGCTTTGAACTCGCTATTCTCCTGCCTCAGCCTCCTGAGTCACTGGGATTACAGGTATGCACCACCATGCCTGGCCAAGACTTGTCTATTTAAATGTAACTTGAAATACTTTGCATCAGCCTTACCGGAAGGAAGTAAAGGATATAGAAAAGAAAATCCAGATTCTGAGATATGTACAAACAAATAAAACTACTAATGCTTTTTGACTTAATCTCACTTGGCTGTTTCCACTCTTAGGACCTCTAGTAACTATACTTTTGTGCCTATTGCTCAGTCTGGGTCTTTATAATAAAGTTTGTATCTTCCAGATTACAATAATTCCATGTTAAGAAGATGGCTACACAAGAATATCAACTCATTCCTACAACTGAGACCATTGTCTATCTCCTTTAGAATACTAAGGATGAGACTTTTGATCCCTGGCTAGGAAGGATCATCACTTTTTGCCAGCTTGAAGCAGCCATAGAGGATGATATTCACTCCTCACTAACCACTAAGATTGAAGAATCAAAGTCTGGTGTATGTTGGGGGATGAGATAGGAATTTAGAATAAGGAGAGAGAAATAGGGAATCTTAAGGGAAACACCAAGAAGCCATTGAAATGCAGAATCAAGACAGAGATGAAGAAAACATAGTTGCAAACCTTAGCCCAGGCCCTTGCAAATGACAGAAATACACTAGAGTGCCGCAGTCTCTGGCTGGGCACAAATCATGAGTCTCCACACAGCTTGTAGATTCAAACAACAATTCTTTATTCCCGAACTCACACCGGCCGTCTACAAACACGCTCTGGGGGAATCCACGTTCTCTGCCCAAATCCACTCTCTCCCAAATCCACTCCTCTCCCCAAATCCACTCCTCATGGGCTTCTGTCTCCCAAAATATACTGTCTGACCCTAAGCACTCAAGAGGAACTCAGCAGCAGGATACGCCCTATTCTAAAGGGGGAACACCCTAATCTCCTATTATGCTAAACCGCCCTATTCTAAAGGGGGAACACCCTAAACACGGATCCTGCCCTGGTCCTTGAGCAAGGTCACCTTTCAGAAGTCCTTCCACTAGACAGCATGGGAGTAAGCTGGCAAGGAATTTGTCATACCTACTTGGCTGATGGCTCCCAGCACTAGAGCAGGAAAACTGGCACAAAATTATGCAGCTCCACCCTGGATTTATTCCAGTTCAGCCCCTAATACAGCCCTTCGATAAATATTGGACCTCCAGCCCAAGTCAATATTGCTTCTCACTCTTGAGACAGCCCACCATTGTTTTTCAAATATGTATCTACCTTTCTAAATAAACACCTGCCCATGTAAAAATCACCACCAACAACAAAAATAACAACAACAACAACAACAACAAAAAACCTGTTCAAGAAGTATTGAGCTTTCATTTGCTGCTGCTGCTTTGTTCTGCTAACTTTTATTTCATCCAAGTCTCCAACATATTGGACAGTGCTGCCCATGCTTAGGGAGGTTCTCCACTTCAGTTTGCTATCCCACCTGCCAATGATTTCTAGACTCCCCTTACTGACACACCCCAAAGTCTCTTAATCTTCAGCATCTTTTAATCCAATTAAGTGGACAATTCAAACTGACCATTACAATGGCCAAATCCTGACAGGAGCCTTCTCTAACTAGCATGGGTAAACTCTTTGCCTCTCTCAGTGGATTTGAGAATAGATCTTACGCCTCCACTCAATTTTGTCCAGATTTCTTGACTTTTGAAAATAAATAAGATTAGGGATTTAGTTGATGGTCCTCAGTCTTCATAATGGTCAACTAACATATTTTATATCTACACTGATACTGTCATAACCACCCCCTCATTACAGATTACACCTATATTATCATTATGAACTAGGAATTTAGTTTATAAATAGATTAAGGGCCTTTGAAGCCCTTAGTTAAGTATGATTAATGCTCAATTCCTAAAATAAAGACTGCCAGCCTTTATATTACATCAATTTGATTCAAATCAACCACTTTAATTAAGAAAAAAATATTTATTATGCTTCTAATTTAACCTAATATTAGAATTTAGAAGGGAATATGGGGAGAATGTCACAATGCCACTTCTTGAGCTATTTAGATGATGGTGCACAAGGGAATGCCATCCCTGCAACCCCTGGCACCAAGATGAGAGAAAAACAGATAATTTTCTTCACTTTAAGATTGAGGCAGTCACCATTAGGACCTTACCCAAATACAACTAGGAATGGATATATTTGGGTCCCTATTGATCTTCAACTCCTGAATGTATTGATAATGTTCATGTATGATCTATGCACACTCCCTTTAGTCTTTGAAATATTTTTTTCTGTCTTTCTGTTTTTCTTCTTTCCTCCTTCCTTCCATCCTTCCATCCTTCCTTCCTTCCTCCCTTCCTCCCTCCCTCCCTCCAGACTGGGGATTGAATTCAGGTGTGCTTTATTGCTGAGCTACATCCCAGCCCTTTTTATTTTGTAATTTTGAGGTAGGGTCTAACTAAGTTTTCAAAGCTGGACTTGAATTAGCAAACCTCTTGCCTCAGCATACAGAGTATCTGGGATCACAGGTACATACAGACAGGTGCCCTCAAGCTTGGCTTTGTACCCACTCTTGATGGGAATTATGCAATTAGAGCAATTTTTATGGGCTCTAGGACTGTATCTACTGGACTATCCATGGTGATTGGGCTATTGGCAACCTCAGACCAACATATAGTACAGGATCCTCTGTAGCACTGTGACATCTAGGTAAAAATCAGTCCTGCCCCTGAGAACACCAACTCTAATCAAGTGTCTATAACCAATTTTCATTTTAAAAAATTTCTTTGCTGGTGAATCTTAGTTATACAGAACAATGGGTATCACTGTGGTGTATCTGTACATGCATATAACAGTCTTCTGATGGAATTTTTTGGGTCTTCTAAATATAGAATCACCATCAGCAATAGGAATAATTTGAGCTCTTCTTTTTCCTGCTTATATCCCTTTAATTTGTTTCTTTTGTCTAATTTCTCTGGCTAGAGTTTCAAGGACTGTGTTGAATAGAAGTGGTTAATGAGGGCATCCAATAAACGTGATTTTAACACATCAACAGACTTAAAGACAAGAATCACATGATTATGTAAATAGATGCAGAAAAAGCATTTGACAAAATTCAGCATCCATTCATGTTCAAAACACCAGAAAAATCTAGGGATGGTGGGCACATACCTCAATATTATAAAAACGACCTATGCTAAACCCAAAGGCCAGCTTCATTCTAAATGGAGAAAAACTGAAAGCATTCCCTCTAAAACTGGAACAAGACAGGGATGCCCTCTTTCACCACTTATGTACTTTTTATTTTGGGTTTCAAATCTGACATACGTGTTGCTTCTTGACTAAGAATACCATAACAGCATTTAGACTGAGACATGGGAAATTTTATACACTAGTTGCCTCCTAGCAAGGGGCATATTTCTTTAAAAAGAGTACAATGTATCCCTCACCATGTGTTCCCAACTCTTGGAGGTTTTCAACAACCTGTGTTGGCTAATAAAACAGTAATAAAATCATGAGTACTAGGCCACTATTTCTTTATTTCACTCATATGCTCGACCATGACACAAATAATACAGACCAAATGGCAGGACTTACTTAATGTTTGCTCTTAATTGATATTGCTGCAGTTGTATCAACCAGTTTTCTGTAGATAGTAATCAATTAGAGCTGGAAAGAAGCTTAGGTATCTTGCACAATCTTTAGTCTCAATAATGAAGAGACTATGAGCCCCTCCCCCACATATTAAGTAACTTGACTCAGAGATTAAGCTGATATGTAATGTCTGGTAAGCCTTATGCCCATTTAAATTATATTATAGTTATTGCTTTTCTATGTATAGGGAAAGGCTGGATTTTTATTCTGCCTTTCATCTGAGCCCCATCAGGGAAGTTAGATTTATGTTTCTTAATAAACCCTGCATAATATCCAATACAGTAATAGTTATTTTGTTTGCCTTTTTAAAAAATCTAATGTTGTGGTAACATGGGTTTATCAATTTTGAATCTATGAAACAGAATTTAATTAACTAGTAATGATCTGTAGTTTAGATTATTTTACCAGCTTGTTCTACACCTAATGAATGCTGGAAAATATTCCTCTTCCTCATATTATACTTTGAAGTTACAGTAGCTGCGTATCTGTAAGGCCAAAGCAAATTATAGTTTTTGTTTGTTTGTTTTTTGGTGAGATACCCTTACAAATAGCTATTTCAAAATGTATATTTCTAGCCGGTTTTATCTGGATATTTTTATCCAAATTCAATAAATTTGTTTAAACATTTCTTAAGCAACCATATTACCTATATTTATTATTTAATAGAGTGTCTTTTCATGGAGTTTTAATGCTGAACTATTAAAATTCTATATAAATTTGTTCATTCCAGGTAAAATGTAGTTACCAAAACAGTTTGAGATGCAGACTCATTACCCTTCCATCTTGGGCTCTGGTACAGGAAAGAAGGGGGTTTTTTGCAGCAAAGAAACCTGAGCTTTGTTCAAGGCCTCATTCTCAAATAGCAGATTATTCATTTAACATATTTGTTCTCAATGATCCTCTTTATTAAATGGACTTACTCTCATTACAAAAAAAAATTTTAAAAATCAATGTAATACTAAATTATTTGTCAATTTTATCGGCCTCACTGAGATTGTATGCTTTCTTAAGTGGCTGGGAACTATGCAGCTTGAGTTTGTCCTTTATGACAGTTACATCAGGTGAGCTCTTTACATTCCCAGTGCTTGTGTTCCCTCCTTTATAAAACAGGGGTAACAATGATATCTATCTCACAGAGCTGTCACTAGGATTATGAGCCATCACATGAAAAGCACTTAGAACAGTACTAGCATGTGGTAATTCCTCATCTTCTTTTAACTGTCTGCCTATTACCTATTGCTATAATGACATAGATTTACTAAGAAGCAACCAATTCACAAGTTTTGTATTATAGCTGGAAATAACATTGTGAGCGAGAGAGAGAGAGAGAGAGAAAAAAAAGAACTTCACAGGGAGAAGACTCAATACATGCATACTTTCTCCCACTGTCAGAAATGGAGTTTCTGCTGAGGATTAAGTACACGATGTGGGTTCTTAAGAGACAGCTTTGCTACTGTAATGAACAATCACAGACATCAATACACCTGAAGAAGGTAATCCTGACCTCTGCTTTACCCACTCCTGGTGCTCTGAGCTTTTATCCCAGATCTCAAATATTGCCTCTTTTTTTTTTTCATCCTTTTAAAGTCAATAAAAACTTCAAAGATCTTTTAGAGCTATAGATTTAAGCTGCAAATCCATTCATTTCAATTTCTATGGTTTGAAACTTAGATAATTCTAGCATCATGGTCATGATGAATTTAAGTTTTCATACTATTATGTCTGTTTTGTGTTCAGGTTTTCATTCTATTACATCGTTTAGTATAAATCTCTAAATAAAGTAGATAATTATAATAATAGCATAAAACTAACTCATTGTTCATGAGGACCAACCATTCCATAAGGCTGTGACATCTAAATAAATTAAAGGATTGGTCTTTTTTGGTATTATTATCTGCCTTTTCCAAATCATGAAATCAAAAGTTCAGAGATTTAAGAAATGTGTCTCAAAACAAAGAATGTTAGTTAGTGGTAGAATGAGGATTCAAAACCTCATTAGTTTCACTTGAATGCCTGTGACCTAAAATTATGTTCTATAGTATATTGTCTCTTAAGAAAGGGATAATGTGCCCCACTGCATTTACTGATTCAGAATAAGTCTAAGTGGGGAATGGTCACAGGGGCTGATCTTTCTATAAGACTACCATTAGCAGTTTTTATTCATGAAAATGATACACTGAGAAATACATTCCCTGTTGCTGTACAGTTTTGAGTTTCTTGTATACTGTGTGTGACTGGTAAGCAGTATATTGAGCAAGCTCAGGGGTGATTGGTCTGATTTTCTAAACTGCCCTGGGAGAACAGGTTATTGGGAGCTAGGTGACCTGTTCAAAACAAAGTGGCATTGTTCTTGTCAAAGTGATCATTGATTTTCTCTCAAGTTTCTGTAGGGAGTTTCAGGATAAATTTCTATTTGCTACAAAATGGAAAAAAATATTCTCAGATGACTCCTGTGTTTTAGAAATATACTCTCAGAAGGGAAAAGAAATGTAAGAGAATAATCAGAGTTTTTTTTTCCCTAAAAATTATTCTTGATTTTTTTTAAAGACAAAATGGTTTAGAAGAAAGGAAGTAGCCAAGTGCAATTTTCTTCTGTGTCTAAGAAGATAGGATTTGTAAAAGCAACTGAACTCAGAAGTGAAGTCATCTTTTCAGTTATTCCTACCACTGTATTATAGCATGATTTGTTATATACTTGCATATATTCATATATTAATAGAAAGCTTTTCAAATTTGATGAGCCAAACAAGTTGTTAGATATTGGAAATCCTAAATTTGTTTTATTCAATAAGAATGTACTACTCATCGCCAAAGAGGCATAACACCATGATGTGAAACATTAAGCAGAGATGTAGTCTTATGAGTCAATCTTTCTTTTTTTTTTAAATTCTTGTCACTTTTAGTGACCTAAAGCATTAATTAAGCAATAAGCATTTTTTTATACAGACTCAAAGTTTTATTTAGAGGGATTCTCATTGGGGCTACATGGATCTTATCTCAAAACACTTCAAAGATATAATTCATGAAAATCTTAAACCCAATGTGTGCACATGTGTAAAGTCATAGACTAGGAAAACATTGAGAAAAGCTGCCCATTCCGTTTCCCAACTGAAGAGAGCTCATGCTGCCTATTGTCACAACTGCTTGAATACCCTCATCATCTTAGGTCAAAGATGCATTTTTAAAAAGAGCCAAAAGGCTCATTTACAGGACATAATAGAAAGTAACAGCTGGGAAGACACTGAGAATGTCTACTGGGTAATTAAAATGAGTTTTCAAGATAAGCACACAAACTGCAATACATATTTATTTGAGAACTCACAGTGGTACCCAAAGAGCTCTTAGGGGCTGTCAGATAAATAGCAGCATAAGTAGAAATGAGGACGTAGTACAATATGTGACAGGTAAGGAAAATGTTGGTTTCTCTGTGTGTCTGATCTGTTCCCTTGTGGCACTCAAGGTGTTAGTTACACTCTGCTTCCTCTGCCTGTGTGTTAACAAGTTCTCCCATCCCTTCACATTATTGTTATTTAGGGGATCCAGTACTCTGTGCGTGTTCGATTTTAACCCATTGAGGGCAAGAAAGGAAGAACACAATCTGTTAGGTGGGTGTACAATGATTCAGTATATCCAAAGAAGGTTGGATGCATTAGGCTGCATAAGGCCAATGGCAGAAATAAGAAAACTAACATTATGAAGGAGAACATTTTATTTCACTGTGTACTCTTCCATGTTTATGAAAACAAAAGGCATTTACTGAACACATCAGATTAGATGAATAGGGTGACGCTGTGGCATGTACCTTTAGTTCTAGCTGCTTGGCAGGCTCAGAGAGAAAAATCACTTGAATCTGGGAGTTAGAGGCTAGCCTGGGCAACATAGGGAGATCCCATCTCCAGATAATTAAATAAATTCATTTGATGATTTTAATAACTCTTAAAGAATTGAGGCTCTTCTTATTGTTTATACTGATTGCAAAGCTTCTTGCCCCTTTTCGTCCTAAAAGATCTTGGCCTAAATAAGAACACTATGATTTTTCTTTATAAATAAATTCCACTTTCTTTTCTTTCCATCTAGTTTTTCTATTACATAAGGGCAACTTTTGCCTTCATAATAAAGGCATTAATTTATAATTTTGGCTAAAATTGGCTAAGATAACTCTGGTTATATTTCTCGATTACTCATAGGAGACTTCCAGTAAGATGTTGACCACCACTTCAAATTAAATAAATTCAAAACTAGATTTATTCTTCTCAATGCAAAAGTTTCAATTTGTGTCTTTATCTTCATACTAATAATATAATGATGGTACCTAATTTTTGGCTTGGAATCCTCAAAGTTAATTTCAAAATACATTTTTTCCAAATTCTATATTAACCTGTCATTGGTAACTTTACACAAGTATTTAGTGCAACTCTGTATGTATTAGTGTAACTGTATCACCACCAATAAATTAGACTTTTATGACTTTTGATTGATACTCCTACTCCTAGTATTTACCTTAAAGTCTGTATTTCAGATTCCTACTTTATGTCACTTCTCTACTAACAAATTAATAATAAATTAAAAACAAAATGCATAAAAACCTGATGATAAAACTTGAAAATTTAAGTTAACTTAAATATGGCTGATACATATAGTCCAAATAATATATTAATATATATATATATATATATATATATATATATATATTTGTAATTTTAGTCTCTCTTTTAAAATGATTGCCTCCTGGTAACTCTACAAAGTGAGTTATAATGTATCATGTGTCTGCCACTAATAAAATAGGGTACACATGATAGTTTAGTGTTGTGTAGTGGAAGTATCCATTTATGCTGGAAATTGCTTCATAAACATTTTTTTTCCAATATAACTCACAAATGGCAACAAAATATAAATTAGGAAAAGATCATAAGAGGAAGGAATTTTCTTTAAAATGAGGAAACTATAGATTGAGAGAAAGTAAGGATATAAGAGTGGGGAACTTATACTGCTTTAAGTATTAATCAAGATATTCAAGTGTAAGAAGTCTTATGAAGTTGGAAATATTAAGTGCAGGATGAATCATTCATATCCTATACAAAAGACAATAGGGAGATGTGAATCAAATGAATGAAATGTAATTCTAGAACATTCAAAGGATGAAGTTGAAAATGTAGAATTGCATTTAAAAATGTAATTTCAGAGTATAAGAAAAATGTCATGTAATTACAGTACCAAATCAGACAGAATTGTTACTGAGAAAACTGGATTGGTGCCAGACTAATTGTAATGATCTCAAATGGAAATAAACAATGCTGAAAATAAAGCATAAATAGTCCATTCCATGATCACAATTGGAATAAGACAGAGACAATTTACCAATGATGTCTGTATCTTGTCATGAATCTTCCAAAAGATAAATTTTTTTTAAATAACCAATCAAGAAATTGCCATTTTTCTTGAGTTTCCTATTTAAATTAGCCTCTTACCCTTCAGTCCTCCTCTGAACTTACCTAGAAATAGTGAAAACTTTTAAAGAAATTCTACCCAACTTTCCCTGAGACTCTGGGAGCTTCTCAGGGATGTTTTCTCTCTTGTATTATAGGAGTTGTAAACCTAACTTGTATTTGGCCCTTGGTATGTTCCTGATTGTGTTTTGTTGGTGGGCTTCAACATAAAACCAGGAAGATATTTCAGTCTCAATGACATAAGTAGAAATTATTTTAATTTGTAATTTAAAAATTGTTAAAAACACTGTAAAAACCTTGAATCTAAGCAATAATAAGCAGACAGATCAAAATTCAGGTTTGCAATAAAAGTAGTGGCACTGAAATGAGAGAAAGGGACATTTAGGAGAGAAGTTAAAAAGGTTAAATTGACAAATGCTTTTGAGGTAAGGAAAAGATGAAAGTCAAGAATGACTCTCAAGTCATTATGGGGATCTATATCAAAACATAACTTTTACATCTATCTACTTAAATAGATATCTGTATATATTTTGTCTGATTTGAAAATGTAATTATATAACATTTTTTCTTATCTTCCAATATAATATTTTCAAGATAATTAAACTCCATCCTTCCAATATTCTAGAATTAAAATTGGATTTATTCAACACATATCTCTCTGTTGTCATTGTATAGGATAAGCAATGATTCAATATTACGTGTTTATCTTTGTTTCTATCTATCAATCAAAACTGTCTATCATGTATCTATTTCTGTATCCATTTGGAATTTAGATGAGACTTGATTATATTACATGTGAGAGAGAAGAGTAGTATAGAATCATGCTTTCTTACTAGTAATAAAAATTAGTTTTGTTATTAAGTGCTGGAGATGAAATGAAGACAAAATATGCACTTTCTGTTCTCAGGGAATTGATGATTTAGAGTAAATAGACAATTACAGGCAATTACAAAGGTATGGCAGGTGATGTAATTAATATAAGGAAGAAAAAATTGTTCCTATATTATGGAGACGATTCCCTGAAAGGACCAGAAAGTGCATCCTGAAGGAATTAAAGATTGAACTCAAGTTGGAAAGAGAAAAAGGAATTGGCAAAAGAAGGAGGTTGAAGTAGTTGGTTTATGACATTCCAGGAATAGGAAACAAAATGTTTAAATTCACAAAGATGTGAAATTGCATGACAAGGCGAAGAGTCATAAATAGCTAAGGAATAATAAGATTATGAATGAAAGTAGTGACATTTAGAGATAGGAACACTTTCGAGAGAGGTTAAATAGGTAAAATCAAGACTGTTTTTGAGGTAAGATAAAGGGAAAGTCAAGGATGACTCTCCAGTTCTCACAGCATGGATGCATTGTGAGTGATTCTATTGACTGGCAAAAGAATGCAGGCGGATGGAGAGATGAGGATGTAAGGGTTTTATAAACTTTTTATTCATTTGAATAACCTTAATTATGTCTAAGTGTAAATGTCTAATAGGGCATTAGATATATGGGTTAGGAGGAGAGATGAGAGATGTAAGAAAAATGTGAGTGAGGATATAACTTCTGTGTCATTTGAGTATAGGTATTAGTTCACATTAGTAAACATAATGACATAATCCATGAAGGCCAAGTGGCATGATCAAAAAATAATAATAAAGAAGGCTAGTGAGGGGGACCCTGGATAGGACCCTGGGATTTCCAACTCTCATATAGTTTAGCCAGAGAAAGAAGAGTCCAAGAAAGACAATGAGAAGGACTTATCATTAAAAAAAAAAAAAAAAAAAATAGGGAAGCACTGAACAGTGCCTGGAAATAGAGAGGTTAAAAGAGGAACTCAGACAATCAAGGAAATCAAATGAGAAAAATACTGGACACAATATGCATAACTGTGGTGAATTAGCCATACTCACACCTTTGGCAGTGAGTTGATTGTAAGTAAGGAAGTGGGGAGAAGGAGACTCTGGAAATAAGTTTGGAAGAAAGGAAAGAGATAAGGAAATAAAGAGGACAGTAGATGAGGTAAAGAAAGATTTTTTTTTAAGAAAAATATTTATTTTATTCATTTTAGTTGTTGATGGACCTTTATTTTTATTTATATGTGGTGCTGAGAATCGAACCCAGCGCCTCACACATTCAAGGCAAGCGCTTCATCACTAAACCACAACTCCAGCCCCAAGAAAGACATTTCTTAAGATGAGAAAAACTCAATGTTTCTTTGCTGAGAGAGACAGACCAAAGTTACAAAAACATAAGAGAGAAGGCACCAGGGGTGGAGTCTTAACCCTCAGGACATGGATGCCGATGGAAGTGAGAACTGTGCTGAGGTGGTTGCTTGGGTAATATATTGTGGTAATGAAAGGGACATACTCTAGAATTAGTTACACCTTGCTTGAATTTCAGGTGTGCCGTGTCCTAAGCAGGAACTGTTGAGTAGTTTGCTGAACTAAACATCCTTCCCCTGTCAGTTGTTATCACAATTAAGATTCTGCATGTAGAATTCTCTGATGAATCAAGTAATACAGTTTGGCATAATTATTTGGAATATAATGTGCAAAACCAGAGGTAGGAATATAAGTGTGGAAATGTTTAAAATTATTTTTTAGGATGGATGTTATGATTCTGTGCACATTTTCACTAAAATTTTCTAACTTCTTTGTGTCATGAGGTGCTGGATCATTGATTCAGAGTGACTGAGTAGTTGGCAGATTAGGAACCTTGATGATAATAGCAGAGATTTGAGGGAGTTTTGTAGAAAAGGTAAGAGAGAACATTACTCATCATGATGGAAAAAGTATGTGTATGAACTTTGAACCCTTTAAATATTTCCCCTTTTTCCTCCTCTTCCTTTGGCTTTTTCTTCTTCTCTTCCTTTTCTCTTTCCTTTCTTCTTCTTTAGTAATTTTAAATAGATCCAATTCATTCAGAGTCAAGAATTTACTTCCAGAGTGTGACATAAGGGTAAAGGAATTGAGGTATTGACTAAAGTTAGATTAAATAGGAAGAAAATGCAGACTAACGGAATTTGTAAATTAGAATAAAGTGACAAATTATAAGACCTTGAAGAACAAGATATTTTAGGATTTGGGATTTAAAGAACTGGGATAAATATGTAATGGAATCATAGAGAAAGATTATAGAATAAGATTCCAGAGGTAGAGTGATTATGAGTGACAGCACACTTGACAGCTATAGATAAGGAAGAGAAATGCAGAAATAGCCAAGTTGAAAGGGTTCAAGAATTGTGAGAAATAGCATTGTAGATTTAATTTTTATGCATACATGGACAAGCATTCTAAAAGAGAAGATAGCCAAATTAAGAAAAGTAATGAGATGTGGATGGTTATGAAGGACTTTTAATTTAAAGGCGGGGGAAGGTAGCAATGATGTAGATACAGTGGTTGAGATAGAATGAAGACAAGGACAGCAGAGCATTTTGTCCCTGAGGAGGAGGGTCATGCTTCTACTGTGGTAAACAGGCTGAAGGTGCTCTATGAAGCAAAGGTTGGTAATATAGTAGGACAATATGTGAAACAGAAATATCTTTTTAGATATAGCATTAAATCTGTAATTGAGAGGGGCAATGGGAAGAGATTTTCATTTTGGCTTCTTGACCTTAAAGTTTCCCGTGGAACTCAGATGAGAGACATTTCATTTTTAAGTCAGATTCCATTCAGAAGCCTACATAGATTTCAGATGAGGAACTCTGCCCAGAGTTTCACAGAGGATGTTGGCTTTCCGGATCACGTGAAAGGAGTGAAAAAAAGGTTTTACAGTCTTCTTCAAAGAAGTTGGATTCTATTTTAGTATCATTGATAATTTGTGTATTAACACCAGTTTTGTCCTGTTTGGATCACTGGGCCCTGTAACAGCTGCCCTTTGGTTCACATATACTCAGTTGTTACTATTTTAAGATATCCAGTTCAAATTCTGAATGATAGCACTTATATTTCTCTGGGCATTTTCTTTGTGGTCAGAGGCTGTTCTACCATCACATATAGCATACTATGCCAAAATCACAGGGAAATTAACCCTGACTCTCAGCTGAGAGTGAGAATGATTTTCCAACCAGTGATTGATTAGCATTGTGGTCTGAGCATTCTGGTTTCCTTGATCCTTCATAGGGATATATCTGAGGCACATTTTTACACTGACACCTGCAATTCCCCTGCAGGATTAAACTCCACGTGACCATGGCAGAAACTTGATTTCTTGTCTCCTTCTCCCTCTTAGTTTCACTTCTTTACTCTCCACTGATGTTTCTCTGATCATGTTCCAAACAAACATGCCCCATATGCCTTCATATTCTTCTTACAAATTGTACAGGGGAAGTAAAACTGAGAGACGCTCCAAGGTTATAGACGCCAACTATGCACACAGTCCAACAGGAGAAGCTGGATCACTTGGGCACTCACAGAGGAGTAGTTAAGAATGATTTGTGAGACTTATCTATCAGATTAAAAAAAAGAACTTTATTTAAAGAAAAAAAAATTTTTGAAGCTAGCTACAGGTGTGCTGAGTCTAACCCCATTATGTTAAAGGAATGGTTCACACCCTCTCCCTTGGTTCACATCTAATGATTAGGGTTTCAAAGAGACATCTAAGGAGCTTCATATATTTTCAGTGGAGTCTGTGGGGCACAGAAGCTACACTTGTGTCTTGTTGGTTGCTCTGAGGGGTGAGTGACAGGTAGCCCAGAGAATGTGCCTCACTCATACCCAGAATTTCCTGGTGCAAAGGGTATTGATTTTCTATGAACCAGACCTTAAGAATGAGCTGTTCTGGAGCTATTTTATGGGGCTTTGCCTTAGAGAAACATGGTGCATCTAACAACTTTTAGGCAGATTCATATAATAGAAAAAGGTGGGGAAGGAAGAGTCACAGCTGAGGGGAAAGGAAAGATTGCCTAAGGGAAAGATTGCTTAAGGGAATTGTGGGTGATAGATTCCTAGGTGGTATAAGGGACACAGAGAAATGGTGGGAGGAAAAGTGTTTTCAAAGACACCCAAATAAATGAGATAAAAGAGTCAAATTTAAATATGGCAGGACCAGAAGAAAGTATTGTGAGATTACGTCAGTGCCACTGGGGGCAGAGGAATGCAGGAAGTGATTTTTGAAACTTCATCCCCACTTAATCCTCATTTAGTCCCTGGAGGAGCATAAAACAGTCCAGTTAACCCTGTTCCCTTCTTTTTTCTTTTACATTTATTTCTTATGTACATGACAATAGTGGAATGTATTGCATTCATAATTATCCATTTACAGCACAATTTTTCATAACTCTGTATATAAAGTATGTTCACGCCAAATTATGCCATTATATATGAGCTCTCTCTCTCTCTTTTTTTGCATTACAATTCTTAATACACCTTTCTACCACAATTTTTTCTATCATATCTCTCTTTGTATATAAGGTATGTTGACACCAAATTCACATCTTCATACATGTATTTTGTATAATGATGACCATCACCTTCCACCATCCTTGCTATATTCCCCTTCCCCCTCCCTTTCTCTCCCATCCTTATTCCCTATCTAGAAGTAATCTTCCTCCCATGCTCTCCCTCCCTACCCCACTTTGAGTCACCCCCCTTATATCAGAGAAAACATTCGACATTTGTTTTTGTGGGATTGGGTAACCCAACTATTCATTTTCCTCACTGAATTCTCCAAGTCTGAGCCAAGGGAAGGGTATTGGCTTCTCCAATTTGAGAACTATGACTCACGAATGAAAGTGATAGAAGAAATTTCAAGAGAGACTAGAAATCATGGGATAAGAATTAGTTTCAGGTGCTGCAATTGTAGTTCAGGGGTAGAGCACTTGCCCAGCATGTGTAAGGCACTGGATTTGATCCTCAGCACCACATAAAAATAAATAAACAAAATAAAGGTATTATGTCCATCTACAACTAAACATTAAAAATCAAAAAGTTAAAAAAAATTAGTTTCACCCAAAGATGGAACTACCCACAGGGACAGTGTGAGGAAGGAATCTAATTATTTTCTGCTTTCAACCTCTGTAATTCCACATTTTAATCTACTTGGTATAGCCTTTCTTGATATTCATAAATTTGTATTTGTTCATTAGTAATAAAAACTTCAAAGGTCTCAAACTAGAGTTGATTGAAACTCAGATATTTTCTGGTAAGATATATTACTAGCAAAAAGATGGAAATTCCATCCTTGAATTCAAAATAGACTAACTAATGAATATTTTACCTATTGTTTTTAATTGTAAACTTAAATTCTAAAAATTATTATGATTCTTGACATGAGAATCATAAAAGCTTTTTTTTTTTTGTACATTAATATACATCTGTTTGGTGTGGATTGGAAACAACTACTTGATGAATTGTCCAATCCCTACAATCTGGCTGGCTGCTTCAGCCTTGTTGAAGGAATTTGACTCATCATTAGGGCATATTTCCTTCATTTCCTGTTGTTCCAGCTCGACTTTCACCCGCCCAGCAGTTGCTCTTTGTACTTCTTGTTATCCATTTTCTAAATGTGTCCAGCTCAGGAGGACTAAATTGCAGTGAACTTCTGTCAGTCCTGATGGACTGGCTGACTTCCAGGCTGTTCTTGTTGGTGATCTTGTCGGACCATTACATGCTGATTATGGTTTATTGATGATGCCTGTGAAACTGCTTAAGAGGCCAGATGTAGCATCTCTGAGCAGTCAAAGCCTCACAGCTGGTTAGTATGTTGTATAGCACTTCTACTCTCTATACTACATGATGCTGTGTTAGTGACACTGAACCTAATAACCTCCTGAAGGGCATGTGGTTCTTCTTGGCTGAGTTACGGTCCAGTCTCTAGATGCTTCAGTTAAAATTCTGCCTAAGTAAAAACTTGCAGGAACTTTGTATTCTCACTGGTACTTTTTTATTTCGGTAATACAATGTGCATATTTTAAAAACATTTTCTATGGACAGGTTGTGAAGTTCTTTCATAGCTGAGCCTTGATCTGTTAGTAATTTGAAAGTTGAAATCATTAAATATTTGGACTGCAGGGAGAATGAGGGTATATTAATTAAGCTCAAAAATATGTATAGTCTATTATATTTGTGCCTCAAAATTTTACCAGGATTATAACTATAAATATTTCAAATTGACCAAGATGGCAAATTCTTTAAAAACATTCTTTTTTATAAAGTCTTGATTTGTTATATATGACAAGAGAATGCATTACAATTCATATTATACATATAGAGCACAATTTCTCATATCTCTGGTTGTACACAAAGAAATTTTATTTTACTTCTAAGACTGGAATGAAACTGACACCTGAAATATCAAGCATGGCTTATGTGAATCTGTTATCAAAATTTTTATCAAGTCACATTTGAGGTTTACATTATTACTAGAAATAATTGTTAAATAAGAAGTTAGTCATGCTGGGCATGATGGTGCACATCAGTAATCCCAGGGACTCTGGAGGCTGAGATAGGAATACCTCAAGTTCAAGGCTAGCCTTAACTTAGCAAGGCCCTAAACAACTTAGTGAGACCTTGTCTCAAAATGAAAAATTAAACAAAAAAAAAAAAAAAAAAACCTGGGATGTAGCTCAGTAGAAAGGGTCCCTGTATTAAGTCCCCAGTACCAAAAATAAAAAGCTTTAAAATAAAGTCAACAAAGTAACTGCTCATCTAGTTTAGTTCTGGAGATAAATGCTCAATATTTTAAGGATTACTAAATTCACAGGAAATGGCTTAATAGTCAATGTATCCTTTACATAATACGTTTATCTTGTATCCTACTAGCTAGGATTGCAGTAATATTCTATGATTGCAGAAATCACTTATGTCTTACAAGAACCAGGTGATTCATGCAGTAAACGGTTTCCTGACCACTAGATGGGGCTATGAAACTCTTGCATTATTAACAGAATTTCACAAACATTTGCTTTCCTGAGGGGAAATAACTTCTCTTAAAAATTTCTGAGTAGAGTCTTTTCCCTCCCACCTTAACCCCATTTTCTATTGATGGTTGAAAAATACTTCAGTTTCTCTGTATAATGACAAAGCAGCATTATGGTAATGATCTTGAAGTGCAATCATTGTATTATGTTGTATGAAGGAAATGAATATGTTGCCAAGGTCACCTTACAGTTAATTCAGGCTCCTGCTAATAGTAATAGGTCCATCATGGTGACACACTCACTCTTCTTCCTTCCTTTCCTTTTCTCTTCATTGGTCCAAGACACAACTCATTAACTTCGTGTGTCTGGATTGTAGAGCAAGACTTGAGTCTGGGATTTAGGAGGTCTGTGGAAATGTGATTACATTTGGAGTAAGTATATAAAACCTCTAACAGTATAGTAAGTACAAATAATAATTTTTCTTTTCATTTTCTCAGTTCCCCGCCAAGATTAACTTTATGATAATCTGCAGGTCCTTGTGACTCTGGAGGAAAGGAGATCACTCCTGAACAATGACTAGACTGCATATGAGAAGCTGAATGTGATTATACTATTGTGCTATTTAATGTTTATTGTTCCTTTGAAAGAAAGAGTTATTTCAGTTTGATTTAGAAGCAATCATTTTGGCTTTAACCCTAAATTTAACCAGCAAAAAAAAAAGAAAAAGAATTGTTTTCCTAAATATTTCACTGAGCCTCTCCAGTAGAGAACTATAATACTGACACAGAGTAGCCATTTAGAAGTTCTTATCAGATAAATGAAAAATTCATGACAACATGATCATGTTTTATATTATGGAAGCAGTGCAATTTCATTTGTGTCTTACTGTTGTCCAGATTTTATTATACTGAATTATCATAAATCATCAAATAATTATATTTACAATTTTTAGATGTGATATTCCATTATTAAGATTGATTTTTGAATACTGATATAATAATTTAAAATCTTAGAGACACTGTGTTCCTCATTAATTTAGGTATTTAAATGAGAGATTCATGGACTGGAGTCATTTTAATCAAAACACTTAAAAAAATATAAGTTCAGATATAAATTGATAAAAGAAGTTAATTGTCAGAAAGGCATAATCAAAATTTTTCATTTTATTTTTTTAACTTAGAGGTATCTGTTGGAGCAAAGTCATAAAATGGAAGGATGCTTCACACAGCTCTTGGCTCCTAAAATGAAGCAGTCCTGGAAAATCATAGAT
Organism: Callospermophilus lateralis; assembly: GCF_048772815.1. Lineage (NCBI taxonomy): Eukaryota > Metazoa > Chordata > Mammalia > Rodentia > Sciuridae > Callospermophilus > Callospermophilus lateralis. Next base: position 106,550,425 of record NC_135312.1, on the reverse strand, counting down.
AAAGAATCACCTATTAATCTCTGCTGGCATTAAAGCTGACCTGATACAAATATAGAAACTAAAATGACTCAATTTTACTTCTGAGAGTAAATATAACCTCAATTTCCCTTCAGCTTGTAAAAAACTTCTAAGGAACGAGATGATACCTGGGTTAAAGGAAACACACTCAGATACATACATTTCATCCACAAAATAAAATTAGCATGCTCCCCTGAAACCAAGACAAATTCACAACAGAAAACATGAAACTTACAAATGTGAAAATGAGAATTTCTTATAATTTCATCACTCAAAGAAAATGAATTTTAGGGATGTGTATATTTGTTCGGGTATTCATGGGACTCTCTGACTATGTTTATTTGCTTTTCCCCCTGAAATATTAATGTATAGAATGTCTTTTAAATATCATTAATTCATTTCTTAGACACGATTTTAAGAGCTGCACAGAATTTTATTATATAGATGAGCAATAATAATTTTTCTAGGCATATATTTTTGACCTTTGGATGATTTTTTTAAATCTTGACCTCTTATGATCAATGCTGTAATATTTTTGTATGTAAATCGATATATTGAAAGTCTATCTCAGGATAATATCTTATATATTAGTTGTCATAGTATTTCCATTGTATTAAGTCTATATGAATAAATATTTATATAAGCATGATCATACAGATTCATTTTTATATTTATTGCTATTTTAAAACATGTAACAGGAAAGTCTTGTACAGCAAAGCAGTCCTTCTATTGACAAAGTATTTAGAAAAGGATGGAATGGATGAAGAGTTTGTTCAGTTGTGCCTTTAAAATAGATGACATAGAAGTCTATGTATATATACCTAGGTACTTGAATTCCCAATTTCTGAGAAGGACCTAAAAATAAAATAGTGTACAAAGCAATCACATTTTTTTAAAGAGAGAGTGAGAGAGGAGAGAGAGAGAGAGAGAGAGAGAGAGAGAGAGAGAGAGAGAGAGAGAGAGAGAGAGAGAGAGAGAGAGAGAGAGAGATTTTTAATATTTATTTTTTAGTTATCGGCCGATACAACATCTTTGTTTGTATGTGGTGCTGAGGATCGAACCCGGGCTGCAGGCATGCCAGGCGAGAGCGCTACCGCTTGAGCCACATCCCTAGCCCGCAATCACATTTTTAATAAACATCAAGTCAGGGTATATTAATACCATGAGTAAAAGAATTAATGAACAGACATGGATGTCTGCCCCTGCAGGCCGGATGACAGCATTTTGCTAATGTTTTTTGATCCCAAGTTCATTCAAAATTCCATTTGTAGCAATGTTCTTGTAAACTTATCTGCTTTCTCTAAAAACACCATGAAAATGATGACCAAAGCTGTATTGTGCTCAACAGCATGGTATTACTAAGCAATTGTCCTTAGCTAGTTTTCCTTTATGAAAACCTACGTTTTTCATTTTTAGATAGGCCTTTTATTTTTTATTTTAAAATAACTTCAAATTTATAAAAAAACTTGCAGGATTTTCTGGATGATGAATACCCGTAACCCAGGCAATGAAGTTTAACCACACTTCTTTTATTATATTCTCTACCTACCTGTGTTCCTACCTGTCTGTACCCATGCATCTGGCAGAACTACACCCGAGCAATGCCGTGTTCTTAATTTACTCTATCCCATAGGTTATTCTAATATTCATATCTCATTCTCATTACTGGTGATTTTTAGCTTGGATCGCTTGATTAAAGTGAAGCCTTCAAGGTAAGTTGCTATTTTCCCTTTGTGATGAATAATTACTTTGTATTTGGCCAGAAGACACTTTGAAAGTATGCAAATTTCACTTTCCTCATCAAACTTTCACTCACTGGTTGTAGAACTCATTGGAAAATTTTGCCTAAAATGGTCATTATTATGTTTTTTGCCAAACAGCAGTTTTATAACTCCATTATTCCTTATTTACATAAAATGCAAACTAACTATATCATTCTTTATTTTGCTGTTCAAATTGTTGCAAATTTGGCCAGGAGAGCCACTTTAAGATAGTTTCTGTGTTATTCCCCTGCCCCATCCTATGAACATTATTATTTGTCAGCATATCAGTGTGTTCTAGGCTCATTTGCATTTTCCTGGCCTAGTGCCCAAATCAGCCATTTTTCTTCTGATGAATTCTGTTTCCTGTTAGTGGAGAATGGTATTTAGGAACCAAGATAAGCTAGGTGTGCTTATTGTCACTTGAGTTCACCAAATCTAGTCCTACTCAGTGGGTAATTGATTAAACTAGGAAAGAATAATGTATATGTGGTGTAAGTATATGTATATCCACACTAGTATGTAATGGCATTTATGTCTGTGTCCCTCTGTCTTGCCTTAAGTTCATACCAATGCCATAAGTTCACCTCTCCATCTCCAATTCTTATCCAAAACACATAGAAGTGACTCCAACTTTCTCTGACCTGTATTTGTAGCACCTTTGCTGATAATGAGATAGCTGATTTTTCATTCTGTTTGTTTTCTCAACACTCTGGTAATTGATTACTTTGGTAATTAATCATCCTCAGCAATCCCTCCAAGTTGCTGCCCCAAACCCTATAGTGTGGTTTGGATGTGAGTTTTCTCCAACCAATACTCCTGTTGAAATTCAAGTTCCAGTGTCACGGTGTTGTTATAAGGTAGTGGATGCTTAAAAGAGAAAATTCGGTGATTAAGAGGGATTAATACCTTTCACCTAAGCATGGGGGTCTCACTCCCCCAAGACTGTATTAGTTGCTGTAAGAGTAGGCTATTATAAAGCAAGGACACCCCAGTTTCATTTGCATGTACCTACTTTCCCTTCTGATTTCCACAAAAATTATTAATAAATAAACTTCTTTTATTTATAAATTGTCCAGTCTCAGGCATTCTGTTATGGTATATAAAAAAAGTCTAAGACAACCTGCTTGGGTGAGAGGCTGTCTTTTGCAAGGATGACTAAACTTTCTTTCTCAGGTACCTCCAAGAAATGTTGGAAAAGCCAAGGGCAACCTCTCCCCCAGTCCCCCCCCCCCCACCAAAGAAACAAAACAATACAAACAAAACAAAAAACCCATGAAAGCTCCCTAGAGGCTTTTCAATTAAATTACCCAAAGATGGAAGAAAGGAAGAGTTTGTATACATTTTAATGGTAAACAATTTGATTAGAAAAATTCTTTATGTTCAGCTTTCTTGGAGTGAATTCAATCAATGTAGATGTATAACATTTGAAAACGTTCTTCCCAAAGAAAATGATTTAGGTTTTTAATTAATATTGAAGGACAATGCCTTGTGAAATGATCTGAGAATTAGTGCAGCCCATCTCCAAATCATGATTTTCCCCTTTAGGATTTGATAATAACTACATAAAACTCCAGGGATGATAGTACACCTAGGTTCAGCCTCGATTCATTTGTATTTGGTCAATCTTGCTTAAATTATATTCAAACATTTATGTTAACTATCCAGGAGATGAATTTTTGATATTTGGAATCGTATTCACTCAGGAATGAGATTCTTTCACAGAATATCAAAGATATACAGATAACTTTCATTTGATTCTCATCTGAAAGAACATAATAAAATTATGTTCTCTATTCCTTAAAAAATAATATGAAGCAGAATTTAGAGCGAATAGCTGACATGCCCGACTCTTGATCATCAGCAGAACTGCTTGCAAAATCTGTCAATGGCACAGAGGAGCTGAATGCAAAGGAAGAGAAACTTAAAGACAAAATCCTCAGTGAAAATTGAGCATTGTTTTGTAAGAATATTGCACAAGGACTGAATTATGCCAAGGAAAGAAAAATGTTTTGCAATCAAATTAAGTTATTGACATTATGTTAGAAGGCTACAATGAATGGGATGTAGGCTTGCATATATTACCTTTTCTAGGCTGTTTACTTGCAAAGCTTCAGCACAAAAAGATCTTATATTTTCTTGCAATGTTTATCAATATTTCAAAGAAAGAAGATTGGATACCATGCAGAGGCACTGTCTCACAGCTTTGAAATTGGTTTATTTATTTAGTCCACAAATATTCATTTGCCTACTATGTTTTAGGTATTTAGACTTGTTGTCTTGTGAGGTCATTTCATGGATTGTTTTGACATCTGCCCTGATTAAGATTCTTCCACCTACACTTTAGTTCCTGTAAACTGGGGAGTCATATTCCTTTTGGGGAGCCTGGCAGAGAGGGTAATGGTAGTCCATTTAGAAACACCAAACACTACAGATTAATCATATAATGTTTCAGGTTAAAAGGGGAAAAACTTAAGACATTGGTTAGTCTAACTCTATCTTTTAAAATATCTATTTTTAATAAGATATATTAGTTGACTATGATCATGAGATTCATTATGATTTTTCCATATAAGCATATAGTGTGCTTGATCATATCCAATAACCATGCTTTTTGCAAATGTTGAATCTGAATTCTACAGAGGTTGTGATTGGCCTAAAGAACCTTGGCTTTTTGATACCCTTACTGGGATTTAAGTCTGCTCTCCAGCTGACCATTAGTACAGATCCTACATAATACTCTGGTATTTCATACAGGTACAGATGGAGCCATAGAGCTTCATCTGGCTCCTTTGACTTCCAAACCCTTTTCTTGACTTTAAATTTAGTTTCTAAGTTTCCTTTAATTTTAACAAGTTAATACATGCACAGAGCTTTATATAATTATGTAGTGCCATGACTTGCATGGTCCTTAATTTAAGTTCCTG